>NC_069674.1:83147550-84397550 GCF_023699985.2 Odocoileus virginianus | reverse complement strand
TGCTTATTTAACTTATATGCAGAGTACATCATAAGAAATGCTGGGATGGAAGAAGCACAAACTGGAATCAAGATTGCCAGGAGAAATATCAATAACCTCAGATATGCAGATGACACATCCTTATGGCAGAAAGTGAAGAGGAACTAAAAAGCTGCCTGATGAAAGTGAAAGAGCAGAGTGAAAAAGTTGGCTTAAAGCTTAACATTCAGAAAACTAAGATCATGGCATCTGGTCTCATCACCTCATGGGAAATAAATGGGGAGACAGTGGAAACAGTGTCAGACTTTATTTTTGGGGGCTCCAAAATCACTGCAGATGGTGACTACAACCATGAAATTAAAAGACGCTTACTCCTTGGAAGGAAAGTTTTGACCAACCTAGATAGCATATTAAAAAGCAGAGACATTACTTTGCCAACAAAGGTCTGTCTGGTCAAGGCTATGGTTTTTCCAGTGGTCATGTATGGATGTGAGAGTTGGACTGTGAAGAAAGCTGAGCGCCAAAGAATTGATGCTTTTGAACTGTGGTGTTGGAGAAGTCTCTTGAGAGTCCCTTGGACTGCAAGGAGATCCAACCAGTCCATCCTAAAGGAGATCAGTCCTGGGTGTTCATTGGAAGGACTGATGCTGAGGCTGAAACTCCAATTCTTTGGCCACCTCATGCAAAGAATTGACTCGTTGGAAAAGACCCTGATGCTGGGAGGGATTGGGGGCAGGAGAAGAAGGGGATGATAGAGGATGAGATGGCTGGATGGCATCACCGACTCGATGGGCATGAGTTTGAGTAAACTCTGGGAGTTTGTGATGGACAGGGAGGCCTGGTGTGCTGCAATTCATGAAGTCGCAAAGAGTCAGACATGACTGAGTGACTGAACTGAACTGAACACATCTGGGAATCAAGGCCTGGTATTTTGCCTTGAAATTGAGCAGCAATACATTGGCCTCAAACCCATCAAATTCTAAAAAGGGGAACTTACAAAGTTTAGCTGGGAATCAAGGGCCGACTAGTCTTGTGATTCTTTCAGGACCCTTCTGAAGCTGGCCACATCCTATTTAGGTGAGGTAGATCTTCACTTAAAAGTTTTTCTCTGCACATGTCTTTGCTCTGACAAGTTTGGTCTCTTCAATTCCCCACAAACTCTCTATTTTACTATCCCTTCCATGACTTGACACATGTTAATAACTTTGCTTAGCACATCTTCTTCTTCTGTCTGCCCGCTGGAAATCTGCCTGATATCCAAGGCCTGGGTAAAGTTCTTCCTCCATGAGGATGGATATAGTTGATTCTTTACTGATAACCTCTCACTTTGAACATATTCAAACAAATATGTCATTCTGTGTCTTCCTGATTGGCCTTATAATATTTAATGATTATTTGAGATGCATTATTTAGCTTTATTTTTCAAGGCTAAAGCTTAAGATTTATGAGTAGGAACAATTTAATCCAGTATCTCACACTCTTTTGAGAGCATGGAGGTTGTGTGGTTGATCAGTTGACTTTATGAGTCTCTTATGGGAAACAAACAGCGATCAGGACTTGGCCTTTATGCCATCCTGCCTGGCTCATAGATTGAGAGTTGGGAGCAACTAATGAGGTCAGGCCTAAATGAATGACTTTTTCATTTCATGAAAATTTCCCATGTTTCACACAAAGAAATTTTCTCTATTGATTATGAAATAAGACTGCCCTGGCTTTAAATACTAACTCAGCTGATAAAATAATGGTGGACCCTAGTTAAGTTCTTTTTCCTACATAAATTTTGTAAAACAAAACATTGTGCATGAAGTTGTTAATATTAGAAATAAAATGTATATGAAAGCATATGGACCATAGTTAACTATTAAGTTAACTATTAACAAATCATGTCTAGTATTATTTCTACAGGACAAGTAGCTCAAGGCACCCTGTCCTCCACGGTAATATACTTAACCACTAATTTTATTTCTGCCTTAACTTTTCCCAGTATTTAATAATAGATCATGAACTAATGGAACCTTCAATTGCTTCTTGGGTTGCATTACGCTAAAAACCATGGTCACTAATTAACATGAGAGTTAGTTATGCTTCAAAAGCTATTTGGGTAGTTCAGGCAAAACCATACAAATTTCCAAGTTATTGAGTATCTTTGTCAGAAGTGTTAATTTGCACTTTTATTCTGACTTTATGACAATAACATATTGTTTTACATATGTGTTTTGAGGACTTCATGGTACAAAAGTAGTTATCATATCCTCCCAGTTTGACATGCCTAATTTAGATAACTGTCTAATTTATCTAATTATCAAATATTTTTATCATAGAGCTTCCATTACCCTCTCCACCTCCAACAGAAAAACAGAGAGAGACAAGTGTCTCACAATGGCAACTGTTCCCCCAATCAATTTTAAGCTGAATATCTACATGACTTTTCCAATGTAAATATTTTGGTATATTTTTGTAGTTGCTACCGTACATACAGTATATAATGTATATAATGAAAGTCAAAAACTAACTAGATGCTATACATGAAAATGTGGGGTCTGTAGCTCAGTTGGTAAAGAATCTGCCTGTAACGTAGGAGACGCAGGTTCAATCCCTGAGTCAGGAAGATCCCCTGGAGAAGGAAATGGTAACCCACTCCAGTATTTTGCCTGGAAAGTCCTATGGACAAGAGAAGCCTAGCAGCCCACAGTCCATGGGGTCACAAGAGTCAGACACAACTTAGTGATTAAACCAACCAACCAACAATAAATGATGAGTCAAAGAAAAACAAAAGCAAAACAAAAGCAAAAATGAGTCAAACTAGAGGTGATTAAGGATGTTGGAGACATGTTGACAGAGAATCATTTGAACAGAGAATCGTTGGAGTGTTCCCCCTTTGGTGTGTGTGTGTGTACACACCACAAAAATAGTAAAATTTATTCTAGTTTTTACTGGATTTTAAAGACAGGCATTTCAGTTTGGATGGCTGGGTTATATCTCCCATCTACTAATATAATTAAATATGATCTGAGGGCTGAGTGAATATACAGGAAGGTTAAATTGCTTAGCTATATTCAAAACACATAATGTACGACCTGGCTAACAATTAAGTCAACATAGAGATCTAACTTGAACATTTTATGCAAAAACATCCAAATTAAAGGATATGACTTTGTCTAGATCATGTTTGTATGAAGCAAACTGTCAACAAATAGGTGACTGATGCCATTATTATCATTTTCTCCCTAATATGTCTATGGCAAATTCTTCAAGACCACTGTTACCCTTGAATAAGGGCCAAAATCCTGAAACAGAATTTGTCATGTGTTCTGGATAGAAATTTCAATGCATGTCACTTACATATGGGTGGTATATTGACTAAAACAAAAAAAACTATTGTCAGATAATGACAAAATTCACTGTTTTCCTCCCATCATGTCATTATCAATCAACACCAGAAATAGGCAGTTTACTTTTTTTTTTGACAGAGTATGTTTCCTTGAATAATAACTACATATTCCAAGTGTTTAACCTGTCTAACTTATCTACTTGCTGCTTATTTAATTGCCCTGATTCCAGTAAATAACAAGTAGCACTTGAGAATAAGAGTATGACTCAGATAAGGAAAATATTCTTTACCTGGGCTCTAGATAGCCATGAAGGGACTTTATTATATCCAGAAACTTGATATAAAAATTAGACTATATGTTCAAACAATATGTATGCATGGAGAAATATCTGTGAGGTTATACACTAAATTTATAATGTTGGCTAATTTTGATGATGTGGTAGGGAAGAGAACTTCAGTTTTGATCTTTTTTAACCCTTCACAACAGGAATTATAAATAACTTATATAATTAAAATTAATTTTAAAATTGGATATAAATGTATAGTTTTAGTTTTTTCTGAGGATAGGGCACTGTTTTCATCTCATAATAAATAAAATGAATCCTTTATGTTATATATTTTAACTTTGGAAAAAATGATGCATTATCTGGCCAGAGACACACTAGCTTCAAATTTTGTATATTTGAAGTAACTGTTTGAGGGTTTTTTTCACTTTGTCTTGTTTTTCCTTAATTGAACTGAATAGACTTAAATATTAGAAATAACATTTTGGAGCAATTGCCATTTATATACAGCACTCCATTTCTTTTGCTCTGGTGTGGATCAGGATGTACAGGTGAATTTCAACACAATCTTACAGTGGCTGAGTTGTTGCCATGGTGAATCAGGAATCCACAATCAGGAATCCACATACTAAGTATGTGACTTGACTAGGCTATAAATTTCATTAAAGTGTCAGATTTTTGAAGCAGATAAATTTATGGTGTACAAATTAAGAATGCTCCAGAAGCAATAAAAATCACTCAAATGTTATGACTTTGTTAAGAAAATTGTGAATATTTTAAAAGATTATTTTACATGTGGGGTAAAGGAGCCTAAAGAAAGTTCTTTTAATACATCTATAGAATGAATATCAGATATAGATGGATGGAATTTAGCATGGTATGTGTAAAATAAAACTCTATCAGATGTTTTTCTGGACATCACCATTTGAATCCTTAGATTTCAAAGTGCCAACTTAGAGCAACAAAATAAAATTTCCTTGGATCTGTACCACTAAATACAATCCATTCACATTATAGATGATGTACTGGAGATTGAGAAGAATGGCAATCCTACAGCCGCTTGGAGACAGTCCTGTCTAACTCCCTGTCAGTGTGTTACACGTCGATTACATTTCACATGCCTATGTCTTTTCCAAAGCAGCTTACTCAACGGTTCATTTACTGTTATCTAGTAGTAATGTGTTATTTCATGTTTTCAATGAGGTATCTATATAAACTACAACAAAGACTCAAGAAGAGGCCAAAATCCTATAAGGCACTTATACCTTTCTTTTGCTATTATAGTTAAATATTTTTTTCCCTTCTAATTGCCCGTATCTTTTAGACTGGCCCCAGGTCCCATAACAACCATTTAACTTATCGTGAAATAGTGACTGGAAATAATCTTTATAAACATCCATCTTATAGATTTTAAGCCCTTTTGCTTCGTACTGTTTTATTTTTAAGCCACTTAAAATTTTGGTCCAGTAATTTTTCCAATAATCCAAAAATACCCAACAATAATTTAAGTCCAAATAATCAAAATAGTTGCCTAAATTCTTGGTGCATTTGACCTAGATAAAAAGCTTATGATGTTGAGGTCCATATATAATAAGCAATCCCTTCATAGTACAGTTTTTATTTCCATTGGCTTCTAAAAATGAAAGCAAAATCTGGTAATAATGATATTTATGTATTGAAAAAAACTTCATGGCACCAATCAAAATACATTCTGATTATGGATTATGACCTGAAAAGTTAATTATTATACAATCCCATCTAGTATTTATAAATAGCATAAGATTTTTAATTCACATAATACCAAAGAGATGAGTATTTATCAGTCTAGTTTTCTGCTGCATATTCCTGGGGTCTCTTTGGAAATTAAGAATTGTTATTATTATTATTTTATTAAAACTATGAGGAAATAAATCTGAGACTGGCATACAGCCTCTCATGGTCTGGTCCCTACCATTCTTTCCATCCTTATCTCTCCCTCACACACCTAGGCCTCAGAAAAATATAAGAGCTTATTCTTCCCTGAAACATAACCCATCCTGTCCATTTTTTGTTTTCAACCTTGCTGCCTAGAAGGTTTTCTTTCTCAGGCATTCACCGCCATTCTGTGCACCCAATACTAGCTATGTGCATTTATTCAGTGCTTACTACGTATCATACATTTTACTAAGAACATGATTTTATTTGTGCCTTCTAGCAACCCTACTTGACAAAGTATGAGGAAACTTTGGCTAGTTAACCAGATAGTAAACAGCTAAAGGCTGACCTGGAATCTACACCCAGGCAGACTCCAGATTTCATACTATGATATGTTCCTTCTAAGTTTCAATAAACTTTAAAGATCAAGAGAAAAACAATACTTCTCCCAGGGATATTTCTTCTCTGCCCTGTGTCTGTAACTCCCTGAAGTCAAACTCTAATTTCTCACCACTGGTAAAGGAAGTGACATATCCATCTTACTTCCTCAGCTTGGCATTCTGATTCATCTTAATAGTCTTTGTGTTAAATAGTAAAATGCTTTGCATATGGTATGCCCTCTATAAATATTGGTTACATGAATTCATCATTGCCAGAATTGCGATAATCCAGCCTGTATTACAAATGACCTCTGAAAAATTATTTTAAAAATCAAGTCAGCAAGACTATAATTTGATAAACAATGGTCAAATTTAGACATTTGTTTCTTTGTAAATTTGATTTATTGAGTTTATAAAAGTTAGCAACCCTTTGGGCACTCAAATTTCAAATCGGTTCATTCAATCACATGGATTTATTTTTTAATTTCCTTTACTGAATCAGACAACGGACTTTAAACTTATTATTTCAGAATCATAGGTGAATTTGGTTACTCTAAAAAGCAAAATGTTTAAAAAGGAAATAATTATGATAATGACTGTGCTTTACTATTTTGCTTTTCACTGAGCTGCTTCAAAATTTTCATTTTTTGTACATACACATGTCAACTCACCTAGATAATTAATAAATAGCTGAGAGAGGAAAAAAACATTAAAAAAATTTTTCTTACATGACACCAAGCAAATGCAACCACCTTTTTATTCATGAAGGTAAACTGAATACTTAAATGCTATTTTGAGACAACCTACACTCACTCACTCAATTTTCTGAACTTGAGAGGGAAATTAATTTGAAGAATATTTAAGATTTCTTCCTCATAAGCCACCAAAAGACCACATTTTCTTCCACTTGATTTAAATGTTGACATTACATTTCATTTTGAAAACTGTCTGGTAAAAGTTTTCAAGTTTATGTTTAATCAAATAATCAAATAATAATGCTAACTACAACTCTCAAAATAATCACTACTACATATAAGATGTAAAATAACTAGCTTTAAAATCTGTCTTTTATTTAGTCTTTCATACTTATATTTAAAATGATATAGCAAAAGGTAATTATTTATGGTTGCTGGGACTTACTGAATTTAGAACAAGGATTCTTAGAAGAATCCAATGTTAGAACTGAATACCATTTTTCTTTTAATTTCTGCAATTTAAAAACATTCTCCTCACTTAGAAAAGTTAAAATATAAAAACTAATTTTCTAAAGCATAATTATGCCAGTTTTAAGAATGCTAGAACTTCACTTAAAAATGAATTGCTTCAGAATTACTCTTGAACTCATAAATTATCATTTTTTTCCTCAGACACCTAAAGCACAAATAACTAAGTCATGATTGCTAATTATACTAATTATCAGTGACAGAATACCATCTTAATAAAATATCTTAGAAAATAGAATCAAGTTAAAGATCCAGAAGGATATGGATAGAAGAGCTATATAACTTAAAGGAGAAGAAAAACTGATTTTCACAAGTAGGTTCACACTAGGAACAGTGCTGAGTTATTTTCTTGATCCTGGGTGGAAGAAATGGGTCTCTAAGGTTTTCCTGGAGATTCACCCACAGTAAATAAATTAGAAGCTCACTGGGTCTGCCCTCTGACTTAAAGAAAAAAAAAAATGACATTTTCTCTGAGCTTTAGGTACGCTTTAGGCTGAGTTATTCTTGAATTAGAATGTTGCTACATATCATTTGTTGTTTACCTTATTCCCTAGAACTTACAAAAGAGTTTTATTAAGGGAAAATTAAGAGCAGTGTTTTCTGGGATGAAATCCTCCTTTCATACTCACATCGTATTTCTCTTTGTGATATCTGTGTTGTCTTTAGTGTACTTTGGGCACTGTTGCCGAGAAATAAATGCATAACTCTACCCTTGCTTGTTGCTGGTGTAAGAAAATGATGTAACACTTTCATTTTGATTTTCCTTGTAAAAGTATGGAGGCTGAGCCTGCCCTTGACAGGTGTGACCCCCCTCCCCCGGCCCCCCCAATCAGCCCCACTGGGCAACCTTTTGCAGATTCAGCCAGTGGAAACTGCCCTCCCCCAACTTTAAACAAAGCCATTTAATTTGCTATCAAGTCAAGGTAAGAAAAAACAATATTAATAATTAAAGGACAACGTACAGAGGCACAGCCTGCCGACAGTAACCTACGTGCAAGCCAGAGGAGATTCATGATTTCCAACCCCAGGGAGGGAGTGACTAACGCGCGCACACTGACCGTCACCGTAAAGAGAGAGCGAAATGCCTCAACGTACACACACCCCGCTCCATACCGGGGACGAGTCTCCAAGCTGCGGCTTGTGCTCTCGGAGGGCCAGGCTGAAGCTGACCGCCCCCACGGCCACGCTGGACGCCCCCAGCCCTATCTCCAGCACGGAGAGCAGCAGGAGGCTTCCAATAATCTGGCCGCTGGTGCACATCCTTCTTCGGTCATCGTTCCTTCCAGGTCAGAGAGGGAAGCCGACCATCCACCTTCTTCCTTCCACTCGCCTCCTTACCCCCTCTGCCCGCTACCAGACCCCAAACTTTTCTTTCTTCACCAGAGACGCATTATCCACAAGGACTGGATTTCCAGGACCAGAGACCCTCTTCCCTGACCAGGTCAGAAGCAGAGCTGCTCCACCCCCGGCACGTTCAGACAGGGGTCATAGAAGGACTTTGCCGGTCGGTGGTCGGAGTCCAGGAGAGAGCTCACTGGTAGAAAGGGCTTTCAAGAAGGGGCCGGAAGCCTGGGGGAGCCAGGGAGCTCGGAGCCCTGCTCCGGAGTCAGGCGCTGTCCAGAGTTCTGCCGCGTCCCAAGTCTCCGCAGGGAAATCCCGTTCTCTCTGCTTCCGGGACCCTTTCAGGCTCCCTTTTCTTTCCCCGCCAAGTAGAGGAGCTTCGCTTCCCCAGATCCTAAGCGGGACTGCTCAGAGCATCTCTCGCTCTCTCGCCCTCTCGCCTGGTCTCCCTTCCTTTGTTTTCATGCTGACACGAAGTGCTTCCACGAGTCCCTCGGTCCCCAGGCTGAGCGGGCGGATGATATTCAGCACCACGCTTCTCACAGTTGCTGTGTCGCCAGAAAAAGCGACCTTGTCTGATGGCCTTTTTCCGTCTGGGTTTCTTCTCCCTCGTCGTCGTCCTCTTCCTCTCCCCCTCTCTGGATCTGATTCTCTCTCATCGCAGTGACCTCATTGGGATTTAAGAGGTTGATGGAGGAGGGAAAAGCTTGATGTATTTGTGGCTGCAGGACCAATACTCTTAACTGACCCTTGCTCGGCCCCACTTGGGGACCCTCACCACAGATTTCCACGCGATACCTTTCTCCGCACTCTCCCCCCACCCCCCACCCCCCCCCACCCCCCTTGCTCCCTCCTGGGCTTCTGTCCAGATGGGAGGGGAGGTGATACCTGCGTCAACACGGGGCTCATTCTGTGTGCAACTTTCTTTTGCGTGTACACGGGGTGATGTGGGAGCGCAGGGAGTGAAGAGAGGCAGAGAGAGCCCAGGGGATGGAGAAGGTACCGACTCCTCAATTCAACAGGATTCCAAAGGACCTTCACGGAGGAACTCCCCCCTCAAGAAGAGCCACTCTCCAGCATGTTTTAAGGAGCTGCCATGACCTGTCATCCTCCCTGTTGAACGTGGGGAAGATGCTGTTGGCTGGGGCCACACTTCTGCAGGGAATTGGCCGTGGTTCCTCAGCTGGCAGACCCTAGCTCTCCCCAACCACCTGTTCTGGGTTGCATCACCAGACCACCCGCCTGGGACCGGGTGTTCTCACTCAAATTCAAGAGATGTGTACATTTAAGTACTAAATAGAAACAACGTTGTTTAAAAAAAAAATCTGCCTCATCGCACACTTTGTGACAGTTTGCACTCAGAATCCTTAGAGCAAGGGCCAGCCATGGTTCAGGTATTTTGGGCTTGTAATCCGATGCACATGGGAATCACTGAGTCTGGGCTCAGTTTCACGTCCCTGATTTGACTTCATGAAAAAATTCCAAGGTATTCCATCAGAAAGATGCAAGGAGTCGGGGGTTGGGGGTGAGAAGTGGTTGTGGGTCATCTTTCTCTAAAACTGGTTTCTGGGGAACTTGGAGTGAAGGAAAACAGATAAAAGAGGACTTAGAACACACTGCACAACATCAGGGAATCTCTGAAGCATGTAGACTAGTAGTTACTTCTGATTAGAAGTTTTTTCCTCCTCTTCTTTTTTTTTTTTTAAAAACCCCAGTGCTGAGAACCCTAAAGTTGAGTGATATACAATCTATATCATAAGTGCCAGTTCTACATTTCTTAAATTTCAGAACTTGTTTCATTGTTTAAATTCAACTGTACAGTATAATTTACTTTCCTTATGATATATATATATATTCCATATTTTTTAAAAAATGAAATCTTCTTCCCTTAAAAAAAGCAAGGAAGGAAGAATTATAAAGTATTAGAAACTTAATAAGTCTTAAAGAGTCTTCAGTTATTGTGGTATTTGGAAAAGAACTCAAGCATTTATTTTCAATAACTGGTGAATTTACTTTCCACTTCTTAAAACACTCAGTTCACTAACAATCATTCATATAGCTTTCTATTTTAGTGAAGAATAGTTTATTTTATTTAAATCTTATAAAAGTCATTTAATGATCCAATTCATATGTAGAAATAATGGAACATCTAGGTTCTCTTACTTTTTGTTTATCTTTAGTCATTGCTTTCCTTTTTTGCATTCTTACCCATCAAAAAGAGAAAGTTAGAGTAATTGCTAAATAGATTGGTTAATGCAGTCATATAAAAAGAAGTATAACTTATAGGAAGGGAAATTAATTTTTAGACAATGGATACATTTTAACAATGGACAAATTTCCCAGAGAGAAAGGGGTGTTATGTATTATGATTGAATTTTCTTTGAATGTAATAGGTAATAGGTAGAAATGTGTTTTCTTATAACCCCAAAGCCTAATCATATGTTTGAATATAACCAATTTTCATTTTTTGAAAGTCAAATATACATATATAATATCACTTATACATAGAATCTTTTTTTAAAAAAGGGGGTACAAATGAACTTATCTACAAAACAGAAATAGAGTCACAGATGTAGAAAACAAACATGCTTATCAGTAGGTAAGAGGGGAGAGGGATAAATTGGAAGATTGGGATTGACATATACATACTACTCTATATAAAATAGTTAAGTAATAAGGATCTGCTGTATAGCACAGGAAACTCTATTCAGTATTCTGTAATGGCCAATATGGGGAAACAATCTAAAAAAGAGTGGGTGTATCTATAGTTGATTCTCTTTGCTGTATACCTGAAACCAACACAACACTGTAAATCAACTATATTCCAATAAAAATAAAGAAATAAATTAAATCCATCCTCACTTATATATTACTAACAAAAAGCCACCCCCAAATGGAAATATTTATAGAAATAAAGTAAAAACAATCATCACCACAAATTACTGTTATATATTTAAAAACATGAAGATCAATGTTATTAGAACTTTCAAAAAATCATACATTACTTATTCTGGGAGACAAAATATATTTTGCATGCCCTTTTAAATGTTGAAAAGATCCCCACCTCCAAGTAAATGCAGGACCATTACATCTTGCTCTTATTTGTGGAAATCATAGCAAAAAAATAGGTTCAGTTGGCATCCTCTCTCAAAATTATTTATTAGGGAAAGAATTAGAGGATAAAATAATAAATCTAGAGAAAAACAGACAAAAAATACATTGGTATTCTAACACCAGTGGCTCTACAACTAGAGGTTTTCATTTTTCTTATGCTATGGTACACCAAAAAAGCTATTCATAAGATCCATTGATACATATATGAAAGAAAGTGAAAGTGAAGTTGCTCAGTCGTGTCCGACTCTTTGCGACCCCATGGACTGTAGCCTACCAGGTTGCTCCGTCCATGGGATTTTCCAGGCAATACTGGAGTGGGTTGCCATTTCCTTCTCCAGATCTTCCCAACCCAGGGATTAAACCCGGGTCTCCTGCATTGTAGGCAGATGCTTTATCATCTGAGCCACCAGGGAAGGCTACATATATAGTATAGTATAGTGTAGATACATACATAGGTCATTCAATACTTGTACTTCCTCAATAGGAGCAATAGTACAAAAACTCTCAAGTTTGCCACCTGCTGGCTCATATAGGACACAATGAATATGAATTTGTAGGTAATCTCAAAATAATTCTTATTAAATTTACTAATCAGAAAAAATCCTCCATAATTGCTTTCTTTAAGGACCTAAGCTCTGCCAATAAGTATTTAAGTGTTCTGAGATCTTCACATGCCCATTTACCCAAATTAGATTTATCTGTCAGTTCACTTGCTCAGTCATGTCCGACTCTTTGTGACCCCATGGACTGCAGCACACCAAGCCTCCCTGTCCATCACCAACTCCCAGAGTTTACTCAAACTCATGACCATCGAGTCGGTGATGCCATCCAACCATCTCGTCCTCTGTTGTCCCCTTCTCCTCCTGCCTTCAATCTTTTCCAGCATCAGGGTCTTTTCCATTGAGTCAGTTTGCATCAGGTGGCCAAAGAATTGGAGTTTCAGCTTCAGCATCAGTCCTTCCAATGAATATTCAGGACTGATTTCCTTTAGGATGGACTAGTTGGATCTCCTTGCAGTCCAAGGGACTCTCAAGTGTCTTCTCCAACACCATAGTTCAAAAGCATCAATTCTTCAGTGCTCAGCTTTCGTTATAGTCCAACTCTCACATCCATACATGACTACTGGAAAAACCATAGCTTTGACTAGATGGACCTTTGTTGGCAAAGTAATATCTCTGCTTTTTAATAAGCTGTCTAGGTTTATAAATAAATTAGATTTATAGAATTGTTTTATTAAATTATAGTTAACATACAACATTATATTTGATTCAGGCAGACTATATAGTGACTTGACATTTATCTACATTATGAATTGACTACCACAATAAGTCTAGTAATCATCTTTCACCATACAAAGTTATAATAATATTATTGACTATATTCCCTGTGCCATATATAGAAATTTTAGTACATGGATAAAGGAAAATCCAGGAGCTGGGAAACAAATTCCACCTGTCTTAATACACTCAAGTAAGTTGGTGAAATAATCAGTTTAGTCTTAATACAAGGTTAGTAAATGAAAAGGTCAAAATTTAAACTGATTAATTTTGAAAATTGGTTTAAAGTGTCCAAGCTATTATAAACTAAATTTTTTAGTTTTGTGATCTAAGGTCACGAAAGTCACAAGATCTTTGATCTCAAGATTAAAAACTTTAGTTTTTAGATCTTAGGCCTACTAAGATCACTATTACTGTGATCTTAGACCTGTACTGAATGACCAAGCAGTACAGATGATTATGAAAAATTTAAAAAAAAATCACAAAATTATTACAAACCATTTAGCAGTTCTTAAAGTGCTCCAAGTCTACATAATATTTCAATACTCTTGTCAGTGTGGCTAAAATTAACAGTACCTAAGACTTAGTTAGGGTTTTATAGAGTAATTCTTCTGTAAAAGGGGGAAAAAAATATTGAGGATTTTTTTTCCTTATTTAAAGCTCAAGAAGAAGAGGTAATTAAACCTGAATTTATCTTTTGCCTTTTGTCTTCTAGTGGTAATATCTACTAGTAACATCAGTGTTTATGAAAATTGGAGAAATTATAGTACCTAGCATTGTATTTATCACAATTTTCCATTTATGTCTGAAATCTTATGATTATTAATGACATTTAAGCATGTATATAACCTCAACTGTGTATTTTATACTGATACCTACTTTGTAATAAAGAGTGTCAGTATTCATACTCCTAACCTGTATGGATTTACTCTCCTACCTCATACATTTCAATAAACAGTGCATGAGAGACAGTGCAGAAGACACTGCACTTCCCTGCAAGAAGACAAGCAAGGTTTTCTTCTGTGGTCTTTTTGACTGCAGGTATCTAACAAGCTGTTTTACCAGAAGAGTATGAAGCACAGCACAGTAATCTCGACAGAATTCATGGGACAAACAGCAGAGTTCTCGGAGGCTGAGGTCGCCGGTATTTTCAGGACAGAATACTACAGAGGAGGATGTTTCATAAAGAGACCCATAAATCTCCATATGGTTCCCTTGTGTCCTTGTTAAATCTAAGCCACAAAATCATAGAGTGCAGTGCACAAGGTTAGAAATAAAGTTTCATTTCCAGTGAACTGAAATCTGAAGCTTACATGATCCTGGGAAATTTTTCAGTCTCATAATAGCCAATAAGACTGCTTGTTGAACACTCAGCCTTTGGTGGAGATAACAGGAAGAGCACATATAAGAAGTGGGGCTAAACTATGCCTGTAGTAAAGGCAACTCTATTTCAGACCTAAAAGTGCTTTAAAACGAGATCCTAAAGCATCAGTCTGCTTTATAAGTAACAAACTCTAACGCAGCTTAAAGAAAATGACAAAAACTTTCTCTCAACAGTGTAACTCACAGTTTCTACTATCCAATTAGTACCTGAAATATGAAGAACCAGGAAGATGTGATCCATAACTAGGATTTCAGAGACAATGGGATTTGTTAACACTTAAGTATTTCTATTGTAAATATTAGAAATATGTTCAAAGGTGAAGAGAAAAAATTTAATGTAATAAAGATATAAATTGAATTTGTAACAAAGAACAAAATATAATTCCTGTAGATGAAAAGCTATATATGTAAAATGAAAGTTAGTACATCTGAAATTATTAGGTTAGACACTGAAGAAGAAAGTTAGCTAACATTAAGCCATAACAATAGAAATTAAAATTACACAGAGAAAAATCACAACACAAATTAAATCACAGAAGAGAAAACAAGGCTGAAAAAAACTAACAGATTCAGTGACCTGTAGAAAAATTCAAAAAGTGCTATATGGACATAATATAAGTTGTAGAAGAATAGGTATGTAAAAATAAATTTAAGTAAAAATGACCAATTATTTTCTAGATTTGATGAAAACTACAAACACATATATCCAAGAGGCTCAATAAACTGTAAATAGAATAAACACAACAAGGCATACCACAATCAAATTTCTGGAAAAGAGTGGTAAGAATTAAAAATTAAAAGCAGCCAGAGGAAAAAGGATGCACTATATATATAGAAAAAGAGGCAAGGATTCCAGACGTCTCATCTAAAGTTATTCAACCCAGATGACAAGTGAATGATAATTTAAAGTATTGAAAGTTAAAAACAGTAAAAAATCTATTAATCTAGAATTATATTCCCAGCAAAAATACCATTAAAAAGTGAAAGAGAAACAGATTGTCAGACCAACAAAAACTCAGACGATTTGCTTAGTAAATTTACTCAGTGAAGACATGAGATCTTCACTTTAAGAATATTAAAAGAAATATTCTTCAAACAGAATTAAAATATATTAGGAGGAAATTCAGATCTACACAAACAAATGCTGAGCATCATAATGCAACATAGAAGAGTAAACATGGACCATATTTTTTCTCAGTTTTAGTCTCAAATAGAATAAGAAACATGTACTGAAAACAGAGCTGCCATGAAAGAAAGAGAATCTGCAGTTCCAGCACAGCCAAAAAAAAATTAACAGTTGAAACAAAGGATATAATATTTACAGAAGAAAAATCACAGAATCTAGAATCTTTACAACTTAATATTCTTATCCTTGATATGATTTAAATAACTATCCAAAATATGAAGAACCCCCAAATTTCCTTCTCAATAGAGGGCAAAAACAAGTCTGACCAGAAAATAAACCACATGTTGAAACTAACAGATAAGGATTTTAAGACAGTACTTACAATTATCTGCAATGAACTAAAAAAGAACATTTTAGACCAATGACTATTTCAGTAGAGAAATGGGAAATCTTAGCAAAGGTAATATAAATTTAAATAAGGAAATTCTAGAAGTAAAAACTACAATATTTATTTATTTATTTGAAATAAATAAAACTGGATGGACTAAGCTCAATGAACATGACAGAGAAGAGTAAGTTAGTTTGAATAAGGATAAATAAATATTAATAATTATAGTAAATAATAGAGTAATAATTGTGGGAATTATAGTGATTAATAATTACAGTAGTTAATACAATGGTTATAGTAATAATTATAGTAAACAATGTAATACTTAGAGCAAATAATGATAATTATATAAATAATACATTACAGTAAGTAAGACTTCCCTGGTAACTCAGCCAGTAAAGAATCTGCCTGCAATGTGTGGGAGACCTGGGTTGGGAAGATCCCCTAGAGAAGGGAATGGCTACCCACTCCAGCATTCTTGCCTGGAGAATTCCATGGACAAAGAAGGCTGACAAGCTACTGTTCATGGGGTCGTGGAGCATCAGACACAACTGAGCAACTTTCATTTTCATAAATAATAGAAACTTTTTAACATAAATGGTTGCACAGGAACTATCATTTGTTAAATGATAGCAAATGATAGCAAGTGGTCAAAAACAGGTATTACTGGACTAGAAGAAGGGCTAAGAGGATTGGACAGAAAAATCTTTCAAAATACAATGGCTAAAATTTTACAAAGTTATGAGAGGGAGAAAATCACATATTTGTGATGCTAAATCAATATCATGCAGAGAAAATGTAAGAACGTTAACAACAAAACACAACAAAGTCAAATAGCTGAAATCCAAAGATAAGGAGCATTACTTAAAAGCAACAAGAGAAAAATGTCATATGTATCAGAATCAGGAATAGACATTATAAAAGAATAAAAGAGTTACATTAACAAATACATTGTGGTAGTTAGCTTCTGACAATATCTCACAATGACTTCTGCCTACTGGTATTCCAATGCTTGTGTATTCCTCTCCCCTTAATATACACTCCCCTCCCCTAGACCTAGTGACTTACTTCTAATGAATAGAATTTGATAAAAGTGATGGGATGGCACCTCTGTGACTAGGTTATAAAAGACTCTTCCTACCATCTTATGATAATCTCTATTGCCTTCTGATTGTATATTTTTAAGAAAGCATACTGATACGATGGGAGGCCCACAAGACAAGGAATTGAGGGCAGCCTCAGAGCAATGGTCAGTGAGGAACTAACACTCTCAGTCCAACAACAGGAGGAGGGACTGAATCCTGCCAACAGAGTGAGTGATCTTGGAAGCTGATCCTTGACCACATAAGTCTTGTATACCTAGCTAACACCATGACTACAAGAGAGGAACTACCTAAGATGCATGCACATTTCTAATTTCCAGAACTGTGAGATACTAAGATTGTCTCAAGTCATTGAGTTTTGGCATTAATTTGTTTTTTTCAGAGCAATAGACTAATACAAAGGTGTAACAATCATAAAAGTAAAAAATCCAAACAAGAGACTGTCAAAACATGTAAGACAAACTGATGGAATTTAAAAGATAAATGGAAAATTCTACCATATTTGGAGATTTTAAATACCCAGTTGATAGAACAATTTGAGAAAAAACTCAGCAAATACATAGAAGAAATAAACAAAACTATCAATTGGCTGTCCTAATCAATAAACCAGGGATAATAATATATGCTGAGATTTGTTCTACCATGTAAAGAATCAGCTGCTTCACTATTGAAGTTCAATGAAATGCAGTTCTACTCAAATTTTGATGCCAGAAACAGTTTTCACACCTATTTCTGACTCTCTTAAACAACTTCTGAGTGTTCAGATATCTAATAATCATTTTGTTATGCATTCATTAACTGAGCAACTATTTACATAATTATTTCAGAGACAAACTGATGAGAGCAAGCTATTAGGCTACATTAACAAATACAAAAAGCATGCTAGGACTTTCCTGGTGGTTCAGTGGTATAGCATCCACCTGCCAATGCAGGAGACTCCTTGGTCCAGGAAGATCCCACATGACACACAGCAACTAAGCCGATGGGCCGCAACCATTGAGCCTGCACTCGAGAGACTGGAAACTGCAACTGAGCACGTACGCTACAACCACTGAAGCCATGTTCTACAGCTACGGAAGCCTCCGCCCCGAGAGCCTGTGCTCTGTGACAACACCAATGGGAAGCCTGCACACTGCAATGGAGGGGAGCCCCAGGTCACCGAACCAGAGACAAGCCGGTGTACCAGGGAAGGCCCAACGCAGCCAAGAATAAATAAAATTATTAAAAAAAAATAGGCTAGCACAGAATGATAGAATTGATAGGACCATAAGAATCCCTCTTGTTAGATTACATCCTACATTTAAATCCTTTCTACCACATTGGAAAAGACCCTGATGCTGGGAGGGATCAGGGGCAGGAGGAGAAGGGGACGACAGAGGATGAGATGGCTGGATGGCATCACCAACTCGATGGGCATGAGTTTGAGTAAACTCCGGGAGTTGGTGATGGACAGGGAGGCCTGGCGTGCTGCGATTCATGGGTTGCAAAGAGTTGGACATGACTGAGCGACTGAACTGACTGACCACATTTCTGACCTCTTCTTAATTCTTCTGGTGACTAGGAACACACTGCATTAAAAAGTCTAAGTATTAAAAAAAAATTTTTTTTTATTTATATTTTTGTGAATTCCATCCATGGCACTCAGTTCTATCTTCTGGAAAACAGAGAACATGTAAAATCTAATTTTGGTGTCACAATTGTTCAAATAGTTTACAATTTTCATGCCTTGTGAAAATTTGTTCAACATTTATAGGAGAAATTTCCAAGTTCCTTAAAGATCATACAAAGTTGTCCAGATCATTGATACTGAGTCCTTTATTAAGTTGATTTTTAATTGGAGGATAATTGCCTTATAATGTTGTGTGAGTGTCGGCTTTACAACAACATGAATTAGCTCTCAGTATTCACATACCCCCTCCCCTGTCAGCCTCCCTCCTCCTCTATCTATCCCACCCGGCTGGGTCATCACAGAGCACCGAGCTGAGCTCCCTATGCTACAAAGCAGCGTCCCACTCGCCATCTATTCTGAACATGGCAGTATATGATAAATATGGCAATGCTACCCTCTCAGTGCATCACTGCCTCCTTCCCCCACTGTGTCCACAAGTCCATTCTCTATGTATACTAGTAAGTCTTAACTTGTGCCTGTTTCTCTAGAGTAAAAACACTTATATCTGTATAAGAAAAAAAAAAGAAAAAGAAAAAACACAGGTGTGTTATAAGGGCTAAGTACTGAGGATAATTATCTCTGTGATTCTGTAGTTTTGTAAATGTGCCCTACAATGATTGTGGCCACTTTCTGGCTGCATTCTGAATGACCAATTCATACTTAATTTTCAATCAATGAAAATCCCAGAATATTTTTCCTGTAGACTCTCCTGTTTCCCTACTCTTATACTTGTACAGTGGATTTTTTTTTTTAACCTAAGGACAGGTTGATTTGTTTATCACTATCTAATTTCATCTTGTTAGCTCTGGCCCTTTATTCTTTCCTGTAGAGATCATTTTGAATACTCTTTCTGTCATCCCATGCATTACCTATTCCTTCTAGTATTATGTATGTCATATCCCCAAGCAATGGGCCTTTCTGGCCTCATTTTTCTTGTTCTGAACATTCCTAAAGGTGTAATTTTTATTGTCTTTGGCATTTTTAACAAGGCTCTGCTCATTTATGTCTTCTTGCTTCTGCCTCAGTATTTCCAGATTCCTGTCACTCGATTTATCATCATGTATATGATCCTTCTTTTAGTTTGATGCATTTCCCTCAAAACACATGCCTATCTGAGTAGTTCCTGGGAAGACACAGACTTAATAGCTTTTAATCTTTTTATTTTCCCCTAAATGAGGAATTTATAGTTATAATCACAATGTTGGTTTTAAGAGAATCCTGTCCAGTTCAGCTATCTTACAACTAGAGTATCCGACCAGTGCCTCATCTTATGAATTCTAGAGATGAGGGTGTATATTTTACTATATCAATGCTTGTTTGCTGTATTTTGAGTTGATACTAACTTGTAAACATACTGAACAAATACTTAATAAATACCTGTTTAACAAATATGTGAGAACTTAAAGAATTGATGAAGAACGGAGATAAAACATTACTTTTCCAAGACTATCCATTTCAACATCTTCAACTACTTATAGTTAGTTATAAAAAAAATAATCTGATCATCATGGTGACTGCTGTCTCTCCTTGCTTCCTTCACTGACTCATTTAGGATAAAATAAAAATAATTAGTTGGGAAAAAATGTGAAACATTTATGATAAAGTCTTCATCTTCACATATAAATAGCCATTTCAAATCAAAAAGAAAACAACCTGATTAAAAAGATCACAGTGTATGAACAGGCACTTTTCACAGCAAAATGAAATACCACAAATGGCTAGTTAACATCTTTACAAATGTTCAGACTCAACAGCAAACAAAATGTGTGATTGGTCATTAATTCTCCTATTAGACTGGCAAAAATTTCTTTTAAAGTAGTAATTAATGTTACTGGGGTAAAGTTAAATGGTTAGTCTCATAAATACTATGGAAATATAAATGGATACAATATTTTGAAAAGACATTTAATAAAACATATTGAGTATTGGAAATGCTTATAAACTTTAATTCAGCATTTTTACTCTAATAAGAACCTCATTGATGATCAAAAAGATTTACATATAAGAAAGTTAACAACAGTATTATTGTAGAAAAAAGATAAAATTAGCTTAATCTTTCAATTAAAAACTAACAGTGAAATAAAAAATCATAAAGTTATGAGAATAATTCAGTGATTAAAATTATATATTAAAATCATATATTATCTACTAAATAGTTATAAATGATTTGAAGTATACTTTAAAATCATACAAGTAAACCTAATTTTCTTTAAAAATATGAATATAAAGAACACTATAAGGAATTAGACAATAATTTTATTAGTTCAGTTGTCACTCAGTTGTGTCCAACTCTTTGCGATCCCATGGACTGCAGCACGTCAGGCCTCCCTGTCCATCACCAACTACTCAAACTCATGTCCATTGAGTCGGTGATGCCATCCAACCATCTCATCCTCTGTATCCCCTTCTCCTCCTGCCTTCAATCTTTCCCAGCATCAAGGTCTTTTCCAATGAGTCAGCTCTTTGAATCAGGTGGCCAAAGAATTGGGAGTTTCAGCTTCAGCATCAGTCCTTCCAATGAATATTCAGGACTGATCTCCTTTAGGATGGACTGCTTGGATCTCCTTGCAGCCCAAGAGACTCTCAAGTGTCTTCTCCAACACCACAGTTCAAAAGCATCAATTCTTTGGCACTCAGCTTACTTTATAGTCCAACTCTCACATCCATACATGACTACTGGAAAAACCAAAGCTTTGACTAGATAGACCTTTGTTGGAAAAGTATTGTCTCTGCTTTTTAAATTAGTTTTATGAATTTTATTAGTACTCTAATGTTTTAGATGTTATGCTTTTCTCCTTTATGCTTTCTTTACTTTTCAGTTTGGGAACAAAAACTTGCATTAATTTTTAATCAGGAAAAGCTATACAAATAAGAAATAGGAACTAAAAAGCATAGGAATCTGTGGTCACTTAACATGGGTAGGAAAATGCATGTGAATCTCAAAAACTCCAGAGGACATCATTTTATGAAACTTTCACTTAGAAATTTAAGTTAATAATGACAATGTTTGGAAACTAAAGTCATGTTAAAAACTCCCAGGTTATGAAGCCAGGGGAAGGAATTACAAAT
Organism: Odocoileus virginianus; assembly: GCF_023699985.2. Classification (NCBI taxonomy): domain Eukaryota; kingdom Metazoa; phylum Chordata; class Mammalia; order Artiodactyla; family Cervidae; genus Odocoileus; species Odocoileus virginianus. The sequence continues at coordinate 84,375,969 of NC_069674.1, read as the reverse complement.
TTTAAAAAGATATATATATATATTTAATCAGAAATTTTAAAGCTTGACAAAATGTATTCCTCAACCCTTAAGGGATTATAAGGGAACATGGAAAATCCAATAATATGGAAGAGTTTATTCCTCCAGTGATAGACTTCAACTGTAGTAGATTATAGCTGCAGGGGTTGGATAAGTATAAGGTTTCTGAGATTGCAAAGGAAACTCTGCTCAGTCAACACTATCTTCTCTCAGCAAAGATGCCAATCATTGGAGTAAACAAGGAAACACTGGAAGTTCTGTTCATTTTTCAGGCCAGTTAGACCTGAATAAAATTACTATTTTATTTCCTGTATCTTCATTAAAAAAAAACTTGGGGAATAAATAGCCTTTGCATTTCCTTGCTAACTTAGGAATGGTTCTTAGTTCAGAACTCTGTACATAGTCAACAGTAACTAAACATTTTAGGTTTACTGACTGGTGAGATAATCACACTGGCATTGATCCGTCACAGAAGAAAGTTTAAAGAAGTAGGTCAAACTTTATTTTGAGGGCCTTGAGTTAGAAAGATATTACACATTATTTTTCAAAGTTTGATTAATTTTTATTCTAATTAGTTAAACTAATTAGAAAAATTTAGTTTACCATCACCCACACATCAGATCTGGACTTGGGGTTCTATGTATGGGCTCAGATTCTGGAAACATTTTCTGAGCAAAAGGACAGGGTAGTACTTACTGATCCATAAATTAATACTTAAGATGAACAATAGCTGATATTTATGGAGTGCTTACCATGTACCAGGCACTATTTTAGCCACTGAGGGTATCCCATAAATAATACAGAAACATCTACCCTAAAACAGTTTACATTCTGTGTGGGGTTTAACCAACAAAATCAACATATAATTATATAATTTCAGATAGTAAAAAATTAATTTCAGATAAATTAAGTCAAGTTATGGGAATGAAATGATAAATGGGTAGATAGTCTTCACAAGGTCACACATGATCAGAGATATAAAATGAGCATGTGAACTCAAGGAAAACCTGGAGAAAAAGTACAGTAGACAAAGGAGAGAAAGGGGCATCAAGCATCAGAATGGCTAACACCTAGTGAGTTAGGGGGAACGTGGCTGGAAATGAAGTTGAAGAGATAGCCAGGGACTAGATTATTTAAGCTTGCCTGGCTGTGTAATATTCTGCATTTCATTCTAAGTGGATAGATTGAGAGTTTTTGAGAAAAGAAGTGACATGGTATGATTTATATTTTAATAAAATCAGTTTCCTAATCTGCTGACTCTAGATACAATCCACTGAGGGATGGCCTAGAGATGGAAGCAACTGGAATCTGGTGCAATTGTAAATAAAAACTTAAACTAGAAAGGTAGTGTTGGAGGTTGTGAGAAGTACATTTTGACAATGTAATACAAAGAAGAAATCTGAATTTTTTTTTTAAAGTAGAACATTCAGCTACAATGTTATTTTATCGTGCTGGACTGAGAAACTGAAACCAGGCCAAGGAATAAAAGAGGAGACAGTTAGGAAGAGTGACTCTTGTAGAACCACCTAAGGCAGAGGTTGGTCCTGGTATTTCACCACTTTGCAGCATGGTAAATGTATTACATATATGCCAGGAAATATCTGTCTTCTCAGTCTTTAGAGTGCTTGTTAGGGTGGGGTGTTGGGGAGAAACCCTTCCTCCATTCACTCATCACCTTCATACCCACTGCTGGATACTTCTCACCGCTGGGTGAATCTGCAGTCGCTGCAGCAGCAGAATATTCAGTAAGTTCAGAATATCCAGTACTTGCTTGTATGGTATGTAATAGTGAGCACTGCCAAGGAGGAGCTCTGTCTTTGGACGTCTATTTAATTGGCCAGGTGCAAACATATTCCCTAGGAAACCTTACTCTAGGTACCTAAGGATCAAAGAACTACTACAAGGTGACAGTCAGGGAAAAGGAATGGTGGTCAAGTGGAAGCTTTGAAGGGTACAGTTTTAGGTCATAGTGTGTTCATGTTTACTGGAAAATTCCTTTGGTGGCACTTGTGCCCTTTTAGTGCCATGTAAGCCAGTTGAAAGCAGTTTTACAATTACAGATAATTATTAGGAAATACTTGATATAAAAAAATCTACTTGAATTTGAGAAGCATTCACATTACTGTAAGAAATTTAGAAATTAATGCTAGAATTTTTACATTAAAAATGTTATCATTTATGATTATTTATAGTAATGATTTAAAATTATCTCTTCTGTTTTATATCTAGTAGTTTATGCTTCTTAATTCCCTTCTCCTACTTTTCCTCCTGCCACCCCTTTCCCATCTGATAACTGCTAGCGTGTTCTTTGTGTCTGTGAATCTGATTCTATTTTTTTATATTCATTTGTTTTACTTTTTGGATTTTACAAATAAGTGAAAACAAACAGTATTTATTTTTCTCTGTCTGACTTATTTCACTAAGCATAATACCCTCTTAGTATTATCCCTGTTACAAATGGCAAAATTTCATTCTTTTTTGGAGGGGGCTAATATTACATTGTGTGTGTGTGTATACACAAATACACACATACCACATCTTTCTTCATTCATCTACTGATGAACACTTAGGTTGTTTCCATATATTGACTATTATAAATAATGCTGCTGTAAACATTGGGGTGCATATATATTTTCAATATATAAGATATAAAGATATATAGTATAGGGAATATAGCTAATATTTTATGATAACTTTATATGGACTATAATCTGTAACAATACAAATCACTACGTTGTATACCTGAAACTAATATAATATTGTAAATCAACTATACTTCAATAAAAATTAGAAGCACATAAAAATAAAACATAAAATTATTGCTGACTAGCTGCAGATGGTGACTGCAGCCATGAAATTAAAAGACGCTCACTCCTTGGAAGGAAAGTTATGACCAACCTAGACAGCATATTAAAAAGCAGAGACATTACTTTGCCAACAAAAGTCCATCTAATCAAGGCTATGGTTTTTCCAGTGGTCATGTATGGATGTGAGAGTTGGACTATAAAGAAAGCTGAGTGCTAAAGAATTGATGCTTTTGAACTGTGGTGTTGGAGGAGACTCTTGAGAGTCCCTTGGACTGCAAGGAGATCCAAGCAGTCCATCCTAAAGGAGATCAGTCCTGAGTGTTCATTGGAAGGACTGATGTTGAAGCTGAAACTCCCAATTCTTTGGCTACTTGATGCGTAGAGCTGACTCATTGGAAAAGACCCTGATGCTGGGAAAGACTGAAGGCAGGAGGAGAAGGGGATACAGAGGATGAGATGGTTGGATGGCATCACCGACTCAATGGACATGAGTTTGAGTAAAGTCCGAGAGCTGATGATGGACAGGGAGGCCTGGTGTGCTGTGGTCCATGGGGTCACGAAGAGTCGGACACAACCGAGAGACTGAACCAAACTGATCCAAATAAAGTTGCTTGTCAAGAAATTGAAGTTTAGTAAAATTTTGATCAGGAATTATGTATCCATGTCATGGGGAAAAAAAGGTACAATATTATTTTCCATAAAATTTTGGTCAGATATCTAGAAATTTTATATAAATTCAAAATGTAAAATTTTGTTAACACTTTAAATGGTTTTTAATCATAATTAAGGCATATAATAAGCAGTACATGCGGCTGCAAAGAGTCAGACACGACTGAGCGACTGAACTGAACTGAAGCCATATAAATGAAATGCAATGAGTTTTTATATAAATTCTATAGAGATGTCCCCAAATTCTCTCATTTTCCTCTACCGGGCCATACATGTCCCATAATTTTCTCTATGTGCCATGACTTGAAGAAGGTCTTGAAACTTAAGAATACTGGAAGGAATAGTTAGGAGCATGAAGCCAGTTCAGACATTCATGTCCATTCAGAATAACTGAGAAATAATCTTGCCCTATTGCTTCTTAGGTACTTCAAGAAAGAGTAAGAGGCAATTTCTATTTCTTCTCTCAAAAGAGCCAATTGATCTTAAGACTCCCTTTGCTCCAACAGAGCCAAGAGGCTTTGATAGTGGGGAGAACTGGAGAACCCACGAAAGGGTTGAAGAAAGACTGGGGAAGACTGGGTTTGTCGAGGTGAAGAATAAAGGAGTGATTTCTGAGTCATGAAAGCTGGGCCTTATGCTCATTAATGGGCCTGAGAGGTGGAAAGAGATCTAATGGAACTGTTATATATGATTGCTGGTACAGAGGCCTTGGAAATGTTGAAAAGTCCCAGTGGCTGAGAGAGGACTGGATGCTATAAGTAGTCAAGGAATAGGCTTAAAATAGACCACATGGATTCAGACCACTTTTTCCCAGCCAAGGCTCAACAAGACAGTTATGCTTAACAGGACATTAATATTTTCTCAGTCCTCCCAGGGATGAATTATAGGTAGTCCTATTCTTGGAGCAAAGAAAAAAGTTAAATCACTACATACAATGAAATATTAATATTTAGGACTTCGGACATAATTTCTATGAAACCTTTGGTTGGGAAGGTTGATTTGGATAATGACCTTCTCAGGGTGGATGATGATGAATGAAGGACAAAGTGATTTTTGTGTATGGTCTCTTTAACTCTTATACCACAATTTTTGGACAAAACAAAAATCTCTCCCTAGCCCTCCATCATAATGAGTGTTATTAGAAACTCTGGAAATAGTGATGTAAGTCAAAGCGTATGAATAAAAACACATTGTGATATTTCTTACATACAAGTTTTGGGGAGAATGATCCTATCTATTTATCAACCACAAGACAGCAAAAGAGTAAACTAATGCTTCTTTTATGAGAATTTAATTGTCCCATAAGGTATTAATTGGTCTTAGAGTCTTACCATGATACTTTGCATTATTATATTATATATATATATATATATATATATATATATATATATATATAATGCAAATGCATTATAAGCTTTTCCTTACAGAAGAAGATTTAGAAAAATCCTGGGAAGACAGGTTTCTTTCAAGAGGTATGCCAGCAAAAATAGTAACTTGTCTATTTTACCTAGCATGGTTTTGTTTATTCTTTTATGTAAACAATAATATTCACAAAAAGGTTTGGTAAGTAGAGCTTGGTAGAAACAGAAATTCTTGTTATCTTTTTATTTCTAAACAGGAAATCTAATACCAAAGAGATTTAAGGTAAAAGAAAAGACTAAATAATTGATTTCCAGATATATAAGGATTGAACTTATTCCATGGCAGTTATATACTCTAACAAAATCTAGGATTCAATATGGTATGGGAAATTGGATTTGGCATGGCCTAATAATTTGTCCATTTTCTATTTAAATAGTGAACCTAATTTAGGTATATGTACTACCTTCTATGTTCAATCTTTTCATCATTTATCCAAAAAATATTTACTGCCTGCCTACAATGCACTGTTTCATGAGCTAAGAATAGAACAGAAAGACCTATGCTTTTTTTTCCCCCCAAACTTTAAAAATAGCATTAGTTTTAATGCCACAACAGAGATACATTAACATATTCCATAATACAGGTATTTTATCTTTCTTATCTTCCCACTCAGAGACAAATAACTGTGGAAACAAGACAAATTAAATGCAAAATAAATATATTCAAACTCAGGCATCTCTTAGTATATGTTTAAATGAGACCAATTTCAGTATTTAAGATGCCAGAACCAAACTTATGGTTACCAGGTTGAGGGGGAGGGCTCCAATTGGGAGATTGGGATTGACATATATATACTACTCTATATAAAATAGACAACTAATGTATAGCACAGGGAACTTGTCTTAATACCTTGTAATGACATATGTGGGAAATAAGAATGGATATATGCGCATGTATAACTGATTTACTTTGCTGCCCAGCAGAAATTAACATAACATTTAAAATCAACTATACTCCAATATAATTGTTTAGAAATTTAAAAAATTATCTGCACTCTATAAATATTTCCAAAAATAATCATTTGATAAGGGAAAAAAATGATGCTAGACCAAACTAAGTTCTTGTCAGCAAGTTACTTCCCATAACATCCCCTGTCTGCTTAGGATGCTTCTGATTGCACGGTCTTGATAAATGAGGCTTACATTCCTCTCTTAAATGTATGTTCCATAGCTGAATTGCTGTTACTCTAAGGAGACTTTTCTTTCTGATGTTAAACCTAAACTGTTCTTTAAAAAAATTATATCTTACTACTCAAAGATAGGGGGCTTCCCTGGTGGCGTCGGTAATAAAGAACCCACCTACCAATGCAGATGACACGAGAGACTCAGGTTCAACCCCTGGGTCAGAAAGATCCCCTGGAGGAGAAAATGGCAACCCAGTCCAGTATTCTTGCCTGGAGAATCCCATGGACAGAGGAGCCTGGGGACTACAGTCCATAGGGTCACAAAGAATCGGACATGACTGAAGTGACTTAGCATGCACTCATAGACAGAACTTTTTACACTTGAGTTTAATCATTTATCCTTACTTGGTGGTGGTGAAGTCACTAAGTCATGTTCGACTCTTGCGACCCCATGGACTGTAGCCTGCCAGGCTCCTCTGTCCATGGCATTCTCCAGGCAAGAATACTGGAGTGGGTTGCCATTTCCTTTTCCAGGGGAGCTTCCCGACCCAAGAATTGAGCCCAGATCTCCTGCACTGCAGGCAGATTCTTTACCAACTGAGCTATAAGGGAAGCCCTTATCCTTATTTTACTTTATCTTTTAGAATTTATACCTTTCCCGTATTTATGAACTACTATGTTCATTCTCACTGAAAAAGCAAAACTATATGCATTTTAATTCATCATCTTTCTTTTTTTCTTTTTCTTACAGATATGGAACTTCATATTTCCTAGGCTTACTACCACTTGCTCTACTTCTGGAGGCTCCTGAGGTACCAAAAGAAAAAAAAATAGTTTTCAGGTGCAATCTTCACACAGTCGTGTTGAAAGTGATAATAATCCTCTCACCATGACACAGTGCCCAAAATAGTACTGGCATTCTTTGACACCATGAGAAAGCATATTTTATTTTATTTCATTTTATGACGATTTGGCAGTCATGCCAAGTGACACAAACTCATAAAAACAGAACTCTCTTGATGACTGAGCTTGAGATAATCATTCTCTGGATAAAGACTATAGAAAGTAATTGAAAATGAGCAATATACCACTCATTTTGCCACCACATCATTCATACTGACAGTTCAGCAGTCTGAAGCCTATTACAAAGGTAGCCATGGTTAATACTGATACTTTTTTGTGATACTTTCATATATTTCATTTACTCTTTATAATAACCCTGTAATATATTGTCAATGGGTATACTCCCTTTCAGAGGTCAAGTAGCTCAGGCTTTTATAGCTAGATACTGACAGCTTCCATATATGCAATGACCTTTATATGACTTCATAGTATCTTTTATGTTTTTAACATTTTTTGTACTGGAATATACAAAGAGAAAAGTGCATTTAAATGTACAGACCAATAGGGTTTTGCAAATTGAACACCCAGACCAGGAGCCTCAGAAGATCCGCCATGCCCATTTCTAGTAACTTCACCCTGCCAAACTCCAAAAGTAACCAGAACCCTGACTTCTAGCAACACACATTTTTGCCTACTGTTGTACTTTACATCAGCGGAATAATATATTATACTCTTTTATATGTGACTTCTTTAACTTAACATTATATTCATGAAATTCATCCATACTGTTCCATGTAGTTCTAGATCATTAATCTAACTGCTATATGCTATTCCATAAATTATAAACACATCACAATTTATTTACCCACTCCACTATTGATGGGTATTTGGGAATTTCTAGTTATGGGCTATTACAAATAGCACTATTATGAACATTTTAGTATATGCCATTTGCTGAAATATGTACCCATTTCAGAGATACACCCATATATACACATACACACGTCTTCTGGAATGGGATTAATGAGGGATAGCTTGTACAAATATTCATCTGTGAAAGATACTGCCCAACAGGTTGCCAAAAGGCTTTTTACTGCCTAACTTCTGTTGTTATTAAATAATTACTGTTACTGATTATGTGTTCAATTATGACTCCCATCATCACCACTATCATTCTCTGAGTAATGATTATCAGCCAGGCACCATGCTAAGCATTTGTATATTAAAAATTATAAACATGTAAGTATATAATATTTACATAATATTCTCATTACACATTATTACATATTCATTTTTCTTAAAGAACCTTTAAGACTTACTCTCTTAGCAAATTAAATTAAAGAAAGTAGGGAAAACCACTGGGTCATTCAGAAAGGACCTAAATCAAATCCCTTATGATTATCCAGTGGAGGTGACAGATTCAAGGGACTAGACCTGGTAGGCAGAGTGCCTGAAGAACTGTGGACGGAGGTTCATAACACTCTACAGCAGGCAGTGACCAAAACCATCCCAAAGGGAAAGAAACAAAAGTAGGCTAAGTGGATGTCTGAGGAGGCTTTACAAACAGCTGAGGGAAGAAGACAAGCAAAAGAAGGGAGAAAGGGAAAGATAAATCCAACTGAATGCAAAGTTCTAGAGACTAGCATGGAGAGATAATAAGTCCTTCTTAAATAAACCATGCAAAGAAGTAGAGGAAGACAACAGAATGGGAAAAACTAGAGATCTCTTCAAGAAAACTGGTGATATTAAGAGGACATTTCATGCAAGGTTGGGTACAATAAAGGACAGAAACAGTAAGGACTTAATAAAAGCCAAAGAGGTTAAGAAGAGGTGGCAAGAATACACAGAACTATACAAGAAAGGTCTTAATGACTTGGATAACCATGACGGCATGGTCACTCACTGTGCTAGACAGCCTGGAGTGTGAAGTCAAGTGGGCCTTAGGAAGCATTGTTAGAAATAAAGCTAGTGGAAGTGATGGAATTCCAACTGAGTGATTTCAAATCCTAAAATGTGATGCTTTAAAGTGCTGCACTCAATATGCCAGCAAGTTTGGAAAACTGCAGTGGCCACGGGGCTGGAAGGGGTTAGTTTTCATTCCAAACCCAAAGAAGGGCAATGCCAAAGAATGTTAACTCTCTTCCTGGCATGGTTATGCTCAAAATACTTCAAGCAAGGCTTCAGCAGTATGTGAACCAAGAACCTCCAGATGCCCGAGCAGGGTTTTGAAAAGGTAGAGGAACCAAAGATCAAATTGCCAGCATTCATGGGATAATGGGAAAAGCAAGGGAATTTCAGAAAAACACCTGCTTCATTGACTACACTAAAACCTTTGACTGTGTGGATCACAACAGTGGAAAATTCTTCACGAGCTGGGAATACCAGACCACCTTACCTGTCTCCTGAGAAGCCTGTATGCAGGTCAAGAAGCAACAGTTAGAACCAGACATGGAACAATGCATAGGTTCAAAATTGGGAAAGCTGTATATTGTCACCCTGCTTATTTAACTTCTATGCAGAGCACATCGAGTGAAACCCTGGGCTGGATGAATCACAAACTGGGAACAGGATTGCTGGGGGAAGTAACAACTCCAGATACACAAATACCACTCTAATGGCAGAAAACAAAATGGAACTAGAGAGCCTCTTGATGAAGGTGAAAGAGGAGAGTCAAAAAGCTGGCTTAAAACTCAACATTAAAAAAACTGTGATGATGGCATTTAGTCCCACCACTTCATGGCAAAGAGAAGTGGGGAAAGTGAAAGCAGTAACAGATTTTATTTTCTTGGGCTCCAAAATCACTGTGGACAGTGACTGCAGCCATAAATTCAACAGACAAAGGATTAATCTCAAAAATATACAAGCAACTCCTCGAGCTCAACTCCAGAAAAATAAATGACCCAATCAAAAAATGGGCCAAAGAACTCAACAGACATTTCTCCAAGGAAGACATACAGATGGCTAACAAACACATGAAAAGATGCTCAACATCACTCATTATCAGAGAAATGCAAATCAAAACCACAATGAGGTACCATTATACGCCAGTCAGGATGGCTGCTATCCAAAAGTCTACAAGCAATACATGCTGGAGAGGGTGTGGAGAAAAGGGAACCCTCTTACACTGTTGGTGGGAATGCAAATTAGTACAGCCACTATGGAAAACAGTGTGGAGATTTCTTAAAAAGCTGGAAATAGAACTGCCATATGACCCAGCAATCCCACTTCTGGGCATACACACCGAGGAAACCAGATCTGAAAGAGACACGTGCACCCCAATGTTCATCGCAGCACTGTTTATAATAGCCAGGACATGGAAGCAACCCAGATGCCCATCAGCAGACGAATGGATGAGGAAGCTGTGGTACATATACACCATGGAATATTACTCAGCCATTAAGAAGAATTCATTTGAATCAGTTCTAATGAGATGGATGAAACTGGAGCCCATTATACAGAGCGAAGTAAGCCAGAAAGATAAAGACCATTACAGTATACTAACACATATATGTGGACTTTAGAAAGATGGTAACGATAACCCTATATGCAAAACAGAAAAAGAGACTCAGATGTATAGAACAGACTTGTGGACTCTGGGAGAAGGCGAGGGTGGGATGTTTCAAGAGAACAGCATTGAAACATGTATATTATCTAGGGTGAAACAGATCACCAGCCCAGGTTGGGTGCATGAGACAAGTGCTCGGGCCTGGTGCACTGGGAAGACCCAGAGGGATAGGGTGGAGAGGGAGGTGGGAGGGGGGACTGGGATGGGGAATACATGTAAATCCATGGCTAATTCATTTCAATGTATGACAAAAACTACTGTAATGATGTAAAGTAATTAGCCTCCAACTAATAAAAATAAATGGAAAAAAAAATAAAATAAATAAAAGACCCTCGCTCCTTGAAAGGAAACCTATGACAAACCTGTGGTTTAATATGCTTTATAACCAGCATACTAGAAAGCAGAGAAACACACACACACAAAATAAAAACAAAAAGCAGAGACATCACTTTGCCAACAAAGGTCCATTTTGTTAAAGCTATGGTTTTTCCAGTAGTCATGTATGGATGTGAGAGTTGGACCATAAGGAAGGCTGAGCACCAAAGAATTGATGTTTTTGAACTGTGGTGTTGGAGAAGACTCTTGAGAGTCCCTTGAACTGCAGGGAGATTTCCTTTAGTCAACCCTAAAGGAAATCAACCCTGAATGTTCATTTGAAAGACTGAAGCTGAAGCCAAAGCTCCAATACTCTGGCCACCTGATGCAAAGAGCTGACTCATTGGAAAAGACCCTGGTGCTCGGAAAGACTGAAAGTGAAAGGAGAAGCGGGGAGCAGAGGATGAGACGGTTTGATAGCATTACCGACTCAATGGTCATGAGTTTGATCAAACTCTGGGAGATAGTGGAGGACAGAGGAGCCCGGTATGCTACACTCCACGTGATCAGAAAGAGTCGGACATGGCTGAGTAACTGAAGATCAGTGGCAGTTGTTGGCTACAGTCGCCACGCTGCACATTGCAACCCCAGGACTTGTTTATCTTATAACTGCAAGTTTATATATTTTGCCCATCTTCACTCATTTTGCACACCCCCTTTCCAAGGCCTCTGCCTCTGGCAACCACTAGCCTGTTTTCTGTATCTGAGTTTATTTAAGGTTCCACACGTGAGATCATACAGTATGTGTCTTGCTATGTCTGACACATTTCACTATGCAAGTTTTTTAAAACAAGTTTTACTTAAGCTATTTCTCTTTGGAGGAAGCACAAATGAGCATATTATCTCCTTAATCAGCAAATGCAGTAAAGTTTCTAAGTGTAGTAGAAGAAAGAGTAGTGGATGAATAGCTAATCAAAGCAGTGTTACTACATATCAAGGGAGCAGATATGGATGAATCAGAAATACTCTATGAAATGAATGAGCAAGTTCATGTTAGAAATATCAACACAGATGCTTTCTGTTTGTGGCAAACTCCCTTGAACATAGGCAAAGTCCATAAACGAGGCAACACATTTAAAAATGGCTCCCATAAAATGTGAGTTAGAGAAGAGAAGAAACATCACATTATTTGTTGAGCTGAAGTTTGCATGGTAAACGTTTCATCACTCATTCTATTCCCTTCACTCTCACTGAGCTCCTGCAGTATCCTTAGGAGGGAAAGTTCACTGAACAGACTATTTTTGTAACAGTCCAGAAAGCAATAAGCAGGTTACAGAAGAGTTTACAGATCAGCAGTGATCCGAAATGGAACATACATGTTATTTTTTTTTCCCTCAGCATTATTTCAACTCTTTGTCCTTACTGATATCTCATATTTTAAAACACAAGAATAATATATCCTGTCAGGTGCAAAGAATGGAGAAGTGATTCTTTTCTCTCATTAGTTATTCTTCCCTGGAGCCAGATGTGAGCCTTGTGCTTGGGCAAATAACAGTGCTGCCCTGTTGTGACCACAAACAAAGCAGGCATTTTCCGTTGTCTGGGAAGCAATGCGTCTAGCAGGCTGTTACTGTGGGATCTACAGAGGTCATGCCGTGCACTCACCTGCTTGATGACTTTTTACCACAGGGGAGAAGGCCCATTAAAAATAACCCAGTCAGGGAAGTGCTGGAATACTGAGAGGAAGTATTTCAGTCTTTCTGAAACCAGCAGGTGATTCAAGGCATATTTCGGCTCATTCTCCTTGACTTTTGCTCCGTGAAACATTAAACCCTTGAATTACCCCATTCATGGATGCTTAAAATTACAGCAGAATGGATTATTAATAATATATTTACTTTTACATGCTTGAAGTGAAACATTTGTGTACGTGTATCTCAAGGGAGATTATTTATCATATCTGGTCATTATTTTTTCATTTCAGAATTCATTCCATCTCACTATTTTAATTCAGTAAATATTTCTTAATCATGGACTAGGTCACAGACACTCTCCTGAGATGATACACGGTTCCTTTACTTATAATCCGGAGGGAAAAGACATACACATGACAAACTACAATGAAAGGCAGAATAGAGTACTGCACAATTTTTGCAAGATTGTCTAGTGTGAGCCTCATAAAATCATTAAGCAAGCAAAAATGGCTAAAAACAGATCCTTTGGGAATGATCGTTTAAGGATTGGGAATTACAAGAAAAGGTCCTTCAAGAGAATTCCTCTGCAAGCTTAATTTTATAGGACACAGTATCCTGAACCATTGTCTACAGAGATTTTAACCCATTTTTTTCTCAAGGTTTTACATATATAAGCATGATGAAAATCAGCCACGATTATAAATTTGAGACTAAAAAAAATAGAATTAAGAATAAGGTTAATAAAAAAGAATTACAAAGAAAATATACTGCTCATCTCTTTATTGTGAAACACATTTTCCCGCTTTGGACCATCTCTCTAGATCAGTCCGTTAAAGAAGCAGAGCCTGGAGCAACAGGGAAAAGAGCGCCTACACCGGGAGCGTGCGGAGTAAAGAGCCGCATCAGGATTGTGCCTCTGTGTCAGCAGCTGTGAGTCCGGAGGCAGGCTTTAATTTCACCCTTAGGTGAAAACACCACCCGAGGAGCAGGTGCTGTGATCTCTGCTTTCACAGGAGGCAACTATGAGCACTGAGGGATTGCCTGAGGTCTTGTAGCTCTGAGCAGAGAGCAAGAAGTATAGGTCTCTCCAAAGTCCCTCACTACTCACTGAATACATCTTTCAAAATTCAACATTTGTTATGACAATTCAGTATAATTGTACACACTCAACTGGGAATTTGGATGGCAGTACTGTTTATAAATTCTAGTGGAATATCGACAAGAGATTTATTTCAGCTGGTCTGTATCAGAGCTGCCATTCTGTTAGTTTATGGCTGAGCCTGAATGTTCAGTGGTCTGTTCTGACTGCTGCCATGCCATATCAGTATGTATTTTGAACATTTCCTCTAGGAATCAGGAATATCATACAAGGTACTGAGTCTGGAGCAATGGATCTTCATAAAAGATCCATGTTACATGTAGAGATGAAAGAAATTTTGTCTAAGATCTCTATTATGGAAATTCAAATGACAACTGATTGGATGATACACTCCAGACTAATAAAATTTTATGAAAGAAAAACCAGAGGTTGAATTTACTACATTTTCAATCACTGTCAGAGTGGATAGACTATGCTTATTTTGGAGTCAGAGTACCCTGTGTTCAAATCTTATCTTTCTTAACATGTTAGTTTTAAGACAGAGAAACACTGATTTTATCTCTCAGATCCTTGGTTTCATTATGTGTAAAATTATTACAATAATACCATGCTTGTAGTAGACTTGTTATAAGAAATAAATGAAATGATATATGATAATAGGCTAGTAATTGTGTCTGAGATATTACAGACAATGAATCATGCTTTTCATAATATTATTATTAATAACTGAAATTACTTTTTTGATAGCAGATATTTGGCATGAGCATGTAAACAAATTTCTCTTACAAGAGAAGAAATGTCAAATAATTGAAGGTGATACATTTTTCTTTTAGTAAACTAAGATAAATAGGAAGTGAGTGAAGTCAAAGTCACACAGTCATGTTCAACTCTTTGCAACCACATGGACTATACAGTCCATGGAATTCTCCAGGCCACAAATACCGGAGAGGATAGTTTTTCCCTTCTCCAGGGGATCTTCCCAACCCAGGGATCAGACCCAGGTCTCCCGCATTGCAGGTGGATTCTTTACCAGCTGAGCCACAAGGGAAGCCCAAGAATACTGAAGTGGGTAGCCTATCCCTTTTCTCTAGCAGATCTTCCTGACCCAGGAATCGAACCAGGGTCTCGTGTACTGCAGGATTAACAGGAAATGAGAATAAAGGATTTTGCAAATATTCCTCACACTTTCTAATGCTGGCTTGAGAAGCATTCATCTTTGACACTCCTCTGAAGAGAACTGCAACGTATTTAAAAGAGAACTGGACCAATTACTGATCTACTCTTTAGGGTAGTTGAGTGCATGCTCAGTTGTGGCGACTCTGCCATCCCATGGACTGTAGCCCGTCAGGCTCCTCTGTCCATGGGATTCTCCAGGCAAGAATACTGGAGTAAGATGCCATTTTCTACTCCAGAGGATCTTCCTGATCCAGGATAGAACCCAGGTCTCCTGCTGTAGGCAGATTCTTTACCACAGAGCCATCTGGGAAGCCCATTTGTTAGGGTAGCTCTCAATCAAATTTCTTATATGATTCATATTTTAGTCACTGTTCCTGAATTACAGAACTAGACTTACAATGCTACTCAAGGTCCTCTAAAGACTGGACCCAATACATATTTCCAAATATTATCTACTATTGCATTTCAATCATTCTATGCTCTAAGTTAGCTGCAGTGTTTGCTCTTTTCTCTCTACATCCACACTTGCCCACTTTTATTCCTTTTCCTCTGCTCAAGTTGTTTCTTTCCTCTAATATAACTTTTTCATAACCCATACTTAAAGGTCTGGCTCAGGAGTCCTGATCTACAAAGACTTCCTGCAGGCAGAAGTAATCCTCCCTGCTCGAAATTAATCTAATACTTACCCTTTATCCCTCTGATGACATTTGCCGCATCCTTTATTAGATTACGGTTTAGTATTTTTTAGCTTCTCTGTGAGACATTATTAGCACCTAGAGGGGAAGAATTGTAGCCGATTCACTTTTGCACTCCTCCAAATGTTTACCACAGTGCCTGGATGCGACAGAGTAAATAGAATCTTTTTTAAAAGATGGAAGAAATAATTTATCTAGGTTTCATTTTATATGTTGTATCCATTACCATTTGAACTTTATTTCTAGGACTTTGAGGTTACCTGTCACTCTTAGGACATGCAACAAAGGCTGACTGTGTCTTTTTGGAGGGTGTATGCAATTTTTAAGCTTATGGAATCTTAAAATGGCATATTGACTTTTCAGCTATCACCTAAGTTATACTAATACTGAAGGATTTTCAAGTCCTTAATTACACTGGCTGAAATTTGGTTTCTCTTTTGTAACACTGGGAGTAAGAACTTTCTCAGTATTATAAGAAATAACTAACAATTTTGAAAATTCTAGGTTTTTAAAAAAATTTTTTCTTTCAAAATGTGTTAATATTTCCTATATTTTTCTTTTTCCCACATTTTCAGTATTGTCCGATAAAAAGCCCAATGTTTGAATATGTTATAGATGTATTTTAAAATACAGTCCTATGTGTTTCAAGTGGACTAGTGGTTCATTATCCCTCTAGTACTCTTGCCTGGAAAATCCCATGGACAGAGGAGCCTGGTAGGCTGCAGTCCATGGGGTCGCTACTAGTTGGACACGACTAAGCGTCTTCACTTTCATGCACTGGAGAAGGAAATGGCAACCCACTTCAGTGTTCTGCCTGGAGAATTCCAGGGATGGGGGAGCCTGGTGGGCTGCCATCTATGGGGTTGCACAGGGTTGGAAACAACTGAAGCGACTTAGCAACAGCAGCAATGCAATCAAATCACACTTTTATATCTGATATTTCCACCTGAAATATAAAAATAGAGTACTATACTGATAAGGTGGAGTAAAAAGACATGCAGTCATCTCCTGTGAGAACTCCAAAACTGAACTCGCTGCTGAAGAACCATCGACAGGAGAATGTTGGATCACATCAAAAAAAGATACCCCATGTCCAAGCACAAACGAGAAATCCCAACAAGATGGAAGGAGGGTGAAATCTCATTTAGAATCTAACTCCACACCCACCCAGAGAGCCCACAGAAACTGAGCCAGACCTGCCTTTGAGTATTTGAGTGTCTCCTAGGGAGGCACCGGCCAGCAGTGGCCTGCCGTGGGGACAGGGGCTCTGGCTGCAGCAGACTTGGAACACGCAGCATGTGGCATTAAGTCCTCGTAGCGGAGGTCGCCATTAGCCCCACCATAGAGCCACAGAGCAGACGACCCACAAACTGGAGAACAATTATACCAAAGACATTCTCGCACTGTTAAGAAAGTTCTAGGACCCACAATAGATTTCCCAACCTGGGTATCAGGCAAAGCCACTGAGAACCCCCAGGGAATTTGACTTTGGAGGCCAGTGGGATTTGATTACAGAACTTCCACAGGACTGGGGAAACAGACTTTCGGAGGCACAAACAAAACCTTGTACACACCAGGCCTGAGGAGAAAGGAGCGGTGACCCCATGAGAGACTGAGCCAGACTTGCCTGTGAGTGTCAAGGAGTCTCTGGCGGTGTCGTGAGTTGACAGTGGCCTGCCACAGGATCAGGGGCACTGAATACAACAGTACTGGCATAAGTGCTTTTGAAGGAGGTCGCCATAACTACGTTAAAACTACCATAGTTTGGCCACAGGCCAAACAACAGGGAGGGAGTAGAGCCCCGCCCATCAACAGAATATTTGATTAAATATTTACTGAGCATGGCACAACCCATCAGAACAAGACCCAGATTCCCCCATAGCCAGTCCCTCCTATCAGGAATCTTCCACAAGCTTCTTATCCTTATCTATGAGAGGGCAGACAGAATGAACACCATAAACACAGGAAACTAACCAAACTGGTCACATGGATCCCAGCCCTGCCAATGAAACTACGAGCCATGCCTGTGTAAGACCACCCAAGATGGATGGGTCATGGTGGAGAGTTCCAACAAAATGTGGTCCATTGGAGAAGGGAATGGCAAACCACTTCAGAATTCTTGCTTTGAGAACCCAAGGAACAGCATGAAAAGGCAAAAAGATATGACACTAAAAGATGAACTCCCCAGGTTGGCAGGTGCCCAATATGCTACTTAGGAAGAAGGAAGAAATAACTCCAGAAAGAATGAAGAGACAGAGCCAAAGCGAAAACAATGCCCAGCTGTGGACTTGTTTGGTGGTGAAACTAAAGTCCGATGCTGTAAAGAACAATATTGCATAGGAACCTGGAATATTGGGTCCAGGAATTAAGGTAAACTGGATGTGGTCAAAAGGAAATGGCAAGAGTGAACATCAACATTTTAGGAATCAGTGAACTAAAATGGAACGGAATGGGTGAATTAATTCAGATGACCATTATATCCACTACTGTGGGCAAGAATCCCTTAGAAGAAATGGAGTAGCCCTCATAATGAACAAAAGAGTTCAATGCAGTACTTGGGTGCAATCTCAGAAACGACAGAATGATCTCAGTTCATTTCCAAGGCAGACCATTCAACATCACAGTAATCCAAGTCTACGCCCCGACCACTAATACCAAAGAAGCTGAACAGTTCTGTGAAGAACTACAAAACCTTCTAGAACTAACGCCAAAAAAAAAAAAAAGAAAGAAAGAAAGAAAGAAAAAAAAATCCCTTTTCATCATAGGGGGCTAGAAGGCAAAAGGAGGACGTCAAGAGCTACCTGGAGTAACAGGCAAGTTTGGCCTTGGAGTGCACAATGAAGCAGGGGATATGCTAAAGAGTTTTGCCAAGAGAACACTCTGGTCACAGCAAACACCCTCTTCAACAACACAACATTAGACTCTACGTATGGACATCACCAGATGGTAAATACCGAAACCAGACTGATTATATTCTTTGCAGTCAAAGATGGAGAAGTTCTATATAGTCAGCAAAAACAAGACTGGAAGCTGACTGTGGCTCAGACTGTGAACTCCTTATTGCCAAATTCAGACTTAAGTTGAAGAAAGTAGGGAAAACCAGTAGACCCTCAGGTATGATCTAAATCAAATCCCTTACGATGATAGAGTGGAAGTGACCAACAGATTTAAGGCAAGATATGGTAGAGTGCCTGATGAACTATGGACAGGGGTTTATAACATTGTATAGGAGATGGTGATCAAAACCATCCCCAAGAGAAAGAAATGCAGAAAGGCAAAACAGTTGTCTGAGGAGGTATTACAAATAGCTGAGAAAACAAGAGAAGCAAAAGGGAAAGGAGAAAAGAAAAGATACATCCATCTGAATGCAGAGTTCCAAAGAACAGCAAGGAGAGAGATAAAGCCTTCATAAGTGATCAAGGAAGGAAATAGAGGAAAACAATAGAATGGGAAAGACTAGAGATCTCTTCAAGAAAATTAGAGATACCAAGGGAACATTACATTCAAAGATAGGCACAATAAAGGACAGGAACAGTATGGACCTAACAGAAGCAGAAGATATTAAGAAGAGGTGGCAAGAATACACAGTAGAACTATACAGAAGAGGTATTAATGACCCAAAGAAGCATAATGGTGTGATCACACACCTAGAGCCAGATATCTTGGAATGCAAAGTCAAGTGGGCCTTAGAAAGCATCACTACCAACCAAGCTAGTGGAGGTGATAGAATTCCAGCTGAGCTATTTCAAATCCTAAAAGAGGAAGCCATTAAAGTGCTGCACTCAATATCCAGCAAATGTGGAAAACTGGGTAGTGGCCACAGGACTGGAAAAGGTCAGTTTTCATTCCAATCCCAAAGAAAGGCAATGCCAAAGAAAACTCAAACTACTGCAAAATTGCACTCATCTCCCACACTAGCAAAGTAATGCTCAAAATTCTCCAAGGTAGGCTTCATCAGTTTGTGAACTGAGAACTTCTAGATGTACCAGTTGGATTTAGAAAAGGCAGAGGAACCTTGCCTTGGCAAGAGATCAAATTGCCAACATCCGTTGGATCATAGAAAAAGCAAGAGAATTCCAGAAAAACATCTACTTTGTTTCATTGACTTTGCAAAAACTTTTGACTCTGTGGATCACAATAAACTGCAGAAATTTCTTAAAGAGATGGGAATACCAGACCAACTTACCTGCCTCCTGAGAAACCTGTGCGCAGGTCAAGAGGCAACAGTTAGATCTGGACATGGAACAATGGACTGGTTTAAATTGGGAAAGGAGTACGTCAAGGCTGTATATTATCACCCCGCTTATTTAACTTATATGCAGAGTAGATCATGCGAAATGCCAAGCTGGAGGAAGCCCAAGCTGGATCAAGATTGCTGGGGGAAACATCAGTAACCTCAGATATGCAGATAACACCATCCTTATGGCAGAAAGTGAAAAGGAACTAAAGAACCTCTTGATGAAAGTGAAAGAGGAGAGTGAAATAGTTGGCTTAAAGCTCCACATTCAGAAGACTAAGATCATGACATACGGTCCCATTGCTTCATGGTAAGCAGATGGGGAAACAATGGAAACAGTGACAGATTTTATTTTCCTGGGCTCCAAAATCACTTCAGATGGTGACTGCAGCCATTAAATTAAAAGACTCTTGTTCCTTAGAAAAACTATGACAAACCAAGACAGCGTATTAATAAGCAGAGACATTACTTTGCCAACAAATGTCCATCTATTCAAAGCTATGTTTTTTCCAGTAGTCATGTATAGATGTGAGAGTTGAAACATAAAGAAGGCTGACAGGTGAAGTATTGATGCTTTTGAGCTGTGGTGTTAGAGAAGACTCTTGAGAACCCCAGGACTGCAAGGATATCAAACCAGTCCATCCTAAAGGAAATCAGTCCTGAATATTCATTGGAAGGACTGATGCTGAAGCTGAAGCTCCAATACTTTGGCCATCTGATGCAAAGAACTGACTCTTTAGAAAAGACCCTGATGCTGGGAAAGACTGAAGTTGGGAGGAGAAAGGGATGACAGAGGATGAGATGGTTGGATGGCATCACCGCCTTGATGGACATGAGACTGAGCAAGCTTCAGAATTTGGTGATGGGTAGGGAAGCCCGCCGTGCTGTAGTCCATGGGGTTGCAATGAATCAGAGATGACTGAGGTACTGAACTGAGCACAGGTATATTTAAAATGGATAACCAACATGGACCTATTGTATAGCGCATGGAACTCTGCTTACTCTTCCATTGATAGCCTGGATGGGAGGGTAGTTTGGGAAAGAATGGATACATTGTATGTATGGTTGAGTCCCTGCACTGTTCATCTGAAACTATCATGACATTGCCATCAGTATACCCCAATATGATATAAAAAGTTTCAAAGAAAAATATAAAATATTCATACTAACACATACTTTATGTTCAATAGCATGGTGCATTTTGATTTATTTAGTAATCTGAAGTCTTATTTAAGACAGAATTACATTTGTTTCTATTTATACATTTAGTGTATAACCCATTCATTACTATCAAAGGAGAAGAGGCAAGTTTTATCAATTCTAAATTGATACTTAACATAAGCCATTCCACTCCACACCTATTATAATGGTCAAAATCCAGAACACCAACGTACCAAATGCTGGCTAGAATGTAGACCAATAGGGAATCTCATTCATTGGTGGTAGGAATGCAAAACGGTACAGCCACTTAGGAAGGCACTTTGGCAGGTCTTTACAAAGCTATGCATACTTTTGTCATACAGATGACCCGGCAATTGTGCTATTTGATATTTACCCAAAGGAGACAAAAGTTTATGTCCACAGAAAAGCTTGTGTATGACTTTTTATAGCAGCTTTATTCATAATTGCCAAAACCTGGAAGCCAGCCAAGATGTCCTCCAGCAACTGAATGGATTTATA
This sequence comes from Odocoileus virginianus, assembly GCF_023699985.2. Taxonomy (NCBI): domain Eukaryota; kingdom Metazoa; phylum Chordata; class Mammalia; order Artiodactyla; family Cervidae; genus Odocoileus; species Odocoileus virginianus. The sequence goes on along the minus strand of NC_069674.1, from coordinate 84,354,626 downwards.
TGGAGAACATACAGACAATGGAATGTTATTCAGTACTAAAAATAAATGAGCAATCAGGCCATGGATGGACCCTCAAGGCATTTTTTTTTCCTAAGTGAAGTAAGTCAGAGAAAGACAAATTCACTTACGTGTGGAATCTTAAAAAAAAAAAAAAAGAAAAAGTGGGGGGCGGGGGGGTGTCAAACTCAGAGAAATAGATAGTAGAAGGATTACCAGGGACTCGGATGGAGGAAATGGAGAGATGTTGATCCAAGGGCACAAACTGAATAAGATGAATAGGTTCTGGGGATCCAGTGTTTAGCATGGGGACTAGAGTCATTAATAGTGTATTATATATACTTGTTGTTGTGTTAGTCACTAAGACATGTCTGACTCATTTGCAACTCCATGGACTGCAGCCCGCTAGGCTCCTCTGTCCATGGGATTTCCCAGGCAAGAATACTGGAGTGGGTGGCCATTCCTTTTTCCAGGGGATCTTCCACATCCATGGATCAAACCTGTGTCTCCTGAATTGGCAGGCAGATTCTTTACCACTGAACCACCAGGGAAGTCCCATTATATACTTGGAAGTTGCTAAAAGAGTAGATACTAAATATTCTCACCATAAATGCAAAATGTGATTATCTGAGGAGATAAATGTGTTAAGTAACCTTGTTGTATAATAATTTTAGTGAAAGTGAAGTGAAAGTCACTCAGTCATGTCCCCATGGACTTTGTGACCCCATGGACTGTATAGTCCATGGAATTCTCTAGGCCAGAATACTTGAATGGGTAGCCTTTCCCTTCTCCAGGGGATCTTCCCAACCCAGGGATTGAACTGGGGTCCTGCATTGCAGGCAGATTCTTTACCAGCTGAGCTATCAGGGAAGCCCATGTAATGATTTTGCTATATAGCAAATCATATTGCACACATCCTTACATAATTTTATGTCAATTATATCTCAATAAATTTGGAAAAAATTTAAATAAACAAAGAATGAACTAGGAAGTAAACAAAGCAAGAGAAGTAAGCCGAGGTGAGATCATGGAGGCCCTTAGACCTCAGGACTCTATGCGGAGGTAGTTAAAGTGGCTCAAGAAGAAGAGTGACAGGATGAAAGAGTTTCAGTTGCTATGGACCACTCAAGTAAGATGATGGATGGAGAGCTGGTTAGTCAGACTTACATTTTGGGTAGGAATTTTGATTTGGGAGTCATATAGATAACAGCTGAAGACTTAGAAATGGATAAAACAGCCAATGAGGGAAGAGGACCCCGGATAGAAAGAACCCATAGAATCACCGTTGTTCAGTTGCTATGTCATGTCGGACTCTGGACACCATGGACTGCAGCATGCCATGCTTTCCACTGTCCTCCACTATCTTCCAGAGTTTGCTCAGATCCATGTCCACTGAGTCCGTGATACTATCTAACAATCTCATCCTCTGCCGCCCCCTTCTGCCTTTGCCTTCAGTCTTTTCCCAGCATTGGGGTCTTTTCCAATGAGTCGACTCTTTGCATTAGGTGGTCAAAATATTGGAGCTTCAATATCAGTCCTTCCAATGAATACTCAAGGGTTGATTTCCTTTAGGATTGACTGGTTTGATCTCCTTGCTGTCCAAGGGACTCTCTAGAGTCTTCTGCAGCACCACAATTCAAAACCATCAATTCTTTGGCACTCAGCCTTCTTTATGGTCCATCTCTCACAACCATACACGACTACTAGAAACACCATAGCTTTGACTATATGGACCTTTATGGGTAAGGCAATGTCTTTGCTTTTTAATGCACTGTCTTGGTTTGCCATAGCTTTCCTTCCAAGGAGCAAGCATCTTTTAAACTTCATGGCTGCAGTCACTATCCATGGTGACTTTGGATAGAATAGCCAATATGTGATGAATTGACAGAGGAAGCAGTGGCTGTAATCAATACTGAGCAGTAGTAGCCAGAAATTCAAGGAAAAGAAAAGCAGGGTGATGCAGGATTCTATAAAGCAAGATAAACTAGACTTTAAGAAGGATGGAGTGGGGATAAGTTAAGTATAAGAGGCTAAATAAAATATGATCTGCAAGATATACATTATATTTGGCATCTTATTTATTAAATTCTACCACCAATAAAAACAATAGGTGATTATAATAATGGTAAATTATCTTTATTGTTTTTATTATCAATACCATTATGTTACTATTATGTTCCAACTACAGATACCACTTTATTTTCAGCTAAGTTTTATAATTTCAATTTTATAAACATTTTTGCCCATTTATCCTCTTGAAGTAGAATAAATTCCTTATAACTGAACTAAAACTGATAATCATACATCAAAATCTAAATAATAATATTCAATTAATTACCTGATAATAATCTGAAGATGCCTCTTGTGACACTTAGATTTTAAAATATCAAATAGCTCTTGTTCTACAATTTATATTTTAATTAACTGATGTTCTTAGGATTGTTATTTACATACTGATTTATTTTAAAATACTTCAGAATAAACAGTGTGCAATGTCTAATTTACTTTAATCTAAACCTGGTTTTTAGAGTCTTAAATTCCTAATTAAGAGTGGTTTTTAGAGTTTTAAATTCCTAATTAGAAGTGAATGCTCTGAAGGTGGCTCTGTAACACTATAAATATTAGTATCAAAACTGTCATCAGGAACATATTAATTAACATCATAGATGCTAGAAATATATCAAGATGTATTGTTAGCTGTAAAATTCTATGAAATATAAAAACCTTATTTTTAACTAAGGAAAAGAATAAGCTATTAACTTTTTAAAATACAAAGTGAAAGTGAAGTTACTCAGTTGTGTCTGACTCTTTGAGACCCCATGGACTCCACTGTCCATGGAATTCTCTAGGCAAGAGTACTGGAGTGGATTGCCATTCCCTTCTCCAGGAGATCTTCCCAACTCAGGGATCACACCTGGGTCTCCTGCATTGCAGGCAGATTCTTTACCAGCTGAGCCACAAGGGAAGTCCTCTAATATACAAAAGTTGATATTATAAAACACATCAAGAAATAAATAAGTTTTCTGTGTAAACAAAATGCACAAATATTTTTAGAGGTAATTGACAATATTCTTTAGAGGGATGAATTTAAAAAATCGATTTCAGATTATGACTTTGTTGAATTCAGTGATGTTATAATTCAAATGACCACTGGGAAAAAACCATAGCCTTGATGAGACAGACTTTTGTTGGCAAAGTAATGTCTCTGCTTTTTAATATACTATCTAGGTTGGTCAAAACTTTCCTTCCAAGGAGTAAGCGTCTTTTAATTTCATGGCTGCAATCACCATCTGCAGTGACTTTGGAGCACCCCAAAATAAAGTCTGACACTGTTTCCACTGTTTCCCCATCTATTTCCCATGAAGTGATAGGACCAGATGCCATGATCTTAGTTTTCTGAATGTTGAGCTTTAAGCCAATTTTTTCACTCTCGTCTTTCACTTTCATCAAGAGGCTTTTTAGTTCCTCTTTACTTTCTGCCATAAGGGTGGTGTCATCTGCATATCTGAGATTATTAATACTTCTCCCGGCAATCTTGATTCCAGCTTGTGCTTCCTCCAGCCCAGTGTTTCTCATGATGTACTCTGCATATAAGTTAAATAAGCAGGGTGACAATATACAGCCTTGACGTACTCCTTTTCCTATTTGGAACCAGTCTGTCGTTCCATGTCCAGTTCTAACTGCTGCTTCCTGACCTGCATGCAGGTTTCTCAAGAGGCAGGTCAGATGGTCTGATATGCCCGTCTCTTTCAGAATTTTCCACAGTTTATTGTGATCTACACAGTTAAAGGCTTTGGCAGAGTCAATAAAGCAGAAATAGACGTTTTGCTGGAACTCTCTTGCTTTTTCAATGATCCAGCAGATGTTGGCCATTTGATCTCTTGTTCCTCTGCCTTTTCTAAAACCAGCTTGAACATCTGGAAGTTCACGGTTCACGTATTGCTGAAGCCTGGCTTGGAGAATTTTGAGCATTACTTTACTAGCATGTGAGATGACTGCAATTGTGAGGTAGTTTGAGCATTCTTTGGCATTGCCTTTCTTTGGGATTGGAATGAAAACTGACCTTTTCCAGTCCTGTGGCCACTGCTGAGTTTTCCAAATTTGCTGGCATATTGCGTGCAGCACTTTCACAGCATCATTTTTTAGGATTTGAAACAGTTCAGCTGGAATTCCATCACCTCCACTAGCTTTGCTTGTAGTGATGCTTCCTAAGGCCCACTTGACTTCACATTCCAGGATGTCTGGCTCTAGGTGAGTGATCACACCATTGTGATTATCTGGGTCGTGAAGATCTTTTTTGTACAGTTCTTCTGTGTATTCTTGCCACCTCTTCTTAATATCTTCTGCTTCTGTTAGGTCCATACCATTTCTGTCCTTTATTGAGCCCATTTTTGCATGAAATGTTCTCTTGGTATTTCTCATTTTCTTGAAGAGATCTCTAGTCTTTCCCATTCTGTTGCTTTCCTCTATTCCTTTGCATTGATTGCTGAGGAAGGCTTTCTTATCTCTCCTTGCTGTTCTTTGGAACTCATTCCAATAGGAATGAATTCCATTCAAATGGGTGTATCTTTCCTTTTCTCCTTTGCTTTTCACTTTTCTTTTTTCACAGCTATTTGTAAGGCCTCCTCAGACAACCATTTTGCCTTTTTGCATTTCTTTCCCATGGGGATGGTCTTGATCCCTGTCTCCTGTACAATGTCACAAACCTCTGTCCATAGTTCATCAGGTACCCTATCAGATCTAGTCCCTTAAATCTATTTCTCAGTTCCACTGTATAATCATAAGGGATTTGATTTAGGTCATACCTGAATGGTCTAGTGGTTTTCCCTACTTTCTTCAGTTTAAGTCTGAATTCGGCAATAAGGAGTTCATGGTCTGAGCCACAGTCAGCTCCCGGTCTTGTTTTTGCTGACTGTATGGAGCTTCTCCATCTTTGGCTGCAAAGAATATAATCAATCTGATTTTGGTGTTGACCATCTGGTGAAGTCCACGTGTAGAGTATTCTCTTGTGTTGCTGGTAGCATATTAAGAAGCAGAGATATTACTTTGCCAACAAAATTCCATCTAGTCAAGGCTGTGGTTTTTCCAGTGGTCATGTATGGGTGTGAAGAAAGCTGAGTGCTGAAAAATTGATGCTTTTGAACTGTGGTGTTGGAGAAGACTCTTGAGAGTCCCTTGGACTGCAAGGAGATCCAACAAGTCCATCCTAAAGCAGATCAGTCCTGGGTGCTCATTGGAAGGACTGATGCTGAAGCTGAAACTCCAATACTTTGGCCACCTCAGGTGAAGAGTTGACTCATTGGAAAAGACCCTGATGCTGGGAAAGATTGAAGGCAGAGGAGAAGGGGACGACAGAGGATGAGATGGCTGGATGGCATCACTGACTCGATGGACATGTGTTTGGGTAAACTCTGGTGGTTTGTGATAGACAGGGAGGCCTGGCATGCTGTGATTCAGGGGGTCGCAAAGAGTTGGACACAACTGAGCGACTGAACTGAACTGATAATTCAAATAATAAATGATAAATTACATGCCCTAAAAATGTACATTAGGAAGTATAAACTTTTTCCAATTTGAATGCAGCACTGTTTATATCTTGGAGCATGCACTACAGTGTTTTTAATCTTGAAGATCAGTGGGGATGTCTGATAAAGTTTTGGAGTTAAGCAACCACATTCCTCATTTCCTCTCTTTCCCTGATCCTTAACTCTAACTCTAAGGAATCCAAAGATGTTTCACTTTTATTGATAAGGAACTGAACCATTCTCAGTTGGTAAAAGGAATAAGAAAACATAACTCTTAACTTCTCTCTCTGACATCCAGCAAAATTTCATGTTTTACCCTAGAGACTTCTGGAGAAAGCTATTACACAATCAGGGTTTTATGATCCTTATTGTTAAAGTTATTCCACATCTAATGCAAGTGCTTAACTTATAAAAACCATTAGAGCTACACATTAGGGCTAAAATATGTAAAATTTCTCTTTTTTTTAACCTCCTGTCAACATAGTATACTGAGGAAGATGGTGTGTACTTAGTAGTTACTATCTAGTTGCTCCCCTGCTTATTATTCAATGGACGGTGGTCATTGCTCATAGTAGTCTAACTCTAGTATTAGTTTGGAAACTCCAAATAAGAAGGCAGGGATAGGGGAAGCTGGGGTAAAGGTAATCCGTCTGTGGAGCTAAAGAAGGTAGCCAGGCAGAGGGCAGGCAGCAAAAATCATAGAGAACAGCAGTCCATGTTGGATGAAGGTCTAGAAGTTTTCTAGCAAAGAGGAAAGAGGCAACTTGCAAGCTAGCAAGAAGTAGCATACCATAATCTATAACATAAATGACCACACTGGATTTTTTAGAAAGATAAACTTTTAACCATTCATAGATCCAGGCAAATATTGCCTTTGAGGGTTGTTAACAGGGGACCATATGCACTTATTGGAATGGTGTCAGTGCTCAAAACCATTTGGGAAGTTCTTTGGAAAAGTCTTCAGAGCCTTTGGCATGCCCATCTAGCTTTCCTTAATGGAAGCAGATTTCTACCCATTAATGGGATAATTACCAAAGTTCCCCATAAATTACCTGAGAATCATCTAAAATACCTTGATGAATAGGAATTTCTCAGGTTAGGGATAGTGGCTCAGTCACATCCAACTCATTGCAACATCTTAGACTGTAGCCTACCAGGCTCCTCTGTCCATGGAATTCTTCAGGCAAGAATACTGGAGTGGGTTGCCATTCCCTTCTCCAGGGGATCTTCCCAACCAAGGGATCGAACACAGGTCTTCTGCATTGTCAGGCAGATTCTTTACCATCTGAGCCACCAGGGAAGGTGAATAGGAATTTCTCAGGTTAGGGCACAGTGGTTTACATTTCATAGGCTTATCAAGTTCTTAATAAACTACTATATTAAAAAATGATTTGTTAAACAGAGAATGCTGTGGGGAAAAATCAATGACTGCAAAGTTATCAAAAAATGGACTATAGGTATATATGGCTATGAAGCAAAGAAATGAATTTTCTTATATTGCATTAGATTTTTCCAGAAAAAAGTTTCCAAATGTTTTGAGCAACACTGAAATGGTAACATCTAGGTCATAGTCCTTTGAAAACTTTGAAAGCCCTTGAAAATATGTAAAATGCGATATGTCTATTAAAAGAGAGTGCTATTTAAAAACAGTCGCACCTTGCAGTATAATTACTTTAAACTCTTTTAAGCCTTGGTTGTACATTATTATTATAATAAAAAAATATCATGTTTTTCTCCCAGGAGATTTTGATGTGTTCCCTTGTGAAGGGCATAGGGCATGTTTTGTTGAGTATTACTATCTGTTTTTCTTAAAAGAGCCAGAATTATTTTTTCCAAATTTATAATAGTTTAATTTGAATGTACTTCATTGAACAGGCTATACTTACTTCCCTTCAAGATTCTGATACTTCCCTGGAGGAAGTAATTCTTTTCCTGATTGGAAACACTGTCATACAGAGAATGTAGGGTGGAAACTGGAAAGTAAACACTAACTTATATATATTCTTTTTTTTTTTTCTCCAGGCAAGTGTTGTCAGGAAACTTAAAATACACATCAAGAACAATATTTACGCCAACTCCTTGGAGGTGCTGTTTATTTAGAATTTTTCACATCTACTGTGATCAAATACATAAGATGATTATTTAATTTTCATTTTGTTAAAGACTTTATTTATTAAAGAGAATGGTAGAAACCACCTCCTCTAACTGAATTAAAAGTCTTATTAGTGAAGTGGTGCCAACAGGCAGTGTTCATTTACTCCTTATGTGTAAGATAGTAGTATAAACTTATAGAACAAAATTTACTTTTGCAGCAATGTTATCCCAGCTGCTTGCTAAAGCTTGAACGTCCAAGTTCAGCTCAGGTTCCATTTTGGCACAGGCAACGATATGATGTTTAATGACATCAGGTGTGGAGACAGTTGCTACTCTTCTGGGAGCTGAAGTCCTGATCGGCAGGTCTGAAAATTAGTTTCTGAGTTCCACAAATCTGCATTCTCTTCTTTCTGTTCAGCACAACAGTTCTGCTGTGCTATGGAGACTTTGTTAACATCTAATTTAAGAAGAGCTGGAAAATAGTGTTCATAGGATGGGCGAGATAAATTGAAATCTTCATGGGACAGCAGCCAAATCTCAGGGAAAAAAATTGCCTAAGAATTCAAGCTTGCTCCCTTGAATGACTGGGTCTGGGCACTTGGGGAAAACTCATATCATGAGCATGCTGACTATGGAATCACACGTATCTCATCAAGACATGGCTAGCATTTTGGGGCATATTACTGAGGATTCTAGGTTGTCAATTTACTCTCTGGCATTCTAATTGTTTATATGGATGGATTTTTCATTTTTTTAAAAGACATAGTTCATAATACTATGTTCCGTGCAGCAGTTTCTGGTTAAGGCAGTAATTTCTCATGTATTACTTTTTGTCTTGGTGAGCTTAATAATTAGATGATATGACAGAAAGCATCTAATTAACAAATGAAGTTCTTTTATAGCTGTTTTAATAAAGCAGAGAGCCTCTCCCCTATGCCACCCCTCAAAAAGAGAAATATAAACCACAGATGAAGGTGTTAGTTACTATGTCCATGAGGCTTTAGTTGTATGTCTGTTTCTAAATAATGGCAGTGGCTAGCATCATGGATTTGGCTTGCACTTCATAGGGAAAAGGCCAGAAATATGGAATGAATATGAAATACCTAGTTTCTAGCCATTTGGCAGGTTCCCTAACTCCTGAGTAGCAAAGTTCTTACTTTCTAAGATGGGGCAGTGGGAATATGGAAATCATCACCTCATGAGTTCTACAGGATAAGGCTAAATAGATATTGAGCAAAGACACTTTGCATTCCACCTTGTTTCTGATAATCTAAATGTAAAACTTTAAGGGAGTTGAGGAGAAAGAATGACTGCCTTTGTTTAAGATGGTAAGAGGTCTAAGCTTCATCCCTAAGAGATAACACATAGCCGTACATACTGAGACTATTATGTCTCTAATGATTTTCCTCTGTGAATTTCTGTGAGGCTCCCTAAAGAATTCATATCTCAGTTATTTCTTGAGAATAGGAAAAGATTAAAATTTATTTGAGGCTTAAAGTGAGACTCTCAGGTGGTATGATTTTCCCCCTAAAGTATTTAAGATGATGCATTTCTGACACATTGTCACAGTTTTCACTATTACAACATCTACATAGCTTCTCTATGTATCATCAATCACCTAAACAGACCACGATTCTGAATCAGCAGAAGAGGCCTTTTCTCCTCCTGTAGGACCAATGGATCACATCCTTCCCCTACTGTGATGCCTGCCTTTGCCTGACTTGGAATTACTGTTTCCTATGTACATGGGGGATAATAACATTGTAGAAATGTTGAACAAACCACCAGGGGATAAGCAGCTGCATTATTTGGGCCTTGGACCAGAACTCTCCTCCTTGGAAAAAATTATTCCCATAAAGTTATTGTCAACAAGTCCATTGAGATCTCAGTACTGGTTCTTCTTGGCTGCTCTGAACTATTAGAATCCTGGAAACTGGGAAGTTAGCCATTTAAAAATACGTTGTGAAAACATCCAAAGACAGAAAACTGAATGTGTAACATGACTTATATTTACATGTTATACATATTCAAAATATACAAAAACCTCAAAATCCAGCAATAAGGAAACAAGGAAAAGATCCCACCAAAGAAGATGGAAATATATACCAAATAGGTACATGAGAAAAATACTCAATATAATTTGTATTTGCAAGGAGAGATAAGAAAGCCTTCCTCAGTGATCAGTGCAAAGAAATAGAGGAAAGTAATAGAATGGGAAAGACTAGAGATCTCTTCAAGAAAATTAGAGATACCAAGGGAATAGTTCACGCAAAGATGGGCTTAATAAGGGACAGAAATGGTAGGGACCTGACAGAAGCAGAAGATATTAAGAAGAGGTGGCAAGAAAACACAGAAGAACTGTACAAAAAAGATCTTCACGACCCAGATAATCACGAAGGTGTGATCACTCACCTAGAGCCAGACATCCTGGACTGTGAAGTCAAGGCAGCCTTAGGAAGCATCACTATGAACAAAGCTAGTGGAGCGGATGGAATTCCAGTTGAGCTATTTCAAATCCTAAAAGATGATGCTGTGAAAGTGCTGCACACAATATGCCAGCAAATTTGGAAAACTCAGCAGTGGCCACAGGACTGGAAAAGGTCAGTTTTCATTCCAATCCCAAAGAAAGGCAATGCCAAAGAATGCTCAAACTACCACACAATTGCACTCATCTCACACGTTAGTAAAGTAATGCTCAAAATTCTCCAAGCCAGGCTTCAGCAATACGTGAACCGTGAACTTCCAGATGTTCAAGCTGGTTTTAGAAAAGGCAGAGGAACCAGAGATCAAATTGCCAACATCCGCTGGATCAGCGAAAAAGCAAGAGAGTTCCAGAAAAAAAATCTATTGACTATGCCAAAGCCTTTGACTGTGTAGATCACAATAAACTGTGGAAAATTCTGAAAAAGATGGGAATACCAGACCACCTGACGTATATGCAGGTCAGGAAGCAACAGTTAGAATGGGACATGGAACAACAGACTGGATCCAAATAGGAAAAAGACTGTAGGAAAAGGCTGTATATTGTCACCCTGCTTATTTAACTTATATGCAGAGTACATCATGAGAAACGCTAGGCTGGATGAAACACAAGCTGGAATCAAGATTGCCGGGAGAAATAATAATCTCAGATATGCAGATGACACCACCCTTATGGCAGAAAGTGAAGAGGAACTAAAGAGCTCTTGATGAAAGTGAAAGATGAGAGTGAAAAAGTTGGCTTAAAGCTCAACATTCACAAAACTAAGATCATGGCATCCAGTCCCATCACTTCATGGGAAATAGATGGGGAAACAGTGGAAACAGTGGCTGACTTTGTTTTTTGGGGCTCCAAAATCACTGCAGATGGTGATTGCAGCCATGAAATTAAAAGACACTCCTTGGAAGGAAAGTTATGACCAACCTAGACAGTATATTAAAAAGCAGAGACATTACTTTGCCAACAAAGGTCCGTCTCGTCAAGGCTATGGTTTTTCCAGTAGTCATGTATGGATGTGAGAGCTGGACTATAAAGAAAGCTGAGGGCCAAAGAATTGATGCTTTTGAACTGTGGTGTTGGAGAAGTCTCTTGAGAGTCCCTTGGACTGCAAGGAGATACAACCAGTCCATCCTAAAGGAGATTAATCCTGAGTGTTCACTGGAAGGACTGATGTTGAAGCTGAAACTCCAATACTTTGGGCACCTGATGTGAAGAACTGACTCATTTGAAAAGACCCTGGTGATGAAAGACTGAAGGCAGGAGGAGAAAGGCATGACAGAGGATGAGATGGCTGGATGGCATCACTGACTCAATGGACAGGAGTTTGGGTAAAGTCTGGCAATTGGTGATGGACAGGGATGCCTGGCATGCTGCGGTCCATGGGTTGCAAAGAGTCGGACACGCCTGAGTGACTGAACTGAAGTCAAAACAACAATGAGACACCATCACACAACTACTGGAATGTTTAAATTTAAGAAATTGATACCAAATGCCGTGAGGATGCAGAGAGCTGATCCATTGCTTGTGGGAATGAAAGACTAGATAGCCTCTTCAGAAGAAAGCCTCTTAGGACGTTAAACAAAGTCTTAGTATGCAATCCAGCAATCGTGCTCCTGGGTATTTACTCAAATGAGTTGAAAAGTTCTGTCCATATGAAAAGCTACACATGAATGTTTACAGCAGCTTTATTCATAATGGCTAAAAGCTAGAAGCAACCATGATTTCTTTTAAATAAATGAATGGATAAACAAATGGGTACATCCACACAATATAAATCCAAAAAGAAACAAGCTATTGTATTAGTAGTTAGGGTTCTCCAGATAAAAGTAGTATATTAATAGGAGATATGTATATATATATGTGTGTGTGTGTGTGTGTATTCAGAAGAATATACAACAGAAGGTAGAATTGGTTCAAACAGTTATGAAAGCTGATATATCCCCAGATCTGCAGTGGGCAAGCTAAAGAAAATTAAAGTTTAGGTCAAGTCTGAGTCCAAAGACCTGAAACTAGTAAAAGCAATGGTATAATTTGCAGTCTGAAAGCTGACAGGCTTAAGACACAAGAAGAGCCCATGCATTAAAGGGAGGTGGTTGGGTTCTGCTGACTGCATTCCAGATTCCAGCAGGAAGCCTGCCCATCGCTGTGGGGGAAACGCATACTGTATGATACTGTAGTGATAGCTACATGACATTATCCATTTGTCAAAACTCATAGAACTTTTTAGCAGAAAAATGTACCTTGGTGTAAAAATTTTGTTTTAAATAAAAATGGCTTAGGAAATCATTATTATAGGATGGAATGCAGGCTGTGATTTAAAAAATCTAATTAGATACAGTATATGGCATAACCACACTGAATGGTGTTGGAGAAAAGATGCTAACATGAGTAACTTCGGACATGAGTGAAGACTGTAGGACTTCATTTTATGTTATCTATATAGGCTGTATATAAGCACGGTTGCCTGCTTGATAAAGTTGTTCCTCAGAGAGGTTACTGTGATGTTGTGCTTGGTCACTCAGTCATGTCTGACTCTTTGTGACCCCATGGACTGTAGCCTACCAGGCTCCTCTGTTCATGGAATTTTCCAGGCAAGAATGGAGTGGGTTGCCAATTCCTACTCCAGGGGATCTTCCCAGCCTAAAGATGGAACCTGCATCACCTGTGTCTCCTGTATCACTGGTGGATTCTTCACCTGCTGAGCCATCAGGGAACACATTCAAAAAGGATATGGGTTAACAAATAAGAAACAAATCAGAAATAATCCATTCCTGCCGGGAGCCAGCACACGAGATCCCACCCATGACAAGGTCATGAGGAGAAGACCTGACAGGCAAGGCAGATCAGGACTCCAGGGATTCAGAAAAGCTGCCCCGGCGCTCACCTTAAAGATGATCTCTGTCTTTCTGATGCTTGCTGTGTTCGACTACTCCCTAATTTCTGTGACATGGGTAAAAGGCCTTCCCCGATCTCTCTCCAAACAGAATCAACTTAGAACTTTAATCAGTATGTCCCCCGGATGGTGGTATCCTATAAGATTATCCAGGATGAAAGAAGAGTTTCAATTTAGACCCCTTTGCTGGCATTCTAGTCTGCTTGCCAAATGCGTACTAATGCACATGACTGCTCACAACACCTTAAATCATAAACAGCATAAAGAACCTGATCACACAAAAGGCCCTAATAGGCACAGAGCCCTTTGGGGGGGGGGGCTAAGGAAGCCCTATTAGAGAACACAAAAATATTACTCTAAAGGTGGTTAGAGTTAAAGATTTAGAAAAATAAGAGTTCAGAATTGTTAATTTTAACCAGGAATGCTAAACAGGGGCTGCCTCACCAGAGCTGCAGAGTCTTTGTGTGGTAAACCTTTTAGATAAATTTAACTGATAACTTCTGCAAAAGGACTGACCTTTGTGTTCATTAAAGAATAGATTAAGGAAAACAGCTTTGCATTCACCTAGGTCATAAAATGTCAATAGGCCCCTTGGCCAGAAGATAATGTACAAGACTCTCACAAAGAATTATGCAGAAAACACCCTGGTTTCGTGAAGGATAAGCCGATGTAATATTAAACTATCTTGCCCTTAAAAATGTACTAACTTAGAACATAAAAGCTACGGTGAAAAATAAAGATTTGCCAGACTCTGCTGCACACCCCCCTCTGGTCTCTCTCTCTCTCTCTTTCTCTGCTGACGCCGTTCATCCTGAGGGTACCCCCTGGATCCTGCCGAGGCTGGACCCCGGCACATTCCCAAATATTAAAATGTCTCCCTTACATCTGCTTTTTCATTTTGTTTTCTGTTTTTCTTTCATATGTGCTTACAGTCCTCTGAAAGAGTAGATTACCTATTTATTAAGTTAACTGTCTGTTGTCTCTCCCTGTTTAAATATGAGCTCTACAGAGTTAGGAAACAGCAACTCACTCCAGTATTTTTGCCTGGAGAATCCCATGGACAGAGGAGGCTGGGAGGCTACAGTTCACGGCGTCACAAGAGTCGGACACGACTTAGCTACCAAACCACCACCACCACAGATTTAGGCATCTTGGGCCTGGATCACAGTAGGGGCTCAGTAAATTCTTTTGGATCATTTTGAATTGAATTAATTCAATCAATTCAATCAAATTCAACCAATTTGAATTGAATCATTTTGTTAAATATCAATGTAATGATATTACATTGATTGCCACTACAGCAAAAAATAGTTAATGTGGAGACTCCAGGACTAGCTCACCTTGAAGTGAATCCCACTTCTAACACTTACTTGCTCTATGACCCTGGGAAAGTCACTGAAAATTCAGCCAGGAAAACTGCCATGACATATGGTTACAAAGCAGATGCAAATATCACCATATATAAAATAATCCTCCTACCTATTTGCTTAAATTTCATTTTCTTTTGGGAGTAAGACTAACTTTTTTCTCTAGCAGTAATTTTAGTGCTATTAAATTTACCACTGAAGCACAGAGGGAAAAAACACTCTACCACAAATGTAAAACATGTATCTCTACAGATTTTGAAAAAATATATTTTATTTACAATAAAAAGTACATAGCCTGAAGTCTTTGAGGGTCTAAGAAATAATGTTCGATTTGACTTTACTTACATCAGAGTTCAGTCACAACAGTATTTACGCAAGAGCTGTGTAATGAGTAGATCAGTCAGCAAGATTATTTGTTGAGTAAGATTCCAAATTAAATTATTTTATTTCCTGATTTACCATACAGAGAGGACCCCAATAGCATTGTGGAAATAATGGGTTGCTCTCAAAATTAGGCCACTGTGATAGTGATTATCATAGATCAGAATGAGGGAAATCAAATATCTAATTCTAATAAGTACAGCTTTATTAGAAAATCATTGCTTTCCTACTAACCACTAAATTCTGAAGATTGAATGCCAAAGATTTTATCTAATAAACTTATTCCTCTTAAAGTAATTTTTTTAAATGTGCCTGATAAGGGAACTGCAACTATTTCAGAACAGTAAAGCTTGTTTTAAGTATTTTCTAAACATGTGAGACATTTCAGTATATTAAGAGTAGCTAAATTTTTCATAAGAAATAAACCTATGAAAACAAGACTTCATGATAAATTCTCTTCAATGAAGCTTGATAGATAAGAATTTTAGTAAAATATTAATCCATAATTAACCTGTTCTATTTCCTTGCAAAGTTGCTGGCTGTCATTCACAGTAGCAAAATGGTCTTGATATCATTACACCACTATGTGTTTTACTTCTAACTTTCAAAGACCTTTGCTTTCTTTGAGTAGTCAATCATGATAGTAGTTTAGCATGAGATAATCCCAATGGTCATTTAATGTAGATAATAATCCTGAATGGTTTTGGCTTCTATTAGGATGACCCACGAAGCCATCAATTCCTAAAGATCTGTCAACTAACAATATACTATAAAGGAGCCACCACACAATTCAAATTCCTCAGCTACTTCCTGGGTGGCTGGTACAACTATTCCCCAGACACCAAGACAGAAATGAGAGGTACCACATATGAAAAAGAACAATACACCCCATCTATCCTTAGATTGTCCAGAAGTCTTATAAATAAAACAGGCATCTAAAAACAGTCATGGTATAATGTGATATGCCACAATATGCAGAATTGTGTATAATTTTACAGAGTGAAGACTGTGTTTAACAAGTCAGGGAGGCATGAAATCTTCAAAGAGAATCTAAAACCTGTTTTAAACTGATGAATGAGTTTTGTAACCAACAACCTGACAAAAGGCATTTAGAGAATAAGCAGCATTGACAAGGAATCGAAGGGGTGAGTATTCAGGGAACTAGCAATGTTTCAGTATTTCTAGAGTGTAAGACTGGAGACAAGGCCAATACTCAAGATTCATACTTTTTTGGCACACTAAAAAAATTACCTGGTTGGAAATTAGTCACTGAAAGTATGTGAACCTGAAGGGGAGCAGAGAGGATTATGATCAGATCATCATTTCTGGCAGCAGTTGGGATGATATACCCTAGGGAAATGAGGCTGAAAGAAGATGAGCTGGAGTCTGCTGCAATGGTGTGGTGTCAGATGACAAGTGTTTGAACTAAAGTAATAAAAGTGGGATGTAGAAAAAAGCAGAAAATTTGAAATACATTTAAGAAATTAAACTGACAGGACTCGGTGATTAATTGGCTATTGGGGTGGATTACAAAGGAGACAAATTCTAGAAGAACTCTTGGGAACTCTGTGTACTATGTTAATAAGGAATTACTTTCTCCTGCTAGTAACAGATACCAGAAATAACAGTGGTTAAAGTAAGTTAACAATTTATTTCTCTCTGCCTTGGGCCAAGTGTGAAGAAAGCACTCTAGGCCTAGACGATAGCTGTGCAGTGCTCACAGAGACCCAGGCTCCTTCAACCTGCCTCTCCACTGGCTGTCTTGCTTCTTCATTACAATTTGCATTGTCCAACGTGGATGCCGGAGCTCAAGTACAACTTCCATATATCAAGCAAGGAGCAGAGAGCGAAAGAGCCAAAACGGGACAGCACAGCTTTTCCTCTCCCTTTTAAGAGGCCCATACAACACTCACCTAACAATTTCCACATTTATCTCTTTGGCCAGAGCTTAGTACATGGCCACATCTAGCTTCAAGGTTGGCTGGGAAGTGTACTTTGTCTGAACACTTTGCCACTCTGACTGTATTTAGTGTTCAGTGACCAAACAAGGATGAGAAATAGGTGTTAGAAGGACAATTACTTTCTTTACAAATACCTTGTAACCAATAAGAAAAATTATAGTGAAAGAATATCAGGTGTGGGATGCAGCTGGGGAGAGGAAGAGTTAATGCATTTACTTTTGGATATACTGAACATGGCACACTGCTGGTATTAAGGAATAGATGATTAATATTGGTCAGGTGTACAAATAACCAGTGGAAGATCAATTCAATTTAAAAGGAAAAGTAGAGATAGCTATAATGACTTGAGAGTCATCTGACAGTATGAAAATACAGAAGATAAGCCAAGTATTCCTAACCTCATCAACAGTACTGAAGTCAAAGACAGAAATAAATGGAAATAATGGAACTGGGTAAAAAAGGCACATTCTGGTATATTTCTATACCTCCCTAGAGTGGTGTTTTTTTTTTTTTAATTGAATTTGAGGTGTCATAAGGAATATATAGAATATTCTCAAATACAAACCAGGCTGAAGTCAGTAATGTCTTCTGATCTTACAAAGGTATCATCACCACGATCTTAGTTGAAATAGGATGCCCCTGCCCCCCTTTTTAGATTGTGTTATTCCTCAAGATTAATAAGATTGATAGTCTTTGTACCCTTTTAAAAATGTCAATATGTATTTTTAAAGCACCCATTACCAAGCTCATGGAACTGAAAAAAAGGAAAATCAAAAGAGGATCTATGTTACTTGACAAACATGACTCAACTTTTATCCTTATATCTGTCAGTATAGAAAGGAAAATTAGTAACCTGGTTCTTTGATATCTACACTCTTGTCAGAAACTTTTCCAAATCTATGACATGTAACAACAAAACAGACTTAAATCCCTGTCAGATGTTAGAATTTCTGATTTAAAAAAAAAAAAACCCTACTATTCCAAAGAGCCAAAGCACTGTTTTTTCCCAAGTTGCATATTGAAGATACATGAATATATATTGTATATTTACATCTAATGAAAGTACAAGCCTATAATTATAGAGATGATTCTCCAGTGGAAACTATAAGATACGAAATTATAAACAGGTTTAATTGAGTGTGCTCCTTAATGGAACATTAAGCTTTGTATTATTTGAAAATTTTACAACAAAAATGCTTTGCATGTTAATTTTTTTATAAGCTGCTTCAATAGACTAAATACAGTTTTGTTCTCCTTATAATGTCCTAATTTTCAATTATGTTGCTTATTTTCTATAAATAAGTCTGATATAACAAATCTGAAAATCAGTACTTGGGTGCAATCTCAAAATCAACAGACTGATCTCAGTTTATATTTAAGGCAAACCATTCAGCATCACAGTAATCCAAGTCTATGCCCCAACTCCTAATGCTGAAGAAGCTGAAGTTGAATGGTTCTATGAAGATCTACAAGAACTTCTAGAACTAAATTTCCCCCCCCCCCCCAATGTCCTTTTCAACATAGAGGATTGGAATGCTAAAGTAGGAAGTCAAGAGACACCTAGAGTAACAGACAAGTTTGGCCTTGGAGTCCAAAATGAAGCAGGGTAAAGGCTAACAACTGTGCCAAGAGAACACACTGGTCATACCATACACCATCTTCCAACAACACAAGAGATGATTCTACACATGGAGATCACCAGATGGTTAATACCAACATCAGATTGACTACATTCTTTGCAGCTGAAAATGGAGAATCTCTGTACAGCAGCAAAAACAAGACCTGGAGCTGACTGCAGCTCAGAATATGAACTCCTTATTACAAAATTCAGGCTTAAATAGAAGAAAGTAGGGAAAAACACTAGACCATCGAGGTATGACCTATGTCAAATCCCTTATGATTGTACACTGGAGGTGACAAGTAGATTCAAGGGATTAGATCTGGCAGACAGAGTGCCTGAAACACTGAAACACTGCAGGTGGAGCTTCATAACACTGTACAGGAGGAGAGGACCAAAAGCATTCCTAAGAAAAAGAAATACACGAAGGCAGAGTGCGTGTCTGAAGAGGGCTTACAAATAGCTGGGAAAAGAAGAGACATGAAAGGCATAGGAGAAAGGGAAAGACATGCCCATTTGAATGCAGTTCAGTTCAGTTCAGTTGCTCTCTCATGTCTGACTCTGCGACCCCATCAACCACAGCATTCCAGGCCTCCCTGTCCATCACCAACTCCCGGAACTTACTCAAACTCTTCTCCATTGAGTTGGTGATGCCATCCAGCCATATCATCCTCTGTCGTCCCCGTCTCCTCCTGCCCTCAATCTTTCCCAGCATCAAGGTCTTTTTCAATGAGTCAGCTCTTTGCAAAAAGTGGCTGAAGTATTGGAGTTTCAGCTTCAACATCAGCCCTTCCAATGAACACTCAGGATCGATCTCCTTTCGGATGGACTGGTTGGATCTCCTTGCAGTCCAAGGGACCCTCAAGAGTCTTCTCCAACACCACAGTTCAAAAGCATCAATTTTCGGCACTCAGCTCTCTTTATAGTCCAGCTCTCACATCCATACATGACTACTGGAAAAACCATAGCCTTGATGAGACGGATCTTTGTTGACAAAGTAGTATCTCTGCTTTTTAATATGCTGTACAGGTTAGTCATAACTTTCCTTCCAAGGAGTGTCTTTTAATTTCATGGCTGCAATCACCATCTGCAGTGATTTTGGAGCCCAAGAAAAATAAAATCTGTCACAGTTTCCACTGTTTCCCCATCTATTTGCCATGAAGTGATGGGACCGGATGCCATGATATAATTTTCTGAATGTTCACCTTTAAGCCAACTTTTCACTCTCCTCTTTCACTTTCATCAAGAGGCTCTTTAGTTCTTCTTCACTTTCTGCCATAAGGGTGGTGTTATCTGCATATCTGAGTTTATTGATATTTCTCCCAGCAATCTTGATTCCAACTTGTGCTTCATCCAGCTCAGTGTTTCTCATGATGTACTCTGCACATAAGTTAAATAAGCAGGCTGACAATATACAGCCTTGACATACTCCTTTTCCTATTTGGAACCAGTCTGTTGTTCCATGTCCAGTTCTAACTGTTGCTTCCTGACTTGCACACAGATTTTTCAGGGGGCAGATTAGGTTGTCTGGTATTCCCATCTCTTTCAGAATTTTCCACAGTTTATTGTGATCCATACTGTCAAAGGCTTTCGCATAGTCAATAAAGCAGAAATAGATGTTTTGCTGGAATTTTCTTGCTTTTTCGATGATCTAGCGGATGTTGGCCATTTGATCTCTGGTTCCTCTGCCTTTTCTAAAACCAGCTTGAACATCTGGAAGTTCACGGTTCACATATTGCTGAAGCCTGGCTTGGAGAATTTTGAGCATTACTTTATTAGCGTGTGAGATGAATGCAACTGTGTGGTAGTTTGAGCATTCTTTGGCATTGCCTTTCTTTGGGATTGGAATGAAAACTGACCTTTTCCAGTCCTGCTGAGTTTTCCAAATTTGCTGGCATATTGTGTGCAGCACTTTCACAGTATCATCTTTTAGGATTTGAAATAGCTCAACTGGAATTCCATCCGCTCCACTAGCTTTGTTCGTAGTGATGCTTCCTAAGGCCCACTTGACTTCATATTCCAGGATGTCTGGCTCTAGGTGAGTGATCACACCTTCCTGATTATCTGGGTCATGAAGTTCTTTTTTGTACAGTTCTTCTGTGTATTCTTGCCACCTCTTCTTAATATCTTCTGCTTCTGTTAGGTCCATACCATTTCTGTCCCTTATTGAGCCCATCTTTGCATGAAATATTCCCTTGGTATCTCTAATTTTCTTGAAGAAATCTCTAGTCTTTCCCATTCTGTTGTTTTCCTCTATTTCTTTGCACTGATCACTGAGGAAAACTTTTTTATCTCTCCTTGCTGTTCTTTGGAACCCTGCATTCAAATGGGCATATCTTTCCTTTTCTCCTTTGCTTTTCATGTCTCTTCTTTTCACAGCTATTTGTAAGGCCTCCTCAGACAGGCAGTTTCCTTTTTTGCATTTCTTTTTCTTGGGGATGGTCTTGATCCCTGTCTCCTGTACAATGTCATGAACATCCATCCATAGTTCATCAGGCACTAGTCCCTTAAATCAGATCTAGTCCCTTAAATCTATTTCTTACTTCCACTGTATAATTGTAAAGGATTTGATTTCAGTTATACCTGAATGGTCTAGTGGTTTTCCCTACTTTCTTCAGTTTAAGTCTGAATTTGGCAATAAGGAGTTCATGATCTGAGCCACAATCAGCTCCTGGCCTTGTTTTTGCTGACTGTATGGAGCTTCTCCATCTTTGGCTGCAAAGAGTATAATCAATCTGATTTTGGTGTTGGCCATCTGGTGATGTCCATGTGTAGAGTCTTCTCTTGTGTTGTTGGAACAGGGTGTTTGCTATGACCAGTGCGTTCTCTTGGCAAAACTTTATTAGGCTTTTCCCTGCTTCATTCTGTACTCCAAGGCCAAATTTGCCTGTTATTCCAGGTGTTTCTTGACTTCCTACATTTGCATTCCAGTCCCCTATAATGAAAAGGACATCTTTTAAGGGTGTTAGTTCCAGAAGGTTTTGTAGTTCTTCACAGAACCATTCAACTTCAGTTTCAGCATTACTGGTTGGGTCATGGACTTGGATTACCATAATACTGAATGCTTTGCCTTGAAAATGAACAGAGATAATTCTGTCATTATTGAGATTGCCTCCAAGTACTGCATTTCAGACTTTTGTTGACAATGATGCTGTTCCAAAGAATAGCACAGAGAGATAAGAAAGCTATCTTAAGTGAACAATGCATAGAAATAGAAGAAAACAATAGAATGGGAAAGACTAGAGATATCTTCAAGAAAACTGGAGTTTCCCAGGGAACATATCATACATAGATGGGCACAATACAGGACAGAAATGGCAAGGACCTTACGTGCAGAAGAGATTAAGATGATGTGGCAATACATAAAACAACTGTACAAAAAGGTCTTAGTGATGCAGATAACCATGATCATGAGGTCACTCACCTAGAATCAGACATCTTGGAGTGTGAAGTCAAGTGGGTCTTAGGAAGCATTATTATTAACACAGCTAGCAGAGGTGATAGAATTCTAGCTCATCTATTTTGAATCCTAAAAGATGCTGCTGCTAAAGTGTTGCTTTCAATATGGCAGCAAATTTAGAAAACTTGGGCTTCCCTGGAGGCTCAGATGGTAAAAAAATCCTCCTGCAATGCAGGGGACCTGGGTTCAATCCCTGGGTTGGGAAGATCCCCTGGAGGAGGGCATGGCAACCTACTCCAGTTTTCTTGTCTGAAGAATGCCCAAGGACAGAGGAGCCTGGCGGGCTAGAGTCCACAGGCTCTGCAAAGAGTTGGACACAACTGAGCAACTAAACACAGCACACACATAGCAGTGGCACAGAACTGGAAAAGGTAAGTTATCATTCCAATCCCAAAGAAAAGCAATGCCACAGAATGTTCAAACTATCTTACAATTGCACTCACTTCGCGTGCTCAGGGCTTCCCTTGTGGCTCAGCTGGTAAATAATCCACCTGCAGTATGGGAGACCTGGGTTTGATCCCTGGGTTGAGAAGATCCCCTGGAGAAGGGAAAGGCTACCCACTCCGGTATTCTGGCCTGGAGAACTCCACGAACTATATAGTCCTTGGGGTCACAAAGAGTTGGACACGACTGAACGACTTTCACTTCACATGTTCAAAGTAATGCTCAAAATCCTTCAGCTAGGGTTCAATAGTACATGAACTAAGAACTTCCAAATGTTTGAGCTGGAACTAGAAAAGGCAAAGGAACCGAAATCAAATTGCTAAAATCCATTGGATCATACAGAAAGCAAGAGAATTCTAGAAAAACGTCTACATCTTCTTCAT
This sequence comes from Odocoileus virginianus, assembly GCF_023699985.2. Taxonomy (NCBI): domain Eukaryota; kingdom Metazoa; phylum Chordata; class Mammalia; order Artiodactyla; family Cervidae; genus Odocoileus; species Odocoileus virginianus. The sequence continues at coordinate 84,332,024 of NC_069674.1, read as the reverse complement.
TGATTACGCTAATGACTATGCTGTGTGGATCACAATAAACTGTGGAAAATTCTTCAAGAGATAGGAATACCAGACCACCTTACCTGCCTCCTGAGAAACCTGTGTGCAGGTCAGGAAGCAACAGTTAGCACTGGACATGCAACAGACTGGTTCCAAACTGAGAAAGGAGTATGTCAAGGCTGTATATTGTCACCCTGCTTATTTAACTTATATGCAGAGTACATCACATGAAATGCCAAGCTGGATGAAGAACAAGTAAGAATCAATACTGCCAGGAGAATTATCAGATATGTAGATGATATCACTCTAATGGCAGAAACTGAAGAGGAACTAAAGAATCTCTTGATGAGAGTGAAAGAGAAAACAGCTGGTGTAAAATTCACATTAAAGAAAAAAAATGAAGATCATGGCATCCAGTCCCATCACTTGATGCAAATAAATGAGGAAAAGTGGAAATAGTTACAGATTTTATTTTCTTGGTTCTCAAAAATCACTGTAGACAGAAATTGCAGCCACAAAATTAAAAGACAGTTGCTCCTTGGAAGAAAACATATGACAAACATAGACAATGTATTAAAAAGCAGAGACATCATTTTGTCAACAAGGGTCCATATAGTCAAAGCTATGGTTTTTCCAGTAGTCATGTATGGATGTGAGATTTGGACCAAACAAAGCTGAGTGCTGAAGAATTGATACTTTGAGTTGTGGTGCTAGAGAAGACTCTTGAGAGTCCCTTGGACAGCAAGGAGATATCCAACGATTCTTTGAGTTGTGGTGCTAGAGAAGACTCTTGAGAGTCCCTTGGACAGCAAGGAGACATCCAACCACTCAAACATAAAGGAAATCAACCCTGAATATTCACTGGAAAGACTGATGCTGAAGCTCCAATATATTGGCCACCTGATGTGAAGAGATGACTCCCTGGAAAACACCCTGATGCTGGGAAAGATTGAAGGCAGGGAAAGAAGGGGATGACAGAGGATGAGATGGTTGGATGGCATCACTACTCAATGGGCATGAGTTTGAGCATACTCTGGGAAATAGTGAAGGACAAGGAAACCTGGCCTGCAGCAGTTTATGGGGTTGTGAAGAGTTGGAGATGACTTAGCAACTGAACAATATCAAGAACAGTAAGTGTCATATATGAAAGGTCAAAATTTGTTTAGGCTGGCTCTTAGACTTAAATAATTTAGTCTTTTAAAGATGTTTGGGTTTATCTGAATAAGCTAAATAACTGAAGAATCCAAATTCCATCTAAAGGCTTATTAAACTTTGAAAATGCAAGAAATTTATTTTTAAATATTATTTTTCCCTGGTAATGATTCCTCTTTGTGCTAGGATCAAAATTTATAGAGCTGAGTTATTGACAGTATAACTAGTGTTAATTTTCAAATATATTGAACTAGTCTCTGTGAATGAGTTAATAAAAAGGATATGTGTTTATATGTGTGTGTATGTGTGTAAATTCCATAACTTGGGAATTCAAAATATAAAGATATTTTTCCAGTTGTACAAGATAAATCCTTTGCTTACTTTCTATTCTGTTTACTATTGACTTTAATAATATTGAATAATCTGGCTATCCTTTAAAACATTAGTGTCATTCTCTCATACTGGTAACTGGGTTTTACCAATCTTTTTAATAATATAATCTCTTTGGTAACATCATACTCCAAGTTTTAATGCTGCAGTATTTAAGGAATTAAATAGAATCCCTTTTAAAAACCCCACATAGAATTTGTAGTGGTAGAGTGCTTTAATTGCTGTATAATTTCCCTCCTAAGTAGATTCTTTCTAATCCTCAGTACCACATTCTAAATCCTTAGGACTGTGCATTTTGGAAAGTGATACTCTATTACTTATTAAATGGCTTTCTAGAAGCTTTTTCTCAAATAGATGATCAAACTAGATAAAATAGAAAAGGTCAAGAGAAAAATATTTTATTATACTCATCAGTTATGAGCCCATGTGTTTACCCTTTACATAATTTTGGCTGAAAAATTCATATTCTGAAATACATAGTTAACTTCATGTAATTCAATGAAAATAACCTTACAAGATAATAAAATAGTCTCAATGCCCAGTATCATTTTAAACCTCAATTGAGTAGCATGCTTAGTTTAATTTTGTTGATAAATTCTGTGCTACCCTTTGGTTTCAAACCTTCTGACTAAAATTCAGTTCAGTTCAGTCGCTCAGTCGTGTCCGACTCTTTGTGAGCCCATGAACAGCAGCGCCAGGCCTCAGTGTCCATCACCAGCCCCCAGAGTTTACCCAAACTCATGTCCATTGAGTTGGTGCTGCCATCCAATCATCTCATCCTCCGTCGTCCCCTTCTCCTCCTGTCCTCAATCTTTCCCAGCATCAGGGTCTTTTCAAATGAGTCAGCTCTGCATCAGGTGGCCAAAGTATTGGAGTTTTAGCTTCAGCATGAATCCTTCCAATGAACACCCAGGACTGATCTCCTTTAGGATGGACTTAGGTTGGACCTCTTATCTATCAGCTATTTTATTGCTTTATTGTCATAATAACAAAGAATAAATATTATGCATAGTTAACTTGCATTAACTAATCAAGAACATAGTGTCATCATGCTATATTTTTATGTAGTCAGTCTCATGTGTTATTGAAGGGCAAATGTAAAGTTTCACTACACTTACAAATGCCTATGTTTAAAAAAAGAATTCTTGGATTAACTCGTTTCTTTTACATTTGTCCCCTTGCCCAAAAATTAGAGATAAGAAACATTTCAATAAAATACCTTGGGACTTCCCTCGTGACCCAATGGTTAAGAATCTGCCTGCCAATGGAGTGGACATGGGTTCAATCCCTGGTCCGGGAAGATTTCACATGCTATAGAGCAGCTAAGCCCATGCACACATCTACTGAAGCCCGCATGCTCTAGAGTCCAGGCTCTGCAATTCAGAGAAGCCACCGCAAGAAGAAGCCAGCACGCTGCAACAAAGAGAAGCCCCAGCTCACTGCAACTAGAGAAAGCCGGCATGCAGCAGTGAAGACCCCATGCAGCCAAAGAGAAAATACGTTTTTTAAATTAAAAAAAAATTAAGTTCCTTTATCATTGAATTTTAGTACACTGGCATATATAACTGTAAATGAAACAATAGCATGTAGTTTAAATACCTACAGCTCTAGAATAACTACATACTTAAATGGAAGGGAAAATGTTCACCTTCTGCTGAGCTTTATCTTAATGGCTTTTCCTTTGGTTTAGTAGAGTGGAGTATTACAGATATTTGCTCATCTATTTCTGCATCTTAATAGATGATGGTCTATTAAGATTCATCACCCTTCAGATAGTCTTACCTATATTTCTCATATTTCAAGCTTGTTCTGAAGTTATAGGAAATGTAACAAACAGCGAAGCATTTGATTTTGAATGTCCAGAATCCTACTTTGTCATACAAAACAGACTCAAGCAAAAAATAGTTGGTCGCATATAATAACACACTGCAAAGAGGGAAAATCAACATGCATAAATGCAAGACTTTTTACACAACAGATAGCTCCTGGAAGGACTAATTTGCTACAAGAGAAAGCAACACAAGAATAGCTGTCAGCCGAGTATAGCACTTGAATTTCATTGCGGCCTTTTCTTGATACTCGACCTGTGGCCTTTTCTTGATACTCGACCTGTACTCTAATTGAAAGTGAGAGCTATCAGGGTTGAGAATGTTCCTCCTGACAGAAGCCTTTTTTTGACATCCCTGTTCATTCCACCTGAATATACACTTATGCTTCTGCTGCTGCAATCCTCATAAACAGCTTTAATCCAGCTCTTCTTTCACTGGGCCTCAAATACAATGCTTTAAAATATTTTGAGCAAAAAATAGCATCATGTTTTGTTTTTATCTTCATTTAGAATGTAAAGTATAATCTTGGAGTCATTTAGGTAAATAGTTTCAGGAATTCTTTTTAACATATTTTCAGAGACTCCCATTTCTTTTGAATCAATTACTCCTCCAATTACACAGCATCCTCATTAAAAGATCATCACAAGGGAAAACAATTTGATCCTATTAGAATCTACAGATTCAAAATAGGAAACTCTGTGTTGAGTAAATAAAAGATTATGTGTCAGGCTATTTTTCATGCATAGGGAATACACATTTTCAGCATTTTACAAATGAAACCACAGATCTGAGAAGATAAAATCAGTTTCTTTTCTGAGTTGAGTCTTTTAGTAATCAAGCAGTTTTCATATTATTACATGCATGCCTGAAGAAAAACACCAACACCTTGAAAGAATTCTGCGTGTTGGGCGTACAATGAGACTGTGCATTTTCTGAGAATCAATCGAAAGAGAGAATACAAGACTTCATTATGTTAAAATATTTCCAGCCTTTCTCCCAAGGCAGAGGAAGGGAAGAGTAAAGTTATCATACAACCAAGATTTGAAATTGGAGCTGATGAAAAAGTCAAGAATTGTGAGTGCTCTTTAGCATGTTTTTCAACTTAGGATTTTAATTCAATTTAACACTGAACTATCCTCCTTTCTAAATTCCTTTACATTTATTATATAAATACAACATAAAAGAATAACTATCATATTTGAAAATGTAGAAGACTATTAGTTAAAACTTTGAAGGCTAAATTAATGAAGATAAAGTATTGATTATAGGATGCTTACACTTAAAATATAATTGGTATGAATTAGCATACATGTAAATTCAAGTACAAAATTTAAATCCTTTGTGCATTTTTTTTTGCAAAGGATTGATCTAATTTGCCAACGTGTTTTTAAGATGAATATTTTCTGTGAATGGGCAAACATTTGTTTAATGACTTTCACTTACTGGAAGCTAGTAAACATTTGAGAGTATTTCTGCCATCTCAATTACACCTCTGAAGGTAGCAGGAATGGAGTTACAGATGTTTCATTTATGACTTTCTGCAGGAACACATCCCCTGGGATCTATAGGATCAATGTAATCCAAGGTCATCTCAAATATAATGCTGTGGGCCAAGGAAGGAGACTGCATAGGAACCAGATAACAGGACATTTATACACCTTTGACCTTATTTAATGGAGTCTTGTTGAATTGCAGTATGATAAGAAGAATCAACACTGAAATGATACCAGGAAGTATTCTGTAATATCAAGGCTTTAAACATCTTTCTTGCCTTTCCCTCATGGAATGGAAATTTACCATTTGGTCAGCGAAAACTCTTAGGGTTTACTCGTCTGTGTCTGGTTCGTAATGTTGTGGAACACCAGGCAGTCACCGCGACATGGAGAGGACCCCACGACAGGTAGGAGAAAACAGCGAAAAGCAGAAACAGTGAGCGACTGTTGCAGGACGCGGAGGAGACAGACAGTCGTGACCATGTCTAAGCTGTGGGGATTCAACCAGTCCTGGAAGAGGAGCAGCCATCTGCCTCAGGCACGCCACCAGCATAGTCAGGCAAGCCGCTCAGACTGTGGGGCTCCTCAGCCTGCTTCTCAGACTCAGCATCCAAATAAAACTAGAGAAAAGAGAAACTCTTCCTTCCCTTTTGAGAACTGTTCTTTAACAGAAAACCACATACCATCACATTTTGTTACCGTTACAAAATCGCGGACATTCTTTCATAAGGATTCAGAAAGCAGTGGGCAAAAAGGCCAAACCAATCATTTTAAACTGACCTGATCCAGTTGGCTGTTCGTCAGTTGGTGACCTTTGGAGATCACGGTTAAGTGTACGCTGCACAGCATTTGGGTTATCTGGTTTACCAGGTGGTCTGTTAAAATAAAAATTTAGACCAAATATACCACATTTATTAATAAGAAAGTACGAAACATACAACATACTTTTGCAAAGTTGGGGATGTTATTTTCTGTCCTTAGGCACACTGCCAAGAATGCACACGCATGCCAGCAGAATCAGCCTAGTTTCCATTGGGTTTGATTGCCGTCTTCTTTAAAACCAAGGCCTTGCGCCATGTAGAGTTTTAATACCACGTTTTACTCTAAAGATGTCCAGCACTTGAGAAAATGGGATATTTACATATTGTTCATGCCAGAGATACGTTGCCCCTCTGATGACCTCCACACATGTACTCCACATTTTTGCCACCGCACTGTGAGACAGATTACCAATCAAATATTTATTATACAAAGATTACACAGCATTAAAGAAGGGAAATGTATTCTAAGTAATCAAATGAAATAAGTCCAAAGAAGGGAAAACTAATAAGGAACATTTTATAATATCAGGGAGATTGAAGTGTTAATTTACCCTATAAATCTATCAAAGAGAATCATCTGAGCTCAAGAAACAGGGCCTCAGTCAAAAAAAACCAAAAAAACAAAAAAACAAATGATCATATTTAAATGTGCAATAGACACCTTGAAGAACTGATAAGATACTATGGAAAATCAAGCCAATGAATTAAAAAGGAAGTTAGAGGAATTCTTACAGACATGGCAGAAAAGAAGAAAGAGATAAATAAAAGCAAAAGAGAAAAACACAAGAAATTCAATATACATGCAATATGAAATCCAGAATATAAAGTGATTTCTAATATTTAGGGAATAAAAATTGCCAGTTGTTTTATTTATTCAAAGTTATTCATGCTTATAATTAGACTAAAGTAGTTTAATTTTAATGCAGAATTTAAATGGTTATCACTCTAGATCCATGTTGTCCAATATGGAAGCCACACGGCAAAATTATCTACTGGGCACTTGAAATAAGTCTAGTCCAAATGGATACATGCTATAAATGTAAAATCCACACTGATTTTGAAGGCTGAGTATGAATACAAGAACATAAAATCTTGTTAATTTTTTACCATTTATTACATGTTGAAATAATTATGTTTCATATATTGAGTTACACACAATGGATTACTAAAATTTATTCATCTGTTTCTTTTTACTTTTTCAATGTATCTATTAGAAAATAGTTTTATTGGATAGTGGTGCTCTAGACAGTGCTGACTTGCCTTGGAAACATTTTGTTACTTTTATTTAGAATTGCTTTCAAAATCTTAGGGCACATTCCAAGGAAACTTTAGAGGCAAATCTCACTTGAATGTGGACTGGATATTGGAAAATAGTGAGAAGGCATTTTGAACAAAGCCTGTTAAGGGACGTGGTGATGAATTTGGACAACATATTAGCAATCAAAAACAAGGGCCTGGAACTAAATGCTGGGTCTTCTAATTTGGGATGACTCATCATTTGGATTGTAGTATATCACTTCAGACTTCAACTTCCTTTTCTATAAAATGAGAAGTCTCGCTAGCATATTTTGAAGGCTCTGTCACTTCTCTTTGTAATTTTATAAATAGTTTACATTGGCCTTTACAGTATAAGATTGTGGAACTGGTTTTGGAATCTGCTGAAATACCTAAAGAATTATGTTAACTCTGTTCGCATCTATTAATGGCACTATTCTCCACTGAGAATAGAGACTTTAACTATCCTAATACAAGCCAATGAAGGAAAATATTTTCTCCTATTTCTTTACTCTTACATGTTTGATTTTGCTGACTCCTTTCTTTATAAATAAAAAAAAAATGATTGTTTAAAGTTTACTTATAATCAAATACTAAACTTCACTCCTATAATGACTCTTTACATTTCACAAAATAGTTTCTGCAAATTCCTTTTATTTTTTAACAGTCTGCATTAATAAAAGGCATTTCTTTGCATATAATTTATTGAACTTATATAATTATACTCCTCTTTGTCTTATATTTTGATAATTGTCTTTTGATGACTTTAATTATAAGCACTTCTTACTGAAAGTAACAACATCATTTCAACTGGTATTTTGAGAAAACCTTTCAAAACTAGATGAATGGATTTTAAAGGTAATAAATCCTTTGGTCTTTTTCCATGTGGTTCTGGCAGAGTTTGTAATAGGAAAATAAATAAAATTCTTTTACTGCAAATATATCTGTTATGTCTCTGAGCAGGAATGTGCCTTTTAATGAAACACTGAATGTGCATATGCTGTTCTAGTCAAATAACCTAAGGGTAAAAATACATATTAGGTCATAACCTCAAATGTTCTGGAGTTTTCTCCTGCATTTTCAATGAAGTCTACTACAATCACATTTTTTCCCCAAGCACTCTTGGGAAAATGCTATATGCTTTAGTTGCTCTGTGTGTGTTTTACATATTTGGGGCTGGTGCAAGGTATTTTCGTAATCCACTGAGTAACATGGTCAGTTCACACTGAATAAAAATTGTCCAAGCCATTTCTTAATGAATTAATTCATGTATTAAATGTTAAAGACATGTTAGTTTCTTAAATCTTGAAGACAAATTTCAGTTCTATCTCTATGTGATCATTCAGCAATTTGGGAAAACAAATCTTAGCACTCAGTAAGAACTCACGAAATATTTCTTGAATGAATGAATCATTGAACCATGCTGTAATAACATAACTAACTAATGTTTATTAAGTTTCTGTTCTGCACCAATGTGTAAGAACATGTAATTTAATACTCATAACAACTCTATAAGATACACACACACACACACACACACACACACACAAAAACTCCAATTTCAGAAATGAGGAAAGGTGGCTCAGAGAAGTTGGACAACTGACTACGGCCACTGAGCCAGTAAATTACGGTGCTGGGATTTGAACTCAGGTCCAGAAAACTACAAAGACTGTAACACTCTCATTCGAACACCACTGTGTTTTGAATTTGTGGTTCTTTGTCAAGACAAAGCCAGGTATGATCCTGCTGGCTACACATCACACGGTAAACATTTAGGGTTGAGAATAAGGTGTGATCACCAAAATGGGGCAGACAGGGAAGAATGGACACAAAGCAAATTCAGTTCCCCAGGCAGGCCATTTTATCCGGTGTTAGTGACCATGAAATAATGCTGCTAATTCAGTTACACAACTGAACATGCATAGGAAATATACTGTGGAATTTGCTATTGCTGTTCTAACGAAAGACCACAGACTTGTGGCTTAAAACAACACAAGCATATTACTTTACAATTCTTTGGGACAGAATTCCTAAAATCAAAGTGTCAGCTGCGTTTCTTCCTGGAGGCTCTAAGCTCTGACTCCTCAGCTTCTAGAGGCTGCCCTGCACGCCTTGGCTCGTGGCTCCCTTTCTCCATCTTAAAAGCCAGCAGCAGTGGTTTGAGACCTTCTTGTATTTATCATTCTGACTCTGTTTCCATTGTCACATATCTTTCTCTGATTTCTTCTGCCTCCTTTCTTCACTTTTAAAGGCCCTTGACATTATATTGGACTTGTGTGGATAATCCAGTATAATTTACCTATTTGAAGCTCCCAATGATAATCACATCTCCAAAGTCCCTTTGACATGGAAGGCAACATATTCTCAAGTTTCAGGGATCAGCACATAGACATCTTTGGGGAGATCATTATTTTATCTAACATACATACTAGATCAAGTATCAGAGTCCTTCACTGTCAGTATTTAGTATCACTACCAGGACCAGTATTCACTATCACTACTCAGTATCCTTGACTGTTTATATCATGTTGCTTTAATTTATAAGATGTTGAAACTTGGTTACCTGAAAAACACACTGAGCTTCTGAGATTTTTGCCAAAAGTGTTCCTAGGATCAACATCAGTTAGTGAGTGAACACAGGATACATGGTGAACTGTGATCCAATTATAACCAAGGTCTTGGACCATCTCCACAGGGAGCTGTGGATTCAGAGTTGTCTCACTTTGAGGCAGAGAGTTTGGGGCTTGATGCCCTACATCGACCAGTCATTGGATAGAGGCTGCCTCTCCAACCCTCCCTAGAGCAGGTGTGGCCTTGGATGCATCAACATCATCAGAAGGACTTGGTTGACAGCCCTGAGCAACCAAGATTCCCAGTGCCTGAAAGGAGGAGTGCCTCCATCCTGAAAGGGTGCTGCTCAGCATCTGCCTCACAAGCTAACCCAATTCAGGAGCGGTACACTGTGCCATGCTTATGCCACCATTCATTATTATAGGAAAATCCAGGGCGAAATGCTTTGAGTCAAATATATTCACCAAAGAGCAATAGAAAGAACCCAACATCCATAAATTAAGTTGAATTTAGTTTCTTGTTCTTCCTTGGCATAAGCTATTCCCACAGGCACAGTTTATTATTTTTCCTTTTTTTCTTCCCTAGCTGCAAAGTGCCACTTGAAATAAAATGATGTCTTTTACCAGTGCTTAAGTGTTCAATTAGATAAAGCATTTAATGATAGGCACTTTTCCAAAGCAATGAGAACAACAAATATCACTTTTATTGTTGCAATTAATCACTTGTATTTAAATTATGAAAATGTGTTATCATCCTCCCTTCAGGATGGTTATTTGGATAATAAAGGGGAAAATGTTCTTAATGTTATATTACCTTGGATTCCTTATTTAATTCCACCAAATGTCCCCCTTTCTATAGAGAAGAGGAACAATAATTGTTTTCCATGCAACTGAGAGAAGAAAAATTATTTCATCCTTCTTTGTCTATACAGCTATTCCTATGTGAAAGCACCAGGAAACAGCAGGAATAGAACAGGAATAAAGAGTTTCAGTGAACTGATGTCTATTTGATTCATTACCAAAAAGGGGGAAAATATGCTCAATATCTTTATAATCTGTGAATCAGAAAAATTAAGGCCTAATTTCTTAGAAGCATAACTATATCAGCAGTTTTGTATCCTGTGGGGCAGTTTTAGGTCATTTTGCTATTATCAATGCAAAGGAGGTAGAAAACAAAGTAAGTAAGTTATGTCAGAAAAAAAAAGATCCCCACAAAGACTTCTCAGGCTTAACTTTCATGAAGAAGTTAAACATTCTTGGCATTCTAGGTAATCAATGATTCACTGATTTAAAAAAAAATTTGTTGTGGGTGATAAGAGATGAATCATTTTAAATCCCTTTACTATTTACAAAGAAAAGGAAAAAAAAAAATATTTAATCCACCTCCTTCCATTCTCTCATGGATAAGTTTTATGCTAAATATCACAGCAATATGACATTACAGCATACAAAAGTATATTATTTCCTAGGTCTTTTGTAACAAAGTATTTCAGGCTTAAAACCACAGAAACTTGTCACACAGTTCTGAAAGCTAGAAGTCCAAAACCAAGGTGTCAGTAGGGTGGGTTCCATCTTAGAACCCTGAGAATTTGCCGCATGCCTCTCTCTCAGCTTCTAGGGATATCCAGTGATCTTTGGCACTCCATGTTTTGCAGATGCATGACTCCAATCTCTACCGCAGTTTTCACATGGTGTTTGCCCTTTGAGTTTTTATGTTTAAATTCCCCTCTTCTCATAAGGGCACGAGTTGTGTGGATTGAGGTGCATCCTAATGACCCTGCCTTAACTTGATTACATCTGTAAGGACCCTACTTTTCTATACTGCCATACTCACAGCTACTGACAGCTAGGTCAGCAACACCTCTTTTGGAGGGGACACAGTTCAATTCATAACAAAACAGAAGACTTGACCAGAAGAGTTAAACATGTAGAGAAGACTAGAGGCTTCAAATCCAGTAAAGGGAAGAGAATAGTTACAGCCTTGCTCCTCATAGATAGTGTAGCTTGCAGACCAGAAGTTTGGGGAACACCAGAGAACTTATCAGAAATGCAGAATCTCAGTCCTTATCCCAGACCGACCAAATCAGAATTTGATTTTAACAAGATCCTTCATTTGTTCAAATGCACATATTTGGTTTGAGATACATACTCTAAGGCCCACAATTTAGAATCTTATTAGATGCATAATAGAATTAACCAATGCCTCTGGTACACCATTCATGATCTTTCATCTAGCTGCAAAATTAGCTTACTTATGATACATAATGCAATGAAAATGCTACATAAATAGTTGCCAGCACACACAAAAATGTAATTTTGTTTTTTGGAACTTTCTGGTTTTGTTTTTGTTCCATGGTTGGTTGAATCTATGGATGTGTAGCCTGAATATGAATATGAAGGCCACCTGTGCCTGCTTTGGGAGTTGGGGGAAAAAGCTTTTTCTGCAGGTCTCCATTGTGAACTGTGATACTTATACTACGGACCCGTTTTATTCTATGTGCTTCCCATACGCACTGTGGGCATGATCTGAAGGCACTGCACTCATGCTTCCACACAGTTCTGTGTGCTTGGAGGTAAGAGCCAAAAGCTAGACTCTGCTAGGTAAGGTTAAATTCTCTGCCTCTCCTTTGAATAGGGTGCTCCTTTTGGAATAGAATTAAAATAAATTTGAGGTAGTATATTGGCTAAATTAAGATGAGAAAAGTAAAGCTGCAATTCACTGCAATCTCAAAAATCAAACCAGCCTGCATAACTTTTTCTACCCTTTGGCAAAGGATTCCTATTTCTCCTAATGTTAGCATTAGATTTAGACTAAGTGTTCCCCATGTATCTGGTGCCACGCAAGAGGCCCTACACATTTCCTAATACTTACAAAAACTGGCTATCACACTTACTTTTAAAATGAAGATGATAAGCGTCAGGGAGGCTAATTAATATTTTCTTTGTCACACATAGAGAAATATTTTATGCCAGCTATTTTTGATCATTCCATTACCTTTGCTTCATGATATCCTTCAATATCAGGGGAACCCTGTTTGATGGCTGGTATTCAGTTCAGTTCAGTCGCTCAGTCGTGTCCGACTCTTTGCGACCCCATGAATCGCAGCATGCCAGGCCTCCCTGTCCATCACCAACTCTCGGAGTTTACTCAAACTCATGCCCATCAAGTCGGTGATGCTATCCAGCCATCTCATCTAAGAACAAAATTTTATGGGTGCTTTGTTTATGACTAAGAATTTTCATACTTTTTGTGAAAATTATTTTCAGGGCACCAAAAATTAATTATTTCTCATTGTCAGAGATAATGTAAATACTCTGTTTCCCATATAAATCTTTTATTCAGATATAGTCTACTTAAAATATAAAGTTCCATTATCTTGTTTCATTGATTCTAAGATATAGTCTCCATCCCCCCCTTTCTAGTATATCTGAAATCCACCAGTGAAATAGCTTATGGCAACTTAAAATTGTTGTCATGCTTCTCTACAGAACTACAACATAAATCCTAAAATTTATATGGAACCACAAGAGACCCAGAAATGCCAAAGCAACCCCGAGGAAAAAGAACAAAGCTTGAGGCATTACCCTTCTAGACTTCAGACAACACTACAAAGCTACAATTATCAAAACTGTAAAAAGCAAAAATAGACATATAAATCAATGGAACAGGACAGACAGCCCAGAAATAAACCCATATACCTATTGGCCAATTAATCTACAACAAAGGAGGCAAGAATATACAGCGGAGAAAATATAGTCTATTCAGCAAGTAGAATGAAAAGCAGGACAGCTATGTGTAAATTGATGAAAAACTAGTACACCCCCTCATACAATATACAAAAATAAACTCAAAATGGTTTAAAGATCTAAATGTAAGACATGACACCATAAAACTCCAAGAGAAGAGAGGCAAAACATTTTTGGACATAAACTGTAGCAGTATTTTCTTAGATCAGTCTCCCAAGGTAAAAGAAATAAAAGCAAAAATAAGCAAATGGGACATAAATGTAAAAGCTTTTGCAAAACAAAGAAAGCCATCAACAAATAAAAGACAACATACTGAATAGGAGAAAATATTTGCAAATGGTGTGACCAATAAAGGGTTAATATCCAAAATATAAAAACAACTCACACAACTCAATGTAAAAATTAAAAAAAAAACTCAATTACAAAAAAATGGGCAGGAGACCTAATAGACATTTCTGTGAAGAAGACATTATGATGGCAAACAGGCCCAAGAGAAGATGCTCAGTGTTGCTAATTAGAGAAATACAAACCAAACCTACAATGAGGTAGTATCATTGTATCACCTCACAGCTGTCAGAATGGCCATAATAAAAAATCTACAAATGTAAATGCTAGAGAGGGTGTATAGAAAAGGGAACCCTCCTATACTGTTGGTGGGAATGTAAATTGCTACAGTCGCTTTGGAGAACAGTATGAAAGTTCCTTTCATAACCTAAATTAGAGGTACCATATGATCCAGCAACCTCACTCCTGTACATATATCTGAAAAGGTTGAAAACTAATTTGAAAAGATACCTTCACCCCAGTGTTCACAGCAGCACTATTTATAATAGCCAAGATACAGAATCAACCCAAATGCCCATCCACAGAATATTGACTCAAGGCTATATGGTATGTCTATATACAACTGAATACTACTCAGCCATAAAGAAAAATGAAATAGAACAGGGTGTTTGTGTCAGTGATGCAGATATGAACTACAACTACAATTACAGGAAGTAATTACGATTCCGGAGGTTTTTGCAGAGATGAAGTACTTTATAGTGCCTAATACAGCAAGATACCAACAACATGTTGGAAAAAATTTAACATGTCTTTGAAAGATAAGGAAGTGCTAGAATTAAAATAGGTACAATGTATGATGTTTGGCTTAGAATAAATTCCATTATTTTAAGAGATGCTGAATCACCATTGATCTTCAATTCAGAGAAGACAATATTGGGAGAAAAACCTGGATGTTAATAATTCTGAGTTAAAAAGTGATTCAGAAGCATTAAGTACTTCTGATTGAGAAGAACTTTAGCAATACTATAAGCAAATTATTTTGCTTATATTTTTTTCTTCATATGGGCATAAGAGTGATATATGATTAAAAATTCATGTCTAAATACATTCAAAATATTTTTTAAGGATAATACAAAATGCTAAGAGATACAGAATTATAGCTGAACCAGCAGTGCCTTTTTTGAAAGGAATATATAAAATTATAATTTGTCTACAGTCAATAATATATTAATTTGATAAAATAAAGCATTACCAACTGTATAATTGAGATCTATTTAAGTATCATACCACCGATAATAAAAAATGTTATTTCATATGAACAAAAATGTATAAGACATAAATTATACTAATTATCATAGTAAACATATTAAGGCTATATGAAAGATGGACTTGTATCCTTACAAAAGCAAAATTTAGAGGCTAGATTAATGTCATCTTAATGTTAGATTAAGCTGTTTTCAAATCATGGTTTAAAAAAAAAGGAATCTAGAAAATCTTCTCATCAGTCCTTTAAATTATATTTTTCTTTCTAGTTGCTTATAGAGTCTTTCCCTTTATAGACATAGGAGTTATTTTAGGTGCCTGGGGATATAGGCTTAACTAATCATCCGTAATTGTTTCCTGTTAATACTGAACACCAAGAATTGACAGCAAAAGAAAATAAAAGTGTTAATGTGTTCAAAGAGCCATGATTTAGCTACAGTTTGCAAATGTGTGGAGCACTTCAAGAGGATTTAATACATCTGTGGAGCAAAGCTATGCCATTAGTATTTAATTTCCAGAAGCTGAAATTCCAGGGTTGTCTCATTGGTTCAGTATAGATTTATATATGTTACATACTTCGGTCCACTTGAAAGACATTTGGTTATTATTGAGAACTTTGCTTTTTAAGGCATAATTTGCTGGTAAAAATATAGAATAGGTAAAATGTTATGTTTCTAACATGCCTATTGCCTTTTTAAATGTTCAAACTCTGACATAACACTACATCCATTTATGCTTTCCCCTAACATTCCCCAATGTGTCAATTAAAAACCAAAATGTTCTCCTTATAAAACTTTTATTAGTGATTCTTAAAGACAGAAAGTTCCTAACACCTAGCTAAGAGTTTGGAAATGGACCAATCTGAATTTCACTCCTAGATTAAGCATTCAGTTAGTTGTATAGTCTTAGACATGTTATTTAGTGGGGTTTCCTGAGTGGTGCTAGTGGTAAAGAACCCACCTGCCAATGCAGGAGACATAAGAGACACAGGTTCGATCCCTAGGTCAGGTAAATCCCCTGAAGGAGGGCATTGTCATCCACTCCAGTATTCTTGACTGGGAAATCCCACGGACAGAGAGGCCTGTCAAAGCATAGTCCATGGGGTCACCGAGAGTCGGACACAACCGCAGCATAATAGCACACATGCATACGACCCTCTAAGCGCCTGTAAAATGGAAATATTAACTATCTTATAGAATAAGTATGTATATCTTATAAATCTTATAAAGCTTGATATAAAACCTAACTTTCAAAAAATAGTAGCTATTTTTTATAATTGCTAAAATTAAAAACATGTATGCCTTCAAGTACATATACAGATAATTTTATGTATCACTTTATCAGTAAAATGTAAGCTTTATAAAGGTAGAGATTATATTATTTTTTCTCTCATATTCATGACTTCAACATCAGCTGCATGGTATATACATGATCAACTTTTTGTAATGAATCAATGAGTGAGTATTTAGACCTAATGAAGTGAGTATGTGATGGAAAATGAACAGGTATCAAGAGCAATTTCTGCCTCTGCAGTGAGCACATTACTTAAATGAACAACTTTGTCTTTTCTTTAGTTTTCCTATTTATATAGAGATCTGTGCCCCAGAAAGTTCTTATGATTCAATTCAATTACTGAGTGAGCAAGCTTTTCTTCAGTGTTGGAAGGTATAGAATGAACTTTAAATAGCAGCATGACTCTGGGACAGTCACAGCCCTGTGACTATCACTGTCTGTAAAATGACAGATCTGAACTAAATCACTGGGGCTAAAATATTTTCTTAGAAGAAATGTTCTCAAAAATAATCCCTTATGGAACTATGCTAGACAAACTGATAAAACCAGAATCAGTGCATGAACTGGGTCTGTGTTTCTGTGTGTGCATGGGAGTGGGCCTTTGTGCCCCCAGGAGAGGTAGAAAATACTGTCCATTAAGCATCCTTTAAGTCACACTTCCCACCTCCTACTCCCACCCACCTTGAACGTGCACACAAACCTATTAGCCTCTGAGACAACTCCAGGAAAATGCTAGAAATTCACTGACCAAACTTTGGAAATGGAAAGGCTTCTACTCCCACCTTTTTGCTCCATAATACTGTGATTCTGAAGTTCAGAAGACCCTGCATTCTTATGTTCACCAATCACTTTTTGAAACTGAGACAAATAAATGAAAAGAATAGGATTACAGAGACCCCCCTGAGCTTCAGAGCACTGTGGTAGAGGTAAATCAAGAAACACTGAAAGAGGACAATGAACAAGAGACTGGAACTGGCTCATTGGTCTAACAGGTCTGTGCCCCTAACTGGCCCAAGCTCAGACTGAGTCAATCTGTTTATATCTATTCTGTGTTATCACTTTTACAACTTCATCTTATGTAACCAATCAACAGATTTAGAACAGCTAGCTTTTAAACTCATGGTGTGACTGAATTGACCAGATGTTTGGCTGAATTGACTGAGCTGTTTCTAGTATAATGTGGACGCAGCCTGAGAGTCAGTGGAAGGTGACAGAACTTTGACTTTTCCTTGTCCAGAGATAGAAAAGGCAAGAGGAGGAGGAGGCAGGGAAAACGCAAGAGAAGGAGAGGCAGAGGAAGAATCAGCAGCCTACACAGGAGTCCCAGATATAATACTTGATCTCAAGGGAACCTCTCTCTAGTTTAACCTTTCTCTATTTTAAAATGAAGAATTGTTGAACAGAGATTATAGGAGGCAGATAGAAGGAGAGGCTAATTTAAGACTAAAAAATGAAAACTACAGCAATTAATATACTGTTCATCACTAAGAATAAGATAATCTTCCTTGTCACTATGTAAAATTAGTTTCATGTATATATCAGTACTAACTTTTAACATAAAGCAAAAAGAAAGCCAAATTGTTGGGAAATGTGCTAATATTACACACACATGCATATATACACACACGTGTAAGCATGTAGTTTATTCCAAAGCCAAGGAAAGTTTCTTCATGGCATTCTTTTAGCATGCTATCTGACCAATATAATTCAGGCATCAGTGGGTCCTGGTAACTTTGGAAGTAGTTGTTTCTACTTGGTTTTAAATTCCACTTTGTTTCACTGTAAGTGAACAAAACCACCCTATTTGTTTTTCTAAAAAGACTGAGTTTTTTTAGCACAGTAAAAAAATGTAGATTCAACCATGGGGATTCTTGAAGAAAAACTGATGAATATTCATGCATAGACTGAAGAATATAAAATATGAAATGTCAACTTTCCTAAAAGTCATGGGATAATTTTTATGGAAGGATATTATATTACTTAAAAAAAACCTCCATAAAAACCCAACACCACAGAAGTGAGTGATATATTTAATGCCGCTGATAAAATATGATTCTTCTAGATAAACATAAGGAGGGAACTGGTATGCTACTTTGAAATATTATCAGTTATGATATATTTATAAAGTGATAGTGACAGTGAGAAAGGAAGTAAAAAAAACCCCACTAAAACATATTTTAAAATATCCTTCTCCACTTTGTTTTCCCCCATAGCAGTTATAACCCTTGTACCTTATTATTTCTAAGATCATTTAAACTTTTTTGTTTAGTTTTCTCTCTTCTAACTATAAAATAGGTCTCATAATATTAATAAAAATTTATTGTTTTGTTCACTGCTGTATCCCCGACAATCTTTTTAAGAGCTGGCACTAATAGGTGATAAATATTGGCAGAATGAATGAACTGGTATGTGGCAATACTTGCCAAGAGATACTGAGTCAGTTTACTTGAGTATAAAGAGAAAATTTTTTTTGAAATCACAGCAAAAAGATGAAGCTAACCATGATAGGGAACAAATATTCATCTGGATTCAAATCCAAAGGAACCTTCAATGCTGGAATGCTATGGAGAGATGCCATTGGAGAAAAAATGAGTTCAGAATGTGATAAAGATAAATAGCTTGTATAAGACTAACTCTTCTACAAATAATTATTATAAAATAATATATTAACCAAGTTGAAGGCACTTTAGAATGTCCAAAAGCAGGCAGCATCATGGAATATTTCAACTTTTGAAAGAATAAATGGCCACGGGGTCAGATCCATATTTATTTGCCTTTTCCCCAAAGGCACTTCCCACTTCATATGGCACAGGGGAAGAATAATTCAAGCAGAAACCTGCTGTTTCATCAGGTTGAGTTGTCAACGAACAGAGTTTGGGCTACCATATGAGCTATAAATTGAAAGGGGAAATCCTAAGAAGGAAGGCACTAGAGGCAATGAGTTTCCAGCCCAGGGTATACACTTTCCTCAAATCCTCGCTTGACCTTTGAATGCACAAGGAAAACTCCAAGAAGTCTAGTGGAAAACAACAGCTGGGAAAGGTGAAAAACCTGAGCAGCTCTCTTAGCTCCTGAGTAGATATCTTAGTTCCTGTTATCTTGGTATTTGTATGGCTGGCACTTGAGTTCTAAAATTAACAAGAGGTAGAGTCAGTTAAGAACTCAGTGGCTATTTAGGTATTATAAATGGCTTGTGCCAAGTTTTCCTAATAGAGAGTATGAGACTATTAAGTGAATCACTTTTTTTGCTTCAGAAAACCAAATGGACAACATAGTTCAAGACTGAATCCTAGCAGTCACAGCTATGAAGACCAGGGTCCATTCTTACTTAAGGTTACGTCCTCTAATTCAAAGTTATTCTACTTCGGTGCAGGGATCAGAGGTAGAGAGAAATTGTAACATATGCTTGACTCTCTGTAATATTCTTCCATCTTTTTTTATGCATTTAAAATGTTGAGATTTTCTTATTAACCTATATAAGGATTCCCAAGTAAGAAGTTATTTTTATAACAACAGATGACACAACTTTAAGTTCCTTTTTATCTTTTAGAAAAGTCATTTCCATTGTTTTCTGCTTAACAGATGAGGATTTCTTTCCTTTCTTGAACAATCAAATTATTCTCCAGATATGTATTGAGATTTCTGCCTATTGTACTTTTTCTCCTGGTAATGACCATTCCCCACAATGTTTCCCATGATCATGAAAATTATATGGAAGTTATGGAAGTTCTCAGTTCACATACTGCTGAAGCCTAGCTTAAAGGACTTTGAAGGTAACCTTACTAGCATGTCAATGAGTACAATTGGACACTAGTTTGAAAATTCTTTGGCAATATCCTTTTTTGGGATTGGGATGCAAACTGACCTTTTCCAGTCCCTGTGGTCACTTGGTGAGATTTCCAAATTTGCTCATATATTAAGTGCAACACTTTGAGAACAGCATCTTTTAGGATTTTAAATAGATCAGCTGGAATGCCATCACCTCTGCTGGCTTTGTTCATAGGAATGCTTCCTAAAGCCCACTAGAATTCACACTCCAGGATGTCTGACTCTAGCTGAGTGAGCACACAACCATGGTTATCCAGTTCATTAAGACATTTTAGAAAAGGCAGAGGAGCCAGAGGTCAAATTGCCTTGGATCATAGAGAAAGCAAGGGAATTCCAGATAAACATCTACTTCTGCTTCATTGACTATGCTAAAGTCTTTGACTGTGTGGATCACAACAAGCTAGAGAATTCTTAAAGAGATGGGAATACCAGATCACCTTACCTGTCTCCTGAGAAACCTGTATGCAGGTCAAGAAGCAACAGTTAGAATTGGATGTATAACAATGGACTGGTTCAAAACTGAAAAGGAACATGTCAAGACTATATATTGTCACCCTGCTTATTTAACTTCCATGCAGAGTACATCATGCAAAATGCTGGACTGGATGAATCACAAGCTAGAATCAAGACTGTCAGGAGAAGTATCAAAAATCTCAGATATGCAGATGATACCACTCTAATAGCAGAAAGTGAAAAGAAACTAAAGAGCCTCTTGAAGAAGGTAAAAGAAGAGAGTGAAAAAGGTGCCTTAAAACTCAACATTAAAAAAACTAAGAACAGATCATCAGCCCAGGTTGGATGCATGAGACAAGTGCTCAGGGCTGGTGCACTGGAAGACCCAGAGGGATAGGATGGAGAGGGAGGCGGGAGGCGGGGATCGGGATGGGGAATACATGTAAATCCATGGCTGATTCATGTCAGTGTATGGCAAAAACCACTACAATATTGTAAAGTAATTAGCCTTCAACTAATAAAAATAAATGAAAAAAAAAAAAAAAAAAACTAAGATCGTGGCATCTGGTCTCAACACTTCAAGGCAAATAGTGGGGTTGGGGAAGTGGGAACAATGACAGATTTGATTTTCTTGGGCTCCAGAATCACTATGGATGGTGACTGCACCCATGAAATTAAAAGAGGTTTGCTCCTTCGAAGAAAAGCTATGATCAAACCTAAATAGCATATTAAAAAAACAGAGACATCAGTTTCCAATAATGACTTTTATTACATAGTCAAAGCTATGGTTTACCCAGTACCATGTATGGATGTGAGAGTTGGACCATAAAGAAGGTTGAGCACCCAAGAATTGATGCTTTTGAACAGTGGTGTCGGAGAAGACTCTTGGGAGTCCCTTGGACTGCAAGGAGATCAAACCAGTCCATCCTGAAGGAGATCAGTCCTGAATATTCCCTGCAAGGACAGATGCTAAACCTGAAGCCCCAATCCTTTGGCCACTTGATGGGAAGAGTCAGTTCAGTGGAAAAAAACCCTGATGCTGGTAAAGACTGAAGGTAAAAGGAGAAGGGGACAGCAGAAAATGAGAAGGCGAGATAGTATCACTGACTCAGTGGACATGGATCTGGGCAAACTCTAGGAGATAGTGAAAGACAGGGAAGCCTGGTGTGCTGCAGTCCATGGGGTCACAAAGAGTTGGACACAACTTAGTGACTGAACAACAAAGTATATTTCAGTAAGTACCTTGTTAAAATTACTAACATTTTATCAGTATGAGTTATGTACTGAGTTATTAATAATCTCAGTTCAATCTAGTAAAGATATTATACGCTCCTTTTTATTATAGATACTTCCAACCCTGCTCTGCTTGCTTCATGAGGTTTTTCCCAATGACTAAATTCACTTATGATTACTGGCCATCTTTTATCTATTGAATCTATACATTTGGGGATTTTAAAAAGATGATTAGTGTGTTTATATACAAATGATCAGTACAGTAGAGCTGCAGTTGGCCCCTGTCATGACTAACCTGGTGACTGCCCTGTTCACATTACTTGGGTGGTTTCTCATCTTGAAATCCTGATTATTCTGAGGAGTACTCATCTCCTTTCTCCTCCACTTCATCCCTATCATAACTGGTCTAAATTCTCATTTATTTATTTTTTTGGCCAGTGTGGCTCTGGAAACAGCATTTCTAGTTGGGTGTTTTTGTATCACTCTCCTCTTTTTAATCACTGTTATTTCTTTGTCATCTTCTGTGTTTAATTTTTCTTAATGGTTGATAATTCCGGTATAGTTAGTGATGGTAGGCCATCTAGTTTATCTTTAGATACAATTTTTCATTTATTATTTATGGATCAATATATCAGAGATGCAATCATTTTTTCTTTGATTCAAAATTGTATTCTTTACTTTGGACAATCTAAAGTATCATTCTTAGAATTAAAAAAAAAAAATAGTCATTTGTATTACTACTGCAGCTATGCCCACTGGTCAGAGAATTTTTTCTCTAAGAGCCAAATGTTAAATGTTTATGCCTTTGGGTCTCAAGAAGCAAAACTAAACAACTGTTATTGCCAAAGAGCTAACAGTCCTTTTACATTTTGTATTTTAATTCTTCACTTATAGGCTACACAGAAGTAGGTACAGGCCACAGAAAAGTAGGTAGAATACTAGGTTTTGTCCATGGGCTATATTTTCCAACCCTTCCTCTTTAATACACATTTACCAGATGATGGGATGACTTTCAATAGAATCTTTTAACTTCTATGGCCTTCAATTCTATTAGTCCCACTTGATATTTTTTTATGAAATTAAACATATACCAACTCTGTGATTCAGAAATTCTCTCCTAGGTATTTATTCCAATAAAGGAAGCAATTTATTCATGGAAGAGTTACATAAAAATGTTTATCTCCTTTATTTATAATAGTGCCAAACTGAAAACAATACAAATGTCCATCAGGATAAAAGACTTAAAAATATTCATTCAATAGGCTACTACTCAGTAATAAAAATGAATGAACTACTGATGTATGCAACAACATAGATAAATATCAAAAACTATGTGTTGGGCAAAAGAAGCCACATATATAAGAATGCTGTATTATCTGTAAGATCAAGAAAAGGCAGAATGCCTTTAGCTTAACAGAAATTGATTAAGACAGTGTAATCTATAGGGAGTAGGAATTGGGTAGTAGGGGGCATAAGTAAATTTTATAGAGTTATAGAAATGTTCTATTTCTTTATTGGAGTGTGGGCTACACAGGTACAGGCATATATAAAAATTCATTTAATTTTATCTAAATCTATGGACATCACCATATGTAAAGTTTACTTCAATAAAACCACAAAAAAGCATTTAAAAATATGAAAAGATACCCCTCATTAATATAAACAAATACAATATTTACCTAAATATACTCAATAAAATATTACCATATCAAATTAAACAATACATGAAAGGGATGATAAACCCAAGTTGTGTTTATTCCAGGATTGCAAGGTTGGCTTACTATTTGAAAATAAAAAATTTAATTCACAAAATTAACAGAAAAAAGGAAAAATCCCAAATTACAAATTTAATGGATGCATAAAAATGTTTAGCAACACATCATAAACTAAGAATAGTAGAGAGATTTCACAATCTAAAAAAATGTCTCTAACAAAAAGCCAAAGCTAATATTAAACTTATTCAGGATCTGAAAGAGACACGTGCACCCCAATGTTCATCGCAGCACTGTTTATAATAGCCAGGACATGGAAGCAACCCAGATGCCCATCAGCAGACGAATGGATGAGGAAGCTGTGGTACATATACACCATGGAATACTACTCAGCCATTAAAAAGAATTCATTTGAATCAGTTCTAATGAGATGGATGAAACTGGAGCCCATTATACAGAGCGAAGTAAGCCAGAAAGATAAAGACCATTACAATATACTAACACATATATATGGACTTTAGAAAGATGGTAACGATAACACTATATGCAAAACAGAAAAAGAGACTCAGATGTATGGAACAGACTTGTGGACTCTGGGAGAAGGAGAGGGTGGGATGTTTCAGGAGAACAGCATTGAAACATGTATATTATCTAGGGTGAAACGGATAACCAGCTCAGGTTGGGTGCATGGGACAGGTGCTCGGGCCTGGTGCACTGCGAAGACCCAGGGGGATCGGGTGGAGAGGGAGGTGGGAGGGGGGACTGGGATGGGGAGTGCATGTAAATCCAGGGCTAATTCATATCAATGTATAACAAAAACTACTGTAATGATGTAAAGTAATTAGCCTCCAACTAATAAAAATTAAAAAAAAAAAAAAAATAAACTTATTCAGGAGAGCCTAAATTATTCACCCTCTCCACACTAGGATCAAGGAAAAGGCAGTAATGTCTATTTCTGCAACATCTATGCTATATTGTATTTGAGGTTTTAGCCACTGTTAGTAAGTCAAGAAAAAGAAAGTACATAAAATCAGGAAGAAAAAATCATAATTCAACAAACTTACTAAATTTTTATATAGTAAAATGGGCATTTGTATATATTCTATAAATATTAATATAAAAATCAACTCTCTGAGAGTCCTACTCGCAATGAATCAATCAAATCAACCCTTACCTCTGATACCACTCTCCTGACCCAAAGGGGTGGGCACTATGCTCTACTCTTTGACCAATTTATACCATTTCAATACATACTCTCTGAGATTATAATGGTAATGCTGCTGTCAAGAACACTGAAGGATTATTAGCATAAAAAATTGGCAAGAGAGGGCAAGAGTGACACCAAAAGCCTCAGAAAATTACATTACATACCCTATGTGCAGAAAGACAATTGTTCAACCTTTCTGGTTAATTCATATTCTATAGGACATATTGGTTATGTGAAACACATCTGCTTGAATGATCAACACAATTGTGTAGAAAATTCTATATTCTATTTGTATAATATCTTAAATGCGAACAGTAAGTGAAAATCATGCATTTAATGCTTGATCTCTGGAGGAGACACCTGCCTTTGGAAAAACAGTATCTTTAACCTATGAGCTGAATTATCACATGTTTCTTAGATTGCAAGGTCAGCTGGTTGCTGATTGCCCTGGGAGCAACTCCATCAGATTAATTTCTTTGCAATTTTAATTCCATAGTGAAGGAATAAAACTGTGGGTTTGAACTTGCCTTAAACTTTTCATCATATGCCCCTTAATATTCTTCCTATTTTCTGTATAACTGGATTCCATTCATCCCTTTAATGTTTGTGGCCATACTTCCTATGGCCAAGTATTGAGCTACCTTGAGATGTGTCATTTAGTAGAATTAAGCGAGAGACTAAAGCCTATGGCTGTGAAACATGGTCAGGAACGGGCAGCCAACAGATGATCGCATGAAGAAAATCTGGCCTCTAACCCAATTTTTCCACCTCAGAATTTATTACTGGAAAACAACTTGCCCCTCCCCTGGTTTATGAGAGACTGGCATGCAAGCCTTGAAGCTATGGCCATGCATAATGGAAATCTTGCTTCCAGTCCTATTTCGGCACTCAGGATTTATGGACGGAGAAGACCAGATCTTCCTCCAGCATGTTAGAAATAATGAGGCCTGATTCTGTAGAGAGCAACTGTATGGCACAGGGGGCCAGCAGCCTCTGTTTCTGACCAACCACCTCCACACTTGACCAGGGCTGCTCAACTTAACCTACTTAACTGGTATGTATTTGCATGGAGCTTCTAGGAGTCTAGCACCTCTCTGAGAGGGAAGCTTGCAAATAAGTATAGACCCTGTACCAGCTGCATAAGCATTATGCAGCATTAGCATTACCTGGGAAATTGTTAAGAGTTCAAATCTAGTTTATACTGATAATTTCCTTGATTTTAGTGCGTTATGTGGCAGTTCCCAAATGTATTTCATCACAGAAACTTTTTACATGAGCACCTCTTCAGGTTTGTGTTCAATGAAATACTCTTGATAAACAAAACAGAGCTTTGGAGAATGCTATTTGAACTGGGATATAGTTCAAAATTATGCCTAATGATATTTCCTTTCCTTTAGTCAAACAAAAGGCATACATTTGAAAAGCATGAAGAAATAAGGCCATTACTTTAAAAAATACACTTATATTAAATGGATAAATTAATTCCTTGAAGTAATTATTGCTGAAATCTAGTTTTTTAAAAAAAATTATCTTGTGGTTAAATAATTTTAAGTTTCTAAAATGTGCGAACATATGCTGATTTGTCCTCTATTTTCTTCATTTTGTAAAACGCTTAGCAAATATGGCTATATTCAAGACAAATTAGATTTTTAATTAAAGAAGTAAGGATAGAATGTGCCAATGTACTCAGTCATGTCTGACTCTTGGCAAACCTATGGACTGCAGCCCACCAGGACTACAGGAGCAGACAGGCTCCTCTGTCCATGGGATTTCCCAGGCAAGAATACTGGAGTGGGTCACCATTTCCTCCTCCAGGGGACTTTCTTTCCCCACGGATCGAACTCACATCTCCTGCACTGGCAGGTGGACTGCTTACCAATGCACTACCTATGGATAGAACAGCTAACTGAAATCCCCAGTTAGTCCAAAGCTTCATTTTAACCAATAGATTCAACTAAGCAATAGAGTCCATAAGCATATAGCTGGATCATATTCATGGATAAATCATTAAGAATCTAGAAAACGAGAAACAGATCTACCTTCACTGGGCATGTTCCCATAGTTTCAATGCCTATGAGACCCAATCTGCTGGAGTTTGTCAGTGTTCCAGGTTTTAAATCAGAAGATGTCTGCATACTTGCTCTAAATGGTATTCCAGGAAGCTCTCAAATTGATTTTAACTGCTATGTCACATAAAAGTCATTTAATTTGAGCTGAGAACTGAATGAGCTTCTATCCAAAATAAGTTCTGAAACTGTGTGTGTGTACTGTCACTGGTGGCCCATTTTCCATATTTCATGAGCTATGAAAATTCACATTTCTACCTCCATGCAAAGCCGGCTTACCAGTTGAATAGTTAGTACCAAATGGAGACAGTAATTCAAATGAGAAATGTTTTAAATATCAGTTATCTATCCAGGGAGAACAAAATGAAGACAATTGATCATCTCATTTCTTAAGTAGAAAAACTGGATATTAATAATAATCATAACATCTTGTTATTAATTGCTTAAATAGTAAAAAATATCACACAAGGCAGGTTACATTAATTATTAATTAATTTAGACTAAGCTCTCTTTCTCAGAAATGTCTATTGATACATTTGTACATATGTTAAATAATTTATTTAATAGCAAGAGAAAAGTCTAAATGATCATCAGTAGGACCTTGTTTAAATGAAAATTAACACACGTTTACAATGAAGTCCCATGAATACTCATGCGTGGTTATAAATTTCAACTAAACCCATAAACTTGAAACCTCAGCTTTTTGATGAATACCTTCAAGGAATAGAAAGTTACGAACAAAAAGGTTTCAGATGTTTCTCAGACATTTTCCACGAAGGCACAAAACATGTAGACATTAAAACAAAAGAACTTTTAGGAGTATTGATTTCAACGAGGAGATACTGTTGTAGTGACAGGAGAATTTGCTCGAATTCAAAGAGCATTTGGTTGAAGAAGCCTTGCCTTCTGTGTCAGTGTTGTCATGATTTTGCACAAGTCCCTGAATTTCTTTGAGTGACATTTTTCTCATTGGAAAAATCTTTCAGAACCTATTGCTATCAAAAGTTCTATAACCTCTTGTATCATTGCCCTTAAATTGATTTCAATGACGTCTTTGGGAGAGCATGTCTTTATCAAGCTAAGAAAGATTCACATAGAATTCCTTCAGAATCAAATACTATACAGCAGTATGTTCTTAATCCCAAATCCTGATGGAGAGGTTCCATGTTTATTAGGGAGACTACAGTGCATATGGAGAAGGAAATGGCAACCCACTCCAGTATTCTTGCCTGGAAAATCCCATGCCAAATAACTGTTGAAATTTACACAAGTGCCAGAAAATTGTATACAGTCTCCCACATAATTTTCAAGGCATTTACCTATGTGACTTTACATGGAGAATAGGCTCCTGACAGAGCCGAGAAGATTTCTAATGACTCCTGGTGATTTAAACAGTGTTGGTTAGATCACATGACTGGCAGATCAGTTAGTCTCTTCTGGAAATCTTTGAAACCAAAATTTTCTAACTCAGGATTTATCAGAAGCATAATAAAAAACAAACTTTTTGGATTAGAAGGTCTTCCTGAGTAGCTCCATAAGGCACTAAATTATTAATACAAAAATTTTAAGGGATTCTTAAAACTGCAAGCCTCCTGCAGTTATCTTGTTACTGCTTTTGCATAATCTCGCTCACCTTGAATGAAAGAGCAACAACAAAAAATACCATTGTCTTACAATGCTACTTAATACCTACACAGAAAGCACCAGAAAAATACCTGGTGGGCCTAAAAAAAATTTTCAGAAGAATGGAAGCAGGAAACCGATATTAAGTTATCTTTCTAGTTTATATTTTTATGAATGAAACACCTTTCTTCCCAGTAGCTCAGTCCCATTTCATTGATTAATTCATCTGACTACCATGAACACTTTAATCAAATTCAGAAATGGAGCTAAGCACCTATATATACACTGCATGAACTAGGAGATACAGGTAGGGCTGGCAAATGGTTTCTTAATATTAAACTACACATTACACATGTGCCCCTAGAAAGTTTACAGAGATATCAGTCTATATTCACTGATAGTCTGTTATTACATTGGTAGATTCTAGGATTAGGAGATTTAGCCAACAAAAATTCAGCATACATGGTTAAATTTTAAATTCAGATGAACAATGAATAATGTTTCAGAATAAGTGAAACACATATTTTGTGTCTTTTGCATGAGACACACTTTTTTTTCCATTTGCATGAGACACACTTATAATAAAACAATTTCTGTCATCTGAAATTCAAAGTTAATTAAGTATCTTGTATTTTACCTAGCAAACACAGCAGTGGCTCCTGACAAAACATCTCCTCTGATCCACACACTTGTAGAGCCCTGATCCCTTACATCTGGACCGGACCTGCAGCTTGCTGAAACTAAAAGAGCATGATAGAAGTGATAATTGCCAGTTTCAGGCCTAAGCCTTGAAGGTACCTGGTAGCTTCTGCTTTTGTGGTTTGTCGGTGATAAGCCATCATATAATAACTCCAACCACACCGCTAAGATTACATACAAGTTCATTCAGCTGACACCAAGAACTGAGGCCCTAGGCAAATAACCCCAGCTGAAATGCTCCAGTCAGCTCTAAAGCACTTGAGCCATTCTAGTGGAAGCACCAGATATGTGAGCTAAAAAATCAGTTTAGGTTTTAGGGCCCCAGTAGACATCATGCAGAACAAAGACTTAGCATGCCCACAGTGCCCTGTTTGATTTCTGATTCCAAGTCATGAGACATACTAAAAAGATTGCTGTTTTAATAGATGATCATGACAGCCAAGGGCCAGCCCTGACTCTACCTAGTTCCTGTAAAGAAGTTGTTTGACCTCTCCAGACCTTTTGAAATCAAGAGGAAAATATTTGCCTACTTCACAGTCATATCAAGAGAATTGATGAATTCCCTTGTCTAATGTGTTTGAGAATCTTAAAAGTCATATAAATGTTAAACAGATATATGTGAAGATTTTGTAAAATCAAGGTAAATATCTAAAAGGGAGCAAACGCAATGTTAAGGAGTAAGTTTGAACAAGAAAGGTGGAATACTCAAGAGAAATCTCTTTTTTTTAGAAAAAACCTTCATTTCTATTGTTTTTTTCCTTTTCTAATTAGCTTCCCAGAGCTTAAATTTGAATGGACTCTGCAGTGGATTATATAATTTTAACTTTTATCTCAAACATAAGAGTGGTCATGTACAGTTGCGAGAGCTGGACTGTGAAGAGGGCAGAGTGCCAAAGAATTGATGCCTTGAAACTGTGGTGCTGGAGAAGACTTTTGAGGGTCTATTGGACAGCAACAAGATCAAACCAGTCAATCTTAAAGAAAATCAACCCTGAATACTCACTGGAAGAACTGATGCTGAAGCTCCAGTACTTTGGTCACCTGATGTGAACAGCTGACTCATTGGAAAAGACCGTGGTGCTGGGAAAGATTGAGAGCAGGAGAAGAGGGTGTCAGAGGATGAGATGGCTGGATGGCATCACCGATGATGCAATGGACATGAACTTGGGCAAACTCCAGGAGAAGGTGAGAGACAGGAGGTCTGGTGTGTAGCAGTCCATGAAGTCACAGAGTCGGACATGACTGGGCGACTGAACAGTAACACATCAAGAATGAAAACTCTAAAAGGAGTAAGTCACATTGCAGTACTTTTTCACATCAGAAAGAGGGAATAACTCTTCACAGATGTTGCAAAAAGAAACAAAGTCATACACTGTGTGCAATCTTGATGAAAGTTTATAGAGATTAGCCTGAAAATTGATTTTTATATAAAACTACACTTAAGCTAGATAAACCAAAAGATATCCATAATGTCAATTAGGATGACTTTTGGCTACAAGTAACATGATGGGGCATGAGTTTGAGTAAACTCCGGGAGTTGGTAATGGACAGGGAGGCCTGGTGTGCTGCCATTCAATGGGTCGCAAAGAGTCGGACACAACTGAGCGACTGAACTGAACTGAACATGATGGGAAAAAAGTGGAAACAGTGGCAGACTTTATTTTGGGGGGCTCCAAAATCACTGAAGATGGTGACTACAACCATGAAATTAAAAGATGCTTACTCCTTGGAAGAAAAGTTATGACCAACCTAGACAGCATATTAAAAAGCAGAGACATTACTTTGCCAACAAAGGTCTGTCTAGTCAAGGCAAGTCAAGTCAAGTCAAGTTTTTCCAGTGGTCATGTATGGATGTGAGAGTTGGAGTATAAAGAAAGCTGAGTGCCAAAGAATTGATGCTTTTGAACTGTAGTGTTGGAGAAGACTCTTGAGAGTCCCTTGGACTGCAAGGAGATCCAAGCAGTCCATCCTAAAGGAGATCAGTCCTGAGTGTTCATTGGAAGGACTGATGCTGAAGCTGAAACTCCAATACTTTGGCCACCTGATGCAAAGAGCTGACTCCTTAGAAAAGACCCTGATGCTGGGAAAGATTAAAGGCAGGAGGAGAAGGGGATGACAGAGGATGAAATGATTGGATGGCATCACTGACTCGATGGAGATGAGTTTGTGTAAACTCCAGGAGTTGGTGATGGACAGGGGGGCCTGGCATGCTGTGGTTCATGGGGTCGCAAAGGGTCGGACATGACTGAGTGACTGAACTGAACATAAGAAAACTCCTGAGGTACAGAAGGAGTAGAGTGGCAGTTCCACAAAGTGTTTCTCTTTCTGGGTTCTCACACAGTTTATATACATTACCCTGGGATCCCTAATGCCTGCTAGGGTGGTAGTCATCACATTCATCCCTTCCGAGCAGGAGGAAGGGGCAAAGAAGGGCGTACCCTCTCCTTTAAGGGCAGTTCCTAGAATTTCTGCAAGAAGACCTTTGCTTGATTTGTCTTGGCCACAACTTATGGCCATATGGTTGGGAAAAGTAGTGGCTATTCTGCATGGAAAGATTTCCATTCTAAATACAGATGACTATGTCTAAGGAAGACTACTTAAGGATGACTATTTCTATTCTCTTTACATATTGCTTTCATTTTTTTTTTTAATTTTCAAGCCTTGGTAAATTAAAAAAAAAATAGAAATCTTATCAAGCATCTTTTCTGACCACATTGCTATGAGACCAGATATCAATTGCAGGGGAAAAATAACTGTAAAAAACACAAACACATGAAGGCTAAACAATACACTTTTAAATAGTCAAGAGATTACTGAAAAAAATCAAAGAGGAAATTTAAAAAAATACCTAGAAACAAATAACAAAAACGTGATGACCCAAAACCTAGGGGATATAGCAAAAGCAGTTCAAATAGGGAAATTTATGACAATAAAATCCTTCCTCAAGAAACAAGAAACATCCCAAATAAACAGCCTAACCTTATACCTAAAGCAATTAAAAAAAAGAAGAACCAAAACCCCTCAAAGTTAGTAGAAGGAAAGAAATAAAAAAGGTCAGGGCAGAAATAATTGAAAAAGAAATGAAGAAAACAACAGCAAAGATCAATAAAACTAAAAGCTAGTTCTTTGAAAAGATAAAAAAAATAGATATACCATTAGTCAGAGTCATTAAGAAAAAAGGGGAGAGGACTAAAATTAATAAAATTAGAAATGAAAAAGGAGACATTCTAACTGACACTATAGAAATAAAAAGGATCATAAGAGACTACAACAAGCAACTATATGCCAAAAAAATGGACAGCCTGGAAGGGATGGACAAAGTCTTAGAAAAGTAAAACCTTCCAAGAGTGAACGAGGAAGAAATAGAAAATATGAGAATAATCATAAACACTGAAATTGAAACTGTGTTCAAAAGTCTTCCAACAGGGACTTCCCTGGTGGTCCAGTGGTTAAGATAAAGGTGTCCTTTATCTTAAAGGACACTGCACCTTGCAATGCAGGGAACATAGGTTCGATCCCTGGTCAGGTAACTAAGATCTCATATGCTTCAGAGCAACCAAGCCCGCGTGTGGCAACTACTGAGCTTGTGCATCACAACTGGAGACTGTGCTCTGCAATGGAAGCTCTCAAAATGTGCATGCCACAGCTAAGATCCAATGCAGCCAAATAAATAAACATTAAAAAAAGAAATCCTCCAACAAACAAAAGACCAGGGCCAGATAGTTTCACAGGTGAATTCTAGCAATTGTTTAGAGAAGAGTTAATACCTGACCTGCTCAAACTATCCTCAAAAATTGCAGAAACAGAAACACTCCAAAACTCATTCTATAAGGCCACCATCACCCTGAAACCAAAACCAGATAGATATCACAAAAAAAGAAAACTACAGGCCAGTATCACTGGTGAATATGGATGTAAAAATCCTCAACAAAATTCCACCAAACCAAATCCTGCACTGGGCTTCCCTGGTGGCTCGGCGGTAAAGAATCTGGCTGCCATTGCAGGGGATACAGGTTTGTTCGGGCCCTGTGTTGGGAAGATCCCCTGACGAAGGAAAAGGCAACCCACTCCAGTATTTGTGCTTGGAAAATCCCATGGACAGAAGAGCCCGGAGGACTACAGTCCATGGGGTTGCCAGAGTTGGACATGACTTAGCAACTAAACCATCATAGTTGATGTAGAATGCAGTGATTCACAATTTTAAAAGAGCATATTCATTCACAGTTGATACAAAGGATTGGCTATAGTCCCTGTGTTGTACAGTATATCTTTGTAGCTCACTTTATCGGAGAAGGCAATGGCACCCCACTCCAGTCCTCTTGCCTGGAAAATCCCATGGACGGAGGAGCCTGGTGGGCTGCGGTCCATGGGGTCGCTAGGAATCGGACATGACTGAGCGACTTCACTTTCACTTTTCATTTTCATACATTGGAGAAGGAAATGGCAACCCACTCCAGTGTTCTTGCCTGGAGAATCCCAGGGACGGGTGAGCCTGGGAGGCTGCCGTCTATGGGGTCACAGAGTTGGACACGACTGAAGTGACTTAGCTGCAGCAGCAGCAGCTTATTTTATTTATTTTTTTTTATTTTTATTTTTTTTTTTTTTGACTTCTTTTTTTTTTTTTTTTTATTAGTTGGAGGCTAATTACTTTACATCATTACAGTGGTTTTTGTTATACATTGAAATGAATTAGCCATGGATTTACATGTATTCCCCATCCCAGTCCCCCCTCCCACCTCCCTCTCCACCTGATCCCTCTGGGTCTTCCCAGTGCGCCAGGCCCTAGCACTTGCCTCATGTACCCAACCTGGGCTGGTTATCTGTTTCACCCTAGATAATATACATGTTTCAATGCTGTTCTCTTGAAACATCCCACCCTCGCCTTCTCCCAGAGTCCACAAGTCTGTTCTATACAACTGAGTCTCTTTTTCTGTTTTGCATATAGGGTTATAATTACCATATTTCTAAAGTCCATATATATGTGTTAGTATACTGTAATGGTCTTTATCTTTCTGGCTTACTTCGCTCTGTATAATGGGCTCCAGTTTCATCCATCTCATTAGAACTGATTCAAATGAATTCTTTTTAATGACTGAGTAATATTCCATGGTGTATATGTACCACAGCTTCCTCATCCATTCGTCTGCTGATGGGCATCTAGGTTGCTTCCATGTCCTGGCTATTATAAACAGTGCTGCAATGAACATTGGGGTGCAGGTGTCTCTTTCAGATCTGGTTTCCTTGGTGTGTATGCCCAGAAGTGGGATTGCTGGGTCATATGGCAGTTCTATTTCCAGCTTTTTAAGAAATCTCCACACTGTTTTCCATAGTGGCTGTACTAGTTTGCATTCCCACTAACAGTGTAAGAGGGTTCCCTTTTCTCCACACCCTCTCCAGCATTTATTGCTTGTAGACTTTTGGATAGCAGCCATCCTGACTGGCGTGTAATGGTACCTCATTGTGGTTTTGATTTGCATTTCTCTGATAATGAGTGATGTTGAGCATCTTTTCATGTGTTTGTTAGCCATCTGTATGTCCTCCTTGGAGAAATGTCTGTTGAGTTCTTTGGCCCATTTTTTGATTGGGTCATTTATTTTTCTGGAGTTGAGCTGGAGGAGTTGCTTGTATATTTTTGAGATTAATCCTTTGTCTGTTGCTTCATTTGCTATTATTTTCTCCCAATCTGAGGGCTGTCTTTTCACCTTGCTGATAGTTTCCTTTGTTGTGCAAAAGCTTTTAAGTTTCATTAGGTCCCATTTGTTTATTTTTGCTTTTATTTCTGAAATTCTGGGATGTGGGTCATAGAGGATCCTGCTGTGATTTATGTCGGAGAGTGTTTTGCCTATGTTCTCCTCTAGGAGTTTGATAGTTTCTGGTCTTACATTTAGATCTTTAATCCATTTTGAGTTTATTTTTGTGTATGGTGTTAGAAAGTGTTCTAGTTTCATTCTTTTACAGGTGGTTGACCAGTTTTCCCAGCACCACTTGTTAAAGAGGTTATCTTTTTTCCATTGTATATCCTTGCCTCCTTTGTCGAAGATAAGGTGACCATAGGTTCGTGGATTTATCTCTGGGCTTTCTATTCTGTTCCATTGATCTATATTTCTGTCTTTGTGCCAGTACCATACTGTCTTGATGATTGTGGCTTTGTAGTATAGTCTGAAGTCAGGCAGATTGATTCCTCCAGTTCCATTCTTCTTTCTCAGGATTACTTTGGCTATTCGAGGTTTTTTGTATTTCCATACAAATTGTGAAATTATTTGTTCTAGTTCTGTGAAAAATACCGTTGGTAGTTTGATAGGGATTGCATTGAATCTATAGATTAGCAGCTTATTTTATAAATAAAATTCTGTACTTCTTAATCCCCTATACCTATATTGCCCCCTCCTTCTCTCTCCCCACTGGTAACCACTAGTTTGTTCTCTGCATCTATGATTCTGCTTCATTTTTCTTATGTTCACTAGTTTGTTGTATTTTTTAGATTCCACATAAAAGTGTATCACACAGTGTATCACACAGTATTCATCTTTGACTCATTTCACTTAGCATAGTACCTTAGCATACCTCATTTCACTTAGCATAATACAAATGGCAAAATGTTATTCCTTTTTATGGTTTAGTATTCCACTGTGTGTGTGTAGATGTTATTTATATATATATATATATATATACACACACACATATACATATATATAACTTTCCTGGTGGCTCAGATGGTAAAGCGTCTGCCTGCGATGCAGGAGACCTGGGTTCAATCCCTGAGTCAGGAAGATTCCCTGGAGAAGGAAATGGCAACCTACTCCAGTACTCTTGCCTGGAAAATCTCATGGACCAAGGAGCCTGGTAGGCTACAGTCCATGGGGTCACAAAGAGTTGGACATGACTAAATGACTTCACTTTCATTTTCATACATATATATAGATATGATATACACATGCTTATATATATATATAAATATATATATATCCATTCATCTTCTTTATCCACTTATCTGTTTATCCATTTATCTGTTTATCCATTTATCTGTTCATGGACACTTAGGTTGCTTCAATACCTTGGCAATAGTAAATAATGCTGCTATGAATACTGCAGTGAGTGTATCTTTTCAAATTAGTGTTTCTGTATTTTTCAGAAATAAACCCAGAATTGGAACTGCTGAGTCATATGTTAGTTCTATTTTTAGTTTTTTGAGAAACTGTTTTCCACAATGGCTGTATCGATTTACATCCCCAACAGTATACAAGGTTCCATTTTCTCCATATCAGTGTCAACATTTTTTGTTTGTGTTCTTTTAATGATAGATATTCTGATGGGTAAGAGGTAGTATCACTGTGGTGTTGATTTGCATTTCCCTGATGATTAGTGGCATTGAGCATCTTTTTCACATGCCTCTTGGCCACACACATTTCCTCTTTGGAAAAATGTCCATTCAGTTCTTCTGCTCATTTTTTAATCAGGTTGTTTATTTTTGATATTGAGTTGTATGAGCTTTTTGTGAATGTTGAGTATTTTCCATTTTATCACTTGCAAATATTTTCTCCCATTCAGTAATTAGTCTTTTCATTTTGTTAATGATTTTCTTTGCTGTGCAAAACTTTGAAGTTTAACTAGGGACTGATACTTATTAATAACTGACTGCGATATTCTAAAATTATTTGTATATGTGTGCTTTCAACTCAAATAATTAAGGAATTATTGAGTACGTATTGCAATTCAGGGAACTCTCTTAAGTGCTGTCCAGGATGTAAAGGTGAATAGCTAGTTTTGACATTAAGGAGCAAACATCTATTTAAGAGTTTTATACAATAAAATACATGATTGAAGAATCCTAATACAATGTTTTATTAATAAATAAGACCCAACAAAATGTTGAGATACTACCAAATAGGGAAAGATTACAAGTGGTAGAGACAATAAACAAAATGGCAATGGGAAAAACTCCACTCCCACCAAAAGAGAATTAGTGAGAACGTACGTGTTTGCTGATTTCCCTTCCAACTTCTACGCCTCAAATACCCTCATACCATTATAAATATTGGCAAAACAATGCACAAACAAAAATTTTCTTCCTGGCCTCTCTACTCCATCCATCTCCTTGCCTTGTGCAAACCTAGCTCTTCCTCCACCCTAAGACCCTATCAGAGCCAACTCATTTCCTACAGAGCCCAGATGTTGTATTGTCTTCTGCATCCCACCCTTTTTCTTAGCACTTCCAGCTCAATCATCCTTCTCCCTCATGCAAAGCCCTACCTCTTTGAGAGACTAATCCCCTGGACAATACCTCTCTCTCTGCTCTTCCTTACCATTGCCATTTATGGACTTCCCATGCTCTCCAATCCCTGCGGACTTTGAGATCTGCCTTACGTTCTACCTCCCCATTCCTCCCTAGGTGGTCTTGGGCAACTTCAGTGCCCAAGCACTTGACCCACCTGAAACTTTAGCCTCAAAGCTTCTTAACGTCCTGAATTACAAATATTTTTACCTCTATGGAATTTTAGCCACTCTCATAACATCAACATCTTCAACCTTGATATCATTATGAACTGAGTAATTTCCAATGTTTTATACCTTAGGGGCTAATACTTACTAGCTGTCTTACAGCTTTTCAACATTAACTATGCCTTCAATTTCTTCTCTCTTCTTTCATTTGTTACCATTACTCACTTCCATTTCAAACTTAGTGTCTGTGGGGTATGGGTACACTTCAATCATAAGTAATATTTTCAATCTTCCATTCGCAAACAATGTCAGTTGGGCACTCGGGGCAGAGTGGATCAACAGACAGACATACAGGAAGGCAGATAAATAGATTCTTTTATTGTCTGTAACAGGTATGAAACACATGTAACTTCAATTTAGTTCTCAATTCCTTTCTGCTTTCATGAATCAGGTGATCTTATTTTTCTTTCCCCAAATTTGAAATGCTTATGTTTGAACTTCTTTTCAAATTCTCACAAATTGCATCTGCCCTCACTTCTGCTCTCTTTTCCTTCTCCTCTGTGAAAGAAGGCTCCCCTTCTTCATTTCAGTTCAGGTCCTCCTCCTGTCCTTGATGCCTTCCCCCTACTGCCTCAGCATCCTCAGCATTGTTATTATCCTCTTTATTTCCCACCCTCCCCCACGTTATAAGATAAACATGCCTCATGCTTATACTCCCTTCCAGAGTCTGCTCTCTTATTCCCCTTCTATTCATGCCAAGATATTAAAGACATCAGAATTCATATTCACTGTTTTACTTTGTTCAGGCCTCTGAAACGGAGCTGCAGTCATCTACTGTCACTGTCCTCTCCCAAGATACCACACCACTTACCCCTCAGTTGTTAATTGCAGTAGACTCAGTTTAGTTCTCATTAGCTTTCTCTGCAGCATTGTTTACAATTCACCACATCTGATCACAAGAAATTCCTTCACTGTGTTTTCCTGATACATCTCTTTTAGGGATTCCCTTCCATCTCCCTGGCTGCCCCTTCTTAGTCTCTGAAGAAAGCACCTTCAGTGGGTTAACCTTCCATGTTTCTGGGTTTTTTTGCTCCCTTCTTTTCAATCTACAAAATCTCCCTTGATATTTCATCTACTCCTATCATTTCAATTGCTATCAATATGCTCATAGGTCTCAAATTTCTCATTCCCAACTTGACAATAGAAGTGGAAATAAAGCAGAATATCACGTCTGTTCTTTTAATCCAGGAAATTTATAAACTTCCAGTGTAGTAATTATGCACAGGAAAAAACACACAATGTTT
The DNA here is from genome assembly GCF_023699985.2 of Odocoileus virginianus. Lineage (NCBI taxonomy): Eukaryota > Metazoa > Chordata > Mammalia > Artiodactyla > Cervidae > Odocoileus > Odocoileus virginianus. Next base: position 84,293,342 of record NC_069674.1, on the reverse strand, counting down.
TACATGCTGAGGCAAATTAGCCAATGACTAAACTGGCAGGAAACTGTATTTTGATTCTTGTGTTTGAGTAGGGCTATAAAGAACTAGCAACAGTATGTTTAGAAAAGTACTATTTTAAAAATCAAGATAGCAAGATTAAGAATCAATTTTTTAATAAAACTACAAAATAATTCCAAAAGTATAGGCTACAGTACCCTGTAAACCATGATCTGTCATTTTGTACTTCTATCTGAAAGAGAAAAAGTCAAACACAAACACCTACATATGAATGAATTCATGTTAAAATATTTTCATTTTTGGACTGTGTCTTACTTCTGCAAGAGATGAACTGAAACCTATACTCCTTATGCTAGAGGAATACGCTTGAACTCCATTCTGCTTAATGATCTATCTCTCAGTAGGCATAACTTACATATGATTCCTCAACATTTATATTACTAGGCTGTGCTAAATATGGGCTTTCTCCAATGCCATTATTAACCTGATCTACCTGATCTCTCCTCTACGTCTCCTTTTCTTTTCTCTCTTTCACCTTATTCCTATCATTCATCTCTCTCTCTCACACAATCATTGATATGTGCACAGATATTTACATCTGGACAGACAGAATTTCCCCAAGTTTCTAATACTTGCTTTATTAGGTTTGTTCCAACTCATCTTCAAAAAACTTTTTTATATGCATGGGACATTATCCACATACAGAACACCATAACCTGTAGTGGATATTGTCACTTTCCCACCCTCCTCCTTCTGAGAAATGTTTCTGCTAACATTATGGTTCAAGAGTGCATGGTCCCATTTTCAGACCCTGCAGCTACGGCCACCGTTGATTGACCCAAGTATGGATACCTGTTTGAAGTTAGCCTAATCAGATTCTTCCTCAGCATTTTTTAGCTTGGAAACAAAGTGAGTAGTCCTTCTCTGTGGAGAATACATGAATCTGGAGTTGCTGGTGGCTGTTTCAACAATGTGAGAAAAACTGAAGAAAACAAAAGCAACCCACAAAGAGAATCAGAAATTAAAGGTTGCAGAGAGAATCCTTTTGGACTCTAGGTCCTGGTACTGACAGACTTTGAGATTAGCTATAGCCAGCAATTTCTGAAACTTGGTTGCAAGAAGCAATATATTTTTCTATTTCTCTGATTTAGTTTGAGCTAACTTTCTGCCAACTGCAACCAGAGTCCTGACTTAAAGTATATTCTGTAAGTCTAAAGTCGGATTTCTTAATTTGTTTTTATGTACTTTTTATGTTTCTCATAAGGAGAAATAAGTATTCTATTTAGTTAGCTAAGAGTATTAAAATTGGGACATACAAATTGATTATTTTTATTCTGTGGCAAAGGAGGGAATTGTTCTCCTAGGAAACTCTTGTATCTCCTTGCTTCCTCACTGCTCCCTGGGATCCCCAAATTGAAGTTTGTTCCTTCAGCTCCTGTGTCTATAATGAGGAGCTATTTAGAAATAAATGTTTGCCTAGCTGCCCATTCTGGATACCAGAACTTTGGTAGCATTAGTAAATCTGAGACACACTCAACTGAAAAACAATGACAGAAGCAGAAAGCAAAACAAAATAAGACTATCAATAATAATATCTGAAGGTTTCCACAACTTGGAATTTTCTAAAATAACAAAAAGATTCACTTATTCTGCTTGTTCCTCTGAGTCCAGTAGATTTAGAATTGCATAGCTTACCATGCTATAAAGATAACACTTATGTCCAAGAACAATACAATGGACATTTAGAAGTGCTTTGATGCAAATATTTCATTCTTCTTGTCCATGTATTGGTTAAGAAATTAGCTGGACAGAATAAGGACATATTTATAGGTGGCTCAGTCCAAAATTTTCGTCTTTTTTGCTTCCTGTCGTAGTGCCCCCTGAGTTCTGACCTGTCCTGATCTTCAGAGGAATGTCTGCATGTTAAAAACTACAGGGCATCGTCATTCTTGGCTGGTCCTATAATTTCACCCCAAATGCAGAGACATTATAGACACTCAAAGACCAGTGAAACAGAAATTCTTGAAATCTACGAAGAAGTAAGAACTAATATTATCACTCATGCATATCCACTTCTTGGCATAAGAGATTCATATTGTTTTGGGGAAGTGGGTTTTATGAAAAGGAGAATGAACCTACTGTTAAAGACTTTGGCCTCTTAGGTTAGTGGATAAAGGCTCTTAAAAAAATCACAAGAAGTGGGAAGAAAAGAGAGAGGGTTCTCCCTTCATTGTTGTTCTAGGACAAGAAAAGGAATGTGTCCAGTGGGCACTCTTTTGACTACTGCACTGAATCCATGTAATTCTGTCAAACTGAATGTAGGGTTTGCTGACTATTCTAACAAACCTAAAACTGACACTCTTGGACTTAAAATAACCATAAGAAGGAAATAGGGAAATTTTTCAATTATATAGATGGGTCCTACGCGTGTACTGACATACCATTTTAGCAAGGCCATGTCTTCAACTACTGCTGAAACACCTGTCTTTTGCATTATCTAGTGCCTCTGTTCCAAGGCAATGGGACTCCCTAGAAGCTCTGGGTCTTCTGAATCAGCTGATAGATGATTAAGGGAATGGAGCCATGGCATATTCAAATGGGAACATACAAAGGTTACCATGGAAGCTCTCAACGGTTCTATATTTTAGTAATTTGGAAGTGAGCTCTAGAAAGTGGTCTGGCAGAAGTTTCATAAGGAATTGGGCAACAGTTTGTCCCATTAAGCTAAAGTCAAGCAGAAGTGTTATATTTAATGAAACAAGCAAACAAAGCACATATATGCCTAGATGTTTGCTTTATACATCTGCTTAACAATAGGATTTCCTTAGACACTCATATTTCATAGATGTAATATTGGAGATCACCACGGCAGAGCTTTTTTCTGGTTCCTGGCCAATGGCTATTTTACTCAACGTTCTATGTAAGTTATAAAAACAGATTTTTCATGGTCAACAGACTCTAAAAAGGATGTTATGTAATGTGAATACACAATCTTGGATACTAATATTTTAATCAAGGCTTCCTTATCATCATCTTTAAGGATCTAGTTAATATAATCATTTATACTAATCTACCCACCATATTCTCCCTTATAATTTCTTTACTGAAGTTGGCTCTTTAAAAAAAAAAAAAACTAGATATTATAGTCGCTTGAGATTTCTCTTTGTGCTATATGAAAATCTTGAATAACCTCATTCTCTTTTTCTAGTTATTAACAAGTCCATGATTACTGAAAAACTGTCTTCAATTATATGTATTTTTTAAAAGGCATAAAGGACTACAGTTTTGTGACTTGCAGTATTTCAGAAATCAATCCCATGTTTCTTTCTGTAATATTATCTTTGAACTAGAGGAGAAAGTAAATACTGTGAAAGCATTCTTGTTTCACAAATATAAATAAGTGTTTAGCTATCAGGCTCTTTCACATTATCTCCTCCACTGAGGGTACATTAAGAAAAGCAGTAAAGGCTTCCGTGGTGGCTCAGAGTTAAAGAACCCATCTGCCAACGCAGGAGACACTGGTTCGATCCCTGATCTGGGAAGATCCCACATGCCACGGAGCAGCTCAGCCTGTGCACCACAGGCACTGACACCGTGCCCCAGAGTCTGGGGGCCGCAGCTCCGGAAGCCTGGGCGGCCCTGGAGCCCGAGCTCCGCAGTGCGAGAAGCCCACGCAGGGCAACGAGCAGCGCCCACTGCCACTCCTGGGGAAAAGCCCAAGCAGCAGTGAAGGGCCAGAAGAGTCAAAAAAGAAAATAAAAATTGAAAAGAGAAAAGCAGGATATCTTTTTCCCTTTTGCTCATGGCACTGGTCATTTTTGCTAGAATTTTTGGGTTCTGATTTCCTAAAACTTAGCTTCAGTAGCTATTTTGGCTTCATAACCCACAATGAAATTAACACCAATACCAGAGTTAGGCACTACAGAGAACACAGCAACAACTATGATTGCTGTTGACAATAATCTTATATGGGGTTTCATGTCTATGTGAATGCCTAGGAATAACCTCTTGTTTAGTGTTCACATTATATAGAACCCAGAAAAAAATCTATGAAGATAGTTCTAAGTGATTTGGGGGTGATTTATGGAATACATGCATTTAAATAATGATGTATTTAAATTTCTAGAAGTGAGCCAAACTGCAATTTTGTTATTTTCATTTGTAAAACACTTTCAACATTTAAATGCACTGCACAAGTTGTTTGGGTTGCATGTGTGTGTGATTTTTCTTTTTGCTTTTGCCAAGCATAAACTAGGAACTATAAACAGTCTGACTACCCATGTTTTGCCTATAAAAATGTGTTTTTCCATCATTGAAACCTTTTAGGCAATTAGGAATTGAGTTAACATATGTGACAAAAGCAATTAGGAATTGCTTGACAAACCTGAACTATATATATGTGTGTGTATACATATATACATATATATATGTATATATATATACATCAAACAGGGACTAAAAAACATATAGACATATGGCAGACTAAAATAGGGTGCAAAAAACACTAGGAGACTTATCTGGAGAAATCATTCATATATAGCTCATAAAATTTTCAGTTGATAAAAATAAAACTGTACTGGTTTTATTTGCCATACTATTAATTATTTCTGTGAAATGCATACATCATGGCAAAAGCATGTGCTGAAACTTAAGTAACTACTCCCTTAAACTACGTATGTGGCGATCGTAAAGGGCAAAGTTTAAAACCAAGGGACTCAAACGTCACTTTGTGACAAAGAAGACAAGTATATACAATAAGGAAAGAACAGTCTCTTCAATAAATGATTCTGGGGAAATTGGACAGCCACATGCAAAGAAATTAGACCCCTATCTTGTAACATATAGAAAATTTACCTCGAAGTGGATTAAAGACTTGAATGTAGGACCTGAAACCTTAAAACTCCTAGAAAAAAAATAGGGAAAAAGCTCCTTGACATTGGTCTTGGCAATGATATTTTTTTGTTGTTATGACGCCAAAAGCAAAGGCAACTAAAGCAAAAATAAGCAACTTCAGGACAGAAAATGAAAAAGCAACCTATGGAATAGGAGAAAATATTTCCCAATTATATGTCTGATAAGGGATAATATACAAAACTCATAAAGAATTCATACAACATAATAGCAAAAAGTAAAAAATAAAACAAAAACAAAACCAGACTATCTGATTAAATAATGGGAAGAGAAAATGAGTAAGGATTTTTCCAAAAAAAATGAACAAATGATCAACAGATATATTAAAAGGTGTTTAACATCACAAACTGGACATGGAACAACAGACTGGTTCCAAATAGGAAAAGGAGTACATCAAAGCTGTATATTGTCACACTGCTTATTTAACTTATATGCAGAGTACATCATGAGAAATGATGGACTGGATGAAGCACAAGCTGGAATCAAGATTGCTGAGAAAAATATCAATAACCTCATATATGCAGATAACACCATCATTATGGCAAAAGTGAAGAGGAACTAAAAAGCCTCTTGATGAGAGTGAAACAGAAGAGTGAAAAGCTGGCTTAAAACTCAACATTCAAAAAACTAAGATCATGACATCCCTACCTATCACTTCATGGCAAATAGATGTGGAAACAATGAAAACAGTGACAGACTATTTTTTCAGGCTCCAAAATCACTGCAGATGTTGACTGCATTTATGAAATTAAAAGACACTTGCTCCTTGGAAGAAAAGCTATGACCAAACTAGACAGCATATTAAAAAGCAGAGATGTTACCTTGACAATAAAGGTCCATCTAGTCAAAGCTATGGTTTTTCCAGTAGTCATGTACGGATGTGAGAGTTGGACCGTAAGGTAGACTAAGCATCAAAGAATTGATGCTTTTAATTGTGGTGTTGGAGAAGACTCTTAAGAGTCCCTTGGACTGCAAGGAGATCCAACCAGTCCATCCTAAAGGAAATCAGTCCTGAATATTCACTGGAAGGATTGATGTTGAAGCTGAAGCTCGATACTTTGACCACCTGATGGGAAGGGCTGACTCATTGGGAAAGACCCTGAGAAAGATTGAAGGCAGGAGGAGAAGGGGGTGATAGAGGATGAAATGGCTGGATGGCATCACTGACTCGATGGACACGAGCTTGAGCAAGCTCTGGGAGTTGGTGATGGACAGGGAGGCCTGGTGTGCTACAGTCCATGGGGTTGCAAAAAGTCAAACACGACTGAGTGACTGAACTGAAGATGTGGAAACAGCCTTAGTGTCTATCAGCAGATAAATGGGCATATGTATGTGTATATTGTTGTTTTTGTTATTTAGTTGCTAAGTCATGTCGAACTGTTTGCGAACCCATGGACTGTACCTTGCCAGGTTCCTCTGTCCATGGCATTTCCTAGACAAGAAAACAGGAGTGGGTTGTCACTTCCTCCTCCGGGGGATCTTCCCAACCTAGGGATCTAACCCTCATGATCTGCATGGCAGGCAGACTGTTTACTACTGAGCCACCAGGGATACCCTATATATGCATGTATATATGTTTATACATATGTATGTTTATACCTCTGTATGTTTATACACATGTATATATATCCATATCCATACATACACACACAATGGGATATTATTCAGTAGTTACAAAGAAGGAAATTCTGCCCTTTGAAACAACCCAGATGAAACTTACGGCATTATGCTAAGTGACATAAACCAGAGAGAGAAGGACAAATACATGGTATCACCTACACGTTAAATCTAAAACACAAAACAACAAAGACAATCAAACTCATACAAACAGGAGAAAAGCAATAACCAGGTGCTGGAGGTTAGGAGAAATAGTAAGGGATTGGTAAAAGTTCACAGACTTTTACCTGTAAGATGAATAAGGTCTGAGGTTCTAAAAAAAATGTTGTCCTTTGTCCTTTCAACTCCTCTGGCCCTGATTTCCCAGGTATTCCAGTCACAGGTAAAAAATTATTAAACAGAAACCTTAATTAAACAGGATTGGGAAACCAGAAGGGGGAGCTCTCATGCTCTGCGATGATACCAGAGTCCAACAGGAACAAGAAAGACTCCTTTTCTGGCAACAACTCAGCCAATGAAAAGCAAGGACTCTGCTTACTATCCACACCCCACCCCCCATTTCCTCTTCCCACTCTGTAGCAGACTTCTTCCCTTGCTTGTGAAGACTTGTATATAACTTGGGATAGGTGCAGACCCTGGAGTGCAATTCTTTGCTGACTGCAGAAAAACCTTGTTTTTTTCCTGTAGAAATATCTAGCAGTCTATTTGCTTTGTTTTTTTCCCAGTGAAGTACAGCTGACCATGAATATCCTGCTTTTACACACGCTATTCCCCTTCCTAGAATGTCATTCCTTACTCGTCTTAAGAGATTTCCTACTCAATTTCTTTTTTTCTACTCTATTTTCTAAGATGCAGTTCAAGTATTACCTCCTCCAAAGTCGAGTAATTACTATTTCTGGAGTCCTCCCAGTACTCTGCTCATATTTCTTTTACTTAAATTATTAAACATTTGTACCCTTGCTATGTGAATGACATATATGCACAAGTATAGACAAAGAATTTGTTCTTAGAGTCTTATCATATGGCATTATGCTGACTCTATGGTTCAGTAGTTTAAAATACATCAGTATTTCTTATTCATGTCTATTTCCTCAGCTTCTAACATTGTTTGCGCATGGAAGATACAAAATAAAAGTTATTTCAATTTTATATCCAAGAAGTATATACAAAAACATAAGGCTTCCTAACAAAAACACCTCAGCAAAATAATACCAGCCACAATACATATAAGAATCATTAGAAATTCAAATGAAATACCCAAATGTTTATTTGTAATAGGCAATCAGTTCATATGCTGATATATACACATTTTAAAATTCATATTATACTAAGTTGCTTCAGTCGTGTCTGACTCTTTGCAACCCCATGGACTATAGCCCGCCAGGCTCCTCTGTCCATGGGATTCCCAAAGAATACTGGAGTGGGTGGGGATCTTCCCGACCCAGGGATCGATCCCAGGTCTCTTTATGTCTCCTGCAAACATAGGCGGGTTCTTTACCACTAGCGGGGCTTCCCTAGTAGCTCAGCTGATAAAGAATCCACCTGCAATGTGGGAGACCTGGGTTCGATCCCTGGCTTGGGAAGATCCCCTGGAGAAGGGAAAGGCTACCCACTCCAGTATTCTGGCCTGGAGAATTGCATGGACTGTATAATTCTTGGGGTTGCAAAGAGTTAGACATGACTGAGTGACTTTCACTTACCACTAACGCCACCTCGGAAGCTCCATATTAGTTATACAAAATAATATATGACTACAATTCCTCTTCTGTATATCCAAATTTTATAAGGATATGAGAACTAAGATTTTTATAACTCATTGCTATGACTAGCCATAAACTTATTTCCATAAACACTGATTATTAGACAATAGAGTGTTTCCCCAGACCCTGATGCAGGTGACACATAAAGTATATGAACTTTCTAAAGTCTGAATTCCAAAATATTTTTCATCTCAAAGATTTGGGATAAGGGGTTAGAAACATTAATTTATTAATTAATCGATATAAATATCAATTATCTACCCTTTGCACTCGTAAACCAACTTTCAAGCCTCTCTAATGCATCTTCATTTTTGAAATGTTCATAATCAGTGAAGTCATTTCTGAATTCATCTAAAACCTGAGACTATCATGGGTCTTTCTAAGTTGTCTGAAATTCAGAGGCTTTTAAGTACATACTTGATGCTTTCACTGCGTATTTTATATTTCAAGTACCTGACTACACTACAATCATCATCTTCATTTAACTGTCTATAGCTAAAAGCTATTTCAAAATGTTTATCAACTGGGATTTCATGCTCCTTCAGGGCAGAAATGAGCACAGTGCTGAAGTGGAGCTCTGGACCCTGTGCTAGGCACCGTCTTTTGCTTTGTTTCTGGGTCACGCGGTGGTCCATGGGGGTCTAGGAGAGGAAACGGGGCAGGACTGGGACTCTGAACAACAGCTGTTTATTAATCACAGGCTTTTTTCCATACTTGGACCACTGCTTCATCTTTCGTGGTCCACGTAGGTAAAAAGTCAGCTGGGCCTGTAGCTACATTGTCTATGCTCTCATAATCAAAGTATGTCTTCTACTGCTTCTGAAAATTCTCTTTAAAAGGTTAGTTTACAAGAACATTGAACACATGCAATTATGAGGTCATCCTTCAGGAAGAATTATTCAGTCTTTGTTTTGAAAAAAAATAAAAGGTATGGAGGATAGGGTTTTAAGACTCAAAAAACAAGTCTTAAATGAACTTTGTGACAATAAAATTAGCATTAATCCAACCGTCCAAATGGGAACTTTGCTGTTCAAACTAAATGCAGAGAAAGGGCAAGACTTCAAAGTGAGTTAAGTTTGTTTAACCCATGAGGCATATTTTTGAAAATGCATATATAATGTATTTTATATTAAGGCATATATAATGCATGACTCTTCATGCTTTAAGCATGTTAAGTAAAATAAATTCTCTATTAAATTTTCCACAACAGGGAAAAATGTGAAGTCTTTTCTACCGTCTTAAGATATCCCACTAACATGAACTTAAGATCTGATCCTATCACCATTAGGTTTTCTGTCTTTGAACTTTTCTTCTAAATCCTGCAACCTTCTAACTTAATTGATTATACCCCTAATGTTTTGACTTCTATTGCATATTACGTGTATAAAAAAGTTAGTCATTTTTTTTCTGAAAGAAAAAGAGCATTTTAAAGATACAAAGAGTATCGATCCCCTTTTGCAATGAACATTATTGTGGAAACTGGGCAATTATCATCTGAGGGTGACAAGAGGTACAGATCATTGGTTATTGGCTAGGAAATGCAGCCTCTGCCATAATCAATGACATGAGGAAAATTGGGTAACAGATTATTTATTTTCAGACTCTCAATAATTAGACTTGGCTTTTATTCCAAACTTACATGAGTCTGATAACGAATCACAGAATGCTTATGCAAGTCAACTAGGTTTTGGGAAAGCAAGTCAGGGACAAAGTGGAAATTGGTACTGACACATTATATGACCTCTGCTTTGTTCTATAATTTAGGGTTGCAGAGGATTACAAAAATGCAGGCTTGTAGTTAATGACTGTCAGCTGGTTTTCCCCAATCCTTGTTTTTCTGAGTCTCCCTCAAAAAAAACAATGGCTTGATGGAAATTTGACAAACTTCTGACTCAGTGATATGGTCTTAAACAGGGAAAAAACCTACTAACAAAACTTTTGGTTTCATTTTAAAGTAAGGGATCTAGTCCAGTTTGGGGATATAATTGTTTACCTTTTGAAAAATGTCTTTTGTTATAATCATCTTCTAATTTTGCTCCCAAAAAACCTTTTTCTCTCAAGAGAATAAAAATCATGCAGACATTGCTGTGTCTTCTGCCAAGGGAGTGTAAATTTGAATTTTTGAATTTGAATACATCTTGGGGGCATGTGTGAACTATAAAAGGTAAGGCTACAATGAGCAATTTTTACTGTCCTTCCTCAGATATTCTTCTCTGGAACAGAAAGATTTACTCAGTAACAGCAAATAGCGTTAGGATTAGTCACACAGCAGTAGAACAGCCGGTCTTATTCTCTCTCAAAGTCTGTCCTTTCCCAGAAAGGGACAGCAATTAAAAAGCAAAACAAACCTGGTTTTGAATTTTCAAATGGGATAAGACACATGAGGAGGGATTTGGTCAAAATCCAGCTGTGGCTTTAACACTTTATACTAAGCAAGATGCCTGAACATTTTTGGATTAGAATCACTCCAAAGAAATCTAAATGAATTTAAACCCTGCCATATGCCCCGATAGGCCATATAATATCGGCTAAGACTTCAGAAAAACTATTTCAGAATCCCTAGAGGCATAAAAAGGGATCACTTAAGCCAATGGACACTTGAAAAAAAAAAATGCTGATAAGAAAGCTGAAGCCCAGAGAATTTGAATAGTTTCTTAAAGCGAGTCATGAGCAATTCTTCAACCAAGACCAAGACTGTTGACTTTCAGTTCTGCTGTTTTTCCTTTGCTCCTGGTGACTTCTCAGGACTGGGAATCCTGAGAAGTAGGAGCTGGCTACCTCAACAGTCCCATGGGAGGAAGAGTGGGTGGATAGTTAGTTTGGTGTACTGACCTTTCACTAGTCCTTGGTTCAAAATACATGACTGCCATGGCAACCATAGCCAGAGCCATCAGCTTGCGCACTTAGTTCACTAAAACAAGGACTCTACTTGAGTCAAACAATGGGAATAAAGAAGAAAACACATGGAGGAGAAAGTCAGGGACTCCTAAGATCAGTAGGAACTGAGTGACTGGACATCATATGTTGCGTCTGCATCTTCTATTCAGTGAATCTGTATGGTGTCTAAGACACTTGATAGTTTCTGATGTAGTAATAGTATTGGTTCTTAGTTCTTAATTTATTTTCAAGAGGCTTCATAGTTAAGATTTTTTTCCCTCCTTGCATGATGAAATGTTTATGGGGCGTCCCAGGTGGCGCTAGTGATAAAGAACACACCTGCCAATACCAAGACATAAGAGACACAAGTTTGATCCCTGGGTCAGGAAGATCTCCTGAAGGAGAGCATGGCAACCCACTCCAGTATTCTTGCCTGGAGAATCTCATAGGCAGAGGGGCCTGGCAGGCTACAGTCCATGGGGTTGCAAAGAGTTGGACACAACTGAAGCAGCTTAGGACACACATTTCCTTGTATGCTGAAATGTTTATAGGTCAGTGATGGGATTACTTAGGCCTTCTTGGGATCTTCAGAATGATAGGCATTTTACGAGTATGTCAAAGTCTTTGAAGTTAATTCTTGCTTTTTCAATTAAATGTGGCCTGAAGAATATATAAATCATGTAAAAACTAAAATAATGAAAACATACATCTATGCATTCACCAGCTGAGTGAAGAAACAGAACATTCCTATAAGCTGAAAAGTCCTCTTGGGTTTCCTTCATCATATGCCTCTCCTTTGCCCTCCACCAACCAGTGACTCTCCACAAGTTTTATTAATATTTCCCTTGCTTTTTTGAAAAAATGCATAGTTTCACTATTGATGTACCTTTCCTTAAGCAATTGTTGTTTTGATTGTTCATTAGTTTTCTATAAATGGAATTAGACTTTATTATTCCACTGAGACTTAGTACTTCTTTGCCACAATACTAGTTTTTTTAGTTTCATCCATGCTGAGGCATGAAGTTTATTTCACCATTATATAGTATTTTGTTGTATCAACATACTAGTATTTATCTAGTAGTGATAATTAGGGTGGTTACATTGATTTAGTCTTCTACTAGCCAATATAAGGGAACTCCTATTACTACTTCACATTGTGACCAACCCTCCATATAGACACAAAATTTTTTAATCAATCTAGTGTGTGTAAACAACTCATTTTGCTTAAACATGCAATCTCATGATGATTAATGAGTTTGAGCAACTTCTCATATGTGTACTGACCACTGGGTTGCCCTTTCCATCACTTTCAAGTCTTTGCTCAATTTTCTATTGCACTTCAATGATTTGGAGCAATTCTATATACATTCTGGATTCTTGCCAACTTTGTTGACATACGTGTAACAAATATTTGCTCCCAGTTTTATAGCTTGTTTTTAATTCTCTATATGGCAGATACTAAGGAGCAAAATTTATTTTATTGTAGTCAAATTTATCAATCTTTTTAATTTATATTAGTTTAAATTCCAAATTATATTTTCTGTTTTTAAGAACCACAGTTTTCATGTTCCTTATTCAAAAACTATTGAATATCTTTAATTTAATAAAGTTCAGCATAATAATTTCCAGATTTTTACATCTTAAGATAGTCTTAACATTTGAGATCATAATATATTTTCCTCTAACAATTTAAGAATTTTACTGTTCACATTTAGTTCTTTAAAGTAATCATATTAATGTTTTTTTTTTTTGAGTTAAGGGTCCAGTTGTATTTCTCTGCATGTGGTTAGTGAGTTTTTTCAAGAATCACTCATTTCCCTTTGTTGGGAGACAGTTCTCCATAGGTCTGTTTCTGTACATACTCTGAAAGCTGAACGCTCTGGAACACACTTTCTTTTCAAGGATGTTGAATATTGAACAGCCTTAGAGAAATGCAAAAAGTATTTTTTGTCAGTTTGCACATGCACACACACATATGAAACTTGCTGAAGAGAACTGCCAACTTTATATTACTGAGTTGTCAATACATGAAGATTGTCCTTCTCTATATTTATTTTTATCTTTTATAATGTGCTCCATAAAGTCTTCTACTTTTCTCAAGGTCCTACTCACAAAATTACACTTTACATTTTGATTTTTTTGGGTAACAGTTATATCTTTTAAAATATTTTAATATTTGATAAGATACTTTATTACTGTGAGTAAAGAAACATTAACTTTTATACTGATTTTAATCTAGAAAATTTTCTATATCCTTGTAATAAATCTAGTAATACTTAAAATATAGTTATGTCATTATGAATAATAGTTTTGTCTTTCTTTCCTAGTTTAGACCTTTTTGTTTCTTTCTGTTGTCTTACTTTGTTAGCTACACTCTCCAATTTGGAAGAGAAATAATGATAAATAATATCTTAAATTGTCCCTTAAAGAAAATTATTTGTAATCTATTGTGATGTTTATTGCAGAGTTTTTGCAAATAAGTTTTATAAAGTTTTTAAAGGCAGATGATACCATCCTAATGAAATGACACCACCCTAATGGCATAAAGTAAACAGGAACTAAAGAGACTCTTGATGAAGGTGGAAGAGGAGAGTGAAAAAACTGGCTTAAAACTCATCATTCAAAAAACTAAGATCATGGCCTTTGGTCCCATCACTTCATGGCAAATAGATGGGGAAAAAAAGGAAACAGTGACAGACTTTATTTTCTTGGGCTCCAGAATCACTGAGGATGGTGATTCAGCCATGAAATTAAATGACACTTGCTCTTTGGAAGAAAAGCTATGGCAAACCTACACAGCATATTAAAAAGCAGAGACATCACTTTGCCAACAAAGGTCCATATAGTCAAAGCTATGGTTTTTCCAGTAGTCATATAAGGATATGGGAGTTGGACCATAAAGAAGGCTGGGTGCAGAAGAATTGATGCTTTGGAACTGTGGTGCTGAAGAAGACTTCTTGAGGGTCCCTTGGACAGCAAGGAAATCAAACCAGTCAATACAAAAGGAAATCAGCCCTAAATATTCATTGGAAGGACTGATTAAAGCTGGAGCTCCAATATTTTTGCTAATTGACATGAGAAGCCAACTCATTGGAAGAGACCGTGATGCTGGGAACGATTAAGGGCGGGAGAGAAGTGGGTGACAGCATGAGATGACTGCATGGCATCACTGCCTCAACGGACATGAGCTTGAGCAAACTCAAGGAGACAGCGGAGGGCAGGGAATCCTGGTGTGCTGCAGTCTATGGGGGTGCAAAGAGTTGGACACCTACTAAGTGACTGAACAACAACAACAGCTAAATATTTTCAGAGGCATATCTGTTTTTAAAATGCATAGGGCACTGAACAATTAATACACAGTCAAACATAGAAAAACCCAAGGTTTATTTAGCACTGAAAATATGAAACAATCTAACAAAAACCTACTTCTGATATATATATATATATATCCCACACACACACATATATATATATATATATATATGAGAGAGAGAACTGAGGAACACTGATTAACAGGTCTTGCTGGCAACATATCCTGGGCCAGATGGTATTGTCAGCAGAAGGTATTTGAGGAGACTTGTTGCTAAGCATTGCCAACAAGTTGGTCCCTTATGAGCAGCTACATTCATAAAAGGCTCCTGTCACGGAGTCTATACTGAAATGCCAAAAACAATTTGCGGAAGCTATGTTTAGTACATTAAATGCTCTCCTATGGGCTCTGCAGGTGGCTCGGTGGTAAATAAGCTGCTTGCAATGCAGGAGACGCCAGAGATACGGGCTTAATTTCTGGGCCAGGAAAATCCCCTGGAGGAGGGTGCAGCACCCACTCCAGTATTCTTGCCTGGAGAATCCCATGGACAGAGGGGCCTGGAGAATCCCATGGACAGAGGGGCCTGGTGGGCTACCGCCCATAGGTTGCAAAGAGTCAGACATGACCGAAATGACTAAGCACATATACTATAGCTCAAGATAGATCTACTTGTGAGCATGTGTGTCCAACTATCCCTGTTAAATAAGGGTTTTTGTTTACTATCAGTTTGATTGGCATTTTTCTCTATGGTACTGATTTTTCAGCATTCCATGGACTCTTTTAGAAATATAAATGTAATTCTACAATGAACGTGAAGTGATAAAGGCAGTTTGTTATTTCTCTGTGAATTCAATTTGTATATCTACTTATTGACAACAGCTAAAATATTATGTTAAATGTTTATATAAACACACACATACAATCTCCCCTAGTTTTTACTAGCTGGGTACCTGACTGCCAGCTCATATGAACCTCTTTTGTCACTTCCCCTCTGTTCTTTTGCCCAAACTATCATGAGCACAGATATCAATAATTTCAGAGATTAGAGTTTGGTTGGGCCAAAAGCTTCAACCCTTAAATAATCTTACTTTTTTTTTTAACACAGTAATGTTCTTCCTTATAATCTTCTTTCCTCTGCTCCCATAATAAGCACTGACTCTAATGTTGACACATTTAACTCAATCTGAAAACTGATTTTTCTTTCCAGTTTTATTGAGATGTGATTGATATATAGCACTGTTTAAGATGTACAGTGTAGTGATATGACTTACATAATCATGAGATGTGGTTATCACAATAAGTTTAGTGAGCATACATCATCTTATATAAATATAAAATTAAAGAAGTAGGAAAAAATGTACTTCCTTTGTGAAGAGTTGAGTACTTAGGATTTACTCTCTTAACTTTCATATGTAACATAGAGCAGTGTTAGTTATGTTATACATTGTATCACTAGTACTGATTTATGGTTATAACTGAAAGTTTGTGTATCTTGACAGCCTTCATCCAGTTCCCTCTCCTTTCATCCCCAGCCTCTGGTAACAACAATCTGATCTTTTTTTTCTATGCGTTTGTTTGGTTGGTTTTGAAGTAAACTAACCTACAATCCTATGTTACTCTCTGTTATACAACATAGTGATTCAATATTTCTGTACATTTTGAAATGATCACAATAATTCTAGTTACCATGTCACCATACAAAAATATTACATAATTGACTATATTCCCCACATTATACATTTCATACCAATGACTCACTTACTTTGTAACTGGAAGTTTGTACCTCTTAATCTCCCTCATCTATCTCTCTCCTCCCTTGATTCCTCTCCCTCGTTTTGTTATATTTGTTCATTTGTTTTTAAAATTCTACTTATAAGTGAAATCAGAGAGTATGTATCTCTCCCTGTCTGAATTACTTCACTTAGCATGACATCCTCTATTCCATCCATGTTTTCCCAAATGACATAAATTCATTCTTTTTTATGGCTGAGTGATATTCAACTGTGTGAAATGAATATATATATATATATACTATTAGTATGTATCAGTATTAGTGCATATGAGTTCTTAGGTTCTTTATCCATTCTTCTATGATGAGCATTTAGGTTGCTTCCATATATTGGCTATAACAAATAATACTACAGTAAACATAAGGGTTCATATATTTTTTAATTGGCATTTTCATTTTCTTTAGATAAACACCCGTGAGTGGAATTGTTGGATCATGTGGTAGCTATATTTTGAGTTTCCTGAGGAATTTTCATACTGTGTTCTATATCGGCAGCACTAACAGTACATAATAGTTCCCTTCGCTCTACATCCTTGCCAACATTGTTTGTTTTCTGTTTGGTAATAGCCATTCGGCTAAGTGAGACATGATAATTGCATTGTGGGTTTGATTTATGTTTCTCTGATGATTGGTGATGTTGAGTATCTTTTATATGCCTGTTGGCCATATGTAGGTCTTCTTTGGGAAAATGCCTATTCATGTCTTCTGGTTGCCCATTTTTTAAAATATGGTTGTGAGTTTTGTTGATGTTCAGTTGTGTGAGTTCTTTGTATATTTTGGACATTAACAGGTATTATTCTGTATATTATTTGCAAATATAGTCTCCCATTCAGTTCATGGCCTTTTCATTTACTGATAGCTTCCTTCACTGTGGAAAAGCTTTTTAGTTTGATATAGTCCTGTATGTCTGTTTTTGCTTTTTTTTTTTCCTTGCCTGAGGAGAAACATTCAAAAAATATTGCTAAGACAGATCTCAAAGAGGGTACCACTTAGGTTTTCTTCTACAAGTGTTATAGTTTCAGCTGCTACATTTAAGTCTTTATTCCATTTGGAGTTTATTTTTGTAAATGGTATGAGAAAGTAGCCTGGTTTGATTCTCTTGCTATAGCTGTCCAGTTTTTCCAGCACCATTTATTGAAGAGGTTATCCTTCCCCCATTTTATATTCTTGACTCTTTTGTTATAGATTAATTGATCATATAAGGGTAGATTCATGTCTGGGCTCTCTATTCTGTTTCATTGATCTATGTGTCTACTTTGGGTCAGTACATATTATTTGATTTGCGGTAGCTTTGTAGTATAGTTTTAAATAGAGTCACGGCTGTCACACCTTTGTAATTCTGTATACTCTTATTCTGCATCAGTTTGTTGCTATTGTTCAGTAGCTAGGTCCTGTCTGACTCTGCATCAGTTAGTAAACAACCATTAGGTTTATTAATCGTGAGGTATTATTCCAAAATGTGTAGGAGACACAAACTGTAAAATGGCTCTTGCCCTCTTGCCCACAAAACCTCAATTTAGTTGAGAAGAGACGCCCATATACTAAGGGGGGAAAACGTTCACCCTTGGGTATTTTTACTATTTCTTCTACCTGGGTTGTTCTCCTTAGCCTTCTGCCTTCCCCCTCCCTAGCTGACTCCTTTCATTTCAGATTTTACCTTAAACCTTCATTTCTTCCGGGAGGTGTTTCTGATCCCACAGACCACCTGGGAACCTCCTGATGAGGCAGTCAGCAGTATCCTGCACTTTTCCTTTTACCATCACCCTTTTCTTCAATAAACTGCTTTTTGACTGCCTTCTCCACTAGACTACAAGCAATGTGACGGCAGGGGGCTTTCTGCTTGATTCACTACTAGAGCTTCCAAATTGAGAAGAAAACTGATAAATATGTATTGACTAAGTGAATAACATATCATAAACTTTTGAGGAAGGGTAAAAAAGTTCCAATTGTCATTGGCATTTCTAGAAGGGAAAGTTATGACTTTAGGTGATCAGGAAAGAAGACTTCATTTGATAGAGTTGGGTCTGGGGGTTTTATTAGTACTAAAAAACTAAGGTGGAAAGTAGAAATCTCTCAGTGGTGACTGAAAAACAAAACTGATTAAAGTGTGGCTTGACACTGAAGGAAAAGTAAAAACTGCCATTCGCCTCTGGCCTGTTCATTTTAGAGAGTCTATCAAACTCGAACTGGCTGACATACTACATTTTACAACAGCTAACATCTCTGATAGGCTCTGTTTACAAAGCAGCAAATGATTTGTCATTGCTAGACAAGAATGAAAAACCTATGTAAAAAGATGAAGGCTGATGGTAGAAACAACTTTCAGCTTTGTTAGTTCCAAGTGGTTTGATTATGAAAGCAGTGGCTATACAAAGATCAAAAGATTATGGGGGAAAAAAAAAAAACTATTTCAGTATTTTTTAGATGGGCAAAACATACTTATGGATTGGATGATGGGAAATATTTGTATGGGGGTTTTGATCAATTTTGCAAAATTTTCTTAAGAAAAGTTATAGGACCAAGGGATTTTAATATCCAAAGAAAAAATCTTGGATATTTTAATAAAAATATTTTAATAAAATATTTTAATAAAAATTAATTACTAAATCTAATATTATTTCATTATTATTTTGCTACTCCATTCATTAGGTCTTATTCTTCCCTGTTATAAACTTTCAGTGGTAATTTGTGTTACTTTCGTTTACCAGAGAACCATGAAAGAACTGATTGTACTAAACAGATGGCAGTGCCCATTACAAAATAAGATAGTTTCAGAACACTTTCATGCAATTTTTATCTTTAGAGTTATACTGCCAGTGATGAGTGAAGTGTAATTTTATAGGTCTCTCCTTTTATTCTGTAGAATATATAAAATTTCCTACTGGTTTTTGGATCACTGTTTATTTTTTACTCTGCCATTGTCTATTAGACATTAGAGAAAGAGTTATCATTTTCTAATATGATTACAGTATTGTTTAGTACCTGAATCTCAAAGGACTAAAATTGAGACTGTCATAGAACTCAACAAGGCAAACAAATAAAGGGGTAATTTCTCATAAATAATGAGATTTTCAAGTGATGATCTGTATCTAATAAACATAATTCTTCAAATTTCCATCTGTCACTACTCATTGTCAACATCTGATTTGGGGAATTCATAACTACTTTGGTTAGGATCTAGGTAAAAAGAATCCAGAGTCTGCTAATAATTCATTTCATCATGGGGTTGTTTGGTGATGAGAATTTCCTAAACTAACATGAGACAGATGCAAGAATCAGCTCAATTTTAAATAATAATTCCTTAATTCTGTATTTCTACTACTTTCACAAGTTATTGAAGGCTTTTGGTTAACAAAAACTGATTTGATGGCACTTGGAACATACTATCAGTCAAAGTGTCTATTTGAAATCTCCTTTTCAGAGTCATATTTTATTCATAACAAAGAGCAGTTACTTTATTTCTCTCCTTTTTTTAGTTGCTAAACATCTCAGAAGAGTATATACTTCATTCTTTAGTTCAGTACGGTATGACTTATGTTCCTTCCACTCTTACAGTTTTTATAATTACTAATAATCAAATCCAAAGATAATTTCCTATCCTATTTTCTTTTATTATCCAGTGGCATAAAGCTGTCTACCAGTCACTTCTATGACCTGAATGATCATTTATAATTTAATAGCTCCCGTTACTGGATTTTCAAACCTGATGTTTTCTTCTGAGGTTCTAGCTCTTATTTCAGATTGCCTACTAGATGCCTCCAGCAGATCCCTTGGAGCATGGGTACCCGTGCCAGCATTCTTGCCTGGAGAATCCCATGGACAGAGGAGCCTGGCGGGCTACAGTCTATGGGGTTGCAAAGAGTCAGACACAAATAAGCAACTAAGCCAGACGCACACATTTGGATCCCTTATAGGAACTTACAGGGTTTCTCCGTGACTCAGCAGTTAAGAATTCACCTTCAATTTAGGACATGTGGGCTCCCTGGGTTGGGAAAATCCCCTGGAGGAGGGTATGGCAACCCACTGCAATATTCTTGCCTGGAGAACCTCACGGACAGAGGACGCTACAGTTCATGAGGTCACAAAGAGTCAGATGGGGCTGACCACAGCACAGCACATGAGAACTTAAACCTTAAAAGTTCAAACCTCAGTACATTCTACAACTTAGTTCTTTTCTGTTTAAAGTTGGATATTGAAAAAGGGCCTAATTTGTAGAATGGGTGGTGATAATTTGATAACTTAGCACAGTAAATGTAGTCAGTAATGCTGCTGTTTTTGTTGTTTAGTCATTACGTTGCGTTTTGACTCTTAATGTGCAGCCCCAGGGACTGTAGTCCACCAGGCTTCTCTGTCCATGCGATTTTTCAGGCAAGAATACTGGAGCAGGTTGCCATTTCCTCCTCCAGGGGATCTTCCCAGCCCAAGGATGGAAACCATGTCTCCTGCATTGGCAGGTGGGTTCTTTACTACTGAACCACCAGGGAAGTCCAGCCAGTAATATTAGCTATTTAGCATTATTAATGATGTCAATACTATTATTTCTAGTTGCTTATTTGATTCCAACCTATACTTTATCTCTTGAATATCTTGATTTTCCTCACAAAGTGCAATTCACTATCCTTGCTCTCAATCCTGTAGTCTAAGCAGTGTGCAAACAAGTCATATCCTTAGTCATTATTAGTTATAGTCTAAGCCAATATGCTATAGTCAGTCTTAAAACAGCATTTCTGACTAAGCATTTCCTCTCAAACCACTAATGGTTAGTGTATTCTCCTGAGAAGAGTGCTTTTATACAGTTAGTTTATGACTCAAGACTCACAAAATGTTGCAATATCTATGCAAACTCTGCAATCGCTTCTCTTTGAAAAATCAGCCATATCACGTTCTACTTGAAAGTTTAGCGTCTTCTAGGTAGCCTTATATTTCATATTTCCTTCATTTATTTAATTTTTTTTTTACCATATGAATCAAATGTAATTTTATTAAACGCTGGAAAAAATAGGCCACTACAATGAAAAATAGGTCAAAATTGGTTTTAGGATACCCAAGAACAACCAGATCAATTTAAGCATGTATTATAAGAAAATGTGTGAAATAACTAAGAAAAGTGAACATAACCAGAAAAGTCATCCATTCTCAGGATCTCTAGTGGCACAGAGATTCAGAAATGCCTTGTAAACAAATTATTTATTTGAGTATGAGGAATAGAATATCATTTATACTCATACATTATCTTTGTCCCTTAAAACTGCAAGTTCTATTTTTAAAGAAATCCTCAAGGTAGTTTCTCTTTCCAAACAAGAAACCCAACAGACCAGCAGAAGGCTTGTTTTTTTTTCATTTTGTTATTCCACTCCTAGTTTTACAATGGTCCTCTCAGATCATCCCCAAGTTTTGAGTTTTTCCTTTTCAAAACCCTTTGGTGATTACTGGTGACTGGGTCCCACTACCTCATTCCATGAGATCCAGTAATACTCAGTAGCTAGTTAGGAGATGATAACAACTCACACATCGAGATGCTATGAAATGTGTTTTCAAAGATATAGGGCTATGGCCTGATGTTATTTCCGGAGAAGCAGAGAAGGAATCCAGAGGGAGAGTTTAGTAACTTAAAAAACTGACACTGGACGCTATCCTTAGAACATCCATGTCCTTTTGGACAGATGCCAGAATGTTCTCTGAGGTAATTTTTATAAAGTCCCCAAATTCCTGGTCCAATGAGCAGCTCTATTCAGTGGTTATCATAGATAATTTCCCTCAAACACTGCTGTCCTCTGCATATCACTTAAGCATATGCTGCTTTATGACTCTGCAACAAGCAAAATAAAACCCTTTATTTCCTGAGTTCAAAACTCTAATATAAAATTAATTTTTAAAAACAGTATGGTCACATTATGCACTTGTCTAGTCATAAGTACACAGTTACACAGTTTCCTAAGTCATTGGCAAAGTTTGTGGCTCTATACTTGTAATAAATTGTGGAATACACAAGAGGGACCAAAAATATCCAGGAACATTCTTTTCTTTTGAAAGAAAGAGTTGATGTGATGGCTTTTGCATTTTCTAAGGTAAATCATTGAGACTTAACTTGGGCATTGATACTGAAATTCTGAACCAAAAACAGAATTACCATATGGACCAGCAATCCGACTTCTGGGCATATATCCAGAAAAAACTATAATTCAGAAAGACACGTGCTACCCCTAAGTTCAAAACAGTACTATTCACAATAGCCAAGACATGGAAAAAATCTAAACATCCATTGACAGATGAATGGATAAAGATATGGTACATATATACAATGGAATATAACTCAGCCATGAAAAAGAACAAAATAATGCCATTTGCAGAAACATGGACACAACTAGAGATTATAATACCAAGTGAAATAACTTAGAAAGAAAAAGAGAAATACCATATGATAGCACTTACATGTAGAATCTGAAATGAGCCTATCTATGAAACAGAATCAGAGTCACAGATATAGAGAAGAGACTAGCGGCTGCCAAGGGGGAGGATTTGGCAGAGGGATGGAGTGGGAGGTTGGGGTTAGCAGATGTAACCTTTAATATATGGAATAGTTAAACAATAAGGTCCTACCGTATAGCATAGGGAACTATATTCAGTATCCTGCAGTAAACCATAATGGGAAAAATATTAAAAAAGAATGTTTTATATATATACATATATATATATATAGAAACACTTTGCTGTGTGTACAACAGTAATTACCAGGGCATTGTAAATCAACTATACTTCAATTTTAAAAACATTGAAATTCTGGCCAAATCAGCTATTGCTGGAATTTACAGAACAGATTTGAAGTTACCAATTTAAACTTCATAGTTGACTGAGAGTCCAGCTGTGTTAGCTCAGCCAGAGTATAATGGAAGGTTAGACATGCAGCATCATCTGACGCCATGCAGGAAGGGATCTAGAGAGTGGGGTGGGGAGGACCTTTAACAGAGAAGAGTTGCTCTGCAAAGAGTGATTGGCAGAGAAGGGGTGATTGGTTTTTTTTCACATTGGAAACAGACTATTGATATGAAAGGAAAACAATTTCAGCATCAATTGCAGAAATAATTGCTTAGTCTCCAATTTGTGTGGTTTGGAGCAACCAGCAGAGGACCATAGCCCCCATGGCCCAGAGGTGCGAAAATCTGTCTGCTTGTACAGTGAGCCGTTGGCCAATTAAAGTGAATGTGAAAAGGCGTGATGCCAGATGCAAACACATTTTCTGCAGTGGCTATTTTTAACTACATGCACTATCTTTTGACCTATTTCCCCTTGCTTGGTTAAAGTCAATGATCACATTCCTAAAGATGACTCGTCTGAATACTATGCAGATATTTTCTTTGTTACCAAATTGGGTAAAAGAAGGTGGGTAACAATCCTGAAACAAAGGCTTAGCCTCTTGACAAGCTCAGACGTGACTTGTGGAGTTTACTTTTCCTGCTTTGCTAGTGGTGTCTCTTCAGTCTCTTGAGTGGAGAAGTCTAATTCCACTTTATATTCAGTTGTTCCAGGAGGCACTTCTCAAACATCATTCACATGGAAACAGAAGTCAGCTTTTCCTCTTCCTTTTTTTTAGAAGAAAATCACCAATGTGTTCTAGGAAGGCTTGATCTGGCTTCTGCAGTCCCCAAATGCCTAAACGAATCTCAGTTCTGAGTGTGCCCGTATATAAGTAGATGCAGAAGCTCACACACACACCATGCACAGGGGTCTATGCAGCTATAAAGGCTAGCGGTGAGGATGTGGCGACTCCCTCAAGAGGGAAATACATTATGTCCTTTAAGGAAGCCATCACACAACCATGTGTTGGAATAAGCCCCATGATGCTTTCCCAAGCATTTCTCATTTTATATCCCATGATCAGGATAAGAAACAGGAGCATTCCTCCATGTTTAGGGGTTCGGGGAGTTAAGAAGACAGGAGAGAGGGGTTTGCATTCATTTAAAATCCAGCACCAAGTATGGATCTCACACTTCTTTGGGAGAGCTATACTGGCACCCAAGAGAGTTCTCTCTCTGATGTGGTCCACAAATCCTGTTTGACCTTGGTACTTGGGTTGGTAAGTTGAATTTTGCCAGATCAGCTTAGTGCTGCCATAGTAAAACAGGAACTCTGCAATTTCTTTTCTATAAAATTCTAGCGCCCAGTCACAAGGTGAGAAAAGATGGGAGCAAGTTCATGTCCACTTTAAAATGTATATTACTAGAGCAGTATGTTTGAGAGCTACCAGCTCATCTACCTTTACCTTGCTGTAAGCTTCCATGGAGTAAGGAACATGGCCACCATTACACTCAGTTGTATTTGCAGAAAAAAAGTTTTTCTTTAATCTTTCCAAAGCACTTTAATATTGGCTATCTTATCTAGAATTTGTAAACCTTTGAGGCAATTATAATGGAAATTCTAAAATTCTGTGGGTCTCAATTTATTAACTGACATAAAGTAATATGGAAACAACAAGCAAATAATCAGCTGAAACTAGAACTGAGGTCAGCAGCAATTAGATCAGTTTCCTTCCAGAGGATTATTCAGTCTGCCTTCGGTATCTCAAGTAGATCTGTTAGAGACACAAATCAGGAAAGGCCACCCTAAGGACAGGCCCTGCAAACGTACCTGTTGGTTAAATCTTGAGGAAAAGGTGATCAGTTAAGGTTGTTTAAGGCAGGCAATATCAGTATGCAAGTTCAAAACTGAGTCTAAGGTCAAACAATTAAACAAAAGACGTTTTCAGGTCCAAGAGAATAACATGGGGTTGAGAACAGATGAAGCTTTAAAGGTCAAGATCCAGGTAAAGACAGGAAAAGAGTAGGCTTTGATGTCCTAGACTTTATTCCTCATTGGTTCTCCATTGGGAATGATTTTTACCTTTGGGGCTATTTGACAGTATCTTGAATATTTTTGGTAATCACACTGCGTGTTAGAGGGTGGCTGCTATTCACTTCTATTAGGGAGAGTCTAGGGCTACTGCTAGACATCCTACCATGCAGAGGACAGCCTTTCACAACAAAAACTTATCCATTCCAAATTGTCAGTAGTGCTGAGGTTGAGAAATCCTGCTTAATGTAAGGGAGTCATCCGGTAAATGCTAGATCAGTTTGATTTAAAAGGAGAAAGTTAGGATATTTGACATTTACTCTCCCACTCTGGGACAGCCTCTCATTGTTTCTTCAGAAGGCAGATCAGGCTGTAGGAGGCTGGATGGAAAAGAGGACTTAAAGAGAAGCATGTGTCTTTTCTCTCCCCTGTGTTCACTCTACATGAAAATAATTTATATAGATATTGCTTTCTCCTTTTTCATTGCACATGTTTTTAAGATTGTTTTTTAATTTATTTTTTATCAGGAGATGGAGTGGAACTACTTGTGATATAATTATTAGCCCCTAGCTGTAAGGGTCATATATTTTAAATTATATTGTGTCAAATTTTGGAAACTGTGTACTATTATAAGGGAGATGTTAAATAATATTCAGTTTTGTATATCCTTTTCTGGCTGCTCAGTAAATGCAGGCATATCCACAGATTCAAATCAGCACGGGCTGTAGGGGAAGAAAGCAATGTATAATTAAGTGGGAATCTACAAAAGCCCATGGCTTTGCTGACTGGCTCTACTGAAAGCAATTGTGCCCTGTGTTTTCTTGCCTAATCCGCATTTGCAAGGAAGCCTTCTGCCAAACAGCATCTTTCTCATGCTGGGAAATTGGCCTTCTGCTCTGAGCACATTTAAAAAGAGATATTTTCCATTTTCTCTTTTTGCTTTGAGAGTATGAGCTAAACACACACAAGCTGCAAAGAATAAGAAAATGGAACCAGGAAATTTAGGTTCATTTAACATCTACTGAAAAAGACCTAGCTCAAGGTTGTTTAAGGCAGGCAATCACTTGCCTCCTATTATCTAGACCTGCACTATCCAATTTAGTAGTCAAATATGGTTATTTAAACTTGAAAAATTAAAATTAATTAAAAATTCACTTCTTAAGCTGCCCTAGCCATATTTCAAGTGTGAAAACAGTGGCTTTATTGTTGGTGGTGGTGGGGTTTAGTCACTAACTTGTGTCTGACCCTGGTGACTCCATGGACTATAGGCCACCATGCTCCACTGGGCATGGGATTTCCCAGGCAAGAATTCTGGAATGGGTTGCCATTTCCTTCTCCAGGGGATCTTCCCAACCTAGGGATCAAACCCATGTTTCCTGCATTGACAGGTGGGTTCTTTACTCCTGAGCCACTAGGAAAGCCCCTAGTGGCTACTATAATTCTACTATAAATGTATAGAACATTTACATTGTCACAGGAAGTTTCATTAGACAATGCTCTTCCAGGTAGGTGGATTCAACAGTTGGTAACAATGTGAAAACTCTGCTAAAGGCCAGAGAGCACTTTTCTCAGCATGCAAAGTACCTCTGGATGGTCACTTGAAGGCTCTGCCTAGTAGACAATAACTGTAGTGGTCTCAACTGCATATTTTTGCATTTAATTCATTAAATGACTACTTATTCAATATCTGCTATAGGTCAGGCACAATTCTTGGTACTGCGGATAGAAATGAACAGAAACGATAATGTCCTTGGACTTTCCTGGTGGCTCAGTAGGAAAGAATCTGCCTGCCAATGCAGGAGAAACAGGTTTGATTACTGGGTCAGGAAGAGCCTCTAGAGAAAGAAATGGCAACTCACTCCTATATTTTTGCCTGGGAAATCCCATGGACAGAGGAGACTGGCAGGGAGTCCATGGAGTCACAAAAAGAGATGGTCACTCAGTCATGTCTGACTGTTTGAGACCCCATGGACTATACAGTCCATGGAATTCTCCAGGCCAGAATACTGGAGTGAGTAGCCTTTCCCTTCTCCAGGGGATCTTCCCAACCCAGGGATCAAACCCAGGTCTCCCACAATGCGGGCAGATTCTTTACCAGCTGAGCCACTAGGGAAGGCCAAGAATACTGGAGTGGGAAGCCTATCCCTTCTGCAGGGGATCTTCCTGACCCAGGAACTGAACCAGGGTCTCCTGCATTGCAGGCGGATTCCTTACCAACTGAGCTATGAGGGAAGCCCAAAGACTCAGACACAAGTTAGCAACTAAAACATCACTGGTGATAATGTCCTTGCCTTCAAAAATGTTAAATTCTAGCAAGGAAGTCCAATAATACATACATAAATGATATAATACCTACATATGTACATATACAAAAAATATACTAGGAAATGACTATAGTTAAGAAGAAATATAAGGGAATGAGAGGGATAACGTGATGGGGTGGTAGATTATTTCAAATAGAGTTTCAAGGCAAACTCTTCTGAGGAGAAGATACTTGAGTACTTACCTCAAGGCAATGAGGAATGACCCATGATTATATGTGAGGCAATGCATTCTAGACAAAGGAAATAGAGAAAACAAAGGCTCTCAGGTGGAAACTTTCTGAAGTCCAAGGAGAGACATATGACTAGCATAGATAAAGAAGAAGGTTTGTAAGAAATGAGGTTGGTTATGGGTGATGTCCAGTGTATATATGTGTGTGTGTGTATTAAAAGCATGATGAGTTTGAGTTTTGTTCTCAGAAATATTGGAAGACTTTTTAGTGTTTGAGTAGTGAAATGACAGGATCAGATTTACATTATTTAAAATTTCCTCTGGCTGCTCTCTGGAGAATTGGTGAGCAAGAACGCAAGTAGTGTGACCATTGCAAACTGGGTAGGAAATAATGGTGGTTTTGGTTAGAGTGTTTACACTGAAGGAAATGAGAAAGTCATTCAATTCAAAAGAAAAACTGGAACCAAAGAACTAACAAGGATTAACTGATTATTTGAATGTATGCTCTAAAACTAAAGAGGTCAAGAGTGACTTCAAGACTTTGTTTCAATAACTAAGTAAATGGCAATGTGACATTTATTGAGATTAGGGAGTCTAAGAGATTAGCAGATTCAAGGTGAGTGTGGTGATCATGAGTTCACTATGGGAAAGATTTAATATGAGATACTTACTGAACATCTAAGAAGTTCTTAGTAAGTAACTTAATAATAAAGCCTGAAGGTCATAAAAGAGGTTCATAAAAGAAATTTGAACGTTGTCAACACACATATGGAATTCACAACTGAATATTTAATAGAGATCACAATGGGAGTAAGTATAGACAGGAAAGAGACAGCCAAAGACTGAATGCTGGATATTTTAATTTGTAGAAGTTGAGAAGAGAAGGAAAAACAAGTGAAGACTAACAAGTAACTGCTCAATCAGCATAATGGTGTCTTAAGAGGCCAAGGGAAGAATTCATGTTAAAAAGGAGAATGGCCAGTTGTATCAAATAATGATAAGCTGATTGAGAAGAACTGAAAATTTTCCATTTGTGGAATGAATACAATTTTCCTCATTAATCTTTGCTTTTGATAGTGATACATTTTTAGTATTAAATCTTTTCTTTTTTAAATCATTCTATAAGAGGTCATCTATACAACTTTGTATGAAAGACCTATAGCACATTAAGACAGATGTTCTACCGCGGTAGAGACAGCATTCTAATAGCACTTCCTGAACTTCTCAGCATAATCCTTCTATATCCACTCTGCTGTTGTCCTTAGAAGACAATCTTTAAACATAAACTTGTTAGAAACATTCTAAAGACACAAACTATGGGGCTTTGCCAACTCTAGACATAAACATCCTCTCATTCAAGATGGATTCATGTCCTCATTGTTTTAAAAAAAAAAGCAACAGATCACCAGTGTGACTACAGACCAATGTAGGTACCATGTGGTCCTGATTCACTTCAAGTAAGTACCAAAACACCAAAATAAAACCTTAAATAGAAATTACACTGCTTACTTTATTGGTGATGGATTAGATTAATAATACACCCCTATTAGTGCCTGTTATAATTAAGAATGAGGGAAGAGGTGAAGTTACAACGTATTTGTCTTTTGCTCACTAAGAACATTGATTGTGCAAACAATATGGTGTACATCAGGTATATATTTATTATAGAAATATTCACACCCTCTAGACTGCATTGCAGCACAGAAAATCTGTCCCTATCTCCAAAGAGTTATGAAATGGTGGTGCTGTCAGGACATGGATAAAAATATAAATCTTGTAAGTGAAAGGATATCAAGTTCATACAGCTATACTCCTACACTAAATTAATTTCCAATCGAATATAAGCAACAAGAGAGCTAAAGGTAAGATAACCTTGGTGAACACAACCAGAGTGAAATCATGCCCACAGCCTGCAAAGGTAGTATAAAACAGCTGCATGGAAAGGAGTCCCAGGGGGCTCCTGGTTGGTAAATTTCCATTAAATGAGCTTTCATTACATCTGCCTATAAGTAGCATGCCTTTAATTTAAATCAGGAACAGAACTGAGCTAATGGTTTGCTTTAGTTTTGAAGCTGATACTGTCCACTAGATTTTGATATCCATGATTGTTGATCATATGTTCCCAAAGGCTCCCAAGCACAAGCAGTTAAGATTCAACTGGTAAACACTGCTAAATGCTTTGAAGGCCTTTCCATCCAGCTGAGGTGAGAATTCACCATCGGCTTTGAAACCATATGAGCAGACAAAACCCGCTTGTAGCTAACTTACATAATTTTTGAAAAGAGAAAAGAAGCCTTAGGCCTCTAAATGTCAAAGAAGCTTATTTCTCAGCACAGCAGAGTGCAGAGTCAGCAGTGCTGCAATGGAGGTTTGAAGGTGAATAACCACATGGGTCTGGAGCCAAGAGTCTGAGCAGGAGACAATGATTAAAAAAAAATTATATCCATCATTTGTTAAAACCAAACCCTCAGGAGGATAATGGTTTTCTTCCTAAACTGGCTTTGTTTACACCTACAGAGTACAAAAGACGGTGATGACAGATTGAAGATTTTGAAATGCCACTTAAATTTTCAAAAGCAGAAAATGGGATGGTGAAAAAGAATTCAAAGACTATTGCCCCTGCTGCTCCCAGTTTTAAAAAAAAAAAAATCAAGTCATAAACACAATGTCCAAATGCTTTATTACTTTTTGGCTTCATTTGACAATTCTTCCTTTTTTTTTTCAAAAATTAAGTTATTCATCAGAATTCTTCCCCAATGTTTTAAATTGTCCCTTCCTTGTTAATTGATTATTGATGTCCTTTGTATCAGGAATATTTTTGGCTTGTTCATAGAGTCTGCAACTATATACTGAGCACCTACCATTTGCTGGACACTTCACCAAGCACTAAAATCAAAACTGAATTGGTACGTAATAATTCTTTATCCACCCCACAAGACAGAACTGAAATTCTTATGAAAATTAATTAATGCCAGTATCTGTGAATGTGCAAGTTGAGGGAATTTGGCAATTCATTGTTAACTACTGAAGCTTTGGTTCTAAATAATGTTTTCTTTAAGGTAAACTGTTTTGAGAATCAGGGTGCTTCTGTTGAGAATAATAGAGGCAAACTCTAAAATGGAAAGTATTAGAAGGATGTGGTGGATCTGGGGAGCTTCCTGGAACAGAAGGGACTGGAGAACAAGGCTCAGAGCAAACCAATATCAGGCAGCCCTAAGAGGTCTCAGCAGCTCTGCAGTCGTATCTAGGCAACACCTCTGTTCTTACAGCAGAAAGTCAATTTCTACTATTGTAGAGCTGTGTGGCGGACACAGTTGCTTCACTGATTTTTATCCTCAAACTACTTATTGGCATAGTTTAATCTCTTTAAAACCTGTAATATTTCTGGGTATCTTTGCTTAAATCCACTTTTTGAATGTATAATTTACATACAATAAAACTCACCAGTCTGTAAGTGTACATTCAGTTGATTTTTAACAAATTTATACACGTCTGTAATCTCAATCTAATGAGGATAAACACTTCTTCCATCACTGCATAGGCATCCTTCCACCCTTTCCCTGGCATATCACCATTCGACCTCTAGCCCCCCAAACCGATGTGCTCTCCCAACTGCAGATTAGATTTATTTGAGGGGACCCTGGAAGATCCTTCTACGTATTTGTTTTTCTCCCTGCAATGATATATAACCTGATTGGAACAAATAAGTGCAGATTCAGGATGTGTCAGCACATCCTTAGGCCAGTTGATCTAAGGACACTTGTCGTACCTGGGGCAGAAGGACAGTGGTGGTACCCAGGGCACAAGTAATCTAGAACATCTTTACTGTTAGAGTTAATCATAATAATAATACCTAGAAGTACCAGAAGTGTGGGAAATTGCTGAGAAAGAACAAACTTAAATATAAAGTCGGACAATGAATAAGATCATTTAGATACATTAGAGAAAGGTAAACTCAAGAGAAAATCTGCTTTGTAGTGGCTTGATCAGATCTGAGCCTTTAGGAACATTGACCACAGAAGTTTCAAGGAAAGAAGCTATAGCTCTAAATCTATTAGAAAAAAAAATCACAATGCAAAAATCACTTCAGAATTTGTTACTGTTACATTAAATGAGCTAATTCCAATTTTATATGTTTGAAAATTAGACATTCCAAGTGCTCTAGTGTTTTAGAGAAAACCACTAGCGCAATTGGAATATTCATCTCTTTCTATATATTAGAAGTAACATAAATACACATGAGAGAGAGATCCCTAAGCAAAGAGATATAAACTTGATAGAGACCAGACACAAGGATAAACTCCAGACAAGACGACTTCCCTTTAAAGTTTTTCATCTGATAGAACTCTTAGTACACTGTCTTTAAAAAAAAAAAAATTAGATCAACATAATAATGACCATATATGACAAACCCATAGCTGGTGCCATTCTCAACAGTGAAAAACTGAAAAAATTTCCTCTAAGATCAGGATGTTCACTCTCTATTCAATATTCTGTAATAACCTATATAGGAAAAGAAAAGTTTTATATGCTACATATGTAACTGATTTACTTTGCTGTATACCTGAAACTAACACATTGTAAATCAACTATATTCCAATAAAACTTTTTAAAAAGAAGGCCAAAGGTAAATTTCAAATCAGTGTAAACACTCCCTAAATGTCTTGCTAATTCCTGATCTGTGCATACACAGAACAGAACTCAGATAAAAGAATGGGATCTGAAATGAGATGTGAGCTGCCATTTAAGAGCTAGATTTTGCTATTTGAGTCCAATCAACTAAAACCTGCTGAATTCAAATCTTGATTGAAAACTAATCAATACTCTTCAAAGAAGTATATGAAAATCTGACCTTGACCCAATACGCCAATATGCTGTTGTCCTAGAGCATAGAGATCACACAGTACATATTCTACATCTATATTATATGGGTGACAAATACTTCAGACTGTAATTCAAAAGTATCTGGCATGCAAAGAATGCAGACAATGTGATCCATTCTCAAGGTAAGAGGCAATTAACAGAGACTAACTCACAGGTGACCCAGGTTGATATTCTCAAAATTTAAATATACAGATATGATATGACCCAGTAATCTTACTCCTAATTGTACACCTAAGGGAACTGAAAACATGCAGTCACACAAAATCTTCTGTATGCATATTCAAGGTAGTGTTATTCATAATCACCCAAAAGTCAAAACCCCCAAATGCCCATCAGCTGAAAAACTGTAGTATGATTTTGCCTTAAAAAGGAATGAAGTACTGCTATACTCTATAACATGCATGAACCTGGAAAATATTAAATGAAAGAAGCCAGGCACAAAAAAGCATGCCTTCTGTTATTCCATTACATGAAATGTGAAAAAATACATAGAAGAATAAATATAAAGAGGCAGAAAGTAGATAGGTATATTTATTTTTGAGATTAAGGGGTAGGTGAAATAGGGAGTGACTGCTGAGGGGCATAGAGTTTCTTTTGCAGGTGAGAGAAATAGTTTAAATACTAGTGATGCTTGTACAACTAAATATACTAAGAAAAAAACAACACTAAGTGGTATATATTAAAAAAGTGAATTTTATGATATGCTGATTACATTCCAACATACCAATTATTTTTTTAAAAATTAGTATTTTACCAAAAAAATTTTTTCACCATTCTTAGGTTATTTTTAAACAAATATGACTTTAAACATTGATCCCATTTACTTTCCTCACCTACTCTTTTCCCCAGTCCTTATTCTCCTGCTTTTCAGGAAGGAGAAGTACCCCAGGTCTAGAGCAGGGTTTCCCAGACTAGATTTTTGGAGAAATATCAGGGAGTTTGTGCATCACCCAGTACCTTATGCAAAGTTTTAATTTAATTTTATTTTGGTTTGTTTGGGGAGACTACTAGTCACTAAGTCTCAGTTTTAAAAGGTTTTAGGTGAGCTAATAAAAGGAAGGATTGTTTCTTTGCCAATGTATGTCTTACCCCTTCCATTCACATAGTGATTCCATTTGTAAATTCCTCATGTTCCAACTTCCAACCACAGAATGGAGATCTAGGCTTTGCTTGTTGTAGTGGATGTCAATGGTATGATATGAAGTCTGAAGTCCAATGTTACTTAAGGATTTTATTACTATACAGGAAGCAAATATTTTTCTATTCTGTTTTTACTAGCACCCTGTGGGTTTCTAAGCCTGAGGTTATAAAGTTATCTAGGGGTATGGTGTGTGTGTGTGTATGTATAAGTGCACAGATGCAAAAGAATCCCTTCTGACTGACTCTAGGGTTAACTGGGCTCTGACTACGGATCCTTCTCCTTCTCTACCTCCTGTAGCACCTAGGAGTTTGACTTTCGCACTTATATTGGAACTAGGAAATCACCAGCAATTCTGTTCATATAAAATCATCTCAGTGCTTGTAGAGGACGGAAAGGCAAGTGTATCATATAAATCGACAATTTGTCTAAGAATTTATTCCATGATTTCCTGAAGTAAGACTGAAGAGTCCTCTGAGTTGGCCTCATTCTGTCCTAATTTTATTTCTTCAGTAGCCCTAAACTGTCAACTTCTTGAGGTCATGACTGGTTTTCCCTTGTTCCATTATTATATCCCCAAGGCCTATAACATAAGAGGTGCTCAGCATAGATTTGTGTTTTTGGTGTAATTTTGGTAACCTTATTTACCTGACTCACTGCAGAAATTGCCTAAAAGCTGCACACGAGATTACTTTGGCTGGCTCCATGAGATAAATAGATGCTTCTGCCAAACAATTCCCTCCACACTGACATAAAACCAACAGGGAAAGAAAAATGATAGGTTTCATTAAATTATGGCAGCCTGATCCTGTATTCATTAATCTATGTTTTTCTAAAAATATCTGTTGGCCAATATGTAGGGGTGGTCATAATAAATGTTAACAGCTTCTAGCAGTTTATCTTCCTCATCACATTTATCCCTTTGCACTTATTCCAATTTCAATTAAGATAAACAGACATAGAGTTTATTGGGATGAGACAGGCTGGAGATTTATAGTCAATATACCTCCCACCAATTAAGAGGAATGACCCAAATACCTCTCTTATTCATAGTGATTAAAATCTAGGCATATCTGACTTGAAAGTAAAAACTGTTCAAAAAATTAAAACACTTTTTCTTTAAGATCAGTCAAATTAGTATCTCACATTTTTATCCAGAAAGTAATGCTGGTAGATAAGTTGTTCCACTTCTTCCCATTGGCCCAATAATGCCTTAAGGATCAGACATTTCACTGCCAATTTATTATCAGAAGATACTTAAGAATCATGTAAGAAAAAATAGATAGGTTTCTTACAGGTGGAGGACAGCTTTAGAGTGTAACATTTATTTACAAACAGTTAGTAGGAATGTAGATGGATGCCTTTTATACTGATTTAAACTGAAGTTTACAAGTTCAGAAAAACACACACATTAGTAAGTCTTTGTATAAGTTAAAGGAAAATAAGTTAAATAAGTTAAAGTTTGGTAGTAGTTAAAACATCCTACCATTCTTCTAGTGCCAGCATCCTGACCTGTAGTGAAAACTATTCCTCTGTTTCTCCTAATTCATGTGGTATTACTGAAGCATATGATCTGCCCTGACCAATCAGAGTAATACACCCGACTAAAGTCATTAGTTCCTGCTTGGTTATTACCCAATCATAGTTCAATGAGACTCATTTCCAGGACTCTTTTGAACCTCTTAGTTGAGAAAAGCAGATCTGCTGAGAATAGATAACAAGTTTGGGGTAAACGGCAGCCACACTGCAATAAAGTAGGGACAATGTGAAAATGAATTAAAGTAAATGAGTAAAACTGAGAATGAGGGACTAGTAATCAGGATTTTATTAAATCCCTGAATGTAGCCAAGCTCTAAATTAATATTGTCAGACTTTTAAAAAGTATTTTGTTTTTAAAGTTAAAAAATGTTACAAGTAATGTATACATATATTTTTCTAAAATATTCAGGAAATACAGATAAAGTACAATCTCTATAGACATTCTTCTTTCCCTATTTCCAAATCCTAGCCTGACAAATAGTCAATGAAATCAGCTGAGAAGTCTAATAAAATGACTGATTGTTTTCTTTGAATTTACCAATTGGCAAAGGTCAATGGTGACTAGGTGATAAGCAGTGAAACTGATTAGAACAGATTTAATAACAATGAAAAGAAAGAAATTAAGCAAGAGATTGTTTTGTTGTTTGTTTCTTTGCTTTTGGAAAAGGTTTGCTGCAAAGGAAGCAAACACATGGGATGAGGGTTGGCAGGAGAAATGGATTCTTAGCAATCACTCTCTAAAGGATTCCAACCATATATGACTGAAATTAACAAACAACCTGGCCATAGCTGACTGCGTGAGAATGAGTCACTGACCTAAGGTTACACAAAATATAGACTGACCAATAGCCAGTAATGCTCTGGCAAAAAAGCCAGATAGTGGTATTAATAAATAATTGAGTCAACATTAGTTTTTCAAGAAGGATTTGAATCAGAAATAATGATTCGGAAGGTCCTGAGGTACTGGTGGTAGAAGCAGCAGCTCAAGAATACACTAAATCAAACAGAGTCAAGCAATGTAACTTCATGATTTTTATTGCTCATAATGTCTAGACGGATCAACAAAAAGCTCTTATACCAAGTATACAGAGGATGAGATGGTTGGATGGCATCACTGACTCCATGGACGTGAGTTCGAGCAAGCACCACCAAAAGAGCTGGTGGTGGACAGGGAAGCCTGGCACGCTGCAGTCCATGGGACTGCAAAGAGTTGGCTGCGATTGAGTGACTGAACTGAACTGAACCAAGTAGACTGAGTTTGTGCAGTCACCTCAACAATGTTGGGTTCTGAAGAACTTATATGTCTTCTGAGGCTCAGTTTCAAATTCTTTTTTAAAAATTCAGAATCGACTTTTTAAAAGTCAATGCATTCACATGGCACAAAATCCCATAGGTACTAAAGGGTTTATATTTTTAAAAATTCACCCCACCACACCAGTCCCTGAGTACCCAGTTTTTACAGAGGCAACAACTATGAATCATTTGTCCATGCACAGTTCTAGAGTAATTTTGTGTGTACAGTATGCAAATAAATGTATAGATGACTGTATGTGTATGTGTACATACACACTTTTATCACTAAATCATGAAAATGAATTTATGTCAGTACATAAAAGCTTTCTTATTCTTTCCTATGGCAGCAGATAACACTGAATATATTTAATCATTCCCATCCCGAAGCACATAGGATTATTTCCCATTTTTGGCTTTGACATATAAAACTACAATAAATAACCATGTACCCAAGTCACTTTGTATACACAAAGTTTATATGCTTAGTATTTTTCAGAAGTGCAATTCTGGGTCAAAGGACACATGTGTTTGTGATTTTCATAGATATTGCCTAATGACTTTCCACTGAGGTTGTAACAAGTTACATTTCCATGAGAGTTCATATTTTCCCACATCCTGGAAGAAAACCAATTCATGATCAAACATGTTTTAAAATATTTTCCAAAGAGTAAAATAGTATTTCCAGTATATTTTTAAATTGTAATTCTCTTACAAGTGAGGTTGAGCACGTTTCTGCATGTTTGTTAGCCACACCCATTTTATTTTCTATAAAATATATCCTTTTCTCCATTAAGTTTGTTGGTCTTTTTCTTATCAATATAAGAACTCCTATTTTTAATCAAGAAATTAGCCTTCTTTTCTAGTATTAGTTGTAAACATATTTTACCAGTTTTTCCTGTGTTTTTATTTCTTCATAGTGTATTTTTCTATGAATGATTTATGTGATTGTGTGTGTTTGTGTTTGGTAGCTAACTTGTCAAAATATATATTTTTAGGGCATCTGGGTTATAATGCCAGGAAGGTTTTTCTCAATGAAAATTATAAAGCAATTATTTTATGGTTTCTTCAAACACTTTTATGGTTTATTTATTATTTTTTAGTCAAGGATAGTTGATTTACAATATTATATTAGTTTCAGCTGTACAACACAGTGATTGAATATGTTTATAGATTATATTCCACTTAAAGTTATTATAAAATATTAAGTATACTCCCTTGTGCTGTATAATATATCCTTGTATCTTCTTATTTCAAATCTATTAGCTTGTACCTCTTAATATCCTTCCCCATCTTGCTCTTCACTTTCCTTTTTCCTTGATGAATATCCAGTTTTCCTAATACTTAGTAAATTTAATCTTTTGACCTTGATTTGAAGTACTCCCTTTAACATATACTAAATTCTAGTATCTTTAGAACTGCTTCTGGAGTTTCTATTTGTTTCCACTGATCTTCATTCATAAATAATAAACTGTTTTAATTAGTGTAACTAATTACTATACATTTATTAATGAACCTTAAAATATAATATATAGTCCTCTCATTAATTTTCTTTTTGTATGGCTTTTATTTTCCTTTTTAAGATACTAAATTTAGAATTTCAGCTGCACAACATTAATCTTATTTCCTACACAAAGGCTCAAAGTTTGGTTATGATAAATCTCAGAGAAAACTTCCTAAGCATGGATGACTGACTGGCATGCTGAGAAAAAAATGAGATAACTCCTTTTCCTGGCTCCAAATGGGTGACAGTTCTTCAAAATAAATGATGAGAGAACACAAAAGTAGTGGGCATTTGTGGTCAAGAGAACTTGTGTTCAAATCCTATCTTTACATATTACTAGTAAACTATAATAAGTAACTTAATATCTCTATGGGAGTTTATACTCACAAATAAGGGATGTAGTAAGAATCAAGTGTTCAGAAGTCGGTGGAGGTAATTTTAACCTGAAAATCACTGCACAGTCAGTTTTATGAGCAATGATCAAAGTAAATTAGAAAGATACAGTGCATAGTAAGAATATCTCATCACAAGGTATGTCACTGAAGTCTCTCAAAAAATTCTGTTTCAGGCCAATATCACTGATGAACACAGATGCAAAAATCCCCAACAAAATATTAGCAATCTGAATTCAACAGTACATTAAAAAGATCATACACCATGATCAAGTGGAATTCATCCTAGGGATGCAAGGATTTTTCAATATCTGAAAATCAATCAATGTGATAGACCACATCAACAAATTGAAGCATAAAAACCATATGATAATCTCAATAGATGCAGAAAAAGCTTCTGACAAAATTCAGCACCCATTTATGATATAAACTCTCCAGAAATTGGGCACGGAGTGTTCATACCTCAACATAATAAAGGCCATACATGACAAACCTATAGGTAGCTTCATACTCAGTGGTGAAAAGCTGAAAGCATTCCCTCTAAAGATCAGGAATAAAACAAGGATGTCCACTCTCAGCACTTACATTCAACATAGTTTTGGGAGTCTTACTTACAGCAATCAGAGAAGAAAAAGAAGTAAAGAGAATCCAAATTGAAAAGAAGTTAAACTGTCATTGTTTGCAGATGACATGATACTATACATAGAAGATCCTAAAGATGTTACCAGAAAACTACTAGAACTCAATGGATTTGATAAAGTTGCAGTTTACAAAATTAGTACACAGAAATCTGTTGATTGCTATAGACTAACAATGAAAGACCCAAAAGAGAAATTCAAGAAACAATTCCATTTACCATTGCATCAAGAAGAATAAAATGCCCAGAAATAAACCTACCTAAGGAGACAAAAGATCTGTACTCAGAAAACTGTAAGATGCTGATGAAAGAAACCAAAGAAGACATAAGCAGTTGGAAAGATATACCATGTTCATGGATTGGAAGAATCAATATTGTCAAAATGACTATACTACCCAAGGGAATCTATAGATTCAATGCAATCCATATCAAATTACCAATGGCATTTTTCACAGAACTGAAACAAACAAACAAAAAAATCTCAAATCTGTGTGGAGGCCCAAAAAACTCCAAATAGCCAAAGTAACCTTGAGACAGAAAAATGGAAAAATCAAGTTCCCTTACCTCAGACTATACTACAAAGCTATAATCATCAAAACACTATGGCACTGGCACAAAATAGAAATATAGACCAATGCAACAGGATAGAAAACCCAGAAATAAACCCATGCATCTATGGTAAATTAATGTATGACAAAGGAGGCAAGACTACATAATATTGGAAAGACAGTCTCTTCAAGAAATGTTGCTGTGAAAAATGGACAGCTATATGTAAATACTTTGACCACCTGATGCAAAGAGCCAGCTCATTGGGAAAGACCCTGATGCTGGGAAAGATTGAGGGCAGGAGGAAAAGGGGGTGACAGAGGATGAGATGGTGGGATGGCATTATTGACTCAATGGACATTAGTTTGAGCAAACTCTGGGAGATAGTGTAAGACAGGGAAGCTCGGTGTGCTGCAGTCCATGGGGTCTAAGAGTTGGACACCACTGAGTCACTGAGCAACATGTAAAAAAATGAAATTATATCATTCTTTAACTCCAAACACAAAAATGAGCTCAAACTGGATTAATGACCTAAGTATGAGACCGGATATTGTAAAACTCAAAAAAGAAAACATAGGCAGAACACTCTCAGATATAGATCACAGAAATACTTTTTCTCTCTCTACCAGAATAATGGAAATAAAAACAAAAGTAAACAAATAAGACTAGTTAAACTCAAAAGCTTTTCAACAGCAAAGGGAACAGTAAACAAAACAAAAGGACAACCCACAGATTGGGAGAAAATATACACAAATGATGTGATTGACAAGGGATTAGTGTCCAAAATTTACAAATCTACAAAATGTTGTTGTAAATTTACAAAATTTATAACAGTTCATGATACTTACAGGCGTCAAATCAAACAACTCACTCAAAAAAAATGGCAAAAGACCTAAATGAACATTTCTGCAAAAAAGACAAACAAATGGCCAACAGGCACATGAAAAGATGTTCAATATCACTAATTATTAGAGAAATGCAAATCAAAACCACAATGAGATATCACCTCACACCAGCTAGAATAGCTATTATCAAAAAACCCCACAAACAATAAATGCAGGAAAGGGTATGGAGGAAAGGGAACCTGCCTACACAGTTGGTGGGAATGTAAGCTGGTACAACCACTATGGAGAACAGTATGGAGGTTCCTAAACTAAAAACAGAGCTACCATATGACCCCGCAATCCCACTCCTGGGTTTATTTCTAGAGAATAATATGATCTGAATGGATACATTCACCCCAGTGTTGACTGCAGCACTCTTTACAACACTCAAGACATGAAAGCAAACTAAATGTCCATTGACAGAGGAGTGGATTAAGAAGATGTGGTACATGTGTACAATTGAATATTATTCAGCTATTAAAAAGAATTAAATAATGTCATTTACAGCAACGTGGATGGACCTAGAGATTGTCATACTGAGAGAAGTAAATCAGAGAAGAAATACCGTATGACATTCCTTATATGTAGAGTCTAAAAATAAATTATAGAAATGAACTTACTGGCGAACAGAAACAGACAAACAGAATTTATGGTTCCCAGTGAGGGAAATGGGGAGAACAGATAGGGAATCTGGGATGGACATGTACACATTGCTATATTTTAAGTGGATAACCAACACCTACTGTATAGCACATGGAACTCTGTTCAATGTTATGTGGTAGCCTGGAAGGGAGGGGAGTTTAAGGGAGAATGGATACCTATATATATATGGCTGAGTCCCTTTGTTGTTCACCTGAAACTGTCGCGATATTGTCTGTTAATTGGCTATATCCCAACACAAAGTAAAGAGTTAAAAAAAAAAACTTATCTTTCCTTCCCCAGCCCTGCCCTCTACTCCTCCACCATTGGTGCCTGGTAAGTAGTTACACCAAAGTCCTTAAAGAATCTCACATGCTCTTTCACTGGTTTCACTGGTGACAGATTATATTTTTAAAATAATCGTCTTTAAGCAAATCAACACCAGCTGTACAGTCTTCATTTATTCCTAACATTAAAACACAACATATGAAAACCTTACAGTGAAAAGTTTTAGTCTACTATATTGGGCAATTAAAAAAAAAAAAACATGGTGAATACTAAAGAGTAATGCTCTTCCAGCAGAGTTTATTTGGGGGAGCACTTTATTCCTAGATTTGGCCATTTTGTGTATACTTAACATCTGACCAGTGCTAATATAGAAAGAATTCCATACTGTCTTTCCCTTGTCATTAAAAAAACCTTTAAAGGTTTTTTTTTAGACTTTTCTTTCAAATTTTACATACCATTGCTTTCCATCACCACAGGAAATGTGTGTGTGTGTGAGAGAGAGAGAGAGAGAGAGAGACAGAAAGACAGGCAGACAGTCATCATCAGATCCATGAGACACCATCTTCAGTGTAATGTGTCTTCAGTAAAATTAGAAAGGTCTATGTACTTTTGATTTCATAGAGAAAATGAATCAAGAAAGAAAGCTGGACAATTAAAGATGTTCAGAAAGATTCTAGCCCCAAATGCCAAGAAGATCTATGAACACACTTTTAAAATTAAATCTTTGTGTATTTGTTATAAACCTGCCGTCACTGTTACTCTTTGTGATGCTTAGAAAAAAATGTCATTTAAAATTTATAATTTCCTTAAAGTGCCATATAGCAAGCAACAGAAACAATCTGAATTATAGAACCATCAAATCACTCAGTTATCAAAATCAGTAACCCGGAGAATTGGGCACACTGTTCTCTACTAGCCTAGGTTCAGAATGAGTCAGATGAATTAATACTACTTGAAGTATGACTCGGGGCCATAAAACCTAAGTGTATTCTCGGGCCAACCACCAAAGGCTAAGCCACTGGCCCATGTGAAAGGCCGGAGTATTTATTCCCTTACAGTAGTGCTTCTCAACAAGGCGCCATCTCCCTCCTCTCTGGCCCAGGCTGGGGGACAGCCGGCAGTCTCTGGAGACATTTTTCTTATCACAGCTGAAAAGATGGTGCTACTGGCATCTAGCAGGAAGACCCTGGAAATGTGATTGAAAATCTTACCATCATAGGACAGCCCACATAACAAAAAAATGACCCACTCCAAAATGTCAATAATCCCCTGGTTGAGAAACCCTGCTTCACAGGAACTTTCAGTTGCAATCTGTGCTGTTGAGTAATCCTCTTATTAACCAAAAAGGTATTTTTGCTGCCCTGGTTCTCACTGGAAAACTCAAATTTTTAATTGGGATATAACCATGTTGAACTATTAACTACTTGGTGACATAATAAAACTGACACTCTAAATAATTTTATGAATGGCTAATTACTAAGAGTTCAGGAAGTTACAAGAACTTATTTACTATTTCAGGTCCCAGTTTGCAAATGATACCACATAACTTCTGGTGAAATTCTAATTATGAAGCAACTTTACAATAATGAAATTGGATATAAAGCATTTCACTCTTCATATTTTCTCATATGTTAAGCCCATTTTAAAATATGAATTATTATTTGGAAATTAAGTTGTAGTTAATTAGGCCATACCTTTTGTTGGAAACAACTCAATATTTACAGAGAGAAACTCATTGTTATAAAATGTCATTGAAGCTTCTCAGCATTTAAAGTGAACATAAACTCAAAGATTTCCTTCAAGAAAAGTGTATACTTCTCAGATTTAAGGCCTTATCTCATCTGATTGTCACATTCTTAACTGCCTGTCAAAGAGAACTGTAGCTCCACATCTCCAATTTTTTGCTTATTTGAAAAAAAAAAAAAACAGCAATAGTTGTGGAGTTTGGATATTATGATAGATTCCTGGTGGTCATCCAGTGAAACATTAGTAAACCAACAATACCAATAAGGGGCCCTTTTTATCTTTTAGGCACCATCCTGCACCTCAAGGATCTCATTCTGTCTATCCTATTCCTGGCCTGCCATGGGATTTTAATGGGAAAACGCAGGGT
Organism: Odocoileus virginianus; assembly: GCF_023699985.2. Classification (NCBI taxonomy): domain Eukaryota; kingdom Metazoa; phylum Chordata; class Mammalia; order Artiodactyla; family Cervidae; genus Odocoileus; species Odocoileus virginianus. The sequence continues at coordinate 84,249,908 of NC_069674.1, read as the reverse complement.
CATGCCCTGAGCCCTCTCTTCTCCATTACCAAACTTAAAAATACTACATCACATTGCCTAGTTCCATTCTCTATGACTCTCTCTTTCAAGCTTTTTTTTTTTTTTAATGTGGACCATTTTTTAAGTCTTTATTGACTTTGTTACAAAAGTGCTTCTGTTTTATGTTTTTGTTTTTTGGCTGTGAGGTTTGTGGGATCTCAGCTCCCTGACCAGGAGTCAAACCCACACCCCCTGCATTGGAAGGGGCAGTCTTAACCCTGGACCCCCAGGGAAGTCCTCCTCTGATTCTCTCTTACGAAGGAGAAATTTCCTGTGCTTAGGAGTCACTACCTCCTCCTACTCTCCAGGGAACATATTCACACTATAGAAGCATCTTTAGGAAGGCCTAATATTAACCCAAAGAAATCTTGATCTTCATGTTGGTAATTTCAGAACCTAGTATTTGACTGGCTTTCAGGAAGATAGAGGGAATTTAAGAAAATCATGATTTATATCATCTAGGTACCTGCCAATGTTTACTATGACTGTAAAAGAGGAATGTGCCTATCTTACGTGCCTGCCCTTTAATATGAATCTTTTTAGATGTCTCAGTAACTTAGCTTTTATTAAAAATCTCTCAGTAAAATTGATGCTCATGTTTAGACAGTATTTTTGGACTTAAAAATACAGGATCCTTTAAAAATCCAATATTTTGGCTTTATAAAAAGCCAGCACAAACTATTGCAGGTTCTCACCAATAAACAAACTCCTACAGACTGAATTATATTCCTCCTCAACCAATTCATATGTTAAATTTGATACCCCCAATACAATGGTATTTGGGGATGGGAGGTAATTAAGTTTATATGATGCAATGAGGGTGGGAAATTTCATAAAGGGAGCAGTGCCCTTATAAGAAGAGACACCAGATCATTCTCTGTCGCATGCATGGTCTGTTCCTCCCTCCCTCTGCTATGTAAGGACACAGCAAGAAGGTGGCCGTCTGCAAGCCAGGAATAGAGCCCTTACTGAAGAACTGAATCAGCCTGTAACTTGGTCTTGGACTTCCCAGCCTCCAGAACTGTAGGAAATAAATGTATATTGTTTAAGCCACACAGTCTATGCTATTTTGTTATGGCAACTCTGAGCTGACTAACATACAGACAAACACACAGGAAAAGAAAGAATTAACTGAGCTCCTTTATTGTCATTATACTTAATGGAAAATAGCACTATTCTTTCTTGAAAATTTTTATTGTACAAATGACACTGCAGTATCAGAAAATAATTACAAAAAATGGTAATAAGAACTCCACTCAAACAAATGATCTCTCTTCTTTCAGAGTATTATTTACAAATTAGGTTCTTCATTAATTAGTCTACAATCTTTCCCCCAAGGGGTCTGAAAATGTTCACTATGAGAAAAGCTCTTGTGACCAAGTGTGCAAGCTTGCTCAGCATGCTTTACCTCTCTGGTGCTATAGTTCACATGTCTCTGAAATGGAGGCTCTAACCAATTCATCATGCAGAGTTGCAGTAAGGAATCTTGTACACATGATCATGAGCAAAATCAGAATGCTGCAGTAAGCTCTATGTAAATCTTGAGATGTGTACATGTGTTTATCTAACAGGATACCTTCTGAGTAGGACAAAAGTCACCAAAGGCTTCCTGCCAACTAAGACTGAAGTGATAGAAAGAAAAAAAGAAAGATTAAAGTATCAAAACCACTAATGACTACCATGTGGCAGGCCCTTCCTACATTCTATGACTATTCCAAGTGTTTTGCGGGTAATAACTCATTCCATCATCAAAGCAATGTTGTACATTATTTGTGTGTATTATTTTAATCTTCTGGTTAAGAGGGAGCAAATGAGACACAGTGAACTTAAATAATTTTCCCAGGGTACTTGTAGATAGACATAGTAGCAGAGAGAGATTTGAACTCAACCCAAGTCTGGTTCCTGACTCTTCATTTTTAAGCAGGAGATAGAGCCTCTTAACTAAACCCTGACCAGCTAGCTGTAGGAAAGGAGGAAATATGCCCTAACTGCAGCACAGAGGCTAAGGAAAACAGAAAATCCCAGAGTCAGGCAGTCTTGTGGCAGACTTTCCAGTCATTGTATGGTCAGAGGATTTAAGAAATCCTAAGCCTGACATATGCATCACCACAGTAAAGATGTGCATTGCAGACATAAAGAAACTATTTTATACCCAAGAAGTAAGAATTCATTGAGCTGAATAAGTCATTGAAAAGTCTGAGTCTAGACATGGTTTTCTCAGCATATTATTCTTGATTCTCCCAACAGTTAAAATTACCTGTTATCTATATAAACTCCAGGATTTAGAGATTTTTATTTCCAGCTATGTAAGAATAATCCATGAATTTAGTGTGCCAGACAAAGTCAGGCTGTACGTGGAATAGTCACAAATCATTAAGAAACCAAAATATTACTGTGTAACAAAGCCAAGCATTAAGCCATCACATAAACTTGGGGGCATTTTGCAGCCAATCTAAACAGCTAATCAAATGAGATCATGCTTACTTCTGGAAAGCAAGGCTGGCTAATCTTGGCTGGTTCTCATAAACTCACTTCCTTGTGAAATTTAGGAAAAGCCACCTAGGTTTGTCCCTAGGGACTGAGGTCTGTTACGGAGCATCCTTATTTCATGTTCATGCTGCTGTTCTACAGGAGGAGACAATATTCTTTTAAAGTCATGCAGATTATTTATTTGATGGCTTAGGTTTTTATACTTCCTAATTCTTCTAAATCTACTTTAAAACGTGAAATATAATTTTCATTTAAATACAAGCTAAGCTTTAGAAATATTTTTGACAAAGTAAAAATGTAAAATTAAAAGGATATACACAAGATAAAACATCCAAACAAAAGAGGAGAAAAAAAGAGTTAATGAGAATGATAAAGAGAAAACATACACAAGAAACTACAATCACTGGATATAGAAAGAGTACAAAGAGATTTCTTCTAATTTTTGAATCTGGGTCTCTTTGGGAACAAAAGAAGCTTACTACCATAGTAGTATACATTCTAACCAAGAGTTTCAGCAACAGCCTTCTTCTCCTATTCAGAATATTATTTGTGTTCTTAGTCTCAATTATTGCACCTAAGAGAGCCATAAGCAACAAGTCTGCATCCTTAACTTCTTGTTTCTTCCTGTTTTTTAAATTCAGATGTGTATTCTTTCCAAATGTTTGTCTTTTTTTTTCCTTCCCTGCAGTTTATCGGGATGTTTCTTTTACATCACTCCCGTAAACACAGTGCATATTCTGTCTAATACATGGTACTACAGAACTCAAAAGGTTACCTTGTCATTGGTGTTGGCCCAACCACCCAAATCTTGCCAGGGATGTTTACTGCCTCATCAGAAACACATTGCCTGCATTCATCCTCTGTCCTCATCAGCCTCTGAAGGCCAATAAACTATCCAGTAACTAAAGACAAATGAGACCTCTCAGACTGCAAATTCCTTCTGTTGTCTACATAGACATTCTAATATATCTTGCTTTTTCATTATGAGACTACTGCTGCTAATTTTTCACCTTTATCTGGCTAGTGAGACAGGCTTGACACTTTATTTCACAGGTGTATTAACATTTGCAGATACTCAGTTATCTTTTCACGCTTGGAAAAGTTTATTGACTAAGACACACCAGACAGAGTATCAACTTTTATAGTAATGTTTTTCAAAATGGTACCTGTTGACCACCTACATTAGGATCACTTCTGCAGTTGTTAAAAATAATTCTTTATCAAGAGAAGAATTTTAAAATAAGTTGTAGCACATTCACACAATAGAAATCTACTTGGCAATAAAAAGAATCAACTGCTACACTTCACATAAATTTCACAAATGTGCCGAGAGAAAGAAGTTGAGGCAAAAAGTATACAGCACGTGATACACTGATAGGGGTTTCTAGACATGGAAAAACTCAAGTTGTGGTTAATGAGTGTTACTGTGTCTCACTACCCAAGCATCTACCTTTATCAAAATAAACTTTTAAGTTCAGAATTCTTACAGATGTACAGAAAGGTCTAGAATAATACAGAGTCAATGTATACCCCATACCTAATCTTTATTGTCAACATTACAGTGCTGCACTAGTCATAACTAGTAAACGGATACTGACCTGTTATTATTAACTGAAGCTCATACTTCACTGAGATTTATTCAGTTTCCCCCACACTCACCCCAATGCCATTTTCTGTTTCAGGATCCCACCCAGGAGATCATATTTTATTTAACCATCAGTTCTCCTTTGGCTCCTCTTGGCTGTGACAGTTCTTCAAATTTCCTTATTTTTGATGACCTTGAGGATTTTCAGGAGCACTAACTAGGTATTTTGTCATAGGTTCCTCAATTGGGGTTTGTGTGACACTTTTCTCATAATTATAGTGTGGTTATGGATTTGGAGGAGGAAGACCACTGAAGAGAACTGCCATTCTCATCACATCATACAAAGCAATGGGACACATGATCAATAAAACATCACTTATGATGTCAAAGTTGATCACCTGAGTATCTACCTGCATTTTAAAGCAAGCTCCTTAGGTGTTTCTCATATCCACTAATTTTCAAAGATCTATATCAAATTTTAACATTCCACAGAGCTTTGAATAAATCCACATAATGAACTGTAAAACAATTCCCTGCTGAAAGTCATCTACTGCCCATCAGAAGAGATATCTGCCAATATCTTTTTAATATTTATTGTACCACTGTAGCTGACAATAGGGTCTCCTCCTTCCTCAGTTCAGTTCAGTTCAGTTGTGGCCGACTCTTGGCGACTCCATGGACTGCAGCACACCTGGCCTCCCTGTCCATCACCAACTCCCGGAATTTACTCAAACTCATGTCCATTGAGTCGGTGATGCCATCCAATCATCTCATCCTCTGTTGTCCCCTTCTCCTCCTGCCCTCAATCTTTCCCAGCATCAGGGTCTTTTCAAATGAGTCAGTTCTTTGCATTAGATGGCCAAAATATTGGAGTTTCAGTGTCAGCATCAGTCCTTCCAATGAATATTCAGGACTGTTCCTACTTATTGCTTTTTCATTGGATGATACTTCCCTTCTTCTCAAAACTCCCCATTGCTTTGAATGTAATGCTATCCAACAAGTTTAACACCCAGTAATTATCTTTAATTCAATTCTCCTTGACTACAGATCTCTGAATTTCTGGCCATAATTCCCTAGAGGTTTTAGTTCCCAACTATCTACTCTCCTTGACTATTCCTCACCTATGTCTTAGTCACTTCAATATCCACAAACTTATTAGCCCTAATACCTGGCCTCACTATCCAGTGATATTGCTTCCATCCCACCTCAGCTATGGTCATACCCAAATCTCATCATTAACAATGATTTTCTCTGCTAAAATTTCCACCACCTTCTCCCCCTAGCACACTTTCAACTAATGATTGTGCTTCTGACTTCATTGAGGAAGTGGAAGCAATCAGAGGATTTCCAGGTGCCCATATCACCTTATCTACCAACATCAATACCCATACACTCTGCCAGAAGGTCAAGGAACAAATTACCCTTTTTTTTTTTCTATGTAAGGTCAACCTTCACTTCAGTACTGGAACCCATCCATTTAAGTATAATCAAGGTCAGTGCTTTTGCTATGGCCTATTTTTTTTCTTGCATCATCACATAATTTTTCTCTATAATGGTCCATTTCTATTAGTACACAAATATATACAATTAAAAAAATATTCCACTGATTCTATATCCTTTAAAAGTTTGTGCCACATTTCTCTGCTAGTTCTAAGCAACATTTCTCAAAAAGAGCTTCTGAGGTCAGTTTCTCCCTCCTCTCTTCCTATGCCCTCTTGTTCCCACTTCATTCAGACTTTATACTTTCCACTCCATCGAAGCTGCTCTTGTCAAGTGCACAAAAGAACTCTGTATTATATAATCAAGGGGTCATTTATCAGTTATCCAATTGGATCAATCGTAACTATTTGATAGAGTTGATCACTTTTACTTGGAACAATTTCTGTACTTGACCTTTGGAGTACCAAACTAGCTGCTCCTTCTCAGTTTCCTTTGGTGAATCTTTTCCATATCCCATACCTCTGAACACTGGAATATTGCATCCTCTAACCCAAGTTAGAGACTCCATTTGCTAACCCAAGTGATCTCTCCTTGTCTCACAGATTTAAATATGACCACAACTCTGAAAGTTTCTAAATTTATATTTCTGGCCTGAACTACTCCATGGAGCTCCAGACTTATATGCCTTCATATGTTGTTATCTTGATTTAGATATAATAAACATATATCAAAGAAAAATCACATAAGATCAGTTAGATAAGGAAGACTTCATTCAGGACTATTACAATAGGGGAAAGAGACTGAACTCAATTCTATTGAAACAAAAACAAAAGTAGAAAGGACTGGGTCAAGGTTGGTCAATGTGTCTAGGTCATCAGTTTTGGTAATTGGTGCTTACTGTAGTTAGTCTCCACCCTTCCACAGAAGCTGAGATAAGATCAGTTTCTTTATGATTATGTTTCAAAGAGATTTCTCCCAGATCCTAGAGAAAGACTTCTGGATTGTAAAAGATTTGCATCTCAAAGGGACAGAGGAAGTTTTCTCATGCATATTTCTAAAATAAATGCTCTTTAAAAAGGGATGACAGAGGCCTACAGTTGGGAAGAAATCTTTTTAAAGCTTTGTCAAGCTGAGGGAAATTTTAAGGCTATCTTAGTCATGTCTCATACTTAACATGACCAAAAATGAATCACTGATTTTTCTTCACCCTCTAACCTGCCCATTGCCCAGTATTCTCCAGTTCAGTGGCAATTTATTTGGGCTAAAAACTTTACAGTCAGCATCAAACACTCCCCCACCCCTGACATTCTATTCTTCAGCAATATACATCCAGTTTCCAGCCACTTCTCATCAGCTTCTCCATGCCACCCTAGCCTAAGCAACCAAAACCAGCCAATGGGTATTAAATTGCTTTCCTACTAATTTCCGCTAGTTTCCTACTAATTTACTCTACCTTACTACTGGGTATTAATTAGAGTGCCAATTTCCCAATAGAGGAAAACAATAAAATGGGAAAGACTAGAGATCTCTTGAAGAAAATGAGAGATACCAAGGGAATATTCCATGCAAAGATGGTACAACAAAAGACAGAAATGGTATGGACCTAATGGAAGCAGAAGATATTAAGAAGAGGTGGCAAGAAACACAGAAGAACTATACAAAAAAGTTTTAATGACCCGGACAACCAGGATGGTGTGGTCACTCACCTAGAGCCAGACATCCTGGAGTGTGAAGTCAAGTGGGCCTTTGGAAGCTCCACTAAGAACAAAGCTAGTGGAGGTGATGGAATTCCAGCTGAGCTATTTCAAATCCTAAAAGATGATGCTGTTAAAGTGCTGCACTCAACATGCCAGCAGATTTGGAAAACTCAGCAGTGGCCACAGGGCTGGAAAAGGTCAGTTTTCATTCCAATGCCAAAGACAGGCAATGCCAAAGAATGCTCAATCACGCAATTGCACTCATTTCACATGTAGCAAGGTAATACTCAAAATCCTTCAAGCTAGGCTTCAACAGTAATGAACCAAGAGCTTCCAGATGTTCAAGCTGGTTTTAGAAAAAGCAGAGGAACCATAGATCAAATTGCCGACATCCTTCAGATCATAGAAATAGAGAATTCCAGAAAAATACATATTTCTGCTTCACTGACTATGAAATGAAGCCTTTGACTGTGTGGATCACAACAAACTGGAAAATTCTGAAAGAGATGGGACTACCAGACCACCTTTCCTACCTCCTGAGAAACCTGTATGAGGTCAAGAAGCAACAGTTAGAACCAGACTGGTTCCAAATTGGGAAAGAAGTACATCTAGGCTGTATATTGTCACACTGCTTATTCAACTTATATGCAGAGTATATCATATGACATGCTGGGTTGGGATGAAATTCAAGCTGGAATCGAGATTGCCAGGAAAAATAACAGTAACCTTAGATATGCAGATGACACCACACCCTAATGGCAGAAAGCAAGGAGGAACTGAAGAGCCTCTAAGTGAAAGTGAAAAAGGAGAGTGAAAATGCTGGCTTAAAGCTTAACATTCAAAAAATTAAGATCATGGCATCCAGTCCCATCACTTCATAGCAAATAGATGTGAGAACAATGGAAACAGTGACAGACTTTATCTTCTTGGGCTACAAAATAACTGCAGGCAGCTATTTCAACCATGAAATTAAAAGATATTTGCTCCTTGGAAGAAAAGCTATGACAAACCTAGACAGCGTATGAAAAAGCAGAGACATCACTTTGCCAACAAAGGTTCATATAGTCAAAGCTATGGTTTTTTTAGTAGTCCTGTATGGATGTGAGAGTTGGATCATAAGGACAGCTGAGTGCTGAAGAATTGATGCTTTAGAACTGTGGTATTGAAGACTCTTGTGAATCCCATGCTGCAAGGAGATCAATGCAGTCAATCCTAACGGAAATCAATCCTGAATATTCACTGGAAGGATTGATGCTGAAGCTGAAACTCCAATTCTTTGGCCACCTGATGCAAAGACCCTAATGCTGGGAAAGACTGAACATTGAACACAGGAGGAGAAGGGGACGACAAAGGATCACTGATGCAATGGACATAACTTTGAGCAAACTCCAGGAGACAGTGAAGGACAAGGAAGCCTGGCATGCTGTAATTGGCGGGGTCACCAAGAGTTGGACTGGACTGGGTGACTGAACAACAATTTTCCATTTAAACCAGAATAAAATCCAAACTCACTATTTTGACTTACAAAGCCCAATACACTTCTTTTTTTTTTTAGTCCTTAAACTCCTATGAGGTTTCTGCGGAGGGATTTTTTTTTTTTTTGCTTTTTTATTTGTGTGAAATGAAACATTTTGTGCTCTATGCTCTAGCAGTAAACAAGCCTTTTCCAAATGTAAATTTCTCAGCCTCGGTGAAAGAAAGCCAGCCATTTGCAAGCCATCAGCCACTTCCTCTCTTGTAGGAGTTGAGGAGTTGGGGGGGATGTCAGATGCGGCCATCTGCCATGATTGCCATCTCTTATGGTAAAGAAGGAATTAGTATGTGAACAATAAAGCAAGCAGGATTTGCCCCAGATAGCTAGATGCATATAAAAGAAATGATTTCAGCAAGCCCAAATGCTTGTATTTTCCATACATAGAAGATCTCTAAATCTCTTCACATGAGAGATTTAGTTTTTTCTTAATTAACAGTAATCTTTTAATATTCAGTTTACCTGCCTCTCACTGCAAACTTGTATATAGCCTGGCTCCCATCCTGCCTCCTCAGAATCAGCTCTCTCAGGGTCACCTGAGATACTGCCTCCCAAGACCTAACATTCCCATGGAATAAAATCTAACTCTCAATTTTTAGGTTGCATGCATAATTTTTTTGTTGATATTTGTCAGAACTACGCTTCCTACAGATATCAGTCTGGCTTTCTTCCATCAGGTCTCACCTCTAATGTCAAACATTATCCTCTATTTGAGTTCTTCCCTAAACTTATATATCACAGTATAATAATTCTGCTTTATTTTGTTCATAACTTATCATCACTTGGTATTATTTTGTTTGCTCATTTATTTATTTTCTGTCTCTCCAACTAGAATGTATATTATATGAGAGCAGGGAGTTTGTATATTTTTGTTCACTACTGAAGTGTGCCAGGCACAGAGCAGGCAATATATATTTGTTCAATAAACGAATTAATTCCCTGCCCTAGTCTAATGTTCACAAACAGCTATAGATCTCCATGAAAGCTCTTCACCATTTTCAATAACTTTAGTGCCAGGCTCTTCATTTTCCTCTCAACTCTGGCTTCTGTTACCTCTGATGATTTAAACATCAAGAACATCTGCTTATCTTAGCCACAAACACATCATCTTCAGTCTCTCAAACTAATGGAAAAGCTGTACTGAAAACTCCAAGGTCTGCAATTCCCCTTTACAAATACAATCCGTTGCATTCTCACTTGTCCTCATCCTTCTGACCAACTGCACTTGTTACTGTCTTGATTATAATTCCTGGCTACTTAATCTCAACGTGTTTTCCCAGGATATTGCTCCATTTCTTATACTTCTTTCCCATTCAACTCCGTCTCTTACAGAATGGGTTCCAAATCATTTTGATAATGACTGCAGACCTTTAGGTTTCTAACCTTTCCAACCACTAGCACTGGGAAATATATTATACTTATTTCATCCATCCTTATTGTCCTGTTATGCTTTCTATTCTAATAATTCTATAATTTTCCATTATATCATTACAATTCTCAAATTGGTTCCTCATTGCATAGTATTCCTGTTTTTCTTTTACATGTCATGGATTTTGTTGCTCACATTTCCATTCCCATATTTCTCTAAACATCAATTTTCTTTTTCATTATGTTCAGTAGGCAACATCATATTTTACAGTCATCTGATGTGAAATTTTCAAAATTTCTCAACACTGAACTCCCCTCCCTTTTCATCTCTTCCTTAACTCCAATATTCAAGGAAGTTGTGTACTCTTGCCTTGACAGCCCACATCTATAAACTTTGTACTTATTCACATCCTATCATATCTTATTTGGGACATAAACTACTTTTTCCCAGCAGATCTAATCAACCCTGTCTCTCTGTGCTTAACCTCAGAATTTTTTTTTTTCTTTTTGTCCACCTTGATTAGTTTCTAAGGAAAAAGAAAACTTCTAAGGATAAAGATGAAGTCCAACTATTCCCAGTGTTTAACAAACTGTAGAGCTATCATTCTACAAATACTGAATGAACAAATGAATATTTATTTAAGGCTTTGAAAAGAGCCTATAGTTAGGGGTGAAAGGGAATGGAATGTTAGATATTTTTTCTTCACTCATTATTCTCCAGAATTATCATCAGAAGAATGGTTCATTATTTGAAATTCGTGATGTTGGTGGTGGTATGCTATTTAGTTCATACACTTCATATTTCATAGTAGTCACTTTAAAACATTCCAAAATCTGAGACTGAATGCTGATAAGTCTCAGACCTCACTTTCTTTGCCCTGAAATTCAGAGCCCAGTTGGATGATTCATGGAATCCTTATTTCACCTGAATTATATTGCTGAAAGCTCTGTTGAATCTGCATTGAATCCAAGCCTGCCCATCAGTCATGTTTGGAAACATCACAGGAAATCACTTTCAGGAGTTCTAGATCCCCCCATTTAACCTTGAAGAGAGACCAAACTTGAAATTATACTGTGCAACCAAAGTTTTCATTTTCTAGTCATCATTTCTGAGAAAATAGCCTATAAATATATCATTTTAAAAAAGATAATACTTTCATTGATCTGTTGGATTTGCCTTTCATTGAAATTGAAACAAAGACCTAAATTTTTTAGTTTATTCTAGTGTGTTTTATTTTGGCAGCTATCAGACAGCTCTCTATTGTTGTCAAAACATATTATGGTCCTTTCTTAATTCTTATACTTTCATGAGTTTCAGATCTGCTAGCAAATATGGCCAAAAAAAAAAAAAATCTAATTAAAAAAATTCAAATATTTTGACTTAGATACCTGATGAGCTTTCTATATAGCTCTGCAAGAATGGGTTTTAGAATGCTATTTTAAAATATTCTGTGATATAGCTAAAGAAGTAAATTACATCTTTACCACTATTACCTCCCTCCCTCCCTCATTTGAACCTTTTTTTCAGAAATAGATAGTTTGGGATAAAAAAAGAAGTAGAATGGAGCTAAGAAACTCTGTTTAATTTCTCATTCTGTTACTAGGACTCCATGGAATTTTTAAAGAGCAAAGTACTTCTTCCTAAAGAGTTACTGCCTTATAAAACCAGACCCTGTCAACCAAGTGGGGGACAGCAGGCCAAAAATATGGGCTCCTGAAAAAATACCCACATCCTAATTCCAAGTACCTGTAAGCTCATACATGTCTTTACAACAGGGACACAGGGTAAGACTTCACATCACAAAGAAAGATTTCATACCACATACAAGATGCACGTGCACGCACACACACACATATCACACACACACCACACATACACACCACATATACACACCAGACACACACACATAATACACACACACACCATACACACACATACCATATACACACACACCACACACACACCACACACACACACACACCACACACACACACATACCATACACACACCATACACACACACACACCACACACATACCATCACACACACACACCACACATACCATACACACACCATACACACACACACCACACACACACACACACACACACACACCATACACACACACACCACACATACCATACACACACCATACACACACACACCACACACACACCATACACACACACACCACACATACATACCACATACATACACACACACACACACCACACACACATACCATACACACACACACACACACACATACCATACACACACACACACACACATACCATACACACACACACCACACACATACCATACACACACATACCATACACACACATACCATACACACACACCACACACACACACACACCATACACACACACACACCACACACACACACCATACACACACACACCACACACACACATACCATACACACACCATACACACACACATACCATACACACACACACCATACACACACACACACACCACACACACACACATACCATACACACACCATACACACACACACACCACACACACACACACACGAAGTCATTGTCAAGATGGAGGCAGAGATGGAGTCCTGTAGCCATAATCCAAAGAATGCTAGAAGCTGTTGCAGCCTGGTGGAACAGAGACCAGAACCTGCCCCCATGACTGGAGGGTGCGGCAAACTGCGCCCTCGTGATTGTTCTGGTAAGCATGCCAAACGGACATTTCTGGGGTGGGACATGCTCCGCTTCACTGCCTACCCCTGCGTCTGTCTCCATGGAAACGAAACAAGATATTCCTGGTCAACAGCAGAGCCTGCGCTAATCAAACTCCCCAGTATAGCTATTCCCTAATGATCTCATGTGACTTTTGCCAATGAAAGTGCGGGCTGAAAGGAGCCATTTTGTCTTCCTGCCATGGAGAGCAGGAGAGCCTCCCGACTCCCCGGTTGCCAAATTGTGTGTCTGTCTTTTCATCAGGCACTCGCCCCCACTTCAGGTCTTTCTCACCCGCATTGCTGGACACGGCAAGAAGCCACCACAACCTTGAAGAGGCAGGAAACAGATTCTCCCCTATAGCCTTCAGAGGGAGTGTGGCTCTGCTAGCTTAATTTTGACCCAGTAAAATTTCTCTCAGACCTGTGGCCTTCAGAACTATTGAGAAAATGAAGCTCTATAATTATAAGCCAGTGGTATTTGTCATAGAAGCCATAGGAAACAAATATATTGTGAAGTCTGTCTATCTAGAGAAAGAAACCAAAGTTCATGAAGGTGACATTACTCACATAAAATTGCACAATTAACAGATAAACTAGGGCTAGAAACCAAATTTCTGGAGTGCCGATTTAGGAACATTTTATTCATTATATCACTTCCTTTTCATAGTTCACGAAAACATAGTTCATAGTTCGAGCACCAGTAGTCATGACCTTTTCCATAGAAACTAGTAGAATTAATATTCCTGTCATGCTCATTCTTATTCATCAGCAATCTAGTCTCACTTAAATAGCTTTACGTTGAATAGTTTGCAGTATTCATCTAGCTCCTACCAAAGAGCTGGGGATGTTTGAAGCCAGTGATCCAGTATATTTCCCATTATTTCCTTTTAAAATCAATTCAGGAACCAGGAACAGAAGGCATATCCAAGTTACTCAAGACTGGGAGATTTTTAACTGTCAGCCTGCTTGGTTCATCCCTTGGAAATATTAATTTGGGTGGCCACCTTGGGGCTCTCCCTTGGGATAGTACCATGGAATTCTGGACTTTACTTCTATTTTTAAAGATCATAAATGTTAAATTTTCAAGTATCTGTCTTTAATGTTACTGCTTTGGACCCACAGAAGTGGCCAGCAGTATAGTCATCTTTTAAGTAGCTGCAATAGTTGAGTTGCTTTGACCCAGTTTTTTTCTAGGATAGCCTGACAAACTTCTTACTTCATCTCCCTTGCTCCTCTCAACTTTCTCATACTTTACACTCTGAATTATATTCATGTGAGTTTTAAGTAGTATGTATTGTTGAGTCTAGTATAAACATTTCTACAGATTGACAAAGGCTCACTCCTTTTATTTCCTTTTCTCTCCTGATGTATAAACACATCTTTAAACTCAAACATATATACTTTAAATATATTGAAAATAATATTGCTACATCCAATCTGTTTTATTCTCCACAAAGTAAAATGATTGGAAGAGAAGACTTAATATCAGTATAGCTCCTTAATACTATACATTAAGTTAAATAAAATTTGAAGAAGTTAAATAATTTGCTCAAGGTCACATTCCTAAATTGTAACACAAGCATTACTAGAAGTCAGATTCCCTGAAAGTCAAATTTATCAAACATTTATTAAATGTTCCATCTCTGCCAAGGTATCACAAGTGCTTTCTCAGTTAATTTTCACTATGATTCCCTCAAAAAGAGGTAATTAAGTGTCTTGCCCAATGTCTCAAATATAAATAGTGGAGTTCTGACTTACTTTTGTAATATATACATGTTATTTTAGAAGCTATAGTCATTGCAGGAAAAGTACAAAATATAGATAGTTAAAATAAAAACCAATGCTGCAATCTTATACTAAGTTAATCATGATTTATAATATTGTATACATTTGTCTCCCCTTATCTGCTGTTTCGCTTTCTTTGGTTTTAGTTACACATGACCAACCAAGTCTGAAATAGTAAATGGAAAATTCCAGAAATATAAAATTCATAAGTTCTAAATGGTGCACCATTCTGAATAATGTGATGAAATCTCACACCACCCTACTCCTTCCTGCCTGGAACATGAATCATCCCTTTGTCCCCTGTGTTCACGTGGTATATGCTACCCCTCATTAGTATAGGAAAAAACAGTAGAGCTAGGGTTCTGTCCTATCTCCAGTTTCAGGCAGCCACTGGGGATCTTGGAATATATCCCCCATGGATAACTACTGCATTTTATTCACTTTTGTATACACATTCAAATATGCAGATATGTGTTCTTGTTAAATGTGACTTTATATTTTACTTTGCAAATGTACATTTTCACTTTTCAATAGATCATGAACATTCTTCCTATAAATGATTATTATTTCTAAAGGCTAGCAAATCTTTCATTACGTAGATGTATCATTATTTAATGCCTCTATAATTGTACACATGAATGATTTTCTTTATAAAAGTGCTGGTTGTATAAGCCATACTATGAAGACATTCTTATGTCTAGGTTTTTGAGCATTTTCCCATTTCCCCACCATAGGAAAACACCTTTAACTAGAAGGAGATGCAGATTAAGATTTTCCAACTGTATACAGCCCCTGGCAATTCGTGAGTGTCTTCATTGCCCCAACCTCTTCTAACATAAAATATTAATATTTTTAATCTTTAAAAATTGAATAAAAGAAAAATACATTTGATTTATTACTATCCCCATATCTTCTGACTTCAAAGGCTCTTCTAGGACCTGTATTTCCATAATATAATACTTTTAGTTATTTATTATGAATTAATCTTTTAGAATCAAAATTTTAAAAAAGCTTTTCCATGCCCTCAGTTAAACATTTTTCTTAATCAAAGAAGGGTTGTGCTTTCTATTGATTAAAAAGTCATTTAAAAAATCTGTGATCTGTAAATACCTATTCTCTGAAGCTCTCATGGACCGATTCTCTTCAAACATTTGATTTTAAAAAGCAGGGATTTATGTGTGATGGCCTTATCAGTGGCAAACAAATCCTATTTCCAGGTAAATAATTTAGCCTTAATGGCATTCTGAATTTCTGTTGGGGTCATACTGACTAGATTAAACTCTTTCCATTTCTATTTTCACTCTACCTTCAGTTAAGAAGGAGGAAAAGCCATTAATCTCATATTAGTTTGAGGACCACACTTCAATACCATTTTGTCTAAATATAGCTATCTCCTTCCTCTTTAAAATGTTTGTTTATAGCAGCAAAGCTAATGGTTTAACTGTGAAATATAGTCACCAAGATAATTAAGTTGCTTTTAAATTTAGACTACTTAATAAAGACCAGATGACATTAAATCTATTTTAAGAAAAATTCAAGTAAGACAAAATACCATCTCTTTAGCCACCTACATTTTTCAATTTCTATTTTAGCAAAGCCTCATAATAAGGGGACCCTTCTCTAAGCTTGGGTAATTAAATATTCCCACTACTAAAAAAATGAAGCTATTTCCTTCTATCAGTATATTAAAAATAAAGTGAAAGGTATGTCATGCAAAATAAGGTTATTTAAATTACAGGTTTGTATTCTACAGTCATATTAAAAGCAAAATATATCATCTTATTAATTTTATGGCTCTGATTTTATTTTTCATGCCATTGATTTTATTAAAATTATAGCGCTTATAAAAGAAAAAAGCCACATTGAAAGTAAAAATCCCATCCTCACAAAACTTGACCATTCACTGAACACTATTTCAGACCTCTTTTTATATATTTGCACAAACTCTAACTATGCTGTGAAGGAGAGGTACGTGACAATGTTAAAGGGTAAACTAAGGGGATGCCTTACTTTAGGTTTTTTCCAAAAGCTAACCCTGAGATAAGAACTCAGTGCAGGTGGTTTATTTGGGAATTAATCCCAGGCACGCACGTGAGGTCGTAGAGAAAACGATGTAGGGAAGGAAAATGAGTTAATGAAGAAGGCTTTCATGAATGAGCCACCTCTGTGCAGAACTGAAACTCATTTCTGTTAAAGATTCTTTAAAGGGTTAAAAGACTCTGTAGGACACAAGTCAGAAGTGTCCCACTTGCAGGGAGCTCAGACCAAGGCTCTGTGGCAACCTAGAGTGATGTGAGCGGTGGGAGGGAAGCTTCAGAGGGAGGGGACATGTGTATGCCTATGTCTGATTCATGTGGATGTAGGGCAAAAACCAACACTATATTATAAAGCAAGTGAAAGTGAAGTGAAGTCTCTCAGTCATGTCCGACTCTTTGTGACCCGTGGACTGTAGGCTACCAGGCTCCTCCGTCCATGGAATTCTCCAGGCAAGAATACTGGAGTGGGTTGCCATTTCCTTCTCCAGGGGTATTATAAAGCAATTATCCTCCAATTAAAAAGAAATAAATTAAAAAAAGAAATGTCCCACTAATATATGGAGTAGATGGGGTACTTATCAACCAGCTAGTGTTGGATGATGTTTGCCTCTAAGAACATTAAATTCTAGGCAACTTCAGGGTTATGCCAATGGCATCCAAGCAAGCCCTCGAGCAGAGAAACAAAGATGCAAGTACTGGAGGTGGGAGAAGGTCAGTGTGTACAGAAAGATCACTGCAGATGCAGGTAAACTCAGAGGAGGCTGGGTCATGAGTTAAGAATAATACACATGACAAGGAGTTTGATCTAGTCGGGAAGAGCAAGGAAAGCTTCACCAAGGGAGAAACACTGAAGGTAACAATGAGAACATTCATTTTTATATCCAAAGCAATGTAAAATACTAGGATGTTTTAAACAATGGGGGAAATGAAGAGCTATGTATCTTAAAAACACTAATCAGGCTGTGGATTGGAAATGCAATGCTGTCGGAGCTGGAGCGAATGATGGTAAGCCCCATAAAAGATTATTGCATGTTAAGGCTGAAGGTAACTGGATTCTTGGACTCAGAGAGTGCCATGTTTAAACATATGGATTCTACCTTCAAACCGCTCAGGTGTGTACCTGACTTCATGCCTTTCAAGCAACTTACGTATATTCCTTGTGCCAAGAATCCTTATCTGTAAAATACAAATAATCACAGAATCTATTTCACAGAGTGTTTGAGATGATTAATTGCATTAATAAAGAAAAAGCTCTTAGAAGAGTACTGGTACATAGTAAGTGCTCTATTAATCTGGGCTATTTCTTTTGATGAGGTAGAGGTGAGGATGAAATGGGAAATCAGGATATGTTTAGGATGAGAAGCAAGATTTCTAGATTGGATTTTAGGCAAAGGGTAAAGTTTCAAAAAAGATTTCTGGATTGTGCCTTGCATAATGGGATAGAGAGCAATATCAATCACAGGAATACAGAAAGACAATCATATTTGAGAATAAAAGATCATGAGGATATCTGGGACATGTTGGATCTGAACTGAGTTTGAGATATTTAAGAAGAAATACCAAGTAAGCATTTGCATATAGAGATGTGGAAAACAGATGAGAGATGCTGGCTAGGAATACAAAACTGTAAGTTGTTTGGATAGAGGTGGGAGTTAAATTGGAAGATGTGGATGAAAGAGCTTAGAATGAGAAAAGAATGCTGTACATAATAAAGAAATGCTAACAGTACATAGTGCTAGGTTTAGGCTAAACTGGAAAGTAAGCAAAAATTTCAAATGTCTATCCTAACCTCTCAATCTTTCTCAAATACCCTCCCCTTATCTTGACAGCCCTTACAAATTGTTCAATGAATTCATGTTGCTCCTATCTGCCTTATTAAGAATTTTTTATTTTTATTTTTAACTTTTGGTCATGCTAAGTGGCTTGCAGTTCCTTGACCAGGGACTGAACTCAGGCCACAGCAGTCAAAGTGCTGAGTCCTAACCATTGGACCTCCAGGGAATCCTCAAGCCAGGATTTACTGAACAACTTCTATAACCAGAGACTATTCTGTATGCTAAACACTCAGCAGTGAACAAGAGACATAGTCTCTGCTCTCTTAAGACTATGTATCATATAAAGAAAAAGATAAGCAGCTAACTGTAACAGGTAACGTGATAATATGAGACAGAATGATTACCTTGGTTTGGGTGGAAAGGGATGGTCTCATTGAGACATAACATTTACACTGATATTTTAAGTATAAAAGGGAGGCTGCCATGAGTCATCATGTGGAAGAATATATCACATAAAGGTCATCACCCTACAGAGACAAGGTTGTGAGCTCAAGAGGCAGAGAGAAAGGCTGTGTGCCTATAGGAGAAGAGTGGAAGGATAAAAATTTAAAGAGGTAGCCGAATATCCATATTTAAAAGGCTCTGTAAGCCAGAGGAAGAAGTGTAATAATAAATACGTACAATAGTAAGTCACTGGAGAGTTTTAAGCATGGGATTGACGAGATCCAATCTGTGTTTTAAAAATATCATTCTGGTTGTTCTATGGGTAGTATATTACTGCAAAGACAGAACATAAGCAGGGAGGCCAATTAAAATGCTAGTGCTATAATCCAGATAGAAAGGATGATAACTGGTATAATATCAGGAGTATATAGTGTAAACAGAAAGAACTAAAGATTTTTTCACATAGCATAGAGGTGGAGTCAAAAGGACAAACTTAAGAATTAGATGAAGAGAAGAGGAATAAAAGATGACTCTCAGATTTTAGACTTAAGTTAGCGCAAGTGATGCCATAGACTAAGATGCAGAATGCTGAGGGAAAACAGAGTTAGGGTTGAGAAATTGAGTTCTTGAAAGAAGAATTAACAAAAAATTACTTTTTTTTTTTTTAACAAATCACTCAATGCTCATATAGAAAATACAAGTCTGGTGTGTGTGTGTGTGTGTGTGTGTGTGTGTGTGTAATTCAAAGATGAATGTAGAGGTTTTGATGGCATGCACTAAACTGTAAAGTATGCGACATGGTAAGATAAGAGTGTATAGACCCAGAACAGAAAATGGTATGGGGACAGAGAAAGAGCCTGGGAAGAAAACTGAAACTGAGCAACTGATGATATTGGAGGAAACTAGGGGAATGTGAAGCCACAAAAAGAAAACTTCTAAAAATGAAGGGAGAGGTCATCTATGCCAAATTTTGCACAAATAAATACAGGTAATTACAAGAGTGAACCAGTGGTGACAACCTTGTCTCTACTTTTCCCACAAAAGGGAACATTCTAGTTACTTGGTAATACAGCTTTCACTGAATTTACCAGATTTGTGTAATATTTTCTCAAAGTCTCCCATTTGGACTAGTTACCTAGTTCACTAAGTTAAGCTATGCAACATGAAGATCAGAATAATTAAATAAGACCAATCTGAGACTGAGCAAACATTCTTGTTTCTTAACCAATACTGTCTCTTTGTCCTGATCTCTGGACTGCTTTCAATATGAAAGATTTTTTATTAAACAAATATCTAAAAATACTTTAAAAAATATCTAAAGATACATTTAAAAAATCCTTCAAGTGTTATTTCAGTTCTTGAATTCAGTATGACTCCAAGGGTTTTCCCTGATATTTCAAGGTTGCTGCAGTTGAAATTTTCAAGTCCTGGAGATACTCATTATTCTCCATTAATTAGTAAGTACTATTCTCAAGAATAAGACATAAACATAGTAAGGCTAAAATCCATGCTTGTGGCTATGTAGTATGACTCCTTCAGATTCAGAAAATTTCCTCTTTTTTATAGCCATTAACATATAATTCCCTCAAATTAATATAAAATAAACAAAAGACCTGCTATTGTTTTGTGGAGACTCCCAGAAGCCCCCCATATTTCTTCAGATTTCAAGCAAAGATGATTAGGTTCCTACTGTTTACAAACTGTGCTGTGACTGATCTAATTCATCTCTGAGTTGCATTTTATTTGAACTTTTGCACCTATAAACTATTTTTATAATCATTTGCAACAAATACCACAGTAAAAAGTTGTGGTATGCTATGGTTGGGAAAATCTCTTTCTTTTGACTGATTGTGGCCAAGCATCAAGTTGATAGTTATTATTTCCGGAAGCTAATATGAGCCCTTGACTACTCATCTTACATGGCATGAAGGGCAAACCTGATCCAACCACTCTGCTCAGGTTCAATGTCTTGTTCTTTTAGAGACACAGAATATAGCACTTTCTTGCACAAAGATATTTGTTCATACACATTGGCTTCCCAGGCAGAACAGTGGTAAAGAAATCTGCCTACCAATGCAGGAGATGAAAGAGATATGGGATCAATCCCTGGGTTGGGAAGATTGCCTGGAGAAGGAAATGGCAACTCACTCCAGTATCTTGCCTGGGAAATCCCATAGACAGAGGAGGGTGGGCTACAGTCCATGGGGTTGCAAAGAGTCAGACACTACTGAATGGCTGAGCACACATGCATGCACACACACACAAACACATACCTTTTTCAATACTAAAATGACATTATTCATATTTTACAATTTGCTTTTTTATAAAACAGACAGCATTTCTTTGTGTTTTCATTTGTATTTCAATAGTTAGCGTATTTCCAAATGTTTTCACCACTTGTGTATAATAAATTTTTAAAATATGAGTTTTAAGGCCTTCTTGTTTTACATGTGACATAAAAAAAGTTCCCATACTTATAAATAGAAAACACTGGACAAACTAATAATCAATGACTTTTCTTGGATTCAACAGAACACAGGGTTTACAGGGAAAATTGCCACCTTGAAATCAATAAGAAAAAATATATCTAGAGAGATAAAGACCTGGAGCAGAAAACACTGTAGTAAAAATTGGTAGGAACTCTTACATGATAATTTTGATATATCATGGGAAGCTGAGTGTGGACTAGCTTGAGAGTGAGAAGCTCCTAGGGCTGAGTGTTAGAAGGGTTACATATTTTTGTAGGATTTGACTCCAGGACCCCACCAGACTGTCATTGTGATGATATAGAAAAGATACCCTCATGGGTCTCATATAGAAAGGCGGCTAGGAAAAAGGTAATTTTTGTAAAATTCACCCAGAAACTTCTACATTAAAAATGCCTAGTCTAGTATAAAAGTAAAAACACTTTGTCAGAGCTGATTCCAGCTGGAAAAAGGAATTTTTGTTCCCCGCTCCAGCCCCTCCAGTCTTCTTGTCTCACCTACTGGGAACACAACACAAAACAGAATATAATCAACTGAGGTCAGGACTTCAAGAAAATGAACTGGAAATTTTGCAGCTGGAAAAGGAATAAGAGGCAGAGAGGAAAAGCTATATTACTGGAGAAACATTCATGAAGGTTGCATCCATGAGACACATGACTATTAAAAAACTGTGATTCAATCATGAAAGAATTAAATGCTCTCCTTCACTCATACTGTACCACCAAATAACACGGATCTAGTGTAATCACACAGAGAAGGCAATGGCACCCCACTCCAGTACTCTTACCTAGAAAATCCCATGGACGGAGGAGCCTGGTAGGCTGCAGTCCATGGGGTCGCTAAGAGTTGGACACGACTGAGTGACTTTACTTTCATGCATTGGAAAAGGAAATAGCAACCCACTCCAGTGTTCTTGCCTGGAGAATCCCAGGGACAGGGGAGCCTGGTGGGCTGCCGTCTACGGGGTCGCACAGAGTCAGACACAACTGAAGTGACTTAGCAGCAGCAGCGTAATCACAATGAATTTCAGCTAAAAGAGCTGCAAGACACAAACTCTTTCTATTTAGGGAATTCTAACATTAAGAGGAGAAAATACAAGGACAATGAAGGTATATGAAGTTTCTGGAATCTACAGGTACGAAAGAATTTAAACAGCTCAACACTGAGGCAGATTTAACAGTTTCTATTATTCAATGTAGTGCTTCCAATCCAAAATTAATAGCTATGTTAGAGGGCAATGAAATAAACCAGTCATCAAAGCCAGACTCAGATATGACACAGACTTCGGAATTATTTAGACAAGGAATTTTAACTAACTGTGATTAATATATTAAGAGCTTTAATGTAGAAAGTAGACACCATGAAAGAATAGATGAATAATTTTAGTAAAAAACCACTAATAAATGATTAAAATGAAAACTTAAGATTTTTTTTTTTAAAAACTGTAACAAAAATGAACACTGCCTTCAATGGGCTTCTCAGTAGATATGACATGTCTGAGAAAAGAATCAGTGAAATTGAAGGTAAGTCGATAAAAATTTCCTAAATTGGAATATGAAGAAAAAATAGAAATATAACAGAAAATCCAAGAACTCTAGGACAATATCAAAGATTTAACATTCATGTAATTTGAGTAAACAAAATTAGAATGAGAAGAAATTGTAAATGGAGAAGAAATATTTGAAGTAATAACTGTCTATAACTTTCTAAAACTAATCTCAGATGTCCAACTATATATCTAAGAGCTCAAAGAGCAGCAAGTAGGGTAAATACCAAATAACCACAGAAATGCATATCAGATTCAAATTTCAAGAAAACAAATAGAAAGGGAAGACAGAAAACAAAAGCCACATTGTGACGTATAGAGGATCATGGACAAGAATATCAGTTACTTATCCAAGAGACTATGTAAACAAGATGAAAGTAAAGTGAAATATTTTAAATGTTGAAAAAAAAGAAAAACATTGATGAGGAATTCTTCATCAGTAAAATTACCCTTCACAAGTATACCCCTCCAAAAATAAAATTCATCACAAACAGGACAACCTTGTAAGAAATATTAAAAGAAGCAATGCAGAGGACTTCCCTGATGGTGCAGTGGATAAGAATCTGCCTGCTAATGCAGGGGACACGTGTTCGATCCCTGCTCCAGGAATATCACACATGCTGCAGAGCAACGAAGCCCATGCTACAATTATTTGAGCCTGCATGCTCTAGGGCCCACGAACCGCCACTACTGAGCCTGTGAGCCGCAATGACTGGATTCAGCATGCACAGGGCCTGTGCTCCACAGGGAGCGAGGGCGCCACGAGAAGCCCGCACACTGCAGTGAAGAGCAGCCTCTGCTCACCCAAGGCAATGAACCCTAGTGCAGTCAAAAATAAATCAATACAAATAAATAAAAAAAAAAAAGAAATTTCTGCCTGTAATACAGGCAGAAAAAAAAGGACATGGTTAGAAAACTGGAGCTACATAAAGAAAGGGAGGACAGAGAAAGAATACAGAAAGGTAAAGAAACAAGATTGCGGGGAGAAATATCAATAACCTCAGATATGCAGATGACACCACCCTTACGGCAGAAAGTGAAGAGGAACTAAAAGCCTCTTGATGAAAGGGAGAGAGGCGAGTGAAAAAGTTGGCTTAAAGCTCAACATTCAGAAAACTAATATCACGGCATCTGGTCCCACCACTTCATGGGAAATGGATGGGGAGACAGTGGAAACACTGTCAGACTTTATTTTTGGGGGCTCCAAAATCACTGCAGATGGTGATTGCAGCCATGAAATTAAAAGACACTTACTCCTTGGAAGGAAAGTGATGACCAACCTAGACAGCATATTAAAAAGCAGAGACATTACTTTGTCAACAAAGGTCTGTCTGGTCAAGGCTATGGTTTTTCCAGTAGGCATGTATGGATGTGAGAGTTGGACTGTGAAGAAAGCTGAGCATTGAAAAATTGATGCTTTTGAACTGTGGTGTTGGAGAAGACTCTTGAGAGTCCCTTGGACTGCAAGGAGATCCAACCAGTCCATCCTGAAGGAGATCAGTCCTGGGTGTTCATTGGAAGGACTGATGCTGAAGCTGAAGCTCCAGTACTTTGGCCACCTCATGCGAAGAGTTGACTCATTGGAAAAGACCCTGATGCTGGAAGGGATTGGGGGCAGGAGGAGAAGGGGACAACAGAGGGTGAGATGGCTGGATAGCATCACCGACTCGATCGGCATGAATTTGAGTAAACTCTGGGAGTTGGTGATGGACAGGAAGGCCTGGCGTGCTGCGATTCATGGGGTCGCAAAGAGTCGGACATGACTGAGCGACTGAACTGAACTGAACATAAATGTTATATTTATCTTATTTATAATTGATCTAAAAGATAACTATTGGTAAAAGCAAAAATAAGTATTGGGTGATTATAAAACACAGATAAATTAAGCCAATGACACAATATCATAATAGTGGGAAGGAGCAATTGGAACTACTCTGTTATGAGGTAATGCATAGCATGTGAACTGGTACAGTATTTGAAAACAGATTAGTTAAAAATGTATATTGTATATGATAGAACAACTTTTAAATTATTTTAACTGATACACTAAGACAAAAGATGGAATGACATTAAATTTTAACTTGAAACAAGGGAAGGTGTAAAAACAGCAAGAAGTGGGGGAGAAACAAGTAACAAATACAACAAATAGTAAATAATCACTTTAAATGTGAATTATCTAAATACATCAATGAAAAGACAGATTCTGAGTGGATTAATATAAAAACACGGCTCAGTTATATTATCTACAATATTTCCAGTTCAAATGTAAATACTGATAGGTAATAAAAAAATGGATGAAGAAATACTGTACTTTTTAACACTAATCAAAAGCTAGCTGAAGTATCCATATTAATTTCAGACAAGACGGTAATAAACGTGTCAATTTTCCAAGTAGATACAGTAACCCTAACTTTGTATTCATCTAAGAGTATAAGTGCCAAAATACATGGGGCTATAACTGAGAGATTGGAAAACAGAAATAGACAAGTCCATGATTAAAGTTACTTCAAAGCCGTTCTGTCAGTAATTGATATATCAAGCAGGCAGAAAATCAGTAAGGATATAGGTGATCTGAACAACACTATCAATCAACTCTGTATAATTGACATTTATGGAATACACCATTAAAGAAGAGCATAATATACATTTGTTTCAAGTGAACATGGAGTATACATTAAAACCGACCACATTTTGGGCCATAAAACACATCTTAACGAATCTGAAAAACTAGATATGATACAAAGTTTGTTCTCAGATAATAATAAAATGGACATTGACAATAGATAGCTGGAAGAATCCCAGATGTGTTGGAGTTTAAATAACACATGAGTTAAAGAAGAAGGCTTAGGAGAACTTTTTAAAATACTTTTAGTTAAATGAAAACAAAACAGAACTTATCAAAAATGGTAGGATGCAGTGAATGTAGCGCTTAGAAGGAAATTTATAACATTGAAATTTTAACTGTAGGGCTTCCCGGGTGGCCAAGTGGTAAAGAATCTGCCTGCCAATGCAGGGGACATGGGTTTGATCCCCTGTCCAGGAGAGTCCCACATGCCGCAGAGTACCTAAGCCTGTGTGCCACTCCTACTGAGTTTCTGCTCTAGAGCCCGGAGCTGCAGTCGCTGAGCTCAGGAGCCTCAACTACTGAAGCTCACACACCCAGAGCACGTGCTGTAAAACAAGGGACGTCACAGCAGTGAGAAGCCCGCCTGCCACAACTGGAGTAGCCCTGCCTCACTACAACTAGAGAAAAGCCCCAAAGCAACAAAGATAAACAAACAGTATAACTGCAAAGCAATGAAGATCTAACATTTAGATCTAAATTTTAGATTAAGAATAGATTTAGATTATTTTAGATTAATAAATTAATGAATTTAGATTAAACAAATTTAAAATTAAGTTAATAGTTTTAGAATAAGAAAAGAATAAAGATCTAAAATTTAAAAAATCAAAATAAAAATAAGCAAATCAGACCTAATTAAACTTAAAAATGTTTGAATAGCAAAGGAAATCATAAATAAAAACAAAAGAAAACCCTCAGGATGAGAGGAAATATTTGCACACGAAGCAACCAATTAGGGCTTAATCTCCAAAATATACAAATAACTCATGCAGCTCAATATCAGAAAGACAAGCAACCCAATCAAAAAATGGATAGAAGATCTAAATAGACATTTCTCCAAACAAGATATACAGATGGCCAACCAGGTCACGAAATGACGCTCAACATTGCTAATTATTGAAAGTGAAGTGAAAGTGAAGTTGCTCAGTCATGTCCAACTCTTTGGGACCCCATGGACTGTAGCCTACCAGGCTTCTCCGTCCATGGGATTTTCCAGGCAAGTGTACTGGAGTGGGTTGCCATTTCCTTCTCCAGGGGAATCTTCCCGTCCCAGGGATTGAACCAGGTCTCTCGCATTGTAGGCAGACACTTTACCCTCTGAGCCAGCAGGGAAGCATTATTATTAGAGAAATGTAAATCAAAACTACAATGAGGTATCACCTCACACCTGTGAGAGTGGCCATCATCAAAAAATCTACAAACAATAAATGCTGAAGAGGGCATGGAGAAAAGGGAACTTCCCACATTGTTGGTGAGAACGAAAATTTGAAAACTGAAAATAGAGCTACCATATGATCATGATCCAGGAATCCCACTCCTGGACACATATCTGGAGAAAACCATAATTCAAAAAAATACAGGTACCCTAATGTTCATTGCAGCATTATTCACAACAGCCAGGACATGGAAGCAACCTAAATGTCTATCAACAGAGATAGACCCATATACCACAGTAAAAATTTTTTAAAAAAGCTCTTCCTGAAGAAACTAGAGAAGAAAAGCAGATTAAAAATAAAGAAAGCAGTAGAAAATTAGTATTAAAAATAAGAGCAGAAACCAATAGAACGGGAAACAGGAAAATGATGAAGAAAAGCAATGAATACAAAACTGTATTCAACTACAAAACTGTTTTTTTAAAATACCAATAACATTAGAAAAACTTTAGCTAGAATAGCCAAGAAAAAAACGATGATACAATTGAACAATGTGTTAAAGAGGTGGCCATTATTACTGACCCAATGGAAATGAAAATAAGTAGTACTATCAATCAAACTATGTTCAACTTGAAAATTTAGGCAAAATAGACCAGTTCCTTGAAAAACACTACTGAAACACATAAGGAGAAATAATAGGCATATATCTATTAAAGATTAATTAATAATTATTCATCTGAAAAAATAAATCAAAGATCCAGATAGTTTCACTAATGAATTCTACCAAACATTTAACACAAAATGATACTAAATATACAAAATCTCTTCTAGAAAGTAGAAGCACAGCAAATTCTTCCTACCTCATTTTATGAGGACAGAATTATCCCAACACCAAATACAAGAAAAGAAAACAGCATTTTATTGCAGGTGGATTCTTTACTGGTGAGCCATATAGGTTACATTCAAGTACTACTTTCTTTTATATAATGGACTTAAACATCCTTGGATTTTGGTATTCAAGGGGTTTCCTGGAACAAATCTCTCAAAGATACTGAGGAATGACTATAACTCCATTTTGTTAGTTTAAAATTTTTTATTGAGATGAAATTTAGGTTACATAAAATTAAATGTTTTAAAATAAACAATTCAGTGGCCATTTAGTGCATCTACAATGTTGTACAATCATCACTGTTTTCTAGTTTCAAAATATTTCCATCACTCCAAAATAAAACACATTAAGCAATTATTCCCCATTTGACCCTTTTTGCTGATTCCAGACCTTGCCAACTACCAATCTGCTCACTGTTTATACAGATTTATCTATTCTAGACATTTCATGTAAGTGGAATTTAACAATATGTGACCTCTGTGTCTTAACTGTTCAATTTAGCAAAATCTTTTCTAGATATATCCACATTATACAATGTATCAGTACTTCATTTTTTTTTTACAACTGAATAATATTCCATTGTGTATTGATATATATGTATATATTTTCACTTTTGTTGCTTTTGTTGTTACATCTAAAAATTCATTACCAGATGCAAGGCCATGAAGATTTATCCCTATGTTTTCTTGTAAGAGTTTTATACTTGAATCACTTATATTTAGCTGAGTCAACTTAATTTTTTATATGGTGTGAGGTTAAGGATCTAACTTCATTTTTTTTGTATGTGGATATACTGTTGTCCCTGGAACACATATTAAAAAAACTTCTTTACTAATGATCTTAGCACTTGTCAAAAATCAGTTGCGCATAGATGTATAGGTTTATTGATTGGCCTCCGACTCTATTTCTTTTTTTTTCCATTTCTGATGTATAGAAACAGTTGACTTTTGTGTATTGATGGCATATTTTGCAACCTTGCAAAATTCATTGAAGGTTCAGAAAGGATTTCATGAACTTGTTTCCAGTTATTTTAAAGATGTCAACTTTACTTAATCCTCTGGTTGGATATGCCAATCATCTATAAATAATCTTAACTGCTTTTTAATATCTACAAACTGATTCTAAAGTTTAGATGGAGAGGTCAGATTAGCCAACAACACTGAAGGAGAAAAACAAAATCAGATACCACCTAATTTCAAGACTTACTTAAAAAAAAAACTACAGTATCCAAAACAGTGTGGTATTGATGAAAAAAGGGACAAATCAATGAAACGGAACAGAGAGCCCCAAAATAGACCCACATAAATATAATCAACTGGTCCCTGACAAAATAACAAAGGCAACACAATGGAGCAAAGGAAATCTCTTGAACAAACAGTACCAGAATAACTGGAAACTCACTTGCAAAAAAAAGAAATCTAGACACAGACATTAAAAGCTTCACAAAAATTAACTCAAAATGGATCACAGATCTAACTGTAAAATGCAAAATAGTGAACTCCTAGAAAACACAGTAGAAAAACTACATGACCTTGGCTATGGTGATGTCTTTATAGATAAAATTATCAAAGATATAACCTATTAAAGAAATAATTGATAATTTGAATTTTATTAAAACTTCTGCTCTGTGAAAGAATATCAAGAGAACGAGAAGACAAACCACAGACTAGAGAAGATATATGCAAAAGATACACCTGTTTAAAAGACTTATCCAAGATATATAAAGAAATCTTAAAGTTCAACAATATGAAAACAAACAATCCACTTGAAAAAATGAACCAATGACCTTAACAAATTCCTCAACAAAAAAGATACACTAATGGTAAATAAGCATATAAAAAAGTGCTCCACGAGTCACCAGAGAAATGGAAACTAAAACAATGAGATAACACTATGATTCCTACTAGAATGGCCAAAATCCACATACTGACAATACCAGATGCTGATAAGGAGTTTTAGGAACTCTCATATAATGCTGGTGGGAATGCAAAATGGTACAGCCATTTCAGAGGATACTTGCAAGTTTCTTACAAAAGTAGGCATATTCTTACCATATGATTCCACAATCACACTCTGGTACGATTTACTCACAGGAACTGAAAACTTCTGTCCATACAAAAACCTGCACACAGGTGTTCATAGATGCTTTACTGATAATTGTTTAAACTTGGAAGCAACCAAATCCTTCAGTAACTGAATGGATGAATAAACCTTGGTACATCTAAATAATGCAATATTATTTAGTACTAAAAAGGAATGACCTATCAAGCTATGAAACGACATGAAAGAAACATGAACACATATTTCTAAGTGAAAGAGGCCAATCTTAAAGAGCTGCATATTGTATGTTTCCAAATATATATGATTCTGGAAAAGTAAAAATTGTGGCAATTTTAAAAAGATTAGTGTTTGGAAGTGGGGAAATGGGAGAGGGTGGAGGGATACTGTGGAGATGAATAATCAGAACACAGAGAATTTTTAGGGCAGTGAAAATACTTTGCATGATTATGTATATATGTTATTGGATATTTGCAAACCCATAGAATATATTGAAATAAGGACACCAAGAGTGAACTATGCACTGAGTGATCATGATTTGTCAATGTGGGATCACTGTTGGTGAAAAAAGTACCATTCTGGTGAGTGATATTGATGAGAAGGGAGGATATTTAAGTCTATAGATAGGAAGGAGTAAATGAGAAATCCTGTATTTTCCTCTCAATTTTATTTTAAACCTAAACTATTCTAAAAAAATAAAGTACTTTTTAAAGAACACGTTAAAAAAAATCTTTCTAAATCTCTTCTTGAAGCCTAGATATGTCATGCTTAATACACTTACTGACCATTTGTTTAGTAATTCTATCAAGGAGAGAAATAAACTATACCCATTGTGACTTATTCTAAATGAATATATGTTCATTTTTCATGATCCTTGTTTTCCCTTGGATGCTCAGAAACTATTTAAAATGCACCCTAGAATATTGCTGAGATAAAGTCATTAGTCTGTAGTTAGTGAGATAATGCTTTTTCCTTTTGAGAATAAGAAATTTTTTTCTAGCTAATAGCCAGAATCAAGGGGGAAATGAAGAGAATTAAGAAATGTTTGACACTTATTGCAGAAAATGAAAAAAAGTAAATATATATAGTGCACAGAACTATATTCAAAAGGAAGGATTCTGAGGAGGAGGAAGGAAACTTTCATCAGGAGAATAAAGCATAGAGAATGATGACAAGAAAAGGAGAAAGCAAAGCATGAAACAGTAAGTATGAGATTGATCCCACAGAAGGAGCAAACACATTCTGAAAAAAAGAAAAAGAATCAAAGAGCATGCTCACCAAACACTGGCAAGCTTCAAAGGGAAAAAAAAAAAGTGAGAACTTGAATCATTTGATAGCACTCTGCAGTGTTACACAGAAGTTTAAAGAATATCAACAACACTGAATTAGAATGAAAGTTAACAGACATACAAAACTACAATTCAGAACTCACTCTTGACAATTCACGTGTATCTAATGAAACCAGGGATGGCACATGGAGGACAAGATGGAGGAGCAAGACAAGGTCCTTGTGATTCATTCCAACTCTACTAAAATAGTGATCCCTAGAAACATCAATAACCTCAAATATGCAGATGACACCACCCTTATGGCAGAAAGTGAAGAGGAACTAAAGAGCCTCTTGATGAAAGTGAAAGAGGAGAGTGAAAAAGTTGGCTTAAAGTTCAGCATTCAGAAAACTTAAGATCATGGCATCTGGTCCCATCACCTCATGGGAAATAGATGGGGAGACAGTGGAAACAGTGTCAGACTTTATTTTTTTGGGCTCCAAAGTCACTGCAGATGGTGATTGCAGCCATGAAATTAAAAGACGCTTACTCCTTGGAATGAAAGTTATGACCAACCTAGATAGCATATTAAAAAGCAGAGACATTACTTTGCCAATAAAGGTTCATCTGGTCAAGGCTATGGTTTTTCCAGTGGTCATGTATTAATGTGAGAGTTGGACTGTGAAGAAAGATGAGCACTGAAAAATTGATGCTTTTGAACTATGGTGTTGGGGAAGACTCTTGAGAGTCCCTTGGACTGCAAGGAGATCCAACCAGTCCATCCTAAAGGAGATCAGTCCTGGGTGTTCATTGGAAGGACTGATGCTGAAGCTGAAACTCCAATCCTTTGGCCACCTCATGCGAAGAGTTGACTCACTGGAAAAGACCCTGATGCTGGGAGGGATTGGGGGCAGGAGGAGAAGGGGACGACAGAGGATGAGATGGCTGGATGGCCTCACCAACTTGATGGGCATGAGTTTGAGTAAACTCTGGGAGTTGGTGATGGACAGAGGAGGCCTGGCATGCTGCATTTCATGGGGTCACAAAGAGTTGGACATGACTGAGCGACTGAACTGAACTGACATCACACATAAGGCGGGCACGTGGAAGCTTCATATGGATCACTTTAATACTCACAATTAAGCTTTACTGTTATACTCACTGTGTCAACAGACAAACTGAAATTAAGAGACGTTAAGCAATTTGGCCCAAGTCACATAGCTAGTAGGTGGTGGGAAATGTGGCAAAAATTCAATTCTGTTACTATACAGCCTAATTTCTTAACCAGTAAGTTTGCAACCTATGGTTATCCTGCTTGATTTTTCACTATTGCTCCTCTTAAAAGGTGGATATAGCCAAATTAATGTCTGAAATGTTTTTCTGAATATTTAGAACTAAAAAACTTGCTTAAAGTAATTCAGGGCTGAATTACCTAGAGATGAAACCATCACACTTACCTGCTGTTCAATAGGATCATGCAATGCAGTGCCGGGGCTGATACTCAAAAGCCAAAATCGAAATCCCTTTATCATTTTGGCACAACAGTATCTCAGGTCCAGGGTTTCTTCTTCCTGTTCGTAAAATGATACACATGGTTAGCCTGAGCCCCTGTGTCTGTGCAGTATTCTCATCCCTAAGTGTAACAGGACAGAGGATGCTTTGTTAAGGGCAGCTGTGTCTCATTGAATCCGATTCTAAACTGACTCAGCAAAATTATTCCAAGCCTGACATGTTTGATGCTTTTGTAGTTGTTGTTTTCCAGGGGAGTTTGGTTCTACTGGAAGGTACCCAAATGGGGAGACCAGAGCAGGGTAGTGCTGTCTGACACTCCCAACTGAGCCAAGGACTCAAGCAGCCAATGAGTTACAAAAGGAAATTGAAACAGAGAAAGCTAGTTGGATAAATCCAAGCTAGATTCCTTAAAGGAGGTATGAGAAGAAATAGAAGCCCAAAAGAGCAGATGCCAAAGTTAATCCTTCACGACGTTCTGACATAAAACTGGTTTACTGTAGAATTCTTTAGAAAAGTGACTCATCCTTATAAAAAAACATTCAGTGTAAGCCAGCTGGAATGAAACTAGGTATATATTTCACCAGTGAGCTCTTTGGCTTTAACTGATGATGATCAAGCCCTAATAGATTTGGTTTCATTCTAACATAGAAAATTTGGATATTAACCTGCAGCTCAGAATCCATCTCCAGACTGGACCTATAAAATTGTACCAGATCATTGTCAACAGACATTTGTTTTTTCTGGCTAGACTCATGGTCCAACAAGTTTCTTATTGGTCAGGAAATAACAAAGCACAGCTTTTCTTGAAGAATTTGACCATTTAACTTTTGGTTATTTGCCAGAATTTAAACATGGTAAAGGGAGATATAAATTTGATGCAAAAAATGAAAAAGAGAAATAGCACAATTTTTTAAAGCTAGAAAATGGATAATCGAATTATTTTGGAGTATCAAGTAAAGAATTTTAAAAGACAACAGCAAGAAAATAAACTTTTAAATAATGTTTAACTAAATTTATATGCTTTAATTCAGGTTATTGATGATTAAAAACAGCATTAGAACAAATATTTCCTAAAATTAAATAGTGAAATACATCACTAGTGTGTATTTGATATGCTGGATCAATTTTATTGCTTCTCTTTGATGAGCAAGGTGGTCATTACAAGATACTTCAAAATGAAGTAAAAGTGACAACTGGGGTAAGACATTAAATATTACTGTCAAGTTAATATTAGATTAGAAAAACCTAAAGTAGAATTTTGAACATTTCCTAAGTAGTACCATACCTATTCCTTTTTTGCATCTCTACCAAGAAGAGGTAGAAAATTAGTGTAAAACTGTTTCTAGACCAGTAAAAGACAGATCTGGCCACATCACAAAGACAGGAATCTGGTAATGCCTGGATAAGGTGGTGGGCTCTGCTCTAGACATCGTTAAACTCTATTTCGCAGTACTGTGTTTGACTTGAGAACTTACTTAAAATCCTGCAGTGGGTGGTTCTGAAAATAAAAATCCAGTTAAGCCATCTGGCTCTTCAGTTATGCAAAATATAAAACAATTTGCCCAGCTTCCCTCTTTCCATCACTCCCTGTCTGTTGACTTTCGTTGCTAGATTCTATTCTGGGTATTTTTATTATTCAGAAAAAAACATTTGAGCTTGCTGAATCCTCCTCAACCAGTTGACATTAATAGCAAAGCTTTTTGAAATATTAATAGTTATAGATTATCTTTGGAAAAATAAAAGTAGCCATTAGACCAAAGGATATTTTACATACTTCACTTTACTATCATATAGTTATATTTTTTGGAAGAGGTTACATATAGATGTAATTTACTTAGTGCTCCAGTGTCTGATTGTTAAAGTTTTGTAAGCTATCAAACCATCATCTGACCTACTCAAATACTAAATCTTCCAAAATGGAAAATAACCAATCATGCAGTGACAACAATAAAGAACAAGAAAATGAATTTAGGGACAAATTCATATTTAATGAATATAAACCTCAATGATTTTGGAATTGAATGCTAAAGATAGTTAATCTAATTTACTAGCAATCTCCTTTAAAGCAATCTATGCCTTCTCAGAAAATTAAACAAGCTATTAAATATTCTGGGAATGCAGATTTTTTTTTCCTCTGTCAAGTACATCTACGAAAATACACATATAAGGTTAAAATCAATATATGAAAAAAAGAAATGTGTAGTTTATGAAATCAGTCTTTTACTTTTGGTGACTCAGCCTATAAACACTAAAATACATAATATTTGTAATATTCAAATAATTATACATTTTCACAATGATATCTCAAAGTGATCAACTTGAAAAAACTACAAAGAATTTCTACTACTCAGTATTACTGAGGCAAATGAAATATAGGCGTATGCATACACTCTTAGTAAGGCTGTGAAAGAGTGGAAGATTTCTGGAGTGTTATTTGATAATAAATATAAAAACATTTAAAATAGACTTACTCTTTGACCCAGAAATTTCACATCTAACAGTTTATTCTAAGGACCAAATTGGAATAATGTACAAATGTTCCATACATATAAACATATATATATATATATCTTGTATGTATGTGTGTATATATATAAGCAGAAAAGGTACGTGCTATATCAAGTGCATGTATATATACATATATACTATGTATGTCTTCATGGTTGTTGTTGTTTGAGTTACTAGGTTGTGTCCGACTCTTTGCCACTCCATATACTGTAGCCCACCAGGCTCCTCTGTCCATGAGATTTCCCAGGCAAGAATACTGGAGTGGGTTGCCATTTCCTTGTCCAGGGGATCTTCCTGACCCAAGGACTGAACCCATCTCCTGCTTGGCAGGCAGATTCTTTACCACTGAGTCACCAGGGAAGCTTCCTGTGTATACATATTTATGTATATATGAGGACAGCATTTTTATTTTTAAAACGGAGTGAACCAAGCATAAATAAATGTGGTTGGCTTCCCTGGTGGCCCAGACGGTAAAGAATCTGCCTGCAAGGCAAGAGACTGCGGTTCAATCCTCGGGTCAGGAAGATGCCCTGGAAAATTGCCTGGAAAATTACATGGACAGAGGTGCCTGAAAGGCTACAGTCCATGGGGTCACAAAGAATCAGACACAACTGAACAACTAACACCACACACTATGCATGATATATCAAGACTACACTGCTATGAAGCCAGAAAAAAATAATCATTCATTTTTTATTATTAAGAAGGCAATTTAATGATGATTATAGTATTAAGAGAAGGATATCTATGATGTTTCTGAGTGGTGTGACATTCTTTTCTGTTTCTGTGTGTGTGTGCACACGTGTGCACATATGTGAAACGTGGGAGGGGTCAGGAGAACAAGAACACTGGCGTGCTGAAGGTGAGGGATGGGTTTATGATACTGCATCACACTCATCTTTCTGCTTTTGTGTGTTTGAAAAGTCTTCACAGCAGCAGATTTCATGCTGCTTTTTAACTGTAATATCCTTGAGTGGTGGTATTGTGATATCTCCTCTCTTTTTTGCTTATTAGTGAACACATACAAGTGAAAGTGAAAGTCACTCAGTCATGTCTGACTCTTTGTAACCCCATGGACAATACAGTCCATGGAATTCTCAAGGCTAGAATACTGGAGTGGGTACCTGTTCCCTTCTCCAGGGGATCTTCCCAACCCAGGGATCCAACCCAGGTCTCCCACATTGCAGGCGGACTCTTTACCAGCTGAGCCACAAGGGAAGCCCTCAGTGAACACATATTACTCAATAAATATTTTAAAAATAAAACTGAACAAAAATTAAATCTACAGAAAAACATGCTTTGCTTGTTTTCCCAATTCTGCAGTCCATCCAAGTGCTGTTGACAATAACATCTTATCTCAGAACTGCTTGCCCTTCAAAACCAATTCTTACCTTGGGCTAAATGGGTACAGTAGGTTGTACCTCCGAAAACCTTTGTTCTGCCTCTGTCTCTCTGGGGCTGCTGGCACCATACACCTATTGCCTGTATTTTGCTTGCTATTCTGGTTTGCATTTATGTGTACATGGGCCTACACGTTTGCCTGCTCCTCCTGACCATGCTCAAGCCTTGTCCTTGCAATCATTCTCATATGTGCCTCTGGTCATCTATTCTGGCCTTTGCCCTATTTCCCCTAGATTCATGGCATCATTGGTGTTTCTCTTGTTAAATATCTTTACTCAGCTGGTTTGCATGGCATGTTGTTCACATCAGTTCTATACCCTGCCAAATCAACCACTCCATGCACTGCACAGCTCTGTTACTACCTAAGGAGAAATGAAACAAATCTTAGCAGAGAAAATAAATCAAGGTGCATCAGTTATGAATGAGCTGATCTACAACTGCTGGCATTTCTATATTGTCAGAGGTAAGGGACATGCCTGTAGGAAAAGCTTGACTCTCGAGTTAGACCAAGACTCAAACCCTGAACCTGCAACTCGGTTGTTACAGATCTTTAGGCAAATTATGTGCTTCAGCATTACCATCAGTAAAATGCGGGTAATATTGGCTTCCAGGACTAAATGAGTGAATATACATAAAGCCTTTAGAATAGAACTGACACAAATGTTAAATTAATATTTGTTCTTATTACTAATATTTTTAGGCCCTCTGAACATTATATTAATAATTATTAAAAAATACTTGTGGGAGGAATTTAGAATGAATATTAAATAACAAAAGAACAACAAAAGCACAAAATTATACCTTATATGGGTGTGTGAATATATTCACTCCTTTAGTAAATATTGATTGTATTTCTGAGGTAAGGCAGCCACTGTGCTGGATACCAGGCAAAAGACTGAGAACAAGACAAATGAAGAATTTGCCCTCATGGGAATAACACTGTAATAGAACTTACATTTGAATTGATGAATGAACGGCTTTGTGGATACCAAGATATGTGTAACCTTCATTGTGAAGTAGCTTTCTCTTTGCCAAATAAGTAAAGTCCTCACTAGGTATGTTCAACTACTTTTTGTCTCTGTTCTTTTTTGACCTCGAAAGGTAATTGATGACTGTATATTAATCAAAGATTGCTTAAAGGGTTGAATAAGATTAAACTTGCTTCACATCGACACAGCAAAAAAATGTAATATTAGGCTTGATAAAATATTCACCTTTTTTGGTTTTTCCCTTATTTTTTCCACAAGGAAAAATAGTTTATTTTTATTATATGTTTGGCAATGCATGTTGACAAACTTTCAATAATACATAAAAGAATCAAGTAAAACATACATGAAATCTAATCCCCTGAGATAACCACCATTAATACCCTATGAATGTCTTTTCATGAATTTCTTTATGCATTCATATGAATCAACATAAATGGGACAATATTATAAATGATGTTTTTGTCATCACAACATTTCCTTCTTCCCTCTCTTCTTTTCTGCCTACAACTTTTGTTTCTATAAGCAAAGGTAAAGTAACATTGTTTATGAACATTGCATATTGGTGCTTTCATTTCTGTAGGTTAAATTCCAAAAGTAGGATTTAAGTTTAAGTGTACATATAGTTTTAGTTTTTACTGATAGTGCCCAACTGCTTTCTGGAATAGTCATTTCAACTTAGAGTCGGCCAGCAGCTTATGAGCGCTCTCATTACTCCTGTCTTACCAACACTCGGTATGTTCAGGCTTTTACATTTTTTTTAAACAATTTGGTAGTATAATAGTATGGTAGTATAATAGTATCTTATCTTAACTGAGGTTTACATTTCCCTGATTTGTCTCTCTCTGACTTGTCTTTTCATACTTAGGGATTTACTGCTGCTACTGCTAAGTTGCTTCCGTCATGTCCAAATCTGTGGGACCCCACAGACGGCAGCCCACGAGGCTTCCCTGTCCCTGGGATTCTCCAGGCAAGAACACTGGAGTAGGTTGCCATTTCCTTCTCCGATGCATGAAAATGAAAAGTCAAAGTGAAATCGTTCAGTCGTATCTGACTCTTCGCGACCCCATGGACTGCAGCCTACCAGGCTCCTCCAACCATGCGATTTTCCAGGCAAGAGGACTGGAGTGGGGTGCCATTGTCTTCTCCAAGGGATTCACTGGACAGTCTAAATATGAGTGCTTTTGTCTTTCATAAATTCTATAAAACCTCAGCATTTTTCTCTTCTCCTATGGCTTCTCTTTTTTCCTCCTTATTCTTTCCATTTAGAATACTATTAGAGATAGAGCTTTTTAATCAAACCTGTCATTGACTTCTCTTTAAAATTTTCAGTTTTATCTGACTGTATGATTATAGGTATCAGATATCAGTTCACTAATTTTTTCTTCACTTATACCTAAGCAATAATATTATATATGTTTCTAGTTTTAATCCTATATTCCTTTCTCATAGACTTGATTTTTTTTCAAGATCAGCTACTTCATTTTGATACTTTTTCTCTTATATCTTATTGCTTTTTAAATACCCACTTTGATTCCATCAACTTCACTGAGTATATGTAATTTATTATATAGTCTCTATATCTGATCATTCAACATTGTCAGTCTATGGTCTGTCTGATTTTGCAGAGATATTTTCTTTATAATTATAGTATTTTGTTATTATTATCTACAAGAATGGAATCTTAAATAGTCTACATATATGGGCAAAACATCAGTTGTACAGAGATAATTTTTTTCTAATATTTACACTAGTTATTTTATGTTTCTTGCCTAAAATAGTTCAAAACAACATTAATGTTATTGAATGTTATAGTATCCTTGTCTTAGTTCTGGTAGCTTTTCAATTTAATTATGTCTACCTCCCTTATTACAAATGCTGAATGCTAATAAACTTGGTACATAAACAGCCAAAGTTCACCAAAAACTCAAAACCCACAAAAGGCAAACAAAAATATACATTATCCAGTCATTTCCAATTAAATGCAAGGTATTAATTGGACACCTCTAAAGAAAACTTATATAAAAATACATAGAGGATTAAAAAGGTATTAAGCATGGCTCTTACCCAAACGTCCACAAAAAGGATAAGAAAGACTGAAAGGACACAGTGTACAAGGATGAAGACAATGAGAAGGAAGTGACTACAACACAGTTTTGAAAACTAGGAAGCAGGTGGATGGCTTGTTTGTTTCCTACGACTGCTTTGAACAATTACAAGAAACTTGGTGATCTAAAACAACACACACAGTTCAGTTGTTCAGTCGTGCTCGACTCTTTGTGACCCCATGAACCGTAGCACGCCAGGCCTCCCTGTCCATCACCAACTCCTGGAGTTTACCCAAACTCATGTCCATTGAGTCGGTGATGCCATCCAACCATCTCATCCTCTGTCATCCCCTTCTCCTTCTCTTACAATTCTGAAGATCAGAAATCCAAAATGGTTTGACTAACCTAAACCAAGGGGCTGGTAGGGCCACACTCCCTTGAGAGGCTCCATGGTAGAATCTCTTCTCCCTGTACTTTTCCAGATCCAGAGCTACACCCCTTGCACTCTTTGGCTTGAGAGCGTAACAGGCAGGAAGGCCAGGGGTCTCCAAACGGAGGAAAGAGGCTTCAAGTGCCAGACATTTTTATCTCTTGTAAGTGGCAGGAGGGAACAAACCAGCGATATTTTTTCTTCTTTATACAGATTTAAAAGGAGGTTTCTCTTAAAGTGCTGTGTTGCCACGATGCCTGGTCTCACCTGAAGCTGACTACTCTCAAACCGTGAGTTAACCAATGCATTTCTTTTTCTTATGGAACTGTTGTCTTAAGCTCTGACTCTATCTTCAAGTTGGTTCCACCAAATGGCTCAACCTACTTACTCAGATTGTGAGTGACTATATAACAATAATGTATCCTGCCTGAGGACAGTCTCTGGATTAAACCCTCTGGCTAATTCTGTTATCTTAAAACATAAATTATGGGAGTAGGTCTGGTTCTTTACAAGGATGTATCCTGCCTGAGGACAATCTTTGGATTAAACCTTCTGGCCAACTCTGTTATCTTAAAATGTAAATTATGGGAGTAGGTCTGGTGAGGTCTTTACAACCTCCAGACATTCTTTGGATTCATTGGAGAGTATATAACTCCATTGCTAATACTAGCAAAGGGGGTACTCTTTTGCCCCCTTCTGATGCCTATGTCAGAAGCTTTCTCTATCTCCTTTATACTTTAATAAAACTTTATTACACAAAAGCTCTGAGCGATCCAGCCTTGTCTCTGGTCCCGGATTGAATTTGTCTCCTCCAGAGGCCAAGAATCCCACGTCTTATCGTTCAGCAACAACCTTTCAGGCTCATGGCCTATCTCTCCATCTTCAAAGCTCGTAGCAAAGTATCTTCAAATCTCTCTCCATTTCCATTGTCACATCACCTTCTTCCTCTTCTGTGGTCAAGTCTCTCAGCTTCTCTCTCACAAAAACACTGTGATTTACAGATAGGGGCCAATTGTATAATTCAGAATGATCCCCCCATTTCAAGATCTTTAACTTAATCACATCTGCAATGCCCCTTTTTGCCACCTAAAGTTATATTTCCACATTTCATGGATTATTAGTTTTGGTTATCTTATGGGGTCACTATCCAGCCTGCTGTGTATGGTAAAGAGGTTAGTGTCAAAGCTGAAAATGGCACTGTCAGTTAGGAAAGCAACAGAAATAAGATATCTTTTTATAAAACCACAGCAAGAAACAGGAATTGAAAGCATCAGTCAGGTGCCTTGGCAATGGGGGGTATTTGGAGGGCTGGAAATCAAGAGAATTGGTGATCCATGGGAGAAATCACAGGCTTCTTAGGTGGTGCTAGTGGTAAACAACCTACCTGCTAAAGCAGGAGACAAGAGATGAGGTTTCAGTCCCTGGGTTTAGAAGATATCCTGGAGGAGGGCATAGTGACGCACTGCAATATTCTTGCCTGAAGAGTCCCATGGACAGAGGAGCCTGGTGGGCTACAGTCCATAGGATCCCAAAGAGTCAGACGCAACTGAAGTGATGTAGCATGCATTCACAGAAGAAATCAGATTCCTCAGATCACTTCCCAAACATTTCCAGTCAGATCATTGCCCCTGCTGTAATGTGGTGACTCAGGAACACAGAACATTGCTAAAGAGATGACACTACATGGAAATTAGGGTATTCACTAATTATCATTGTAACCCAGCCACCTTTTCCCAACTGGCCCTAAACATGCTCATTCACAGGCTGATACATCCCAGGTAGGAGGATGAATGAATATCCTCTGAAGAAACATATAAGAATAGAACAGCCAATACTGACAAATGTGCGTTTTCCAATAAAACCTAACTAAGTACCACACAGTGAATTCTACCAAGGAATATGACACACATACCCACCCATACATAGCTTCAATCAATTTTTAACACCTATTTTTTAAACCTGACACCATCCTTATGGCGGAAAGTGAAGAAGAACAAAAGAGCCTCTTGATGAAAGTGAAAGAGGAGAGTGAAAAAGTTGGCTTAAAGCTCAACATTCAGATAACTAAGATCATGACATCCAGTCCCATCACTTCATGGGAAATAGATGGGGAAACAGTGGCTGACTTTATTTTTCTGGGCTCCAAAATCACTGCAGATGGTGACTGCAGCCATGAAATTAAAAGACACTTACTCCTTGGAAGGAAAGTTATGACCAACCTAGACAGCATATTAAAAAGCAGAGACATTACTTTGCCAACAAAGGTCCATCTAGCCAAGGCTATGGTTTTTCCATGGTCATGTATGGTTGTAAGAGTTGGACTATAAAGAAAGCTGAGTGCTGAAGAATTGATGCTTTTGAACTGTGGTGTTGGAGAAGACTCTTGAGAGTCCCTGGGACTGCAAGGAGATCCAACCAGTCCATCCTAAAGGAAATCAGTCCTGAATATTCATTGGAAGGACTGATGTTGAAGCTGAAACTCCAAAACTGTGGCCACTTGATGGGAAGAACTGACACATCTGAAAAGACCCTGATGTTGGGAAAGATTAAGGGCAGGAGAAGAAGGGGATGACAGAGGATGAGATGGTTGGATGGCATCACCAACTCGATGGACATGGGTTTGGGTGGATTCTGG
Source organism: Odocoileus virginianus (assembly GCF_023699985.2). Taxonomy (NCBI): domain Eukaryota; kingdom Metazoa; phylum Chordata; class Mammalia; order Artiodactyla; family Cervidae; genus Odocoileus; species Odocoileus virginianus. The sequence continues at coordinate 84,207,229 of NC_069674.1, read as the reverse complement.
GAGTTGGTGATGGACAGGGAGGCCTGGCGTGCTGCGGTTCATGGGGTCGCAAAGAGTCAGACATGACTGGGCGACTGAACTGAACTGATTAAACCTGAAAGGAAATTCATATAAAACCAGACATTTGAAGAAAGCACTAATATAAAAATAAAGACAGAAGTAAACAAAAGTAGCAAAAGGATCTCAGCAAAGAAGAGAAGACTTTTTAAACTTACACTTTAGATCTTCAAATAGATTAGGGTTATTGTACTCATAAAATGAGAGCATGAGGTAATTTTTAAAAATGTCATGCACAGAAAAAACTAAAGTCTTGGAAAGTAAAATTAGGACAGTAAAAAATGAAAGTCCAACAGAGAGGTTAGAGATAAAGTTAAAGAAATCTCTAAGAAAGCAGGGGGGGGGGGGGGAAGAATAGAAATGACTAGAATATAATTCCAGGATCTAAAATATTGAACATTTAGAATTTCAGAAAGAAAAATGAAATGAGATGAAGAGAAAATTATCAGAAAAAATGTTTAAACTTTTTCCCAAGTTGAAGCATATAAATTTCCACATTGAGAAGGGTCAAGTGTTCAGCACAAAGGTTACATAAGACCTATACAAAAGCATATCACTGTGAAATTTCAGAACCCATGGGCACAGAGAGAAAAGTCTAGAACCTTCCCAAGAGAAGTAAAAAGAATCTATACTCAGGAATCAAATGACATTAGATTTCTCAAGAGAAATGCTGGAAGCTAGAACACAGTGGAGGAATGCCTTCAAAATTCTCAGAAAATTTTCAACTAATAACTGTATATCTAGTCAAACTATTAAATGAAGTAGCGTAATCCATGTTAAAGACATGCAAATTTGCAGTAATTTTACTAGCCACCCATGTGTTCCATCTCAGAAAGCTGCTGGAGGATTTTATCAACTAAGAAAAATGAAAGTGAAGTGTCCAACTCTTTGCAACCCCATGGACTGTAGCCCCACCAGGCTCCTCAGTCCATGGGATTTTCCAGGCAAGAGTACTGGAGTGGGGTGCCATTTCCTTCTCCAGGGGATCTTCCTGACCCAGGGATCAAACCCAGGTCTCCCACGTTGCAGGCAGAAGCCATCAGGGAAGGTGAAGAGATTAAATAATAAAGAAGGAAACGGGGCCTCCTAAGAACAAAAGATCCATAAAAAAGATGCCCTGCAAAACAAAAATGGTAAGAATTAGCCCAAATATGATAATGGGGACATCTAGGAGAGATGTTCTGAACTGAGGGTGATTCTGTCTCCCAGGGGACATCTGACTGTGTCTGGAGATCACTTACTGTAACAAGTGGGGCAGTGGGCAGAGTGCTACAGTTGTCCAGTGGATAGAGGCCAGAGATGCTGCTGAACATCCTACAGTGCCCAGGACGGCCCGGAAACAATCCCTCATCCAGCTCAAACTGTCAGCAGTGCCAAGGAAGTTAAGAAACCCAGTACTAGGATATTAGCATGAAGCAGGGTGAAACAGAAACCAGAGCAACTTAAATGAAGATTCTGAATTCATTCTGTGGTCCATTTAGAACCACTGACATCTTAGAACTAAGCCTCAGAAAATAACTTTTGACAAATAAAATCATGATGTGTAACATGAGCAATGTAGTAATCGAGGTGAGCACAAAGTACTTGGGGACACAACTGAGATGTTTTCCTTGACTCTGTCTGATGGCCGTATTACTGATTTTTTGCCTAATAGACTCTTCATGATCTTGCCATAAACTAACCTTTCAACTTTATACCCTGTAAGCTTCTTCCGCTGTACCATTTGTGATTTTTTTTTTTGAACAGTCAATTCCCTATTAGTTGCATATACTGTTCTTTCCTCTTGAATTTTTTTATCTACCTTGTCACTGATAGCTAGTCACTGATTTCCAAAACAATGCTACAACAGTCAACAAAGCAGGAATCATTTAAATGCCCCAAACATCAGTCCATTTTTACTTAATTTTGAATAATATGTATTCAGCATATAAACAACTTACACGTGTACTAATTAAGGTAGTGTTAGCTACTGTAATCAACAATCCCCCAAATGTACAATAGCACAAGCATAATAGAAGTTTCTTGCTCACTCATATGAAAATCCAAATCCCGGACTAGTGCATATAGTAAGTACCTTTCCTCCCAGTAGTGATTCAGGATTCCAAGCAACTTTGTTTTATAGTTCTTCTTTCTTAGCTTCTAATTTCAGTGTGTTTATCAGCATTCAATTGGGTGAATGGGTAAAAGCATGCAGGATAATACATAGGAGGTTTCTAGATGTAGGCCTCTACATGGGATATGTCATTCACTTTGCATTGACCAAAACTCAGCTATGTGGCCATACAGTAAGGGAAGTTGGAAAACATCATCTACCTGCATGCTCAAGAACATGAAATGGCTGCAAAAAGACAGTCCATCTCTGCTACTGGATGGTTCTGAAAATTTTCTAATATTGTTCAGAAATAAACAAACTACAAGATTTGGTTATTTGTAAGGCACATATGTATTAACTAGGGCTTTTCAAGTGGCTCAGTGCTGAAGAACCTGCATGCCAATGCAAAAGATGCAAGTTCAGCCCCTGGGTCGGGAAGATCCCCTGGAGGAGGGCATGGCAACCCACTCTAGTATTCTTGTCTGGAAAATCCCACAGACAGAGGAGCCTGGTGGACTATATAGTCCATGAGGTCACAAAGAGTTAGACATGATTTAGTGACTCAGCATGCATGTATTAACTGACTACCATATAGCTATTGAAATCAGAGAACAGAAAGACAGTAAATGGAAACATTAAGACAAAAACATGAATGAGTATAGGGAAGGTCTCTGACTTTCACAATATGAAATAAATGAAGCTTGGATGAGGAAATCTTGTCAATTTCATACAGGGGGATGCTGTAAAGAAATGGTGAAGAGCTAAACATTGCTATAGGGAACAAAGAGGGCATTCTTCTTTTCCCTATGAGTCAGGAGAATTAGAAGAGATCTGCTGGTTATTAGAAGAAAAGATAAGAAAAAAGAAGAGGAAAGAAAAACTGGAGAACTAGTTTTGTCAAAGAGGCGAGAAAAATGCAAAGATGGCTTGGAAAAAATAGAAAGGCTGTAGGGAAATTTTCTTAATATATGATATTTGTTCATGCAGTGTTGAGTGGGTTAGTTGAACTGTATGAAAAACTAAAAATAGAACTACCATATGACCCAGCAATCCCACTCCTGGGGAAAACCATAATTCAGAAAGATACATACACCCCAATGTTCATGGCAAGGCTACTTATAATAGCCAGGACATAGAAGCAACCTAAATGTCTGTCAACAGAGGAAAGGATAAAGAAATGTGGTACATATATATAATGGACTATTTCTCAACCATAGCACCATTTGCAGAGATGTGCATAGACACAGAGACTCTCATACAGGGTGAATTAAGTCAGAAAAACTAATGTTGTATATCACTGATATATGGAATCTAGAATAATGGTACAGATGCCCTTATTTGAAAAGCAGAAATAGAGACACAGATGTAGAGAACAAGCTTTTCGATACCATAGTGGGAGGGTGTGGTGAGATAAGTTGGGAGATCGGGATTGACATATATACACTACTATGTATAAGACAGATAATTAATGAGAGCCTTCTGTACAGCGCACGGCAGAGAACTCCACTCTGCTCTGTGGTGACCTAAATGGAAAAGAAACTAAAAAACAATAAACGTACGTACACACGCATGCGCGCGCGCGCACACACACACACACCAGATTCACTTTGCTATACAGCAGAAACACAACACCGAAAAGCAGCTACCCTCCAGTAAAAAAAAGTTTTTTTCAATGAAAAAAAAAAAAGATTGCAGAGTGGGGTAGGAGAGGAGTCTTTGTGAGGTTCTCATTAAGGTGATCATTTGCTTCCCAAAGTTGGAGGCAAAATGAAAAAATACTACTTGATCACGTGACTTTTTATTGTGACCTTTGGACTAGGCATTTTGCTAATAATAGAACCTCTACAACAATACCCTGAGCTGAGTGTTACCATCTCATTTTTGCAGGAAGAAAATGAACTGCCACATGTTAAATAGGTACACAAGAGGTTAAGTTAAAATTAAAATCTTGGCAAATACACCTAAAAAAGTTAAACATTTAATCAAACTTGTCATCTTACTTGTTATCTGTTGACCTTTTTTAAAAATCAAGCCTACTAATTTACAGTAAACATTATACCTACATATTTACATTTAAGGAAACATAGTTGCAATGTTTAATACCACAAAATTTATACACTGTGAAATTATTTTTTAGTGTTCATTAAACTGGTGACTTTCAATCCAATGGCTTAAAACAAATGTGGGCTTTAGTGGTAATTTTAATGAAGGAAACATGAGTGATTAAGTACAAAATACATTAAATGGTTTCTTGACATGTTTTCTGTCTCTAACATCCTAGCTTTAAACTTAAGATTTTTCAAGTGAAAGTACGTCTTTAAAAGTTCTCAGCAAGTTTAATTGAGGATACAATAGTGGTCACACACTATTTAAATTGTGAATTTTTAAAACTCCAGTAAAAAGAGACACTACTACCAACTTCAATTGTGGAAAAAGCCCTGAGAATCCTCATTAGAACATATATTTCTTAAAATGAATTTTTATGAAGCAGTTAATTTGGGAAGGTGTCACAACTAACATTTAATTGCTACTACATATCTAAGAAATTTAGCTCTTTCCTTTTACAAATCATATTAGCAAAATGTCAGTAGATAAATATGTGCTAAGAAACTCTACACTCCAATTAATGAAAACTGAAATTCAAAGCAGAGTTCCTGACCCTTTCATATTGGGAACATCTTTGCACCTGAGAACCTCAGAAACAGGGCAGAGTTATTTGAAATACCTGGGATATACTCTTGCCACTCCCATTTCTCAGCTAGCAAGTTGTTTTCAGATTGAAATTGGAATGTCACAACAGTGAGACCTTCCTTGACTTCCTAGATGGTGTCAGGTACACACTGCCCAGGACGCTAAGATTCAGAAGAAAGAGTATCGTGACAGATTATCAGTGTTTTCTGCAAACATAACTAAAATTACTGTGTATATGCCCTAACAAACAGGTTGTTAGTGGCAAAGAGATAGCTATTCCTAATACACCTTTAATAGTAACAGTTTTCTGCCTATACTAAGATTTATTTACTGGTTTTCACTCAGATTATAATCGGGGGAGTATATATATATATAGGCTTTGACTCCTATTCACAAAGTTTCTTCCCTTCAAAACTCAAAGCTATTCTGCAAATTCCAGAGATTTCAGGATCTCACCCTAATTTAATCAGATAAGCACAGGTCTGCCCTATCCAGCCTGGTGGTTTAGCAAGTGTGGCCCTTTCCCTATTTTATTCTCTGACTGAAATTCCCAACTCAATCTGTCTCATCACTTGACATTTATTATATGCATTGGCTAAAATTTTAATGTATAATTATGTATTTGATTGCTTCTACTAAATCATAATTTAGATAAGGCCATTTTCACAGGAGATCACTAAAAAAGTCATCTTAATGTGTGTACCTGATATAACCAGACTTACATCACTGAACTATAGATTTTTACCATGGGTAAGGAGAAATGGCTGAAATCCTATTGTACAAAATTTCTTCTAGTTCTCAGGGGAAACATCATTAGACTAGAAGTTCCTTAACAAAAGAAAGGGCATTTACTTCTTGGGCTTGCCTAGAGCCTAGCACAGAGTCTGACACATAACAAAACATACAAAAGGTATTTGTAGCTGAATAGTTTGATAGATAAATTTCTTAATTCCTAAGACACAGTATTCTTTTCCTTGCTGTTTTTACCAATATGTTGCTTTTATTTAGCAAACCACAAAATACTTTCAAATGAGATTTTCCATTTTACTTATTCCTTTTGCACAATAGTGTAAATAAGATATAATTTTACTTCAATCGCTTTCCACTCCAAGAGTCAGTATTTTAGTAAAAAAGAAACTGAACATTTCAAAACCTCAGAGAAGGGCTTACTTTATTTGAAGTAATGCAAAGGCCATGAGAATCTGACATCTTGATGCATCTGGTTAGATCTAAATGTCCTTATAATGATACTTTGGAAATCTGCTCTTGAAATCCCATTTGGTTAGACTGTGTAATGACAGTGGCACCAAGAGTTGCAGCGTCTGTAACACATCCCTATTCCCCAGAGACAGATCATCTTTTGAAGCATTTGAAAACTTAAAAATAGATCTTTATATAGAAGTCACATTACCCTATCTCTTTGTCCTTTACCAAAGACTGAAAGTTCCTGAGGCTAGAAATTTTGTGGAAGTCTTTTAATCAGATTTGTGTGTAATAAATTGAGACTGGAAGTTCCTTTGAAGATGTTAAGGAAAACACTACCCACTCAATGAGTAGAACTCAAACCAAATCTTCCTCCCACTGGACAGATACTTACTTCCTTGAAACCACCGTGATTCATTGCTATTTTCAGCTATAAAACACCAAAAAAAAGTAACTGAATATGAAACATTAATATCTTTTGCTATTTCTATTCAACACTTGAGCCCATGTTTAAGGAAAAAGCATGAAAGGGAGGTAAATAGAGACACAAGATGCTACCCTTCCTGCCCTCTTCAGCTGTGCTGTCTCAACAGCTAACGACTTCAGTTTATTTCCTCTGCAAATCAATCTGACGTTGCCGAAGTCTGGTGCATTCACTTGCCTATTCAATTATTTTTTTAGAATCCAAACTCAAAAGATAAGCACTTTTCAAGAAAACAGCTAAACAATTCCATTGCCTGCATTATATCAAACTCTTTCAGACAGAAAATGCAGTCAACAGAGATCATCCTACTGAGGTGCAGATGTTGAATATGTCACTTCTACTAGATATTTGCCTTGGGAGAGATTTTATTTTTCCAGAGAGGAAAATGCTTTCCCAAATACCTTCCTTGGCTTTAGAAGTCTACAGGCGTTTTAACTCAAAGGCAATGTCTATGCTAAAGGGGCAATAGTGTCTCCCTCTTGTTAAGGGAACGTGGAGATTCACAAGCTGCTCTAAACAAATGGGAGATCCAGCTAGATGCCATGGGCTGGAGTGACTTTTACTCTCTGCTGTGTCAGCCAAAGACTGTGTTGCTTCACGGAGCTCTATTTTTGGAATCGTAGAGCCGAAGCTACAAATCATCATGAGGTTATCTTACCAACTGTTACTAAAATTTCCATGCCTTCTATCATCCAGGAGCTGATTGCCTTAAAATATAGCAGGGGTGTTTGTTAGGCAAAGGACAACAAAACCACGGTTATTAAAAATAACTCTTTTGCAAACAAAGGAATATGTTGAAAAATATCAGGGAGCCTGGTAATTTGTTTTTTGAGTTACGGTTAGGGCATAAACCAGAGTTTAAATTCTGCCTGCCTGATATGTACTCTAAGGAATACTTTGCTTAACATTTTTAGGCTTCAGTGTCTTTATGATAAAATGAGGATTACATATCACTTCAAGAGGTTTCTGCAAAGATGAAATATGAAGCAATGCATGTGATGCATTTGCAGGGTATCTGACAAAGATAAAGTACTAAAAAACACTAGGACTCATCTCTTCCTCCTTTGTTGAGAAATTGTGGTTCATATTCAAAAGAGCTCCTTCCTGGACAGAGGATTTCTGAAGTCACTGATCATTTTTAATGGTGCTGCATAATTTGTCTCTAGTGTTTTCTTCTCGGTTTTCCTATTGTGTGGCTCTGGTGGGTTGAAATAACAGGATGCTTAGACCATTATTCTCATTTTGACATTTTGATACAGTTCTGACCAAATGTTTGAAGTAAAGGGAAATTCATGAGAAATAATGTGCGTTTGATTTCAAGAAGCTTTCATTTCTAAATTAACCATTAAATCGCTAGACTAAAAATTGAGCAGTCCATCTAATTCATTATGTGCAAGGTTTTAAAATCTATAAGTCTTTCTATAGAGAGTTGTTTTCTCATTTGATTCTCATAATAACACAGGTTGTACACAGATTTTTTTTGCTTCCTAAAATAAGTAAACTGAGGATCCATGTGAAAGTCACTTGTGTAAGAACTAACACTAAATTATAATGACAACATTAGAAACTCAAGTCTCCTAAATTAAAATAAAAATGTTTTTGGTGTTCTCTTGTAACACACAATTGGCCTTTCGATCTGCCTGGATTATCTTGAGCAGGTCACACAATCTTTCTGCATCTCAAGGGGAATAGTTATACCCATTTCACTATAATATAAAGAGAATAAGTGAAGATAATGCATACAAAATATTTTGAAAAACATAAAATTATCATTATTCAGAAGGGACTGTCAATATAGCTCCCTATGACCTCTTCCCAATACTCTGGAAGCTGATATATATTTTACATATATATAATACATGATAAATATACACACACATACATACATATGACGAAGAACAGATCAGCTATGTTCTAAAGCAAGATTCAAAATAATAGAGGGCAATGTGTGCAATTCACTCTCCCTATGAATTACACTCATGAGAGTGAAGGAAACAGATACCCTAGAGAAACACTCATACTTCATATCCCTAAACTGTGAACCTGTATCAGACATCTATTGTAGCTTAACAAGCATGTGAATCAGGATTCTCCACAGAAACAGAACCAACAGGAGATATATATCCAGATGTGAGAAGAAAGAATACCAGTGGCCAATAATTTATGCAAAAATCCCAAGAGTGGAATCACTGATAAGTAAGCTCCAAACCCAGTAGAAGATTCTAAAGCATCAAATGCATGGAAGGGAGGTATAAATGCAATGGTTCAAGAGAAAGTAGTTTGGTAAATGCTATGTAAGGAAAGGAATGTTGCAAAGAGATTGGATCAAGAGAAAATTTTGGAATTTCTCAATTTTTGAGATCTGGGGTGAAGGGAGTGAGGGTGACGAGTGGAAAGTATACCTGCAAACATCCTCAGATAGGAGCTACCTCAAAGAGCTGTGTTTAATTTTATGCTCCATATTTTATTAGGAGGGCTACACTGGAAATTTCACTTAGCTTTCCTTAATTACTGTTTTCTTACATGGGAAATATTAAGGTTGATAGCTGCGGGGAGCCAGCCTGACTGCTCAGGCTCCTTCTTGGCTCTGAGAGAGATCAAGAGGTCCCTCTCTGTCCCGCCACCCCTGATTTATTAAAGCACAGGTTGGCCTTTCTCACCTCCCTCAAGGAAATTGCTGTAGCGATCTTTCACCTGTTTTCCTGGTGCTGATAAACTCGTCATGATTGAAGCCTGTTTTCTATCTAGTTCTATTGATCTTAATCATGTTGGGCGCTAGGGTGATGCTTTACTGATCTTAAGTGGAGGAATTTAAAACATCTGTGCCTGTAGCTCTGCACATATGCAAACCTTTGATCTATTAGTAACTCCTGTTAGCATATATATAGGTGTGGTATTCTTCAATAAAGTTGGCAGAGTCAGACGCAAGCTGACTCTGTCCCTCTCAACCCCATCTTTCTAAGTCTTTCTGAGTCTTATTTTTCTTAGGTACTCTGGTAATTGCGTTCTCGACCAGTTCGTTTGCCGGCAGGCTCCGGCAGATAGCCATGTTTTATGAGTTATGATATCAATGTACATGTATGTACATATGTTAATTCATGTACATATTAAAATATCATCCATGCATAAACACTTACATTACACACATACTGTTCAAGCACATAAAGTTTTTAGAATACAATGTCAGGTACTCTTACTGTATGTTAAAATATATCAAGTCTTTGAAAATTTTAAGTAAATAATTGAATAGCTTCCTAATTTTAAATTGTAGAGGAGTGTCTTGAGTGCTATATTGGGAGTGTTCATGAGTAAAGGACACCATAGCAGTAGTATATGACAGTTCTCATGCAATTTCCTCATGTAGATCTTTTTTCTTTCCTGAGGCAGGTTAAGAGCTTGTGCTATATCATCCTAAATCTAATTACTTTTAAAAGCAGTCAACAGCTTCTACTTAGATTTGACTTAACTCTGCTTCCCTAATGAACATAAGATGCATTCCAGTTTTAACATTTTTCTTTAAAGCTTTTTAAAAACATTTTCCCCATAGCTCATAAAGCGAGAAAATTTAGGAAAGAATGATTTATTTTACTCTTTATAATTCAAGACTACATATATCCATTTGTCTAAGATTAAAAAGCCTCTTAACCTCTAACTAAGCTCATGCAGTTTGAATCTTAAAGCAATGTAGGGGAAAACAACTATGAGAGAGAGGTAATTATTACAGTTGGGTGGAAAGTGAGTTAATGTCTGTTCAACATGTTCTTTTTGTGGCCCCAAATTTCTAAAAGGCTAATATCAATCTTACATTAACTATGAGAATTAAAAAAAAAAAAAAAAACAACTTAGGTAATAAAGAAAAGTCCTGAAGAGCTTCGACTTCCACGGGAGTTGGAGGAGACAGAGCTGGTGAGAGATCCTAGCCACTCCCAAGAGTGGAAGCGCTGAGAAGTAAACTCCAGCCCCAGTGGAGGATTCTAAAGCATCAAACCAATACATGGAAAGGAGGTGAATGCAATGGTTCAAGAGAAAGCAGTTTGGTAAATCCTATGTAAGGAAAGGAATGTTGCCAATAGACCCAGATGAAGAAAGCATTAGGAGACCTTCTTCAGTATTTAAGAAAAGTTCCTCAAACTGGAGAGGGCAGAGCTGATGCAAGGCGTCTGACAAGCAGAGGATTGTAAGACTGATACGGGGCCGGGGATAAAGCAAGTCCCACTCTTTGAACTACTTAGGGCCCTCTGGTCAAGGTCTGGTACAACGATCGTTCCTGCACAAATGATTGCTTAGGATAGCATAGCATTACTTAGGACATCACTTAGGACATACATATTATCACCATTCATGACACTGTAAAATGTTGCCTTTCTATTTTCAACAGAAATTTTTTTATTTGTGTAACTTTTAGCATTATGGCGAACATTCAGGTAAATGAGTAAGAATCTGGGTTGACTAGGATATTCAGAGTGTTTTTTTAATAATGCGTTGTTTTTCAGTACCTTAGTGAAACATGAGGGTAAATATTAAAGGGACTTGATGAAAAACTGGGTTTCTCAGGGTGTTTTATTAAAAGACTCTGACAAATAGGGACTTGAAAGTAGATCTAGCTGCCATGTTAGAGAAATCACTATTTGAAGGTTGTCCAAAATGAGGAAACGCAAAAAAGATGTGTGTTGGGCTGAATTAATGTGAATCAAATGGTAAAAAATAGACAAGAATAAGAAGGAAGGATGAATAAGCACGGAGATTAATGTGCAGATGGCAGATAAATTTCCTGAAACCTTAAGGACAAAAGAAAAGGAAATAACATTTATTGAGCTTATTCTATGTGCCTGGCATTCTATTAGGTATTTTACATTTGTTCTTATTTAATCATTCTTTTGATAAACATTTCTTTTCAATGCCATATATGTGCTTCCTAAAAAAGACTGTATCTTGTAAAACAGTTTACGGTTTTCAGAAAAATTGAGCAGTATAGTATAAATTCCATAGCCTATTCCTCCTATTATTAACCTCTTACACTTGTTATAGACAAAAGTGCTTTGAAAAGTTCTTAAAACCCTAAAATCATTTGTCATTGTTTCTACAGATGAAAAACCAAGGCTTAGAGAAACTGTTTCCCAAAATATGTGACCAAGTATTTTATCCCCAATTTCATACAGGAACAGATCTTTTAATGTTCCAACAACATCTACAGGGCATATATAGTTAATAACCTGGCCAACTGTCTGTCTTGTGCACTTGCAAACTTATTTTAATATCTTCTTTATGTATAGCTCTTAACTATCCCTTAAGAATTTTCATGTGTGATGTCCTTTCATTTTCAGCAGGGCTTATGGATAAATGTAAATTAACAACGGATCCAAAAGTTTGATCAGTTGCAACTATGACACAATTTGTGCCCAGAAGGGTGCCCACAAGAAGAGGCTTAGTTTTATTTTGACATTTTTTAAATTAAAAATGTCATTTGACATTAAATATGACATTTGAATATGTAACCAGATATAGCACTGATACCAAAAACCTGAAAAAGACAAACCTTTTTCCCTCCTCATCCATGGAACCTACTACTTCTTCACATGTAGAAGTATATACTACATAGAAGTGTACCTTCTCTGCTTATGTGCCCCTTATCAATCCACTACTACTTTTCCTTAAAAAATCCAAGCTGTCTCCTTTTGTTCATTAGAGTAGCTCCTGATGCTTTATCCTACATCTACTCATTTTCCATCATTTGGTTCATATATTACAGTGAGTGTCCCTTTGAGTCTTCTTGTCTCCAAATTATTCACTTTTATGACATTCCTACTTTAGTGGCGCTTTTGAAACAGAGATTATACACATACATTTTACCATGTTAGCCCTGACAATAAGCACAGAGGATAATTTCCCATTAAAACATGGGAATAAGATTTTACTTTCTTCAAAGCTTGTTACCAAAATGCCTGAAATGATACTTCCACAGCTCCCTTTTTTGATAACACTGTCTCATTTTACTCTGAAAGTTTTTGTACTGCTCCAAATCTGTTCAGTATACTTTTTTCATAAGTTTTACATCTTACCTAAAAGTGAGTCTTAAGAACATCTATCTTTTATTTTATTTTTATCAAATAGCACATGAATGTAATTTAGAAATTTAAATAGTACAATGGGTTTATATTGAAAAATAGCAGTTCTGCCTCCCAACTTCTAAGGAAATCCTTCTCTGCAGAGACAGCAATATTCAAATGTGTTACCTGCTTTTTTGAGATATCTTATGATTTTGAAATTTATGCCCATATACCATGCTTTAATTTTCCAGTTTTAAGTACTATTTATTGACTGTCTACAATGGAATACACTACAAAAAAAATACACTTCCATTATCAGTATTCACCAAATAGGCAAACTAGTAAAAACTCAATATTCGGTTTTGATATTATTGCAACTTTACAGATGATGTTCACAGGCGAGTCACTTGCTGGACAATGATTCCACTTAATTTTTTATTTTTTCTGAAGTAAATAAGCTACTGCTTTTGTTTTGTCTTCCAGAAGAAAAAGAGAGGAATTTTCAGACTAATGAAAGGCTAGAGAATTCTTTGCCAGCTCATATATACCAAGGAGAAACACTGAAAGAAAGTCTTTTCACTGAAGGAAAATGCTCCTACATAGAAGTAGAGAATCATAAGAATGAAGAGAGCCAGAAAGGGCAAAATATAGGTAAATAGGAAAAACTGACTATTTAAAACACCAATGATAATAGTAGTAATAATAATAGTACCTTGTGGAATTTATAAGATTTGTAGAAAGAAAATATGTGGACAAAAATTGCAAAAAAAAAAAAAAAAGGTGAAGTAAGGATACACAGAGTATCCCTACTTCTAGGTAACTTCTAGGATCTGCGAATGTGCCCTAAAAGCACTAACTAATTTGCTATATGACACAGGGAGCTCAAATCCAGTACTCTGTGATAGCCTAGAAGGGTGGGAGGCGGGAGGATGTTTTGTGAAGGAGGGTACATATGCATACTAAGGCCAATTCCTTCAACTAAAAACTTAAGTTAAAAAAAAAGGTTCAATGCAGTAAATTGTAGATGTATATTATAACATCTAGGATAACCAGTAAAAGGATAAGACAATATTTATGATTAAAAAGGTACTCAAGGAAATACAATAAAATAACAAATCATTCTTATTAATTAAGAAGAAGGCAGGTAAGGAGAAATAATGGGGAAAAATAATAGACTGAATGATAAAGCACAAATATAAAAGTGGTTTATTTAAAACCAATTATATGAAGGCTGCAGCCATGAAATTAAAAGACACTTACTCCTTAGAAGGAAAGTTATGACCAACATAGATAGCATATTAAAAAGCAGAGACATTACTTTGCCAACAAAGGTCCATCTGGTCAAGGCTATGGTTTTTCCAGTGGTCATGTATGGATGTGAGAGTTGGACGATAAAGAAAGCTGAGCACTGAAAAAATGATGCTTTTGAACTGTGGTGTTGGAGAAGACTCTTGAGAGTCCCTTGGACTGCAAGGAGATCAGTCCTGGGTGTTCATTGGAAGGACTGATGCTGAAGCTAAAACTCCAGTACTTTGGCCACCTCATGAGAAGAGTTGACTCATTGGAAAAAGCCCTGATGCTGGGAGGGATTGGGGGCAGGAGGAGAAGGGGACGACAGAGGATGAGATGGCTGGATGGCATCACCGACTCAATGGACATGAGTCTGGATAAACTCCAGGAGTTGGTGGTGGACAGGGAGACCTGGCGTGCTGCGATTCATGGGGTCGCAAAGAGTCGGACACGACTGAGTGACTGAACTGAACTGATATCAAGGATAATAATAAATAAAAATTGACTAAGTAATCCAATTAAAAGACAAAAATTATTAGACTGGATTAAAACCATAGCTTAACAAAATCTAATTCTATTCTATTTACCAGAGACACACTTTAATAGTATGTCAATACACTAATGCTGTTTTCTCATGCTATTTTAACAATTACTACAAATTAGTGGCACAAAACAACACAAATTTATAATTTTTCTAGCTCACAAGTCCAAAATGATTTTCCAAGGCTAAAATCAAGTTTCAGCAGGGCTATATTCCTTCTGAGGGCTCTGTGGGACAATTCTTTTATTTGCCTATTTCAGTTTCTAGAAGCTTCCTAGATTATTTGGCTGGTGGCCCCTTTCATTTCAAAACTAGAGGCATAGAATCTCCAAGTCTCCTGATCTGATTCTCCTGCTTCACTCTTTCACTTGTAAGAATCTGTGATCATATTGAGACATCCAAATAATCTAGAAAAATCTTCATGTATCAAGATCCTTAACTAATTATATCTGAAAACTTCTCTTTGGTAGGCTTGGTTCCCAGATGAGGTGGAAGGCAACTACCCAGAAAAGTCACTTAAACAATAGAAGGCCACATAAATGAGAAATACACTTTGTTGTGTTAACTGATTGAGGTTTCAAGGTTGTTTACCAGAGCATAGTCAAGTTTTCCTAAATCATTTACTTGTGTAGAACTTTGATATAAGACCAGTTATTTCACCACTTGTTAATATACCCTAGCCTTCTTACACGTCCATCAGCAAAAAAAAAAAAAAAAGCAAAAAAATCAGATCCACATGATGTCATATATTACAGTTATAAGCAGATATTTTAAAACTACATTTACTACATTTAAAGGAAAGTGTTTATATCACTAAATGTGAACACAGTTGACTTGAAAATATCTGCAGGGAAGAAAAAATTATAAAAAGTGACTTTGGAGAATTCAAGAACAATCACAGATTTTGTAGAATAAATATGCAATGCCCAAAGTAAAAAGAGTATGGAGGTATTTAGCAGCAGTTTAAACACCAAAGAAAAGAGACTTATGAACTGATAGGTACAAAAGAAGAATGACACATGAAAGAACAGGAGGAAAGGGATATAAGAATGGGTAACAGACACAGAGGAGAACTACAGATATAAACATTACACATGAAAGTGAGAACACCAAGGGAAAGAGAAAATATTAAGGATGATTAGAAACAGAACACCATATCCTCAAAGTAACACTGTATCTGATCTCTTTTATAAGCATAATGAAAGCCATAGTTAATTAAATTATTATATCTTCAATGGTTAGATAGCATCTCTGACTCAATGGACATGAACTTGCGCAAACTCTGGGAGATAGTGGAGGACAGGGAAGCCTGGTGTGCTGCAGTCCATGGGGTCACAAAGAGTTGGATACAACTTAGCAACTGAACACCACCACTCTTCAGTAGGTTGAAAGAAAATAACACTCAGCCTTAATTCTATACCCAAATAAAGTATCTTTCAAGAATATGGCAAAATTCAGACATTTCAGATTAAAAACATCAGGGCACTCACCAGCAGTTTTACTAATAAAAATTCTAAATGATATGCTATAGGTTATAAAGGAATTGATTCCAGATAAAAGTTCTCAACTGCAAGAAGCAATTAAGAGCAGAAAAGTGGTCAACATTGTGGGCACAAAAAAGTAAACATTGATTGTACTGAACAAAAATAATGTATAGCTAAGTCTCAAATTTTTTAAGTATTTCAGTTATACAGAATACATTCTCTTACCATAATAGAATTAAGCTAAGTATATTTGAAAGATATGAAAATTAAACTGGATATTTAAAATTATACTTCTGAGTAATCCATTGGACACAGAAAAATACTATAAAGGAAACTAGAAGACAGAGTATCATGACCTGAATACCAATGCAAATTTCATACAGTATAAGAAAATTGTTAAAGCAGATTAAAAAAATACTTAAGAGAAAAAGTCATGGTCTTAAATGCATGTTTTTTAAAAAATAAGCAAGATTGACACTGAAGAACTAAGCATTCATTGAAAGATGTTAGTAGAATAAGCCCAAATGGCAGCAGAAACTACAAGGCAGGAAAACACAGTAACAGCAGAAATTAATGAAATAAATGGGGGGAAAAAGAACATAAGGAATATTGAGAAGCAACAGAGTCAGAATTTGGTCCTGTGAGATCGCAAATAAACCTGGCAAATCTGAAGTAGGAATAAGTCACGGAAAAAAGAAAATCACAAACAGCCAATATCAGGATGGGTAAATATTAGATAAAGAGGTTATTAGTAAAAATATTTATATTTTTCAAATTTCTAGAAAAAATGAGAAATGGCAAATCTGAATATTCCCACTACCATAAAAGAAAAAGTATTAGTGGTTTAGCATCTTCCCACAAAGAAATCTCCAGGAACAGATACGGCTACATGGAGAAGTTCAAGTAAACATTCACAGAACAAATAATTCCAGTCCTAATAAATCCTTCTAGAAAAGAAAAAAATAAGTAGCACATTCCAATTCATTTTATGAGGTAAGCATAACCTTGATATTTTAAAAAGTGAAAAAAATTAGAGGCAAACATCACCTTGAAATATAGTCAATTTACAATATTGTGTTAGTTTCAGGTGTATAGCAAACTGATTCAGTTTGTATATGTATAGCTTTCCAGGTCAGTTTTCAGTATAGGTTGTTATAAGATATTGAATATAGTTCCCTGTGCTATAAGTAGATCCTTGGTGCTTATATATTTTATATATAGTAGTTTCTATATGTTAATCCCACATTCCTAATTTGTCCATCCCCACTTCCTTTTCCCCTTTGGTAACCATAAATTTATTTTCTACATTTGTTAAGTTTGTTCCTGTTCTGTATAGATTCACTTGTACTTTAAGATTCCACATATAAGTGATACAATATTTTTCCTTCTCTATCTGACTTACTTCACTAAGTAAAATATCCTCTAGGTCCATCGATGTTGCTGCAAATGGCAATATTTCATTCTTGTTTTATGGCCGATAAAATTCATAAACCAAGAATGCAGTAAATGTAGAAAGGATAAGATGTCATGATGATATTCTGTTTACACTAGAGAAAGGTAAATTTAACATTAAAAATTTTAGATTGGCATTAGAAAATAATTGAATGTGTTTTGCCACAAAAATAAGTTGCAGGGGAAAAAAAATCATACAGTTGTCTTTCTAAATGTTGAAAAAGTTTTGATGACATTTGTTTTCATGTTCACTACACTGAGAAACTAGAGGGAAAGAAAGATTTCCTTTATCTGATGAAGAATATTTACAATATAATTTAGAGCAACACTCAACACTTGAAACAGTGAAGGCCGGCCCTTCAAGACAGGGACCAAGACAAGAATGCCCACTCTCTCCTATGCAGTTAACTATGCTGGAGTTGCTGCACAGAGGAAGCAGTAAATGAAAAAAGCAATGAAAAATGTAAGAGCTGGAAATGAAATAAAACTTCCATTATATGTGGGTTACGTTATTATTAACAAGAAAATCCAAACGAACCTATAGTTATGTGATTAAAATGAAAAAGTTTACAAAATTGTTGGATTCAAAAATAAAATATACAACTATCCACCAGCAACAAACACTTATAAAATGAAAATTTGAAAATAGAACATTTACAATAATATCAAAAAATGTTTTAAGAAAATAGGGAAGATCTATATGGCAAAATTTATAAAACGTTAAAAGAAACTAAATCTAAATAAACAGAAAATTCATAGACTGATGGGTTGAAAAACACATTTTAAAAATGGTAGCTCTCTTAAGTTGGTCTATACATTCATCCCCTATCAAAACTGCAACAGGGATTTTTATGTAACTTTAAGTATTTTAATAGAAGAACTGAGTGAGAAGGAATTAATTGAATAATTTGAAAAAACTTTTTAAAAATAAATTCATGTTATTGTTGCATACAGATTAAAGACTTAGTAAAAAATAAAATGATTAAAATAAAGTTTAGTTACAGAAAAAGAGACTCAGATGTATAGAACAGACTTGTGGACTCTGGGAGAAGGCGAGGGTGGGATGTTTCAAAAGAACAGCATTGAAACATGTATATTATCTAGGGTGAAACAGATAACCAGCTCAGGTTGGGTACATGAGACAAGTGCTCGGGCCTGGTGCACTGGGAAGACCCAGAGGGATCGGTGGAGAGGGAGGTGGGAGGGGGGACTGGGATGGGGAATACATGTAAATCCAGGGCTAATTCATTTCAATGTATAACAAAAACTACTGTAATGATATAAAGTAATTAGCCTCCAACTAATAAAAAAAAAAAAAAATAAAGTAAAAAAAAATAAAATAAAAAGACTAGAAACAAGTGTATAAGCCACTGTTCATACATGGGCAATTTACTTATGAGAATAATTGGAAAACACAAGTGTTTTGAAAAATAATGTTGAGATATGAATATTAAAAAATTATATATAGTTTGACCCCTTACTCACATCATGCCAAAATCAATCCAGGCAGATTAAAGGCTTTAATATGGAAGTTAATCTTTATAGCTTCAGAAAGAATAAAAATTAGTTTCTCCATGATCTTATTTAGAGGACGATTTAGAGTGCACAAATGGTGCTAATAAGGGAAAATTAATATATTAATAATATTGAAATTGAGAATTTCTATTCCTTAAAAAAAAAAAAAGCCAAAAAATCTAATCTTTAAGAAATACCCTAAGAATTAGATGGTAAGTCAAAAAACGAGAAGATACACAATACTTACCTAACAAGGGCTGGCATCAAAAACACTGTATGTAAAAACACCTACAAATCAATCTGAAAAGGATATAAGTCTATTTTAAAAGAGACAGCCAGACTTGGATAGTTACCTCAATGTAGAGTTAATGTGTTTTTGCCCAGGACAGTCCTAATGTATGTCACTTATCATAGTTTAATAGTTAATAATGTACACTTTTACCCTCAAGAGCATCTTAATATGCTCAACAAATCTCACCATATCCATCTATCTTTCTGCTCTCAGGCCTATCTTTTGTCCCTAATTTCTGAGCTACCTAAAGCCTCTAATTGCAAGGCCTTACTGCAGTTTTACAGGATGAATCTTCTTGCCTCTACTGGACTCCTCTGTCTGCAGCTTTCAGCTCTGTGTTATTGAGTTTTCCATTTCACAAAATGTTATCATTTCCTTTGCTCTTTGTCCTTGTGAGTTTCTTTATACTTTAATTCTTTATTGCTATCACAAAGAAGATGGAGAAGAATCCAAAATAAAGATTATACCAAGGTACCATACTTTACCCAGAGTACTTGTTTACTATTCTCCATTCATCATTTAAATGCCTAATTGAAATCATATCTACTTTAGAAATCCTTCACAACGAAGCAGGAGATGGTACTATCTTCTTGAAAAACAAGCCTTTGTTCATCATCTTGATAAATGCATTTTCCTTTCGGCATATTTGATCCTACATATCTGGTGACCTTATTCCTTTATTGTTTTTGGAGAAGCAGTTTTTCAGAAATGTATTGATATTCCTTTATTGTTTTTGGAGAAGCAGTTTTTCAGAAATGTATTGATTCACTTTGTCTATGTGTGACATTTATACACTGAATGGGAATTATTGCTCACAAAATAGGAACCTGTACCACATTAACAAAATTGTTAAAGAGTTTTTGCTTATGCTTCTAGTGCAAAAACTGAAGACTCTTTAGTTAGTTTCTATAATCAGAGATGTGTCAGAGAGTCACAAAAATGGGCCATTTGCGCAGTCTTCCTTTTCTCCTTCTGATTTTTATTCAAATAACACTAAAGACAGGAAACAAATTAATTTCTTAAAAGATACTTCTTCGTTAAGGACATCAATTCAGATTCCAGGGACAGAAAATAATTTGCTGATATTATTTTGATTGTTAAGGATTTATATTTTATATTTATATATATATATATTTCTGATAGAGGACAGAAACCATATCTTAATCATTTTTGCATTTCTGGCACTAAAGGAGGGTTCCATAAAGGTTTGTGTTTGAATGGACATTTAAACTGACTGTCTTTGCTTCTTTCACTGAATAGAAATGCATTTGCCATTTCAATTGAGGGTGAGATAATGACACTGTTCTACTTACTCCCTCCAAGTTTTTTACCTTAGTAATAGAGGCAAACACATGAGATCACTTGCCTGAAAGGAAATGTAGTTGTGTCAGCAATGTAGGCATGTCAGCAGTTTACTTAGGTTTGAGCCGCTAAACCTGTTTTAAGAAAAAATTCTGTGAACTGATAAGCTTCTTTAGAAGATGAGACTTTCAAAATATTAACAGATCCTTCTTGAGAAAAAGGTAGAAAAATAAAACATTTACAAATGCTGGATACTTAATTTCTATTTTTAAATTTTATTTATTTAATTTCCATTTTTACTAGCATAATAAAAGGATCGCAGGATAGTGTCCTTGTGAGGAAACAGACAATTGTTTTTTTAAATACTGTCATTATGCTATGAGGTTCAAATAGTCTTGAGCCTTAAACTGCAGTAACTGAGCTCATAAGACAAAAATATGCCTGTCTCTCAATTTCACAGCAGTCTATATCCATGAGAAAATTTTCTCATACAGTCTCTGTGAGGCAGGCTAGAAGTAGGATGATATTACTTGCAATCTGCTGGAACTGAGAACAGGGGAATTTAAATAACATGACTAACATTGCTTTGCCCATGGTGGGGCTGAAATTAGAATGGAGGTCTCTCAATTTAAGGTTGGACTGCCCCCACTGGGCTGAAAAGAATCCAAGTACAGTGACAGAAAAAGTTCTTTCCAACTTCACAGTACCTCTGACTGCTGGGTGTGCAAAGAACCCAGCCCTTCATCACATTTCCCTGCAGACTAGCTGGACACGAGAGTATAATCCTAGGATAATTTCTATTTCTGTAGAGTGAATAAATGACAATGACCTGTAAGGATCCTAGTGGTGTAAGGATGGGGCAGAAGATGAGAACGCTGGGTGAGTATGTGTCTGAATGGAAGTGATGGAAGCTATCAGGAAGGCTATTCTAGCCAAGTACCTTGAGTTTTTTACTACCTGCATGCATGTGTGAGTGCTAAGTTGCCTCAGTCATGTCCAACTCTTTGCAGCCCTATGGCTGTAGCCTGCCAGGCCCTTCTGTCCATGGATATTCTCCAGGCAAGAATACTGGAGTGGGTGGCCATGTCCTCCTCCTCCAGGGGATCCTCCCCACCCAGGGATCAAATATGAGTTTCTTATGTCTCCTGCAATGGCAGGTGGGTTCTTTACCACTAGTGCCACCTGGGAAGCCCCATACTAACTGCACTCTCTTCAACTAAAAAAGTAATGAATGTGTATTATGCCTGGAAGTTCCCAAATTAGTTATGTATATCTATTATTTGATTTAACTGTCAAAACATTCCTATGTAGCAAGTATTACCATCTCTCATCCCATAAATGAATAAATGGACTCAGAGAAGCTCATAACTTGCCCATGAACATCTAGCCATTGAGTAATGAAGCAAGAGCAAGAGTCTTAAAAAAGATCTTAAATGTGTACCTTTTCTTTCCATTTCTTTTTGCAATAGGGAAGGGCAAGTAAGGGAGTACCAGCAGTAACGATGGCTTAAGAGCAATGTAGGTAACTTTAAGCAACATATTATAGCATTGGTATGTTTCAAGGCTAAGAGGGAATTGTGCTTAATAGGGTATCAAGACAGGTTGGGTGTCACTATTAAAAAAAATCTAAAGGAAAACAGAATCCATCCTTTGACCATGTATAGTCAAATGACAGAGTATAGAAAACTTAGTGTCATCCATACTAGCCCAGACAGATACTAGATCATCCCCATATGTACATATTTGGAAACATCTTCATTACCAATTACTCCAATAGGCCCCAAGTGTAGAAGTGTTATCTAAAACTTGCTTAGTAATTACTTCATCTTTGAGATTTGGCAGACCCTGATTATGTGATGTGCTTTATAAAAGATGAACATCCTTCAAAGAAGAGGAAACTTGTGAGAGCATGTGAGAGAAAAGGGTTGCTGTGGATACATCATAACCATCTAGTTAAGACAGGCAAAGAAAAGCATTCCAGCAGACAGAGGACAGTCTAAACTGCCAATGAAGCAACAGAAATAAATCATACTGGCGGATATGCGATGAACACTTACAGATAAATATTTACATCAGAGAGGCACCATATTCATGAAGAAAACTTACAGGATGACATACTGAATTAACATCTACCTTTTCATAGGAAAAAGCTGTTGGATATATCTGAACCTTATTAATCTGTAAGTGTTGAAGGATTTTTTTTATTATGTCTGTCTTTTATTTGCAAAATTTATAAATACCTTCTTTTCCTGGCCCTTGTCACACATTGTTTTTCTAGTGTGTGCTCTCTAAATAATGCTACTAATAGCTATCATATTTCAAGTTCTGAGCATTCTGCTGGATAATTTTAGACAACTTCTCATTTAATCATCACAGTAATTCATCAAGTTATTATTCTCATTTTACAGACAAGAATTCTGAATCTCAAAAAATGTAAAACAACTTGTTATGTGTAACATGATAGTGAAAGTAGATCTGGGATTTTAATCCAAATTGAACTCATTGAAGGTAAGTATCTTTTATGTATCTTCCACATCTATAATTCCTATAACAAGTAAGTACGTGCACTGCAATCACCCAGAAAATGAAAAATAGTTTCCCACTTTAGACCTTCTGGAGATTTCTGGTTCAGTTGGTTGAGGATGGAACGTCAGTCTAGATGTCTAACAAATCCCTTGACATGACTCTTACATAGCCAGTTTTAGGTTCACCAAATTGATGTCTTCCATATAGTAGAGAATATATATTTTTAAAATGTTGAAGTAAACTCCAGATATCAAGCTGATGTTCCTTTGAATTTCCTAAGATTTAAAGACTCTTGATGGTGGGACACAACACACTGACACATGGGTAAATAAAAGGCAGAACCATTTATATAGCTCCGGAAGAAAGACAGGGCCAAACAAAGGACTGTGGGGAAAAGGTAACAGCAGACCGGAGCTATAGAGGCAGCAAGTAGGCCGGAACGCCTAGGTTTCCAGGGCTCCCTGTAGGTTGTCTAACATAAATAGCTTTGCCGGCCTTGGTGCATAGTGACCATCTCTGGCTGTGTGGAACTTGGCCATTGGTATTAGGAAGTGTGCTTAGTAACCTGGAGTGTAACAGGCAGATAAAGGAAGTGGCTAACATGTGGGCTTAACAGGCTGCCCAGAAAGGGGAACTGACCTGCCTCTTGGCCAGAGCCTCAAAACTGAGTCAACACAGCACAACTTAGAAAACACAAAATAACTACCATAATATACTCTACTTGTTAGGATTATTTCGGATTGGTTCAAACCTTCAATTCACAATTTAGACCTAATTAAATCCTCACCAACATGCCGCTGGTTTCCAAACACAAGAAGGTGGAGGGAGAGATTTACACCTCGTAGCCATTTCTGGCTCCCACTTAGAACCTCATTGAATCTTGTTCTCCATGATAAGTTTTGAATTTGGTATCATCTGCCTAGAAGTTAAAACATCAAACACTTTACCCTGTCTTATACTTTAGAAAAACTTCATGAACATATTCATTAAGACAACATACAAAAGCACTGACAGAAGGCATTGTGTGTATAGCACACTTTGATGAAGGCTTGGAGTTTAAATTAAACGGTGTTTAAATTGCTACAGCAAAAGTAACCTAACCATAATCGTTAAACGTGACTGCTACTAAAACTCTTGGGTGACTTCACAACACTCTTTTTGCATAACCTTCTGTCCCCTGGGTCTGTGCAGTGGGGCTTAAATATCTCTTATTTCCTGGGCTTCCTCCTAACTCCCTTCTCATGGTCTCATATTCCACTCCATGCAACTTATCCAGGTATTTTCCTAAAGAGAAAATATTTTCATTGGTTCCAGCTATTAACATTTATTTTCACTCTGCTACTTCATTCTTTCTTCTCATGGGAAATCATTTCACGAAAAGATGTCACGTAAGGTCCTTTACTTATATTATCTCCCTAAGTAGATTTTGCTTATATCATTTCCCATTAATTGTAAAGTAATTACCTTGATTTCATTCAGCCTCAGGGAATAAAGCAGGCTGGTCACAGGAAGACTATTGCCCTGTCCACTTTCACCAGTCAATTCTTTGTGTCCTGGAGAACATACTGCTTTAAAAGCTACTTCTCTGAATCCTATTTCACAACTACAGGGCCAGAAGTAAGTAATCACTCAAAAAACAAGCAAACTATGCAACAATAAGTTCTAATTAGTATGAAATCACTGGTTAAGGGAGGGTAGAGGGCAAAAACTGAAGCAACACACAATGTTGGTGCCTTTTGCCAGAGTGAAAAACAAAACGAAACAGACCTCCTTCCTTAAGCTTCTCTTCTAAACCTCACAGTTTTGCAATGTGCCAGGGCCACGCACCATCCCTGTACTCACTCCCTCTGTGACCTCATAAGGCCTCAACGCTGATGCTTCCCCAAAAATCTCAGCTTCATTCCTCCCCTGAACTCTGCTAACTCCATGTTTTCCCTGGGGCACCTAATAAGCACTTCAGGCAAACATGGCCAAGGCAGAACTCTTCATTTCCCCTCCAGCTCTTCAGTCAGTTCAGTCAGTCAGTCATGTCCGACTCTTTGCGACCCCATGGACTACAGCACGCCAGGCCCTCCTGTCCATCTCCAACTCCCGGAGTCTACTCAAACTCATGTCCATCGCGTCGGTGATGCCATCCCACCATCTCATCTGCTGTCGTCCCCTTCTCCTCCCGCCTTCAATCTCTCCCGGCATAAGGATCTTTTCCAATGGGTCTGTTCGTCACACCAGGTGGCCGAAGTATTGGAGTTTCAGCTTCAGCAGCGGTCATTCCAATGAATATTCAGGACTAGGATGGACTGGCTGGATCTCCTTGCAGTCCAAGGGACTCTCAAGTGACTTCTCCAACACCACAGCTAAAATGCATAAATTCTTCGGTGTTCAGCATTCTTTACAATCCAACTCTCACATTCATACATGACTACTGGAAAAACCAAAGTTTGACTAGATGGACCTTTCTTGGTAAAGTAATGTCTTTTCTTTTTAATATGCTGTCTAAATTGGTCACAGCTTTTCTTCCAAGGAGCAAGCGTCTTTCATGGCTGAGGTCACCATCTGCAATGATTCTCGAGCCCCCCAAAATAGTCTGTCACTATTTCCATTGCTTCCCCATCTATTTGCCATGACGTGATGGGACCAGATGCCATGATCTTAGTTTTCTGAATGTTGAGTTTTAAGCCAAGTTTTTCACTCTCCTCTTTCACTTTCAAAAAGAGGCTCTTTAGTTTTTCTTCACTTTCTGCTATAAGAGTGGTGTCATCTGCATATCTGAGGTTATTGATATTTCTCCCAACAATCTTGATTCCAGCTTGTGCTTCATCCAGCCTGGCATTTTGCATGATGCACTCTGCATATAAGTTAAATAAGCAGGGTGACAATATACAGCCTTGACATACTCCTTTTCCCATTTGGAACCTGTCTGTTGTTCCACGCCCAGTTCTAACTGTTGCTTCTTGAGCTGCATACAGATTTCTCAGGAGGCAGGCCAGGTGGTCTGTTATTCCCATCTCTTTCAGAATTTTCCACAGTTTATTGTGATCCACACAATCAAAGGCTTTGGCATAGTCAATAAAGCAGAAGTAAATGTTTTTATGGGACTCTCTTGCTTTTTCGATGATCTAGCCGATGTTGGCAATTTGATCTCTGGGTCCTCTGCCTTTTCTAAAACCAGCTTGAACATCTGGAAGTTCACAGTTCATCTATTGTTGAAGCCTGGCTTGGAGAATTTTGAGCATTACTTTACTAGCATGTGAGATGAGTGCAACTGTGTGGTAGGTTGAGCATTATTCGGCATTGCCTTTCTTTGGGATTGGAATGAAAACTGACCTTTTCCAGTCCTGGGGCCACTGCTGAGTTTTCCAAATTTGCTGGCATGTTGAGTGCAGCACTTTCACAGCATCATCTTTTAGGGTTTGAAATAGCTCAACTGGAATTCCATCACCTTTACTAGCTTTGTTCGTAGTGATGCTTCCTAAGGTCCACTTGACTTCACATTCCAGGATGTCTGGCTCTAGGTCAGTGAGCACACCATCGTGATTATCTGGCTTGTGAAGATCTTTTTTGTATAGCTCTTCTGTGTATTCTTGCCACCTCTTCTTAATATCTTCTGCTTCTGTTAGATCCATACCACTTCTGTCATTTATTGAGCCCTTCTTTGCATGAAATGCTCCCTTGGTATCTCTAATTTTCTTGAAGAGATCTCTAGTCTTTCCCATTCTATTGTTTTCCTCTATTTCTTTGCACTGATCACTGAGGAACGCTTTCTTATTCTCCTTGCTATTCTTTGGAACTCTGCATTCAAATGGGAATATATTTCCTTTCCTCCTTTGCTTTCTGCTTCTCTTCTTTTCAGTGATTTATAAGCCCTCCTCAAACAACCATTTTGCTTTTTTTCATTTCTTGATCCCTGTCTCCTGTACAATGTCACAAACCTCAGACCATAGTTCTTCAGGCACTCTGTCTATCAGATCTAGTCCCTTAAATCTATTTCTCATTTCCACTGTATAATCATAAGAGATTTGATTTAGGTCATAACTGAATGGTATAGTGGTTTTGCCTACTTTCTTCAATTTAAATCTGAATTTGGCAAAAAGGAGTTCATGATCTGAGACACATGATCTGGTCTTGTTTTTGCTGACTGTATAGAGCTTCTCCATCTTTGGCTGCAAAGAATATAATCAATCTGATTTTGGTGTTGGCCAGCTGGTGATGTCCATGTGTAGAGCCTTCTCTTGTGTTGTTTAAGAGGGTGTTTGCTATGACCAGTGCATTCTCTTGGCAGAACTCTATTAGCCTTTGCCCTGCTTCATTCTGAACTCCAAGGCCAATTTTGCCTGTTACTCCAGGTGTTTCTTGACTTCCTACTTTTGCATTCCAGTTCCCTATAATAAAAAGGACATCTTTTTTGGCTGTTATTTCTAGAAGATCTTGTAGGTCTTCATAGAACCATTCAACTTCAGCTTCTTCAGCATTATTTGTCAGGGATAGACTTGGATTACCATGATATTGAATGGTTTGCCTTGGAAACAAACAGAGATCATTCTGTTGCTTTTGAGATTGCATCAAAGTACTGCATTTCAGACTCTTTTGTTGACTATGATGGCTACTCCATGTCTTCTAAGGGATTCCTGCCCACAGTAGTAGATATAATGGTCATCTGAGTTAAATTCACCCATTCCAGTCCATCTTAGTTCACTGATTTCCTAAAATGTTGATGTTCATGCTTGCCATCTCCTATTTGATCACTTCCAATTTGCCTTGATTCATGGACCTAACATTCCATGTTCCTATGCAATATTGCTCTTTACAGCATCAGACCTTGCTTCCATCACCAGTCACATCCATAACTGGGTGTTATTTTTGCTTTGGCTCCATCTCTTCATTCTTTCTGGACTAATTTCTCCACTGATCTCCAGGAGCATCCTGGGCATCTACTGACCTGGGGAGTTCATCCTTCATTGTCCTATCTTTTTCCCCTTTTCATACTGTTCATGGGGTTCTTAAGGCAGGAATACTGAAGTGGTTTGCCATTCCCTTCTCCAGCGGACCACATTTTGTCAGAACTCTCCACCATGACCTGTCTGTCTTGGGTGGCCCTACACAGCATGGCTCATAGTTTCACTGAGTTAGACAAGGCTGTGGTCCATGTGATTAGATTGTTTAGTTTTCTGTGATTGTGGTTTTCAGTCGGAAAACTAACCAATCTATGAAACTATGAGCCATGCCATGTAGGCTGCTCCACAGTGTTATAAACTTGACCTCAGTCTCCTATCCACAGCAGAGGGAAGTTAGACAAAAATTAAATCATTAAAACTGAATAGTACTTGAACAAAATTCAGTTCTCAGGCATATTCTTGTAGGTTCTTACTATCTTTCTAAAAAAATCTTTTTTTGGTAAAGACTTTGAGGATTTAGCTCACTTTTAGACTGCCTCCAAGAGCTCCTATTGCCCTTCATCCAGACCACTAAACCCTTCACTATTTTTTACCCTGGTCCTTGGGGAACATTTTATCTTTGGACATCTAAGCTAGAATTCATGGTATTGTATATTCCTTCTCAAGTCAAAGAATACTCTCCATAGGAGCTATCAAGGGAATAAATGCTAAAATATTTTAACAGTTGCATCATGGCTTTTAATTGCCAATGAAGCATAAATTAATGCATAAGTTAATTATGTTCATATCTTACACAGCTGTAAAAGGACAAAAGCATACTAAGTATATACTTACAGTAAATCTCTTTAAATGTTTATTGTCAGACTATTTTATATGTGGCTTGAGTGATACATAGAAGATATATAATTTGCTTCATTGCTATCATTTTAACATCAACCCTATTTTAAAGAATCACGACAAGAAATGAATATTTCACATAAATGAACAAAAGACTACGTCTATGATAGCTGAACATCCACATGTAAAGAGGAAAAGTCAGTAATGTGACAGTTTCCTTACAGAAAACCAAACATCTGGAGATATGGAGAAACTGTCACAATTACCTAAATATTTCATTTCTTATCTGGATGTTTATTTTCATGTAGCTGCAATCTAATTTGGCAGTGTCAGTAAGTATGGGTGGGATGAAAGGAGTGTTAGATTCTAAGGAAAAAGTTGTTTTTACCCAAAGAATGATTTAAGATATTATTTTTAAGTTTTTAAAAAAGAGGTTTGGTCTTCTCAAAGGCTATTTTTTCTAATATAATGAGAAGTATAAGGTAAAATAAATCAACCCTGAATATTCATTGGAAGGACCGTTGCTGAAGCTCCAATACTTTGGCCACTTGATGCGAAGAAGTTACTTACTGGAAAAGACCTTGATGCTCGGAAAGACTGAAAGCAAGAGAAGGGGGCGACAGAGGATAAGATTTGTTGGATAGCATCACCAACTCAATGAACATGAATATGAGCAAACTCAATTTCGGGAGGTAGTGGAGGATAGAGAATCCTGATGTGCTGCAGTCCATAGGGTCGCAAAGTTGCATACAAACTTGGTGACTGAACAACAACTGAGTCAGACTCAGTTGATGAACCTGGAGAGCATCTCAGAGAGGCAGGAGACAAATGAAACCCACCTTGGGGACACAGATGATGGCAACAGGACATGGTGCTGGTAAGCACTATTTCAGAATCCTCTTTCTAGTTCACTAGTGTCAGGACACAGCCTCAGACCCCAGCTGGTTGGCACCTGTCCTGGGATGCCCCAGGCTAGGCAGTTAGCTGGGCAGAGACAAAGCCCTACCCACCAGCAGGTCAGCTGCCACAGGAACCCCTAAGCATCCATCCACCTGACCCAGCTCCATCTATCAGAGGCTTAGGACTAAGCCCCACCTACCAGTGAGTAGGCCTAGCCCCAGGACTTCTGGGGGCCCATCAGCTAGCTAGCTATCGGACATGTCCTGCCCACTATTGGAATGGTACTAGTCCTGGGACCCGGCTTTACCCCCAGGCGGTGAGCATCATCCTCGTGATCCCCTGGGCCCTAGTGCTACCCACTCACTTGGTACCATCAGCCTCTGGGCCAACACTAGCCCTTGGACCCAAACACCGACCTGGAGGCAGTCGCTTCATGACCCAGACCCACCCACCTACAGGCCAGTACCAGGCCTGGAACTCCTGTAACCTTAAAGCCGGCTGTGCCAGGGCAGAGTCCCACCCATCAGCAGCCTCCACAGGAGGAAGGCCTGGCGACCAACTGGGCTGGGAGCTAGCCAAGCCTAAAAGCACACTTACAGTAGTCAGCCTGCCACAACAGAAGGACTCACACAGCCTCTTCTAAAGCATTTAGCTCTGGTTACCTGACAAGAGTGCACTTGAAGGACTCCATAGGACATTTCCAACATAAGGTCACTTCTGCAAGATCAGGAAATGTAACCAACCTACCAAATACACAGAAACACAGTGATTTAGGCAAAATGAGGCAACAGAGAAGCAGGTTCCAAATGAAGCAATGAGTCAAAACCCAGAAGAACCAAGTGAACCAATTTACCAATAGAAACTTTAACAGTTTGTTAAAAACTAACTTCTCAGGCTTTCCTGGTGGCTCAGTGGTAAAGAATCCGCCTGCCAGTGCAGGAGACGCGGAGTCGATCCCTTGTCCAGGAAGATCCCACATGCTGGGGAACAACTAAGCCTGTGCGTGACAACTGCTGAAGGCTGTGCGCCCTGAGGCCTGTGTTCTGCAAAAAGAGAAGCCACAGCAGTGAGAAGCCTGCACACCACTAGAGAGGAGCCCCCGCTCTCCACAACTAGAGATAGCTTGTGCAGCAACACACAACCCCCCTAAAACTAATGATAATTAACTTCTCATGTCTTCATTTATTCTTCTTCCTAGTTCGTTAAGATTCTTTATGATCATTACCTTAAAGTCTACATATAAACCTATGGTAACCACAAATCAAAAATCTTTAATAGGAGCACACATACACACGAGAAAAATTCAACCATAACATTAACAAGAATTATCAAATCACAAGGAAAGGGATCAGAAGAAGAAAGGAACATAAAGAACAACAAAAACAACCCCAAAGCAACCAATAACATTAGTATAGTAAATACATCTATTAATAATTATATTAAATGTAAATGGACCAAATGCTCCAGTCAGAAGACACAGAGTGGCTGAATGGATTAAAACAAAAAAACACCCATACATATGCTGCCTGTAAGAGACTCATGTCAGACAGAAAGACACAAAGATGGAAAGTGAGCGGATGGAAAAATGTATTTGATGTAAATGGTATGGAAAAGAAAACTCAGGTAGCAATACTTATTCTAGATAAAACAGACTTTAAAACTAAGACTGTAACAATAGACAAACAAGAGCATTACATAATGATAAAGAGAACAAATAACAAGAAGATACAATAATTATAAATATATATGCACCCAACTTAGGAGCACCTAAATTAAGAAAGCAAATATTAAGATAAATAAAGGGAGAAATGGACAAAAACATAGTAATATTAGGGGACTTTAACACCCTATATGTATCAACGGAGAGAACATCCAGGCAGAAAATCAATTAGAAAACACTGGCCTTAAAAAACACATTAAACCAAATGAACTTAATACATAAAAAACATTCCACCTAAAAACAGCAGAATATACATTTTTTTCAACTGTATATGTAACATTCTCCAGAACAGATAATATTATGTTACAAAACAAGTCTAAGTTATCTTAAGAATTACATCCCATCAAGCATCTTTTTCAACCACAAAGATATGAGACTAGAAATAAAGACAAAACTGTAAAGAACACAAACAGAAGGAGGCTAAGCAATATGCTATCATACAACCAGTAGATAATTGAAGAAGTCAAAGAGGAAATAAAATGTTTGGAGAAAAATGAATATGAAAACATAGCAATTCAAAATCTATGGGATGCAATACAAGCAGTTTTAAGAGGAAAGTTTATAGTGACACAAGCCTAACTCAGGAAACAAGAAAAACCTCAAATAAACAACTTAAACTTATACCTAAATGAACTAGAAAAAGAAAAAACAGCACTTGGAAAGAAATCATAAAGATCAGAGCAGAAATAAGTGAAATACAGACTGAAAAAAATGGGGGAAAAAAGCAATGAAACTAAGGGCTGGTTCTTTGAAAAGATATAAAATTCATACATGTTTCACCAGGATGATCAAAAAATACAGGTCCTAAATCAGTAAAATCAGAAATAAAAAAGGAGAAGTTAAAACTGACATCACAAGAATTCAAAGGATAATAAGAAATTACTAGTTATACAACTAGTTATACAACAATAAAAGGACAGCCTATAAGATGTGAACACATTCCTAGAAATTTGCAATCTCCTGAGGATTCAACAGTATGTGAACCATGAATTTTCAGATGTTCAAGCTGCATTTAGAAAAGGCAGAGGGACCAGAGGTCAAATTGCCAACATCCACTGGATCATTGAAAAACCAAAAGAGTTCCAGAAAACCATCTACTTCTGCTTTATTAACTATGCCAAAATCTTTGACTGTGTAGACCACAACAAAGTGTGGAAAATTCTTAAAGAGATGGGAATAACAGACCACCTGACCTGCCTCTTGAGAAATCAGCATGTAGGTCAGGAAGCAACAGTTAGAACTGGACATGGAACAACAGACTGGTTCCAAATCAGGAAAGGAATACATCAAGGCTATACACTGTCACCCTGCTTATTTAACTTACATGCAGGGTACATCACGAGAAATGTTGGGCTGGATGAAGCACAAGCTGGAATCAAGACTGCTGGGAGAAATATCAATAACCTCTGATATGCAGACGACACCACCCTTATGGCAGAAAGCAAAAAAGAACTAAAGAGCATTTTTTTTTTTTTTTTGAGTGGCTCATCTTTACTTTATTGTATTATTTATATATTTATTTTTACTTTACATTATTGTATTGGTTTTGCCACACGTTGACATGAATCCGCCTTGGACTCTTGATGAAAGTGAAAGAGGAGAGTGAAAAAGTTGGCTTAAAACTCAACATTCAGAAAACTAAGATCATGGCATCTGGTCCCATCACTTCATGGCAAATAGATGGGGAAACAGTGGAAACAGTTACAGACTACTCTTTGGGCTCCAAAATCACTGCAGATGGTGACTGCAGCCATGAAATTAAAAGACGCTTGCTCCTTAGAAGAAAAGTTATGACCAATCTGAACAGCTTATTAAAAAGTAGAGACATTACTTTGCCAACAAAGATCTGTCTAGTCAAAGTTTTGGTTTTTCCAGTAGTCATGTACTGATGTGAGAGTTGGACTATAAAGAAAGCTGAGTACCAAAGGATTGATGCTTTTGAACTGTGGTGTTGGAGAAGACTCTTGAGAGTCCCTTGGACTGCAAGGAGGTCCAACCAGTCTATCCTAAGGAAATCAGTCCTGAATATTCATTGGGAGGACTGCTGCTGAGGCTGAAACTCCAATACTTTGGCCACCTGATGGGAAGAACTGACTCATTTGAAAAGACCCTGATGCTGAGAAATATTGAAGGCAGGAGGAAAAGGGGATGATAGATGATGAGATGGTTGGATGGCATCACCAACTCAACGGACATGAGTTTGAGTAAACTCTGGGAATTTGAGATGGACAGGCTGGCCTGGCATGTAGCAGTTCATGGGGTCACAAAGAGGTGGACATGACTGAGTGACTCAACTGAACTAAAGACTGAACCAGACAGAATTAGTAAATATGAACAGATCAATTACTAGTAATAAAATAGAATCAGTAATTTAAAAATTCTCAGCAAGCAGAAGTCCAGGACCAGATAGCACATGAATTTTACCAAACATTTACAGAAGAGTTAACATCTATCTTCTCAAAACTATTCCAAAAAGTTACAGAGGAGGGAACCTTTCTGAAGTCATCCTACGAGGCCAGCATCACCCTGATACTAAAACCAAAGATATCACAAAAACAGAAAGTACAGGTCAGTATCACTGATGCAGATAGATGCAAAAATCCTCAACAAAATATTAGCCAATCAAATTCAACCATACATTTAAAGGCTCACACATCATGATCAAGTAGCATTTATCCCAAGGATGCAAAGATTTTTCAATATCCACAAATCAGTGTGAAACATCACATTAACAAATTAAAGAATAAAATCATATGGTCATCTCAATAGATGCAGAAAAACCTTTTCAAAGAATTCAATATCCACTTATGATAAACATGCCAAGGAAGTGGGTATTAAGGGAACATATATCAACATAATAAAGGCCTTATAGATAATCCCCACAGTTTCATACTCAATAATGAAAAGCTGAAAGTATTTCCTCTAATACCAAGAGAAAGACAAGGATGTCCACTCTTTGCCATTTTTTATTAAACATAATATTGGAAATTCTGATCTCTTCAATCTATTTGTTCTTCAGGTGCTCTATCAGATTTAGTCTGATTAGAGTGAAAAATAGATTCAAGGGATTAGATCTGATAGACAGAGTGCCAGAAGAACTATGGACAGAGGTTCCCAGTGTTGTATAGGAGGTGGTGATCAAGACCATCCCCAAGAAAAAGAAATGCAAAAAAGCAAAACTGCTGTCTGAGGAGGCCTTACAAATAGCTGAGAAAAGAAGAGAAGTGAAGGGCAAAGGCAAAAAGGAAAGATATACCCATCTGAATGCAGAGTTCCAAAGAATAGCAAGGAGAGACAAGAAAGTAATCCTAAGTGAATAACACAAAGAAACACAGGAAAACAATAGGATGGGAAAGACTAGAGATCTCAAGAAAATTAGAGATACCAAGGAAACCAAAATGGGCACAATAAAGGACAGAAACCGTATGGACCTAACAGAAGCAGAAGATACTAAGAAGAGGTGGCAAGAATACACAGAACTATACAAAAAAGGTCTTAATGACCCAATAACCGTAATGGTGTGCTCACTGACCTAGAGCCAGACATCCTGGAGCGTGAAAGCCAAGTGGGCCTAAGGAAGCATCACTACAAACAAAGTTGGTGGAGGTAATGGGATGCCTGCTGAGCTATTTCAAATCCTAAAAGATGATGCTGTTTAAATGCTCCACTCAACATGCCAGCAAATTTGGAAAAATCAACAGTGGCCACAGGACTGGAAAAGGTCAATTTTCATTCCAATCCCAAAGAAAGGCAATGCCAAAGAATGTTCGAACTATTGCACAATTGCAGGCATTTTACATGCTAGCAAGGTAATGCTCAAAATACATCAAGCTAGGCTTCAACAGTGCATGGACCAAGAACTTCCAGATGTTCAAGCTGGATTAAGAAAAGGCAGAGGTACCAGAGATCAAATTGCCAACATTCACTGGATCATAGAAAAAGCAAGAGAATTCCAGAAAAATATCTACTCTGCTTCATTGACTACGCTGAAGACTTTGTGTAGATCGCAACAAACTGTGGAAAATTCTTCAAGAGATGGGAATAAGAGACCACCTTACCTGCCTCCTGAGAAACCTGTATGCAGGTCAGGAAGCAACAGTTAGAACTGGACATGGAACAATGAACTTACAAATTGGGAAAGGAGTACATCAAGGATGTACTGTCACCCTGCTTATTTAATTTATACACAGAATACATCATGTGAAATGATGGGCTGGATGAAACTCAAGCTGGAATCAAGATTTCTGGAAGAAATATCAATAACCTCAGATACACTGAAAACATCACCCTTATGGCAGAAAGCAAAGAGGAATTAATGAACCTCTTGATGAAGGTGAAAGAGGGAAGTGAAAAAGCTGGCTTAAAACTCAATATTCAAAAAATGAAGATCATGGCATCCAGTCCCATCACTTCACGGCAAATAAACTGGGAAATAAAGGAAACTATGACAGACTTTATTTCTTTGGGCTCCAAAATCACTGTGGATGGTGAATGCAGCCATGAAATTAAAAGATGCTTTCTCCTTGGAAGAAAAGCTTTGAGAAACCTAGACAGGTATTAAAAAGTAGAGACATGATTTTGCTGACAAAGGACTATATAGTCAAAGCTATGGTTTTTCTAGTAATCATGTATGGATATGACAGGTGGGCCATAAACAAAGCCAAAGAATTGCTGCTTTCAAACTGTTGTGTTGGAGAAGACTCTTGAGAGACCTCAGTCTGCAAGGACTCAATTCTAAAGGATATCAATCCTGAATATTCATTAGAAGGACAAGCTGAAGCTCCAATACTTTGGCCACTTGAAGCAAAGAACTGACTCATTGGCATAGACCCTGATGCTAGGAAAAATTGAAGGCAGGAGGATAAGGGGGTGACAGAGGATGATATAGTTGGATGGCATCACTGACTCTATGGACATGAGTTTGAACAAACTCTGGGAGAAGGTAAAGAAGAGAAGCTTGGAAGCTGTAGTCCATGGAGTGGCAAAGAGTCAGACACGACTGAGCCTCTAGACAACACTGGAAATTCTACTCAGAGCAATCAGACAAGGAAAAGAAGTTACAAGAATCCAACTTTGTAATCCAATTGGAAGACCTAAATCTGTTGCTGTTTGCAGATGACATGATGCAATACATAGAAAATCTCAAAATGCCACTAAAACTATTGGAGCTCTGTGAATTCAGTAAAATTTTGAGATACAAAATGGTCATACAGAAATCTCTTTTTCTATACAATAACAACAAACTATGAGAAAGAAGTTAAGGAAACAATCTCACTCATAATCTCATCAAAAGAGAATAAAATATCTGAGAATCAATCAAAGCAGATACACAACTGGGAAAATTGTAAGACATTGAAGAACTGGATTTAAAATGACATAAACAAATGAAAGATATACCATGTCCAGAGAATGTAACAACCCCCATACTACCTGAGGCAATAATCTATAGATCCAATGCAATCCCCCAAAAATACCAATGGCAGATATCACATGAATTTCTACTAACAACAAACATTTACAGAAGTGTTTTAATACCTATCTTCCCAAACTATTTCAAAAAATTGCAAAGGAGGGAACCTTTCCGAAGTCATCCTATGAGGTCTACTTTTTCACAGATCTAGAACAAATAAAACTAAGATTTGTATTGAAACACAAAAGACCCTGAATACCCAAACCATCTTAGGAAAGAATGAGAAAATAGGTAGTATCAGCTTCTGTATTTCATACTATACTACAAAGTGACAGTAATCAAAATAGTATGGCTCAAGAACAGATATATAGATCAATGAAATGGAATAAAGAACCTAAAAAGGAAGCCACACTTATGTGGTAAATTAATCTGTTCAAAGGAAGCAAGAATATACAATGGAGAAAGAGAGTCTTTTCAATAAGTGCTGCTGACAGAACAGAAACATTTAAAAGAAGGAAATTAGAACATTTTCTAACATCATATACAAAAATAAACTCAAAATGGACAAAA
Organism: Odocoileus virginianus; assembly: GCF_023699985.2. Lineage (NCBI taxonomy): Eukaryota > Metazoa > Chordata > Mammalia > Artiodactyla > Cervidae > Odocoileus > Odocoileus virginianus. The sequence continues at coordinate 84,169,924 of NC_069674.1, read as the reverse complement.
GACCTAAATGTAAGGACAAAAAGCCACAGGCAAAACACCCCTTGACATAAACCATAGCAATGGTTTTTTGGATCTGTCTACTAAAGCAAAGAAAACAAAAGCAAAAATAAACAAATGGAGCCTAGTTAAACTTAAGAACAGAGCAATGGAAGCCATCAACAAAATGAAAAGACAACCTACTAAATGGGAGAAAATATTTGCAAGTGATACAACTGATAACAAGTTAATATCCAAAATATCTAAACATCTCAAAGAACTCAATATCAAGAAAAAATCTGATTGAAAATGGGCAGAAGACCTGAGTAGACATCCCCCCGCCACTCCAGAAAAAAACATATAGATGGCCAGCAGGCACGTGAAAAGATACTTAACATTGTTTATCAGAGAAATACAAATTAAAACTACAATTTGATTTCATCTCACATCTGTCAGAGCAGTTATCATCGAAAAGAACACAAATACCAAATGTTGGCAAGGACATGGAGAAAAGGGAACCCTTATATACTGTCAGTGAAAATGTAAAACAGTGCAACCTCTGTGGAAAGTTTCTCCAGAAACTGAAAATTAAACTATAGTACATCCCACCAATTTCACTCCACTCCTGGGTTTTTATTACCCCCCCCAAAAAGCTACTTTGAAAAGATACATGTATCCCAATGTTCATAGCAGCATTATTTACAATGGACAAGATATGGAGGCAACCTATGTGTCCATCATGTATGTATATGCCTATATACACACATACACACATATAGTACTCAATCATAAAAAAGAATGGAGTTTTTCCATTTGCAAGAACATGGAGGACTTCCCTGGTGGTTCAGATGGTATGCATTTGGAGGGTATTATGCTAAGCGAAAAAACACAAACAAAAAAAGACAAATACCACATGATATCACTTGTATGTGGATTCTAAAAAGTGAAACAAGCTAGTGAATATAAGGAGAAACAGAATCACAGATATAGAACTGGTGAATGGTACTTTTCAGGTCTAGTATTTCCTTCTACTTTTCTGTATTCATTCTATTAATTTTTGACACTTTGAGATTGAAACTCCACTTAAAAATCTTAATTTATCTACTTAAAAGGTAATTGTAATATATAGTGGAACTATGTGTAACTTTATTCTGTATTTTCCAAGTCTCCTGTAAATGTGTTATCATACTTCTATAATTAAAAAAAAAAAAAAAGAAAGATGGGGAAAAACAGGAATCACAGATATAGAAAAGAAACTAGTGGTTACCAGTGGGGAGAGGGAAAGGGGGAGGGTCAAGATACAGGTATGAGGTTAAGAAGTATGAATTATTATACTTCTCATAGTACTAAATAAGCTATAAGGATATACTGTATACACACAGACTGTAGCCAATATTTCATAATACTATCAATGGAATATAACTTTTAAAAATTAGGAATAACTATGATGTATATCTGAAACATATATCAACTATACCTCAATAAACAAAAAAGAAACAGTTGACTAGTATTGAATTATAACCCAGTTTAGAAAGTAAATATACAAGAGTCCATGCTGATTTAAATGACTGAATAAATAAATAGGGGAAAAAGGCAATCTCACATACAGAAGTATTCCAAATAATTTATGTATATATTGCCCCTTCTGAGAGATGGAACATAATTTCACTCTCATAAGTATAGGCTGTATTAGTGATGTCCACGTGCAGGCTAACAAAGGTAAAAAGAGTAACTTCACATTGGAGAACACTGACAAACACAGGTGATAAGGACTGATAGCATTTACCTTTGATATGATGGAATGGGAGGAATTTACCTCTGAGGCTCTCCTCCCAGAAACCCATAATCTTAATCTCATCATGAGAAACACTATCCCAGTTAAGGCACATTCTACAAAACACATTTCCAGTACTCCTCAAAACAGTCAAGGTCATCACAAACAAGGCAAGTCTGAGAAACTGTCACAGCCAAGAAACACCACCTAAGGAAACATGACAACTGAATGTCACATTCTGTTTTCCTGGATAGGATACTGGGACACAAAGAGAATGTTAGGTAAAAATTAAAGAAATCAGGATGAAGTATGAGCTTAGTTAATAATAATATATCAATATTAGTTTATTAGGTGTGACAAATTTATCATACTAATGTTAAGATCTTAACAGAGGAAATAGTACTGAGCCATTTGAGAACTCCCTGTATTACCTTGCTACCTTTTCTAGAAATCTAAACTCTTATAAAAGTTTATTTTTTTTAATGTCTTGTTCTAAGAGGGTTATCATATTTTCACACTCTGGGAAGAGATGTCATTTAATAAACTGCTGAATGAATTGCAGTTTGATGGTCCCATGGTAACAGTACACCAGCAATAGATCAATGAGAAAACACCAGGATCATCAGAATGGGCTACCTGTAAATGAATTCTAAATCTGCCAGTGAAATCAGCACAGTCGCTGCATGCAGCAAATTAAAGAACCATGTAACAAGGAAAGCTATAGGAAATGTGATTAGATTTGGCTTGTGCATTCTTCTACTGGAGCTGCCATGACAAAATACCACAGACTAAGTGGCTTAAAGAAAAGAAATTTATGTTCACAGTTTTGGAGGCTGGAAGTCCAAGAACAGGATGGCAGCATGATCTGTGTTGGTGAGGGCTCTCTTCTGGGCTTACAGACAACCACCTGCTGTGTGCTCACATAGCCTTTCCTCAGTGTCTGTACTTGGAGACACTCTCTTCATCTTCTCTCTCTCCATTTTCCTGTAAGGCCATCAGTTTAACTGAATTAGGGCCCCATCCTTAGGATCTCAGTTAACCTTAATTATATCCAAAAGTACTTCATCATAACAGCTACATCAGGGCTTAAAACTTCAATTTCCAAATACGGACACAATTTAGTCCACAGCAGCCTGTCCCCTGTGTGTGTGTTGGGGGAAGGATATTTGAGAAAGCATTTAATATTACTAAAAACATTAACAGTGGGACTCTCTAGGATAGACAAAAATGTTAAAATTGTAAGAGGTTTACAGTTCCAAGTGGAAAGGTTTTCCTTCAAGTAGTAGACTCATGTAATGCTGTAACTCAGGGTATCAATAGAGTGGTTTGAGTTATTTGTCATCAATAACAAGCTCTGATCCAAAGCCAATGCATGGTTTTTTTTTTTTCCTGAAGGTTTCTTTATTTTCACAGGAAATCTCTTAACCTGTGAGCTTCAGTTTTCTTCAAATATTTAAGAGTATTTAAAGCTTTTCCTTCATAAACTTCAATGGGAAAAATAAATGGGTAAAATATGAATGAGTGAATAGAACAATGATTCACAGATTGTCTTAGAGTGAGCTTTTGTATTTTTCCTTTGCAACATACATTTTAAAAATATTATATTACAAATGACAGCCCAGATACTAGTAATGAGTTCTCTAATGTTTCAGAAAATAATATGCCCTGTCAAACTGGCAGCACTAATTTATGTTATACTAGCAATGAATAGGAACTTGAATTTAAAAGTACCACTTACAGTAGCATCAAAATATAAAATATGTAGGAATATATTTGATAAAAGATGTATAAGACCTAAACACAGAACACTACATAAATTTGCTGCAATAAATTAGAGACTTCAATTAATGGAAGAACACTTGGATCAGAAGACTCACTATTTTTATGATATGTGTTCTCTCCAAAATTGACCTACAGATTCAGTACAATCCCAGTCAAAATCCCAGAAGGCATTTAAAAAAAAAAAAAAAGAAGAAAGAAATTGATAAGCTGGAACTAAAATTAAAGAAAATGGAAAGGACAAGAAACAGTCAAAACAATTTTGTAAAAGGGAAAGGGAAAGTCAAAGTCACACAGTTGTGTCTGAATCTTTGTGACTCCATGAACAATGCAGTCCATGGAATTCTCTAGGCCAGAATACTGGAGTGGATAGCCTTTCCCTTCTCCAGAGGATCTTCCTAGACCAGGAATCAAACCCAGGTCTCCTGAAATGCAGGTGGATTCTTTACCACCTGAGCCACAGGAAAAGCAATCTTTTCTTTTTTTTTTTTTTTGTAAAAGCATACAGTTAAAATGTATGCTGAAAAATTATACCATCTGGGTTTTAATCCTGCCTCTCCTCCTTGTTTTCCTGTGTGACCTTGAATGTTGAACTTTACTCTCAAGGAAGTATAACTCCTGATTTCAAAAATTATTGGAAAGGAAAAGTAAATAAGATAATGTTGTTTTAGTATAAATACAGACAAATAGATAATGAAACAATAGAAAGTCCAGAAATAAATCAACACCATATAATGTCATAGACTTTGACAAACAGACCAAGGAAATTCAATGGGAACAAAGTCTTTTCAACAAATGATGGTGGTGCCGTTGGATAGCTTCATATCAAAAAATAAAAAAGAAAACCAGAAAAACCTGACCCTGACTTACAATAAACAAAGTGTTATCAATTTTATCATAGACCCTAACGGTAACTAATGGAAAATAAAAGCATTTGCTCTTCAAAAGATATAGTTACAGGAATGAAAGGGCAAGTCACAGATTGGAAGAAAACATTACCAACTCAGAACTTGTATCCAAAACTGAGAATTTTCCAGTTTCAACAACAAGACAACGAACAACCCAATTAAAAAAAGGAAAGAACATTGGAATGAACATTTCACTAAAGAAGATGTACAGATGGCATATAAGCACATGAAAGGAGGCTGTTAAGAAAATGCAAATTAAAGCCTCAATACACTATCACTACACACTCACTAGAATGGCCAAAACTACAAATTACCCATATCAAGTGTTAGTTAGGATATGGAACACTGGAACTCTATATAGCACTGGTGGGAATACATACTAGTATGTTCACTTTTGAAAACAGTTTGGCAGTTTCTGAAAAATGTAAACATATGCTCACCATTTGACCCAGCCATATTCCTCTTAGGTATTCACGAGAGGATATGAAAACCTAAGCATAAAGACTTGTACACAAACATACAAAGAAACCTTATTTGTAATGCCCCAGAATAATCTAAAAGGCCACCAACAGGTGAATAGATCAGCAAATTGCAATATGTCCTTTCAACGAAATACTGGACAATAAAAAGGAACTACTAATGCACAAAATGACAGAGTCTCAAAGTAGTTATGCTGAGTGAAGTAAACAAGATCTCCTTTGTCTTGGGATAAATAGGATACACATGCATCATTCCATTTATATAAAATTCTAGATGATGCAAACTCATCCAAAGTGACAGAAAGCAGATCAGGGATTGCCTGAGGATGGGGAATTACAAAGGTTAGAAGGAAAACTAGGAGGATGGTGGGTATATTCACTATCTTGTGTGTGATACATATGCTAGCATTCATAAAAATAATTTAAATATGTACAGTTTAATAGATAGCAATTTAACCTCAATAATGCTGTAAACAAACAAAAACCCAACCTGTGTAGAGAGAAGACGGGGTAGCGGTTACCCTTCGCGGGTGTGGACAGTCACCAGGAGTCGGAGAGGCTTCTGGGCTCCCAGTGATGCTCTGTGTTTTGGTCTGGATGCTGATGGCACACACGTGTTCACTTTCTGAAATTCATTTAGCTGACACACATGATATGTATACTTTCCTAAATGTATGTTTTTCTTCCTTAAGAATTTTACATTAAAGTAAATATATAAAGTTCTGTCTTCTCCATGTAGACAGGATCAACATGAAACAAACCAAGCAAACTCTCAAAAATGCAAGATGAATTACAGATGGGAACAGAGGGAGAACTAAAATGCCGTCAGCTAATATTTAAATCATGCTTTACTGAAACGTAACACAGAAACTTCTCTCAAAGTCAGTTCAGCTCAATTCAGTCGCTCAGTCGTGTCTGACTCTTTGCGACCCCATGGACTGCAGCACGCCAGGCCTCCCTGTCCATCACCAACTTCCAGAGTTTACTCAAACTCACGTCCATCGAGTTGGTGACGCCATCCAACCATCTCATCCTCTGTCGTCCCCTTCTCCTCCTGCCTTCAATCTTTCCCAGCATCAGGGTCTTTTCCAATGAGTCAGCTCTTTGCATCAGGTGGCCAAAGTATTGGAGTTTCAGCTTCAACATCAGTCCTTCCAATGAACCATCTCTCAAATTCCTGAAGTATAAAAATCTCTCTCACTTTATCACTGAGTCTTTTTCAGAGACATTATTTTTTTAATTCCTTATCTCAAGATATTAATTCTCAAAGTGGATTTTTCAAAAGTCTTTTTCAGCAGTATATTAAAGCACTATGTGATGGAAGGTGTTTCATAGGCAAAAATGATTAGGAGAGTTGTGTTATAGAAAGTTAAACTATTCCTCCATGCAATATTTATATATAAACTTTTACCATGTTAAAATGTGCTATGAATTCCATACAGGAATATGGAGTATTTCTCAAGCTTAGATATTCACAAAGCTTCCTTTTTCAGATAGCATTCCAAAACACTAGTATTTCAATGAATATACACTGCAGGTCTAGAAATGCAATACCAACTGTGGTTGTTTACTACTGTAGTTAAAATGTGTGTTGTCAAATTAGAACATCTGGGTTTGAACGCTGCCTCTGCTGCTTTTTCTGTGTGAACTTGAATGCTGAAAAGTATACACATCATTTCTGTCAGCTAAACTAATTTAAGAAAGTGAACACATGTGTGCCACTAACATCCATTTCAAAACACAGCATTACCGGAAATTGAGAAGCTTCTCCTGATTTTAGAGACTACCCACGCTCACCAAGGGTGTCTTTCAAAAGGAGATGATAAAAATATGGTTGTTGTGGGTTTAAAAAATGACTAAACATATGTAAAACAGTGCCTGCTACATAGTAAATGTTCAAAAGTGTTAACAATTAATATTAATAAAAGCAGCCGAAGCAAGGACCAGAGGTACAGATCATGATCCATTATAAGTCTTGACTGGAACTTAGGGTCCATTTCATTGTTCATCAACCCACCAAAAATCTGGCAATAGAATTATATGAGATGTAAATGTTCTTGCCATAAAACAATGAAATGAATATTATGTGAAGACTGTCTTAACTAACCTTACTATGGCAATCATTTCTCAATATATGTATCAAATTACATCGTACACCTTAAACTTACATGATTTTACATGTCCATCCTAAAGGAAATCAGTCCTGACTATCATTGGAAGGACTGATGTTGAAGCTGAAACTCCAATACTTTGGCCACTTGATGCGAAGAACTGACTCATTTGAAAAGATCTGGATGCTGGGAAAGATTGAGGGCAGCAGGAGGAGGAGACAACAGAGGATATGATGGTTGGATGGCATCACCGACTCGATGGACATGAGTTTGAGTAAACTCTGGGAGTTGGTGATGGACAGGGAGGACTGGCGTGCTACAGTCCATGGGGTCACAAAGGGTTAGACATGACTGAGCGACTGAACTGACCTGAACGTGTCAATTATATCACAATAAAGCTAGGGAAAAAAAGAACAATTACCATCACATACATTCATTAAGGAGACTGAATGACTTAAGTGTCTGGTCTTAAACCTCTGAAAATCAAAATAATTACATGAAATGCTGTTATGTATAACCATATCCAACATACACGATGAGATTATGAATTCCTTGGGGTTAGAGACCACATTTGTCTATCATTCTCCTTTTTGAGGATTAGAGTTGAGCTTAATTTGTCTAAGCATCTTAGAAACCACAATGTTCAACAGTCCTTTCAGCATGAGGAAATCCAGGCATTTCAGAGGAATTGTGTGGGGGATTGAGTCAGCTCTCTGTATCAACAGGACAAAGATACATCAGCAGAAGATGGTACAAGATGTTTTTAACAGGATTTCACTTGGGTGTTGATGACATCCTTAAATGAGGATTCTTTCATAGACCTTCACATTCCTTCTTGTTTGGTTATTCGCCAAGTTGCATGCTACTTTTGCAACCCCATGTACTGCAGTCCACCAGGATCCTATATCAATGGGATTTTCTAGGCAAGAATACTGGAGGGGTTTGCCATTTCCTTCTCTAGGGGATCTTCCTGACCCAGGGGTCAAACCTGCATCTCCTGTATTTGCAGGCAGATTCTCTACCGTTGAGCCGCAGGGAAGCCCAACTGACACATTAGAAGATAGTTAAACCAAACAGGGTGAGGTGCTCAGGAACATTGAACATTGTATTAGCAAAACCTTAGATGAGAATTAAATGCTTCTCTGCTTGTTACTTTAATGATTTGATTTTCCTGAAGCTGACGTGTAAGAGAATAAGGGTTGTATGTTTATCCTCCACAGTGCCCAGCATGTACTTGCACATAATGGCTGTTAATGGATATGTTTTTTGAGCATGTGATGTGATCAGAGAGTAGAGTGACAGGTGCAGAACTGATATTCCCATTTCCCAATTCCAACTACGTCAAAAGAAGCAAACAAAAACTGGTAAATGTGTAAAACAGAGAGAAAGGATGAATTGCCAGGCAAAGCAGAGTTTATCTGCAAAAAGAAATGTGCTTTATAACTACAGGGACTAAAGCACAAGAGGGGATAAGATAATCTTTACCTTCCAGGATTTCTTCTAGGGCTAATCCATGCGAGGAAAGTGCTCTGAATCCAAGGGTGTAAGAACCATTTAAATGCAGTCTAACCATGGCTGCCTGCTGCATTGTGTAGCTGCTATTTTTAGCCCACATTCATGCTGCTCTGGGTCAGAACGGGGGACATCTGTGGTGAGAGGAATAAATTGCTTGCAGCAAGACAAGTTTTGATGAATAATTACTTGTGTTATAATGTGCAGTCAGGGCAGCTCCACTCCACAGTCTGAAAACGAAGACTTCCAGGAAGTAATCCTGGGCGAGTCCTCGGTGGCTGTCTATGGCTTCCAGCACTAATGATACTTGACGGTGCTGCCAGGATGATCTAGGACTAATAGACTTGCTGTGAACCCTACCAGAGGTGAGGCCCAAGGCTGATGTTATACAACACAGTTATGTTTTCAAAGCACTTCATAATCATTAATTTTAGTCCCGATATTCCGGCAAAGTAAGTAAAAAAAATTTTCCATGTAATTTTAATGCTGTCTCTTCAGTTTTATATTTCTAAACTCTAGATGTTCTACTAAGTGCAAAGACTTTTCAAAAATTTCATTTTTCAAGAGCCGAAGTAAGTAAACCTTCTGTTTTTATTTATTTAACATTGTTTGACACTGCAGGTACCCGGCTTCTTTCTTCTTCTACTTTCCTACAGCCCAATGGTGCCAGCACCTGATCAGCCTTAACCATAAGCTACTTCACCTTTGAATCTGGATCCAGTTTTAGGGAAATCAATCACAATCATCTAATTTATCATATTTTAGAGAAAAATATAAAGTATTCAGTACTTGCTGTGTTCATAAATAAGTAACTTTCTCTCCAGACAGCAAAAGACTCAAAGAAAAGGCCTCAGAGCAAGGAATAAATCAAGAGTACTGCCAGTAAAACCTGGCTTCAGGATAAAGCTCTTACCTAATGTGTGACTGTAAGACTTCTGTTGAGACTTCAGAAGTAAGTAGGGTGCCTCATAGACCTTCTCAACTACTCAGAACAACTTCTAAAAACCTTAAGGATGCTGTCCCATGATACCTTGTTTCTCAGACTAAGGTAGACAGGCTTCTCTCAGAGAACAACTCTTCTTATGGATTTATCCTCAATGAGATTCATAAGAAACCTACAGTGTTTACAAAAAATAACATCACTAGAAGCACTGTGGGCACAACAAAAAGGGTCAGAGTTCAAAATTAAAACACATCTTGGAGAAGCCAATCTTGCAAGAGTGAGCTACCCTAGTTAAGCACAAACATGTACCGTTGCTTACAGAAAAGGAGGAACAACTCAAAGGATGCAGCCCTGAAAGCATAGCTAAGAGTGTCAAAGAACCATCACCAAGGAAGAGTACCGGGCCCTGATGAAAGGCCTGACATGTGCCCGCCTACTAGGCAAGTAATTAGCATAGGCAAATCAAAGCCAGAAAGTCTCTGGGTCAGGAAGATCCCCTGGAGGAGGGCATGGCAACCCACTCCAGCATTTTTGCCTGGAGAATCCCATGGACAGAGGAGCCTGGCAGGCTATTCTGTAGGGTGGCAAAGAGTTGGACACGACTGAAGTGACTCAGCACACATGCACACTAGCTTATGTGCACAGACCATAAATGCTCTGCTCAATTTAACAATATGACCTAGAATCTCAGGTTGGAAGATTAGAAAGCTACTTCCATGTGGCCACTTCTCAAAAGCATGTTTAAATTAACATTTTACTGGCTAAAGTACAAATTTGCATAGGCTACTCTTCTATTCAGTAAAGTAGATTACCTATCATGTAAGAAAATAAACCCTCCACCTCCCCTGCCTTCCTGCCATGGAACTCAAAACAATTTTCATTTGGGAAAACTTTTCAATTAGGAAAAATAAAAAGAAACGCTACTCGTTTAATTCACCATGATCTATACAGTTTGCAACTTTCCTTCTTTTCTACTATAGGAATAGCAATTCACGACATTCCGACCCTTTTTCTCTCCCATATCTCTGGAAGATGTCACTAACTGACCACGGTACTAGTTTCTACTAGTCCAGACCTGGCCTCATGATTTCTCACAAAACTGAGAAAGGTTTTGCCTGCCAAGCTGAATTGTCATGGATGGACCTCTATCTACCATTATTTTCGTATGATATGTGTCTTGATAGATCTCTGTGATCCACATAAATTAAAATCCCAGTGAGGGGACAAACTACAGACAGATGCTGAAATTTCAGCTCTACTACTGAGACAGTAAAGCATAGTTTTTGAGATCCTAATCCATGGAGCAGCAGACACTGATCTTTTAGTATAGTTCTGCCACTGAATAGCTGGGTGACCTTGGGCAATTACTTAGCCTCTATGTGTCCCAGAGGTCTCGTCTATAAAATAGGAATAACATTATCTACTTCATATATTAATTATAACTATTAACTGAAACATACATAATGAAGATTTATAAAATATAAAGTGTATCTATGAAATACTTCAAATGACTGGTACCAAGTTGTGCACAAATGTATTATTCTAACTTCATTTTAATTACTCCTCCTAGCTCCATGACTTTGGCAAGTTATATAAACCTTCTCTATGTTTGTGGGTTAGAAGATATTTGTCTAGTATATATGTCAACATTTACTTACTTATACACATACAATTTAATATACCTGGGAGTTCTAAAATAATTTTTATTGAAATAGAATGGAAACATCTAAAGTATGCTGCATATTTCCCTATATCGTGAACAGTATGCCAAATATTTCAAATTTTCTGTACCTGTCACAGTCAACAATCAGTGCACTATAATAAAATATTTTAGGGAATGTTAGCATGCCTTTTCATTAAATGACCCACAGGACATAGCGGCATTCATTTTCTCTGGGCTTTTGGTGTTGACTCAGTGCTTCTTTCAAGAGCTGGCAAGGGGTATTGAACTGTTCAATTCTGTCTAGTCAAAGCTATGGCTTTTCCAGTAGTCATGTATGGATGTGAGAGTTGGACTATAAAGAAAGCTGAGTACCAAAGAATTGATACTTTTGAACTGTGGTGTTGGAGAAGACTTTTGAGAGTCCCTTGGACTGCAAGGAGATCCAACCAGTCCATCCTAAAGGAGATCAGTCCTGGGTGTTCATTGGAGGGACTGATGTTGAAGCTCAAACTCCAATACTTTGGCCACCTGATGTGAAGAGCGGACTCATTTTGAAAAGACCCTGATGCTGGGAAAGATTGAGGGCAGGAGAAGAAGGGGATGACAGAGGATGAGATGCTTGGATAGCATCACCGATACAATGGACATGAGTTTGAGTAAACTCCAGGAGTTGATGATGGACAGGGAGGCCTGGCGTGCTGTGGTTCATGGGGTCCCAAAGAGTCAGACACAACTGAGTGACTGAACTGAACTGAATGATTCAATTCTGTAGCCCAATGCTATGTTTTTCTTATCTCCTTCTTTAGCCAGATTTCTTCTTACAATCACTGGTTCTCTCACCGTTTTTAACCTCCCTGATTCCAGTTTTCTCTGTACTTCTCTGAACTTTTGCTCCACCTCTTACATGCCTTGCCACTTGTTACAATGGAACTCAGCACTGCTCCTTCCCTTCAGGTTAGACTTGTAAATCAGACAATGGGAATTATTATAAGTTTTGCCAATTTTCCACATTCCTCACAGACTAATGAATCATTTGTTGTGCACCTCTTGATTTATTTCAAATTACTGATTTTGCCAAAAATCTCATCTCCCCATAAATTTGTTATGTTAGTTATAATATGTAACATATGTTATAACTAAAGAGCCATCTTAGGTAAAGATTTTTAAAAATGTAATGCTGTTCACTACAAAAAAGAAAAAACTCATAAAAGGAATTTCCCCTTGGATGCTATTCAGAATTGTTTATTATAGAGACACCAAAGTAAATCCCTCTTTCAATAATAAATAATCTTAAGAGGAAAAACACTAATAATATCACAGTTACATACAGCAATTCTTAAAGTGTGGTTCCAGGATCCTCTAGAAATGGAAATTCTCAGGCCCCAACCCAACTTTATAAAGTTCTGGAGATGAGGCCCACCAATCTGTTTTGATAAAATTGTCAGATGTCACTGACCCACACAAGTTAAAATTAGGTCCTACATGCATCTTGCTATCAAGTTTAATTATTTTCTTGTCTGAACTATAACTTATCACAGATATGAATACTTAACATTTTTAAAAACACAAGATTAGTGGGGGTTTTTTTCAACCTTGATCCCCTCTCAAGGATCCAGATTCTCCTGAAAATGTCACATAGTAGCTACTATAATCAAGACATGGGTCTCAAATTAATGAATTTTTCTAATTCTTAGTAGAACTGCAGCAAACAGTTGAGACCTGCCAATGAAAAGAATTAAAATAGTTCTGAATAACTAATGGACTGATTCTGCTTCCATTTGTAATTACTTTTCCTCATTTGCAGTTTGGGAAAACTATTTGGGATGATTTAATTCACTTGTTATCTGCTGTTTGCATAGCTGGAGAGAGAAAACAGATGTTATTTGCAGCAGCAGGCTTGTCATCTCACAGGTCATCTTCACAGGCTGATTTCTTGATGGAATAACCAAGTTATAACTGCTGCTTTGCAGCACAGAAATAGGAATTTGACGATATATCTCGAGATTATCAGTTTCTTGAAGATTGACCAGCTCTAATGAAACTCTTAAGAAGACCTGTATTAAACAGGATGAAGTGAAGTGAAGTGAAGTGGCTCAGTCGTGTCTGACTCTTTGCAATCCCATGGACTATAGCCTACCAGGATCCTCAGTCCATGGGATTTTCCAGGCAAGAATACTGGAGTGGGTTGCCATTTCCTTCTCCAAATAGGATAGCAAATTATTAATTGATTCTGAAGAGATTTTTTAATTCTATCACCACAATACTCAAATTTGCTCTACAAAGTACCATTTCTCTGGTAGCATTATCTTTTAGAAACCAAAATATTGATCAAAAAACCCCCTTGCCTTCTTCCTTAGATGGACTGATTCTTAAATGACTTCTGTTCCTTGCTAACTATTATCATCAGATAAGCACTGATTTTACAGAATGCAGTCTTCAAAACTCCTTAGACTATCTTACTTTAAAATAATAATAATGGGAAAGGATATGCCCTTCTATAAAATCTCAGACTCTTTTAGAAATGACACCACGAATCAAAATGCCTCATTTCCTACTCTTCAAAGTAAGTCTGGATCAAGAATGGTTCTGAATACAATAATTTTTAAAAAATAAAACTTACTTTGTCAAATAAACCTGTTTTCTTAAATAAGTCTAGAAACTCACAAAATATATAACAAAAACAAACCCTAATTCCTTTGTGCTTTGCAAGCAGCATAAAAGTAAGTAAATTTGTGGGTAATAATAGAGACACATTCATGTAAACTTTTTCTCCAATAGACAAGTCAGTCAGTTACAGTATTGCTTGAATTTTAACACATCTAATTTCTTGCAGGGGAGCAAAATTCTATTGATCGCTTCCACAGCAATTTAAATCAAGACATACGGTTTTGCTTTCCTGAAAAACTAGTGAAGTATTTCTGAGACTTTTTATTTACTAGGCTGAGTATTTTTTGAGTACTTACTGCCTACAGAATAAAATATTTTTTCAATAAAATAGTTCTCAAAACTTATTAAGAGATGTATAGACCTCAGTCGCCAAGGAGAAAACAAACAGGAGTTCCTTGGACATGGTAGTATATTTTAACTAGCTTTGTCCAGAAAGACCAGTAGTGTTTACATATCCAAAGTCTGTGAGTTATTGCCAGTAGCCAATCTAGACTATCTTGCACAAACCCATGCACTTGAAATGCTAACCAAGTCCAAAGATCATGTGCAAAAAAAGCAGGATTAGAAAAGAGTGTAGAGACGACTAAAGGTATCATTAAAAGGAAGGAAAATAATATATTAATAGGACAGAAAATCTCCATAGTCCTGGAGAGAAGAGAAGTACATGATAAAGTTTTTAAATTTTATTGTTTTAGTGCCACAACAGGAAAAAAAAATCTCTTTTGTACTGCCTCAATTACTTTTATTACTTTTAACTATAGAAAAATGGCTCTCTCTCTCCTCCTTTAAATAAAGTAATACTTTTATTAGGTTTCAAATATGTGACTTCCATATTTAGGGAAAAAACCCACTAAATTCAACTTTGTCCAGATTATACCCCTGAATATATAATCTACTAGTAGTTAATGAAAATAAATTTAAAATGTTTAAAGCATTATAAAGAAATAAGACTGTAAGGAATATTTTGGTTTCAGACATTGAAAATTAAATATACAATTAGAGATACACACAGAAATTTCTGATCCAATTATTTTAATTTAATATGACACGATGGACATGAGTTTGAGTAGGCTCCTGGAGTTGGTGATGGACAGGAAGGACTGGCATGCTGAAGTTCATGGGGTCGCAAAGAGCGGATGTGACTGAACTGAACTGAATACCATTACGAGGGTGAAAGGAAAAAGTACAAAACAAAATTTAAGAGCAGGTTAAGTTAGAACAGCTGAAAAAATTTTTTTGTTTTGCCAAACTTGCTTGAATGTACAGTTTCAGAGTCTCTGAGATGTTGAATGGCAAATATTAACTCCATGAAACAAATGTATTGGAAAAATGAATAACTTTGATCAAGTACTGTCAAGTGTTGCTCCTTACAGGGATGGCTTTACCCTTTAGGGCAAATACCCTTTAGGGTACTACGCTAAGTGAAATAAGTGAGACTGAGAAGGATAAATTCTGTACCATTTTTCTCATATATGGAATCTTAAAAAAAAAAAATCTCAAAATACAGACACTAGATTAGTGATTAGCACAGGGAAAGGTGTTCAGGGGGGTGGGAAAAATGGGAGAAAGAGATCATCCATATGGTAACAGATGGGAACTAAATTTATGGTGATGACCACTCTGAAATATATACAGATGTCAAACCATAATGCTGAACACCTCAAACTTATATAACAAAAAACAAACTAAAATGCAATGTTTTTTTTAAGAGTGGCTTTACTATTATTTTATACAATACATAGTGTATACTCCAGTAATGGCTTCTAGGAACAGTGAAACATTTTCTCCTCCACGAGTGCAGCCCAAGACGACAGGCAAAGGAGAGTTAGATTACCCTGGCAACACACGGGCAGAAGGCAGTAAGCACCCACTTTTGCCTGTGCATTTGTATTAAATATTAATTGGGATTTCATCTATATTTTATTCAGGTTGAAGAAACATATAGGAGCAGAATAATCTGAATTCAGAGACTAAGCCATACTGAAATAAAAGTATTCTCACCAAGAGTCTTTTGTAAGATGTACTATAGTAGCAGTAACTTAGGCTTTGGAGTCAGATAGATCAGGTTATTCCAGTCTTCGCTGATCAGCTGGGTAGCTTTGGAAAATTATCTAACTGCAGAACTTTCGACTGAAAAGTGAGGATTCTCCAATAAATCACTGGTGTGTTGAGACAATCTGTGTCAGTGCCTAGAAAATGCACGGTTTATGATTTTGCAAAGTATACAGTAATTATGACATTGGAAGGTATTATTTACTAGTGTATCTCAGGATATTAAGTCAAATATTAAACCAATTAAAATATATATGTAGCTAAAACTGTCACCCAAGATTAGCCCTATAAAACTCTTACTTTGAAATATGAAAAGAAGGACATGTGTAAGAAAAACAGTATCTACTTGGATTTTAGGACTAGAATACCTATAAAATATTTTATGGATTTGATACTTCTGAAGCAGTTCATAGAAATGAAAAGTATTTTCAAAAGGTACTACCATTTATTAGAAGTCAAAAATAAAGGGAAATGAAGCACATTTTAATTAAGATGTTTAAATTCTATTTCTAGGTTCATCCATTTTTTTTCTCTAACAATGACTTAAGAGTTTCAAGTCAGATTTTATATGTGTTTTGAATTTCTCTTGTTTTAGATACTTCATAAGGCCCATGTATTAGTGCTGCAGCTTAAGTACTGTTAAATTTATAAATTGAAAAATAAAGTAGTTGAAAATTAAAAAAATTGATTCAAAGATTCAAGTTGTTTAAGAGCATGGAAAATAGGAGGAGAAAATCTATATATGCAGCAGAAATTTTAAGAAGAGAAAATATCAAGAATAGCTGTCTTTCAAAAGAATGTTCCAGAATTGGAAAAAAAAAAGAAAACAAAGTTTTCATAGAATAGACAGGATAATTTGAACAGGGTAAATAAAAGATCTATATCTATGCCCATTACTGTTAAGCTTAGTGTATCAAAGACAAATTAAAAAAAATTAAAACCAGTCATTAAAAAGAAAGATTTGACAGCAGGATTTCCATCAGCAACTGGCTCTTTCCCCAGTTTTCTCTAGCTCATTAAGTAGTAGCATAATTTCCTAAGATGTTTTGCCCCAAACCCCTGAGTCATGCTTCAGTCCTCTATTTACAACATATCCGTATTTCAATCATCAGAGTAAGTCTGCTTATCTTTAACTTCTAAATGTCTCCCGAATCTGAACACTTCTGACCACATTCAGTGCCCTACACCTCACCCAGGATTTCACCTAAAGGACTGAAATCACCTTCCAACTGATTTCCCAGTGCCTCACCTCTATGAATTAATCATACTGCATACCTGCTCAAACTATTTGATAGCCTTCCATCTCATTCAAAGTAAAGTTCAGATTCTTTTCTGCAGCATACAAAATGCTACATGACCTTGCACCTTTATCTCCAACTCCTCCTCCTAATCACTCCTCTTGACTAATCACTTTAGCCACATAGTCGAAGCTTAATCTCATCCTCAGGGCCATCTTTATGGTTGTTCTCTCTGCCTGGAATGATATTCACCCACGTCATAGCATAGCCTGTTCTCTCATTGTATTTGGATTTATACTCAATAATCTCTTCATAAAAGATTTAACACTTCTTTATAATTGCTTTTAGCATTTAACATGATGCGACATAGTATCACATGCTTATTGGTTGGTTTGCCAATCCCTAAACTAGAACAAAGTCCATGAGTATATGACATTACACTTCCCAGTGCCTCAAACAGTGCCTGGCATATAATTCTCCAAAAAATTATTTCTTAAATAAACTCTTATTTCCAGCAAAGAGAAATAATACACATTGTTTTCAAAAACTCGTGGAATATTCACAAAAATTTGCCCGACACTGGGGCACAAAGGAAATCCAATCAATTCACAATAATATATATCATAATTATCATGAAGAAGTACGAATCCACTTAAACCATTAAATTATAAAAGCAACAAAATGTCCCTTATAAAACAAATGTCTTCTCTCTGTGCAGACAGAATCTAATACAAACTGCCAAAACAAAATCTCAAAGACTCAGTATGTCACTCACTTAGGAAATAATTTACTCAGTAGCTACTATTTGTCTGGAGAGAATTTTTTTAAAAAAAAGAATTTGCCTAAAGTGACTGAAATTGAGTAAGAAAAACTATGTAAAATATTTCACATAAAGTCAAATTTAATGTTGTAAAGTTTGAAAAGTCAAAAGCCCAGTTTAGCTGAAGAAATGACTTTTGATCTGGGACTTAATGGATAAAATTTAACAGGTGCCTGTGGGGAAGGAGAAGAAAGAAAATCCAGATGGAGAGGTTGGTAAGTGTTAATCTGTGAAATCAAGGAAGTGTACATTTTTAGAGAAATACCAAGTCATCCAACTTGGTGGAAATACATGCTAAGTGGTAAAGTTATAGTGAAGGCAAATTCTGAAAGCTTTATAAGTAAAGCTACTGAATACCAACCTTAATGGAGAGGTGATAAGAAACTGCAAAAGGCTTTAAAGAGAAAATTTTTTTAAATCTAAATAATATCTCAGAAAATTTTATTTGGCTGAAGATATTTCTCTGCTAAGAACAGGGCCCATTATCAGTTGTGGGCAGAGAAACTGGTCACTGAAGCATTCTCTAACCTGAAAAAAAGAAAGAAAAACTAGAAAGAGAAGGAGGGAGGAAGGGAGAGAGAATGAGAGAGAGAGAGAATTTGAGAGAACTGTGTCTTATATATAAGTCTTTTGTCTAAAAATACATTCCTCAATTCTGATAAAGAAGATCCATGTCATGCATGCCTACCTACATCTGTGGAAAAGAAAAAGAAAGTTCAGAGTCCCTTGTAACTGTACTAATTTCCAGCCCATTAGAAGAGCTGGAGTGTGGGAACTCTCAGCTTAAGAGTAAATAGCTCCTGGCTTCCATCACTGAAAAGAAATAAATCTGTTTTCACCCTTGAATGGGAGGTCACTGAGTGAGATGAAAAGAGCTCTGCAATTACTGAGCCATGCAGGATATGCTGAGTAATATATTTATGTGCAATTTGCACAATTTCTCAATTAGTTTTAAATATCAAGCTTATCCTAGCTGACATCTAAGCTTTAATATTATCCAATTCAAGTAAAGTATGTGGTTTTGAATTTGCTTTGCAAATAGTATGTTCTTCAGGGTTGCTTATGCAGAAATATTCTGATCGCAGTAGCTATATGATCTGTCTCAAGAGTTCTGACCAGATAATTCTATTTAGCCACAGAAATGGAATACACATCTCCGAACAGATCTATTGAGACAATGACTACAGAATATTTATCTGACTTAAAATTTCTAAATACTGTTTCTAGGTTATGACGATAGGTCAAATAAATATATGTAATTTATCTTCCTCCAGAAAACACACACTCATTTTTAACACTTTGCTTTGCAAAAGCTTAAAATTCACAAGGATGAGGTAAGGACAGCAAATGGGCCTGTGCTGACAACGGCCACTGAGAATGACAGAGGCTGAGATGAGGGCCAGAAAGTGTTAGCTGCTCAGTGGTGTCTCACTCTTTGAAATCCTATGGACTGTAGCCTGCCAGCCTCTTCTGTCCATAGGATTTTCCAGGCAAGAGGACTGCAGTGGGTTGCCATTCCCTTCTTCAGGGGATCTTCCTGACCCAGGGACTGAACCTGGGTCTCCTGCATTGCACGCAGATTCTTAACCATCTGAAGCACTGAGATGAAGGCCAGTTGAGTTCAGTCACTCAGTCATGTCCAACTCTTTGCGACCCCATGGACTGCAGCACGCCAGGCCTCCCTGTCCATCACCAACTCCTGGAGTTTACGCAAACTCATGTCCATTGAGTCAGTGATGCCATCCAGCCACCTCATCTTTCGTCATCCCCTTCTCATCCTGCCCTCAATCGTTCCCAGCATCAGGGTCTTTTCAAATGAGTCAGCTCTTCCCATCAAGTGGCCAAAGTATTGGAGTTTCAGCCTCAACATCAGTCCTTCCATTGAACACTCAGGACTGATCTCCTTTAGGATGGACTGCTTGGATCTCCTTGCAGTCCAAGGGACTCTCAAGAGTCTTCTCCAACACCACAGTTCAAAAGCATCAATTCTTCAGTGCTCAGCTTTCTTCACAGTCCAACTCTCACATCCATACATGATTACTGGCAAAAGCATAGCCTTGAATAGACGGACCTTTGTTGGCAAAGTAATGTCTCTGCTTTTTAATATGCTATCTAGGTTGGCCATAGCTTTTCTTCCAAGGAGTAAGTGTTATTTAATTTCATGGCTACAGTCACCATCTGCAGTGATTTTGGAGCCCCCCAAAATAAAGTCTGACACTGTTTCCCCAGGTATTTGCCATGAAGTGATGGGACCCGATGCCATGATCTGTTTTCTGAATGCTGAGCTTTAAGCCAACTTTTTTCACTCTCCTCTTTCACTTTCATCAACAGGCTCTTTAGTTCTTCTTCACTTTCTGCCATAAGGGTGGTGTCATCTGCATATCGGAGGTTATTGATATTTCTCCCGGCAATCCTGATTCCAGCTTGTGCTTCATCCAGCCCAGCATTTCTCGTGATGTACTCTGCATGTAAGTTAAATGAGCAGACAATATACAGCCTTGATGTACTCCTTTTAATATTTAGAACCAGTCTGTTGTTCCACGTCCAGTTCTAACTGTTGCTTCCTGACCTGCATACAGATTTCTCAAGAGATAAGGGCCAGTGGGATATAAAAACGCAGTTCTACAGTCTATGTTCACCCAGAGAGACCTGTGTCCTTCTGGAGGAAACACTTCCCCCTAATTCACAAGAATAACTGGCTCAGTACATGCAAGACAGCCAAAATTCAATTTGGCAGTAGCGAAAAACGAAAAACCAACACAATTTGTATTTCAAGAAGCACAATGATAGCAGCACTGTGTGTGCAAGTGGGTAATGACTTAAGGGACTACGGTAAACACTGAGGACTTGGATCCCTCTCTCACACCACACAAAGGGGAATCGATCACCATCTCCAGCAGAAGCCTAGAGGTTTAGTCTCTCACCCAAGGGAAAAAGAGAGTCTCTGTACTGGGAGGCCCAGAAGGATCTTGGAGAATATATTTCCAAAACAGCAGGATTAAGTGACCACTGCCATTCCAAACACTGGAGGCAGAAATATCTCCTGAACTATCACACTGTCCCAAGATGTTGATCCAAGAGGTTCCTCAGAAACAATCAACTCATAAACTTAGAGATTAGCTTAAGTAACAGGAATTCCAATTTTTTGTCTCCTACTCTTATCCACGTGCACAATGCCAAGTCCTGACTGACCTTCAAGAGAAAAGATGTCTTTAAATTCAACTATGGAGATATAAACAATCAAAAGGGGGACAAAAGCTGGAAGAAACAGAGAATGCTGGGACAAGAAAATAATGATATCATTCATTTATGCAAACATATGACAAGAAAACACTTGTTTCCTAGGAATTAAAAAAAATTGTAAAAATGAAAGTTCAATAGAAGGTAAATAGCTGGAAGATAACATAGGAAATCTTCCCAGAAAGTACAGCAAAAAGACAAAGCAAAAAAAGAAAATTAGATCAGACCAGGCAGTCTGACATCCAACAGACTTTTCACATCCTCTTTTTGATTTCTATACCTGTTTTACTGCTGACATAAAACGACATAGATTAGCTTTTGAAGACTCCTTGAGAGACATATGCTGTTTTGAATACAAAAATCAAAGTTTGGAGGACTATCGGCCCAATGAGTTATTCATTAAGCCCAATGTTAGTCTTCACCTGCACCCTAGATTATACATACGTTATACCCCCTAATGAAGCAAAACCATCCATACCGCAAGCCATTACCTAGACACATATATGAACTCTTCATTCATAAGTGGATTAGCTACTCCCAGAGAGCAGGGACCATATCCGATTCCTTGCTGTGTCTTGTATCTACTGGCATACAATGAACACTGACTAGAATTTTATTGAATAAACATTGAATGTATTTCCATAAACTTTTATCATATAGTAAAGGGGTATATTTTTTTCTTATATAGAAATTGCTCAGGGCTGGTGCACTGGGAACCCTGAGGGATGGGATGGAGAGGGAGGCGGGAGGGGGGATCGGGATGGGGAACACATGTAAATCCATGGCTGATTCATGTCAATGTATGGCAAAAACCACTACAATATTGTAAAGTAATTAGCCTCCAACTAACAAAAATAAATGGGGAAAAAAAAAAAGAAATTGCAGGTGACTCAACTTTAGCAGCTGCAGTTAATTAAGCAATTATTTTTTCCCCTCACTGAATGTCTCTGGTGAGGTCATGGCGATGTAGTCACAAAAATAAACGAACTAGCTTTCAGAAAATAAAATTTGGCAACTGTCACGTTCCTCTATGATGAGTGTGTTCAGTGCCACACTGGTCGGTCTCTAATGTGAGACCAAGCCTGGAGTTGATGAGGCATGGAAGTTCCTTTGATTCCTTAGTTACTGTGTATTAAAATAATCAAGGGAATCCTGAAGTCTGTGACAAATTCTTATGTTGACGCTAGGAATAAAGTATCACTGAAACATGCTAGCCCCAGAATGGGCAGCAATCTGTCCTTACTGGAGCTGACACCTGTCCTGGATGTAATTTTTCCTTCCTGGCTGCTAGCGGCTGTAACATTATCAATATGGGAAGCTTCCAGAATGCCTTGATTGACCAGTATGGATTCCCACATAACAAAGCCTCAAAATAAGGGACTTATTTTATAATAAAGAAGTTGCAAAACTGGACACGTGACCAAAGATTTACCAGGGTTTTACTCTGGCAATTTCTAAATTCTCAGTTGAAAGCAGATATAATCTGATGGTACCGCACCTCAGCTGTACCACAGATTGTTCACTTTCTGCCCTGTTGCTTCTCTGCCAGCACCACACAGGAGGCAAGCAAGACCTTGCTGAGCATTCTGACACATTCACAAATCAGGAAAGGCAAGGCAAGGTGTATCCTATGACAGAACACTTGACTGATGGTAGGTGGACTTTGAAGGACCCGTAGTGTGATGGATTTTCAGTTGTCCACAGTTATGATCAGCTTAGTAACATACTTTGGAGTGGCTTTTCTTCTTTTCCTGTTTCTCTCTTTCCACTCATCTCTTCTGGTTCCTTGGACTCTTTAAGCAAAACAAACTACCTTCAAGCAAGCCTTTTTATTTCCTGCTGTGCTTTTAGTGGGGCATAAATTAAGACACTAGGCTTAAAACTCCAGGAATCCCTGATATACATACATACATAACAGAGAAAAAGAAGTATATATAAGTTTATATACATATATATATACATGAAACAATTGACCATAAACCTAAATCATTTTAGATAATTACAGTACTTTCTAAAATGGAAAAACATGCTCTTTAGAAATAATAAATCAAAACAAAGCAAGCATCTATTACCTGATTTGTCATCTATCAGTGCTCCTACAAATAATTTTAGAATAAAAATAAGTTATTATATGTTGTAGGTAAATTATTAGCTGATGGTGGGATCTAGAGTGTTTCTTGGGTTAATTTAACATAATGTTTCTAAATATTTTAATTCTAACATACAAATTCTAACCATTTCCTACATTAGTATTATAAATGCTAAATTCCAGAGTAATACTTTTGATGGAAATACCTAAAATTTAGTAAGTAAACTAATGTGAACAAAAACAGAATGGTAAAAATGTTGTAATAATTAAGAATGGTAAATATTTTAAAATTTCACATATATGCTATTCATCTAATAGGACTGTATCTCTTTTTCTAGGACTCTAAATATTAAATTTTACACTTCTAATTTATATCATACATGCAAAGCTCTCTTTATGACTGGAAAATAAATGGCAATAATTCTTTCTTTCTTAAATATTCTACTGCAAAATAAGAACTATGACAATAAGTAATAAGCTCCATATGACATTTTTTTCTGTCTAAATTGCATAAGGGCTAAACATTAAAATGATTTTTACACATGGTATAAAAAAAGAAAAATGCATTTTCAATTTTGAATTGTTAAAATGAGTAAGGGGAAAGAAGTACAATATAACCATATCACACATATTCAATTTGATTTTTTCATATGATACAGTGGTCATTTTCTACAAAAGCAATAATAATATGATGTTCATAATCTGAATCTGACTGTGATAGGCAGGTTCTGAGATGGTACCCAAGACTGCCATTCCTAATGGCACACTCCTATTGTAGTACCCCAGTCCCTTCAGTTTGGGAGGCACTGACTATGATGCCATTCACTCACATGGCTGAAATATATACGACAAATGAATCATACTAAATTTTAAAGGTGAAGGGATTTTTTCAGATCAAGTAGGGTCCCAAATTAGTTACTCTGAGGTCATCAACTGGGAGACTACCCTGGGTGGGCCTGACCTACACAGGTGGGCCTTTAAACCAGACCCTGCCTTTTCTGAAGTAAGAAATTCAGAGTGATAAAGACTTTCATGCTGGCCTCAAAGAAGCCAGCTTCCACGTTGAGGGAGGATAGCATCATGTGGCAAGGACCCGAGGGCAGTCTCTAGTTGCCGAGAGAAGTTTCATGGCAAAGCTAGTAAGGAAGAGAAAGCTGCAGCATATACCTGCAAGGAAATGGAATCAGCCAAAAGGGTTTGGAATAGGACTCCAAGCTCCAGATAAGGCAGCAGACTGGCTGAGTTCTGGAATGCAATTCTGTGAGACTATATAACAGAGAACTCAGCTACTCTGTGCACAGACTTCTGACGTTCAAAAACTGAGAAAATGAATCAAGGTTGTTTTAAGCTACTAAATTTCTGATAACTTGTTACACAGAAGCAAAGTAATACACTAGAATGAAGTCTGTCCTTTTATTTCCAGTTAAATTTCAACAGTATAGGCTCTAAAGTAATAAACACTTTCGTCTTAAGTCCAAAAAATTAAATGTTTCAGAGTCTTTGCATTTGCTTTAAACAACAATCTAAAACAAATTGATATGAATTACTTTATGAAAATAGGAGGCAAGATGAAAAATGCTGCAATGTCAGTTTGAAAATTTGTTAAAATCAAATACACGAAATGATGTGGAATGATTTTATATTCCCTATTTCAGGAATAACTTTTTTTGTTCATGATTTTGATTTAAAAAATGCTACAGTGGTATTAGCCTTGGGTGTTCAACATTCAATACCCACTATTACAAAGTAAAGAAAATTGAGGATGTTGAGCAAAGAAATGTAATTGGTTGAAAACTCATTTGAAATGCAACCAAGGAATGCTAAGGAAGTATCAATAGCATTTTTGAGCACTTGTCACATGCTTGCCACTTGCTTTACATAGGTCATCTATGTCTTTAACATTTACATAAGTATCTTTACTATTATGTCATCCATGGCTTACAAAAATTCTCTAAAAATGATACTTTAGATATTCAAGACCTTGAAACACAAAAGATTCAAGTAATTTATGCAATGCTATATAACTAAGTGACTGAGCTAAAGTTCTAATCTTTGTCATTCTGAATGGAAAGGTTCTTATCTCACTTAATTTAGGCTATCACCCTTCATTTCAAGTTTTTTGTTTTTTATTTGTCCACAAGGTTAAAACATCACATACCATGGACTACAACTTCCAGATATATATTATTTTACAGGACACCTGGAGAAAAAATGCAATATTTTGAAAGATACAGAAGCATGGATCATCAAGGTTAAGAGATGTTTATTGACTTATGAGTTCTCATAGAACTCAGATTCCCTTTTCAGATAGTTCTGAAATGTGTGAAAGGACCCATTGCGCTGACTTGTTAATATGTACCTGAGAATATTCTCAAAATTTGATGAACTTTGAAGATAACCTCAGTATTTGAGAAATATGGGCTAAAATAACCAGAGTTCACATCCTATCTGTGAGTTTTTATTACCCAATAGTATAAACCATCTTTTATGAAGTTGATGGCTCTGTCCCATAGTGGATGCTGTGAGCTGAGATTGCTCACCTTCTTCCCAAGCAGGTGAGAGCGCTCCTGACTTTTTTTCCACTTCAAAGACCTCATTTAAATTATCATGTATGAAAGGACACATTTGAGAGTGAAATAGGACTAATT
This sequence comes from Odocoileus virginianus, assembly GCF_023699985.2. Lineage (NCBI taxonomy): Eukaryota > Metazoa > Chordata > Mammalia > Artiodactyla > Cervidae > Odocoileus > Odocoileus virginianus. The sequence goes on along the minus strand of NC_069674.1, from coordinate 84,144,025 downwards.
CATAATTTTGTTGGCATTATCTCAGGCAAACTGGAACAAAAGATAACTCTGCTTTCTATTCCTTTTATTCTCTCACTCCTACTAAATACGCTTTTCATCACCATTAAGTACACCTGTTCCTTGCTTGGGCTTCCCAGGTGGCACAGTGGTAAAGAATCTGCCTGCCAATGCAGGAGACACAGGAGACGCCAGTTCCATTCCTGGGCCAGGAAGATCCCCTGGAGTAGCAAATGGCCACCTACTCCAGTATTCTTTGCCTGAACAATCCCAGGGACAGAGGCATCTGGTGGGCTACTGCCCATGGGGTTGCAGAGTCAGACAGAACTGAGCAGGCACGCATGCTCCTTGCCTGTTTTCCTAGATTATCTTTAATGCTTTTCATGTGTCCTTATTCAGCCTGCTTCCTGATGAACAACTAAATCAGCCAAACTTTCAACACTTTATGACCTTATACCTCCTGTATCTACCCCCATAAATCCCCCATTTTGAGGTAATCTACAATGTTTTGCTTTTCATTATGTTCAAAATTCTTAGTCCAAAGTTATTGGATACTAATGAACAAAAGACATTAGTAAGTTGAGAACTTTTTAAGGTTCATTCTGTTCAATTTGACCTTAGTCTTCTCCCCTTTCATAATCAATATTGTATCTCACTGCTGTTCTTTCAGATTACCCCACTTTCTCACATCCAGAGATCCACCCTTTTTTGTCTTCCTACTTAGCAGATGACCTTTCTACATACTTGGAAGGAGAAGATGGGTAGAGGTGATTTCTATTACTACTCTCCCAGAACTTTTAGCAGTACTGCACTGATTTCCTTTAAGGTCATTCATGTCATCACATGTTACTTATGAAAAAGAAAAAATATAAAGATATCACAAAAGATAAAATCTCCCTCTGATATATTTTCTATTCCATTTTCCTGAAATCAATATTAGTATCTGTCCAACTTCTATGACTTCTTCCACATCTTACCAAAACATTACTGTGTATTATGCATTTGGAGATTTATTTTTCTTTTAACTAGACAGAGTCACAACTAGCACTCTGAACCTAATTTTCACGTAAGACCTCTTTCTCTCAAAAATATATGAGTACTGTTGGGCTGTAGCCCCACAATCCAGTAAGCCCCATGCTCGTCTAGCCGCAAGACTGAAGAAAGAGACTGAAGTGAGGAACAGAGACATCAGTGTTTTAATGATGAAATGGTGAAACTTACTTGTTTGAAGCAAGGGCCTGGAGCGACATCTGAACGTGCGCAGAGGAAAGCAAGGAAATGGCGGCAGATTTCACTCCCCAGAGGAGGGCGGTGGGGGGAGGTTACCAGTTAAAGGGGGAATTGGTACCTGGTTGGCTCCTTGGTTACCAGGGAAACTAGGGGAGGGGGCCCGCCCCTCACCCCCTCTTTAACATGCTATCAGGTGGAGATGTTCTGATCTAAAGATTAGAACAGTCATCAGCTGGGGCTGAGGCAAGTATGTGGGAAAGTCAGTCAGGTGATTAGAGTGTAGGTGAAGTAGGCACTGGGCCAGACGGGGGATGTACCAGAGCAAGAGAATGGCCACCTTGGGAAACCTGATGATGAAAATGCACATATACTAATACACACAAAAGTAGCTTAAAAAGGCAATAATATAAGATGCTGGGAGATTTTAGGAAAATATGTTATTCATTCAACTTTTTCTTGAATGTCCTTCCATCTTTGACTTTTCTCATTCCTCTCCCTACATCATTCCCCTACCCTTACCTGATTCATAGTAACCCATGTAAACCTAGCAAGCTTATATCAGATTTCATCAACTGTTTACAAATACACGTATATAAAAAGGAAATTATATATATATATATATATATAAATATTAAAAGATGTTAAAGTTTTCTGGGGGATACCATAATACAATGGATATAAACTTTCAAGATTCAGGACAGATCTGAGGAAACTTCAAAATGATAAGAACTAGTAATATGACCCTAAAGATTCATCTCAAAGAGATTATTTTAAAAAAAAAAAGTGTGTGAAAATTGGTAGAAGGTTTCTGAAGAAAGTTCTTTCCCCAAAAGAAGGATGAGATGACAGAACACTATTTCATAACCTTGGGTCTCTCAAGAGAGGCTGAAACTGTCACATGGGGAGCACAACGTGTTCTCTGAAGTTAGGCAATGCAGAAACTGCTGTGTGACTCACCTCAAAGAAAACAAAAAGTAGCCTGGGGCAGCAAATACACCTGCTTCTGAGAAGACACAGGATCCTCTCCAGCGTTGGATAGGGCATGCGGTACATGTGAGACCTACCGAGGAGACTGTAGACTTGGAGATATTGCAGCTTCTGTCAGTGAGTACAGCTTGAACACATGTAAATCCATGGCTGATTCATGTCAATGTATGGCAAAAAACCACTGCAATATTGTAAAGTAATTAGCCTCCAACTACTAAAAATTAAAAAGAAAAAAGGAATCTAGAAAACCAATATAAAACTTGAGGCTAGAAAGACTGCCTCTGCCTTGAAAAATAAGTTGTGGTCTGAGGAACCCATAGAGGACCCCCTGGAGAACCCATGAAAGTGCCCGAGAAAGAACCAGATTCACACATTGACAAGTTGAGAAAGCAAACAGCTGTGATTTGACAGCATCTGTCAAGTAAGAGAAGGAAATGGCAATCCACTCCAGTGTTCTTGCCTAGAGAATCCCAGGGATTGGGCTGCCATCTATGGGGTCACACAGAGTCGGACACGACTGAAGCGACTTAGCAGCAGTGGCAGCAGTCAAGTAGGAACTTTCTTCTCTCCTCCTCTTCACCATCTTCTTTGGTGTTACAACCCTGGACAAATCAGGCAGAACAGCAAGCTAGTGGGAAATAAAGGAAGCTAGCAAGCAAGAAGCAGCAAGACACAGATGCAGGCTCTGTCCTACAGTTCACTTCTGCTGAGGGAAGTGTTTATAACAAATTGAACTCCCTTTGTGCCGCTGTGAGCCCAGGATTGGCTCTCTTCAGCCACTGCCTGGGAGTACCAGCTCCTGGAAAACAGGTCAGTGGCCAGCCTAAGTCCCCACCTCAGCCACCTAGCTCCACTTCAGAGTATCTTTTGAAGTTAAATTGCAGAGTTGGGTGTCTGGAGAACTGGAGGGGTGGTGAGAAGGGGTAGTGAAGATGGGGAGAAGGCACAGAATATTCACCCTCTGTCACTTGTCTGCCTAGCTGTCACCTCTTATCTCAGCAAACAAGCCAATGACCATTCAGTGTTACAAAGCAGGTTTTGCTTTCCACAAAAAAGTTTTTTGTTTCTAGAATTAAATATCTATTGTTGAATTGTTCCTGACACAAATCCAAGGTAATCGTGGTGTGAATTTAGAGAGAAATATTGGTAATTATTGGCTTCCCGGGTAGCTCAGCTGATAAAGAATCCACCTGCAATGCAGAAGACCCTGGTTCGATTCCTGGGTTGGGACAATTCCCCAGAGGAGGGCATGGCAACCCAATCCAGTATTCTTGCATGCAGAATCTTCATGGATAGAGGAATCTGGTGGCCTACAGTTCATGGGGTCACAAAGAGTTGAACACAACTGAGCAACTAAGCATAGCACAATGTTTATTATGTCACAGAATCATTAAACATGTTCTTTTATCTTCAGTTTATTCTTCCTGAGCACCAAGTTTATTTGGGGGGGGTTGCCTGGGGCTTCCTAGGTGGCTCATTGGGTAAAGAACCCCTCTTGCCAGTGCAGGAGACATAACAGACACAGGTTCGATCCCCAGATTGGGAAGCTCCCCTGGAGGCGGGCATGGCAACCCACTCCAGTATTCTTGCCTGAAGAATCCCATGGACAGAGGAGCCTGGCAGGGTACAGTCCATGGGGTCACAAAGAGTCAGGCATGACTGAAGTGACTGAGCAGGTGCACATTGATCCAACAAAGCCTTAGGTCTGAGGTAGTCAGTGGGATGGATGGTCCATGGGTTTCTCTTTCTGGATTTCAGGTGCATTCATTAAATAATGGCATCCTGGTACCAAAAGCATGAGCAGGATTTATGTTAGAAAATGACAAAGTTGATCCCAAAAGAACACATTCCAACATGGATTAGATAGTCATTATCAAGACTTTCTTAAAAATGTCTGCCTTAAGGTGATCTTATGGGCAGGTATGAGTTTTCACACAGGGGCAGAGGATGGACTTCCTGAATTAATTTTAAGAAAATATTTAGATTAAAATAAAAATGAGTTCTGATTATATCCTATGAATCATATTTCTTCATGGTACTTAGATACAAATATATTTAATTTATTCAATGAATATTTATTGGCTTTTATTAGTACCAGGCATTGCTCTAAGCTATTAAGATAGATTAGTGAAACCAAATAAAGATCCATGGCCTTAAGACATGCAAATTCTAATAGGAGGAGGAACATACTAAACAACAAAATAATTATGTTACATAGTATTTTATATACAAAGGCCCATATAGTCAAAGCTATGGTTTTTCCAGTAGTCATGTATGGATGTGAGAGTTGGACCATAAATAAAGCTGAGCACCAAAAGATTGATGCTTTTGAACTGTGGTGCTGGAGAAGACTCCTGAGAGTCCCTTGGACTGCAAGGAGATCCAACCAGTCTATTCTAAAGATCAGTCCTGGGTGTTCATTGGAAGGACTGATGCTGAAGCTGAAGCTCCGATACTTTGGCCACCTAATGAGAAGAGCCAACTCATTGGAAAAGACCCTGATGCTGGGAAAGACTGAGGGCAGGAAGAAAAGGGGGCAACAGAGGATGAGATGGTTAGATGGCATCACTGACTCAATGGACATGAATTTGAGCAAATTCCAGGAGATGGTGAAGGACAGGAAAGCCTGGTATGCTACAGCCCATGAGGTCATGAAGAGTTGGGCACAACTTAGCAATTGAACAACAACAATAGTGGTATTTTACATGGTGATAAGTACGGTGAAAATAGTTTAGGGTAAGGGAGATTCGGAAAGTTGTGGTGTGAGGGTGAAAATCATTTTTAAATAGGGTCTTCAGGGTCAGCCTCATTTAAAAGCAGGTATTTGAGTAAAGTCTCAAAACTAAAAAATGGAGATAGCCTTGTAGACATCTGAGGGAAGAGGGGTCCGGGTAGAGGAATTGGCCAGGCAGAAGACCCTGAGAACATGAATAACAAATCTGAGGATCTGCAAGGAGGCCATGTCATTGAGAAAACTGAACAAGGGGAAGAGAAAAAAAGAAATAAGGTCAAATGGGTTATTTGTAAACAGCAACTGAAAGAATGAATTGACATTAAATCTGATGGGGAAGGCTACACATAGAGACAAGAATATCACTCAATCAGTTCAATTCAGTCGCTCAGTCAAGAATATCACTAGTTTTGTACATATTGATTTGTGATGTGTATTACATATCGAATTGGAGATATTAAGTGGGCAGTAAAATGTGGACTGAGAATTGAATGTTGGCTTTAGAGATACAGAAATTTGACCCAAAATCCTGTTGCTCTGGTGGAGTGCAGAAAATTTGATTGTTAAAGACAGTTTAGAAGAGAAAGAATTTCAGAGTATATAAACAGGACTACAACTCACAGGAGAAGTGAAACGAAGATGTTTAAATACAAGAAAAAAATGATAGCATGTTTGGATGCTGATGTCAATGATCCAGTGACAGTGAAAGAGTGATAATATGGGAGATTAAGGGAAATTTCTGGAGATATAGCACTGAAGAGACAGGGGATGTGTCCCATTACATAAGAAGAGAGTGCACGCTTAGAGGCATCATCTACAGTAAGAGGCAGGAAGGGAAATTATGGGGCTGCTTGTACCCTTTTACTTAGGTTTTGCTCTTCTGGACCAAGTGCTATTCATTTCCAATGTTTCAGGTCATGTATTATTTTTCCATGCCATTCATGATTACCTTTGCATTGTGGATACTTATTTTAAAATATCCTATCAGTATATATGAAACCAATATAACAACTATTTCCTTCATCAAAAGTCTCTATTCCCATGTGATATTCCAGCCATTAAACATGAAAACTTTAGAATATTCTTTTTCTTTTCCTGCCCTTCCTCCCCTGCCCACCCTTGTTTTTTGCTTTGATCCATAGGGGGAACTTTTGGAATTCTTTTACTTCTCTTTCCTCATCATGACTGTAACTCAACGTTTAAATTTTACTGAAGAAACCTGAGACTTTCAATTCCAAATGATTATTATCCCAGGTGGGGCTAGTGGTAAAGAACCCACCGGCCAATGCAGGAGATGGAATAGATGTGGGTTCAATCCCTAGGTTGGGAAGATCCCCTGGAGAAGGAAATAGCAACCCACTCCAGTGTTCTTGACTGGGAAATTTCATGGACAGGGGAGCCTAGGGGGCTACAGTCCGTGGAGCCGCAAAGAGTCGGACACAATTAAGCGATTGAGCCTCATCGTCATTAGAATCTCTCCAATTTGTCTCTTCTATTTCAAGAACCTTTATAAAGATCTCCTGTTGTAAACTAGCAGACTTTCAATGACTACATCTAACAGCACCTATTCAGACGTAGGAGAAGGAAATGGCAACCCACTCCATTGTTCTTGCCTGGAGAATCCCAGGGACAGCATAGCCTGGGGGGCTGCCGTCTACGGGGTCACATAGAGTCGGACACGACTGAAGTGACTCAGCAGCATTCAGATGTAATCAGATATTGCATGGCTCCTTGCTTACCACTCTTCCTATCCTCTTTTGTCTTTCTCCATCTTGACTATACTCATTTATCTATTCTTTGGCTAGACAGTTTGTCTTTACCTGAGATTAGGTAAATAGTGATAAATTCTCTAAAAACATGTATATCTGTAAATAGTTCTGTAAAAAGGAAACAGAACTGACTGGGCATAGGGTTTTTAGATTGCATTCCTTCCCCTCCCCCTCCACCCCCACAGTAGTCTATAGTTTAGATGGCAATGCTGGATATTTATTAGAAACATCTGGGGAGCTATAAAAATACCAGTTCCTTGCTCCACACCCAGATATTCTGATTTAATTCATCTGGGATAGAGCCTGGGGTCAGGACTCTCCAGCTTCTTTCTAAAGCCTTCCAGCTGATTCTAAAGTGCAGCCAGGGATGCAATCTTATTGATGCTCTTGTCCTTTGTTTTCTGCTGTTGACATTGCTGTATTGTGGTCTCGCACAAGAGATGAGAAGCCCAATCCCACCCTGATCTGCCTGTCTTTGGAACTTACTTGTTCTTTCTATATGGAAGTCTTAATATATTCTTTTTATGCCCCAAATTTGGGGATTTTACCTTGCTTAGGTATGAGTTTTTCTTAAAAATCATGACTAGAACCTGGAAGGTCCTTTTAATTGAGCTTCCTTTAACTCAGAGAAGTTTTTCTCTGTTTCATTTAATTAATTAATGTGTTGGCATAATCTCCCCTGTTTTTCTTCCTCTGGAATTCCTATTTTTTTTACAGTTTCATTTTTGTCACTTAACTCTTCCCTTACAATTTTTATCCTTACATTTTACTCTGTGATATCTCCTTCCTTTTTTTTTTTTTCCTAAGCTACTAATTAGGTAGTCAATAGTTTCTCTGTATGTTGACATGGTGAACCTCTAAACTTGAAGATTCTGTTATTGAAGTTCCACAGTTTCTTTGAATTGTGCTTAAATTTTCTTAAATGCTTTTTATAATTTCTATATTGAAATGTCCAAAAGGTATGCCATATCAGGAACCTTACTGGAGGAGGGTTGATCTGTTTTGTTTTTTTCTTTTCTCTCTTTGATGGGCCCCTGTAGGTGAGTTGCAGGGCTTCCCTGATAGCTCAGCTGGTAAAGAATCCATCTGTGATGCAGGAGACCCTGGCTCAATTCCTGGGTCCAGAAGATCCACTGGAGAAGGGATAGGCTACCCACCTCAAAATTCTTGGTCTTTCATGGTGGCTCAGCTGGTAAATAATCTGCCTGCAATGCGGGAGACCTGGGTTTGACCCCTGGCTTGGGAAGATCTCCTGGAGAAGGGAAAGGCTACCCACTCCAGTATTCTGGCCTGGAGAATGCCATGGACTGTATAGTCTATGGGGTCGCAAAGAGTTGGACCTGATTGAGCGACTTTCACTTTCTGTAGGTGTAATTTTCTGGGTTCTGCTCATTGCAGCTAAAATCTGGCTGTTGGGGACTGTATAGTCTATGGGGTCGCAAAGAGTTGGACCTGATTGAGCGACTTTCACTTTCTGTAGTTGTAATTTTCTGGGTTCTGCTCATTGCAGCTAAAATCTGGCTGTTGGGGAAAACTAAACGGCAGCAGTCCAGAGGACAGTTCACGTGGACTGGGCCAGCCCTGTTGCAGGCGCCAGGTTGTCCTCCTTTGTGGCAAGAAGTCTTTCTGTTCCCTGGTGTCCACAGGCCTTTAATCTTCAGAGATAGAAAATTCAACCCACCATCCCAGCTATCCCTCCACTTGTAAAAAACCAAAGAAACAAAGCAGGCTCAGGGGGACCCATCTTGGCCTCTTTATCCTCACTCTCACATACATACCGTCATGCAAACAGGATCACAGTAGACTCAGTAAAGAAACAGCAGTCTTCACATATTCACCATGGGTTCCCTAACCCTGATTGCAGTCTTTATCTTTAGCACTGCGTCATCAGTTTTCCCTGTGGCTCAGAGGTAAAGAACCCACCTATCAATCCAGGAGATGTCAGAGATGAGGGTTCGATCTCTGGGCTGGGAAGATACCCTGGAGAAGGGCACAGCAACCCACTCCAGTATTCTGGCCTGGAAAATCCCTTTGACAGAGGAGCCTGGTGGGCTGCAGTCCATGGGGCTGCAGAGTCAGACACAACTGAGCACATATTTTATACGCTTCTGTTCCAATTTGGAGCTGCATCTGCATAGCTCTGAGAGCCCAAGGCTCACACTTTCCAGTCTCTACCTGTCTGCTGGTTGCCTCAAAAGCTTATTATGGGATGGATAGATGAGTTGGAATTAGAAGTAGAGGAACTAAGATTCATGAAGTCAGTATATTACCAAGAATTCTTTCTCTTTGGGTTCTAAACTTTTAAGAAATTGACATTTGTTCAGCCCCATATGGGTTCCCAGTTAAGGGGCTATTGACTGACATAGGACATGTGTACTAATTTCCTATAATGCCACAGTAAGAAGGAGGCCTACTAAACAATAATTAGCCATAGTTTGCAGGATATAGATTCATTTATATATACCATCAGATATGATTAGTCTGTGGTATGGCCTGTGCCTTGATACTGTTTTCAAAGGTCCCATGTGGTTCTGATATATAGCCAGGTTTGAGAACCCCTGACATAAATGAAAAAGCTCCCGTTATTAGACCTTTACAAGTACTGTTTATAGTAGTATTTACCAGTGAGGTTTGAGAACTATATGAGGTTCAGGACACCTGGGCTGGGCTATTTAAAATGCAAACCTCTTGGACTCACATAAATCCAATGGATTCTTGGATAGACAGCTTAAATTTGGAACTTTTACTAAATTATTAAGATAAATCTTATGCATACCAAAATTTTTGAGACCCATAATAAAATTTGTGATTGAATTCCCTGTGAGGATAGAGAACATGAATACAGGAGGTACAAGTTAATACTTGTACTCTATAATACTCTAATACTTAACTGACATGGCATAGAGAAGTGAGATATTGTTACTAAATAGTTAACCTGAAAGATCAGTTTAAGACGAATCTATTATTTCCGCAGGACCCTTCTCTTGTTTCTCATTTACTAGTTTGTATTTTGGGAAGAGAGGGAGACTATGTAAGACTCAAGGGAAAAGAATAAGAAGGTAACGTGCTCTAGAGTGGTTTTAGACCTGGTCTTGCCTGCCGACTGCTCAATCACGCATTAGACAGTATGGGCTACATTTCATACAGGTAACAAATTAACCTCAAAATCTCAGGAGCTTCACAAAATCAGTTAGTATTGCTGGATCATGATATATATCCAACACAGGTAGGAGGAATGGTTATTCTCTACATACTAGTTAGGAACCCAGGACTGACAGAAGCTCTGCCATCTTTCCATAAAAGCATATCAACAAGTTTTCAGCATTTGCTAGAGGGGAAATAGCGTGGGCAATTTATATCTGAACTACCTGCCTCTACCTGAAGTTCTGTATGTTACTTTCTCTCAACATCTGCTGGCCAGTATTAACCATGTGATCCTGAGTGTGGGAAGCTGGATGTTTTCTCATGAGTGCAAGCAGGAAAGAACTGGATATGATGATCTCTAACGATCTGTGCCACAGAGATGTTTATCATGCACATACTATGTGCTAAATACTGGGCCAGAAAATAGGAGTTAGCTGTCAGATAAAACAATATCTTCCTTAAAAAAAAAAAACAAAACTATCTTTCTGCTTTCATGGAGCTCATGAGACAACAAGGAGGAAATACAAATATTTCATTTATGTAGTAATAAAAGGCAGAGTTGTTAGTCATCAAACTTCACAAATTATTAGAAAGGAATATCAACAAAATATGGTTCAGCAATATCTAGCAGGCCTAAACCCATCAGATGTAGCCTCCTGTTTTGTACACTATAATGAGTTTTGGAGTAGAGGGTGCTTACTTTGCTTGGCTTGAACTAAGCAAAGGGAAGCTTCTTAGTGTTTGTAGTCTCACAGTTTATACAGCTCATCATCTCACAGTCCAGTTCTAGCCATGTGATTTACTTGCATTCATCAGCACAGCTGCTGTTCATAAATCCATACATTACAGACACACTTAGGCCAGACAGATCAGGTACATTTTGTTAAAAGCTTTCCTAACTTAGTATTTGGAGAAGGAAATGGCAACCCATTCTAGTGTTCTTGCCTGGAGAATCCCAGGGACAGAGGAGCCTGATGGGCTGCCGTCTATGGGGTCGTACAGAGTCGGACTCGACTGAACTGACTTAGCAGTAGCAGCAGCTTAGTATTCAGGAGCTAGTAAATTGCATCAGTTAATATTTGCAAGAAACTGTGGTTGGGGTTAAAGAAAAAAATTATCTTAGGCGTTTCCAAGGTAGAATGTGTCACAGACCCACTGTTAACCTTTTCTTTTGCAGCATCTGATCAAACAATCAAAGTAAACCTACCACAGTGGTAGGCTTACTTTGGTAGTACCCCTCTGGTAGCACCCCAGGGGGAAAGTGAATGCTGTTATAAAGAGGAAAATGACATGTCAGGGAAGTGAGGGGTTTTTATGAAGTGGTGTTTGAACTAAAAATTGAAGGGAGAGTAAGGGTTAACTATGACAGAGGGAGAGAGAGAAATCTCCAGGCAGAAGTAATAGCATGTGGGTTGGGAAGGAGCTGGCTTGTCTGAAAGAAGCCTGTGAGACTGGACAGGAGAAGCAGGAGAGAAAATAGGGGGAAAATTATTCCAGAGAGGTCTGAATGGGTAAAACCATGGACAGGGTGAGATAGACCAGGGATCTTTATTTTAAAAAGCAGAGAGACATAATGCAGTAGTTTCTATGGGGGTGCACACAGAAAAGATAGGAGCATCAGAGGTGAGGGGAGTGTAGAAATAGGGGGTTGTTAGATAACTACTGGAGACATCTTAGCAGAGAGGTGACAGCATGGATTAGGATTGTGTCCTGTAAATAAAGAAAAGTGGTTTAATTCAAGAGATGGTTAGAAGGAAAAGTAGCCTGAACAGGTGATCTATTGGACGTGGTGATCTTTAACATTAACGGGGATAGTAAAATGCACTTATTTTGTTTAATTAGATAGTTCCTTTAAATAATCAACCAAAAAGGAAGTACTAGCTGAGGAAATAAGAAAGAGTAAGAAGGTTTTCCCATGTCCACTTAACAAAGCTTTTCCATACCATACAGTTCTAGTTCCCCGCTGCTGCTGCTGCTGCGTCGCTTCAGTCGTGTCCGACTCTGTGCGACCCCATAGACAGCAGCCCATCAGGCTTCCCCGTCCCTGGGATTCTCCAGGCAAGAACACTGGAGTGGGTTGCCATTGCCTTCTCCCAAAGTAAAAGTGAGAGTTGCTCAGTCGTGTCCGACTCTTTGTGACCCCATGGACTATATAGGATTCATGGACTACACAGAATTCTCCAGGCCAGAATACTGGAGTGGGTAGCCTTTCCCTTCTCCAGGGGATCTTCCCAACCCAGGAATCGAACCAGGGTCTCCTGCATTGCAGGCGGATTCTTTACCAATGGAGCTATCAGGGAAGCCTGCCCTCTAATAGTTGTGTGATTTGGTGCAAGTTGCTTATTTATTGCCATTTATTCACCTTTAGAGAATTAATAATAACTGCCCTGTGTGTGTGTAAGTTACTCAGTTGTGTCCGATTCTTCGCGACTCCATAGACTATAGCTCGCCAGGCTCCCCTGTCCATGGAATTCTCCAAACAAGAATACTGGAGTGGGTTGCCATTTCCTTCTCCAGGGGATCTTCCTGACCCAGGGATCGAACCCAAGCCTCCTGCATTGCAGGAGGATTCTTTATCGTCTGAGGCACCAGGGAAGCCCAATAACTGCCCTACCCACATTAAATAAGTATATGAAGATATTTTAAAAATTGTAAGGCAGGTTTATATTTATATATTGTATAACTATACATAGGTCTTCCCTGGTGGCTTAGCTGGTAAAGAATCCACCTGCAAATGGGAGATCTGGGTTTGATCCCTGAGTTGGGAAGATTTCCTGGAGGAGAGCATGGCAACCCACTCCAGTTTTCTTGCCTGGAGAGTCCCCTTGGACAGAGGAGCCTGGCGGACTACAGTCCACGGGGTCACAAAAAGTCAGACAGGACTGAGTGACTAAGCACACAGCCATACATAACATATAATTATGCTTATCATTACTACTAAATATAATTATTAACTCCCAGTTTTCTGAGCCAAGACCCTGAAGAAATTAAGGGGATGAATAGTGACTTCAGTAATAAACACAAAAGGGTAAACTTACCCTTACCCAGCAGGAAAACTGCATAAGGATAAGTAAGGTAAAGTTAAGACTGATTGTTTTTGTTTTGGAAGGTTTTACTGGAAGTGCATGTGCAGAACAACTCAATTTTCAAGCAAATAACAATAATCATATAATTTTCTTGCCAAGAATAAAATCTTAGAGGAGGGGACTTCCAACCCAAGTTTTTCTTTCTTTCCCAATTGTAGTTTGATTTTTTGTTTTTTGGTTTTTTTCTTAAGGTGTAAGATCTGGAACAGTATTCAATTTCCTGTAAGTTGTGCGAAGCAAGTATGTGGTGACCTTTTCCCCCCTCAGATATTGATCTACTGGATATTCCCATGGAGTCTGCAGTAATACAGACATCTACAGCTGACCTTGAAAGTCATGGAAGATGTTAAAGAAAAAAATACAAGTGTGTCTTGAATGTGTGACACAGGCCTTCAAAAAAGGGTGGAGGATGGAAACTTACACATGTTCATTCTCTTATTTTTATTTTTCAATACTTCTGAAATTGGGATGCAGTTTATGACTACTAGTGCAGTATTTATTACACACATACTCCCCCACCAATAAAATCTGTTGTTAAATTCTTGCTACATCTGGCACTGAAAACATATTTTTGCCAGGAAATACAATATATTAACTTAGAGTGATCACAATTTTTTAAAACAACCTTGCCAGTAAAAAAACAAAAAACAAAAATAAACAGAAAACAACAACAACAAATAATTCTTTTGCAAAAATTGTATCATTTTGGAGGGGATTATTCAATCTTCATTATTCAAACAACTTTGGTAAAGGCCTACTAGGTGCTGACAAATCTCAGAAAAACAAGTCCCTATGCTCTGAGAGGGCAAGGAGAAAAAACCATCTTTTGCAGAACGGCCATTACTCTCAGAGAGCCCTGGATTGCCTCTGCCATGTTCCTCTGCCAAGGAATTTGCCCAGGAGCCACCTCTTTCCGTTCCCTTTTATTTTCTCCTCCAGGCCTTTAATTCTCCAGACTTGCTCATTATTAAACCAGCTATGGAAGATCAAGAAATCTCTTGGAGGAATCTTGACCCATTCTTGCCTAAGGTAAGATAGAAGTCAGTGATTCTGACCCTCTACTCAGGAATCATGCCCGTTGCAGGCTGTCCTTCTGTAGTAATAACAGCCTGCTTTCCAGAGAATCCAAACCAACTACATAGTCATCAGTTTACACAAATGAGGTTAAGATTAAGTATTCAAGAATTAAATCCATTAAAATTACCTCAGATATAAGGAATAAAGTTTGGTTTCCTCATCATGACATTTAGGATTCTAAGACTGTAATATGAAAGAATATTCTCAACTCTTCCTTCTACTTGCCTACTATATAATTCTATCCAATCTACTCAAACTAGTTTAATGGCTGCTTATTTGCTTATCACTGCCTAAGGCCTTTAATCATTGTATTCTTTTTTAAAAAATAGGAATTAACTAAATACAGTTCAGTACACAAACAACTCAATTTTTATCTATTATTAATATATGTAAGTGCATGTACTCACCACCCATACCAAGGTACAGAATATTTTCAACACCCCATAAGACTACATCATCTGCCTTTCCAGTTATCACCATCCTCAGAGATAATTATTTTCTAATGTGTATTACCATAAGTAAGTTTCCTATATGGGCTTCCCTGGTGGCTCAGTAATAAAGAATTTGCTTGCAATGCAGGAGACCACCTGAAATGCAGATGTGGTTTTGGTCTTTGAGTAAGGAAGATCCCTTGGAGAAGGAAATAGCAACTCATTTCAGTATTCTTGCCTGGAAAATTCCATAGACAGAGAAGTCTGGCAGGCTACAGTCCATGCAGTTGCAGAAATTGGACATGACAGCAACTCAACCACCACCACCACCAGTTTCCTATATTACAGTTTGACTTAATTATCTAACAAGAATGAGAAAAAGAAAGAGAAGGGTCACATTGAAAGGAAAGCATATATTAGTTCTTTCTGACTGGTTTCCTCTTTCACTAGCCACTCCTCTATATACCAAGAACCCTAAATTGAACCTGGGTTACCATTTAGCTATTGTGATGTCCCAAATTAATAAACATTGAATCAATAGTTTCACTCTTATCTTCACGTCTTCGATTATTTTCCCACTAGTGTCTGTGAAATAGGTTGACCATCATGTGACTCAGGAAAGAAAAGAGATATCACACTGACTTAGAAAAACAGTATCTCATAAAGTTATCTATTTTATTTCTTAAGAAGATATAAAAGAATTTTCTATTTTAATAGTACATGCTCTGTGCTTTTAAATGATCATACAAACAAGCATCCAGAATGCTGTTTTGATTTGTGTAACTTAGAGAAGTTCCAGAATGGTGTTCCAGAATGATCTCCCACAAAAGAGTCTTCCATCTGAGCCAGTGATCAAGAGACTGAGAATCTAATGGTTCAGTGAGCTATAAATCTACTTAACTATACTATCACTGAGCTCATGTTTCTTTTATTATATTTAAGGATATGACATGACAATTCATTAAAATCAGATGTATTATATCTATGACATCCTCTGACCTGTACAGTAATCCACAAAAAAGAGAAAGAAATGAGGTGAGCTTGAAAAGAACAATGTTCTCATCAATTTCCTACCAAACTTTACCTCATGCTTTTTGAGAATACACCTATTCATTTGGTGACAGTTATGTGTAGGGAACAACACTAAACAAGAAGTAGAAAACAACTCCATTCTAAAGTCAATTACAATCTTCAGTAGGGAAGATAAAAATATGAAAATCACTACTGCCTAAAGCCATGTCAAGATGAAGACATATTTCTCTATGAAGAGAGACTGCAAGTGGAAAGAGTGAAAGTTTAGGACAACTGTGCTGGCGGCCCTCAACAAGAATCTATCACTGAAGCTCAGAAAAAATAAATAAGAGGTAATAGCCAATAAATGCTGTCAGTGCCCTGTGTGGACATAAAAGGAGTCTGATCTCCAGGGTCAATAGACTTAGCAGGAGATAATATTCCAAATGTTACAAGCCCTTTTTTCAACCTTTGACCAGGAAAGAATGTTTTAGAAGTAATACAAGTCCTCTTTTCCTTTTGGCTGATAGGAAGAAACGATGAAGCCACTCAATCTCAGTTAATATCAAATCAATCCCTATTAATATAAAAATCCAACTCAGCACTGCAGTTTCATTGGCTTGAAGAAATGATGTCCAGAACAATCTGGCTAAAATTTGAGTTTTGCTTCTTTGCTGTCTCTAAGTTGAACAACTGTTAGTCTTGTGGTATCAAGCAAAATTATAAATAAAGCACTAAAAAGGTTTTTTCTCACCTACCACTTAGGTTTTAAATGCACATTTTTATACATCTTGTAAATATTTGTCCAAAAAATCTGCATACACATCTATACATCTCACTTTATCCACTACATGATAGAACAGTTTGCATTTGCCCAGATGGTTCTTAATTTATAGTGGAAGGGGGAACAATTTTGTCAGATTTTTTTTGACCTATCTTTTTGCATTATTTATTTATATATAAATATATATATATATATTATATATTTATGTTTTGTATTTTGTGGATACATAACATTTCTAAATGGTTCAGACAACAGAAAAATGGTAATTTTAGCTCATTTTCCTCTCTTAGCCGATCATTTTAATGTTTGAGCCAGTCATCTTCATCTTACTCAGTGGAATGGAGCTCTTACTATTTGAATCAATCCAATATTGTTTCTTGAGGAAATGTTTATGTTTGCCCACAACCGCTGAACCTGTTTATTTGGAAGAGTAGTCATCTTCCTTCCATATGAAAACCGATAGCTCTTTATTTTACAAGGCACTCCACTTGAATTTGGAGCCACTCTTACCGTTAGAAGTTTGCCTTTATGAAGACAAAACCAGGAAACAAATCACTGGTCCTAATCTGACATCTGAAACCAAACAATTAGTTAAATACCCCTTCTACATATGAATTATATACAAATATATAATCGTTAAGAAACCTAAATGAGATACTTGCTCTCTGTTGGGATTGTTATTTGTTTTTGTTTGATAATGAAAATGTCCAAGGAAAACAGTGTTTTCTTTGTAGAGACAAAAGTGCCAATTCTCTTCTAGTTTTCCAGTGAATGATAATGAGAATCTTTTCTGATCCAAATTTCCCATTTCCTCCTAACTCTAGTCTTGCAAATAAATACAAGACAGGATGATTATATTTTTAAAAGTCAATTTAGTTCATCAATTCTCTGGCAATAGAAGTAGTTCACATACTACAAAACTGGAAATATCTGATTAGCCAGAAAGAAAAGTGTGACTCCACAGGATTTTTGAGCATTTTGTAAAAATTAAGGGAAAAGGCACTTTTCCTTAAATATCTGTTTTAAACATCAAGTACTCTGTGAAACTTCCCCCTTCCTCAGTTTTTTTTCAACCCTCAGGCATCATCTACTGTCTTTTAATGCTTTTCTTATGTGATGATCATAACCCACATCAGTATTTTGGATCCATGTGTACAAACCTGTCTCCCAACTAGACAGTGGGTTCTGAGAGGACAAGAAAGTTTACTATTTTTTTTGTATCTCTTGGGCCCGGAACATGGTGAGAGATCCATAGATATTAATTGTCTTAAATTAGAAGTTGAATTAACACCATCTCCCAAAGACAAGCTGAAAAGATTCTATTGATTTGTTCCAAGGTCACAGATGTTGATGGTTTAGAATGAAGCTGATTCAGCTTTTCATGTCTCATCTAGACAGGCTGATTCGATACACACCATTTATGCATTTTATGAAACTATGCTGCTAAGAATATCTATCAAGCTTTCAGACTCACAATATGTATAACATTTGTATTTTACAGCTTGTAATATGAAGAACACTACATCTTGAATAAGAGGACATTTTCTATCAAAACTGCTCTCAGATGCATACAATAGATGACCACACATATGAGTCATTTCCAGCAGAATTCTAGACACAATTATTCACACAATTTTCAGATTCATATAAGTTTTAGTCATACTTTTTGATTACCTGAATATCTTCTCAGGATTTTTCCTAGGTAGGCAAAGAGACCACCATAAGCTTATTGAAATAAAACAAGCTGATTCTATTATACTAGAATAGTGTAACAATAAACCAAAAGTTTAATAGTTTAATAATAAATCAAGACTCTCATTCTAGGTTGAAAATGAGCAGACTAATAAAAAACCTATCCAAACAGCAATAGTAAGTATTTCAGTGTCAAATTATAATCCAAGTTCACAAAACCTAAGCCTAGAACATTGCCACAAGACACTCTTGCCTTTGGGTGATCAAACACACAGCATTTGACTAGCAAAATTCTGAAGTCAGTTAAAGAAACACATAAGCAAAAAGATATGACACACAGACCTGTAGGTCCTGGATGTTTTATCTGTGCCTTTCATTCCTCTGCTGATTAGCAGATTTCCATATTCCCTGCGCTTCTGCAGAGAAGTGACATATACCTACCTCAGGATGTCCATATAGCTGCCAAGTAAATTCAAGGAAACAATCAATGGAGGAGCAGATTTCAATGGTGTTAAATCATTTCTATCTTATTGCCCCTCACTATTCCTATTGATTTAAGGACTGAGCCCCAAAAGATGAGCTATTTTAGGGACATTAAACACATGAGAAACATGTACTGAATTCTGAAGTATGTAAAAACAGGATGCTTTGAAACTGGGCTCAACTAAGTAGCCTTTTATATCTTTTAAGCTTCAGTTTTCTAATCAGTAAAATTACCAGATGAAATTCAATTACTTCTTCTAGCTCCTTAAATAAAAAGTGGATTGGAAACAATTTCATATATTTAGGTCCTCCTACAGTTTTTAAAAGAATTTTCCATACCTGAAAACAAAGGGAGACAGCTACCAGTAAGTGAAACTAAATAATCATCATTCTTATCTCCACCACCCATTATCATATTGTTATTGTTACAATGCTCATGACAACACAGCAGAAAAGTTCTCTGAGTTTCATTCTCACTTTCTTAGTGCAGGCAATTTGGTATACATAGGGGTTACCATCTTTGACCGGTACAAAGGATAAAACTCACTCTTATGACCAAATCCTTACATAGCTTCAGATGAAGACTCCTTTGTATATTTATCTTTGCCATTCACAGCTCAAGCAAGCCACTTTCTTAACACCTCTTTTATCACTTAAAATGTAAGATAATGATGGTTACATATGCATAATAATAATGATAAGGATGATGAAAAATTTTAATAATTGGTAATTGGCATTTCATGATATTTCAGCTCAACTTTTCTGCATTTGGGGGATTCTTTTTCAATTAGAATGTTTTATATGACAGAGGGCATTCTAGACCTTTCTCCAGGTTTTACTGCTATATGCCAGATGCCAAAAAACACCAGAGTACTCCGGAGCTTTTCAAAGAGCCTGTATAAACTGGCAGTGATTCTTTCCTTTGTATTCCTTAAAGGAGGTAAACTATCATTGTCACATTGAGTTTTAACTCAGGTTTTCATAGTTTTTATTATATTTTAGGTATGAATATGAGAAGTCATAAAGAAGGGTTAAACACAACCCTCTTCCCTTATTCCAGCTACTGAATCAAATGCTGCAAGCTAGTTTAATACCTAATATAAATGTGATTTCCCTAGTCATTTATACCAATATTTTCATAGTGACATGGAAGTAATATTTCTAAAATGCAAATCTGATCATGATACTGCCTTCTCTAAAACACTTTAAGGGCATCTTACACTTCAATGTTCAAGTTAAAGCTCCTTAGTGTGAAATACAAGAACCTTTGTCATTTTACCTCTGCTTATTGCTCCATTCCTTGTCCCTTAATGCCACATTCCACATCCATTCTCTTTGTCTCACAGTAGAGGCTGCAGCCTTCCTAAATTCAGTTTTCAAAACACACTATACTTCCAACATCCATTCTTGCCTCCAACCATGTTGCTTGGGCTGCCTGGATGCCCCACCATCCACCTCTTTACTTTCCTAACTGAATCAGAGGTTTCAGGTCTGGAAATGTCAACCATCCAGAATACTGACTAGACTATGGGATGAAATATAATAGGTCCCCAAATAAGCTAAAATCAATGTTAAAAAGACCAAAGAAAGACTGAACTTAGAGCCTGTTAACTCTAAGTTCAGACAAGAATTATTATCTGGTTTCTATGGTTATAACAGATTAGAAATAGCAACTTTGAAAAAAAGAAGTAAGCTGACAGATAAGCCCTGGTTATCAGCAAGAGCTGAAGTATGAAAAGCTGGCAACAGAAAAGGAAGAGAACAGAAGAATTTTAAAACTTTTACAGAAAGTTAGAATACAGACCAACCTACATCATTCAGAAATAGTTAAATTATGTTTAGAGTTTACTTAGTACACACTGGCAGGAAATGTTATAAAATATTTTAGAAGGAATGTGATAAGATGTTTAGAAACCATGAATGGAATGGTTTATAAAGAATAAGATTTTACTATCTAATCAGATTAAACTTATATGGAATTGTAGAATTATAATTCTAGATAAGTATGATATTACTATATTTGGAAGTCCTGACATAAAAAATTAAGTTGATCTGTGGTGGAAGATCTTAGTAGAAGATTCCAAATCAATGAACATGTGTTTCTTTCTTAATTGTATTGAATTTTAACAATATCTTTTCAAATGAAAAATAAGTATCTATATGACATTAAATTAAGTTCTATCCTCAGCTATACCTATTCATGACATTTGTATTTAAAGAGTGGCATAGGGGTTGGTTGCAAAGAGTTGGACATGACTTTGTGACTGAACAACAATAAATAGGAGTTGGTATCTGTATATGATAGCAATTCTGGTTTACTTAAGCTATTAATATATTCTAAAATCTTTAAATGCCTGTAAGTCTATAAAGTCAAGAAAATCAGGAAAATAGTGACTTTCTAGGTGCTCTTGTAAATTGGAATCCATGCAGTTGTAAGAATGAATGATAATTAAGCTGATTGAAGGAAATAGTGGTTCAGAACAGTCCATGCCCTGTCATACTTCCCATATGAGATTTGAGTAAAAGGGCATTTGTTTTCATTAATGCACATTTCTGTTAAAAAAGGATCCACAGAATATCTTGCATTATGTCACAAGAAGAAAATGTTCTCAGTAATGAAGGGTCACTTTCTCTTTTAGCATTAACTATGATATCACTACTCATTTCCTTCCTACCTATTACTGGAAAGGCTCTTTCATTTCACTGCTTATTACCTACTAGGGGGAAAAAGTAAGTTTCTTCTAAATATTTCTGATTCATACTTTTTGATCTCTCCATTGTGACCTGCTTACATATAACACATTTCTATGGTTTAAGATTCTTTGGTTCTTTTTCTAGCATTTCCCCCCAAAACACCATTTTGTCTCCCTTTTATCTATATGAGGCGGCTTCCCTCAAGTTTAGTTGCTAAAGAAGCTGCCTGCAATGCAGGAAATCCCAGTTCGATTCCTGGGTTGGGAAGATCTTCTGGAGAAGGGAAAGGCTACTCACTCCAGTATTCCTGGGCTTCCCTTTTGGCTCAGCCGGTCAAGAATCCACCTGCAATGCAGGAGACCTGGGTTCGATCCCTGGGTTGGGAAGATCCCCTGGAGAAGGGAAAGGCTACCCACTCCAGTATTCTGGCCTGGAGAATTCCATGGACTTTATAGCCCATGGGGTCGCAAAGAGTCAGAGGACTGAGTGACTTTCACTTTCACTTATCTATATGATGAAATATATACATTGGAAGAAAGTGAAATACATATTCTTAGTGGAAACTTACTGTTTCTCTTCCTAAAATAATGAATATTTAAAACAATTAATTGAACATTAACATAGTAAACATATCAAGTACATGACTAGAGAATTTATAATAAGCCCAGAAAATAATCTTACAATAGGTCTTCAATCAATAACTTAATATCATCTGTGTCTTTCCTACCAATCCCTACAAAAACCTTAAGTCGAAAGAGAGCTGGGAGCCTCATTGTATATGAGAAACACTGAAGCAAGTGTACTTGAGGCAAAGCTGTTCAAACTGGAGCCTGAATCTGGGTGGGGAGTTGCCTTTTCAAAACTATCTTGTTCACACAATCCAAATGACATTTGGTAGCAACAACATCCTTAAACAAATTCCAGCCTTTTTTAAGAAGGCTCTCCAGATGTGGTTCTACTGGAATAAGAATCCAGAGACTCGAGTATGATTCCAAGGCCTACCACTTAACTTTACAAGCTGTGTGACCACAAGGTATTTACTTCTCTGTCTCAGTGTCCTCATTAGTAAAGGACATAAAATATCGCCTACACCTTATCGGTGGCTCCTATGCACATTAAGGCATTTCACTTAGTAGAAATGCCTGGCAGACAGTTACTGTTTGATAAACTTTTGTTACTTCTATCACTAATATTAAGAAAAAAAAGAAGGCATTGATAAAGTTGAAAATACTTTGTGGAATCCATTGCATTACTGTTAGCTGATAACCTTGAGTGTGTGTGCTTAGTCACTCAGTTGTGTCTGAATCTTTGTGACCCTATGGACTGTAACCTGCCAGGCTCCTCTGTCCATGTGGATTCTCCAGGCAAGAATACTGGAGTGGGTTGCCATGCCCTCCTCCAGGGGATCTTCCCAACCCAGGGTTCGAACCCAGGTTTCCCGCATTGCAGGAAGATTCTTCACTGTCTGAGCCACCAGGAAAGCCCAAGAATACTGGAATGTGTAGACTACCCCTTTTCCAGGGCACCTTCCTGACCCAGGAATCGAACTGGGGTCTCCTGAATTGCAGCTGAGCTACCAGGGAAGCCCATCTGATAACCTTAGAGAGTACACAATTATATCCTTTCTCTCCTTAGCCATATATGGTTTCATCAGAGTCATTTCCGAAAGGGGTCTGGATATCTTTTGTACTTTTTAAAGCCAAAGATAACAAGGAAAATATTTGAATTCCAGAAATGCTGTCACTAATGGAAGGCTATGAGATGCTTGGGCAACTTTCTAGCCATTACTCTTCTAAGACCAATGTCACACTAAGAATAGAGAGAGAACCATGATGTAAATACAGAAGTCAGTTATCAGTTCTGCATTGTTCCTTTCAGTCAAGAAGAGTGCTATTTGTTAGTTCTTCCTTGTAAAAGGCAGTACAAAAGAGAGGATGGAAGAGTTTCAAAGATTTGATTAGTTTTGTATATTAGTGAGCCTGCCGAAGTGAATGAAATTATTGACGTGGGACTAAAAAGGAAACACTAACTCAGTTTGGATTCTAAATCAGATTTCTGAAATCACCTGACTTGGCTCAATGAAAACCCTCCTCATTCAAAATCCTTTTATACAAAATAACATGACAAATATGAGTTACTATAAAACAAAACAAAAACTTAGATGTTGGAAGGATATGTTCAAAAGTGTTAGCAAAGGGAAGTTTGCTCATACAAGCAAAATGTTAATACGTGTGGACTAAAGAAACACACACCATATGTCTTTAAATTGGCTGGGCTGCATCAAAGAACTGTGTTACTTTGTTCTGCTCAGAGCAGGCCTCTCAACCAGCTAAAGTCTTGGATTTTTATTTCAATGATTTGAGATATGAATTTCCTCTTTATATTTTCTGGAGAATAATAGTAAAATATTAAATATCACTATTTTGAAATAATGTTGTTTCCTTTATCAAAAGAGAGGAAAGGGCAAGGTGATGGGAATATGTATATTTTTAATTATTTGTGCCACACACAGAGATGACACTTATTTGACTATTTTGCTAAGTACTTTGCATAAATTATCTTATTGCTTACAATAATTCACTAATGTAGATCTTTCCCCCCCCCATTTTACAAATAAGAAAATACTCTCAGAGAAGTTAAGTAATTTGCCAAAATAAACTCAGCAATTTGTAGGAGTCAGAGGCCGATTCATTTACCTGTCTGTGAACCTTTCTTATTGCAGTTTACCACATCACACAGCCAGCTGGAAGGACCCTGGATAAAGTCCTCCAAAGTCTCCTTCCTGTAAGGACCTAATGGCTAGCCCTCCTAGAGATGCCGCCTTCCTCCTAGAGGGGATGACATTGACCATTCTAGACAACAATGGTGGACAGTAAGCCTCTGCGCCAGGCTTACTTCCTCCTTTCGTAAGAGCTAAATGGTTCTTCTGGTTCAACCTATGAAACTGAGAACCTTTGCCTCACTGCGTGGAAGATCAGTAATAAGCAGCAGAAAGATTCTTGGCAGAGAGGATTAAAAAGTAAATAGCATGTTTGGAAAGAGTATTTGAACTTTAGAACAGAATGGAATTCATACTTTTGAGTGGAAGAATGTAAATTTTGGCACATAGTCTTCTTGCTTAAGAAAGAAGTTATCAATCCACGCCCCAAGTTGTAAATAAATTAAGCCAGATTCTTCCCAGAACCCAGAGCGTTCCTTGTCAGTGATGAAAGCACTCAGGACTTTGCTATTCCAGTCTGTTAACTAGCACTGTCAATGGCTGGGAGAGATAACAGTGAACACTGAGACCTAGCTAAATTCCCATGTTGTTCGTTGAATCCTTTGGTTCCAGCTCAGGCTCCAAGGCTGCTGTGTCTCATCCCCCATCTCCTGGATTTGTTATGAACCTCACCACCTAGCTCTTCATCAAACAGATTCTTATATGAATTAGTTATTATCTCATGTACTTTGTTTTAACACCTCAGGTGCATTCTTAACTCCTCAAGGGCCAAGGTCTTTTCAAATCTGGGATGCAATGAAATAGTGTGAAAGTACTTTATTTGTGATAAACTAAAATAAAGCATTTAGTATCACAAGATTTCACAAGGCTACTGTGGTTCTGGGCAAATTGAATCACAGCATTTTATCACAGTAAAAAAAAAAAAGCTGAAGCTTCTTAGTCTAGCAAAGCACTGTTTTAAGGGCTATGCTTGTATTATTTTATTCAATCCTCACAATAGCCTATAAGGAAGGGATAAGAGTCTGTCCTAGTTTGACCTCAGAACCTGCTTCCTTAACGTTGCCTAACTCTGCATCCTATTGACAGGCCTCAGAGCTAGGAAGAATTTCAAGTCTTCAGTTTTTCAGATGAAGAGACAAAGACCTGGAGAAGGTAACTGTCTTGCTTACGGTTAAACTACTATTAAATAGGAGGACTGAGGTAGAACCTGTATTCTGAGCCTAAGCTCAAACTTCTTTCACTACAACATACCTCCCTGTATGGAAAGAAAATCATATGCTATGTACTTTGTAGACAATTTTAATGTTTTCCAGGAGGTGTATAATGTTCTTAAAGTTTCTCAGTTCCTGGTATACTCAGTCTATGCCTTATGAGTTATCCTTTATAAAACAGTAAGACATAAAAAACAATTGTTTTAAAGGTAGCATCCTTGCCACATTTTTCAATGAAGTAGAGAGGGTAACTGAGAGTGGTAAGTGATTTGAGATTCTGCTTAATGAAGAATTTTAAGCAAGATTCTGCTTGATGAGGAATTCAACAGAAAAATAGGGGTTTAGGCTTTTCTTTGTTTTAATTTTAAATGTATTTTTACTCATCAAGTATTTCCAACATAAAGTACAGAATACACTGCTCATGCAAGCATCCATATGCAGAAATAACTAGATTAAGCACATTGTAATATGTTGCTACATATGGCTCAAAGCTCCATTTAGAAAAAATTAAAATGTAATAGAAACAGCCAGTGCGCCACTATTCATCTGTCTCTTCCTCTCTAAATGTGATCAGTCCTCTAAAAGTGCCACGCCTTTCCCCATGCGTGTCCTTTATACTTTTATATGTATGCATGTAATCATAAATAATATATAACAATCTTACATATTTAGAATGCATTATATATGAAGGCCTACATACTTTATGAATCTTTTTTTGCTTTCTTTTCTCATTCAACATTACATTTTAATTTTAGCTTTTAGCTTGGTTGTTGTTTAGTCACTAACTCGTGTCTGATTCTTTGCGACACCAAGGATTGCAGACTATCAGGCTCCTCTGTCTTCCACTGTCTCTAGGAGTTCGCTCAAATTTAAGTCCATTGAGTTGGTGATGCTATCTAACCAAAGAAAGCATTTTCTTTAGGTATATAAATTACATCCTTAGGTGTTCAGGACTATGAGAAGGGAAAGCATAAGATATGATTACAAATTTATAAAAACATATATAAATATCAGATCCTCATAAGGAAAGAGCTATTGTATATTTTAAATTATGTATTTTGTAATCTTTAATGCCAACATCTGCTGGATCATTGAAAAAGCAAGAGAGTTCCAGAAAAACATATATTTCTGCTTTGTTGACTATGCCAAAGCCTTTGACTGTGTGGATCACAATAAACTGTGGAAAATTCTGAAAAAGATGGGCATACCAGACCACCTGACCTGCCTCCTGAGAAATCTATATGCAGCTCAGGAAGTAACAGTTAGAACTGGACATGGAACAACAGACTGGTTCCAAATAGGAAAAGGAGGACATCAAGGCTGTGTATTGTCACCCTGCTTATTTAACTAATATGCAGAGTACATCATGAGAAATGCTGGGCTGGATGAAGCACAAGCTGGAATCAAGATTGCCGGGAGATATATCAATAACCTCAGATATGCAGATGACACCACCCTTCTGGAAGAAAGCGAAGAGAACTAAAGAGCCTCTTGATGAAAGTGAAAGAGGAGAGTGAAAAAGTTGGCTTAAATCTCAACATTCAGAAAACTAAGATCATGGCATCTGGTCCCATCACTTCATGGGAAATAGATGAGGAAACAGTGGAAACAGTGTCAGACTTTATTTTTGGGGGCTCCAAAATCACTGCTGATGGTGACTGCAGCCATGAAATTAAAAGATGCTTACTCCTTGGAAGGAAAGTTATGACCAATCTAGACAGCACATTAAAAAGCAGAGACATTACTTTGCCAACAAAGGTCCATCTAGTCAAGGCTATGGTTTTTCCAGTGGTCATGTATGGATGTGAGTCGGACCATAAAGAAAACTGAGTGCCAAAGAATTGATGCTTTTGAACTGTGGTGTTGGAGAAGACTCTTAAGAGTCCCTTGGACTGCAAGGAGATCCAACCAGTCCATCCTAAAGGAGATAAGTTCTAGGTGTTCATTGAAAGTATTGATGTTGAAGGTGAAACTCCAATATTTGGCCACCTGATACAAAGAGCTGACTCATTGGAAAAGACCCTGATGCTGGGAAAGATTGAGGGCAGGAGGAGAAGGGGACGACTGAGAATGAGATGGTTGGATGGCATCACCGACTCGATGGACATGGGTTTGGGTGGACTCTGGGTATTGGTGATGGACAGGGAAGCCTGGCGTGCTACGGTTCATGGGGTTGCAAAGAGTCAGACATGACTGAGCGACTGAACTGAACTGAATTGAATCTTCAATGCAGGTGGTATGCTTCTAAAATAAAGATGAAAAATTAACATCATAAAATGGGAGTGGAGATGTAACAATATGCAGAGAATCAAGCTGTAAAACATCAAAAGAACCTCTAGGATAAGGGGGAACCACCAAGAAGTGTAGAAAATTCTGAGTGCTCTCAGATCCCAGTGTTGCTCAGTCCTTAAGCTTTGGGCTCATTCATTGCCTGTGCCTATCCATACTACTCCTGTCCCCACCTGCCTTCATCTCCTGAGCTTCCAAAGGCTCTTTACCTTCCCTTGGCACAGTCCTGAGTTTTAGCACTGGCAGAAAATGACAGTGGAACCCCCTTCTCTTCCTTTCCCTTGAAACTTTGCCAGTCAACAAAACGTCGCAGCAAGTCTCCTACTTGCCTCAAGAGTTCTCTTGCAAACATCCTCCCTTTGATGATGAATTACTTTGCACTTGTTACATATTGCATTAGTCATGTTTTTAGTCTGAGAAAACTCCTCAAAACACTTTATTCTTCAGGAATGACCTATCTATCTGGATAATGAGCTATTGAGTACAGAAACAATACTTAGACCGTTGAAATAAAATCTGATAATCAATTTTAAGTTTTCTGATTTGTATTTCCAGTGAGTTATGATATATTTTCTGGGTCAAGGGAGTCTAATAATTCTGCACAATATGAATGTATCTAATATAAACACAAATTGCTTTACCAGTGAATTTATCCAATCATCTTGGAAATCATGGCATTGATCCAGCACTAGACAAGAAGCATAAAGAGATAAATTCCAATCTATTATTCTTACCCAAAGGAAAACACAATGACAATAACAAGACTTCGAAGTAGGTACTTGATTAGACTTTTTTCATAAAGTGCTACAGACAGTAAAAGTATGTGTTTATATGGAAAATAAAATTATTTATCTAAGTAGCCTATTAAAAACATCAAAAATCTATTACATTACAGAATGTCATTGAAAACTGTTATAGTATATAGATAATTTGAATGGGCTGTCCTATACTATAATCCTATAAAATGTATAATTTTAGATAATCAGTTCAAAGATGTGCTTTTATAGTCTACAATTTTATTTGTTAGAGAGTTTTGGGGAGACACATTACATTGACCCTCCTTGCTCCAGAGATTCTTTCCAAACACCTTATCCAATGTTCTGGAAACCATTTTTTTTTTTTTTATATCCCAATCATTAAAATGTTTATTTTTCTTCTAAAGAGAGATAAAATTGTCAAAGTTACACCTTCACAGTTAATTATAACTGGGCCTCTCTCAAGGTCTTTTTCTGTATGAAGCACTCAGTTGCAGAATTATTTCTACTGGAGCACTGTTTAGTCAGTGTTGTAGTTTTTCTAAGACATTTTTAAACACTGGAATGTTTTGGAAATACAATCTCCCTTATTAATATAAGAGCCCTGCCCGTAAACTTGAGTTAATTCTGTTGAGTCAGGACTTACTGATAGATTCCTGAATTTATTCAGAGCTTTAAATGCTGTGTTCCAAGTGCCCTTTGCCCTCAAGGAATCAAGCAGTGCATTAATGTAGTTGTCACTGTAATATTTAATAAGGAATATTTTGTAAGATTTTAGAAACTTTCCATTTGAAGGTGATTTTTACTTCTAAATAATACAGACACTATCAATATACAAATGGGACTGAGAAGGCAGGAAAGCTGGTCGATTGTACTTATTGCGATTCCTAGCACATAGAAAAGTGGTATTTAAGTGGTCGGTAGTCTAGAGAGGAAAAGTCTTCAAGTTCAACTGTTTCACATAGTGAAAGTCACAGTCATGTTCTAATTAATCTTAATTAATTAGCTGCCAAATGAGCTTTGAATCTAGCTAAATAGAACAACTTATGGTTAACACAAGTATATCTGTTGTTATGCCACAAACCACAGAAGTAATGAGGGCAACTGGCCTCACTACCTATCACGTTAGTATGTTGTGTAAATACATGATGATAGTAAACATTCAGTCATGGCCTTTCTACATGTAAATTCAACTGATGACCATTTTTCTGTTATAATATCTATAATTATCTATTTGCATGTCTAGTGCTCCACTAGATAGAAAATGTCAGGATGGAAAGATTTTCCTTATTTGTATCCCATGCCATGCATAGTGCTTTAGACATGATAGACAAGTGATAAACATTGTTTTTGTAGAAGTAGATACTTGTAAGAATAATAGGCCAACTTCTATTCTTTTTGACAATGAGAGAAAACAAATAGGAGGGAAAAGAGGAGGAGGAGAAAGATAAGGATGAAGAGGAAGAGAAAGAAAAATAAGCAAAGGAGACCACACTGACAAGACTGTCATAATCAAAACAATAAATCCCTATTTAAATCTATTTGGATCATTTCTCATACATAGGGTGCATGGCTTAACACAAATTAGTGCTCCTTGACTGCTAATTGATAGCTTGGTTGATAACTGCATCCACATGAAGTCACAGTCATGTTCTAATTAATCTTAAAAGCATTTCCAGGAAACCTTTCACAAATATCACAAAATTAGGCACAAAAGCTTTCCAAACCCTCTTCATGTTTTAAATTTAATGTACAGAAGAGATCAGTCAAGATGGCAGAGTAGGAAAACGTGGAACTCAACTCTCCCTATGAACACATCAAAAATGCATCTACATGTGGTATAATCATCACTGAAAACTAGCTAAAGAGAGTAGAAAGACTTCTGCACAACCAAGACTGTCAGAAAGATACACATAGAATCAGGAGGGAGGAAGGGGAGCAAATTGATCAGGCTGGGACCGGTGCCCTAGGAGGGGACTCGGGAAAAGGGAGATTACATGGGCAGAGATGCTCCCTCAGGATGGAGTGTCTTGAGCCGCTTATTGGGTCCCCCAGTCCTGGGTCCAAACCGGGGAGGATGAGCACCTAGGTTGGTTGGCTGGGACTAACGGAGGGCTATCCGAAGCCTGGACTTCGCTGGTGAGGAGCACGTGTGCATGCCCTCTTGTGCCTGAGGCAGATTGGAGAGCGCAGACTGAAGGCTCCATCCCCATTTACTAATGGACCAGCTCTTTACTATACCTGGGGTGCCAACACAAGAGAAAGAGAACTCGGCTGTGGGACACAGCGGCAACTTGGACCTTGAGCGGCATATAGGTGGAATGGGGCTTGTAATCATTGGCACAGACTTAGGCAGTGCATCAGAAGCAACCTGGAATACTGCCGGTGGCCGGTCCACCACAATCTGCCCCCTCATAAATACTGAGAGACCCCGTGCGCCCCACCTGCATTGTGGCGAGACTCCACAACAGGGCAGGGACAGGGGAGAGACCAGCTGTGAGGATAAAGAAGACTCAGACCTAAGGCTGAACGTGAGGGCCACAACTGGCGGTGCCGACCCCCACGGCACGCTGCAGGCGGCCTGGACCCCAGGGGCTGACTCAAGAGTGTAGCCCACAAGAGCGCCTGCATCGGACCCTCAGGCTCCAGCACTGCTCTCCTCTGTGGGAAGAGCTCCACAAAATATGGTTAAACAGACACCCAGCAGAAGAGAAGCCCTGCCTCAAACTCAGCTCTGGATCTAGCCACTCCACCTCCAACTCCACTGCCTATCACGGCGATGGTACACGCATAACCCGAGGAGACTGACATGCACTCACAGCATATCCAGCCCTTCAGCCAAAGGTACTGGGCACAGCAGGCTCTATAAGGACACCCCTTCATGTCTGCAATGAGTAACTGTTGTACCTAAATTTCTAGAGGCAGAGAAAGTTAAGAAATGATAAGGCAGAGGGACTGGTCTCAATTGAAACAGAAAGCCATTGGAAAAAAAAAGAAATAATAAAACAGTAATAAAAATTTAACAGATAAATAATTCAAACCACATCAAATAATAAGAATGCTAACTGAATTAGGGAAAAGAATAAATGAGATAAGAATTTAATAAGGAATTAGAAAATACAAAAGAAGACCCAATCAGAAATGGAGCATTCAGTAACTAAAATGAAAAACATACTAGCAGGAATGAACAACAGACTAAATGATACAGAAGAACCACACAAGTGATCTGAAAGTTAGACTAATGGAAACCACCCATCAGAACAGCAAAAAGAGAAAATAAATATAAAAACATTTTAAGAAATTTGAGGGATAATATCAAGCAAAGCAATATTTGCATTGTAGGGATCCCAGAAGAAGAGAGAAACTTGGTGATCGAAAATGTATTTGGTGAAATTATGGGTTCAAATTCCCAAACCTGAAGAAGGAAACAGGTATTTAGGTCAGGAAGCATAGAGGGTCCCAAGTAAAATGAACCACACAGATCCTTACCATTATATATCATAATTAAAATACCAAAGTTCAACAGTGAATTTTAAAGGCAACAAGAGAAAAACAAAGTGTCATAAAAAAGGGAACCCCCATAAGTATATCAGCTTATTTTTCTGTAGAAGATTTATGAACCAGAAGGGAGTGATATGATATATTCAAAGTGCTGAGAGGGAAAAACTGGATATCTGCACAGCAGGACTAATATTTAGAATAGAAGGAAAGAGAAAGAATTTCTCAGATAAGCCAAAACTAAGAGCTCATCAATACTAAACCTACCCTAAAAGAAATGTTAAAAAATCTTTTCTAAGTAGAAAAGAAGTAAGAATCTATAAGAAAGGGAAAATCCCACTGGGAATAGCAAGTATAGAGTAAGGACTGTGCATCAACCACTTAAATAAGCTAGTATGAAGATGAAAGCACAAAAAATTGTAAAAGTAATTGTGATTATAATAAACAGTCAAGGGATAAACATGAAGATGTACAATATGTCAAAGACAAAACATTGGGAAGCAGAGTAAATGATGTAGATCTTTTAGAATATGTTTGAACTTAAATGACTACCAGTATAAAACACAAGTAGATATAGTTATAGGTCAACATATGTGAATTTCATGGTAACTACTAATCTAAAAGCTAAAATAGATGCACAAAAACTAAAAAGAAATGAACACAAGCATACTACTAAAGAAAATCATCACACCACAAGTGAAGAAACAAAACTTACAGAGAAGAACTACAAAAACAACCAGAAAACATGCAATAAAGTGTTGTAAATTCAACATCCATGAAAATATGCTCCACATCACTAATTATTAGAGAAATGTAAATCAAAATAACCATATCAACTCACACCATTCAGAATGGCTATCATCAAAGTGTCTACAAATACAAAAGTTGGTGAGAATAAAGAAAGGGAACTCTTGTATACAGTTGATGGAAATGTAAACTGGCACAGACAGTATGGAAAACAGTATGAAAGTTCCTCAAAAGATTAAAAATAGTGCTACTTTATAATCCAGTAATTCCACTGTGTACATAGCTGAAAACAAAAACACTAATTCAGAAAGACACATGCACTCCAATGTTCATAGCAGCATTAATTACAATAGCCACAATATGGAAACAATCCAAGTGTATGTCAACAGACAAACAGATAAAGAAGATGGGGTATTTGTATATTACGGAATATTATGCAGCCTTAAAAGGATGAAATTTTGCATGGATGGACCTTTAGAGTATTATGCTTAGTGAGATATGTCAGGCAGAGAAAGGCAATACTGTACGTCATCACTTAATGTGGAATCTAAGAAATAAAACAAATGAATGCATATACCAAAACAGAAACAGATTCACAGACACAGAAAACAAACAAGTAGATGCCAATGGGGAAAGAAAAGCCAGGACAGGCAAGACAGGGGTATGGGATTAAGAGACACAAACTACTATGTATGAAACAGGTAAGCAACAAGGATATATTGTTGCTTATAACCACAATTCCACATGGAATTATAGCCATTGTTTTGTAATAACTTTAAATGAATTATAATCTTTAGAAATATGGAATCACTAGCTACACACCTGAAACTAACATAATACTGTAAATCAACTATGTGGCCTCCCAAGCAGCTCACTGGTAAAGAATCCTGCCAATACAGGAGACAAGAGTTTGATCCCTCAGTTGGGAAGATCCCCTGGAGAGGGAAGTGTCAATCCACTCCAGTATTCTCGCCTGGGAAATCCCATGGACTGGCTGGCTACAGTCCATGGGGTTGCAAAAGAGTCAGAGACAATTTAGTGACTATAGTTCAATGAATTAATTGAATGTGCAAATGGTTACACTTAATACTGGTCTTTATAAACAAAAATAACCACTTTGACAAATATCATTCCCATATACTGCTCAGTAAATTTGCAC
This sequence comes from Odocoileus virginianus, assembly GCF_023699985.2. Taxonomy (NCBI): domain Eukaryota; kingdom Metazoa; phylum Chordata; class Mammalia; order Artiodactyla; family Cervidae; genus Odocoileus; species Odocoileus virginianus. Next base: position 84,110,531 of record NC_069674.1, on the reverse strand, counting down.
TTTTTTAAATCACTGTATTTATTTTTTGACTGAACTGAGTTAATAATTCAGTGCTTTATGGTCAAAGAAACTGATAATTAAGTAACACACTTACAGGTATCATTCCAAAGATTATCCACATCAGAGTGGCAAGAGTTTTATCAGTTCTGGTCCTCAGCCACAACTGTAGTCAGCAAAGTTTGCATTCATTATCTCTCCCTGTCAACTTCTGCACCTTGTACTTACTTTCACTTTTGCCCATTTCTCAAGACAATCTGTCTCCAAGTCAGTGACACATTCTTGGTACTTTCCATGTCTCCCTTCATCTATAAAAATATCCCGTGTATTTTTCTAACACAGCTTTAAGTATTGTGATTATTTGACCTATGGTGCAAATGCCTGATAATGATTGAAAGTGTTATTCTTCCCAGTTGCCACTCTTATTTTCAGCAGTATCTTTCAGCATTTTATACCTAGAGTGACCAACTGTTTCAGTATGCCTGGGACTTTCCTGGTTTCAGCAAAGAAAATTCCAAGTCTCAGGAAACCCCTCAGTTCCAGGCTTGTTTACCCTGATGTCCCTGAAAGGCCTGTGAGAAACAATGGTGGGGAAGATTTTTTACCCTTCACTCGCAAATGTTGTTCCCAGCTAGAGATTTTTCTGCCATTTCTCTCAAATCTCTGCCCAGGATGATGTACTCAACTCCCTAGGGAGTTCAGCATACCTCTTCTTCCCTCCCCACCCACCACACTCATCAGGACAAATTTCCCAGATTTGCTCATTTTGCTTTCTGGGTGATCTAAGCCTCTCATTATTTTATTTTGCTCAATAAATTATATTTGTTTTCCCAGGCATATTCATGTTTACACCAAAAAGTCCAGAATCATGTCATAATCCTTACTCACAACACTGTTCTTAGACTGTCTTCATGTTCCCCACCTGTAGAAAGAGCATTCTTTTTTTGCGGCACTCAGATCCTAAAATAACAAGAAAGGAGAGCCAGGAGAAATTACCTATGAGTATGTTTATCTACACCGATATTTTTCATTAGTTCTAACAAGCAGAATCTGATGCTATGTCTTGCCTGAAATAAAAGGACAATGTAGTGAAAAGGTCCAGCTGTCTAGGCATGCCACCTCACTACAATCTGCTCATTCTGTGGACATCCATCATTTCTTAGGCATCTATGATTTGCCTATGATAGAGAATCAAGGATGCAACGTTTTTAAAAGACTCACTGCAGGATTCTATAAAATGCATTCAAACAAAGTAGCTGATTTCACTAAATTAAAAAAAAAAAAGAATCATTTTTGTTATAGGCTGAATAGTGTCTCCCTCAAATTCATATGTTGAACTCCTAACCCCCAAGGGCTTAAGAATGTGATTGGATTTGGTGATAGGGTATTTTAAAGGGTAATTAAGATAAAATGAAGTTAGAGGATCAGCCTTACTCCATTACTGGAAGCTGTTAGGACACAGACACATGCACCAAGACAAAACCATGTAAAGACACAGAGAAGGCAGCCATCTACACAAGACAGGAGACAGGCTAGAACACAGCCTTCCTTCACAGCCCCCACAGGAAACCACCCCTGCCAAAGCTTTGATCTGGATTTCTAGCCTCTAGAACTGGGAGAAAAGAAATTTTTGTCATTTAAGCCACCCATTTTATGATACATTGTTATGGGAGTAACTAGCAAACTGATAAAATTTTCTAGTAGATAAATACAGAACATATTAAGTGGTCAAAATGAGCTTTCATTAAAAAATGATTTAGAACCTTGCTCAAGGCAAGAACCCAGGGCATTGGATTAATTACTTACAGGAGTTTTCAGCTCTCACATGAGAACTTGGACTGTTATCCCTAGGCATATAGTAAACTTCTCAGCAGTCCAAATGGAAATAAATAGAAACATTCTGTAAGAATATGAAAGTAGGACTTTAGATTCTTTTCTTCCAACCTATCAGTGAAACCTCTTTGAAAATAGCTTTAGGAATGTAACATCAAGTGCTCTCTCATCTTCTCCTGAATAACCTTGCTCACTAAACTCTTATTTCTCCACAACCCACAGCATTTAATTTCACCCTGAAAAACCTAACAATATGATATTCCCTCCTGAAGAACATTTCTTGACTCAGGGTAATTGATGACTATAAGTGAACATATATTAAACACATATTAAACAGAAACTCGTATTAAGAAAGATAATGTTTATATGCTCTGAAAAATGGACCAGACGAATTGTGAGTTTTATCTTTATAAAGTTGTTCTGTATACAAAACAAGCAAAGAAATACACTACCTTTGTCCATGTATCCCTTTTGTATCACTTTGTCCTATTTTTCACTGCTGTCTTAGAATCATCTGATTTACTTTGTTCACACTGCTGTTCTACTTTTCCCTTGGGCAGCATTTAGAGGTTATTACTGATTCAGAAGTAGAGATAAGGTCTCCAATGAAAAGTCAGATGGTTGAGAAAGATAGAAATACTCCTGACCTTGGACTTGCTTTCATAATTTTCAGAGAGTGTTCAAAGGATTTTGCCATCATTCCCCCCACCTTCCCCCCCGCCCACAGGCAAGTGATGCCTGCCACTCAATCTGAACTACAATTTTATCTCAGTCATTCTGGGAATTCCTCCTCTCTCTCTCTCTCCCAGTCAGCTTCTTTCTGGCAGCAGTTGAGGTGCATTGACTAAGTTACAGGTTCTGCTTAAAAGAGAACAATTAGGAGTAATAGAACTGCCCCTGGACCTGCCAGGTCAGGTGAACTCAGAATCTTGATGGGGTTCTAGATGGCTCAGCCATGTCATCCATATTTTATAAAGTGGTATGTGAAGGGCGGATTGCTGGTGAGGTTTCACTTACTTAGCATTTGATTTAGTGCAGAAGTTTATAGAAGTGGGCCCACTGCCCAGTCTCGTGAGAAGGACTCAGATGACTAGAGTCTTGAATTACACTCGAGGGAAAAAGTTTTTCCTGGTATAGGAAATAGTGCTGAGGTTATGTAATATCACATTTTTAACGGAAAATTGCTGTTGACATCCCCAACATCTACCTCCTCCCAATTCCAGGAACAAAACTCAATCCTACCTGTTGACCAAGACTCCCAAATCCAGTGGTTTGAACAGGGTGGTGGTGGGGGTGAAGGAAGGCGCAAAAGACCCAGGTCTGACCAAAGGATCCCTGGTTACAGCCCTTAGTGATTGGCTGAAAGATGAGCACAAAACCTAAACTGGTCTCATCAGAAGGACTCTTCTACTGGGGTTATCAGGAAATACTTACTATTGCCCTACCTATCTGGAAAAGGAAATGGCAGCCCACTCCAGTGTTCTTGCCTGGAGAATCCCAGGGATGGCGGAGCCTGGTGGGCTGCCGTCTATGGGGTCGCACAGAGTCGGACACGACTGAAGCGATTTAGCAGCAGCAGCCCTACCTATCCACGTTCAATAGGGAAAACAGAACCATCAGCATTGATATATAATAAGGATTTACTGCAGTGATTTGATTTGATCCATATGTGAGACCTGCTCAGAGTCTTGACCTGGCTCTTTCTTCTATGGCACTGAGCGTGAAGTTTAAGGTCAGGCTAAGGGAAAGAAAAGATAAATACTTGACTGAGGTAGAGCAGGGACAACTAGAATCTCATTTGTCTGTTATTGGCACCCTTGTTGGTCCGTCTCTGATTCCAAGCCTGCAACCTTGCTGCTGTGGATAATCTGTAGGACAAGTGGTGCTCTGGCTGCAGAATGGCAAGCCAGTCACTTGCCCCTCACCAAAAAGCTGAGTTAGGAGCTGCCATGGAGACTTACCTTACATTCACCTTCCAAGAATCACAGTGGCTACTGCTCCACAGTGATCTCCCAAATTGTCCACAGATGACTCTTGTTACTAACCCTAACGGGAAACAGTCAGTGAGAAGGACTCGGGGAAACATCGTTTAGTTTAGCCCAGATGACACATTACAAAGTCACCACAGCCTGAAACTAGAACGTGGAGAAATGTGAGGCTGGAGCTGCCACAGTTATCAGGTCCCAGGAAGGGAGAGCCCAGAGTTGCTGGGCTGCTTTGTGGAGCCCAAGGATGAAACTAAGATCATCAAAGTCAGAGGAGGGTGAAAAACAAACAGGCAATTTGATCACACCCTTAGAGCCCAGAATCCTGGAATGTCTGAAACTGCCCTTGAGGTTTTCAATTGTGAGAGACAATAAATCCTTTGTGCTTAAACCTGTTCAATAGGTTTTCTGACACCAGCTCCTGAAAGAATGCTAAATGACAATCTTAACATAGAGCCACTGTGTTTGCTCCAGTGAAGTTTCTTAATAGTTTCAAGGAACAGTTTTAAGTAGCATTAAATTCATCCAGAGGAAACCAAGCAATAGTTAATTTGTATGTTATTACTGATCAGATAAAGAGAATCAATGACATATATTTTCCATTTTTAAAAAGACCAGCAAAAAGAAGTTTCCATTGTCCCTGAATAGTCTCCTTTCATTAGACCATAATCAAACTGTTTCCTATCTCCCCTTCACACTTTCCTTGCTTTCCACCATGAGATAAAGGGGACTGGGTGAGTATTGAATACACATTTTCTGGAATAAAAGAGTATATTTTCCTCCTGTCAAATGAATTTTTCTACTATACAAAAAAAAAAAAAGATAACTTTATTGTGCCATTTAACCTAATAAGTGTAAGGTCAACATCATACCAAACTTGTCAATCCCAAATTCTGTTTAAATGACTGACTTTTGCAGAATCAGCTTAAGTAAAACGAGTAGTATCATCATAGCTAAGTTTGACTTTCAACTACTAATCATATTTATATAAATATGTTAAATGTCTCAGCACATTCCAAGGGTTTAAATGTCAACTTACATATGAGGAACACTTAAAATCTGCTTCCAAGTGCCAAAAGAGAGTCTCAAATGTCTCTAAGAATTTTTTTAAAAAGTAATTAAAAAGAATCTTTTAGCAAAAGATATGATACATTAATGTCAAAGTGAGGTTGCTCAGCTCATCACCTATTATCAGAGTCACCATCCCTTTAAATGTGAAACTACTCATTGGAAAGAGAACATCTATCTTACCTTATCAACAATGTTTGTGGTCACTTTGTAATTCTACAAAGAAAGTGGGGCATGGAGATGGGTGCATTGATCACATTAGTTAGAAACGTTTATTTTTTCCCAAATGGGGAAAAATTAATTCAGCAAGACATTTAACAAGTGATGGGGCAGTAAAAACAAGGCTTTCTCCCAAGATATTCTATAGAAACAAGTGCATATATTTTGCAAAATCATCTTAACACACAATAAATTTCTCAAATTATTAATCTTTTTATTCAAATGTGATTACATTTTAGATGAGACACAGAGATCTTTATTTTAATTAGTTTTCTAATAAAATTCATTTTGAAGCTTTTATGAATTCATGTAAGAGTTCACTTTATATATAAAAATGGAGCCATTATATAATCTGATTTTTTTTTAATTCAAAAACTATTTTTCTTGATTGAGTGACATAAAAATTTGTTACCCAGAAGTAAGGTTTTCTGGTTTTATAAAGACTCCTTTATTCTTAGAGATGAAGGATGTGTAACACTGTGGTTCTCAGAGGAGAGTCCTTGGACCAGCAGCATCTCTATCACCTGAGAACTTAACAGAAATGCAGATTTTCAAGCAGCACCCCAGACCTGCTGAATCAGAATTGTGGGGTGGAGCCCAGAGGTCTATGTCCCAATAAGCCCTCCAGGTGACCCTGCAGTTGCTAAAGCTGAAGAACCTCTGCACAGAGGTTGCTTGGTCTAAGGCCTTTGCAATGGGAAGGGAGCATATTTGATAGTGTGCTTTCGGTAGCTCCAAGCAAAACCATTGCTGACCTTTTAATATCTCTAGTCTAGTTTGTTCTGAATAGTTGATGGTTTTCAACTATTCAAAATAGTGCATATTGTGTAACCAGTTTCATTAGGCTATGTGAGTAATAAATGAGATAGTATCTGCACAGTGCTTAGTGAGCTTACGTATGCTATGCCTCACACATGCAGGACTTTATGTTAATGTAAATAATTGATATTCAGGCTATAAGTTTTAGTTTACATTTTTCCCTCATAGCAAAATAAATCTATAAAACCCATAAAATATCCCATTCATTATACACTCATAAATATTTAAGCCTAAGAGGAGTTTAGAGACTACCCAGTTCGAGCCCCTCATTTTATAGATGAGAAAACTGAAGTCTGGGGAGGCTGAATGACAGGTCAAAAGTCTTTTACGATGTGATAGGAAAAAATTAGAGGCACAGCTGCAATTCCTGGACTAGTATCTTATAGAAGAAGCCTTTCACGTTGTACTCACCACTACAACAGCACTGCTTGCTCTGGAACTTTCTCGTTCACCATTACTAATTATTACCCAGTACTAATCTCTCCATCAGTCCTTCATGAATGTGTGTGTGTGTGTTAGTTGCTCAGTCATGTCTGACTCTTTGTGACCCTAAGGACTGTAGCCTGCCAGGCTCCTCTGTCCATGGAATTCTCCAGGCAAGAATTCTGGAATGGGTTGCCATACCCTTCTGCAGGAGATCTTCCCCACCCAGGGATAGAACCTGGGTCTCCTGCACTGCAGGCAGATTCTTTACAATCTGAGCCACCAGGAAAGCCCCCCTTCATGTATGAGCTGACACTATTATTCAGAATTACAAAGCTATTAGATTTAAAGGTTTCTGGCTTCCATAGGCCTAGAAATGTATAAAAAGAAAAGGTAAAATATGTATGCAAAAGCCACAGATTTCTACAACAGTTAGTGAAATACTGAAATACTGTAGTGTATCCATAGTCACTTTAATTATTTTACCTTCATTTATTTTTATTAGTTGGAGGCTAATTACTTTACAACATTGCAGTGGTTTTTGTCATACATTGAAGTGAATTAGCCATGGATTTACATGTATTCCCCATCCCAGTCCCCCCTCCCACCTCCCTCTCCACCCGATCCCTCTGGGTCTTCCCAGTGCACCAGGCCCGAGCACTTGTCTCATGCATCCAACCTGGGCTGGTGATCTGTTTCACCCTAGATAATATACATGTTTCAATGCTGTTCTCTTGAAACATCCTACCCTCGCCCTCTCCCACAGAGTCCACAAGTCTGTTCTATACATCTGAGTCTCTTTTTCTGTTTTGCATATAGGGTTATCATTACCATCTTTCTAAATTCCATATATATGTGTTAGTATACTGCAATGGTCTTTATCTTTCTGGCTTACTTCACTCTGTATAATGGGCTCCAGTTTCATCCATCTCATTAGAACTGATTCAAATGAATTCTTTTTAATGGCTGAGTAATATTCCATGGTGTATATGTACCACAGCTTCCTCATCCATTCGTCTGCTGATGGGCATCTAGGTTGCTACCATGTCCTGGCTATTATAAACAGTGCTGTGATGAACACTGGGGTGCACGTGTCTCTTTCAGATCTGGTTTCCTCGGTGTGTATGCCCAGAAGTGGGATTGCTGGGTCATATGGCAGTTCTATTTCCAGCTTTTTAAGAAATCTCCATGCTGTTTTCCATAGCGGCTGTACTAGTTTGCATTCTCACCAACAGTGTAAGAGGGTTCCCTTTTCTCCACACCCTCTCCAGCATTTATTGCTTGTAGACTTTTGGATAGCAGCCATCCTGACTGGCGTGTAATGGTACCTCATTGTGGTTTTTATTTGCATTTCTCTGATAATGAGTGATGTTGAGCATCTTTTCATGTGTTTGTTAGCCATCTGTATGTCTTCCTTGGAGAAATGTCTGTTTAGTTCTTTGGCCCATTTTTTGATTCGGTCATTTATTTTTCTGGAGTTGAGCTGGAGGAGTTGCTTGTATATTTTTGAGATTAATCCTTTGTCTCTTGCTTCGTTTGCTATTATTTTCTCCCAATCTGAGGGCTGTCTTTTCACCTTGCTTATAGTTTCCTTTGTTGTGCAAAAGCTTTTAAGTTTCATTAGGTCCCATTTGTTTATTTTTGCTTTTGTTTCTAAAATTCTGGGATGTGGGTCATAGAGGATCCTGCTGTGATTTATGTCGGAGAGTGTTTTGCCTATGTTCTCCTCTAGGAGTTTGATAGTTTCTGGTCTTACATTTAGATCTTTAATCCATTTTGAGTTTATTTTTGTGTATGGTGTTAGAAAGTGTTCTAGTTTCATTCTTTTACAGGTGGTTGACCAGTTTTCCCAGCACCACTTGTTAAAGAGGTTGTCTTTTTTCCATTGTATATCCTTGCCTCCTTTGTGGAAGATAAGGTATCCATAGGTTCGTGGATTTATCTCTGGGCTTTCTATTCTGTTCCATTGATCTATATTTCTGTCTTTGTGCCAGTACCATACTGTCTTGATGACTGTGGCTTTGTAGTAGAGTCTGAAGTCAGGCAGGTTGATTCCTCCAGTTCCATTCTTCTTTCTCAAGATTACTTTGGCTATTCGAGGTTTTTTGTATTTCCATACAAATTGTGAAATTATTTGTTCTAGTTCTGTGAAAAATACCGTTGGTAGCTTGATAGGGATTGCATTAAATCTATAGATTGCTTTGGGTAGTATAGCCATTTTGACAATATTGATTCTTCCAATCCATGAACACGGTATATTTCTCCATCTGTTTGTGTCCTCTTTGATTTCTTTCATCAGTGTTTTATAGTTTTCTATGTATAGGTCTTTTGTTTCTTTAGGTAGATATACTCCTAAGTATTTTATTCTTTTTGTTGCAATGGTGAATGGTATTGTTTCCTTAATTTCTCTTTCTGCTTTCTCATTGTTAGTGTATAGGAATGCAAGAGATTTCTGTGTGTTAATTTTATATCCTGCAACTTTACTGTATTCGTTGATTAGCTCTAGTAATTTTCTGGTAGAGTCTTTAGGGTTTTCTATGTAGAGGACCATGTCATCTGCAAACAGAGAGTTTCACTTCTTCTTTTCCTATCTGGATTCCTTTTACTTCTTTTTCTGCCCTGATTGCTGTGGCCAACACTTCCAAAACTATGTTGAATAGTAGTGGTGAGAGTGGGCACCCTTGTCTTGTTCCTGATTTCAGGGGAAATGCTTTCAATTTTTCACCATTGAGGGTGATGCTTGCTGTGGGTTTGTCATATATAGCTTTTATTATGTTGAGGTATGTTCCTTCTATTTCTGCTTTCTGGAGAGTTTTAATCATAAATGGATGTTGAATTTTGTCAAAGGCTTTTTCTGCATCTATTGAGATAATCATATGTTTTTTATCTTTCAATTTGTTAATGTGGTGTATTACACTGATTGATTTGTGGATATTAAAGAATCCTTGCATTCCTGGGATAAAGCCCACTTGGTCATGGTGTATGATTTTTTTAATATGTTGTTGGATTCTGTTTTCTAGAATTTTGTTAAGGATTTTTGCATCTATGTTCATCAGTGATATTGGCCTGTAGTTTTCTTTTTTTGTGGCATCTTTGTCTGGTTTTGGAATTAGGGTGATGGTGGCCTCATAGAATGAGTTTGGAAGTTTACCTTCTTCTGCAATTTTCTGGAAGAGTTTGAGTAAGATAGGTGTTAGCTCTTCTCTAAATTTTTGGTAGAATTCAGCTGTGAAGCCATCTGGTCCTGGGCTTTTGTTTGCTGGAAGATTTCTGATTACAGTTTCGATTTCCTTGCTTGTGATGGGTTTGTTAAGATCTTCTATTTCTTCCTGGTTCAGTTTTGGAAAGTTATACTTCTCTAAGAACTTGTCCATTTCTTCCAAGTTGTCCATGTTATTGGCATAGAGCTATTGGCATAGAGTCTCTTATGATCCTTTGTATTTCAGTGCTGTCTGTTGTGATCTCTCCATTTTCATTTCTAATTTTGTTAATTTGGTTCTTCTCCCTTTGTTTCTTAATGAGTCTTGCTAATGGTTTGTCAATTTTGTTTATTTTTTCAAAAAACCAGCTTTTAGCTTTGTTGATTTTTGCTATGGTCTCTTTAGTTTCTTTTGCATTTATTTCTGCCCTAATTTTTAAGATTTCTTTCCTTCTACTAACCCTGGGGTTCTTCATTTCTTCCTTCTCTAGTTGCTTTAGGTGTATAGTTAGGTTATTTATTTGACTTTTTTCTTGTTTCTTGAGGTAGGCCTGTAATGCTGTGAATTTTCCCCTTAGCACTGCTTTTACAGTGTCCCATAGGTTTTGGATTGTTGTGTTTTCATTTTCATTCATTTCTATGCATATTTTGATTTCTTTTTTTATTTCTTCTATGATTTGTTGGTTATTCAGAAGCGTGTTATTTAGCCTCCATATGTTTGAATTTTTAATAATTTTTTTCCTGTAATTGAGATCGAATCTTACTGCACTGTGGTTAGAAAAGATGACTGGAATGATTTCAATTTTTTTGAATTTTCCAAGACTAGATTTATGGCCCAGGATGTGATCTATTCTAGAGAAGGTTCCGTGTGCACTTGAGAAAAAGGTGAAGTTGATTGTTTTGGGGTGAAACGTCCTATAGATGTCAATTAGGTCTAGCTGGTCCATTGTGTCCTTTAAAGTTTGTGTTTCCTTGTTAACTTTCTGTTTAGTTGATCTATCCATAGTTGCGAGTGGGGTATTAAAGTCTCCCACTAATATTGTGTTACTATTAATTTCCTCTTTCATACTCGTTAGCATTTTCCTTACATATTGCGGTGCTCCTATATTGGGTGCAAATATATTTATAATTGTTATATCTTCGTCTTGGATTGATCCTTTGATCATTATGTAGGGTCCATCTTTGTCTCTCTTTTTTTTTTTCCATTTATTTTTATTAGTTGGAGGCTAATTACTTTACATCATTACAGTAGTTTTTGTCATACATTGAAATGAATTAGCCATGGATTTAATGTATTCCCCATCCCGGTCCCCCCTCCCACCTCCCTCTCCACCCGATCCCTCTGGGTCTTCCCAGTGTACCAGGCCCGAGCACTTGTCTCATGCACCCAACCTGGGCTGGTGATCTGTTTCACCCTAGATAATATACATGTTTCAATGCTGTTCTCTTGAAACATCCCACCCTCGCCTTCTCCCACAGAGTCCACAAGTCTGTTCTATACATCTGAGTCTCTTTTTCTGTTTTGCATATAGGGTTATCATTACCATCTTTCTAAATTCCATATATATGTGTTAGTATACTGTAATGGTCTTTATCTTTCTGGCTTACTTCACTCTGTATAATGGGCTCCAGTTTCATCCATCTCATTAGAACTGATTCAAATGAATTCTTTTTAATGGCTGAGTAATATTCCATGGTGTATATGTACCACAGCTTCCTCATCCATTCGTCTGCTGATGGGCATCTGGGTTGCTTCCATGTCCTGCCTATTATAAACAGTGCTGCAATGAACATTGGGGTGCACGTGTCTCTTTCAGATCTGGTTTCCTTGGTGTGTATACCCAGAAGTGGGATTGCTGGGTCATATGGCAGTTCTATTTCCTGCTTTTTAAGAAATCTCCACACTGTTTTCCATAGTGGCTATACTAATTGTATGGAAATACAAAAAACCTCGAATAGCCAAAGTAATCCTGAGAAAGAAGAATGGAACTGGAGGAATCAACCTGCCTGACTTCAGACTCTACTACAAAGCCACAGTCATCAAGACAGTATGGTACTGGCACAAAGACAGAAATATAGATCAATGGAACAGAATAGAAAGCCCAGAGATAAATCCACGAACCTATGGATACCTTATCTTCCACAAAGGAGGCAAGGATATACAATGGAAAAAAGACAACCTCTTTAACAAGTGGTGCTGGGAAAACTGGTCAACCACCTGTAAAAGAATGAAACTAGAACACTTTCTAACACCATACACAAAAATAAACTCAAAATGGATTAAAGATCTAAATGTAAGACCAGAAACTATCAAACTCCTAGAGGAGAACATAGGCAAAACACTCTCCGACATAAATCACAGCAGGATCCTCTATGACCCACATCCCAGAATTTTAGAAACAAAAGCAAAAATAAACAAATGGGACCTAATGAAACTTAAAAGCTTTTGCACAACAAAGGAAACTATAAGCAAGGTGAAAAGACAGCCCTCAGATTGGGAGAAAATAATAGCAAACGAAGCAAGAGACAAAGGATTAATCTCAAAAATATACAAGCAACTCCTCCAGCTCAACTCCAGAAAAATAAATGACCGAATCAAAAAATGGGCCAAAGAACTAAACAGACATTTCTCCAAGGAAGACATACAGATGGCTAACAAACACATGAAAAGATGCTCAACATCACTCATTATCAGAGAAATGCAAATAAAAACCACAATGAGGTACCATTACACGCCAGTCAGGATGGCTGCTATCCAAAAGTCTACAAGCAATAAATGCTGGAGAGGGTGTGGAGAAAAGGGAACCCTCTTACACTGTTGGTGGGAATGCATCTTTGTCTCTTTTCACAGCCTTTATTTGAAAGTCTATTTTATCTGATATGAGAATTGTGACTCTTGCTTTCTTTTGGTCTCTGTTTGCGTGAAATATTTTTTTCCAGCTCTTCACTTTTAGTCTGTATGTGTCCCTTGTTTTGAGGTGGGTCTCTTGTAGACAGCATATATAGAGGTCTTGCTTTTGTTTCCATTCAGCCAGCCTTTGCCTTTTGGTTGGGGCATTCAACCCATTTACATTTAAGGCAATTATTGATAGGTATGGTCCCGTTGCCTTTTACTTTGTTGTTTGGGGTTCACGTTTATACCACCTTTCTGTGTTTCCTGTCTAGAGAAGATCCTTCAGCATTTGTTGAAGAGCTGGTTTGGTGGTGCTGAATTCTCTCAGCTTTTGCTTGTCTGTAAAGCTCTTGAGTTCTCCTTCATATCTGAATGAGATCCTTGCTGGGTACAGTAATCTAGGTTGTAGGTTATTCTCTTTCATTACTGTAAGTATGTCCTGCCATTCCCTTCTGGCCTGGTGAGTTTCTATTGATAGATCAGCTGTTATCCTTATGGGAATCCCTTTGTGTGTTATTTGTTGTTTCTCCCTTGCTGCTTTTAATATTTGTTCTTTGTGTTTGATCTTTGTCAATTTGATTAATATGTGTCTTGGGGTGTTTCGTCTTGGGTTTATCCTGTTTGGGACTCTCTGGGTTTCTTGGACTTGGGTGGCTATTTCCTTCCCCATTTTAGGGAAGTTTTCAGCTATTATCTCCTTGAGTAACTTCTCATGGCCTTTCTTTTTGTCGTCTTCTTCTGGGACTCCTATGATTCGAATGTTGGGATGTTTCACATTGTCCCAGAGGTCCCTGAGGTTGTCCTCAATTCTTTTAATTCTTTTTTCTTTTTTCCTCTCTGCTTCATTTATTTCCACCATTTTATCTTCTAACTCACTTATCCTATCTTCTGTCTCTGTTATTCTACTCATGGTTCCCTCCAGAGTGTTTTTGATCTCATTTACTGCATTATTCATTGACTCTTTTTTATTTCTTCTAGGTCCTTGTTAAACATGTCTTGCATCTTCTCAATCTTTGTCTCCAGGCTATTTATTTGTAACTCCATTTTGTTTTCAAGATTTTGGATCATTTTTATTATCATTATTCTAAATTCTTTTTCAGGTAGATTCCCTATCTCCTCCTCTTTTGTTTGACTTCGTGGGCATTTTTCATGATCCTTTACCTGTTGGGTATTTCTCTGCCTTTTCATCTTGTTTAGATTGCTGTGTCTGGAGTGGGTTTTCTGTATTCTGGTGGTCTGTGGTTCCTTTTTATTGTGGAGGTTTCACCCAGTGGGTGGGGTTGGACGATTGGTTTGTCAAGGTTTCCTGGTTAGGGAAGCTTGTGTCAGTGTTCTGGTGCGTGGAATTGGATTTCTTCTCTCTGGAGTGCAATGGAGTGTCCAGTAATGAGTTTTTCGATGGGTCTATGTGTTAGGTGTGACTTTGGACAGCCTGTATGTTGACACTCAGGTCTATGTTCCTGCGTTGCTAAAGAATTTGTGTGGTATGTCTTGTTCTGGAGCTTATTGGCTCTTGGGTGGTGGTTGGTTTTGGTGTAGGTATGGAGGCTTTTGGATGGTCTCTTATTCCTTAATGTTCCGTGTAGTCAGGAGTTTTTCTGGTTTTCTCAGGTTTTGGGCTTAAGTCTCCTGCCTCTGGATTTCAGTTTTATTCTTCCAATAGTCTCAAGACTTCTCCAACTATACAGCACTGACAATAAAACTTCTAGGTTAATGGTGAAAAGATTCTCCACCGTGAGAGACCACCAGAGAGGTTTAGAGTTACATGAAGAATAGGAGAGGGAGGAAGGAGATAGAGGTGAGCAGGAGGAGAAAAAGGGGGACTCAAGAGGAGAGAGACAGATCTACGCAGTTATCTGTTCCCAAAGTGTTCTCCGTAGCCCAGACACCCACAAAGATTCACAGAATTGGATTGGGAAGAGAACGGGAAAGGAGGAAATAGAGGTGTTCTGAGGAAGAAAACAGAGAGTCAAAAGTGGGAGAGAGTAATCACCACACTCCTGAATAGAAATGGGAACTGAATATTGGATTCTTAAATGTCCAAAATTTATATCACATAGTGAAAAACAAAGATTAAAAATCTAGCATAGAGGTTAGATTCTTTGAAATACAATATTTAAAAACAAAAACACAAAAAAATTTAGAAATATATATGAAGTTCGGTTTAAAAATAGGGCTTCTCTCTTTTTTTTTTTTTTGGGCAAGGATATAGTGACATGAAAATGAAAATTAAGGAATAACAGAGGAGTATTAGAGGACTTTAAAAGGAAATAGGAGAGAAAAACAAGAAAAAGAAAAAAAAAGGAAAAAAATTTTTGTTTTTCCCTAATTAAAAAAAATCGTAAAAATATATGAAAATGAAAGTTGAGGAGTAATGGGGGAGTAATACAGAGTTTTAAAAGAAAATAAAAGAGAAAAAATAAAAAATAAAGAAAGAAAAAAAATTTTTTTAATTAAAAAAAAATATACATACATATCTAGGAATTTCTCTGGAGTTGTTGCGGTCAGTGTAGGTTCAGTTCAATTTCAGATAGCTCCTCTTTCCAGCTTACACTTCTCGATATCTGTAGGCCCCTTCCGGGGTAGTCGGTGTTACCTTCAGGGATTTTAATCTGTTGCACCGGTCCTTTCTGAAGCAGTTCCCTTTGTTTATTTGGTTTCTGTTTGCCGTCTCTTCGGTGTCTAATTTCCGCCCTGACACAGGCGGCGGAAGTGATCTCTTATTTAAGTTCCCTAGTTCAGTTCAGTCCTGCTACAGGGAGGGTGGAGCGCTGCAGACAGATACCGCTCTGTGTGGATAGCACTCACCGTGTTCCGGCCACACTGGGTTTGCCCCGCTCCCGGGTGTCTGTGCTTTCCCCGTCTACACTGCTCAGGCTCCTGGCTGCTCTATATGGAGCGGGCCCTGCGTTGAGTGCAGTTCCAGTTTTCGGGTACTCCACAAAAGCACGGATTCAGTTGCGCCTGCGTTTTGTGCCTTCCCCGGCCTGAGCGGTTCAGGCAGCCAGGGGTTTGGGCCTGCTCTCCCCGGGTGCAGCGCGCCTTTTCCCTCCGCGTCGAGCAGCCCAGGCAGCCAGAGGCTTGGGCACACTCTCCCCGGGTACAGTGTGCTTTTTCCCTCCGCGGCGAGCGGCTCAGGCAGCCAGAGACTTGGGCGCACTCTCCCCGGATGCGGCGTGCCTTTTCCCTCCGCGGCGAGCGGCCCAGGCAGCCAGAGGCTTGGGCACAATCTCCCTGGATGCGGCGCGCCTTTTCCCTCCTCAGCGAGCGGCTGAGGCATCCAGAGACTTGGGCGCACTCTCCCTGGGTACGGCGCGCTTTTCCCCTCCATGGCCCCAGCGCGCGCCGCCAGTCGGGTCTCAGGAAGTCTTTAGATAGGAACCGGGGGCCTGTTTGCAGTGTGGGAGGGGGTGGCTTCTCAGGGGCTGAGTTTGCCCTTTTCCCCTTCCCCCTGCCTCCTACCTCCAGCGGGGATGGGCCGGCTCTTCTCTGGAGTTTCTCAGTCCCTTTGTTTTGCGAACCGCTGACAGTGTGTTCGGGCTGGTTAATTTTGTCCCTTGCTATCCCACAGTTTAAAAAAGCTCCCTCCGACTGCTCTCAGGGTCTTCGGGCCAGTCCTTACCCTAAGCAATGCCGCCCGCTCCTCTCCGTTCCGCCCCCCCCCCCCCCCCTTGTTGGTGGCGGGTGCGGGCGTCTGGGATACTTTTCTGCTAGGAGTTGCTTTTAGGCACGTAATCTGTGGGCCTTATTTAATTTTTCCTCCCAGTTAGACTGCCCTCCGAGATTCGAAAACTTCCCCCAGACCCGCCAGTGCGAGGGTTTCCTGGTGATTGGAAACTTCCTCTATTAAGACTCCCTTCCCTGAATGGGTCTCCGTCCGTAGCTCCTTTGACTCCCTTTTTATCTTTAATATTTTGTCCTACCTCCCTTCGAAGACAATGGGCTGCTTTTCTGGGTGCCTGATGTCCTCTGCTAGCAATCAGAAGTTGTTTTGTGAAATTTGCTCAGCGTTCAATTGTTCTTTCAATGAATTTGTAGAGGAGAAAGGGGTCTCCCCGTCCTATTCCTCCTCCATCTTGGCTCCTCCCTCCATAGTCACTTTATATTTCATGTTGTGGACTAGAAAATAAGCATGCAAGAAACCAACTTTCAACAATTATGTTATTCTGAAGAAAGGCTTTGGGTTAACCCCACCTCTTTAGAACTTTGGAATTCACTAAATTATACAGCAGCACATGAAGGAAACTTCATACAGAAGTAAGGGGAAGAAGTTTGTAGATATAAAAAGAAAAAAACCTATTTTAACTAGAAAAGCCTTCAGAGACATAATTTTTATTATCTCCTTCCTTTATAGTGCTTCAGATATTCCTTAGACATGAAAAAATTATAGGAAATATATTTACAACAGCACAGTATGAAAATTCATTTTGAAACATCCAATTATGTATAGTATTGTATGATTTTGAAAGTATTTTCTTCATTGTATTTACATATAACATATTCAAAGCTATTTAGCAGTAGCAAAATTTCTTTGACAAACACCACCTATTAATGTACTGCATTCTGTTCCTTCCAGAGACCTAGTTACCCCAGTTTCAAAACTTCATGTGGTATTTTCTACATTACAGAACATGAAAGTGTGTTGTACACGTGACTGGCATGAACAGTTAATGATGCAGTTACTTGCGCCTCCTTAATTGACTTTCATATTACGGCTTTACCAGAAGGAAGTAGAGGGTCTGTGGCTTACATAGAAAAATTACTACATTGCAAGCTGAGCACTGAACAAGAATCTCATCCTAATTCATCATTAGACGAAAAGCCTGAGGAACTGAAAGAATCAGCCATGCTTTTTCCAGTTTCCAAATGCTTGAAGAAGTTTTACATTAATGGCTTTTGGTGCTTTTAATGATGTCAAGGATGGGATTTAATTGCCTTATTAATTCTCTTGATTTGCTGCCAAATGTTAAAGGCAATTTGTGATTACTGAGCTAATCTTTTCTGATTATGAAAATCCATTATAGGAAGAAAAATATAAAATTCAGAAAAGTGGATGATTTATAAAAATGTTAGAATATATTTAAAAGAACAGAATGTTTGGACATGGGTTTAAAATTCCTCTGAAAGGATTTGTTATGAGATTGTAAGATATTTTTGTGTATATTAATATTTAAACTGTTATTTCATCCTTAAATTACAGAGATAATGCTGTTCATTTTTAAAACTCTTCTTAAACTTCCCAACCACAATCACAACACATGATGTGATAAACCTGAGTGATTTATTTAATCTTACTGCCTTAATCAACTCACAAGATCTCTGTTGTCTCAGATCTTAGAGCCTGGAAAAACCCAGTTATTAATTCCTTATTATCCTTTCCCGAAATTCTCTGGTTTGCTGACATGCTAATAAGATTCCAAGAATGTTCTAAAGAAAGCAAAAGCAAAATCACCACTAAAAATGACTGTGTTCCAAACTTACAGATTGTTTTTTTTTCTCCCTTCTCCCTGAATTCAACTGAAATAAATTCTGTCCTTGAATGTATGTACATAACTCCTTGGGCAGGCTGTATTCACTTATCATCAAATACAAATATTAAAAGCCTTAAAGATCTTAAATCCTAATTCAAATTACCTTTGCCAGCATACCAAATACCTCAGGGTGGGTGTATTAAAAGCTCTAAAATGATTCTGCTTTTACTTTTTAGCCAAATGGACATGTTTTATTCAGGATCCCTAAATAAAATCCTTATTCAGCTCATCCGCATTACCTTTGAAGACTTCTCTTTCTTTGCTTCACTCCTTCACCCTTTCCAGCCCTTCACCTTGGATACCTGCATCTCCTGAGCTCCCTTCCTGCCTGAGGTCTTCAGGGCATTGAGGAATTGCCTCCTCCACCCTCTCCAGACAAGAAGCAATGTCTGATCCTCCTTCAGGATCATCATTTCTTTACCAGGGAAAACTTATGTGATCTCCCTGATCCGCATGATTTCCACCCCCCTCCAAATCTATATCTCTTGGCATTCCAGCCTTTCCTCTGCAGCTGGTATTGCAGATGCTGTTTTAAATTTAATTGTATAATTCTTTATCATTGCCTCTATCACTTCAGCAATACTGAAGTCAGGGGGTTCATGCTGTTTTTCTCCCATTATTAACCTCAAACATCTATGCATCTGCCACAGAGTGGGTACACACTCTGTCAACTGAACGACAATAAATGAATGACTGTCTAAAACACAGAAACAGAGGCAGGCAGCCAAAGGATTGAACACTGGAGTAAGCACAGACCATCCCTTATCAACTCTCTAACAGTTAGCTTTTATACTTGCCTAAATTTCTATACAATCTTTGTATTCCAAAAGATTTATAAAACATTCTGGAATATACACACATACACATAATTACATAAACACCTGAGCATGCACACACACACACACACACACACACAGGCATCAGTGTTTCTGGTAGATAAGATGGCTGCATTCAGCAGCGATAAATCAGGCTTTTAAAAAATAATCTTTGTTTTTAAAAAAATCTTTTGAGAGTTAAAAGAATTACTCAGCATTATGATCCTGAAGAAAAAGTTGAAGGATTAGATAGACCTCAAGATGATGGAGGAAGGTGGTAAAAATTCCAGTTGGTGGATGCAGACAACAGATTTCCAGTCGTATCTTCCTTCTGGCACTTTCATGAGATGGTAGAATAGAGCAGAGAGCTTAATTAAAAGGAAATAATTACCTATAAGTTTTAATATGCATTTTGTTTTTTTAAAACTATATTCCCATGTGCTGTGTTTTCTAAAAAAAACAGAGCCAGATTTTGCAAACAGAAAACCTGCTTCACACTGGCTGGACAGCCCTGACTGTCGTCTCCAGTCCTTAGTTTCTTCACATGAAAAATGGGAATAATCCTAGCAAATGCCACTGGAAATAAAAGACAGCAGGTAGAGAAAGTATGTAGTCCGGTGCCTGGCCACAGAGCATTGCTTCCTTCTCTTCCTCTACCTGTCTGCTGGAAAAATCCCAGTGTTTATACTAAGAGCCTCTGGATTATCTGGGTTTCTGTGTGATGTAATGATGCTGACAGTCATTTGTTTTAACTAAAAGAAATTAAAAGTAACTTTGAAAGGGAGAACAGAAATTTTTCTTTCCTTTCTCAACAATAAAGCAACTTAATACTTGCATTTTAAAGGAAGACACAAAAATACATATTTGATTATAAAACCCATCCTTGGATTTTGTGCTAGGATATGTTTTCACCAGGAAACACTTTTTTTTTTTTCTTAAAAGCAATACTTTTCTGAGATTCTTTTCCTCTCTCTCTCTCTCATGCACACACCCCTTTCTCCCTCTACTCCTTACTCTTAAAAATGTATCCTTCATTTCTATACTTCCTCAGAAGTGGAGAATGCAGTTGCTCTCAAAACCTCTAAAGAATTCACTAGTATTAAAGCGCCAGTTAAGTCTCGCCACTGTTTAGTCACAGGGTTTTTCATTCTGTCCAAAGCTGATTGCAGGTCTTGTAACACATCTCTGTAGCTGTTTCCATAGTGAGCACTCCAAGTATAAAGAAAATCATAGGCAGGTTTCCACATCATCTATAAAGAAAAAAAAAAAATTAGACTAGTTTGTAAATAAGTCAGGGAGGAAAATAGATGCTTTAAAAAAGAGTTTAAAAGGCTCTTAAAACTTGAAAACAGGATACTAATTATATATATATATATATATATATATATATGCATATTTACACACACTTATTTAATGTCACAAGATGATGCTCAGTCGCACAGTTAGGTCCAACTCTTTGTGACCCCATGGACTATATAGCCTGCAAGGCTACTCTGTCCATGGAATTTCCAGGCAAGAATATTGGAGTAGGCTGCCATGTCCTCATCCAGGGGATTTTCCCAACCCAGGGATCAAACCTGTGTCTGCTGTGTCTCCTGCATTGGCAGATGGGCTCCTTACCCCTAGTGCCATCTGGCAAGCCCAATATCATAGATAATATGTTTTAATAACTATCACTCGTCTGTTATATCCCTGTGTTTCTAAAACTCTAGATTTTAAAAACAGTGACCATAAATAGGGCCTTTTTTTTCTAGATTGATCTAAATATTGCTCATTTTCTTCATGTGAATTCCTTTTTCAATTTTTTTTATTACAACAAATATTACTGAGATAAACTTTTCACTCTCTGACAGACTTTTAAGGTTTAAGTCACAACCCTTTTATTGTTATATATATATATCTATATATATATTTTTTATGTTATATATATCTGTGGTGATCTTTATCACA
Organism: Odocoileus virginianus; assembly: GCF_023699985.2. NCBI lineage: Eukaryota > Metazoa > Chordata > Mammalia > Artiodactyla > Cervidae > Odocoileus > Odocoileus virginianus. The sequence goes on along the minus strand of NC_069674.1, from coordinate 84,089,799 downwards.
CCACATAAAACAAGAAGGAGCTAAACAGTATATCTAATGCTTTAAGTCATTGTATTTGAGCAAGTCTTAGTTCAGTTTAGTCACTCAGTCATGTCCGACTCTTACTGACCCCATGGACTGCAGCATGCCATGCTTTCCTGTCCATCACCAACTCCCGGAGCTTATTCAAACTCATGTCCATAGAGTCAGTGACATCATCCAACCATCTCATCCTCTGTCGTCCCCTTCTCCTCCTGCCTTCAAACTCTCCCAGCATCAGGGTCTTTTCCAATGAGTCAGCTCTTCGCATCAGGTGGCCCAAGTATTGGTGCTTCAGCTTCAGCATCAGTCCTTCCAATGAATATTCAGGACTGATTTCCTTTAGGATGGACTGGTTGTAACTCCTTGCAGTCCAAGGGACTCTCAATAGTCTTCTCCAACACCACAGTTCAAAAGCATCAATTCTTCAGCGCTCAGCTTTCTTTATAGTCCAACTCTTACATCCATACATGACTAATGGAGAAACCGTAATTTTGAGTAGAGATACCTTTGTGGGCAAAGTAATGTCTCTGTTTTTTAATAAGCTGTCTAGGTTGAGCATAGCTTTTCTTCCAAGGAGCAAGCATCTTTTAATTTCATGGCTGCAGTCACCATCTGCAGTGATTTTGGAGCCCCCCAAAATAAATTCTCTCACTGTTTCCATTGTTTCCCCATCTATTTGCCATGAGCAAGTCTATAAATAAGTAAAAATGTAGCTTCATGATCAAGTCAAAAGGAACACAGAAATATACTTCTCTAATTAAAAAATAATTTAATAACACATTGTAATAACCAAAAGAAGGATATTCAATACTTCATTGTGCTTTCTCTAAAGCACCTACCCATACCAATGACCTCATTGTTTCCATAGAAATAAATGTACGTCAAAGAGGAACCTCACAAAAGAGGGTGTATGTAATGGTAACCAAGGCAACCAGCCTCAGAGAGATAGAGACAAAGGCTGATCAAATAAGACAAACTGTAGAAAACACACACAGACACATAGCCAGGTTAAAATACATTTTTTCTAGGATAATAACAAAATAAACCCTGGACTTGTAATCAGAATATTTGGAATATACACTTTGTTACTTGCTACTTTCTTGGGTTCACTAAACTAATTCAGTTGTGATTTTATTACTTTCAAGGTGCAGGAAGACAGACTATGAGTGACATATTATGCAGAGCTGCCCCATGTACAGCTGTGGTGGATTCATGTCAATGTATGGCAAAACCAGTGCAATACTGTAAAGTAATTAGCCTCAATTAAAATAAATAAATTTATATTAAAAAAATAAAATCCTTTACCAAGAGTAGACAAACCAGGATATTCAAAATGAAATTAAAATATGTAAGGTGTAGTAGTGTTCTTTTAACTTGTCTAGTTCAATAAACAACATGCATAAATCACCACCCCCCAAAAAAATAAATAAATAAAAATAAAATAGAACCTCCATTAACAGTAATATCATGTGAAGCAGGGACTTGAGATCTAATTGTCACCCTGCACTGATATCCCCATATACTCTACAATTGAAGCTAACAGAATTAAAGACCTAACTAAGGAGTTCTGCTATGTTTCATTTCAATCTATATATTAATAAAAGAGTACGCATCAAGACCAAAGTATAATTTGGTGTTTTTTATTCAACTGGCATTCCTGGGAAGCCATGAACACCTGTATTTTCACCTCTCCAGGCAAAGTTTGATTATTCAGGATACTGAATGGAAGATAATTATCAGTTAAACCATATTGATGTGGTCTTGATGCAGCAACAGAAATCGTACCATATTTTTGTATATAAGATTTATCTTCACCAAGCTGATTTATAAAGAACTGTATCTTCCATCACTGGTAAACTATGAATGAGGGGTTCTCTCATCTACTTTCCTGAACACTCACACTGAAGCCAAACTTCCTAAAGTGTAGGTCCCACTAATACTCTGCCATGCAAGATGAGTTGAGGCACAGTAATAGAGCCTTACTGTCAGATTCAGTCTTGCCTATCACTGCTAAGATGCATGAATAGTTTATTCTGTAGTGGGTATATTTCAGTTCAGTTCTGTTCAGTCACTCAATCGTGTCCGACTCTTTGTGACCCCATGGACTGCAGCATGCCAGGCCTCCCTGTCCATCACCAACCCCCGGAAGCTTGCTCAGACTCATGTCCTTCACATCAGTGATGTCATCCAACCATTTCATCCTCTGTTGTCCCCTTCTCCTGCTGCCTTCAGTCATTCCCAGCATCAGGGTCTTTTCAATGAATCAGTTCTTCACATCAGGTGGCCAAAGTATTGGAATTTCAGCTTCAGCATCAGCCCTTCCAATGAATATTCAGGACTGATTTCCTTTAGGATGGACAGGTTGGATCTCCTTGCAGTCCAAGGGACTCTCAGGAGTCTTCTCCAACACCACAGTTCAAAAGCATCAATTCTTCGGTGCTCAACTTTCTTTACAGTACAACTCTCACATTCATGCATGACTATTGGAAAAACCATAGCTTTGACTAGATGGACCTTTGTTGGTCAAGTAATGTCTCTGCTTCTTAATATGCTGTCTAGGTTGAGCATAGCTTTTCTTCTAAGGAACAAGCATCTTTTAATTTCATGGCTGCAGTCACCATCTGCAATGATTATGGAGCCCCAGAAATTAAAGTCTCTCACTGTTTCCATTGTTCTCCCATCTATTTGCCATGAAGTGATGGGACCAGATGCCATGATCTTAGTTTTCTGAATGTTGAGTGTTAAGTCATATTTTTCACTCTCCTCTTTCACTTTCATCAAAAGGCTCTTTAGTTCTTCACTTTCTGCATTAAGGGTGGTGTCATCTGTGTATCTGAGGTTATTGATATTTCTCCTGGCAATCTTGATTTCAGCTTGTGTTTCATCCAGCCTGGCATTTCCCATGATGTACTCTGCATATAAGCTAAATAAGCAGGATGACAATATACAGCCTTGATGTACTCCTTTTCCTATTTGGAACCAGTCTGTTGTTCCATGTCCAGTTCTAACTGTTGCTTCCTTACCTGCATACAGATTTCTCAAGAGGCAGGTCAGGTGATCTGGTATTCCCATCTCTTTCAGAATTTTCCACAGTTTATTGTGATCCACATAGTCAAAGGATTTGGCGTAGTCAATAAAGCAGAAGTAGATGTTTTTCTGGAACTTTTGCTTTTTCAGTGATCCAGCACTTGTTGGCAATTTGATCTCTGATTCTTCTGCCTTTTCTAAATCCATGTCTAAATCTATATCCTAAGCCTCTGTAAAAGCTTTAAACTTGTAATCTATGTTGAATTCAATTAAAATTCCCTGATGTTCAACTATCTAGTGCATTATTTTTCAACTTTTTATATATTGTTTAAAATGCTAATGTTTATAGCTAAAGACATCCAAGACTTTATTTTAAGCCCCCCAGTGACTGAGTCTGATAAAAAGATGTATTTGATGATATGATAAACAGCAACTGAGAGCATCAGTACCAAGGTAATGACACAGTATCACAGAGAACAGATGTCTCTTAAGGACAGCAAATGGGTAATTTTCAGGTTGTGCACTATGATGCATATTCAAAGTATATACCTTCACTAACTTTCCTGGGTAGAAAAGCTCTGTGTCAAGTATCTTGTCACAGCACAGCAGATTGCTATGTATAGAAAAGGCCTGAGGCATACTCAGTCACAAAGCAGCTCCTTGGTGCTGTCAGAAGCAGGTAATACACCAAGGTGATATGAGAATTAGAAACTACAGATTCAGAAGTCCAACGGTATATTTACCCACTTACTAAGGCAGAGGGCCATATAATCCCCTCAAGTTTGGTAATCTGTACTGATATCATAACAGTATGGCCAGTTTTTGCAATTCAGAGAAATGTGGGTAGATTGCTGAATCCCAGACCCTAATTAGGACCTCTGAAGTATGAAATGACTTCCCAGGAGTCTTCTGTATTTGTCAGAAATACAAGGAGGCATATTGCCCCTACACTCATTAGAAATACCCTGGAGTCTAAACTATAAGCTACCTAGAAATAGATATAGTGGTTTCGGAGTTTAAACACATGGTAAACTTCATGATTTGTACTAAAACATGAGCACATTTTGCATCCTGTTTTTGCTCCTATTTGCTGCAAACTAAACGTGGATATTCCTTCAGTGGAAAATTTGTTCTGCTATAAATAATATCATTGGTGGTTCTCAATGCAGATGACAGATAAATACCACTGTGGTACATAGTCAATGAAAATGTTTGAAATACATTGTTGTTAGTTATTTCACTTATTAAATCAAAATTATTGAGCTACTGCTATAAGGAATTTTGTTACAAAAAGGAATAAAATGAATATAGCAGAGCTCTTGTTTTTAGAAGTTTTACAGCATGGAAGGGAGATCAATTCTTGTGGAAACAGTGGCCTAATCTATGAATAGACAAGATTTGGTAGTAAATAATAATTAAGAAAAATTCAAAAACTACTTGCATATTGTAATTCAATGTAAGACAAAAAAATGGCAGTTCCATCAACTGAGAAGCACTATGCTGTAATAGAAAGAAAGAGGAGCACTGATTTCAGAATCTTGGATTCATATCCAATTTCCTTTTTCTTTTGGAGCATTCTTGCCTGGAGAATCCCATGGAAAGAGGAGCCTGATGGGCTATAGTCCGTAGGGTCTCAAAGAGTAGGACATGACTAAAGCAACTTAGCACCGTATGGCAAGACATGGGATAGTTACAGTAAACTTATCAAATTATCAGAGCTTTGAAGTTTAATTATATAAAACATTGATAATAATCTCTGTGTCTGTGTCCAAAACACTTCATGAAGTGTCTGGCATATAGGATGCATTTAATACTTTTCAATAGGATATGATTGTACTTTTTGGTGAGGGAAAGATAAGCAGTAGGGTTTTAGCCTTACTGAGTTTGAAGTAAAGGAGGGGCTATCTGTTATTCCCAATAAGAAACTGAAAGAGAGAGACAACCTCTAGGGAGCAGGCAGGGGTTTAGCATAACTCATGCTAAAGTGATGGTGAAAAGCAGGAGAGTAGAGGAAAATGCCACGGAGAAAAATGAAGGTGTAAAAAATTTAACCCATAATGACGTCTACAAGTGGGGACCACAGTTAAGAAACAGAAGCAATAAAAGGGTGGAGAAAAGCTGGTGTTAGAGTAGTAGAAAAATGAAGCAGATTGCTTAATGCTGCAAAAGTTAAGGACTGATAGTATGCCCCAAAGGACATTCGGTGGTTTGCTCACACAAGTTTATGTTCACGCAGCCTCCCAGTTCCATGTTCAGTGACACATTGGAAGATTAAAGTCATCCATGTTGCAAGAATTTATGCCAAGGAAACTGGCAAAAGCTATAAAAGCTATAAATTTTCCTCCCTGGACAAAGTTGTAAAACTTCTTCCAGCATGGCACTCTCTCACTGAAGATGTCTCTTCTTCTCTTACTTCTGCTACTTGGAGCATCAAGTGATGGGAAACAAAGAAAATGGAGAAGATTCAGGGTTTTGGCAACTAACAGGACGTTGGTAACCTTGGAGGAGGCAGTTTCCAGAGAGCGGTGAAAGGCAGACTGCAGCTATAAGTAGGTGCCAAGGAACCGGAAGCCACAGAACAAACGGGTCGCATCTGGAATTTGGAAGTTAAAGGAAGAGGTAGAAGCAGCGGAAGATAAAACTGTGTTTCAAAGGAAAACAATCTGTAAAAAGTGATACTATATAACTGAAATGAGAATTTGGTTTGAATCCTAACTTAGCCAGATGGAGAGTTTAGGGCTGCTGAGGATTAAAGAGGTAGCAAATGTAACATACTCAAGGAGAAAAGTCAACTTTCTTTAGGCAGAAAAGACATAAACACAGACAAACATTAAAATAATTATGGAGTTGGGGCAGGTAATTAAGGGGGCAAGTATCAAGAATAATTGAGAAGGGATTAGATCAAAAGCATATGTTGTAGTTATGTACTTGATACACTGATGAGAAATATTAAATTTGGGGATCTATATTTTCCCTCAAAAAGCAAACCTCCGCCAAGCACAGTAAATATAACTTCTTCTATATTAAGATTTGCCTTAACAAAGCGTGATAGAAGTCCAGTTTTCATCAGTGCAATAGTCTAATCAGTTGTTTGTTGTCCTATATGGTATAAATATATGACAATAGGGCTCAAATTCTTAAATACTTACATTTTCCCTTCTTCAGCACTTTTTATTGTCTAAAATCATTCTAGTTTTCTTAGCAAGTGAATATATGTTATCACAGGCAAAGACAACAAACATAACTTGCATAAATTAATTAACTATGGCCTTTATGTCCATCACCAACTCGATGGACATGAGTTTGAGCAAGCTCCAGGAGTTGGTGATGGACAGGAAAGCCTGGCGTGCTGCAGTCCATGGGATCACAAACAATCAGAGACACAACTGAGCAACTGAATTGAACTGAACTGATGGATTTATGAAATTATATCCAAATATACATACACATTAAGAAAACAAAGGATTCTAAACTTTATAATAAATTAAAGAGAAAACAAAATTATTTTCTCTGGAAAAGTTTGAATGAATAAAATGAGTAGAATAAGCAATTTTCTTTCTAGGATGGTCTAAGTTAAAACTAAAAAAATTGGAAATGAGCTCTTCCAGGTTTATGTTATCTTATATCTATTCAGTGGATTAAAAATAGTTCTTCCTGTCTTGCTCAATGCTATGATTTAAGGAAAGATATTTGGGAACTCTGCACTAATGCTCTAACTAATCAAAAGGACAGCATGCTCTTGAAGGTTTGTTTTTGTTGAATTTTTCTCCTAACGACAAAACAATTTCCATCAGCCTTCTCGTCTTTATCATAAATACTTGACACAGAGGCATCATTCTCATTTTTTTATGTTAACTTCATGGTGTTTGTGTTCATCTTTGAATAGGAAGCATGAGGCTGATGAAAGCAGAGAGTTGTTAATTTCTCATCTCTATGCTATGATCTCTTTGTATAAAGGGCAGCAGCATCAGCAAGCATTTAACCTATGAAGTCTGAGCAGTTTCCAAATCCTCAGAATTTTTATAGTAGGAATATGCCTTTGATTTATCTTTCAGATACTAGCAGACAAATAAAAAGGTAAAGGATCAGTGAAACAATAACGTGCAATGCCAGAAGAAATGAAACAGGATCGAGTTTTCCAAATTCAGAGTGCTTGTTCCTAAAAGCCAATCAGACTTATTAGATAATGCACTAGATAATGAAATGCAATATGGACAAAAGCAACTTAGATTGAGCAAAGCATTCTTCATCTTATTTTAGCTCATAAAATATGAATAGTATAAAGAATGCAAGTGGTTTTAACTACCTTGAGATAATTACATTTTGCCACATTAAAGAATTAATAATCCGCCTACTTTCCTCATAAAACTATAGAAGCAATGTTTCATTTTAAGTACAATTATCTGATGTATCAAGGCAAATTTGCCTCATTAGTGATTATTAAATGCATTCTATCTTCAGTGCACCATTTACAATATCCAGGTGGTCCTTCCATCACCTGTAGTTGGTAAGTAGATAAGTATTGCTGAAGATGAGGTTGCCATTATCTTCGGAAAAGAAGGGAGACTAACATATCAGGGGTCCCTATTTCCTTAGAAAGGAGACAGCACTTGGACTTGGATAAAATTTGACCTAAGATTCTTTTGGAAAAGTCTCTTTGGGCAGAGACAGCTGCGTTTGCTCTAGAAATAACCTCTTGAAACTTCAGGGATTAAGCATGAGTCAGAGGGAGACAGAAGACCCATTCCTTGCTACTGCATCAAAATAGTCTAACATCTTAGGAAAACCTGTTGGTCAAGCTATTCTCACCAATTCCTAGGTAGGAAAAGAGTCCAGGTCACCTGGCTATGAATATGAGGCCATTTCACTAAAGTATTACCACAAATTCATTTCAGTGTTAGATTTTTAATAAATACTAATTTAAGTCTTAAATACTAATTTAAGTCTTAAATACTAATTTAAGCTAGGCTTTGGTTTTCTGATTTTTTTTTTGTGATCATTAATAATAAAACTTGATAGAGAAAAATACAAATATTAGTGTTTATAAATACATTTTAAAATATCTCTGTAATATTTAACCTAATATGACTATTACTTCTATTTGATTTTTAGTGTGGTAATCAGATACATTGTTGTTGTTGTTCAGTCACTCAGTTGTATCCAACTCTTTGTGACCCCATGGATTGTAGCCCTCCCGGCTCATCTGTCTGTGGAATTTCCCAGGCAGGAATACTGGAGTGAGTTGCCATTTCTTATACCAAGGGATCTTCTTGTCCCATGGGTCAAATCCACATCTCCTGCATTGGCCGGTGTGTTCTTTACCACTGAGCCACCCGGGAACCCAATCAGATATATAATGCAGAATTAAACCAAATATCACAGGAATACCCCATATATTACACAGTGATGTCTTTTTTTCTTTATTCTGTCATCTCAAAAAAGAAGGAGTATATTTTTAGAATTACAGATTATAGCACCAAGCATTATAGTACTCTACAAAATAAACCATGATAGTCTAAATGTTATGTCACTGTGCCAGATCCCTAGTACAAACAATGAAGATCTGAGAAATTATTCTATACACTTTACCATTGGTAGATAAATTTTCACATAATATTTTATCTTTTTAAAGAAACTATTAATATATTTCTTACTGTAAAACAGCAGCAAACCATAGACATAAGCACCAAGGCGAGACCTGAACCAGGCCCAGATATAAAACCAGACAATACCACATCCTGTAAGCAGAGTCCATATGATAAAGCGTGAGCCAGAAAACCATAAGAGTGTAAGGATGTTCCTTTTACTTTGTGTAAGAGATATTTTCCAAAGAAAAGTAAATGCTGTTAAGCCAGTAAGAAAAAGCTGATCAGCCAGTCCCTCCCCCCTTCATTTTTTCCATGCATTACCAGTCTGCCAGTCTCTCAGAAGAGAAGGTTTAAAATCATGTGGATTTTTCCCTTATCTATATTCTTTCTATGGTTACTCTTGGCTATATTACTTAAAAATTAGTATACTTCATCTCATTAGAACTGATTCAAATGAATTCTTTTTAATGGCTGAGTAATATTCCATGGTGTATATGTACTACAGCTTCCTCATCCATTCGTCTGCTGATGGGCATCTGGGTTGCTTCCATGTCCTGGCTATTATAAACAGTGCTGCGATGAACATTGGGGTGCATGTGTCTCTTTCAGATCTGGTTTCCTTGGTGTGTATGCCCAGAAGTGGGATTGCTGGGTCATACGGCAGTTCTATTTCCAGCTTTTTAAGAAATCTCCACACTGTTTTCCATAGTGGCTGTACTAATTTGCATTCCCACCAACAGTGTAAGAGGGTTCCCTTTTCTCCACACCCTCTCCAGCATTTATTGCTTGTAGACTTTTGGATAGCAGCCATCCTGACTGGCGTATAATGGTACCTCATTGTGGTTTTGATTTGCATTTCTCTGATAATGAGTGATGTTGTAATCAGTTCTAATGAGATGGATGAAACTGGAGCCCATTATACAGAGTGAAGTAAGCCAGAAAGATAAAGACCATTACAGTATACTAACACATATATATGGACTTTAGAAAGATGGTAACGATAACCCTATATGCAAAACAGAAAAAGAGACTCAGATGTATGGAACAGACTTGTGGACTCTGGGAGAAGGTGAGGGTGGGATGTTTCAGGAGAACAGCATTGAAACATGTATATTATCTAGGGTGAAACAGATCACCAGCCTTGGTTGGGTGCATGAGACAAGTGCTCAGGCCTGGTGCACTGGGAAGACCCAGAGGGATCGGGTGGAGAGGGAGGTGGGAGGGGGGACTGGGATGGGGAGTACATGTAAATCCATGGCTAATTCATATCAATGTATAACAAAAACTACTGTAATGATATAAAGTAATTAGCCTCCAACTAATAAAAATTTAAAAAAAAATTAGTATACTTCATTCCCTTTTTCAAAATCACACATTGTCACACAGTAGTCAAATTCACTTATTCCTCTTAGACAAAATAATAAATAACATGTATTTAGCTATTACATTGTGAAAAGCATTGTCCCAAATATTTCACATATTTCAATCCTTCAAACACCTGAAAAATAGGAGAGTATTATTTGCTTCATTTTACAAGAAAAAATGATTCCTAAAAAAAAAGTCAAGTAATGTGTCAAGGTCTTAGGGCTAATAGCTGGTAGAGATGGAACAGAAATCCAGACCAGGAATTTTAACCAATGCTCTGGCAGTCATTCAAGACTCTCCAAAATATACATGTCCAGCCATATCTCCCCATGATTATTAAAATGACCTCTCTCCTCAAACACTCATATTCTCCTCAGTGGTCTCTAGAAGTCACTGTATCCAGAGCCCTGAAATCCCCTTCTAGTCCTCACCAGTTATTAACATGTTACCTGTCCTTCAGGACTAATATATGCCCTCTAAAATCTCCTGATTCTTTGATTTTATTTAGTTAACTCTGAAAAAAGTTATCATCAGTACAGCACAGTGAATAGAACTGTGTGTAAAACAAACCTAGATTTAAACCCCAGTTCTGCCACTTATCTGCCACATAATTCTGGATAGCTGACACAAATGTATTCACTCAGTTTGCATATCTATAAAAAGAGAACGGTTTAATGTCTGCCTTGAAAAGTTTGTTGAAGTAAAGGAGATATTGTAAAGAAAATGCTCGTAATGATTAGATGACACACAGTAAACATGCAACAACTATTATTCTCACTATTATTTATATTCACTGGTCTGTCTAGTCAGGCTATGGTTTTTCCAGTGGTCATGTATGGATGTGAGAGTTGGATGGTGAAGAAAGCTGAACGCCGGAGAATTGATGCTTTTGAACTGTGGTGTTGGAGAAGACTCTTGAGAGTCCCTTGGACTGCAAGGAGATCCAACCAGTCCATCCTAAAGGAGATCAGTCCTGGGTGTTCATTGGAAGGACTGATGTTGAAGCTGAAACTCCAATACTTTGGCCACCTCATGCGAAGAACTGACTCATTGGAAAAGACCCTGATGCTGGGAGGGATTGGGGGCAGGAGGAGAAGGGGACGACAGAGGATGAGATCACCAACTCGATGGACATGGGTTTGGGTGGACTCTGGGAGCTGGTGATGGACAGGGAGGCCTGGCGTGCCGTGATTCATGGGGTTGCAAAGAGTCGGACACGACTGAGTGACTGAACTGAATTGATTTTAGCATCTAATCATATATGTCTTTGAAATATAACAATTCAAATATTAACAGTTTATCCCAAGTCCCATGCCAAATGAAATATGACTTCAGAGAGAAAAAAATCATACTTTCATTCTGTATTTGTTGTAGTTCCTATGTTCCAATGTTGAGAACTGATAATCACAGAAAACATGTTAATTGTATGGATGATTTAAATAGTGAGTAAGGATACAGAGGTGAGAGTCTAAAAAAGTAGGAAGAATTCCATATAGAACTTTCATTCAGCTATAAAAATATTAATAAAATTACCTGTTTAAGAATTCCTACTTTACCATTTTAAAGCTAGACTTAGAATAAAGTGCTCTGGACACTATAGCAGCCAGTTGGAGAATGAGGAGGGAAAAGATTGTAACTGAAAGATAAGACAAAGAATTATCTTCTTACTGATTAAACACGGATGGCAGAACATATAAATATTGCCTGTTACAACTCTCTATAGGTGAGTGGTTTCTGAGATGAAAAAATATCACCATTAGGAAAGTTGACTTCACTGGGCTTTTCTATGGGAGGACGGCCCATTTTGGTAAATCAGATAAGAGACCAGCCTCAGCAGGTTTATCCGTGCCTGTCGAGGTGGAGGTGGAGCCCAGCGGGCGCTGCCAGAAGGTAGTTTAAAAAGGGAAGTGAACCTTTAGTGTCCTTGGTGAATAAATGTTCATACTGAATAAGATGGAAAGAGCACAGCCTTTACTGTTAGGCAGGGGACCAATGTGAAACAGTTGCTAAGGAAATCACTTCTGTCATAAATGGTAATAATCTCCAGAAGGTTAAATAAAGAATACCTAGTTTAGGCCAGTGAGTGTCTTGACCCCAAAATCCCCAACATTCTACTTGTAAAATACAACTGCTTTTTAATATGGACTTATTTTTAAAATATTTTATTGATACCTGTTTTTTTAAATTAAAAGCTCAGAAAAACTCCAATGAATTTTTACTAACATAATTTTTCTTTGCATAGTATAAATATACATTTTTCCCAAAAGAAATACTCTGAAAAACACGTTTTGCTTATAATCATATTCCAGGTTGTGTAATTTTGCTTTTTATGTAGGAATTGTGGCATCATTAGAAAAATTGAATAACTTTTCTTAAAATTTAACTTCGGGAGATGGTTAATTTAAAATTGGTGTTTGCAGAAATCTCCAGAGAGAAGCTTTTTTCATCTTATAAAAGAATAAAAAGTGGCCAAAAGAAAAATGTGACAGACACTCTTTTAATAATCCATTCTTAAATTGGCTGGGGCTTGATGAAGATGTTGAGGCAAATTTTGATAGAATCATGACATGGCTTGAAAAAAAGAAAAAAATGAAATAAGCTTTTTAAATTCCCCGTCCCAACCATAACTCCCAGCTCTGCCACTCAGCCACTATGCTGTATTTGGATTGCTGATCAATGTGTAGGGTTTAAAGTATAAGGACTCCAAAGTCAAAGGACTGTGCTCCAAACTTGGTTCTGTGAGTTTCTAGCTATGCATGTTTGAGCAAGTTACTTAGCCTCCCTACAGCTTAGATAACATTAGTATCCACCCCACAAGTTTTTTTGTTGAAAAGATTAAATAAGTTAATTTTTGAACTGTTACTGGAATAGTGACTGGCACAGAGTAAGTGCCAGATAACTGTTAGATAAAATAAAAATAGAACAAAGGAAAAAGGGAGAAGTTGAACAGCAAGGAAAGTGAGTGAAAAGAAGCTGATTGTAGGCATTGGCACACTAGGAGGAAATTCCCTAAATGTGTGTCCACTGAGGAAGTGAGATAAAGGAAATAAAAAGTAGCATGGGAACCATGAGAACTTGTTATCTCCTTGCCCCAATTTCAATTCCCTCCCTCTGCATACATACCCTATCCAGAACTAATAAAAGTATGTATTGAAATCAACTGCTTAACCTGTAAATTAATCTTATTGAAGAATCATCTCTTCCCTAGCAGAAAAATATTACACAGATTTTTTTTCTCCTTTTTCCCAGAGACATGGAAATCAGCATACATTTACCCTTTACAGTACGTAGTCTAAAAGGTAAAGATTCTCATAGATTATTTGGAATAGCTTCAAGCCAATATATTATGAATTAGTTTCTAAACATTTAACCATATGCACCAAAGTGATGAGGGCTTCCCGGGTAAAGCTCAGCAGTAAAGAAGACACCTGCAATGCAGGAGCCGCAGGAGACATGGGTTTGATCGCTGGGTCAGGAAGATTCCTTGGAGGAGGTCATGGCAATCCACTCCAGTATTCTCGCCTGGAGAATCCCATGGACAGAGGAGCCTGGAGGGCTACAGTCCATAGAGCTGCTAAGGCTCAGACACGACTGAAGCGACTTAGCACGGCCAGCACCAAAGTGAAGATTGTTAGTGTTCATCACAATAAATTGAACAATAGGCCCTAGAAAGACACATAGAGTGTTTCCTTTCTGCTTCTGAGTATTTATCAGCCTCAGGCATAGACTGAGTCATTCGTGATTTGGGCTGTGCTAAAGTAAATAAAGGAAAAGTAGGCTGTTAGCTGGCCTCTATGAAGATTTGGGGGGAGGACTAACTGAAAACAACCACGATTTGAGAGAAGTTGGATATTTAACAAAATTCCTTGATAAACGATTCTAAGTAAAATCTTTTTAAAAACAGAGCTTAATGAGAAAAAAAAAAAACAAGTCCTCATTTCAACTGGACAACTTTTTTTGGAAATATATATATATTTTTTACAACTGTTTTAGGTTCACAGCAAAATTGAGAGGAAGATACAAAGATTTCCCATTTATCTCCTGCCTCCACACATGCATAGCCTTCCCCACTATCAACATCCTTCACCATAGAGGTATATTGGATACAACTGATGAATCTACATTGATATATCATAATCACTCAAAGTCCATAGTGTAGGGTTAACACCTAGCTTTGTAAATTCAATTGGTCTGGACAAATATAAAATGATATGTATTCATCACTATGGTATCATATCGAGTTTTTTCACTGTCATAAAAATCCTTTGTGTTCTGCCTATTTATTCCTCTCTTCCAACCTCTGGCAACCACTGATCTGTCTCCATAGTTTTGACTTTTTCAGAACATCATATATCTGGAAATTATACAGTATATAGCCTCTTTAGATTGGGTTCTTTTCTTTAGTATTGTGATTTGAAGGATCTCCCATGTCTTTTCATGGCTTGATAACTCATTTTTTTATGTGCTGAATAAAACTTCATTGTCATGTAATATTCTGTTACACCACAGTGTACTTATCCATTCACATTCACCTACTGAAGGACATCTTGGTTACTTCCAGGTTTTACTAATTACGAATATAGAAGCTGTAAACATTCATGGACAGATTTTTGTGTGGACAAATGTTTTCAATGCCTTTTAGTAAATACCAAGGAGCAGGACTAATGGATAATATACCAAGAGTATGTTTCATTTGCCGAAAACAGCCAAGACACTCCAAAGTGACTGTGTATTTCCACAAGCAATTGACTGTGTATTTCCACGAGCAATGAATGAGGGTTCCTGTTACTCATATTCTCAATAGCATTTGGTGTGGTCAGTGTTCTGGATTTTGGCTACTCTAATAGGTGTATGAGTGTGTGCTTATGCTCAGTTGTATCCGACTCTTTGAGACCCCATGGACTGTAGGCTGCCAGGCTCTAGTCTGCAGATACACACTGCACACACAGGTGACATAGTTACTTCAAAGGAAGAAAATTTTCTCAAGAAATCAATACCCAGTTGTATGCTCAAAAAGGAAGCAGAGAATATAGATTTTGCCTATCAAGTCATTATCTAACTAGAGAGATAATTTTTCCTTAACTGAAATATCTTGAAAATGTTTCCACTCATATGAAACGGAGATACAGACCATTTTATATGTGCTCATCACTGGAATATTTTTATTTCAGTTCAGTTAAGTCGCTCATTTGCGACCCCATGGACTGCAGCA
This sequence comes from Odocoileus virginianus, assembly GCF_023699985.2. Lineage (NCBI taxonomy): Eukaryota > Metazoa > Chordata > Mammalia > Artiodactyla > Cervidae > Odocoileus > Odocoileus virginianus. The sequence goes on along the minus strand of NC_069674.1, from coordinate 84,074,586 downwards.
TATTAGGCTTCCCTGTCCATCACCAACTCCTGGAGCTTCTCAAACTCGTGTCCATCGAGTCGGTGATGCCATCCAAGCATTAATCATCTGTCGTCCCCTTCTCCTCTTGCCTTCAGTCCTGCCCAGCATCAAAGTCTTTTCCAATAAGTCAGTTCACATCAGGTGGCCAAAGTATTGGAGCTTTATCTTCAACATCAGTCCTTCCAATGAATATTCAGGACTAATTTCCTTTAGGATTGACTGGTTTGATCTTCTTGTGTCCAGGGGACTCTCAAGAGTCTTCTCCAACACCACAGTTCAAAAGCATCAATTCTTCAGTGCCCAGCTTTCTCTATGGTCCAAACCTCACATCCATACATGACTACTGGAAAAACGATAGCTTTGACTAGATGGACCTTTGTTGACAAGTAATGTCTCTGCTTTTTAATATGCTGTCTAGATTTCTCATAGCCTTTCTCCAAGGAGCAGGTATCTAATTTCATGGCTGCAGTCATCATCTGAAGTGACTTTGGAGCCCAAGAAAATAAAGTCTGTCAGTGTTTCCATTGTTTCCCCATGTATTTGCCATGAAGTGATGTGACTGGATGCCATGACCTTCTTTTTTGAATGTTGAGTTTTAAGTTAGCTTTTTCACTCTCCTCTTTCACTTTCATCAAGAGGCTCTTCAGTTCTTCTTGGCTTTCTGCCATAAGGGTGGTTTAACGTGTGTATCTGAGGTTTTTGATATTTCTCCCAGCAATCTTGATTCCAGCTTGTGCTTCATCCAGCCTGGCATTTCACATGATGCACTCTGCACCCTGTTAAATAAGCAGGGTGATAACATACAGCCTTGATGTACTTCTTTCCCAATTTGGAACCAGTCTATTGTTTCATGTCCAGTTCTAACTGTTGCTTCTTGACTTGCATACAGATTTCACAGGAGGCAGGTCAGGTAGTCTGGTATTCCCATCTCTTTAAGAATTTTCCAGAGTCTGTTGTGATCCACACAGTCAAAGGCTTTAATGGAGTCAATGAAGCAGAAATAGATATTTTTCCAGAATTCTCTTGATTTTTCTGTGATCCAAAGGACGTTGACAATTTGATCTCTGGTTCTTCTGTCTTTTCTAAATCCAGTTTGAACATCTGGAAGTTCTAGGTTCGTGTACTGTTGGAGACTAGATTGGAAAATTTTGAGCATTACTTTGCTAGTGTATGAGATGAGTGGAATTGTGCAGTAGTTTGAACACTCTTTGCATTGCCTTTCTTTGGGATTGGAACAAAAGCTGACCTTTTCCAGTCCTGTGGCCACTTGTAAGTTTCCCAAATTTGCTGGCATATTGAGAGCAGCAATTTAACAGCATTATTTTAGGATTTGAAATAGCTCAGCTGGAATTCCATCACCTCCACTAGCTTTGTTCATAGTGATGCTTCCTAAGGCCCACTTGACCACACACTCCAGGTGGTCTGGCACTAGGTCAGTGATCACACCATCATGGTTATCTGGGTCATTAAGATCTTTTTTGTATAGTTCTTCTGTGTATTCTTGCCACCTCTTAATATCTTCTGCTTCTGTTAGGTTCATACTGTTTCTGTCTTTTATTGTGCTCATCTTTGCATCAAATGTTCCCTTGGTATTTCTAATTTTTTTGGTATTTCTAAATGTTTTGCTTCCTTGGTACTTCAAATTTCTAGTCTTTCCCATTCTGTTGTTTTCCTCTATTTCTTTGTATCAATCACTTAGGAAGGCTCTCTTATCTCTCCTCGATATTCTTTGGAACTCTGCGTTCAAATGGGTATATCTTTCATTTTCTCCTTGCCTTTTGCTTCTCTTTTTTTTCTCAGCTATTTGTAAGGCCTCCTTAGACAACCATTTTGCCTTTTTGCATTTCTTTTTCTTGGGGATGGTTTTGATCATAGCCTCCTGTACAGTGTTATGAACCTCTCCCATAGTTCTTCAGGCACTCTCTCTGTCAGATCTAATCCCTTTAGTCTATTTGTCACTTCTACTATATAATCGTAAGGGATATGTCTTTGTGGTAAATAGAGGAAATGTTTCTATAACTTACACTGAATAGTATACTTTGTTTTAATGTTAATAAAAATTTTGCATTTTATGTATTTTCTTTGTTTTACATGCTGTGAGAAATGGAGTATTTCCTGCCATACCAGCAAACAAGGATCACAGTAATCAGTGATTCCAACCCTCCAAATGTGAATTCCTGACTCCTAAGTGTACCCAGGAAGAGTAACTGAGCTCTCTGGCCCATTGGGCCAGTCGCTCCCTACAGTGAGCATGGAGGAATTCAGGATGTGAAAAATGCAGGATGCTGGGCCCAGATGGCTGAGATGCATATGAAAGGAATGATTTCAGTAAGCCCAGACTCCTGTATGTTCCCATACATAGAAAAGTGCTACATTCCTTAACTTGAGATATCTGGTTTTCTGTAATTTACCAGAAACTTTTGATGTTCAGACTACCTGCCCTTTGTTGTAAACTTCTATATGACCTGACTCCTCCCCCCACTTCCTCAGAGCAGTTCTTTCGGGGCTGCTTGAGAAGCTGCCTTCCAGGCTTAACTCCCCAAAATTTCCAAATAAAACATAACTCTCAACTTCTAGTTTGTGACTATATTTTTAAGTTGAAATCATTCTGTATTTGATGTCTATAGTTATTGTATGCAAAATTGTGAAGGAGATAGATAACGCACACAGATATCTCTAGCTATTGTTACCAACGACCTCACACATTTACTCTCTTAAATGTTTTTTTTTTGTCACCAAACATTATTTATCACCAATGACTAACTATTTTTGAAGCTGATAAATACTTACTATTGTGTCCCTTTTCCTTGTCCTGACCGGGTCCCAACTCTTTCCTTCAAAGTTTATCTTTTCTCCGCCTCAAGTCCTTATAGCCCTCCATAACAACTGCCTATCTGATTTGGTCAATTTATTTGATAAAAGACCATATGTAATCCAGTAGGAGAAACATTAATATATCTTAAAGGCTCTTAATGCCATTAAAGAGTGACATGTGTATATTTCAGATAACATCAATGGTTATAGGTGCAGTGATTTCAATGAGTGGATCCTTTAGGACACTCCCTCAATCAGTTAGTATATGCAGTGGACTCTTGACTGCATTTGATTTACTTTATCTGCAGTGTTTTACTACTTAGATGAACAGAAAGCTTACCTCTGCAGCCACATCTCCGGATTTTCCTTGGTGAGGAATTTCATACACCTCCATCTGTCGCTTTGTGAGTCGCACTAACTTTTCAGCTAGTTCCCTCCAGCCTTTCCCAAGCTTGATGGCTGAAGTCAGAATAGCAGCCTCCTGGACAAGATGCACTACTAACCCTTGGCAATCCATCTTCAGCAGAGCCTGCAGCAACAACTGCATGTCATAATGTAAAGCAACTAATTTGAACTTTTATCTAGAAATTAAATTTGTTATTACATATTCTGGAAACTGGCATCCTTTTATTCACCACACATATATTTGAATTTTCTAAAATTCAAAGAGTTGATTTACTTTTAAGCAAATCCAACAAGCAAAGTACAGAGGATACAAACTAGACCAGAATTAAGGGGAGTTTTAGGGCTAACTCAGTAACTAATTATAGGTCCTTAAATAAACCACTTAACTAATATGTCTCTTAATATCCTTAATTACCAAAGGAGGAAGTTGAATTAGCCACTTCCAAAGATACCCTGAGGTTTTAGCAGTTAATAATTTATTAACCCATGATTATTCATTACACAAACAGTAATTACTTTCCTTCCAGAGGACTGGCTATAGGATTTCTAGAGTAAGCACACAGCTGTTGGTAAATAATATTTAATTTTTTAATCAAAATATGATTTAAAACTCCCCAGAATTATGTGTATTGCATAAAAATGAGAAACTTAGACAACCTTGAACAAAGCTATTGCTATTAATAACTTAAAAAATTAGCTCTCTCCCTTTACCATCAATGTAGTTAATGCTAAATTTAAATCACAAGGTATCAAATATAAAACACTTGGGTTTCAACAGTGCAAAAAAGAAAACCTTCAGACTCTTTTTTCTTCCTTAATTAACCATCTGAGCTTTGTCAGTCACCATGCATTTTTCAAACAGGTCTACAAGTTTCTCTTTTGTCTTGAATATATTTTTAAAGTACAAGATGAGATTTATCTATATTTCTTTTCTGTTCAAATAAAAATGTTCAGTAGTCCCTCATCATTTAATGGCACTTAAAAGCTTTATCTATCATTATGAAACAATAAATAAAAATGAATGACTGAGTGAAGCAACTATTAAAGTCCAAAGAATGTTCATTCTTATGGATGTATTAGGACAACTACCCATGGTCTCTATACATGAACTATATTTATCTACAAATTTATGGAGAGGAGTTGTGACCTCAGGGAGAAGCAGTGCTGAGACAGCAGGCCCCTGAGGGCGCTTTTAGCAAACTGTGGAGTGGGTTTAGCTTACCAGTTCCTTGTTTTAAGGAAAATAAATTTGCACTTAAAGTTATAAAACCTAAGTTTAAAATCCAACTCCACAAAGAATAGGAATTTTGATAAATCACAAAATGTCTCTATTTAATGACTTTTAAAGTGGATATGATAGTAATACTACCCCATCTAACCCCCTATAATAATTATGAAAATTGAATTAGATGCTGAAGTGCTTAGAGTATCAAATTCCAAACTATATAAAGACAGTCTTAATGTCTAGAGATGATTAAGGAGATTGTAACTCACAATCTTTATAAGTTCATTTCCAGCTACTCCAAGCTAGAATCCCAAGTATACAACCCAAGAAAAAGGTACACAATTGAAGAGTATCTGTGTGTGTGTGTTAGTCACTCAGTCATGCCTGACTTTTTGCAACCCCATGAAATATAGCCCACCAGACTCCTCTGTCCATGGAATTCTCCAGGCAAGAATACTGGAGTGGGTTGCCATTCCCTTCTCCAGGGGATCTTCCTGACTCAGGGATTGAACCCAGATCTCCCACACTGTGGGCAGATTCTTTACCATTTGAGCTACCCAGGAAGCCCATAAGCCCATATGTATATATATATATATATATATATACTATATCATGTTAGCTATTGTTAACATCACAAACTCCTTGCCAAAAATTTTTTCTCCCATTTAGTACTTTGATTAAAACTTGACTCCTCTACATGAATCTGCCTCATCTTACATGAACCACTCATCTCTTATAGGGCACCAGTTTTGCACAGTTATAATGATATTTACTACACACCAACACACATACTTAAATATCTTTATATACATATATACATTGTTAAAAAATTTGTTTCAGGGAAAGTAGTAGTTTTATGTGTGGCTTTGGAACCAAAAAGATTTCAAATCCTATCTCTGATACTAACCAACTGGCAGATCTTGGGCAAGTTGCCCAACCTCCCAAGACTCACTTTCCTCTATTTGAAGATGGAGATACTAACTAGACTTATCCTGTACTGTGGTTAAAATGGCCAAATGAGAGAGTATGTATAGAGTGCTGGGCACAGTGCCAAATATATAGAGATCCTTAGGAAAGTTGTATATATCATTATTGTTATTTACACAGTCACATTTTAGCCATTTTTAGAAATATGCTCTTGATTTTTTTTTTTACTTTTATAAATTACTGAATGTCCAAATTTAAGACAAAACAGTTCTTCATGTTTTTTATAGTTCTCTGCTGAGCCTTACACTGGGGTGAATGCTTTGTTGAAAAAAAAACATGATTCTTAGAGTCCTATTCAAACATAAAGATTAAGAAGAGAATTAGCAATATCCCTTTTGGACTGTGATGCACTGCATACAGAAGAGAAATGCTAAATTGCTAAAGCTAAGGACATCGGTAATACATCTAAAAAACACTAAAAAGTGAATCTATAGCAATGCCCAAGTTAAGCAGTTTTGTTTCAGTTTTGTCTTATTTACTTTCATGTAATTGGAGCTCCTCTGATATTTTAAGAGCTATCTAAATATTTGAGAGAGGAAAAAAGGGGATCTCTTAATTGTTATGTTTTAGCACAAACAGAATCTTTAATCTTCCATTAAAGGATGATCCTTGGGGGCCTAGTTTCTGGGAAAATCACAATTGAATGTCAAATCTAAGAAACTAGTTATATGATCTTGTACGCAAAGCTCTGAAGTGACTTCAATTTATTTGAGACTGCTGAGAGATTTTTAAACTACTCTCATATGTTTACTTATAAATATTGCCAAGTTAATAGAGTTCTCTATGGTAAGTAAATTCCTGTGATCAAGCAATACTTACCACAGTAAGTTCATAAAGAAACTTCCTGGTATTTCTATCTGCATGGCAATCTTCCTTTAACTTCTTTACAACATAAGCGACTTTTTCTGATTCTTTGTCTGCTTGTAGTTGATCAAAGTCTTCCAGTGCCAGATGTGAATAGCCTAGAACATAAGCTAATACTTTCCAATCATACACTTTTTCTGACACCAAGGTCAAGACAACTGAGTAGATGTAAGTCAGTTTTTTAAGAGGCAGGGTAATTTGTTCAAGAAGATTCCAGGTTGTGAAGACATTATCTGACATAGACATTACTTGTTCCTTTGCAATCACCCTGATATTTTTGCAATGTAAAAGTCCAATCTTACCTCTCAGGACTCCCACATACCATTCTTTCACTTTGGACTGTCCAATGGCTTTTACTTTGACTTCTCCAAGAAGAGCTACTGTGTCCCCTTTGAAATATTCAAGTAAGTATTCAATCTTATTTTGTCTTATCACTGTCTTCTGGGTTATTCCATAACTGGTAAAGTTCAATTTTTTGTCTTGAAATGTAGGATATTTAACATGCACTGTTGGTAGTAAAGGAGAAGATTTGATTTCCTTCTTTTTCTGCAAATCACTTGGCAGATTTGACAGCCTTTTTAGGTTTGGAGCCGGATCAGGTGAAGTTATAAAGAACTGTGTAACTGGACTACCACTGTGAGACTCCACCTGAACACAGAAAACAAACAAGTGCATTTCTCTGGAGCCAGCTAAAGAGAAGAAAAATTGCTCATGAACTACTTGACCTGATTGCAAGTGCTTTTGCTTAACTTCTTTCCGTTTTCTTTCTGCTTTTACTTCAAAATCAGGATCACAAGATAAGACAGATATACTTAAATCTTGCGGCTTTTCAAGTAAGAAGGAATGCTTCCCCCAGAGCTGAAATACCACTGGAGGTGTGGTGGGGTTCCCACCTTTTTTAATATCAGAGATAGTAAGCTTTCTTGGCAAATAACTATGTCCACAAACTGTGAAAACAGCAGTGAAACTAGGGTGGATATATTTGGGTCCATAAATTCCAACTGAAATGGTTTTGTGGATATAATCCCAGATGGTGGCAGCTGGTGATTGAGTGCCTTTAGTTTGTGCGGCAACCACTAGATACATCACTTGACTCAAGTCTACTAGCTTGACTTGGATGGTGTCTTTATAAATGTAGCAGTTGTTTAATACCTTGAAAGGGCCTTCTTTATCCAGACTGTGTAAACACACTATTTCTGCCATGAATTGGCTGAAAGGATCCTTTTTCACTTCAGCCCCAATTTTCATCTCCAGCAAAATGGCTTCCATTGTGTTAAGGTTACCTAACGTGATTTCCAACAGTGGGCTTATGGTGCATGAAAGATCATGGTTAAGCTTTTGTGGAGGATCTAGAAAAGCCCTGAGAGACACCTCTTGGAATTCCCCCACAGCTACATGGCCTTGGGGCACATGAACAGTGATATCTGATTCAGGTAATTGTACTGACCCTCCCTGGTGGTTTAATTTGCAAACTACTGTAGTCTCTGCAACTTGTGTTTGGGCCCATCCAGGACTCCGAGTAATTGTACTCAAATCCAGGCAGGAACGGGCAAGGTGGCGCTGACTTAACCAAGCCATTTTATAAGCCTCTCGATCGTTTCGAAGCCATTCTAAGTCTTGTTCTAAGATCTGGTCAGAGTTATGTATATTCTGATGGGCATGTGCAGTGTCATCCAAAATGTCCAAAAGTTCTGAAACACTTTTAGATCTTCCACATTTCCTTGAAGAAGACTGCCTAAGCAAGTGATGCACATCAAGTTCATCACCAGACGAATCAAAAGAGTTTCCAGTTTCTATTTCTCTAAAAAAAAGAAAAGGATCTTCCTTCAAGATAGAAATATTATCTCTCTTCTGGTTATTTCTTAGCTGAGTTATATCATCCAAAAATGGGTTAGATGCAGACAGTTCATTCCAGAATGGATTTGTAGCATTGGAAGCATTATTGTCATGAAGTGTGAAATCCTCTGGCCAATCAAGAGGCAAACCAGGATCTGGACATTCTTGTTGTTTAAACCAAAATAAAGCAAAACAAAGATGAAATGGCATTCTGAGATACAACCAAGATTAATTTTTATTATAGCTTAAAAATTGAAGAATTTTTATTTGTCTTTGATCTCCAGTCTAAGTACTACAAAATTAATGTTAAGTTTAGTCAAATTTCCATGTTGAGAGGAAAGAGAAATTGTTCGACCAGGTTATTTTAACTCTTTGTAACATTATTTTATCTTAAGACACAATGATTTATAAACAAAAACATTTAGAAATTTCAATAGTAATCAGTTAACATATATTTGTGACAATTACTGAGACTACATACATTTATGTCTTGTTTAATATGTCATTTTCATAATGAGTACCTGTGAATTAACAGAATAGTCTATTATCCAGCTTTTTCTAAATATACAGTGGTTGGTCTCATTACATCTAGATTATTTATTTAACATTTTCTTTCCTGATAACATTCAATATGTGAAAAATATCAAATATATCTATAAACAGCTAAAATGTTAAAAAAAATAACAAACTAGACATGCATGGATTCCTTAGAATATTTTCTGAAAATTTCATATTGATAAATTTTAATAGGTTGATTTTTTTTCATGAAAAGTGAACACTTCATGAAAATAAGCACTGAAAAAATAGACCACCATTAGATTTACTACTTGAAGGAATTCATTGAGCTTTTTAAAGTTTAAAATGGCAAAGAACAGGCTTATTGCCACCACAAAAGGGAAATACACTGTTACTTTGGAAAGTTGGCATTTTAAGAATCAGCAACACATTCAAATACTTCTGTATCAACTACAATGAATTTCTATATATCTCAAAAAATACCAACTATTTATGTTTAGAGCAAATTATATTTGATCACTTTTTCAATAAATATTGATAATGAATCTGTGGACTTTGTAAAATTGTGGCTGCTTTAGAGAAAATGAAAGCTAACATAGAAAAACAAATTCAAGTAAGCTTTCAGATGTTTTTGTTTGTTAAATATAGAACTATATATTGATTGAAATTAGTTTTAAGTGTCATATATTAAAAATGTTAAGATATATTTTGAAAAACAATTGCTGCATTTCTTTTATTTTTACACTTTTCTTCAAATCCAGGACCTTTAAACTCTCTTAAAACCTACATTTCCTCTGAGAATCTATTCAATTCTTTTATACTGGATTTATTGGCCCACTACAACCTACAGATATCTCTTTGACCACAAAATTCACTGTATTTACTGTGTATACTGCTCATTAAATAAAGAACTTTGTGTCCTTGTAATACTTATTATTACCTGTTTTATTTTATTTTGATTATTTTATTTTTCTCATCTTTTTAATGATAGTGTAAGTATTTCAATGATAAAGTTGTGATTTTACAATTCTCTTGTTTGTAACACTTTTCAGAAGTAGTCCCCCAATAATTAGTCGTGATGGATAAAAAAAATGTCAATAATTATAAATTGCTGTACCTGTAATATCACAATTTCTTGAGGATTTTTGGGCTTCCATGTCAAACAGATTTCCTTCAGACCTACTTCGTGAAATTCCTCCTGACCAAAGATGGGCTTTTTCACTGGTTAACATTATTCCACCTACAAAGTAAACAATATATATGCTATATATATGTACATATATTTCTTACAAGATAATATAAACAGGTTGGCATAGAAACCAAACTCAAAGAAATCCACAGATTTAAATAGAAAACTACCTATAAAAATACTCTGCATAGATCCTCTACTTCTGGTGTGATGCTTGACTAGATATCCTGATGTAGATATCAATACTCCACTGAAAAACACTCAGATTCTGGATTAATAGCAACAAACAAACCTAGAAATGCATTAAGGATACTATACTATAAAAAATGTAATAATGAAAAACCCAAGGATAACAAAAAGAATAGTACTTTGACACTCCACTAAATAGGCATTTCTTGTTTGATGATTGAAAAACTAAAAAAATCATTAAACTGGATATTCTTTCCAAATCCTCCTATAAATTCAATGCAGTTCAAGAAAAATCACATATTAGGTACATGATTGTTTGTAATTTAGGCTGTTTTGAAAATTATGAAGAAAAGCAAAGGGCTATTCAAGACAATCCAGAAGGATATGATAGAAGTGATGTGTGATACCAGATATCATCATTTATTAGAAATAGGTGCTAAGTAAGACAATGTGGATTTGGAATAGAAATATACTAAGGACACACTAAGATCATGGCATCTGGTCCCATCACTTCATGGGAAATAGATGAGGAAACAGTGGAAACTGTCAGACTTTATTATTTTGGGGCTCCAAAATCACTGCAGATGGTGATTGCAGCCATGAAATTAAAAGATGCTTACTCCTTGGAAGGAAAGTTATGACCAACCTAGATAGCATATTAAAAAGCAGAGACATTACTTTGCCAACAAAGGTCCATCTAGTCAAGGCTATGGTTTTTCCAGTGGTCACGTATGGATGTGAGACTTGGACTGTGAAGAAAGCTGAGCACCGGAGAATTGATGCTTTTGAACTGTGGTGTTGGAGAAGACTCTTTAGAGTCCCTTGGACTGCAAGGAGATCCAACCAGTCCATCCTGAAGGAGATAAGTCCTGGGTGTTCATTGGAAGGACTGATGCTGAAGCTGAAACTCCAATCCTTTGGCCACCTCACGTGAACAGCTGACTCATTGGAAAAGACCCTGATGCTGGGAAGGATTGGGGACAGGAGGAGAAGGGGACGACAGAGGATGAGATGGCTGGATGGCATTACTGACTTGATGGACATGAGTTTGGATAAACTCTGGGAGTTGGTGATGGACAGGGAGGCCTGACATGCTGCGATTCATGGGGTTGCAAAGAGTCGGACACGACTGAGCGACTGAACTGAACTGAACTGAAGGACACACAATATCCCCAGAAATAGTATCACCCTCAAATGAAAACTTAATATTTAAATACAATAGAGATAGCCAGGCAGAGCAGTGTGGAAATAGATAATTCAATTAACAGTGATGGGACAATCGATGGTTCATGCTGAAAAAAATTACATTGATCATATTCAAAAATTTATTCTAAGAGATTTAAAGACTGAAAAGCAAAACTTTAAAAATAGAGTCTAAAGACTTATCTTGATGGTGTTCAGAAACAATATTTAAGCAAAGTACAAACACAAAATGCAAACTTTAAAAAAAAATGAGATATCCTATATATCAAAGGTCATTGTTCACAAAAAGTAAAAACACAAGCCAAAAACTTGGAGAAGATATTTTAATTTTATATGACTGAAGAAGAAAAAAGGATTGGATTCCAAGATATATTGAAGACTTCTACAAATCAGCAAAATAAGACAATGTTACAAAAAAACTGGGAAGACCCAGAGGGATTGGGTAGAGAGGGAGGTGGGAGGGGGGATCGGGATGGGAAATACATGTAAATCCATGGCTGATTCATGTCAATGTATGACAAAAACCACTACTGTAAAGTAATTAGCCTCCAACTAATAAAAAAAAAGAAAAAAATTAGAAACAATATCTGCATAAGCGTTTCTCACAAAAAGCAAAAATAATTGATCCCTAAATATATTAAGATTGAAGGCAGGAGGAGAGTTGTTCAGTTGCTAAGTTATGTCCCACTCTTTGCAAACAATGGAGTGTAGCACATCTGGCTTCCTTGTCCATCACCATCTCCTGGAGCTTGCTCAAACTTATGTTCGGTGAGTCAGTGCTGCCATCCAACCATCTCATCCTCTGTCATCCCCTTCTCCTCTTACCTTCAATCTTTTCTAGCATCAGGGTCTTTTCTAATGAGTCAGTTCTTCACATCAGGTAGCCAAAGTATTGGAGCTTCAACTTCAGCATCAGTCCTTCCAATGAATATTCTGAATTGACTTCCTTCAGGATTGACTGGTTTGGTCTCTTTGCTGTCCAAGCGACTCAGGAGTCTTGTCCAACACCACAGTTCAAAAGCATCAATTATTTGGCACACAGCTTTCTTCATGGTCCAACTCTCACATCCATACATGACTAATGGAAAAACCATAGCTTTGACTTAGATGGACCTTTGCTGGCAAAACAATGTCTCTGCTTTTTAATATGCTGTCTAGGTTGGTCTCAGCTTTTCTTCCAAGGAGCAAGTGTCTTTAATTTCATGACTTTGGCCACCATGCACAGTGATTTTGGAGCCCAAGAAAATAAAGTCTGTCAGTGTTTTCATTGTTTCACCATCTAATTTTCCATGAAGTGATGGGACAAGATGCCATGATCTTAGTTTTTTAAATACTGAGTTTTAAGCCAGCTTATTTACTGTCTCCTTTCACCATCATCAAGAGGCTCTTTAGTTCCTCTTTGCTTTCTGACATAATGATGGCGTCATTTGCATAGATGAGGTTATCGATATTTTCCCCAGCAATCTTGATTCCAGCTTGCAATTCATCCAGTCCAGCATTTTGCATGATGTACTCTGCATATAAGTTAAATGAGCAGAGTGACAATATACAGCCTTGACATACTTCTTTCCCATTTTGGAACCAGTCCGTTGTTCCATGTCCCATTCTAACTGTTGCTACTTTTTTTTTAATTTAGTTTTTATTGAAGGATAATTGCTTTACAGAATTTTGCTGTTTTCTGTGAAACCTCAACATGAATCAGCCATAGGTATACATATACCCCCCTTCTTTTTTAGCCTCCCTCTTATCTCCCTCCCCATCCCTCCCTCTAGGTCAACAGAGAGTCCCTGTTTGAGTTTCCTGAGCCCTATAGCAAATTCCTGATGGCTATCTATTTTACATATGGTAATGTAAGTTTCCAAGTTACTCATTCCATACATCTCATCCTCTCCTTCCCACTTCCCAAGTCCATAAGTCTATTCTCTATGTTGGTTTCTCCTTTGTTGCCCTGTAAATAAATCCTTCAGTACCATTTTTCTAGATTCCGTATATATGCATTAGAATATGATATTTCTCTTTCTGACTTACATCACTCTGTATAATAGGTTCTAGGTTCATCCACCTCATTAGAACAAATTCAAATGCATTCCTTTTTATGGCTGAGTAATATTCCATTGTGTATATGACCACAACTTCTTTAGCCATTCATCTATGGATGGACTTCAAGGTTCTAGCTATTGTAGATAATGCTGCAGTAAACAATAGGATACATGTGTCTTTTTCAATTTTGCTTTCCTCAGGGTGTATGCCTAAGAGTGGAATTGATGGGTCATATGGTGGTTTTATTGTTAGTTTTTAAAGGAATCTCTATACCATCCACCATAGTGGCTGTATCAATTTGCATTCTCACCAACAATGCAAGAGTGTTCCCCTTTCTCCATACCTTCTCCAGATTTATTGTTTTTAGACTTTTTGATCATGGTCATTCTAACTGGAGTGAGGTGATATCTCACTGTAATTTTGATTTGCATTTCTCTAACAATGAGCAATGTTGAGCATCTTTTCATTTGTTTGTTAGCCTTTTGTATGTGTGCTTTGGAGAAATGCCTGTTTGGGTCTTTTCCCCACTTTTTGATTGGGTTGTTTGTTTTTCTGGTATGAGTTTTATGAGCTGCTTGTATATTTTGGAAATTAATCCTTTGTTAGTTGTTTCATTTGCTATTATTTCCTCCCATTCTGAGGGTTGTCTTTTCACCTTGCTTATAGTTTCCTTTGCTGTCCAAAAGGTTTTAAAGTTTAATCAGTTCCCACTTGTTTACTTTTGTTTTTATTTCCATTACTCTAGGAAGTGGGTCATAGAGGATCTTGCTTTGATTTATGTCATCAAGTGTTCTGCCTATGTTTTCCTCTGAGAGTTTTATAGTTTTTGGTCTTACATTTAGGTCTTTAATCCATTCTGAGTTTATCTTTGTGTATGGTGTTAGGAAGTGTTCTAATTTCATTCTTTTACATGTAGCTGTTCAGTTTTCCCAGCACCATTTATTTAAGAGGCTGTCTTTGCCCCACTGTATATTCTTGATTCCTTTGTCAAAAATAAGGCACCCACAGGTGCATGGGTTTATTTCCTGGCTTTCCATCTTGTCCATTGGCCTATATTTCTGTTTTTTGCCAGTACCATACTGTCTTGATGACTGTAGCTTTGTAGTAAAATCTGCAGTCAGGAAGGCTGATACCTCCAGCTCCATTCTTCTTTCTGAAGACTGCTTTGGTGATTTGGGGCCTTTTGTATTTCCATCTGAATTGTGAACTTTTTTGATCTAGTTCTGTGAAAAATGCCAATGATAATTTGATAAGGAGCGCATTGAATCTGTAGATTGTGTTTGGTAGTATAGTCATTTTCACAATACTGATTCTTCCTACCCAGGGAAATGGAATATCTCTCCATCTGTTTATGTCATCTGTGATTTCTTTCATTAGTGACTTATACTTTTCTGTGTCCAGTTCTTTTGTCTCCTTAGGTAGGTTTATTCCTAGATATTTAATTCTTTTTGTTGCAATGGTGAATGGGATTGATTCCTTGATTTCTCTTTCTGATTTTTCATTGTTAGTATATAGAAATGCAAGTGATTTCTTATTGATTTTGTACCCTTCAACTTTGCTAAATTAATTGATTAGCTCTAGTAATTTTCTGATACTATCTTTAGGGTTTTCTATGTACAGTATCATATCATCTGCAAACAGAACTTTATTTCTTCTTTTCTGATCTGGATTCCTTTTATTTATTTTTCACCACTGTTTGCTGTAGCTAGGACTTCCAGAACTATGTTGAATAATAATGGCAAAAGTGGACACCCTAATCTTATTCCTGATCTTAAGGGGAATGCTTTCAGTTTTTCAACATTGAGAATAATGTTTTCTGTAGGCTTATCATATATGGTCTTTACTATGTTGAGGTAGGTTCCTTCTATGCCCATTTTTGAAGAGTTTTAATCACAAATGGGGAGAAGGCAATGGCACCCCACTCCAGTACTCTTGCCTGGAAAATTCCATGGATGGAGGAGCCTGGCGGGCTGTGGTCCATGGGGTCGCTAAGAGTTGGACACGACTGAGCGACTTCACTTTCACTTTTCACTTTCATGCATTGGAGGCGGAAATGGCAACCCACTCCAGTATTTTTGCCTGGAGAATCCCAGGGATGGGGCAGCCTGGTGGGCTGACGTCCATGGGGTCACACAGAGTTGGACATGACTGAAGTGACTTAGCAGCAATCATAAATGGGTGCTGAATTTTGTCAAAGGCTTTTCCTGCATCTATTGAGATGATCATATGGTTTTTACCTTCCAACTTGTTAATACAGTGTATCACATTTATTGATTTGCATATATTGAAGAATCCTTGCATTCCTGGAATAAACCCATCTTGATCATGGTGTACGAGCTTTCTGATGTGTTGATGAATTCTGTTTGCTAAAATTTTGTTGAGGATTTTTGCATCTATATTCATCAGTGATATTCACCTGTAGTTTTCTTTTTTGTGTGCTGCTTTTTTTTTTCCATTTATTTTTATTAGTTGGAGGCTAATTACTTTACAATATGTAGTGGTTTTTGTCATACATTGACATGAATCAGCCATGGATTTACATGTATTCCCCATCCCGATCCCCCCTCCCCCCTCCACCTGATTCCTCTGGGTCTTCCCAGTGCACCAGGCCCGAGCACTTGTCTCATGCATCCAGAGTGGGCTGGTGATCTGTTTCACCCTAGATAATATACATGTTTCGATGCTGTTCTCTCAAAACATCCCACACTCGCCTTCTCCCACAGAGTCCAAAATTCTGTTCTGTACAACTGTGTCTCTTTTTCTGTGTGTGTTGTTTTTGTCTGGTTTTGGTATTGAGGTGAGGCTGGACTCATAGAAACGGCTTGGAAGTGTTCCTTCCTCTGCAAGTTTTTGAAAGAGTTTTAGAAGGATAGGCATTAGCTCATCTCTAAATGTTTGATAGAATTCTGTGAAGCCATCCAGTCCTGGGCTTTTGTTTTCGGGAGATTTTTGATCACAGCTTCAATTTCAGTGCTTGTAATAGGGTTGTTCATAATTTCTATTTCTTCTTGGTTCAATCTTGGAAGATTGAACTTTTCTAAGAATCTGTCCATTTCCTACAGTTTATCTATTTTATTACCATATGGTTTTTCATAATGGTCTGTTATAATTTTTTGTATTTCTGCATTGTCTTTTGTAACCTCTCATTTCTCATTTCTAGCGTTGTTGATTTGATTCTTCTCTCTTTTTTTCTTGATGAGTCTGGCTAACGATTTGTCAATTTTGTTTATCTTCTCAAAGAACCAGCTTTTATTTTTATTAATCTTTACTATTGTTTCTTTCCTTTCTTTTTCATTTATTTCTCCTTCGATCTTTATGATTTCTATCCTTCTACTAACTTTGTTTTTTCTTTCTGTTCTTCTTTTTCCAGTTTTAGGTGTAAAGTTAGGTTGTCTACTCAATGTTTTTCTTTTCTCTTGAGGTAGCATTGTATTGTTATAAACTTCCCTCTTAGAAGTGCTTTTGCTACATCCCATAGGTTTGAGTTGTTGTGTCATTGTCATTTGTTTCTAGAAATTTTTTCATTTCCCTTTTGATTTCTTCAGTGACTTGTTGGGTTATTTAGAAATGTGTTGTTTAATCTCCATGTGTTTTTGTTTCATACAGTTTTTTTCATAATAGCATTATGGTCTGAAAAGATGCTTGATATGATTTCAATTTTCTCAAGTTTACTGAGGTTTGATTTGTGACCCAAGATGTGGTCTATCCTGGAGAATGTTCCATGTGGACTTGAAAAGAAAGCGTATTCTTCTGCATTTGGATGGAATGTCCTGAAGGTATCAATGAGATCCACCTCATCTGATGTATCACTTAAGACTTGCATTTCCTTATTAATTTTCTGTTTTGATGATCTGTCCATTGGTGTGAGTGAGGTGTTAAGGTCTCCCACTATTATTGTGTTACTGTCAATTTTTCCTTTTATGCCTGTTATGTTTTTCTTTTGTATTGAGGTGCTCCTATGTTGATTGTGTAGATATTTACAATTGTTATGTCTTCCTCTTGGATTGATCCCTTGATCATTATGTAGTGTCCTTCCTTTTCTCTTGTAATCTTTATTTTAAGGTCTATTTTGTCTGCTATGAAGAGTGCTACTCCAGCTTTCTTTTCCTTCCCATTTGCATGGAAAGTATTTTCAATCCTCTCACTTTCAGTCTGTATGTGTCTTGAGGTCTGAAGTAGGTTTCTTGTAGATGGCATATATATGGGTCTTGTTTTTGTATCTGTTCAGCCAACCTGTGTCTTTTGGTTGGAGCATTTAATGCATTTACATTTAAAATGATTATATATATATTCCTATTGCCATTTTCTTATTTGTTTGGGGTTGATTTTGTAAATCTTTTTTTCTGCTCTTGTATTTCTTGACTGTATAAGTCCCTTTAACATTTGCTGTAAAGCTGGTTTGGTGGTACTGAATTCTCTTAACTTTTGCTTGTCTGAAAAGCTTTTTATTTCTCCATCAATTTTGAATGAAATCCTTGCCAAGCACATTTTTCCTTGCTGGGTGGATTTTTCCCTTTCAATACTTTAAATATATCCTGTCATTTCTTTCTGGTTTGCAGAGTTTCTGCTGAAAGATCAGCTGTTAAGCATTTGGGGTTTCCCTTATGTGTTACTTGTTGCTTTCCCCTTGCTGCTTTTCATATTCTTTCTTTGTGTTTAGTATTTGTTAGTTTGATTAGTATGTGTCTTGGCGTGTTTCTCCTTGGGTTTATCCTGTATGGGACTCTGTGCCTCTTGGACTTGATTGACTATTTTCTTTCCCATGTTGTGAATATTCTAACTATAGCTCTTAAAAATTTTCTCATACCCTTTCTTTTTCTCTTCTTCTTCTGGGGCCCCTATAATTTGAATGCTGATGTGTTTGATATTGTCCCAGAGGTCTCTGAGACTGTCCTCAGTTCTTTTCATTCTTTTTGCTTTATTCAGCTCTTCAGAAGTTATTTCCACCATTTTATCTTCCACCTCACTGATTCGTTCTTCTGCTTCAGACAATCTGCTATTGATTCCTTCTAGAGTATTTTTCATTTCAGTAATTGTGCTGTTTGTCTCTGTGTGTTTATTCTTTAATTCTTCTAATTCTTTGTTAATTGATACTTGCATTTTCTCTGTTTTGTTTTCAAGGTGTTTGATCATCTTTACTATCATTATTCTGAATTGTTTTTCAGATAGTTTGCCTATTTCCTCTTCATTTATTTGGACTTCTGTGTTTCCAGTTTATTCCTTCATTTGTGCAGTATTTCTCTGCCTTTTCATTATCTTTTTTTTTTAAGTTATTGTGTTTGAGGTCTCCTATTCCTAGGCTTCAAAGAAAGTTGAATTCTTTCCTTGAAGAAGGTTGAATTCTTTCTTCTTTTTGGTTTCTGCCCTCCTAAGGTTGGTCCAGTGGTTTGTGTAAGCTTGGTATAGGGTGAGATTTGTGCTGAGATTTTGTTTGTTTTTTCCTCTGATGGGCAAGGCTGAGTGAGGTGGTACTCCTGTCTGCTGATGATTGGGTCTGTACTTTTGTTTTGTTTGTTATTCAGATGAGGCGTCCTGCACAGGCTGCTACTGGTGGTTGGGTGATACCAGGCCTTGCATTCACGTGGTTTCCTTTGTATGATTTCTCACTATCTGATGCTCCCTGGGTTAGTTCTCTGCTAGTCTAGGGTCTTGGAGTTAGTGCTCCCACTTCAAAGGCTCAGGGCTTGATATCTGCTCAGGAACAAAGATTCCACAAGAGGTTTGTTATGGCATTAAGTGAGATTAAAACAAATATCCAAAAACAAGAAACCAATGATGAACTCCAGATAAGTGGCAGTTACTAAATCAGGCAAATAACAATTAAAATATTGGGATATACATATACACCCATGAGCAAAGTCAAAACAGCTCAACAAAAATAAAGTACAGTAGATTGATCCAGTGAACAAAGGAAATCAAAAATTATATTTACCAGTTAAGAACAAAACTAAATAAAGCACAAACTGGAAAACTAAACTAAAGCAAGGTGCCAAGTGGGGAATAAAGAAATGAAAACAAAGCTAACAAATATATTGAGAGAAAAGGAAAGAAAGAAAAGAAAGAAAGAATAGATATGCAAACTTAAATAGAGGTAGATTTATATACATTAAAGATTAACTGCAAGGTGAAAAGAACAGTATGAAAGGCAAATAGAGGAATAAATGTAGAAAAAATATAAGGTTTTAAAGAATTTTATAAAAAAGAGAAAAGAAGAAAAATCAGAAGAAGAAAGAAAAAAGAAAAAAAAAAAGGAAAACTCCACAGAACTGCAAAAGCCAAAGGAAGAGCCAGAGATTTATAATAACAATAAATAGTGTGACTGAATATACACATATACATACACACCCATAAGCAAAATAAAAACAGTCCAATAAATATAAAGTACATATAGACTGACCCAGCAAACAAAGGAAACCAAAAATTATATCTACCAGAATAAAACTAAAGCACAAACTAGTAAACTAAAGCAAGGTGCCAATTGGGGAATAAAGCAATAAAAATAAAACTAACAAATCTGTTGAGAAGAAAGGCAAGAAGGAAAGAAAGAGTAGATATGCAAAGTTAAATAGAGGTAGATAAAGAAGATTTATACATGTTAAAGATTAACTGCAAGAGGAAAAGAACAGTACGAAAAGCAAACAAAGGAATAAACGCAGAAAAAATAATAACAGATTTAAAAATTTAAATTTAAAAGAGAAAAGAAAACTAAAAAAGGAAACCTCCACAGCTGCAAAAGCCCAATGTACAGGCAGAGGTTTATAGCAATAAAAATGTGACTTAAAAAATTTTTTTTCAAAGGCTTACTTGGATTTCTTAGTGCCAATAAAATCAACAATTACAATAGAGGGGGAAAAAACAGAAAAGAAAAAAATATCAAAAAGAATCTACAGAACTCAAAAAATAAGAACAGTAAATGTTTTTCTTGAGTCTCTGCTGTCAGAGTCCTTTCCCACGCTGGGAATCACAGTCCCCCTCACCTTCCTAGGATGCCCTCCAACACTGTGCTGATCTCCGGACCTGCTGTGGGGGCAGCTCAGATTCTAATCTAGGTCCTACTCCTGTGTGTTCTTGCCTCCAATGTCCACAGCTATCAGAGCTAGTGCGTTTTCTTTTGTGGGAGCTCTCAATGGCCTCTTATATATTCCGTAGACACAGAGTCTGCCTAGTTGATCATGTTGATTTAATCTGCAGCTTGCACAGCTGGTGGGAAGGTTTGGGGTCTTCTTCCTTAGCCACACTGCCCCTGGGTTTCAACTGTGGTTTTATTTCACTTCTGCATGTGGGTCGTCCACTGGGGTTTAGCTCCTGAGGCCGCCCTGGAGGACCTGGGTTTGTCTCTGTGAGGGCCAGGTGCGGAGGGGGTGCAGCTGCTTGAGTCACAGGGGTTCTGGCAACACCTGGTACTCAGGGGGATTGGTGGCTAGGACAGCAGGAAATATAGTGCTCTAGAAGGGTATGGCAATCAGTATTTGCCAATACACTTCAGTATTCTTGACTGGAGAACCCCCTCTCTGAAAGAGAAGCCTGGCAGGCCACAATCCACAGGGTTGCAAAGAGTCAGACATGACCGAAGTGACCCTGTGTGCATAGAAACAAGACTTTTTTTTGCCTGTGGCAGCTCTGCCCCCGTGAGAGTTGAGTGTGAAGGTGGAGCAGCTGCTTGGCTTGCAGGGATCCTGGTGAAGCCAAGTGTGCAGGGACACTGACTGCCTCTGCCGCAGGAGTGACGGCCCTATCAGAGTCTTTTTTCAAGCCTCTTGTAACTGGCAATCAGAAGGCCTCTTTGGCCAGTCTTTCTCCATAGCTCCGCCCGTTCAGGCACATAGACGGGGCCCCCTGACTGGGGTGCTACTCTGTGGATTGGCGCATCAGTCACTTAAAGGGGCACCCTGGGTGGGGTCCTACTCTGCAGTTCAGTGCGTCGGGTGTTTGATGGGCCAGCCTCTCTACTGTTCAGCTGCCAGTGCTGGCGTGTGGGGAGAGAGGCTACGGTGATGGTTCTAGCCGCTGCACGCGACTCACAGCATCGCCTTGCTTCCATGGCTGCCTGGCTTTCCTCCACAGTCATTTCCCACCATGATCTCCTCCCTCACACCCCCTCAATCCATCTCTCTGCAGGCAACAGCAGCCCTTGCCCTGGGATTGCCCCACAATCCCTTAACTCCAGCGCCCAGCCACTGCGCCTTCCAGGGGACCAGCGTTCCTGTCCAGGGTACATATGGCTGTAGCAAGGACTCTCTGATTCTCATTCCATTTAGGCTGACACAGATCAGCTATTTCACTCTCAGCCTTAAATTGTCTGACTCAGACAATTGCCCCAATATGGGGATTGGACCCCTGCTTCAGTTCCCCCACCCAACAAGGGCAGGTTCAGTCCTATTAACACTCCTGTTTTTCCCACTAGTTCCTTTGTCCTATCAAGTTTTGCGTGGTTCTATATATTCTTTTCCACTTGTCAGGTACTCCTGTCCACTCTCACCTGGTGCTCTCCATGCACTTCTGTGTCTGAAGGTGTATTCCTATTTGTATCTGTGGAGAAAGATGTACTGCACGTCCACCTATTTCTCCTCCACCTTCTTCTCGAACTGTTGCTTCTTGACCTGCATGCAGGTTTCACAGAAGGCAGGTAAGGTGGTCTGGTATTCCCATCTCTTGAAGAACTTTTCACAGTTTGTTGTGATCCACAGAGTCAAAGGCTTTAGCGTAGTCAATGAAGCAGAAGTAGATGTTTTTTCTGGAATTCTCTTGCTTTTTCTATGACCCAATGGATGTTGGCAATTTGATCCCTGGTTCTTCTCCCTTTTCTAAATCTAAGTTGAACATCTGGAAATTCTCAGTTCAAGTACTGGTTAAGCCTAGCTTGGAGAATTTTGAGCACTATTTTGCTAGTGTGTGAGATGAGGGCAATTGTGCAGTAATTGAACATTCTTTGGCATTGTCTTTCTTAGGGATTAAAATGAAAACTGACATTTTCCAGTCCTGTGGCCACTTCTGAGTTTTCCAAATTTTCTGGCATATTCAGTGCAGCACTTCAACAGCATCATCTTTTAGCACTTGAAACAGCTCAGCTGGAATTCCATCACCTTCATGAACTTTGTTTATAGTGATTGTTCCTAAGGCTTACTTGACTTTGCACTCCAGTATGGCTGGCTCTAAGTGAGTGATCACACCATCGTGGTTATCTGGGTCATTATGATCTTTTTTGTGCAGTTCTTCTGTGTATTCTTGCCACCTCTTGTTAATATCAAACAAATATATTAAAATATGCTCAATTTATCAGTAATCAGGGAAATGCTAAATGATGCCACATGAGATACCATTATCAACCATGAAATTTGGAAAAGATTTAAAATCTGGAAACACTAATTATTGGAAAATATGAGGAGCACAGCAAACTTTTATACACTCCTAGTGGGAGTGTCAATAAGCACAGCCACTTAGAAATCGATCTAGTATTATCTAGGAAAGATGCTTATGGTCTGTGTGTGTGTGTGTGTGTGTGTGCGCGCGCGCACTCAGTCCTGCCTGACTCTTTGTGGCCCCATAGACTATAGCCTGCCAGGCTCCTCTGCCCACGGGATTTCCCAGACAAAAATGGGGTGCCATTTTCTATCCCAGGTATCTTCTCCACCCGGGCCTCTTGGATTGCAGGTGCATTCTTTACCAGTAGCACCACCTGGGATGGTGGTACCTAGCAATTTTAATTCCAGTTTTTTGTTTCTAGTAAACCTCGTATATGTGCATTAGAAGAAATACATAAGAATGTTCTTTATATATTTACCAAAAAACTAGAATCAATCAAAATATCCTTTGTTATATAAATTAATAAACTGTGGTGTTATAGTACAATGGAGTAACATGCAACTATGAAAACAAATGAATTACAAGTAAAAGTATCAGTATGTACTAACTGTAGACATGGCATTGATGAGCTTCGGCTTTCTTTACATATATGTTTTCTCTGAGACCTATGACAACACTGAAAAATAGGTATATTAAATCAGATTTCATAGAGTCCAAAAATGAATCTTAGCCATGGAACATAAGTAACCTACAAGATCGAATAGCTGGTGAGTGGCTGACCAGTCATAATTACTCATGCATGTTACAGCTAACTCATACACTCCATAATGCAAGCTGCCATTTATCCCTTCTCAGACTCAAGGTTCCTAACATTCCATTCTGAGACTATCCTACCTTCCAGTTACAGTTTCCACTGTTGCTTAACCTTATTTCCTGTCGTCCATGTGTTAACCACACCTCCTTCACCTTTCACTTGTCTTTTTTGCCGTACATTACTTTCAAGTTCTTGACATTTTATTTCAAAAACTTTTTTTTAAGAAATAAAAAGCCTTGTCTGATAAAAAAGAAAAGAAAAAATTAAAAAGGAAAAAGGAGAATAGGGGAGGAAGGAAAAGAAAATAAAAAGAAGGACCTTCCCTGTCAGTCCACTGGTTAAGACTCCCTCCATGCTCCCATCAGAGGGGAAGCAGGTCCAATCCCTGACTGGGCAGTTACGATCCCACATATTGTGTGGCATAGCCAAAGAAAAGGAAGGTGGAGAAAGAAAAGGAAAAAGAGGTCATATTTTCCAAACACGAAAGTGAAGTGAAGTCGCTCAGTCGTGTCCAACTCTTTGTGACCCCATGGACTGTAGCCTACCAGGCTCCTCTGTTCATGGGATTTTCCAGACAAGGGTACTGGAGTGGGTTGCCATTGCCTTCTCCAGGGGATCTTCCCGACCCAGGATTCGAACCCAGGTCTCCTGTACTGTGGGCAGGCACTTATACCCAAACATGGTGTAGAAGCAAATTCAAAAATTATCTCATTAAAAAATGGCACAATAGCAGTTTTTTTCTTTAACAGGTGAAGCTACATGGAAAGTTTCGGTGAAAAGCAGAATTATATGTGTGTTTTATACTGAACCTCATTTCCTGGCATATTCTCAAAATTCTCTGGTTGATTTTACCAAATGTAATGCCCAATACTAAAATCCTTAGAACACTTTGAAATAGTGTAGCCAAAACTTTAAAACAGGAAAACTAAGTTCACCTCCTTCAGCAAAATTAAGCAAATTAAAATGAGGAAAAATACTTAAATAAAAAAAGTATTTTTCAAAAAGGTAAAGTACATTTTAAATGGAAAACCAATTTAGACAGAAATCTACCTAAACTCTTTAATTTCTTATAGAAAAAATACAGAAAGGAATAATTTATACCAAGGATTATTTAGCAGCAAATAACCCTTGATGTCCCAATGGAATATAGTGAGAATAGTGAGAATATCTCAACCATGTAAGAACCAGGCATGATGCCTTATGACATTTTGATCCTGTAGGACCATAACTCCTCAGAAACAAAGGGACAAGGTGGTTGTGCTGGAATTCTTTGTGGAGTAGCCCTCTTCTCCAGACACCTAAGAAGATCTGCACTATCATTTAAGCCAGTAGTTGTAAAATGCAACCCTACTAGAATGACACGAAAGGTTTGAACAAACACCAAACAAAACAGTTTGCTGGAGCCACCCCATCAGCCCTTCTAATCTATTAACAGAAGGGCTGGGGTGGCACTTGAGAATTTGCTTTTCTAAGGAAGTGGCCAAATGATAGGATGCAGTGGTTCTGGGGTAGGACACATTTTAAGAATCACATTCTAAAAACCACCCTGCTAATTTCTTTCCCAATAGATTTCTCCTATCTTTGGGCTGTACCCACTGTCCCGCAACAGATCTTTCTTCTTGTAATTTTTTCTCTGTATAAACACACACACACGCGCATACACATGCACACACACCTCACTGGACTTTCTCCTAAATCTGGAATTCTTTTCCTATAAATATAGGGAGAGGCAGTATAAGGGAAAAGCTCTTGAGTGGAAGGAACACGGTGCTGGCATGCAGAGGGTAGTGCATGTTTACACAGGTGCAAATAGCCCTAGGTACATTTATCATTTCCTTGTGTTTTCTTCTAGCTAAACTTTATACTCAGTTGCAACTGCTGTCTAAAATGGGAAATTTTCAACTTCATCTAAAGAAGCATGAGTCAGTCTTTGTTGGAATGAGTAAGTAGGAAAAGAGCAATCTACTACCTTACTAACTTAACTGGGGACATGCTCTTGCCAGTACGCTTTTACAACACAATTATTCTGATTCTACATGATCTACTATTTTTTTCTTAAAGAACCAATGAGTAAAGTTTTGATCTTCATTATTTTACTGTTTAAATTAGACCTTAAGTGACAGAAAATTTACCAAGTGTATAACTTAGTAAAAGATTGCAGATTTTTTTTTCAGAAGGGGGGCAGTATTTCCAAGAGTAACCTGAGAAGCAATACTGTTTAAAAGAATTACTCCTTTAAAATGCATTCATTTCAAGTCACTATGTTTATGCTAGTCATTGTACAGGAAAGATTGCTATTTTTAGCCACCAAGTAGGTTCAAAGTGGAGAAGGAAATGGCAACCCACTCCAGTGTTCTTGCCTGGAGAATCCCAGGGATGGGGGAGCCTGGTGGGCTGCCGTCTATGGGGTCGCACAGAGTTGGACATGACTGAAGCGACTTAGCAGCAGCAGCAGCAGGTTCAAAGTATTTTCCAACTTGTCCTTGAATATCTCAGATCTCCTTTATATTTCTATGATCTGTACTGCATTTAATTCTTGATCTATGTGATATTAAAAATACTTCCATCTAGGCTATAACTCTTATAGGTGACAGTACATGCTAAAATGTCAGAAGAGCAATTATTGGATTAGTGGACTTCACTCCCAAAAGGCCAAACCTACCTAAATAACTTTGCACTTGAAAATGCAACTGGTATAAAAAGTCTCAATGGAACACAAAAGAACTATAATCAATGTGATGATGCTTACCTGCTGTGATTTCATTGGATGTTTTCATCATGTGTATGGCCTCACTGGATATTAACCCCAGGGCACCTTTTGACTGTATACTAGCAATCTTTGATTCGTATTTCATATATCCTTACCATTAGTCATTAAACCATTTGAGTGTTACCTCTGGTAATTATGATCAAAGATTTAAAAGACTTGACAGGGAAAATATCAGCAGTCACATGTCTCAAGAAAAATAGCTTTATGCTCTTCTCCAGGGAGGGCAGCAGGGACCCTGGTGCATTACGCAGTATTAGTAATGGATAAATCATCTCTATGATGCCTCCAATTGTTGTGACTCAAAACATTCTATCAATATATCATAGTGTTAATATAACCATGTCAAGATTTCCATCATGTCCTTTTCATCTTACCACCCTTCCATCACTGGCAGAGCTGAAGTTTTGAAAAATTACAATAATTATGCAGGATAACATCATATTAGCAAGTACAAATCAGAAACAAAGAAACAGTACGGTGGAAATTGTTTTATGTTCAGCTTCATGATGTAGCCAAGAAACTTCCCCAGGAACCGTAGTCTGAAATATAAAGTGTAAAGGACTCTAAACAAATACACAAAAGGAATACTTCAGACCTGAAAGATAATAAAACATATCCATAATAAGTGGAAAAGGAAATAGTAACCCACTTAAATGTCCTTGCCTGGAAAATATCATGGATAGAGGACCCTGGCGGGCTACAGTCCATGGGATCACAAGTGTCAGACATGACTTAGAGACTAAACAACAACAACAATTCATAATAAGAGCTATTATTATTATCATTCCCAGTGCCATGCATGAATTTTCTCATTTATAACTTGCAACAACTCTAGAACGTTGGTTCTAAAGATAAGGAAATCAGGCTTTGGGAGTTTATTTGCCCAAAATTACATAGGTACTAAACATCAAAGCCATTGTTTGAACTTAGGGATAAATGATTCTAGAGAACAAGCTTTTGAACCCTACACTACGCTTCCTATCCATTGGTCAGAACAAGGAAGTAAGATGAGAGGCTATGCCCAGGCTTGTTGCTGGAGAGTATCATCAAGTCACAATCTTGATCCCAAGAGACTGTCACCAAGTTAGCAGGACCCACAAGAAGAATGTATGAACCAGGGTCCCATTCTCAGCAGGGACTCATGCTTGGTCTAGTACTCTGCTGCTGCCATCTTGAAGTACTATGTTTGAACGAGGGGTTCCGTATTTTCATTTTGCTCTGTCCATTGCAAACTATGGCGTGGTCTTGGCTCATGCAGTTGGCAGTTTTTAGCCTTCAGAACTAATGGAAGTGACTGCAGTTACAAGTGACCATGAAGAAAAGAGAAAAGCATTATTTTAGACAAAGAAGGCTCATTTTGCAGATGGTAAAACTGAGCTGAAGAGAGGTTAAATGAGTTGCCCAAGATACCAGAATCATCACTGGGTAGGTGCAAGAATCAAACTCCCACCTCCTGATTTGAACTCTATGAGAAGAGTATGAGAATAATTCTAGCCATTTCCATGAGTTCTATAAGAACAACACATGAGATCTTTTAAAATTCTGATGCTATATGAGGTCAAAAGTAACAATGGCTTAAATTTTAAGACTTTGAACCAAAAATAATAAAAAATTTAATTCAATGAGAGTAAAATAAAGTGGTCTCCAGCCTCATACTTTGTACCTCCTACCAAACAAGGACTTTTTAGGTAGGACATTCGGCCAAAGCAAGGAAAAATCACTTCCTTGGCAAAGTTGGTTCTACTCATCCTGACTTTATCTCACTCTTGCAACATCCTGCCTTTTACTTCAGAGAGCAGAACTATGTAACCAACACTTAAAAAATGGTAAGAAACCTTTCAAAAGTTCAGAGGTTAATCCATGGAGAGAGAAGTGTTTCCAAGAGTATTATATACTTCTTACTTCTTATAACTATTCATTATAAATCATCAATATTTAACACTGACCTAAGCACATAATTGATAATCAGTAAACATTTTGTTTTCTTAATTTGAAGTCCTTTCAGTATGTTCATTTAAGGATGGAGTTTTTGTGTGTGTGTGTATGCATGCACATACTTTGGTTTAAAAAAGAATTTGAAAATGCTTACAAATACTCAAATAGCACAATGCAGTTACCCAACAAGTAAGTGTGTGTTATTCTTCAGTAAAAAATAAAACATATAAACAAATAAATTAGGGTGATACTTGCAGAGAGTTGGTATGAAAATAAAAATAAATAATTTTACCAACATCATGCTGTAAGTTCCAGTACATTATTAGCAATAGACCAAAAATTTGTCTCTCCACTTTCTCAAAGAGACCACAATAAGGAAAACATTCCTAGTTATAGCTACACAGTGAGCATTTGATAGAGATAAACCACTTACCGGAAGCATCAACATCACTGGGAGTGTGGGAGAGCTTGTAATTGCTAGGAAGGACATCTTTGGCCCACCCTTTACTGTATGTTGAACACTGTGAGTCTCCATCATGGAATTCTCTCTTAATATGTGCTGATGGCATCTCTCCCAGGGCAATTCTGTCAAATTGGATAGAGAGCAGGGGGTCCAACTAAGCAGCTATTTACTTCCCTGTCCTAATAGAAGAATGTTAGGTTACAAAAGGGCAGCACAGATCATCAGGTCCAGTAAAGCCCACTCTACTTAGTTTCTCTCAACTGAGTTTCTGTTTACACATTTCAACCCACACAGATTTATATGCTCCAATTCTTGATGAGGATCCAGAGAAGCATTATCTCTTGATCCAAACAATCAGCTAAGTTAAAGATGGGATTCACTCCCACTTGTGCAATTAAGAGGAGTAGCTAAATTGCAGACCTGAACAGATCACTCTACCTCTGCATATTACAGTTATGACATGGGCTGAAATCTTCCTGAGATCATAGCTGTGTTAATGCTCCCACATAGAAACATATGGGTACTAACCTTCTGAGTCACAGAACAAAGTTAGTACTTTTACTGTGGAAGGTGTTATCAAATGTCTGCTGCCGCCATGCAATAGCCCTAGTAATATGTCTCTTAAGTTTAAATTTAAGAAATATATATTCCTAGCAAATCTTGGAAGATGAATTATCTACAAAACTTTTTTTAATGTGCATATGCACACACACACAATTTTTCTTGATTTAAAAAAAAATTGGAGACTGTTTACAAATACTCAAACAATACAATGCACTTAAACAAGTAAGTATATATCATTGTTCAGTTAAAATAAAATGAAAATAAAGCAAGTGAATAAATTAAGGTGACACTTTCAGAGAGCTGGTAGGTAACTGAACAAGTTTAACTGTTGCATGAGTTCCTAGGTATGACTTTGTCTAAACAGTGAACTTAAGCAAAATTTTTTTGCATTGTTCAGTGCAAGAGAAGTCTCTCAGCTTGTATTTTTTCAAAAGGTACAGAGGTGAAGTGCTGATTCTGAAAGGGTGGAGCTAGAGTTGAATTTATTGTGATTAAGAGGGCTGAACCTGTAGGTCTCTGACTTGCATAGCCCTTTTCAGGACGCTGAGACTAACGCTGTATTTGTTTTCTTATAAGTTTTACACACTGCAAAACTCCACCACTTTATAGAATACTTAACATTATGAGATCTCAATAGTTTTCCCTTATCAGCAGTGTTTGTTTCTATGTGTAAATGCATTTCTGCAAAGTACAAAAAATTGAGGCTTTAAAGTTAGAATTCTCTTGTTTTGGACCCCTGGGTATAAACTAAGAAAAGTTACTAAACATCCTGTGACTATTTATCATCTGTAAAAAATGAAGACTAATAATAAGTATTGTTGTTGTTGTTATTGCTATTAATGAGCCCACATTGATCGTGCTGCTTTAATAGTCAAAGTACTATATAAAAAGTGGTAGGACCAGTTGATTCTCCCTCCTTCCTATTATTCCTGTGCATATAGAAATAATTTCTCCAACTAGGCCTATTCCAGAAGCTTCACTTATTATTCAGATGATTTGAGACCCTGACCTCAGCCCCTACGGGAAAATAAATAATTGCTAGTCAGTTGTCTTTTGGGACCTTATCTCCTGTCCATCATTCTTCATAGAACATTTTAACAGGTATCTGCATTACTCCTGTCAAAAACAGTGGTGGGCTCATGACAACAGAGGGACTGGGGTGCAAGAGAAAGAAATCAGACTTTGAAATTAGATAGATACGACTTCAAAACAAAGCTAACAACTGAATTCACTGGTCTGAGCATCACTTTCTTGACAACAAAGTATAGAGATATTTTAAAAGTTGTTTTAGTGGTATGTGAATTACATATCAATAAAGCTGCAGATTTTTTGGTTAAAAAGTTGTTGTAAAGATTAAACTGAATACCATAATTCCCGAATTAATACCAATCACTGCTGAAAATGATCGCTCTTATTTGTTTTATTTTTCTCATATCTGTGAAAAAAATCACATCAAAGTTAGTTTTAGAATAAGTAAGAAGTAGCTACTGACAATGATACTTAAGACATATTGGAAAAGAGGAACCAGAAAAAGTACTTTGGAAGTTTAATTGCTCTTTTAATATGATTGATTATTCAACTATGATCTTTTTACCTCTCTAAGGAGGGTAACTGAAAAATTACTGTATTATTTTCTAACTAGTTTTTCTCAGTCCTTTTGCAACAAAATCTAATGCTTTTTAGACAATACTTGCCCCATTGTTACTGAATTGAATTAATTATAAGATTCCCCAAATTCTTTGCCAGGAAAGAACACCCTCTGACAAATATTTTGTGTATACTCAGTCTTCCTAGGTTTGAACTTAAAATGCTGGTGTAAATCATTTACATATATAAAGTCTACCTTCTTGACAGAGAGACAGTACAAATGTTCAGCTGCTATTAAATGATAAGAGCATGAACACTGATGTAAAAAAGGCTTATAGTGGATCACTAATAAGAGATGCTGAGTCCTACTCAAAGGCATGAATAACAGGAAAACACAGCTGCTCAAATGAATATATGGGTTACAAGTAGGGAGACACACTATTTATGAGGGTTTG
Organism: Odocoileus virginianus; assembly: GCF_023699985.2. Lineage (NCBI taxonomy): Eukaryota > Metazoa > Chordata > Mammalia > Artiodactyla > Cervidae > Odocoileus > Odocoileus virginianus. Next base: position 84,043,406 of record NC_069674.1, on the reverse strand, counting down.
CCCAGGACTGTCCTGTTTTGAAACTAAAACCTCTCAGTCCAGGGAAACCAGGATGGTTGTCACTGTAATTACACTATGCTGTTTAGTCGCTAAGTTGTGTCTCACTTTTGTGACCCCATGGACTGTAGCCTGCCAGGCTCCTCTGTTCATGGGATTCTCCAGGCAAGAATATTGGAGTGAGTTGCCACTTCCTTCTCCAGTAATTGCACTATATTAGAGTGCAAACATAGTACAAACTTCTATGGTCCCACACAGAGGATGTGCAATAGTCAATATATATTCCTTCTATCTGTAAATATTTTTAAATACTTAAAATCATCACGAGGAAAAAAGTAAACATACCCATAACTGAGCCATCAGGAATGGCAAATTTTAATGTTTAAATTAGACTTTGTTGGTTCTATTTTCATGTGTTAAATTCTAATAGAAATAGCAAATTAAATACAAAGGAAACCATCCAGAATGGGATGAATAGACTTGTCCATCACTGTCCTTTTTATTTCATTAAATCAGACTGAAAAATTGAACTCTCTCACTTCCCCCAGAAGAAATTCGAACATTTCCAGAAGGAACTCTTCCTTTCCCTTCCTCCACCTCTCGCCTTTCATTCAAAGCAGTGAGACACTCAAGGTAGAGGGCTGCGCCACCCTCTGCTGAGACCCTCACTGCTCTGTGAGGGTTGGTGAACTCCACGTGTTCAGCTGCGGAAACCGGCAGGAGGCTCAGAGTTGTGCCCACAGCACCATCTGGTGCCAAGTCGGGGTCCTCCTGGACGGCTGCTCTGGAGCTGGGTGATGGTCTTGCTTCCAGCCCCCTGACTGCCCTAACTGCTGCTGCTGCTGCCAAGTTACTTCCGTCGTGTCCGACTCTGTGCGACCCCATAGACGGCAGCCCACCAGGCTCCCCTGTCCCTGGGCTTCTCCAGGCAAGAACACTGGAGTGGGTTGCCATTTCCTCCTCCAATGCATGAAAGTGAAAAGGGAAAGTGAGTCCGACTCTTAGCAACCCCATGGACCACAGTTTACCAAGCTCCTCCGTCCATGGGATTTTCCAGGCAAGAGTACTGGAGTGGGTTACCATTGCCTTCTCCCATTGCCCTAACTAGTTTGATGTAAAATAGAGATTTGCAGCCATTCTTCTGCATCATCAACCATGGAACTTAAAAACAAACAAACAAAAAAAAAAACACTGATGTCCAGAACCTGTCACAAGAGCCTGGAGTAGAACCAAGTATCATTATTTTTCATAAAAATGTCCCAGAAGATTCTGATGCACAATAAACATTGAGAGCCACTGAGTCATACTTTAAGGTGATAAGAATATATTGCTGAATATTAGGATATTCTCATATGTATGACAATATATATGTTGAATATATTTGTTTCATTTTGCTTGGTTTCAGACAAGCATAAAATGTACATCATAAAATATAGGCAGTTCAAGATGTCCATCTTTACAAGGCAAACCTTCTGGGGCAAAAACAATTATTGGGACATTGTAAGAGGCATGGGATTTCAAGGTGATAAAGGAAACATGTAGGATTCTCTTTCCTGTAAGTGGCATGGCCCTTCCGGGTATAGCCCAGGGATCATTTCGAAGACCAGTGCTACTTTAGGCTTTAAGGGCAAATACTCTCTCCCTTAGCACACTTTGTTGGGGTTTATGTATTCCTCTTTTCTTTCTCTTAGTATCATAAGATCTAGATGGAGACACTTTTGGATACTAAAGTAATACAAAAGCCTGTTTTTAGCATAAACCTTGGTTATGTTAGGTCAAAAGAGTTTCCTTATGTTCAGGGTAGCATTTTCTAGTTTACCACTTACAAACAAACATACATATAGATATATCCCCAAAGAGCACCCCCCTAGTTAACATTTCCCAGTAAAAGCTTTCCAGCTTTTAATACACAAATTTTACATAACATATGAACCTCTCATTAGGGCCTACTGGTAGTCTCTCTAGGAAAAAAAATATGTTTATTTCCCCTAAACTCAAAGGAATATTTTTAACTAAAAACCTAAAGTTCCATGAATCAAAGCCATGTTGTGGCAAAGGGGCTTGCATAACTCAGTGAAGCTATAAGACATGCCCTACAGAGCTGTCTAAGACAGATGGGTCACAGTGAAGAGTTCTGACAAAACATGGTCCCCTCCACCGACCACAGACTTGTGGCAAAGGGGTTTGCATAACTCAATAAAGCTATAAGATATGCCCTGCAGAGCTATCCAAGACAGATGGGTCATAGTGAAGAGTTCTGACAAAACATGGTCCCCTTCATTGACCACAGACTTATTGCGGCAAAGGGGTTTGCATAACTCAAGAAAGCTATGAGCCATGCCATGTGGGAAAAACCAAGATGGACAGGTCATCATGAAGAGTTCTCAAAAACATGGTCTACTAGAGGAGAGAATGGTAAACCACTCGAGTATTCATGCCACAAGAACCGCATGAAAAATATGAAAAGGCAAAAAGATATGACACCAGAAGATGAGCCCCCACTAGTTAGAAGGTGCCCAATATGCTACTAGGGAAGAGTGGAGAAACAGCCCCAGAAAGAATGAAGAAGCTGGGCCAAAATGAAAATGACGGCCAATTGTGGATGTGTTTGGTGGTGAAAGTAAAGTTTGATGCCAGAAAGAACAATATTGATAGGAATCTGGAATGTTAGGTCCATGAATCAAGGTCAATTGGATGTGGTCAAGGAGATGCAAGAGTGAACACTGACATCTTAGGAATCAGTGAGCTAAAATGGACAGAAATTGGTGAATTTAATTAGACGACCATTATATCAACAGATGTGGGCAAGAATCCCTTAGAAGAAATGGAGTAGGCCCCAAAGTCAATAAAAGAGTCTGAAATGCAGTACTTGGGTACAATCTCGAAAATGACAGAATGATTTTAGTTTGTTTCCAATGCAAGCCATTCAGCATCCCAGTAATCCAAGTCTATGCCCCAACCACTAATGCTGAAGAAGCTGAAGTTTACCAGTTCTATCACAAGACCTTCAAGAACTAAAACTGAAAAAGTGTCCTTTTCATCACAGGGGAATGGAAAAGAAAAGTAAGAAGTCAAGAGATACCTGGAGTAATAGGCAAGTTTGCCCTTGGAGTACAAAATGAACAGAGCAAAGGCTAACAAAGTTTGTCAAGAGAAAGCACTGGTCACAGCAAACACCCATTTCCAACAACATAAGAGACAACTCTACACAGGGATATCACCGAATAGTCAATACCAAAATAAGACTGATTATATTCTTTGCAGCCAAATACGAAGAAACTCTATAAAGTCAGCAAAAACAAGACTTGGAGCTGATAGTGGCTCAGATCATCAGCTCTTTATTGCAAATTCATGCTCAAATTGAAGAAACTAGGGAAAACCACTAGGCCATTAAGGTATGACCTAAGTCAAATTGCTTACAGGAGGCAATGACCAGAACCATACCCAAGAAAAAGAAATGCAAGAAGGCAACATCGTTGTCTGAGGAGGCTTTACAAATAGCTGAGGAAAGAAGAGAAGTGAAAGGCAAGGGACAAAGGGAAGGATATACCCAACTGAACACAGAGTTCCAGAGAATAGGAAGGAGGGATAGATAAGAAGGGCTTCTTAAATGAATAATACAAAGAAATAGAGAAAAACAATAGCATGGGAAAGACCAGAGATCTCTTCAAGAAAATTGGAGAGATCAAGGGAGTATTTCCTACAAGGATGGGCTTGATAAAGGACAGAAATGGTAAGGATCTAACAGAAGCAGAAAAGATTAAGAAGCGGTGGCAAGAATACATAGAAGAACTATACAAAAAAGTTCTTGATTACCGGGATAACCATGATGGTGTGATCACTCACCTAGAGCCAGACATCCTAGAGTGTAAATTCAAGTGGGCCTTAGGAAGCATTATTACAAACAAATCTAGTGGAGGTGATGGAATTCCAGGTGAGCTATTTGAAATCCTTAAAAGATGATGCTGTTAAAGTGCTGCACCGAATATGCCAGCAAATTTGGAAAACTAAGAAGTGGCCACAGGACTGGAAAAGGTCAATTTTCATTCCAATTTCAAAGAAGGGCAATGACAAAGAATGCTCAAATTACCATACAATTGTGCTCATTTTACATGCTATTAAATTTATGCTCCAAATTCTTCAAGCAAGGCTTTGGCAGCACATGAACTAGAACTTCCAGATATACAAGTTGGATTTAGAAAAGCAAGAGGAATCAGAGATCAAATTGCCAACATTCCTCAGATCATAGAAAAATCAAGAGAATTCCAGAAAAGCATCTACTTCTGCTTCATTGCCAATGCCAAAGCCTTTGACTGTGTGGATTACATCAAACTGTGGAAAATTCTTAAAGGGATGGGAGTACCAGACGACCTTCCCAGTCTCCTGAGAAACCTGTATATGGGTCAAGAAGCAATAGAACCAGAAGGGGAACAACAGACAGGTTCAAAATTGGAAAAGGAGCACAGCAAGGCTATTGTCATCATGTTTATTTAACTTCTATGCAGAGTACATCATGTGAAATGCAGGCTGGGTGAATCACAACTGGAATCAAGATTGCTGGGAGAAATATCAACAACCTCAGACATGCAGATGATAACACTCTAATGGCAGAAAGTGAAGAGGAATTATAGAATTATAGAGTCTCTTGATCAAGATGAAAGAGTAGAGTAAAAAAGTTGTCTTAAAACTCAACATTAAAGAAACTAAAATCATGGAACCTGGTCCCATCACTTCACGGCAAATAGAAGGAGAAAAAGTGGAAGCAGTGACGGACTTTATTTTCTTGGGCTCCAAAGCCACTGCAGACAGTGACTGCAGCTATGAAATTAAAGATCTTGCTTCTTTGGAAGGAAAGCTATGACCAAACGAGACAACACAATAAAAAGCAGAGACATCACTCTACCAACAAAAATCTATAGTCAAGCTATGGTTTTTCAAGTAGTCATGTACAGATGTGAGAGTTGGACCATAAAGAAGGCTGAGTGCTGAAGAATTGATGTTTTCAAACTGTGGAGCTGGAGAACACTCTTGAGAGCCTCCTGGACAGCAAGGAGATCAAACTGGTTGATCCTGAAGGAAATAAACCCTGAATATTCATCAGAAGGACTGGTGCTGAAGCTGAAGCTCCAATACTTTGGCCACCTAATGCGAAGAGTCAACTCATTGGAAAAGACCCTGATGCTAGGAAAGATTGAGGGCAAGAGGAGAAGGGAGCAGCAGAGCATGAGATCATTAGATAGCATCACTGATTCAATGGACATGAAGTTGAGCAAATTCCGGGAGATAATGGACAGGAAAGCTTGGTGTGCTGCAGTCCATGGGGTTGGAAAGAACTGGACATGAGTTAGTGACCGAACAACAACAGCAAAGTTTCATTTCAAATTCAACCAGCAGAACATCAGAATCATAAGCAGCCACTGCAAAATAAAGATAGTATAAATAAAGGGGTTATGAATTTCTAAGCTACTAGAACTAAGCCATGTTTTTATACATCTATATTAACTATATAGTATTTTATGCACATGTGTTTTAGTAGTTTTCTGTTACATTTGTAGGAAAGAAGTTCAGGGTTTTGTGTGATATATAATACATTTTCATTTTTCTCATTTTAAAATTTGGAAAAACACAAACAGAATATTTGAAATTAAAGGACAAATTACTAACATTATGTATGAAATTGTTCTATCCAGTTGTACTTAGTAGATGAAATTTTTAAGCTACATTGTTCAAGCTTACTCTGTCCTTACAGTTATTTTACACCTGTTTGATTTATAAATTTCTGCTGGAGATGTCATAAAATTGCCAACCACATTTTTAAATTGTCAAATTTTCTTGTAATTTGGGCAGTTTTTTTCTTCACAAGGCTAAAGGCTTTATTGTTAAGACTACATACATTTCTGCTGTTGCTGTTTACTTGCTAAGTCATGTCCGACTCTTTGCGACCCCATGGACTGTAGCCCGCCAAGCTCCTCTGTCCATGTGATTTCCCAGGCAGGAATACTGGAGTGGGTTGCCATTTCCTTCTCCAGGGGATCTTCCCAACCCAGGAACTGAACCCATGACTCTTTTATTGCAGGCAGATTGTTTACCACTGAATCATCAGGGAAGCAGTAGTTATGTTTCTTCAATGGATTTTCTCTTTCTTTTTCTCTAGCATTTCTCTTTATCACTATAAATGTTTTTTGACCTAAATCTTATTTTATGTGGTATTAATACTGCCATACCAACATACTTTTCATTATTGTATTTCACAATTTTAAGGCACATTTTTTACACAGTTTAAAATCTTAGAAATCAAAATGCATAGACAATTAATGTCAGAGTAGAGGTGACTTTCTGTTTTCTGGTATTTCAGGGTGTGTTTTAAAATGGAATGGTGCCTGAAACTCAGGGAAATTCAGTATTTGTGTGACATCTTTTTCTTTTTATTTCAGCACTTTTGGTTGGTTATTAGATATGCTACCATAAACAGCTAACAGCTAGACTTCTAAGAATTCACATTGATTGTTAATCTCTGTCTTTAAATAGTTGAATTCTATCATTTTATAATCATTTAAAAGTCATTAAATGTCATGACTTTTACTTATTTCTACCACCTCATATCGTATGTTTACTTGTTTGCTCTTTACTTATTTTTCTTTCTTTTATTGGTTTGATAAAATTTTCAATATTCCTTTTATTCCCTATTCCAAGTTTCGAAACATATATCATGCGTCTCTTTAGCCTCCTGGTGAGACTATGGAGGAGGAGTCTCGGTCTTCTCTTAAGAAGTAAAAAGCTGAACCTGAGTTACTAAGAAAGTGTTATATGTACAGAGGTTTATAATTTGCTGTTTTAAGAATTAATAAGACACTGAAAAATTGCTCTTTAAAATTCCACCACTATCTATCTACAACATCTATTTTAAGTTCTTATAAGACTGTAATATCTATTTTACATTAGTATATTATCATTATTACAATATATATCCTACAATATCTATTGCAAGCTTTTATAAGACTACATAAAAACATGTATTATTCTAAAATATATATTCTGATAGTCAAACAATAACCAAAACGAACATTCCAACTTAACCAAAGAGACAAATTGACTGAAAATGACATGTAATCATGGACGAAAGACAAGAATATAATGAGGTTTCTTTGGATAAGGTTGGATGTCCAAGCTAAAAATGAGATAGCACTTAGAAAATATATGGAACATTTAACTAGATTTTAATCTATGAAGAAAATTTTTAAAAGAATACCTAAATCTGCTTAGTCACAAAGGGAAAAGGGTAAACACAGAGAATACAGTAAATATCACTATTGATATTTAAAAATCATTGTGAATAAAGTAATACAAAATAAAGAGACTGAAAATAAGGGAAATTTGATAGTAGAAAGAGTTTGTCTAATGTAGGTTAACTTAAACTTGCAGTAACTAGTAACAGCTAAAGATTACTAGGTATACCACGTGCTAGGTAGTGTTCTAAGTGCTTTACATCTGTTATCTCCTCTAACCTGCAGAGTAGGTAAGTGATATTATTATCTCCATTTTGCAGTGAGGGAAACTGGGGTATGTAGAGATTAGTTTACTTACCTAATGTCATACAGCAAAGAAGTAAAAGAGTCAAGAGCCAAAGTGCAAAAATATTACTCTGGGGTCCACATTGTCAAAGAGTACAGCCAGAGTAATCTGTAGGCAATGTCCCTGAAAATCCTACAGTAGAAGGCCTTGAGTAGCTCCCCAGAAGGACCAGCTGCAATAACTGCCACCACACGGCCAGAGCGCCGGGTACATGCGTAACTGTATTCCAGCTCAGTAAAGCCCTGCGCATTGGTTTCTCATGTTGTTTTTCTTCCTAACATCTTCATGCTGCCTCTCCATGACCCCTGGTAACCTAAAGGCATATTTGATTCTCATAAACTCAAAGGGACCTACTAACTGGGATGTTTTTGAGTTTTACAATATAAGTAAGATGAAGCATTTGGTATGTTGCTTTTGGTATGAAGCATACCAACGCTCTAAATGGGTCTGGAAACTTTCAACCTAAAAACTGGTCCATAAGTATAAAATATTTAATGCCAAACTAAGTAACTAGAAGTTAGAATAAATCATTAATCAGGAAAACAACATGTGAATTTACAGCTGTGGTCAGGATGGAGCACCATAAAAATGTAGTATCATATTGAAAATTGGGTAAGATAATAAAATAAATAAAGGGAGCCCAAAATACTGAAAATGAAAGATTAATCTGTTATATTTAAATTCACTGGAAAAGGTTTTAAAATACTCTCTGGAAATTTTGAGAGGATTCACTTGAAGAAAATAAAAATATCTAAGGACTGATTTGAGGCGTTTGAATAATTTCATTTTTAAAAAAAGGAAGAATGAACATATAAAATCCCTTAGGAGATCTAAACAATAATTTTAAAAATCATTCATAAAAACATTCATCACCACACAATTTTGATGTCAAAGTAAATTAGTATAAATATCCCATAATGTAGAAAAAATTGAATGGATTACAAAACACCCCCTCATTAGAACATTATACAGTCATTAAAGGTAACCTTGGTGGAAGTATGTAATAGCAAGAAGTTTTGGGTTTTTTTTTTTAATAAGTTATGCTTGGATGCACTGAAATGGAGAGGAGCTGGGGGCAGACAGGTAGGACTGCACTGGAGGGAGTTGAAATGAAAGGTCAGAGATGCACTTTTTAATTTTTTTAAGGATAATCGCTTTACAGAATTCTGTTGTTTTCTGTCATAAATCAACAAGAATCAGCCATAGACACACCCATGTCCCCTCCCTCCTGAACCTTCCTCCCATCTCCCTCCCATCCCACCCTTCTAGTATTGTCACAGAGCCCCTGTTTGAGTTCCCTGATTCACACAGCAAATTCCTGTTGGCTTTCTATTTTACATATGGTATTGTGAATTTCCATGTTACTCTCTCCATATATCTCACCATCTCCTTCTTCCCTTCCCACCATGTCCATAAATCAGTTCTCTATGTCTGTTCTCCATTGCTGCCCTGAAAATTATTTCATCAGTACCATCTTTTAGATTCCATATATATATGCATCAGTATATACTATTTACATTTCTCTTCTGTCTTACTTCAATCTGTATAATAGGCTCTAGGTTCATCCACCTCAATAGAACTGACTCAAATTTGTTCCTTTTTATAGCTGAATAGTATTCCATTGTATTTATGTACCACAGATTGTTTATCCATTCACCTGTCGATAGACATCTAGGTTGCTTCCACATTCTAGCTATCGTAAATAGTGCTGCAATGAGCAATGGGATAAATGTGTCATTTTCAATTTTGGTTTCCTCTGAGTATATGCCTTGGAGGTCATATGGTGGTTTTATTCCTAGCTTTTTAAAGAATCTCCATTCCGTCTTCCATAGTGGCTGTATCAATGTACATTCCCACCAGCAGTGCAAGAGGGCTCCCTTTTCTCCACACCCTCTTCAGCATTTGTTTATAGACTTTTTCATGATGGCTATTCTGACTTGCGTGAAGTGGTATCTCATTGTAGTTTTGATTTGGATTTCTTTAACAATGGAGATGTTGAGCATCTTTTCATGTGTTTGTTAGCCATCTGTATGTCTTCTTTGGAGAAATGACTTTTTAGGTGTTTTCTCCCACTTTTTGATTGGGTTGTTTGTTTTTCTGGAATTGAGTTGTATGAGCTGCTTGCATATTTTGAAAATTAATTCTTTGTCAGTTGTTTCTTTTGCTATTATTTTCTCCCATTCTGAGGGTTGTCCTTTCACCTTGTTTGTAGTTTCCTTTGCTGTGCAAAAGATTTTAAGCTTAAATAGGTCCCACTTGTTTATTTCTGTTTTTATTTCCTTTACTCTAGGAGGTGGGTCATAGAAGAACTTGCTTTGATTTACGTCATCGAGTGTTCTGCCTATGTTTTCCTCTTAGAGTTTTATAGTTTCTGGTCTTATATTTAGGTATTTTAATCCATTTTGACTTTATCTTTTTGTATGGCATTAGGAAGAGTTCTAATTCCATTCTTTTCCATGTAGCTGTCCAGTTTTTCCAGGATCATTTATTGAAGAGGATGTCTTTACCCCATTGTATATTCTTGCCTCCTTTGTCAAAAATAAGGTGCCTATAGTTGCATGTGTTATCTCTGGGCTCTCTATCTTGTTCCATTGGTCTGTATTTTTGTTTTTGTGTCAGTGCCGTACTGCCTTGATGACTGTAGTTTTGTGGTATACTCTCAAGTCAGGAAGGTTGATTCCTCCAGTTCCATTCTTTCTCAAGACTGCTTTAGCTATTCAGGGTCTTTTGTGTTTCCATATGAATTGTGAAACTTCTTGTTCTAGTTATGTGAAAAATGCCATTGGTAATTTGATAGAGATGGCATTGAATCTGTAGATTGCATTTGGTAGTATAGTCCTTTACACAATATTGATTCTTCCTACCTAGGATCATGGACTATCTCTCCATCTGTTTATGTCATCTTTGATTTCTTTCATCAGTGTCTTATAATTTTCTGTGTCCAGTTCTTTTGTCTCCTTATGTAGATTTATTCCTGGATATTTTATTCTTTTTGTTGCAATGGTGAATGGGATTGATTCCTTAATTTCTCTTTCTTATTTTTCACTGTTAGTATATTTATATTATATTATATATATTATATATTGTTAGTATATATATTATTTTTATAAGACTATGTTGAAATGAAAAAACTTAAATATGGTAGAAAATTATGAAAAGCCATGAAGAGAAACAGGACAGGAATATTCAAAGACTGACATACACAATAATACTACCAGTACATTTGCTTAAGTGGCAAGACTCTTACAGTGATTTTCATTTTCCTTTTCTATATTTTTTAAATTTCAATGAGTGTATATTAGTTGATTATGAAAATATTATTTCACATAGAGAGGACAGTAGTGATTAAATCATACCTAATGCCTAAAGATGGATATGTTTAAAGCAAAAATAGGATGAAGGGGAAACCACAATGAGAACAAAGAAAAATTCTTAAAATTGATATGAACTCTAGTATGAATTAATATTTCATGGAAATTCCTTGATTCCTTTACCCTATAGGACCAGCAACCTACTGATTCTATCACTGTTTCACTGCCTCTCACCTGTTTCCTCTTCAAATAGTTCTTCTTCTATTTAGTCTCAATGACAAGAATGGTCACTACAATCACCTTCCTACCTTCCTCCTTAACTCTCCAAATGTTTCTACAAGTTCTATCAATACTAACCAGTGCACCCATACCTTGGTGAAACCCCACACTGAACCTATTAACCATAATCCAGAAAGTGCTCATAGATGAAGAAAAGCACACAGATTAACCCCAGGTGGTTAGTTCCTAGTGTTGCCAGGAAATCTTACTTAAAAGTCCCAGGCACATACATGCACCCCTTCTTTCTTGTTGAATCTCTAACACCCTCCTTTGTTTTCATTTTGAGCTGATAATTTTGCTTCATATTTTACTGAGGGGGAAAAAAAAAGCATTCAGAGAGAACTTCCACCTGTTCTTACCAACACATCTTTTAAACTACCTATATTTGGATCATGCATTTGGGTTTCTTTCCTGTTCAGTTCAGTCGCTCAGTCATGTCCGACTCTTTGCGACCCCATGAATTGCAGCCCACCAGGCCTCCCTGTCCATCACCAACTCCTGGAGTTTACTCAAACTCATGTCCATCAAGTCAGTGATGTCATCCAGCCATCTCATCCTCTGTTACTGAGGATGAACTGCTGGTACTGCCAGTCAAGTATCCCTGGCTCCACAGATAGGCAGGTTCCATTCCTAGTAACCTATTCAAAGAAATGCATCAAAAACTCTCTTTCTCTTTCTGGCATCACAAGTGTATTCTCTTCTTCTGCATCTTTCCCATATACACAAAAACACATTGATACTTTGGACATCTTTTTAAAAGGTCAACCAAACCATCTTGACCTTAGTATATCCTCGAGGTTCCACCCATTTCCCATCTTCCCTTTATAGCAAAAACACACAAACATACCTTCTCTGCTCATTCATAATTATTTATTCCTTACTCTCAGAGCCCTCCCATCATTTTTACCTACTCTCCATTCCATCAGAAGTGCTCTTGTCAAGGTCACCTATGACCTCTCATTGCCAGTTTCAATGGTAATTTATCATTCAGTGTCTTTAATCCACCAACATCATGCAATGTAGCTTATTACTCTCTCCTCCTTGAACAGTCAGATCACTCAGATCATATGATTCATTTATTCAAAACCTTGCAATGGCTTCCTTTCTCAACCAAGCAAAAGCCAAAGTCATATGATCCATATGAACTTAGTCCAAAACACCTGACCCCATAACCTGTCTGAGGTCATCTTCTATACCCTCTCCTTCATCAAGTGACTCTCTTCACACACTGGCCTTCAGTTCAGTTCAGTTCAGTTCAGTCGCTCAGTTATGTCTGACTCTTTGCGACCCCATGAATTGCAGCACGCCAGGCCTCCCTGTCCATCACCAACTTCCAGAGTTTACTCAAACTCATGCCCATCGAGTCGGTGATGCCATCCAACTATCTCACCCTCTGTCATCCCCTTCTCCTCCTGCCCCCAATCCCTCCCAGGATCAGGCCTTACTGTTCTTCAAACACAATAGGCACATTCCTGCCTCATGGGCTTTATGCTTGTTGCTTTCTCTGCCTAAAAATCCCTTTCCCCAGATATCTATGGTGACTTCATCAGCATCTTTATATGCTTACCAAAATATCACCTCATAAATGACACCTTCCTTGGCCCCTTGACTGAAATTATTAATACACATCCTTCATTGCATTTGTCTATCTTCTTTTTCTCCATGCCACCTATAACCTCTAACATGCAATATATATGACTAATTTATTTTATGTCCTATATTTCCTACACTAGAATATAAGCACCATAGACTAAAGACATTTATTTGTCTATTTTGTTCACTGCTGTATCCCTAGGATCTAGATAAGTTTCTAGTGTATAGGAGGTACTCAGCAAAATATGCAGCAAAATGAAAGAATGAACTTCCACTTGAGAACTGAGAAAGTAAAGAGCTGGATTAACAGACCAAAAATTATGTGCAACAAATCAATGGAATTGTGAAGGTTTTCTAGGTGGTTTGCAAATGTGGCATTGCTTTGACTAGATGGACCTTTGTTGGTAAAGTAATATCTCTGCTTTTTAATATGCTGTCTAAGTTGGTCATAACTTTCCTTCCAAGGAGCAAGCATCCTTTAATTTCATGACTTTGGTCACCATCTGCAGTGATTTTGGAGCCCCCAAAATAAAGTTGCTCACTGTTTCCATTGTTTCCCATCTCTTTGCCATGAAGTGAAGGGACCAGATGCCATAATCTTCATTTTCTAATGTTGAGTTTTAAGCCAACTTTTTCACTCTCTTTCACTTTCATCAAGAGGCTCTTTAGTTCTTCTTCACTTTCCGCCATAATGGTGGTGTCATCTACATATCTGAGGTTATTGATATTTCTCCCAGCAATCTTGATTTCAGCTTGTGCTTCATCCAGCCCAGCATTTCTCATGATGTACTCTGCATATAAGTTAAATAAGCAGGGTGACAAAATGCAGCCTTGGCATACTCCTTCCCTAATTTTGAACCAGTCTGTTGTTCCATGTCCAGTTCTAACGGTTGCTTCCTGACCTGCATTCAGATTTCTCAGGAGGCAGGTCAGGTGGTCTGGTATTCCCATGTCTTTAAGAATTTTCCAGTTTGTTTGATCCACACAGTCTAAGGCTTTGGTGTAGTCAATAAAGCAAAAGTAGATGTTTTTATGGAATCCTCTTGCTTTTTTGATGATCCAACAGATGTTGGCAATTTGATTTCTGGTTCCTCTGCCTTTTATAAGTCCAGTTTGAACATCTGGAAGTTCATGGTTCAGGTACTGTTGAAGCCTGGCTTGGAGAATTTTGAGCATTACTTTGCTAGCGTATAGTTTGCTAGAGATGAGTACAATTGTGCGGTAGTTTGAGCACTCTTTGGCATTGCCTTTCTTTGGGATTGGAATGAAAACTGACCTTTTCCAGTCCTGTGGCCACTGCTGAGTTTTCCATATTTGCTGGCATAGTAAGTGCAACACTTTCACAGCATCATCTTTTAGGATTTGAAATAGCTCAACTAGAATTCCATCACCTCCACTAATTTTGCTTGCAGTGATGCTTCCTAAGGCCCACTTGACTTCACATTCCAGAATGTCTGGCTCTAAGTGAGTGATCACACCATTGTAGTATCTGGGTCATGAAGATCTTTTTCGTATAGTTCTTCTGAGTATTCTTGCCACCTCATCTTAATATCTTCAGCTTCTGTTAGGTCCATACTGTTTCTGTTGTTTATTGTGCTCATCTTTGCATGAAATGTTCCCTTGGTATCTCTGATTTTCTTGAAGAGATCTCTAGTCTTTCCCATTCTATCGTTTTCCTCTATTTCTTTGCTCTGATCACTGAGGAAGGCTTTCTTATCTCTCCTTGCTATTCTTTGGAACTTGGCATACAAATGGGTGTGTCTTTCATTTTCTCCTTTGCCTTTAGCTTCCCTTTTTTTCACAGCTATTTGTGAGGCCTCGTCAGACAACCATTGTGCTTTTTGCATGTCTTTTTCTTGGGAATTGTCTTGATCACTGCCTCCTGTACAATGTCATGAATCTCCATCCATAGTTCTTCAGGTACTCTGTCTATCAGATCTAATCCCTTGAATCTATTTGTCATGTACACTGTATAATAACCACAGTACCAAGCTTAAGGTGTTAAAAAATAAATCAGGGCTATTTTATATGTTTGTCCAAATATATGTATACAGTATCACTTTTGTCTTCTGAATATTAAAGATAATTACATTCATGCTAAATTAAATGCTTAATTGTGAGCAGTTTTCTGCTTGGCTTTCTTTGAAACATTTTAATTGTACTACTTTATTATTTAATATTTGTATAATAATTAAGGCCATACATTAACAAATAAATTGTTACTGGATCTTGATATTAAAGAAAATTTTTTTCTCAATACAAATTTTTCAGAACTGACAAATGAATTTAAGAGTCAAGGCATAATAAACAAACATCCCTCTTTTTTTCAAAAAGGAAATGGCAGTGTCTTTATCCATTCCCACAGCCTGCACAGATAATTCTAAACATGAAAAATCTGGAACAGTTCATGGCTTCAAAACAGCAACAAAGCCAAAATCTGTTAGTTTTTGTCAAACCAATAAAAATTGAAAGATTTTCAATGCAAGCTTTTTTTCCCCTATAATAACCCACTCTTTCATTTTTGAGAGGTTCCTATGAACTGTCAATGACAGAATAATCACTGCACCTATTCCTGTGACTTATGCTGTTACAAAATTCAATTTGACAATGACAAGAAAAATGAGTACTACCCGCAATAATGTTTGCTTTCTGTTTTGTGAAAGACAGTATTTTCCCACAAAACACAACTGGTACTGTAACAGAAAACCCATAAACAAGGGTGGTATTAAAAACTCAGATAACAAAGCACCAATATTTTATGAATGGCTTGCTCACCTTTCTCTTGCACCAGCTGCTCTGATCTGAATATTCTCCCTTAGTAGACATTTTATCCACATCTGCAAATGACCAGCAGTAACACAGCTCCCACTGTATAACTCAGAGTCCAGTAAAAAAAAAAAAATGAGGTCTTTCAAGCATAGAAGTCTGAAAGAGTGAAAATTCAGAGTGAACTAACCTAGATGTTGACACCTGCAGGAAGGAGCTATTATTCCCAGGCCAAGGAAAGAAAAGGGAGGATAAGATTGTAGAACCCAGTTGCCCACTTGTTAGTGGATTCGTGTGGTCCTTCAAGAGACCCTGGAAACACCAAGTAGGGGTCCTGTGTCAGTACTTGGACTACAAATAAGGTGCTGGAGAGAGCTTGGTGGCTGGAAATACAACTGGGCCTTGTATAGCTGGTGCTCAATTGCTGAGGAGGTACCACTCAGCTGGAGCCGAGGTTACCGAAGATCTCTACTGCAGGTTCTGGTGTTGGTATAGCCAGAGTACACCAAAAGATGGGTGTGTGAATTAGGGAGGAATTCTGTACTGTGTTATTGAAATGGTCAGAGGATGCTTGGAGTTCATAACTTTTTGCTGCTGCAGATGGAGGCCCAGAAGCTGAAAGCAGGAAGTGATTCACTTTCCCCCTCCTTCATTTCTCAGTCTCTCGGCAGGACTTACCATTGGCAAGACCTAACTAGATCTTGCTGGCAATAAAAACCTAGAAAGACAATCTGTAGGGTATCACAAACCTACAACATACAGAGGAGCAGAGAAGGACAGAAATGGAGGCTAAGGGCAAACAGGCAAAGGGCTCACATGTCCTTTCTTCTACGCGATTTTCCTTAGTGTTTATTTAACATGCTGCTGCTGCTGTTTACTTGCTAAACTGTATCTGACTCTTTGTGACCCCATGGACTCTAGTCTGCCAGGCTCGCTGTCCATGGAACTTCCCAGCCAAGAATACCAGAGTGGGTTTCCTTTTCTTTCTCTAGAGGATCTTCCTGACCCAGGGATCGAATCCCCTGCTTAGCAGGCTGATTCTTTAGCACTGAGCCACTTGGGAAGCCCCATTTATTTGACATGACTATACCTAAGTTTGCTAATGACAATCTGGCATCTCATCTTTATCATCATCTTACTAAAGGAATAAAATAAATAAATATGAAAGAAATAAATGAAAGACAAGGATATAATATATATATAATATGTAACATATAACCATAAACTAGTGACCTTATTTAAGTTGGCTATTGAAGTAATTCTACTTTTCAACTCTATTAAAGGCACATTTAATAGATTTATGCAGGTTACAAAATGTCTCTTTCCTTACTATCATAAAATCATTTAATATTCTATTTAAACCTTCATAATTATGTTGACAGTATATGATGTTATTTAACAGATAATTTATACAAGAAGTACACAAACAAGAAAAATGTATTACCCTGTGGTAGATTAAAAATGATTTCCAATTCAACTGTGTTGTCCTCTCACTGAAATTCCACTTGAATCCAAATGGGCCTTAGTGATTTGCTTGACTAATAGAGTGTGGGAAAAGCAATGTTTTGAGATTTCCAAGTCTCCATCATAGAAAGTCTTGGAGGCTCTGTCCAATTCTCTTTGAAAACTTGCTCTGAGTGAAGTCAGCTGCCACGTCATAAGTCTGACTGCTCCGAGGCCATCGTGCTGGATAGCCTACATACAGGTACTCTGGTCAACAAGCTCAGCTAAGTCCCAACTTCTAGTCACATTTGCAAAATACCAGGTGAGAATATGAAGCCATCATGAGCCCTCTAGACCAGTCCACCTGCAACCTTCGAGCCACAATCTGTACTATATAGGCCAAGGTTTGGGGTAGTTTGCTATATAGCAAGAGAAGGTGAAACAAGGTCTTTCTAATGAGTAAAACAAGTACACTAAAGAAAATTATCCATGTTAAATGTAGTCAGGTTATTATAGTACTAAAGTAATTAAGTCACAGTACTCATGAGGTTTCAGAGATGAAATATTTCATATCTTACTGATGAAATTGCAATTATTACAGTATTTGAGATTTACCATTTTGACAATTTGAGCCTGTTACAAGTTGAGCTTATGGCCCCTCACTGTGATGAGCCTTCATGACACTGAGAGGAATCATAACAATTTATATTTGTAGTTTTATATTCTTTTTCTCAAAGATCCCCTTTCCCCAAGTTATATAAATTTCATGCCTCACAAAATAGAGTCTGTCCTTGGGGATTGTACATGAGTGTGCATGGTGAGTTGCTTCAGTTACATCCTACTCTTTGCGACCCTATGGACTGTAGTCTGTCAAGCTCCTCTGTCCATGGAATGCTCCAGGCAAGAATACCGGAGTGGGTTGCCATGCCCTCCTCCAGGGGATCTTCCCAACCCAGGGATTTGAACACACATCTCTTATGTCTCCTGCATTGGCAGGAGGATTCTTTACCACTAGCACTACCTGAGAAGCCCACCTTGGGGAATACACATCAGTGAGTAAAATAATTACTTTAATCCTTCTAAATAATTTTTATTCTCCCTAAGAAAGTAATTCAAAAGTAAGAGGGATAGCTATGTTTATAAAATTCTCTATCATAGCATTATATGTAATAGAAAAATAAACTGAAAATGACCCAAATGTTCTTTAATAGATGAATAATTAAGTATATTATAAGCTATGAACTTAGAGCATAATGTCCTCTTTTAGCAAAATAGCTGCAGAACCTCTAACATGAGAAATAGTATGTCTAAGTGAAAAGGTTAATCTTGAAAGTTTATATAAACTATGATTGAAAGTATAAAAATGTGCATATTACAGATAAAAACTGAAAATAAATTTGGAGAAGTGAAGAAAACAGTTATATCAAGGTGATAGTTATAAGGTGCAACTTTGTCTTCAATTTTTTAATTGACATTTCTCTTCTAAGTTGCATCCCATTACAGTCATTGATGCAAGTTCTCTAAGAAATCAGCTTCTGAGGTTTTATGAGCTATCTTGTAAAAGATGCAGCTAGACTAAGGAAGTTACTATAATGTCAAAAACTAGGGAAAGCAGGCCAGGTTGTGGAGGCCTACTTCTCACTTCTTTGCAAAATGTGACGTGGAAAAATAAACGTGTCATTAAGAAGGTAAACTCAGACTCTTGGGGAAGTTCGACTTCTTTCTATTCCCTTTTTGTCTCATGAACAGCAAAGTAAAACCATCAGGAGCCAGAAATCAAAAGGCCAACACTATTCTCCATCCCTGTATCTACCATCTTTACACAATAGGGATGTGTCTGCACACACAAATACATACTCACACACACACAGTTTCAAGTAGATATATTTAAATAAAACATTGACTACCGTAACGTAATCATTTCTTTAGACACTGTGGAGTGGTAAATGAATGGGAAAGAATGAGACCTGGAGGCCACTTCTGGGTTTGTGACCAGCTGGTTATATGACCCACAGTGACTCATTGCTTGCTGAGAGTCTCATGTCTCCATCTGTAAAATGAGAGGATCTTCATGATGTGACCATCAAGATCTCACCTCCTGTCACCATCATCTGACTGTTCACAAATGATATGGAATCCATTTTAAAAGCAGGGAACTTAGGAAGTCATGGTGCTCTGAGGGGTTTTATCTTTCTTTTATATAATAACCTTAGATGATAGAATTTTAGATGATAAAATTTTAGGTGATAGAACTGAAAAGGAAGCCAAGTTCTGACAATGGTGGCAGAGGCAAGAAACCCAACTTTTTTTCTCTTCTCCAAACTTAGAAAATAGTACAACCAAGTGATGCCCCCTTCTATGTTCTTTCTTTTTAGTTTTCCTTGGAGATAAACACAAGGGGAAGCATTTTAATCTGGTCCCATGGCAAAGGAATAAAGAGCCTCTTAGCAGGCCTCATTCCTTTCAGTGCATCCTTAAAAGCTACACCTGAGGCACGCAGGTGCTGGCTGAAGGCCAGCTCAGCGTCTGGGCTCTGCAGGCTGAGGTCCAGCAGAAAACCATGAAAACAAGACCATGTCAGGAATTTTATTTCCACACAAAATATCATTTTGCTATGTTCACAAACAACAAAGAAAATCTCCCTTTTAGACATGTTCTCACAAAGTCAATTTAAAATTGCCCATCATGTCGTTTCCATTAAAAGCCATGCCAATCCTAGAAGAGGGTATATGAATCCTTCACAGCATCCAATTCTAGCCTTATCTCTAAATCAATTCCAGTAAGTGGGCAGCTTTAAAAGTAAAGCATGTTGTTCTAGCCTGTCATCAAAATGGTCTTTACAGAGTGAAGGCTTAGCACTACTTCCTTGGTTTTTACTCCTGGTAAAGATATGACCATACATGTAATTTCCCTATATTTCTGTAAATCTGTAATCAGGAAACTTGTCCATTATGTTTCATATAAAGCCATGTATGACAAATTATTCTCCAATTTGGGGGATAGAAAATGTTTCTTCCTCCGAATTTTAATCTTTTCTCTTATTAAAAGACTAGTTTCATCTACCTCATGAATCTAGAGCGTGTTATACAGAGTAAAGTCAGAAAGAGGAAAACAAATATCGTATATTAATGCATATATATGGAATCTAGAAAAACGGTACTGATCGACCTATTTGCAGGGCAGAAATAGAGATTTTTTTTTTTTAAACACAGAGAACAGACTTACGGACCCACTGGGGGAAAGAGAGGGTGGGATGAATTGAGAGAGCAGCAGTGAAATATATACATCACCATATGCAAAATAGATAGCTCTCTGTGTAACACAGAGAGCTCAATCTGGTGCTCTGTGACAACCTAGAGGGGTGAGATGGGGTGGAAAGTGGGAGGGAGGGGATATATGTATACCTAGGGCTGATTTATGTTGATATATGGCAGAAACAAACACAACATTGTAAAGTAATTATCCTCCAATTAAAAATAAATAAAAATTTTAAAAAAGATTAGTATTGCCTCATGCTTTGGGTTTTACCTTAGCTAGGGAAGATTAGACTGAGATTTTGTACACTAAAATAGATTCTCATATCCCTGATTTTTTTGTTTAATATAATTAATCTCTTCACCCAACCTACTATACCTTGCCATTATTTTATGAGGCTTAACTTTTATTGTTAATGGTTTTCAATTTTATTATGTATGTATATTTTGTGATTTGGTGCTTTAAGTCACATTGGGGAAAGGTAGTGTATAAATATATAACAATGTATGTTGGTATACATATACAGAAAACTTATCTTTAGAAATGAAAGGACCTTAGCAATAAGTGAATGTTTTCGAACATAATTCTCTCATGTGTAGAAGAACAATTCCTGAAAATGAAATATTGTGCAAGACTTAAAGAAATAAATTTTGGAAAGTAATAAAAGAAAAACTCATCTGGTCGACAGGTAAGGGGAGAATAGCCCACAACCTTCACCTTGCTAGCCACCACTTTCACTGCAGTGGGAGCTCTGAAATCACTCCATAGAACCTCTAGTTCTCATGATACATATCTGATAAGTATCAGTCAAATTCACTTGTCATCTTCTATAAATACGGAAACTGCTGTGGCTTATCTAAAAACACTTACAGAGGTGGTGATAAGGTCCACATCAGTTCTCAGGTTCCGTGAATGCCAGATGTTTATGTTTGTCACAACAGAAAGGTTAATCCCGATATGAGCTTTACATTAAAATTGTGGTATTTGAAAAGGATTGGATAATTTTTAATTTTGTTAAAAATTAAAGAGAGTCTAAGGTTTTCTTAACAACACAGTAATCATGATTTTTTTTTTTTTTTTTGCTCCTCCCAGGCCCTCCCAGGGGTAAAACAGGCAATATCTTCTTTTCAGGTTTGCTTTCAATTGGTTCTGTGCCTTGCCTATTTCCTATGTGAAACTAACAGATGTAAACTTTTTGACTCTCTTGAGTAAAAATCATGTGACTGCATTTTTTGTGTATTAAATAAGCAGAGCTAAGATAAAGATTCTGTGGAATCTTAATGACAACTTATTTTTCTTTCTTGGACATTTTAAAATGTTGAGCTGACTCTGATTTTTCACATAATATATATCAAATTCTTTTGTCTGCTAGTAAATCTGTACATGTCCTTGTGTTCCCACTATCAATAAACTGAGGACTGAGAAAACTTGAGAGCATAGTTTATTTCACAAATGCTTCTAGACAAAAACTAAGAAAGGAGAATGTAATTATATGATATACAAAGATTTCAGACAAACTTTATCTTGTAAAGTTTTAAAAATCCATATTTGAAAAATGAAATTTAAAGTCATTATTCTTCACACTCAACTTCAGATGAAACAGAAAAATTTTAAACAAATTTTGATCATCTAATAGTAGACTTAACATTTTGGTTTTTAGGAGAAATTCTTCCAAAGCTATCATTTATTATCTACTTTCATCCTTATAATATATAGGATTCCTTTGTCCACTAGAATATATATGTGATTTCATTTATAGAAATATTTATTTAATAAAAACCATTTCAACATAAATGATTTCATGGATCATAAGAAGAACATAGCACTCTCTAGTGATGAAACACTGAGACACCAAAGTCATGAGGCAGACTGCCTTCCAGTTACTAGACTGACTCATCCAGGTAGAGAAAGAAGGAAGTTCTGAAATCTGGGTATTCGCAAAGAAACCTCAAGAGGACTACATACATCTGGATGTCCCAGAGAACACAGGATACCCCGGGCATGAAGGAAACTGGTGGGAAGAGAAGCAAACTGTTGCCAAAAAGATATTAGATCAAAGCAATGCCTGATCCCTTTTCATGAGTGATGGGAAAAACCTGGCACTAATTAAACTAGTGCCTGGGTAAAGTCCCAGGGACTTTTCTGAACCAGAATTAAGCATTGGATCCAAACGCAAAATGGCAGATCAAGAGGGATAAAGAGCCAAGTGTATCCAAACAGTTTCAGGTTGTAAACAATGAACAAAGCAGTACAGCCAAGGAATCAGTTTAATGGATGCTGGTCTCCTAGTGGGCGGAGGGGATGAAAAGAAATCAGCTGCCCAAGGTAAACGCTGAAGGCTTATTTGGACAAGTGAACATCCTGCCCAGGCTCCACCTTTTGATAATTCAAACATGATTTGATAAGCTCCCGAAGTCTGCCCCTGGTCCAAGCCTCCCTCTGGAGTTCTCAATACAGATCTCAGCCTCAATTTTAATCTCTTCATTTCCATTCTAATGAAGCAATATTTTTATAAGGGTTACCAATTTATAAGTCAAATTATATTTATATTATCCAAATAATTCAATTAGAAGAATAAACCCCATACCCCCCAAGCAGCCTTGATATAGAACGAATCCTTCAAGGATGAGACAAAATAAGATTGAAAAATAATAATCTGAATCAGCAAAACAATGAAGAGTTCATGAAAAAGATCTATATGAATCCTTTGTCAATAGATGCATGATGCTGAGACTGCTGGGAGAGGCTTTTCTAAGTTATTAAAGATAACAAAATACTTTTAAAATGCAAAGCTGTTTATAAATACTGGATTCCATTTGAGTTACTATTCTCCTGGCAGTAAAATGGAGGATAGTAATAATTGTAATTTGAATTTATGGAGGGCCTATCATCTCAGACACTTGTGCTTTTGAAAGTCAGTTCATTAATCCTCAGGACTGTCTTAGCAGAAAAAGTAACCAGAGTACTAGCTCCTTTTGCAGATAAGAAATTGAGACACAGACAGATTATGTGGTTTATACAATACTCGCACAAAGAAGCTGGAAGTAGAAGAGAAAATCGTTAGCTACAAAGGTGGGAATGTGGTCCACAGATAAAGAGTTGGTAGATTTGACTTTCTCCTGCTTAGGCACATTAAAAAAAAAAGCACCATCCCAGCCAAAGCTATCAGGGCAAAGGGGATTTATACACATAAGGGACTTGAGAGTATATGGCAGAGAATGTGGCAGCAGCTCAACCCAGGACATAGCGCTGAAGTTACAGGTAAAGGTGTGGCCTGCCTTGCCCAGCACAGTGGACACTCTGGCACCCTCCTGACCTGTGCTCTAGTACTATCCTCCCCACCACATCCTCCAACAACGTGAAGATCACTGCACAAACATGAAGAAATAATCATTTAGAACCATGCTTTAAAATAGGATTAGAATGAGGGGATAAGAATCCGCTTGCAATTCTTATCACTTGCTTTTAATAAAAAATAGATTGTATTTCAAATTAGTTTTGTTTATACTGAAAGGCTTAGATTTTAAAATGAATAAAATTAGTGTTCTATAAAATTAATCAATGAGAAATTTGTGAATTAAACATATTTTCAGAAAAGAAAAAGGTCTTTTGAACAGTTTTAAAGCACTGTGAGTTAACTATTGCTGTTGTTGTTTAGTCCCTAAGTCATGTCCAACTCCTTTGCAACTCCTGGCAAGTTCCTCTGTCCTTGGAATTTCCCAGGAAAGAATAC
Source organism: Odocoileus virginianus (assembly GCF_023699985.2). NCBI lineage: Eukaryota > Metazoa > Chordata > Mammalia > Artiodactyla > Cervidae > Odocoileus > Odocoileus virginianus. Next base: position 84,019,457 of record NC_069674.1, on the reverse strand, counting down.
TGGAGTGGGTTGCCATTTTCTTCTTCAGGGGATCTTCCTGACTCAGGGATCGAACCCATATCTCCAGCATTGCAGGTGAATTCTTCACCACTGAGCCACCAGGGAAGCCCAAGTAAATTATGTGTACATGTGCTCAGTCATGTCTGATTTTTTGGGATCCCATGAACTGTAGCCCACCAGGCTCATCGCTTCATGGAATTTTCCAGACAATAATACTGGAGTGGGTTGCCATTTCCTACTCCAGGGGATCTTCCGGGACCCGCAATCAAACCTGCATCTCTTGCACCTCCTACATTGGCAGGGAGATTCTTTACCACTTGCACCACCTTGGAAACCCTTATTATTCTACAATTATTAGAAAGAGAATAAAGAAAAACAAGTGGCTATAGCATTTTATATGCATACTCTCTCTCTCTCACACATACACACACTCAAAAGATTACTAGAAACAGAGAGCTACAGATGAACATAAAATTGTCTCTCTCAGAAACAACCTCTACCAAGTTATATTTCAAAATAATAAGAATAAAAACTGAAGAAAAATCACGACATCCACAAAAAAAAAAAAAAAAACAGGTCACTGAGAGACTTCTGGTATCAACATTTTCAACCAACTTACTGATCATAACAACAAATCCTAAAAGAGAAAGTAAGTTGCTGTCAAACCTCAACAAGCAAGACAGCATAGTTTAAGAACAGGGAATTTCAACTTCAGTAAACAGCCAAACTCAACTCAAGGCATGAGAGATCAAGCAATGTAATCAGATAAAAGGGAAGCCAAAGCAATGCTCTCAACCATCAGTACCTCATTTACTCTTTGCTTGAATCAAGAGAAATATCCTCATAGTTAGGCTCCCAAGACATCCCGTGCCACCCAAGACTGGAAACATGAATGTTATCTAATACTGGAAGTTTATAAAAGCCAGGAAATGTTTTCATGGCTTCGAGGCAGAGTGGATACTCAGTGAGAACACGGGGAACTATATGCTGACCAGCATCCATTCTGATAAGTCAGCATCCGTGCCATAGCCACTGCTGAGTGTTTTTCATACTAGTCAGTACCCAGGAAAGTGTCAACCTAAACCAACCCAGATAGCTGTTCATCCTTCTTTTTTGAAGTCTTCAAATAACTGGATATTATTTGTCAGGATAAATTTGTTTTCATGTTTCTTTATTTAAAGGCATATGTTATAAAGGGAAAGAAGTGACACTATATCATCTGAATTTAAGAATCAAATATAAAGATGATGTGAACTGGTGCTGGTAGGATTTCCCTTGTGACTCAGCTGGTAAAGAATCTGCCTGCAATATGGGAGACCTGGGTTCAATCCCTGGGTTGGGAAGATCCCCAGGATAAGGGAAAGACTACCCACTTCAGTATTCTGGCCTGGAGAATTCCATGGACTGTATAGTCCATGGGATTGCAAAGAGCTGGACACAACAGGTTAGACCCAGAGGAAGGGGTACACAGTCTGTCGCCATAATAACAGAGAGGGATGAAAGGACTAGCTGGGGTCAGGAGATACAAGAGTAGGAGATACGTGAGATACAGTGTGATACAATGTGAGCCCCATTGTGTCATGAAGTGTTTATGAAATGGACTCAAGGCTGAGCCATCTGGGTTCATATTTTCTCCAATAAAAGAGTTACGTGCTCACACCATTATAAGTTTAATGTGAAGCAACAGTTTTATTATGAATTGTGTATATTTATTTTGTAAAAACAATAGAAAGTAAACCTGGTCTCAAAACAATCTATGCATAACCAAGTCACTGAGTAGTTTCTTAGAGAACCATATAAAAGTGAAGGGGAAATATTAGTTAAGTGTAGTTATTTAGTACTTCACTATTGCTATTAATGGAGAAGTAAATGGCAACCCACTACAGTATTCTTGCCTGGAGAATCCCACGGACAGAGGAGCCTGGTGGACTACAGTCCATGGGGTGGGGTTGCAAGGAGTCAGACACTACTGAGCGGCTAACACAACACAACAACATTGCTACTAAAATATTCCCCATTTATTAAAACAGTCTTTTAGTTGAATCTACATATATATGAATAAATATTATAGATTGTAAAATAGGCTGTATTAGAAACTACAAATGCCAGCAAATTTGGAAAACTCAGCAGTGGCCACAGGACTGGAAAAGGTCAGTTTTCATTCCAATCCCTAAGAAAGGCAATGCCAAAGAATGCTAAAACTACCGCACAATTGCACTCATCTCACACGCTAGCAAAGTAATGCTCAGAATTCTCCAAGCCAGGCTTCAACAGTACATGAACCATGAACTTCCAGATGTTCAAGTTGGATTTATAAAAGGCAGAAGAACAAGAGATCAAATTGCCAACATCCGGTGGATCATTGGAAAAGCAAGAGAGTTCCAGAAAAACACCTACTATCTGCTTTATTGACTATGCCAAAGTCTTTGACTGTGTGGATCACAATGAACTGTGGAAAATTCTGAAAGAGATGGGAATACCAGACCTCCTGACCTGCCTCCTGAGAAATCTGTATGCAGGTCAGTGAGCAACAGTTAGAACTAGACATGGAACAACAGACTGGTTCCAAATCAAGAAAGGAGTATGTCAAGGCTGTATATTGTCACACTGCTTATTTAACTTACATGCAGAGGACATCATGAGAAATGCTGGGCTGGACGAAGCACAGCTGGAATCAAGATTGCTGGGAGAAATATCAATAACCTCAGATATGCAGATGACACCATCCTTATGGCAGAAAGTGAAGAACTAAAGAGCCTCTTGATGAAAGTGAAAGAGGAGAGTGAAAAAGTTGGCTTAAAACTCAACATTTAGAAAATGAAGATCATGGTATTCAGTCCCTTCACTTCATGGCAAAGAGATGGGGAAACAATGGAAACAGTGAGTGACTTTACTTTTGGGGGCTCCAAAATCACTGCAGATGGTGACTGAAGTCATGAAATTAAAGGATGCTTGCTCCTTTGAAGGAAAGCTAGACAGCATATTAAAAAGCAGAGACATTACTTTACCAACAAAGGTCTGTCTAGTCAAGGCTATGGTTTTTCCAGTAGTCATGTATGGACATGAGAATGGGACTATAAAGAAAGCTGAGCGCCAAAGAATTTATGCTTTTGACCTGTGGTGTTGGAAAAGACTCTTGAGAGTCCCTTGGATTGCAAGGAGATCCAACGAGTCCATCCTAAAGGAAATCAGTCCTGAGTGTTCATTGGAAGGACTGATGCTAAACCTAAAACTCCAATACTTTGGCCACTTCATGCAAAGAACTGACTCACTGGAAAAGACCCTGATGCTGGGAAAGATTGAAGGCAGGAGGAGAAGGGGATGACAAAGGATGAGGTGGTTGGATGATATCACTGACTCAATGGACACAAGTTTGAGTAACTCCGGGAGTTGGTGATGGACAGGGAAGCCTGGTGTGCTGCAGTCCATGGGGTCACGAAGAGTCTGACGATTGAGCAACTGAACTGACTGAGAAACTAGAAATAAGACTTGTCCCCACCAATCCAGTAACATGAGATGAGCAAATCTCCCTTCCCTTAGGGATTTCTAGATTTTAGGATATCCCCCATTGTATTTTGAAAGTAGAGTGAAGCTGATTTTTTTTATCTTCTTGCCTTGAGGGTCAACCAGTGTGATTTAGAGGAAAGAACAGGGGACCTGGAATCCAAGAAGCCAATCTAAACCTCTTTGATTCTAGATTTTCGTATTTATTAAGTGGGAACAATAACTATAACTTTCCCCTATGTTTTGTGAGAATTAAATGGTTTAATGTCTGTGATAGGGACCAAAAATTCTGTGATTTAGGGAATATTCTATATCTGCTTTGTCAAATCACATAATCAATAGTTACTTGTAGCTACTGAACATTTGAAATAAGGCTAATGCAAATGAGAAACTAAATTTTTCATTTTAGCTAATTTTAATTAACCTAAATTTTAACTAGTTTAATTAATTTTGATTTTAAAAGACACATTACCATACTGAACTACCATACTAGAAATACTCTCTATACTCTGTCTATAGTAGTTTTAGTTTCAGTTATTCTTACTTCAAGTTAATTACTCTGTTCTGGAAATTCATAGATATATTGTCTTTGCTTAAGAATGAGAGTTTCCCTTACATATAGGCAAATATATATGTAACCATTTTAAACAATTTGTGAGATGAATCAGAATGCAATTGTATTTTTGTCCACTGCTTTCCTTTTAAAAATGTATTCACTGGGGGGAGTTTTTCCCAATACCACTGATGAAAATTCCCCAGTTGGCCCCATGTATCTTTTGGTTACTCTGAGATTTAAAGAAAATTCTGTGGTTATTTAGAGTTGCAAAATACAGTTTTGATTCATGAATTAGAATGCCCCATCCAATATTTCCATCAGCGTACTAACATTGTGGTGTATGACCGATCTCCCTGCTCTCGTGCCCTGCAAGTCTACAGGCTTCTGGGGAGGGAGTGCTGTGCGCACCTTCTCTTTTTCTACCTCACTTCCTCCGTCACCCAACTTGCAAGCTCCTGTTACTGAAGCCTCCAAAATTGGGGAACAGGGAAGAAAAAGGAGAAATAAAACAGAACATTTTACTCTATTAGTGTGATTGAAAGTTGGCTTTGTCTCTGCAGCGTTTATTACTGACACTGTGTATGGGGTGAGTGTGTGCACACGTACAAAAGTGAGCTTTGGGGAATCCTCAGAAGCTTATGACTGTACCACCTGTGAACTGAGCAACACATCTAATTCTTCTGTTAGAGAGGTCCCCCTCAGCTCTGGTTTTCTAGAGGAAAACACATTAAGCTTTCCAGGAGTATATAGCAAAGCCACTTCCTCCAAGTTTGAGATAAAAAAGGCCATCCCTCACGTCTACCTCTCCACACTGGGTTAGCTCTTCAAAAATCATTCTCATAAAATCCTCTCAGTCTTTTATTCTTCCTTTATTTTTCTTTATAACCTGGAGGTGGGTGAGGAGTCAACAACTGTGAAAATATCCCCAACTTGGGATTTTAGTCAGAAAACAGTTATCTTAGAATCTTGGCCAAATTTTCCAATTTAACCTCCTTGGCCACTGTTGCTCTGTTAACTGTAGCCAAAGACTAGAAATTACATAAAAATCATTAATATGAGACCAATAAACACCTTTGGCATATCCATAGCCATTGTGGGAAAAAATAATGTGGTCTTCTCATATGCAATGATATGGGTCAATCACTGAAATATATTAAGTAAAAAAAGGAAAGGCACTAGACATTCCATATGTTTACAATATTTCTTACTGGAAAGAGTTGGAAAAAACTGACAGCTGCCATGCCATACTTATGAGGAGAGAATTCACAGATGAAAAATCTGAAACCTGGAGATTCAGCTTACTTCACGTTCTATATGCTAACATATTATTTGCATTTTTTTTATTGTGGCAAGAATTACTTTACATTTTTTCTTTAATATCTTTGTAAATATATTTACATACTTAGTAAGGCCTCTATTCATTGCTTAATTTTTTAAAGTTTTTCTATTTGGCACAAAGTCTCCAACATCTTTTTTCAGCCCTGGCATATTCTGACACAATTGCATCTACATCCAAGTGAAATGCCCTTCCCAAATAACTGACCAAGTCATTTCTAAATAAGATTTGGAAACTTGAATGAAACACCATGGACTGAATAAATGAGTCTATATTTTTCCATAAATAGGTGAGCTATAACATACTTTTTTTTTAACACATGATAATACAGAAAAATAGGCTGGATTACAGGCAGAACATAAAAATATATCCATACTGGATGCTTGCAATCTACATGTAAATACTGAGGAATTAACCTTTATAACTAGAAAACAATGTTCAATTATTGATATTCAAAAACAATGTTTTTATTGAATTTTCACTTTATTAAAACCATCCAAAAAGAGAATGGTTTAGTAAGCAGAGATTGTTCACTTTGCTTGAAACTTGCTATTTTTCAAGTAGCAAAGGATAAAGAGCCTTCTCCTAGCACTCTAGTTTGAGGATTGAGAATTATATTTATGTATAGGTATTGAGGAGAAAATTTCAGAAAATTAAAGAGTTTGATATATGAAATGATATGTCAACTAATAAAATTTATTTTCTTTTGAACATTAAAAAACTGGAAGGGAGACCTACCTAAAGTTTTACTCTGATAAATTTTCATAAGGTCAAAACTGGATACTTTCTTATATCTCCTTCCATGGTCCCCCCTCTTCTCACCACACACTCCAGCCTCTGTTAGGCTTTCCTATCCTTTGCAACCCCCACCTTATTTCTCACATAGCATTATCAACTGTATACACATGCTTATCACTCCCTCAATCTTTGTATCCCCAGGACTAAGTAAAGCTCAGGGTGAATTAATATTTGCGTGCTCAGTTGCTTCAGTCATGCCCAACTCTGTATGACCCTACAGACCGTCACCTGCCAGGCTCCTCTGTCCATGGGATTCTCCAGGCAAAAATACTGGAGTGGGTTGCCATGCCCTCCTCCTGGGGATCTTCCCGACCCAGGGACCGAACCCTGTCCTTATGTTTCCTGCATTGGCAGACGGGGTTTTACCACTGGAGACACCTGGGAAGCCCACGAAATAGTATTTACTGAATAAATAAATGAATAATGCCACACCCACAGTGACTCACACTGATTCCTCACTGCCTTCAGAATAAAGTGCACAATTCTTAGGCTGATATTTGAAAGTGCTTCATAATTATAAGCAATCTATCTTTCCAACCTTATTTCCTTCATCTTTTGCCCCCAATTCCCCAAATACTACATCACCAAGCACACTTACCTATGGGGAGAGATGGCGTCTTTTTTGTTCACTGCTGTGTCCCACAGTTTAGGTCAGTGCCTCACACACAACAGATGTTCAGAAATTATCTGTTGAGTTAATGGCCGAATAAATTAACTTTACCAAATATATTTTGTATTTTCCATTTCCTTTTATTTTATAAGTAGCTACCCCCTTTATTTTTGCTTCTTTAACTTCCTTTCTCTAATTTCCAAGGCTCAGTAAAGTTTGATCACTTATGAGAAACATTTACAGGTTTCCTAGGCAAAATTAAATTCTCTCCATACAAATATAGACTTATTTGACACTTATCAACACTTCTTTATGCTCTTTTGATCTTATTAAACAGTGGCTAGATTTTAAACTTTTGGGAGTTTAAGACTATGATACTCTCATGTCTCTTTTTCCAGTCTGTTCCCACCTACCTTTTATCACTTTTCTTAGCTGGAATAGCCTAGAGTAGATACAAATTCTGCCACCTCTTACTATTGACATGGTATTTCCGTGAATCAGTTTCTTTATCTCTAAAACTGGCAGAACATCATTATCTTAACCCTCAAATTAATTAAGTAATATATTTTAATTAAGGGGCTTAAGACAGTATTTGGAACATGGTATCATTATTAATACAAAAGTGAAAAGGCTGGCTTAAAACTCAACATTCAAAAAACGAAGATGATGGCATCCAGTCCCATCTTCATTGCAAATAGATGGGGAAAAAGTGGAAACAGTGGCAGATTTTATTTTCTTGGGCTTGAAAATCACTGTGAACAGTGACTACAGCCATGAAATTAAGACTTGCTCCTTGGAAGGAAAGTTATGACAAACCTAGACAGAGTATTAAAAAGTAGATACATCACTTGGCCAACAAAGGTCCAACAGTCATGTATGGATGTGAGAGTTGGACCATAAAGAAGGCTGATTTAAAAAAAAAAGAAGAAAGCTGAGCACCAAAGAATTGATGCTTTCAAATTGTGGTGCTGGAGAAGACTCTTGAAAGTCCCCTAGACAGCAAGGATATCAAACCAGTCAATCCTAAAGGAAATCAACCCTGAATATTCATTGGAAGGACTGATGCTGAAGCTGAAACTTCAATACTTCGGCCACCTGTTTGAAAGAACTGACTCACTGGAAAAGACCCCAATGCTGATAAAGATTGAAGGCACAAGAAGTGGGTAGCAGAGGAAGAGATGGTTAGATAGCATCAGTGACTCAAAGGACATGAATTAGAGCAAATTGTGGGAAATAGCGAAGGCCAGGGAAGCCCACTGTGCGTGGAGTCACAAAGAGTCGGGCACAACTTAGTGACTGAACAACAACAATGTCTACTAAATAGAAAATTCAGTTGCTCTTTCACACCATAGGTTGAGAAACAAAGAAGTTGATTTAAGATCAAATTTTGCACTATATTTTAGAGATTACAATGCTACAAACATATCTGAGTCTCCAGGATGCCACAAGTATCTGGCTTTCAGTTACATCTGGAGATTATTTATTTAGAGCATTTAAGATAAATAAGTATCTTGAGATTAGGGAGAAATAGGAATTCTCCTTCATTGTCTATGAACAAAATATAGGATAAATATTTTAGAAGGTAACTCATCAGTATCTCATAAATTTGAAGATATACATGATTATGGTTCAGCAACTCTACAAAATATTCACTAGGATAAATCTTACATTTGTATACAACTGGCACATATAAGAATATTATTTATAATTCTACTTATGATAGCAAAATACTGCTATGCTGCTATGAAAACTAATAAGTTGTGCTACAAAAATCAATATGGATTATCCTTAAAAGTACGAGGTTAAAAGAACCGAGCAAGTTGCAGATGAACACTGTATACTCTAAGGTTCATATAAAATCTTTCAACTTTAAAACAAGCTTATATAATATTTATGGATATGTTCACATGGCAGTAGAAATAGTAAAATATAAAAATAAAGGCAGATAAAAGAATAAAAGCACACAATAGAGAGAGAATCTACAAAGACTGAAAAGCAGTGACTGCTGAGGTAGGAGAGTGAGAAACAGAACCAGGTAGAGCAGTTGGTTTTTTTTTAATTTCTAAATTTTTTTTTTTTGCTAGGCTGGAAGGTGAGTGTGCAAGGCTTTATGATATCTGTCTATCTTTAAATGGACATCTACTATGTACTGTATTTTTTCAGAAAAGTTCCAAATTAAGTGCTCTTCCCAATGGAAACAGAAGACACGAAAACTCCCCTCTACCATTCCTGGAAAGTAAACCTAGTGGTCGTTCTCCTGGCTAGAGATGATGTTTCTGTTTCTTCCCAGGAAGGCTCCTACAAAGAAGCTTCATCACTGAGCAAGGTGGTGACTATAGTAATCAAGAGAGAAACCCTAAGGCAAAATAAAGCTGTCGAAGCAGTCAGTCTAATCTTCTTTCCCCTTTCCATCCCTAGATACCTGGAGATTCTCTTTCTTCAGCATGCTTCTATGAGTGAGGCAGGAGGAAGAACAGAACTAAGTTTCATTTTACTGAAGGAGGTGCTTGCTTGCTGTCTCTATTTCTCTGGCCAATTCTGCTGGCTCTCTAGAATTCCAATTCCACATGATTAACAACACAGTTTACCTTTCCACTGAAAGGTCAGCTTAGCTCCAATTTCAAATTGCCTGAGACACATTTCCCCCACAAGAACTAGCTCCCTCTCTTTTGCTTCAGTATTACTGTTATTCTCTCAGGGCCAAGCTTAAAAACTCAAAAGCATTTTGACTGTTATCATTTATTATTATTAAATTATTATTGTTGTTTTGTTATTGAATTCCCATCCCCCTCTTCCCTTTTCATTCCCAGCACCTGTTATTTATTCCAGACACTATGAACTCCCCTTCCCCTGAGATTCTGGGTATGTATTTCTTCCATGTTCAGGGAAGTCATTACACTTTGTTTTTGACTCACATTCAAGTTTTCAAATTTATTTTTTTCTGTCCTCTAATTATTACAGTTCAAGCAAAGATTTACGGAAACTTCTTTAATCTCATGATCCTGAGTGTCTAAGCAGTAGGAATGAACCAACAGTGAGGCCAGGAATGACTTGAGTGATTGATGGATTAGCACTTTCTGCCTTTGGCTATTTATTAGCACATACCTCCTCTAGTGGAATAGGATCCCCTCAAGGGCTATGCCTCAGTCAGTCTAACCCCAAAGCCCAGCCCAGTGGAAGCACATTGTAGGACTGCTAGAAGTAACTGTTAAGTGAATAAATGACATTTCCTAGAGACAGTAGACTACAGATGACATTCAACAGCAAAAGTAATGCCCTTTTAGATAGCATATTATATTTATCAACTGATTCTGCAGCTTTCCTTCTCCTTTGTTTTCAGTCTGGACTTCCTGACATAGTTCCTGAGAAAGTTTACATTTAAATGATATATCCCATGCAAAACTTTACACACTTGTCACAAATACCAGTTACTATCACCTTCAGTTATCACCAAATACCATAGAAGACACATAGTTTTAACAGACAGCTAGGCATTGGTGTAGTCTTTCAAGAGAAGATTTTCCAAAAATTCAACCATGACATACTTTCACTGTATGTCATTAAATTTAAAATCAGTTTAATTTCAAATTGCCTTTTGTCCTCCAAATTAGCTAATATATTTTAAGACAGGATGGTGTTTAACAGATCCTGTCTTAATAGTCTTTATTACCTCTAAGACAGACACATAAAATTATCTGTTTATAAATTAGCTCCAGGGAAGGTAAGAACACAAAAATAAATAAAACATTTAAGCTGTTTCTAAAGTGTTCAACTAAGTTGTAATCAAACTATGACTTCACAATTCCTACATTCTGTATGGTAATGATGAAATCTCACTATTATGAATTAATCACATAATTAAGTTATGGAGGATGTAAAAGGATCTCCACAAAAGTAGTGATGACTTTAAGAATACAGCAAAATTGCATTATCCTCTCTGTTAATTATTATTACATAAAAACCAGAGATTAACACAGGTGATCCAATATCAACCCTAAAATTATACCCACTGAAAATGGATTTAGACATGTTTTAAGGAGTCAGAGATACTTTCATAAATAAGAGGCACCAGAATTCTCACTACGCACTCCTTGATCTGTTTTTTTTTTAATTGTGGTAAAAACACATAATGTAAAATTTACCATCTTAACCAACTGTAAGTGTAGAGCAAGTGTAGAGTACGGTTAAGTATATTTACATTATTGTGCAATCAATCTTTAGAACATTTTCAAATTGCAAAACTGAAACTCGTTACCTACTAAATATTTCCTATTTCTCCCTTTCCCTAGTCCCTGGCAACCACTATTCTACTTTCTGTTTCCATGAATTTGACTACTCTTAATACATCATATAAGTGGAATCCTACAATAAATTATCCCTTTAATCTGTTTTTGAAGCTGAATTGAAACTTCATTATGAAGAAAGTCCACCCTCCAGTAGCTATTGTCTATGCATCTATTCAGCATAATGCATAAAACTCATTTATACTATTAACCCAATGAGGTAGGTTTTATACCTACCTTACAAGTGTGGAAATGGGGGCTCCACAAGGTGAAATATTGTGCCAAAGTTCACACATCTAATAAGAAGTGGAGCCACTGAATCTAACTTTATCTGACTTTAACATCCACAGTCTTTTCAACACAGCTGTTGCCTTTTGAAATATTTAAAAGTTTCAAAGCATTTCAACCATCCACATATTTGATGTAAGTCAAAGTGGGGTTCTATTGTTGTTGTTGTTGTTTATACCTGACTTTGAATGTAGCATGTCTTATTGTTCTTTTCATAAATTATTTCATCCTATGCCATGTCTCAGGTATTAGTTTATTTTATGTGTTAAAATTTATTCTAAACCATGTCCCACAAACCCACAGAGTATCAATTACCTTCTCTTTTTCTTTCCCAAGAAGGCCTTGGGAAGGAAGAAACATTTACTTTATTCAATTGTTTTGGAAATGACACAATTTCCTATTTGCACCATGTATCAGTAGAGAAAAGAATTAATTTTTAAAAGCAGCACTTACAATTGCAGAAATGAACCCCAGTCTCTTCAGTTCAGGAACATTATTTGGTAGAGTGAATGGAAGCCTTTCTACCCCAAACCAAGGACTCCTTCCAAACGTGCCTTGCTCTGTATGTGGCGCCTGAACTCTTACTTACTAAGCCACCTGGGACTAGGAGTCCCTGTGGTATGGCTCCAGGCTGCTCAACCGGAAACCCTAAAAGGGAGAAGAACTACAATACCCACAATTCAAATTTCTCACCTGAAACTGGGAGAAGAGGGTGCAGCTTGCTCTGGGAAGGTGGAAAAGCAAAGCAAAAAGTAAACATGCATGTACTGGGTGGGTATATCTAAGAACAACTTGTAAATATGAAATTATTTCTATAAAAGGAAACAAAAAAAGGTTTGATGTTTGCCAACAAGTAAGAGGGTGCCCTCACTGTTGGAACGAACTAAAAAGACTTTATGCAAACAAATCCTCATTCAGCTGTGCAACCTGCCACACCAGATTCTCTTTCAGTGATTCAGGGCAGAGGATGCCTCATTACCTTGTGCAACAGGTGAATGAGAACTTCCCAGGTAAATCCTGAAAGCCTCTAGTTAATCCTGCATCAGTATTGTGATTGTCACTCACAGGTGCTAAAGGATATAATAGAAACATTTTACCCTTCAATTTCCAAATGCCCTAGATTACTTTAAATGTGATTTTAAAATGTGAACAAGATGAAACTTGTTGATATTTTCTATCATTTTCCTTTCCATTCCTTGATTTTGTGTTTTCCTTCTGTGCATTCCAGCATTACCTCTGATTGCTCAAAACTCAAAAATAAGAAAATTGGAAGGAAAAATTAAAAAAAAGAAATTTTAAAACTTGGGTAAAATTAAAGGTGCAATAATTGTTTCACTTCTTTGCAACACTGGGAAAGTGTTAGAAACAAACAAACAAAACCTAAAAAATGTATCCTCACCATTTATTCATACAGCATCTGACTCTAGCCTTTTCTTTCTCATTAGAAACAAACCATAAAATGGTTATAGACAAGTCCTGGTCTCAACCCAAAAACCTAATGGAAGGATTCAGCTAAAGCAAGCAGATGGCAGAATGGTGACAAAGAATTTTTTTTTCCATTTTCTGCACTTTCTCTTTCCCTGCCTCCCCACTAAGGAAATGGGTTTCATGTGGCCAAACCTACTTGATCCACCCAGAGCTCTTTTGAAGTTTCCCCTTGGGTCATTCCACAATTCAAACTGAGTCATTCTATTTCCTTTGCCACAGATCTCCCAATCTCCTGACCAGAACCTAACTTGCCCTTATGGCATTTATATTATTTTCAAAACAAACAGTTTTCTGTTTCCCTAAACCCTACAGATTTTGTTCTCCATGCTGTTTCTTCTCTCTGAAATGCTATTTTCCCAACTTTAAATGTTCAGATCCTTCCTTTCTTTCAAAGCTCAGTGAAAAAAAAAAATTCTTTTCTAAGAAGCCCTTGCCAGTCTGTCCTAATCTGAATTATTTTCTCTCCTAACAAATTTCATATATTATCTAGCCCTCTCATAACAGATTTTATGCCTTATTCCATTGGTGTGTGTGTGTGTGTGTGTGTGTGTGTGTGTGTGTGTGTGTATATGTGGTCTTATCTTCCAATTTGAAGATAAGATCTTATTTTATTCCCACTCACTTACTCAGTGATTTACATGTAAATGTTTCTGATAAAACAACCAATGAATGAAGTAACTGAGGTATTTACTCCAAGCTGGATAATACCATCTTTATCTCTCCCAGGAAATATTTGCATTTAAAGATCCCTTTAAATACCTAGGAGGAATACTGATCTCAGAATGCTCCTGTGGTCTAGTCTGGTGCAGCTTTCACACTCTCTATTTGCAGAATGGTATGGTACTAAGTCTATCAATTTCACTCCTGTCAGTACCTGAAATGAACACTTTACTGGATCAGAACTAATTGTTTTACCAGTTCTGCTCCGTGCTGTGCACTTAGCTTGCTAACAGCTTCCCAAAGACTGGCCCTCAGTCCCATAACTGCATCTTGGTTGGAGACACGGACATGCCACCATCTACAGTTTTTGATCAGCTCCAGTGTTTCTGGTTCCCTTCCCCTACAATCTAATCTCATGGTTCTGAAGTGAAAACTCTGCCCTTTAGACTTCTTTAAATAATTCTTAATCACTGATCTCTCCCACCCAGGAAGGGAATTCTTTCAGTAGTTGTTAGTTCCTTACATGTCTACTTCTATAGAATTCTCCCAGTCTTCACGCACTCTGCTATGTAGTCTAGCTGTCAGCCACTGTGGAGGAAGTGAACCTTCTAGATTCTGCTGACACACAGTGAGATATCTGTGGATCATCAGACACAAAGGCAGGCTAGTGAAGGTGACTGTTGGTCAGGAGAGTCTTCCCAACTGTCCTCTAATATATCTTAAGGACTTCTAGCCCCTCATCCTGCCTGTGTGCATACAAGCTATCTAAAATTGGGCAGGGAATTCATCCTCAACACAGTTCAGAGTTGCTTCCTTAAGCATGTCTTTTCTGATCCATTTACCCCAGTCTTAACCCCTTACATGTTTCTTGTACTAATTTACACAAATGTCTGGCTGAGTTGATATTTTGTTAATGCTAAACCAAGTTGTTTTCATTTCTACCCTGAAATCATGATCACTTGCAGCCACAAGATTTTTTGCACCTAAAAATTAAGTAGAATATGGATATCTGTTATTTCCTGACAGATAGTATAAAAGTATAGAAAGCCAGCCCTTTCCACCCCAGTGTGTGGAAAGAAGAAAGCCAGAGGGTGAGCGGAACTCTAAGAGGGCTTCAGTTGAAACAGTGGCTCAGTAGATAAAGAATCACCTGCAGTGCAGGAGATGCAGGAGACACAGTTTCGACACTTGGGTTGGGACGATCCCCTGGAGAAGGGCATGGCAACCCACTCCAATATTCTTGCCTGGAGAATCCCATGGACACAGGAGCTTGGGCATGCTACAGCCCATGGGGTTCCAGAGAGTTGGACACAACTGAAGCGACTGAGCATGCACACACATGCACCCTAGGTACTGAAAAGTGAAATATATCAGGTGCAGAGCCTCCATGTTCAATCACACAGCTGACACCACTGTATTCTTTGCCCGGCTAGGAGAGCTATTCAGGACCTGACACCATATTCTTCATTGTGGGAACATGAAGGTGCCAAGTGGGCAAGTGGACATGCAGATACTAGGGGGTTAGGACAAAGAGGCTATATTATGCTTTGTGACCCAAGAAAAATGGTAAGGATCATATAATGGTGTCATGCTTGCACAACACTTCAAAAAGGCCTGTTGGTCAAGCACTAGAGTCAAAGCAAACTCCTCTATAGCAGGTGACTAGCCAGGACCCAGACAATATGACATGGCTTCAGATCCCCTTCTTTCCCCATACCATAACGTTAGGTCTGTCTTCCTATATACACTTAGGGACCATCTTAAAACTGAAGATGGAGGAGGAGAAACTAAAAGGCTAAGAGCCAAAAAGGAGTTATCCAAAAGATTATTTAAGCTAAAAGAGACAGTGAAGTATTAAACTGTGAGTTTAAAATCTGCTACACTCCATCCATACTTTAATGGTGACAATAACATGGAAGCCAAAATGCCAGTGACTCACTGTCCCAGCTAGCCTGGGAGGTTAGGGATTAGGGAAAGCACTGAGGGTGGCTAATCAGACACAGTTCTCTGGCACCTGGAATTAGGAACTGGAGACACAAAGAAGCAGAGACAGAGGAGAATCCACTCCTGAGGTGAACAGAGGGAGCTGAGAAAACAATGCTCTGTCTGGATGTGTTTGTCAGAGCCATGGAGTGTAGAATCCAGAACTCTCAGTAATGGTTCTGCAAACTGTGGTTTCTAGGGCTTAGCAGAAAAAACTAACATTCAATAACATAACCTTGTCTGTTGCTTTGTCTTCACAAGCCATGTGCCTGATTCTCTAGCCTTCAGCAATTGTGGGGCAAGAATTTGATGCATCCTTCTTCAATTTACATCAGCCAAGTTAAATTTCTATTGCTTGGAATTAAGAACATTGACTGATACATACGTTTAATGTAGTTCTTACCTCACCATAACAGATATTACCTCTGCTTACCCAACTTTATTAAGACTCCATCTGATCAAGGACTGGGTCTTATTTAATCCCTAAACATCCAAAAGCTCCACAGTATCTAGAAGTGGTAGATATTCATTGACCTAACTGAACCGACCTGTAAAATGAGGAAGGCTTGCTTAAAGTTTTTCTAACTTAAAAATTTTCTGACCACATGGAAGCTGTCAATTGCTCATTAATGCAGAGGTAACTTTTTTCTCGTAATACCAAATCTGATAGAGAGTTTAGACTTTAGTCCCTCTCTGTATTTGGTAGGGAGCAGAGCTAGGGACTCCTGGCACCCATAGGGGGAAATCAAACACAAAAAGTGGTTTGAATATGTCCACGGTGTTACTTAATAATCAAAAGGGGATTTTCTTGGTGTCCTTTAATGACCCATATTAAATATCACTCATGTTTCATCCCTATGTTTGGAACAAATATACTAGAAAGAGTGATAGGCAAAAGCCATATCCCTCCCCAACCCCCCATGATCAGATTCTTCCCCATATGAGGCTGTCTTGGAAAGGGAAAGGCCACTTTTGCAAATTTATAAGAAAGATCCCCCTGGAGTTTTTTCTCTGTCCTGTTTCGGTATGCCATTGACTCTTATATCCCTGGGCTGCCTATGACATCTGTTTTCTGGATCACTTTGTCCCTGAGTCATGATCATACTGCAACTTTCCCAAAACAGCTAATACTGTGCCATTTACCAGTTAATTTCAGTGAGTATCTCAAATCATAGAAAAATGTTAAGTTAGTCAGTCAGTCAGTCATGTCTGACTCTTTGTGACCCCATTGACTGTAGCCCACCAGACTCCTCTGTCCCTGGAATTCTTCAGGCAAGAATACTGGAGTGGGTTGCCATTTCCTTCTCCAGGGTATCTTCCCAACTCAGGGATCAAACACGGTTCTCCCGCATTGCAGGCAGACTCTACTGATTTAGCCACACCAGGGAAGCCCTTAAATGTTAGGGCCAAAGTTAATTTAGGTCACATTGATCCTAATTTCTCTAGATTAAGAAAATGAGCCAAGTTGTTCTTACAATTTCATAGTTTCCTTCATTACATCTTTCTGGCTCTTTACTCAAGCATAAGATGAATCATCCATAAATTGACCCCTGCCAAGCTGTAGTTTAGAAATCCACTGCTGTTTTCTTTCACTTGTTGCTTTCAGGATAGCACATAATGGAATATATGCCAACTGTTCACATGGTCATAAGATGTTTCCATGCTGCCCTTTTGCTACTAATCAACAACAGAGAATCCCCTGTGTAGTTTTTGATGGAATGTCTATGGATTACTTGCCTCATAACAGTAACCTAAATAATAGTCCATTTGTTGACTCCTCTGTATTTTTATTGGTATAACTGCCATCGTCATACCAAGATCACTCTGGAAAAATCTTCAGCTGTCTTTAAATCAATTTTCCTGGAACTTTTATGATTTTCCAGAAATCTTCCAAAGTATATATTTGTCATTAAGTCCTAGAAGAGTGTTGAATTTTGTGTCCCTTGATTAAAATGGTGATTTCTTTTGCACTCCATTAACAGATGTCTTTATGTCCTTATGTCTTTGTGTGTGTGTGTACAAAAATACAGATTACCTCACTCACTTTCAGGGGAAATAAGAGTTTATTCTGAGTTCCTGATATACCATATTGCAAGTTATTTGAGAATAAAATATCAACTTTAAATTTTACTCCATAAAGTTCACAATCTGTAAGCCAAGAAAAAGGGGAATGGCAAATATTCCTAATTCATACATGTTTTACTATCTATATTTATCTATATACCTATATCTATATATGGGGTTCCCAGGCGGCACAGTGGTAAAGAATCCATCTGCCAATGCAGGAGACGTGAGTTCGATCCCTGAGTCAGAAAGATTCCCTGGAGAAGGAAATGGCAACCCACTCCAGTATTCCTCCCTGGAGAATGCCATGGACAGAGGAGTCTGGCAGGTGATAGTCCACGGGGTGACCAAGAGTTGATGCAACTGAGCATGCATGCATGTCTGTATGTGTGTGTGTGTGTTTATGTTTCTTGAATATTTAAACACTTAACTTATGCACAAGAAGACACAGAACATTTTTTAATGTTAACATTGGAGAAGGAAATGGCAACCTACTCCAGTACTCTTGCCTGGAAAATCGCAAGGATGGAGAACCCTGATAGGCTACAGTCCATGGCGTCTCAATGAGTCAGACACAACTGAGCAATTTCACTTTCTTTCTCCTTTCACTTCCATTCACACACTGCTATGTGCTGTGGGCACCGTTACTGAGATTTTTCAGAAGTAATTTTTCTGTCAGTTTGAATCTCTAAAGAAAGTAGCAGTATATTTCATATTCTGTCTCTTAGTTTGCATATTCCTGACAAATTTTCAAGCACAGCAAGTTCTATCTCTACCTTGGGGGTTAAGAGAATAAACTTCATGGAGACAGGTTTCTTACAAAATCTGAACTCTCGATGCTCTCTTGCATAGAAGAAAAGGAGTGCCTTAAGTCACCTATCCACTACCTTAAACAACCTGTTTGAGACGTCAGAATCTACATGAGGTTCTGCTTTTATTTCCACACATTCTCCTGGTGCTGGCAAATTCATTCCGAATGCATTTGTTTTCCATTGCTGCTGTAACAATGTACCCACAAATATAGTGGTTTAAACCACAAAAATTTATTATCATACAGTTCCTGAAAGTCAGGAGGCTGACATGGGTCTCACTGGGCTAAAATCAAGGTGTTAGCAGAAGCACATGCCTTTTGGGGTGCTCTGGGGAGAGTCCATTTTCTTGCACTTTTCAACTTTAGAGGCCATCCCCTTCCTTAGCTCAGATCCCTTCCTTATCTTCAAGGTCAGCAATAATAGATGGAATCCTCCTTTGGACTGCAAGGAGATCCAACCAGTCCATCCTAAATGAGATCAGTCCTGGGTGTTCAATGGAAGGACTTATGTTGAAGCTGAAACTCCAATACTTTGGCCACCTGATGAGAAGAGCTGACTCATCTGAAAAGACCCTGATGCTGGGAAAGACTGAGGGCAGAAGGAAAAGGGGACCACGGAGGATGAGATAGTTGGATGGCGTCACTGACTTGATTGACATGGGTTTGGGTGGACTCTGGGGGTTGGTGATGGATAGGGAGGCCTGGTGTGCTGCGATTCATGGGGTTGCAAAGAGTCTGACATGACTGAGCAACTGAACTGAACTGAACTAAACTTCTTCCCTCCTCATGAAAGAACCTAGCCAAAGATATAATCTTTCATAGCTTGTAACATATGACTCTACTGCCCTGACCGACCACAAATGGTTGATCCCAGATGACCAGGTTAAAAATTGATGTATAAACCAAAGTTGGCCATATGCAACTTAGACCAAGATTTTTCATACTGTATATTTGACCTGTGTGTGGGCCATGAATCAATTCATAACATGTTTAAGTGAAACAGAATAAATGGAGATGGAACAGAACAGAATGAATGGAATGGAATGAATAAAAGAAAATATACTAGACTAGACTACAATGTAACAGAGTGTACTGAGCAAAAAAGGATCAGTTCTGTTTCATGAAGTATTATTTCAGTGTGTATGTGTGTTTGTTAACTATGTTAACAATGTGTATGTGCAAGTGCTGGGTCAGATGGAAAATGTTTTCCTTGATGTGGACAAATCTGAAAGCACCAGACTTATATAGTGGTTTTATGAGGTATTCTGAAATGAGAGCTATGCCCTATCTTATATATCTTATATCTTATATATCTGATATATATAACTTATATATCTGTATCTATATCTATATATTATATATATGTCTTATATATCATATATATATCTTACATATCTTATATATAAGATAAGATATACACACATATATATATGAGAGAGAGAGTAGTAAATAACTAACTAAACAATCATATCATCTCTCTTATGGCATGAAAATGAAAAACTTCAAATAGTGTTAGTCTCAGGAGAATTGCAAAACTAAGATAAATACCTTGACAAGACGGAAAATAGAAACCACAAACTAGTCAAAAGCTTGAGTAATATACAGAAACCGTGGGAGTGAGAGAGGAGCAGGGTGGAGTGTTGGTGATTGGCAGTGACAGTAGAAACAGAGAAAGAAGCAGAGTAAGATAAAGGCAGGAGTGGCAGAATCAGAGTTCGGAAGTATTAGACATTTATAAGGGCAAGGCAAGCTATTAGTCATTCTCACATTCAACAAATACTTCCTGAGTGCTTACTATGCACCATGGACTAGTCTAAGACCTGGTGATACTGATAAGGTCTACTGAGAGAAGAAAATAAAAATAAATCCATGCTTTCACAAACCCTACATTCTAGTGGATGTGCACTGAGTTACATCTTAAACTATATTTGAGTTCTTCCTGATTGTTTAAATGTCATAGTGACTTCCTGTGCTTCTTAATTTTATTCTCTCTCCTTTCAACACACCCTCTTCATTGAATTTCTTGCAACATGAAAGAGTGGCCTAAATTAAAAGTTAATTACTTAAGAGTTTTGCTCAGAACTGGTTCTAAACATACACAGGTCTCATTCTAAAGGGGTGAGGTAAGAACTGTCTCTTCTGACATATAACATTGGGACCAAAAAAAAAAAAAAGAGAGGAAAATTAAAGATAAAGGTTTTATCTTTGTTTATTCTTCACTCATTACAGAATTATTTATTTATCTAGTCATTCATTCATTCATTCATTTTTGTTCCAATAAATGATTATTTTTGTAAAGAGCCAAGAATTACTTAGTCAAAATTTGCCTCTGTTAGCAGTTCTCAGGACATTTCTCTCCTACCTTTTCAAGAAACTGTCAATATCAATCATCTCTTACTTTCTTTTATATTTTCTTTCACATTCTACCTCATTTCCCATCAGAATTCTTTCTATCCACATGTTTCTCAAATCTCCCCCATTTTATAAAAACAACAAACTTTTACACCTCTCTTAAGCACCCATGATAACCTTTCCTCCTCATCACTGATGTTTTTAACAATCTCTCTCTAAAACTTGAAGTCAGTTTGCTTATCTTCTCAGGCCTCAACTCTTTCTGACTTCTACTTCCATTAAACTCCACTTATGACCACTTTTATAAACCCAATGGAAATTTTTTAACTCTTTAATTTTCTTGATCTTTCAGCAGCTTTTAACACTCATGTCTTTCAGAAGGGTCTATATGATACTGAAGTAAAAAACAGCTCCAATCCCTTAGGCTCACCATAACAAAGGTCTCCTTCTTGCTCACTCTGTAGGTCCATTGAGGGTTAGCTGGAGGCCTTTGTTTAACTCAATCAGTCAGGAACTTGGACCTTCAGAACAGTCTCTAATTTGAACACTGCTTGTTATTCTGGTAGAGGGAGACCTCTGGTGAACTTCATACAGGCAATTATAGACTATGCCCAGAATCAACACACATTCTGTTTGCTTATAACTCTTTAGCCAGAACTAAATGCAGGGCCACACCCATCCACCACAAGCCAGGGAGGAGAGCCATCTATGATGTGCCTGTAGACAGAGAGCTGGAAAATTCTGATGAGTTGGACGCAATTCCTACCGTGAGGTTCTCTGATCCCTTCTTGGTACTTACTCTCCCTTGGCGTCTATGAGACTCTTTTGATGCTTTTTCCTCTGTCTCTAGCTGCTCTTCTTCTGTCTTTGCTGACTCATCCTCCTCTACTGTTTGTCCTAGCAGTTCATCTCTTTCCCCAGGCAATCTCATCTTTGCCACTCTTTGTATTATCTGCTATACATTAATGGCTTTAAATTTATATCAGAACTCTTCTCTGTGCACTAAACCCAGATAACTAGCTCTCAATCTCTTCCCTCTTCTTCATTTCTACTCATTCTGCTGCTGCTGCTGCTGCTTTCTCACTTCAGTCGTGTCTGACCCTGTATGACCCTATGGACTACACCCGGCCAGGCTCCTCTCTCCATGGGATTCTCCAAGCAAGAAAACTGGAGTGGGTTGTCATGCCCTCCTCCAGGGTATCTTTCTGAGCCAAGGATGAAACCCAGGTCTCCTGCATTGCTGGCAGATTCTTTACCGCTGATCCACCAGGGAAGTCCTTCTACCCATGCAATTCAATCCAAAACAAAATCTTCCACTTGTCCCCAAGTGGTTTCCTTGCCTGTATTTCCCACCTCAGGAAGTGGTACCACGAGCAGTCCAATTGTGAAGGCCAACATCCCCAAATCACCTACTTCATTCATTCCATATCTAATCCATCACTAGCCCTTGCCAGGCATATCTCCTAAATGTAATTCATCCCATATCCCTCTTTCCAGGTTCACTGTCATGACTCTCCTCGAACAACCCACTGCCCTTGCCTCGAATACAACAGCAGCTTAAGTGGCCTCTTCTTCTGTCCATGTTTGATGTTCTTCAGTCAATTCTTTTTTTATTAAAAATGAAAGCAAGCAGAATGGTTTTTCCAGAATGTAAATATAATGCTCCAGCCTTCAAATTAAATAGCTTTCCCTTCCTCTCAGGGTAAAGCTGAAATCCCCATTTGGCCAGTAAGGCCCTCCATGGTCTCTGTGTCCTTTCTCATCTGCCTACTTTAATACTATATTACTCTTAATGATTAGTTCTATTCTGGAGGAGATTTCTTCTAATTTCTAGATTTTCTAAGTTTTCTTCCATCAAACAGTCTTCCAACTGGAATACTCTCCTCTCTCTTTCCATTTAGATCTGGGCTATTCAAAGGAAAACCTTCATTTGAGTATCTATAGAAAATTTTAAATTCCATGATAATTTTTGTAAATAATTCATGTTCATTGTTCAGATAAGCTCCATGAGGTCAAGGCCTATATTTTTGTTTCTTCACTTTTATTTCCCAGCTGCTAGCATGTTGTCTGGGATATAGAAGATGCTTGCTAAACATAGTTTGAATGTATGCATTTCATATTCCTTTTTGATTTTAGGGGAAACAAAATTTGTATGTTTGTTTAAAGTTGCTCCAAAAAACAAAGAATGAGTTAGGTCTTTATCACTAGGGAAACATACAAAGAAATATTTTTTTAAGTGTGATGAGTATTTTGCTATAATGTACTTGTTTATGAGATTATTAGTGATAACCTTATTATAAAAGAAGCACAGTTGCTCATCTTTTCCCAGTTAAATCTTATGGACATGCTCCTAACATGATACTTAGGTTAGAGACTACCTACATAACCAGATGGCATTGATAAAAAAGAATAATTAACTGTAACATTGTTACAGTGATTTCCCCTATTTTCATTTCAGAAGAAATTTATAAATTTCCAAAGCTAGAGTTAAAAATTCTGGATGCCATATTAAACACATTCAGGTCTACAGATTTCACTACGTTTCTGGGAAATGAAATCAGCCCCATCAAGTGATTAAGGCAACATGTCACCTTAAATTCCACACTGATAATTTTAGGTAGCTATCTTAAGTACTAATGTTGTCAATAAACAGGAAAAACTTCATCTCAGTTTGGACAAATACTGTTGCTTTTAAGCTACTAAGGCTCCTCTGGTGCAATTTTAAATGCTGCTCAATAAATAGGTTTCTTCTCACCTACAGGTTATAATCTGCATTTGAAATACAGTAATGAATTTCTCAGTGATGGACTAGGCACCAGAAATTTTACATTTTTAAGATTGAAATCTATGTTTAAAGTCCATGTGTAATCAAGAAACATTTAAAATGGATATGATTTAAAGAACATCAATCAGTATATGTAAGAAAGACAAATACCAAATATGTTTGAGACTAAGATCAGAGGGCTATTATTTACAGTAGTTACTGGGCACGTTGAAAGTATTCGGAACTTACGTTAGCATGTAGAGCATTAGTTTCTTAGAGATACCTAATTGGTGAATTTTGGTGCTGCTGTAAGAAAATTATCTGCTTCTATTTTGTATATCTATAAAATAGATGCTATCTAAATTTATAAGATAGATTTGTTTCTATTCTATTTATCTTTGCAGAGAATAACAGTTTACTAATTATTTAGGAAAGGCCTGCTGAACAAGATTTTAGTGAAAGTTATTAGCAAGACATGAGGGTAAAGGCTATCTTACCACTGAAGAGTTATTTAGAATTTCTCAAGTTCAAGACTAGTTTTATTTTGAAAATTCATACAACATTATTTATTCATACAACACACAACAATGTATCAGGCACTGCAACAAAGTGAGAATCAAAGGATTTAAACAGAGCTTCTTAGTGGAGGAACCAGAATGGACCCTGGGTGCCTGAGCTCTTTATTCAGTGTTGTTTTCACTTTACCAAGATGACATTTCAGAAAATCTTTTTTCTGAAATCATCAATGTTTCAACACTCTGGAAACCATAATGTTGCATATTTTAAAATAATATTTTGTGTAAGTGGTTGAAAGTAACCATTTCATAAAAGGGAAAAAAAAGTATTTGAGGATTGAAACATTTTAGGGAAATGCTTTAGGATTCCAAAGAAGAAATTAAACAGAGAAAAGTCCCTTTCGTATTCACTGATGAGTAGCTGAAAGTAAAAGTTCTAAAATATGAGAAAAGCTCTGGGACTCATTTGGGTACATTTGCCTGTATTTCCAAAAGGTGAGCCACATAACACAAAAGAATGTTTTGGCCAGTTTAATAGCCTTAGGAGAATAATTTGTGGTGACACCACACAACTTCCTTTTCTATTCATGCTCCTAATATTGATTTACCTATTGGTCTCTCTCCTGGCCAACCTTTCCAATATTATTCAGAATGTCAGCAGTCAACTTTATCTGTAGAGTAACAATATATTTTAGGTCTGGATTTGTATTCCCAACTACTCCTAGGAACTTAACCTAGATGGTTATTGGGAAATGTAGAAACATTATTATAAAATTAACTTTTTCTCAAAAACGTGCCCTCCTTTCTGTCTTCTGTCTTGGTAAATGCTATCATTACTCATTCTGCTGTGTGGCTACCACCCAAACATCAACACTGACACCTTTTTTCTCACTCTACATGCAAAGTTTTTCAAATCCTCTTGATTTTGTCCCCAAAATAAATCTAGCGTTTATCCTTTGCTTTCCTGTGCTTATTTGCTCAATTGTGTCCAACTCTTTGCAACCTCACGGACTATAGCCAGCCAGGCTCCTCTGTCTGTGGAATTATCCAAGCAAGAATACTGGAGAGAGTTGCCATGCCCTCCTCTAGGGGATCTTCCCAACCCAGGGATCGAACTTTGGTCTCCCACATTGCAGGTAGATTCTTTACTGCCTGAGCCACCAGGGAAACCTCTGTTTTCCAGCCCCTCTCTTTCTTATATTAGGTTCTTATGGCCACATGCGGATTGTTGCAATTACTCGCCTAGCCAGCTACCTGCCTCCGTCATCCTACGATCTGATTATACCACCTCCCTACTCAAAACCTTTGGAAACTCCCTTCATCCTAGGGTAAAATGTCAAAGTTCCTTCTTAGCATAGCATCCAGGGCCCTTCACAGTCTGAATCAGCACGTACTTCCATCTCATCTATACCACCCCTCCATGCACTCTCCACTCCAGTCACATGGGACCCTTTATTCTTTGCATTCAAGTTTGCATTTGTCCATATAACTTTGCTTTCTCTTAATTTGTTCTTTCTGCCTTCCTTACCCATCTTTATTTTTTTTTATTTATTTTTTAATCAAAGGATAATTGCTTTACAGAATTTTGTTGTTTTCTGTCAAACCTCAACATGAATCAACCATAGGTATACATATATCCCCATCTTACCCATCTTTAAATATCCTTCAAAAACTCTATTCGTCCTTCAAAAAAATCTCCTCAGGGAAGCCTGCCTGACATTTCCTTCCTTTTTTTTTTTTTTTAAGGAATACATTCCTGGATCTTCTGTGTTTCCATGGCAATAAAAAGCATTACTACATTGTTTTAAAATTGCTGTTAAAATATTTATGTTTATTAAGCTATCAGCTTACTATGGAAAAATGGTTTTCTTGTTTTTAGTCCCTAGATCCCTATAAAACACTACCTAAGGCAGTGTTTACCTACTAACATTTTATTGGAGAATATAATTCCAGGAAAGCAAGAGTGGAAAAGGAAGTGAAGTGATGTAAGAAAAGAGTGAAGCAAATGTGAGATGATTGCTGCTGACCTGACCACTTGGAACCACAGTATCTCAGATCAGGCTATCTAGGAAAGAAAGGTAAGTAACTTATCCATTTATTCTTCCCTTCTCTCTTTGACTAGTCAAGTGTCACCCCACAGGGAATTAACTCCCATATCTCCAAAATGTGTTGCCCAGCCCTTTGGGCAGCCACTAGACAAGGCTGTGCCTCTGTAGGACCAGCAACCCTGGATGTAGGTCCTGGAGATGAGCTATAATAGTTCCCTTCAGTCCAGGTCTTGTGTCATCTCAAGAGGGCAGCAATAACTCACGGTCAGAAATGAGGTGATGCCTATAATGCTTTGATGACTCTAGTGAAGATATAAGCCATAAAAAGACAGATGATGCCAAGCAAAGTCAAGTGGTGGGGACATAAAAACTGGGTCCAGTGTAATTCTCCCTGGTGCATAGCACGGTTAATGTGTAATGTGTTTCCTGAATGGGGCATAGCTTGGTCATCAGCTTCATCATTATCAAGTGTAACCTGAGGCAAAGCCAGCTTTCTTGCATTTCACGTGGGAGTACAACTGCAAGGCAGTTACATGTATTGGGTACCACTAAGTGCTAAAGACACATGAAGCCCTTCACCTTCTTCATATAAATCTATTAATTTGATCCTCCCAATATCCTATAAGACAGGTATTTCTTACATTTATTTTATAGGTGAAGAAACTGAGCCAGTGAATTTCTCACCCAAGGTCATGCAACTAGTAAGTTATAGACTCAAGATTCTATCATAGGTAGCCTAACTCCAGAGTTTCAGCTTTCCTAAATGTGCTACATGGCTTCCTCAAATATCCCCTAATCAGTGTGCAAGTCTGTTCTGAATAAGAAAGGCAGAACTAAAGTGGAAGATGAGCATAGCTTGCATTATTGTTTATTTAAAAAATGCACAATTACCCCCAGCAACCTCCTCCAAAATACCTGCAACAATGCAGAGCTTCACAATCACCCTCAGATCCACTGTGGTGCCTACGTGCTGTGACATTTATAGTCACAAGAGTTCACCACTACAGGCTTCAACTATTCTTCACTCTCAGATTAAGAGGGGACAAACAACTGGTGAAAACTACTTCTTCAGAAATCAAAACTGTTGCAGTATCTGTGGACTGACTTGCTGTTGAGGTCAAAATTGGCTGTTTACCTCTTCCTCAGATAGAGGGTAGAATGTACTCTACTTGTGAGTTGGTTTGTCTCATAATTCCTAGAGTGATCAAGTATTGCCTAGCTGCCTTTCTCTTCACAGAGCAGCCTCTGTGATGCCCTCACCTAAGCCCCTGACCTATCTTCAGGGGAGGAAAGTATTATGCTTCTCTCTAAGTATTTACTCAGCCAAGGAACCTGATTGCTGTCACATTTTAGGGGAAGCATCTTTAATCTCAAAACATTGTCAAGAAGAAGCCATGTGGTGTATCTGAAACCTGATTATAGCTTTGTTTGATTTATAGAATGTACCTCTCTGAGGAGACTAAGTTAATTCCAATTTCTCCCCTTAAATTATATAGTAAAAAATATGCCAAGTGACTGAGTCCTAATCTTGCCCTTTCCAGTAGTACAAATGTTTTAGTGTATGTAAGAAGCACAGTGTTGTGAATATATTCATATATGTGTGTATACATATATATATACAGTTGCTTGTTTATGAAAAAAAACAAGATAGTAAAAGGCTAGAAACAAATCCCAGTCACTAAATGACTGCATAAATTAAAAGCCTATTGCATTCCTGGCTTTCCTTGAAAGACAGCCACAGAATAATCTATTGAGGAGGTGCAGAATTTTCATAAAATTCTTAATCTTTAAGCCACATGTGTGGCTTATGTGTCCTGTGCGTCCTTCCAGCCTACTGTTTGAATGTTGCATCAGATATATATGATTTGGAATCCAGACTTCAGCTCTGATGGTAGCTGAGAGCAAATGTACAATCTCTCTAAGCCTTGTCTGACCCATCTGTAAAATGGAGGTAATAAAATTCCCTACTTTATAAGACCTTTGTGAAGGTTAAATGACTAATAACTGTAAAGCACTTAGCACGTCTGACTCAAAGCTATCTGACAATTGGTCATACATATAAATATCAGGGATTCCTTGAAAATACACTTTGATTTTTACATATGCTATCTCAGTATTTTTCCTCTCTCAATAATATTTAAAATCTTAATGACATGGAACTGAATGTCAACTGAATGAATATGAATATGAATAAATAATTTTTAAAGAAAACATTAGCATCTTATTGAAAATAAAAATTTTAAAATCAACACAGAAATGGTTGTTGAATTTCAGAAAATTCGAGGGATCTCTGGACTAGAGAGCTGTGAGTCTTCAGCCCTAGAAAAGCCTAAAGATTTGATGGGAAATAAAAAGAGAAAGAAAAGCCCACCAAGAAGAAAAGGAACTCACAGAGTTTCTGAAAAGAATTAGAAGTGAGGGGCATGGGGATGTGAAGAGATGAGAGATTTTCAAAAGAAAGTTTCCTTCATCCATTTAGATATTCATTTAGTGTGTAACAGATGCAAGAAAAAGAAGGTGATAAAACATGTCTCTGCTGTTTAGTGAATCTCAATACCATAACAGCGTTATCATAGTAGAAATTCAAGCAAGAAAAGGAGAGTATGAGGAGAGAGCACCTCCATCTGCTTGGCAAGGAGATAGCAGTCAAAGCAGCCTCGACAAAGGAGGCAGGTAGCAGACTGTTGGAGGTTGCTTCTCTTTTCACCTCCAGCTCCACATAGCACCACCAGGGGATTCTCACGCACTTGTACAAACACACAGCCCAGAGGAGCAAGCTTTGTCCACACCCTTCAGATAAATATTCCCCTGTTCATCCTTCACACCGAGTACGCATACCAGCGGCAGCAAAATGCAGTTCAGGAGACAGTTCAAGAATGCATGAAACTCTCCTTTTTGCATAAGACTTAGAAGCGGGGTCAGGGGTCAACTGGACAATGAATTCCAGAGTCCTCGGTTTCTGGATAAGGGGGTGTCATGGGTTTTACATGGTCCATCCCTCTGGCCTTGGAGATTCTATGGACAGTAGGATGAAGCCTGGCTGGAAGAGGACCAGAACAAGGTGTTAAGAGCAGAGAACACTTCTACCTGAGTCTAAAGGCAGGATGGGTTGCAGGAGGAACTCCAGAATTTGTATCTTGTCATCGTGAAACCCTACAGAAATAAAATTAAGAAGTTTTCCTCCCCATCCACTCATTGTGGACAAAAATCACCTTAGCCAGGAGGAATGTGGTTGACTATTTAACTTAATCTGGTTATACACTGCACCCTGCGGGAGGGGTGTGAACCCCACAGTCTGAGGAGGGAGAAGTGGAGGACACTTGGTGAGATAAGGTGAGAGGATGATGAGGAGCAGTGATTCTTACATGTATACTACAGATTGACACGAAGTCAGGTTCCAGGCAGTTATGGAGTGGAAAGCAAGAAGGAATTGGAATACATGAAGCAGCACATGGAAGTCTGGCCATGACAGAGATGAAAAATATAACTATAACAAAGATCTGCTAATAGTTTTTCCAGATAGGGAAAACCTATGCATATTTGAATGCAGAAGAGAGCTTCAGACTTTAATGTATATATAAGGCTTGCTGTTAAGAATGCAGAATCTGATTCAACAGGTCTGGGGGTGAGGTTTGAAATTCTGCATTTCAAACAAGCTCCCAGGCGATGCTGCAGGTTTGTGGACTTCACCTTGAGAAGCAAAAATACAGAGAATTAGGCATGAGGAAAAGAATGAGGTAAAAGGTGTGGGAAAAAAGTAAAGATGAAGACTAGAGAGTCCCAGACAGTGCTCCTCTTTGGCCCCCTATATTAAGCCATTTCTCAGCAGAGAGGCTCTAGGCAGTATTGTGGAGTAATCTGGGACAATCCGATGATCTCTGAAGAATACTTGAAGAATATTCTGACCAGAAGCTCATCTAGTGTGAAGAATGAAGCAGGAAAGTCAAGTCTGTTACTTTCTTGTTCTTCCTATGCCTGTGTTCTATAAAAATATGGCTTTTGTGTGTGTGTGAGTCTGCATGCGCGTGTAGGCATGTGTGTGTACACTGTGTGTGTGTGTTGGATTCTTTTGACAAACTAGCCGCTGACCACAGAGTTTCAGTCACATTGTTAGTGGTTCCTTCCTGACTTAAATTTTAATCAGTCATATACATAATGAAACTGAGTGAATTAGGGCTTCATAATGTATTCTTTCTGTAACTCAGAGATCTGAGAAACATATAAATTTGCCAAGTAATGAGGTGTCAGTACTTTGGGGTGACAATGCTAAAAAGTACCTCATTAAAATAAGGAAGTAATCATTAGTGAAATTGCATGTCTTCAGCTTTTGACCTCAAACAAAAATTGTCATTTTTTCCATAGATTCTGACCTCAGCAATGACTAAACATCAAGTGGGGTACTGTCATGACAGTTTCAATAAAGCTTTTTAATTAATGTTTTAAAATGCTTTTTTATAATAAATCTACCATCCTCATTGTCTCAATTTACTGTTAGAAAAAATAACATATTTTTGCAAATATAGAATTTATACCCTAAGATTTTACCTTGAAATATCATTCCATGGAGAGTTATTAATTCTCTGAAAATATAATTTGTCCCTTAGTATCTTGAAGACTTGCTAAAATTTGAGTAGAATTTTTCCTCTGGCCTTCTCATGGCTCTTTAGTCCATTTAATGCTCATCTCACTGTCTTGGAAATAGGAAAGTATAACAGAAATCAGAAGAATCAGTCTCTGAAAAACTGGTTTCCTTGGCTCTGCAAGTAACAAGTTTTTTTAAAAATCTATATTAAGTCACTAAATCCCCCTCCTCCAATTTCTCCCACTTCCCATATTAAGTCTTTCATTTCCTTTGTCTGGATTTCTTTCTGACTGACTTTTTCCATGATTGTCTCCACCTCAAATTTCCCTCCCAATTTATGTCACCTCTTTGCAGAGGTTTTCTTAATCTCCCTTCCATAAAGTGAGACATTCTGTTATTCTTTCTCACAACACCCTGTTTAATCCGTTCATAGCAGTAAACATAATTTGTCTGTATTTGTTTACTTGATTATCTTCTGTCTCTTTTTTTAGAATGCCTAATGCTTAAGCTCAGGTATATATTCTTCCTTGTTTTGGGTTATAAGTCAGGACCAAGCATTATATTGCATACAGTTTACTCTCATAATATGTATTAAATGACTATAGGAAAAAAGAAGGATCATTCCATAAGTTCTTTTAAAGCAGGGAGTCTCTCTTCAGTTTCCACAAATCTCAACCTCATAGCTCCATACTTGACATAGAATAGGTGTTCCACAAATACTAGTTAAGTGAACACTGGTGCTCAGAGAAGTGTCTGCAAATGTGAATAATTTCACTCTTAGCAACCATAGGAGACAGAAGAAGAAGCAGGGACCAGAAAGTCATGCTATTCAGCCTATGTAGCCACCAACCACAAGTACCCTTTTGATTTTGGTTGATATTTGCAAGGCTTTTCCCTGGTCTTTCCAAACACACCTTACAAATGCCTCACCAAGAGTATTTGGCTAAAAAACTCCTACAGTGAAAAAATTATCTAATTTTCTCCAAGGTTTCTGTTTGTATCACATGCACTATTATGTTCAACAACTTCCCTGTTGTGCTTATGGGGATCCCCCTCAGGAAGAGTAGACAGATACTTAGAAAACCCATGATCTTTCACCACACTGGATTACTTTCTGATTGTCACCAATGGCCACCTCAGACATGTTGTGCCTCAGGTCATGTAGTTCATTGTTTTTCCACTTTTCACTTAGAA
This sequence comes from Odocoileus virginianus, assembly GCF_023699985.2. Lineage (NCBI taxonomy): Eukaryota > Metazoa > Chordata > Mammalia > Artiodactyla > Cervidae > Odocoileus > Odocoileus virginianus. The sequence continues at coordinate 83,987,621 of NC_069674.1, read as the reverse complement.
CCTGATCCATGTGTTTATTTATCAGAAAAAAAGACTCATAGAGATGCCTTGTGTTTAAGAGTTGAGGTCATAAGTCCAACTGCTGGGGTCCCTGTCTGACTCCCTTAATAACATGTGTGACCTTGAGGAAGATGGTCTACCTCTGTGGACTCCTACCCAAAACACAAACTTAATAATGTTTAATTCAATGGGTGTTTCTTTTTAATAATGAAATAATTCATGTAAAGTGCTTTGTGTATATATAGGGGTTCCCTGGTGGCTCAGATGGTTAAGTGTCTGTCCGCAATGCAGGAGACCTGGGTTTGATCTCCGGGTCAGGAAGGTCCCTGGAGAAGGAAATGGCAACCCGTTCTAGTAGTCTTGCCTAGAAAATTTCATGGATAGAGGAGCTTTGTATATATACTGTACCAGGAAGTTATTAGTGACTAATAGTTTCTAGTGCCTGGAATATAGTAAGGGTTAGATTTGAGCTGGATATTAGCTATTATCTTTATCAACCTGATATCTGTTTTTCAACTATAGAGGAAAAGCATTTGCAAAAAGTAGAGAGGGGAAACAAATTTGCCATTTGCCTCATGACCATTCAAGAGCTATAAATACCATAATTACTCTTGCCTGATAAAATAGGATAAGCTAGAGTCTGACCTTTCTTTGCAACAATATACTGGAATTTTCCAGGAATGGGAAAAACTTTTTCATAGAAGTACTGAGGACAACCCAGTGTGTTTTCTGTTTTGTGAGTCATTCTATTGTATTTTTACTCTCTCTTTTGTTCTTACAAATATTACATCACATTTATAAATGTGTTAACACTGTTAGATGACAATTTCATTGAAATAAAGGGGAGTAAAAGACAATGACAACACAATAAAAAGAAATAAATCTGAATATAAAGTAGCATTTAAACAATTTGTCAGAAAAGTCATTGTTGTGTGGATCTTACTAATGCACAGTTTGGGCATATATGTATTTTTTCATGAATATGTGATATAATAAAATCCAAAGCCAAGATGGATAAAAGCATATTTTCTGTTAATATCCCCCCCCTGCAAATGTCTCAATTCCATCTTCACTTGAAAAAATAATACAGCCTCATAATGCATTCATGAAGTTATATATATATGAAGTATTTTGGCACTCCATCTTCATACCCTGATTTGAATATCTATTACTGTATAATAGATCTATCAGTTTATTTATTGCCTATCTCCCTCACTAGAATTTAAGCCCTGAGGAAGGCATGGGGTTTGTCTATTTCATTCATAGCTATATCTCTAGCACATAATAATTGCTCAATTTATATCTGTGGACAGAATTAATATCTCTTAAAATCTGTAAAATATTGAGGCAATATATTTATGTATATATACCACAGACTCTAGACAAATCACTGGTTGAACTCAGTATAAGCAACAGTGGTGTGTGGTATAAATATTAGCCTGGAAAGCTAGATTTTTAGACTTGGTTCTGCCACCAAATGTGAGAATTCAGGTTTTCATATTTGCTGAATGACATAGATGAGAAGGGAAACCTCTTCTCTGCTGAGCTTGGTTCAATTCACCAACAAGCATATCTTGTTAATGCCTATGAACAGACTCAGATTGTTTATACTGGGGGCTTGGATTACGGCAGCTTGGGAAGTCAGTGGATAGTAGGGGAGACAGTGTTTTAGACAAGTCTTTACATTAAGGAAGTTACTGGTGAGTAGCAGAGAGAACAGGATGTGTACTGAGGTAATTTTATATGATCCAGAGAGATACAAAGGAAGTCAGAGTAAGAGACACAGTTTTTACAATTTTTATTCAGTATTCCACTATTGAAATGCCAAATACAATGCATTTTAATTCTTTAAAATAAAATTATAATATAAAGTTCCCAATTCAATGAAAAAGTACTAAAATTGACATTAGTTCCAAACCTTAACACATTCTATATTCTGCTCTAGAACTGACTTCCCTTATAGCAATCTCTTATTTGGACAGAAAATCTCTTTCCAATATATATATAACTGGGTTACAGTGTACTTTATCAGCACCAAAGAATATGAGACGTCTGAAAGCTGTAGTAACCACAAAACATACAATAATTTAAAAGAACAAAAAATCAGAAGAATAAATTTGTATCAGGGTCAATTAAAGCAGAAAAAAGGATCGTTCATTCTATACTCCCTTCTATACAATAACAAGAGCACATGTTTGTTGTAATTATGTCCAAACTAATTTTTAAAATTTATTTACTTTTTAACTGAAGGATAATTGCTTTATAGAATTTTGTTGTTTTCTGTCAAACATCAACATGAATCAGCCATAGATGAACAACATGTCCCCTCCCTTTAGAACCTCCCTCCCATCTTTCTCCCCACCCCACCCCTCTAGGTTGATGTAGAGCCCCTGTATGAGTTCCCTGAGACACAGAGCAAGTTCCCACTGGCTCTCTACTTTAAATATGGTAATGTAAGGTCCCATGTTACTCTCTCCATACATCTCACCCTCTCCTCCCCTCTCCCCATGTCCATAAGTCTGTTCTCTATGTCTGTTTCTCCATTGCTGCCTTGCAAATAAATTCACCAGTACCATCTTTCTAGATTCCATATATATATGTTAGGATACAATATTTATCTTTCTCTTTCTGACTTACTTCACTCTGTATAATAGGCTCTAGGTTCATCCACCTCATTGAGTTCAGTTCAGTTCAGTTGTTCAGTTGTGTCTGACTTTTTGCGACCCCATGAACCGCAGCACGCCAGGCCTCCTTGTCCATCACCAACTCCCAGAGTTTACTCAAACTCATGTCCATTGAGTCAGTGATGCCATACAACCATCTCATCCTCTGTTGTCCCCTTCTCCTCCTGCCCTCAATCTTTCCTGCATCAGGGTCTTTTCCAATGAGTCAGTTCTTCACATCAGGTGGCCAAAGTATTGGAGTTTCAGCTTCAGCATCAGTCCTACCAATGAACATTCAGGACTGATTTCCTTTAGGATGGACAGGTTGGATCTCCTTGTAGTTCAAGGGACTCAAGGGTCTTCTCCAATACCACAGGTCAAAAGCATAAATTCTTTGGCGCTCAGCTTTCTTTATAGTCAAAGTATCACATCCATCCATGACCACTGGAAAAACCATAGCTTTGACTAGATGGACCTTTGTTGGTAAATTAATGTCTCTGCCTTTTAATATGCTGTATACATTGGTCATAACTTTCCTTCCAAGGAGCTAGCATCTTTAAAATTCTTGGCTGCAGTCACCATCTGCAGTGATGTGGGAGCCCCCCAAAATAAAGTCTGTCACTGTTTCCATTGCTTCCCCATCTATTTTCCATGAAGTGATGGTAATGGATGCCATGATCTTAGTTTTCTGAATGTTGAATGTTAAAGCCAACTTTTTCAGTCTCCTCTTTCACTTCATCAAGAGGCTCTTTAGTTCTTCTTCATTTTCTGCCATAAGGGTAGTGTCATCTGCATATCTGAGGTTATTGATATTTCTCCCAGCAATCTTGACTGCAGCTGGTCATAGCAAACATGCTCTTTCAAAAACACAAGAGAAGACTCTACACATGGACAACATAGATGGTCAATACTAAAATCAGATTGTTTATATTCTTTGCAACCAAAGATGGAGAAGCTCTATCATGAACTCCTTATTGCCAAATTCAGACTTAAATTGAAGAAAGTAGGGAAAATCACTAGACCATTCAGGTATGACCTAAATCAAACACCTTATTATTATACAGTGGCAGTGAGAAATAGATTCAAGGGATTAGATCTGATAGACAGAGTGCCTGAAGAACTATGGACAGAGATTCATGACATTGTACAAGAGGCAAGGATCAAGACCATTCCCAAGAAAACGAAATGCAAAAAGACAAAATGGTTGTCTGAGGAGGCCTTACAAATAGCTGTGAAAAGAAGAGAAGCAAAAGGCAAAGGAGAAACATAAAGATATACCCATTTGAATGCAGAGTTCCAAAGAAGAGCAAGCAGAGATAAGAAAGCCTTCCTCAGTGATCAATGCAAAGAAATAGAGGAAAACAATAGAATGGGAAAGACTAGAGATCTCCTCAAGAAAATTAGAGATACCAAGGGAACATTTCATGCAAAGATGGGCTCAATAAAGGACAGAAATGGTATGGATGGTATGGACCTAACAGAAGCAGAAGATACTAAGAAGAGGTGGCAAGAATATGCAGAACTTTACAAAAAAAATCTTCATGACCCAGATAACCAAGATAGTATGATCACTTACCTAGAGCCAGACATCCTGGAATGTGAAGTCAAGTAGGCCTTAGGAAGCATCACTATGAACAAAGCTAGTGGAGGTGGTGGAATTCCAGTTGGGCTATTTCAAATCCTAAAAAATGATGCTATTAAAATGCTGCACTCAATATGCCAGCAAATTTGGAAAACTCAGCAGTGGCCACAGGGCTAGAAAAGGTCAGTTTTCATTTCAATCCCAAAGAAAGGCAATGCCAAAGAAAGCTCAAACTACCACACAATTGTACTCATCTCACACGCTAGCAAAGTAATGCTCACAATTCTCCAAGGCAGGCTTCAGCAATACATCAACAGTGAACTTCCAGATGTTCAAGCTGGATTTAGAAAAGGCAGAGGAGCCAGAGATCAAATTGCCAACATCCGTTGGATCATCAAAAAAGCAAGAGAGTTCCAGAAAAACATCTGCTTCTGCTTTATTGACTATGCCAAAGCCTTTGTGTGGGTCACAACAAATTTTGGAAAATTCTGAAAGAGATGGGAACACCAGACCACCTGACGTGCCTCCTGAGAAATCTGTTTGCAGGTCAGGAAGCAATCGTTAGATCTGGACATGGAATAACAGACTGGCTCCACCTCATTAGAACTGACTCAAATGTTCCTTTTTATGGCTATTAATTTTTAAATTGTGACTTCTAATTTTTAGACCTATAGTTCCTGTACTTTACATTATGAAAACAATTCTAACAAGCTTTACAGCCTTAGGAAAGAATTCAAAAGGAACTAGAGATAGTGGAAAGTGAATCACAGTTATATACAGATAGAGTGTGCCAATGAGACAAATCACAACAGGAAGGTCAGGTCTGAAGTGATATCATCTTGAAATGATATATATCAGCCCATTTTCTTGGTTAATATATATTCATTGCTGGCGTTGAGTAGTTGAGTCTGAGGCAGCATTCCAAAAAGCAAGAATATGGATGAACCCTGGATTGTTGACTCCTAAATTATACTCTGCCAATCTCTAGTAAGGAATCTGGGACAGAGTATTTCACTTCCCTTGAGATCCATTTTACACATTAGCAAAAGTAGAAGTAATACCTCTTGCTCCGAGGTTTGCTGGGAGGATTAAAGGCAAAATATCTGGCACCATCCTAGTACATAATTGACATTCAACAAATATTAGTTTCCCTTTTCCCTTTTCTAAAAATAAAGAGCTGTCCAAGGGAAGTCAAGTGTTTTCCATGATTACTAAATAAAATGTTGAACTTTACAAGCAATAAATAGCTTGAGTTTGGCACCCATGAATGATTTTAATCAGAGGGTTTAAAAAATAATCAACTCAGCAATTTTTATGGACATAACAACAGTAATCACTTTTTAATTCCTAGTTTAACGACATTCAGCCACATCAATGACCCCACCAAAAAATAATGATTTTGTTCACATACATAACTAACATATACAACATACTGAAATCTCAAGGAACCCTCACAGTTACCTTAATATAAGGAAGACACAATAGAATTTTTAAACATAAGATGAATTCTGGCTTTAGTTTTGCATCATGAGAGTATAGTCTTCTGAAGTGTTATGGACTTCAACATAGTAGACACAGTAAAAAGTAAAAGCAGGACAAATATCAGTATGGCACAGTAAGAGGATGCAGAGCTCATCTCTCTCTACTAACACATCAAGAACGCATCTACATGTGGAACAATTCTCACTGAAAATTAACTGGAAACTGGCAGAAGGACTCCCATACAACCAAAGTGAAGTGGTAAGAAAGATACACAGAGTTGAGTAGCAAGGGAAGGAAAGCAGTAGGGCCAGGACTTGTACCCCTGGGAGGGGACTCAGAGGAAATCGAGATTATATGATTGAACACCCACCTTGAGGAGGGAGGGGGTCAAGCCACATACTGGATGTCCCAGTCCTGGAATTGGTAGAGGGAATTCCCACTGTCTGGCTGGAGGACTGCTGAGTAAGGTAGAAAGGCTGGAAAAGCCTGGATTCTGGTCCTGGAGAGTGCATGCAGCAGGATGGAGAGCGATCTGTCCTAGAAGCTGATGGGTCCCCTGCAACCACCTTGCCACAAGTTTGAACCCAGAAATTCAGTTAAGAAAGACAGAAAATCAATAAGGCAATGTGGTCTTAAATGACACAACAGGCCTCTTAAGCTTAACTGATATGTACAGGAAATCAACTATAGAAAGAAAAATACAAAAACAAAAAGTACAAAACATGCCACTGAAACACCAATGGTCAATGAAGAAATCAAAGAGGAAGTCAGCAAGTATCTCGAGGCAAGTAAAAATTGGAATACTCCAAAATCTATAGGATGTACCAAAAGCAATTTTAAGAGGGAAGTTTATAGAGATATGGGCCTTCCTCAAGAAACAAGAAAAATTTCAAATCAGCAACCTAACCTACCACCTAAAGGACTTAAAAAAGAAGAACAAAAAAACCCCACAGAGTTGGCAGAAGAGAGGAAATAGTAAAAATCAGAGGGGAAATAAATAAAATACAGACACAAAGAAAAATCAACAAAAAAGATCAATGATACTGAGAGCTGTTTTTTTTTGAAAAGACAAAAATATTAATAAACCTTAGCCAGGCTCATGAAGAAAAAAGAGAGAGGACTCAAATAAACAAAATAAGAAATGAAAGAGGAGAAAAAACAATCAATCAATACCAAAGAAATACAAAAAAAATTCTAAGAGAATACTATGAATAGCTATATGAAAATGAATTAGACAACCTAGAAGAAATAGACAAGTTTCTAGAAAAATATAACTTACTAAAACTGAATCAAGAAGAAACAGAAAAAATTTGAAGAGGACAATCACTCGTAGTGAAATTGAATTTGTAATTTAAAAAAAAAAACAACTCCCATCAAACAAGTCCAGGACTTTAAGACTTCGCAGGGGAATTCTACCAAACAATTAAGGAAAACCTAAAACCTGTCTTTCTCAAACTATTCTAAAAAAAACTGAAGAGGATGGAACACTCCCAGATTCGTTCTATAAGGCCATCATTACTCTAATAAAACCAAAGATACTACAAAGAAAGAAAATTATACATCAATATCTATGATGAATAATAGATGCAAAAATCTTCAACAAAAATATTATCAAATCAAACTCAACAATATATAAAAAGAATCATAAACCATGATCCAAGTTGGATTTATTCCAGAGACATAAGATTGGTTCAGTATTCACAAATAAATCAATATGGTACACCATATTAACAAAGAGAAGGATAAAAATTACATGATCACCTCAATAGATATAGAAAAAGCAACTGACAAAATTCAGTTTCCTTTCATGATAAAAATTCTGATCAAATTAGGTGGAGATGGAACAAATGACAAACCTATAGCTAGCATCATTCTCAAGAGTGAAAAGCTGACACCTTTCTAAATTCTAGAACAAAGAAAAGGATGCCCACTCTCACCACTTCTATTTAACATAGTACTAGAAGTTTTAGTCACAGAAATCAGACAAGAAAAAGAAATGAAACATGTGGATGGAACTAGAGAATATTATGCTTAGTGAGGTAAGTCAAATAGAGAAAGACAAATACTATGATATCAGTTATATGATGCATCTAAAAATAAATACAAATGAATGTAATATGCAAAAAAAGAAACATATTTATAGACATAGAAGATAAACTAGATGTTACCAATGGGGAGAGGGAAGGGCGGGAGGGACAAATTCGGGGCTTAGTATTAAGAGATACAAATTATTATGCATAAAATAGATAAGCAACAAAGATACATTGTACACTACAGGGAATTGTAGCCACTATTTTATAATAATGTATAATCTATAAAAATGGTAAATCACTATGCTGTACCCCTGAAAATAATATACTATTGTAAATAAACTATACTTCAATTTAAATGAAGTAAAAGAAGAATTGTCAGAACTTTTTTCTCCCTTTCTTGAATCTCACGATCCAGTCTAAGGATTAATGCATTAAACACCAAATTTAATTTCTTTCTAAAGGACCCATAATGTGATAAGTTTCAAAGTTATAACCATGGACAGCAAAACACTGATGAATATCCCTGCTTCTCTCTCTCTCCTCACTTCTACTTCTCCATGCCTAGTGCAGTATATGTTCTCAATAAATGTTTGTTGGATGAATTAACAAATGAATAGATGATCAAAAAAAAGAACACTTTCAAATTTTAAGATAAGAATCTATGAAGGTGGATTTGTACTTATTGGTATAATAACTAAAGAAACTATAGTAGAATACTGAACTATGCAAAAGTAGATAGTTGCATTTGTGTTTTTGAGGAAGAAAAGTAGATATTATAAATATTATATCTAGATAAAGGAATACTACCTAAAATTATTGTCAAAGGTACCAGATGTTAAACTTTATCAAAGCATTCTCCTAGAGGCTGGGAATACAAAGATGAGTATGACAATGACTTTTAAGAAGTTCACAACATAATAGGAGAAATTAACTCATAAACAAACTTAATAAATGTATGTATAAAGTAAAAGTATGTTTATGACATACACAAATACATGCATATAAAAATACTATGGTGTTCAAAAGCAGGAATAAGAAATGTTGTTTGGGGAACACTGTGGAGTCAGGAAAGGGGAGCATTGAGATAGTCCTCTGAGAGGACAGTTTAATTGGGTCTCAAAGATGAGCCAGATGTTATAAGTCATACAATGTAAGGAAGAACATTCAGGCAGTCAGTGGATGATGTGGAACAGTAGAGAGGCCCAAAACAAAAGTGGCCAGTTTAGGGAAAGGCAGGTAGATTAATGTGATGGAGAGCAGGTTGAAATGGGATGAGATAGATGGTGGAGTAGGGAGGGAAGTACAATAAGGAGGGCCTTGTTTGCCATATGGAAGAATTTTGATTTTATATTGTAGGCCAGTGGTTTTCAAATTATAGAATTTTTACAGTGAAATAAAAGCTTCCTAGCTTATTTATCTGTTTAATCTTCCACTTAAGTTTCATTTATTAAAAAAAAGTTTCAAAACCTCTGTTACAGGCAATGAGTCTGTGAAAGGTATTTCCTGTTTTTGTTTTGAGAGCAATGAGACAGTGTTGCATTTTAAGAAGGTCAATGACAGGGTCTTCAGTGGAGGTGAAAGAAGTCTGGGGTCAAATCCTAAGAATAATTACATTGCCAAAGCGAAAGATCTGGAAAGCCTATTCCAAGATGGCAGCAGGTGTGATAGAAAGCAGGACACTAGAACAGAATGTTAGTGGTCTCTAAAACTATTTTTCATATCCCTGGAGTAAAGACTGAACTCAAGATTGAGAAGAAGATCAGGATTAGTCTTAAGTTTTAGTTTGGGATTTTGTATATATAATGGTATTTTCTACCAGGATAAGAAATAAAAGAGGATGATCAGGCATAAGTGCAAAACTATAAGTTAAATTTGAAGCACCGCAGTCTCCATAAATGAATATGTATATTCAAGGGTTGGGCAGAAAAGTGTGGGGCAAGAAACAAAAATCCACACTGAAGACACAGCTTTGCGAAATAGTGGCATAAAAATATGTCTTTTGCTATAAGCATGTAGTAAATCACTCAGGGAAGAGGTGAATACATGAAAGGTCCAAAAACAAAATGTGATTTATTTTATTTAAAGGATATATAGAGGAAGAAAATTCTGTGAAACCAACTACTAAGGGAAGGAGAAACTAGGAGATTATATTGTCAATCAAGGTAACAAGTTTCAAAGAGAGGGTCAACAAGCAAGATCAAGATCAAGCAGAAAAAAAAAAAAACACCAAAGGACTGAGGAGAATCTACTGAATTTGTCAACGTGCATCTCCTTAAAAACTAAAGCAGATCTACTGGTAGTATGGTGAAAGCAGAAGTTGTGCTACTGTTCAGAAAGTTAAGAATTCACTGAATTGAAAGAAAGTACTGGGTTCCATGCGAGGGTTAATTATTTCATGAGTAAAAATCTAATTTCCGTGTGCAGAGTTGGTTAGAGGCATCAAGAAAGTCAACATGGTTGCAGAGAAATAATAGTATAAAATTGCTACTTATGAGACCAGTATTATCTTACAGAGAATAGGTATTGGTTGTAAGAACTGATATTCAAAGGAGATTAAGAAGACATTTTGCAGTAAAAAAAAAATTTTTGATAGGCTTCATCTTTGATAAATGATTTATAATTTTGCCTATTTATTCTGTATTTATTTTGTTACCATTATTGTCATTATTGTAAAAAATGAGATAAAAGTAATAAAAAGTCTCTTGATGAAAGTGAAAGATGAGAGTGGAAAAGCTGGCTTAAAGCTTAACATTCAGAAAACTAACAGAGAAGGCAATGGCACCCCACTCCAGTACTCTTGCCTGGAAAATCCCATGGACGGAGGAGCATGGTGGGCTGCAGTCCATGGGGTCGTGAAGAGTCAAACATGACTGAGTGACTTCACTTTCACTTTTCACTTTCATGCACTGGAGAAGGAAATGGCAGCCCACTCCAGTGTTCTTGCCTGGAGAGTCCCAGGGATGGGAGCCTGGTGGGCAGCCGTCTATGGGGTTACACAGAGTTGGACATGACTGATGTGACTTAGCAGCAGCAGCAAAAAACTAAGATCATGGCATCTGGTCCCATCACCTCATGAGATATAGATGGGGTGACAGTGGAAACAGTGTCAGACTTTATTTTTTTGGGCTCCAAAGTCACTGCAGATGGTGAGTGCAGCCATGAAATTCAAAGATGTTTACTCCTTGGAAGGAAAGTTATGACCAACCTAGATAGCATATTAAAAAGCAGAGACATTACTTTGCCAACAAAGATCCGTCTAGTCAAGGCTATGGTTTTTCCAGTGGTCATGTATGGATGTGAGAGTTGGACTGTGAAGAAAGCTGAGCGCTGAAAAATTGATGCTTTTGAACTGAGGTGTTGGGGAAGACTCTTTTTTTTTTTCATTTATTTTTATTAGTTGGAGGCTAATTACTTCACAATATTGTAGTGGTTTTTGTCATACATTTACATGAATTAGCCATGGATTTACATGTATTCCCCATCCTGATCCCCACTCCCACCTCCCTCTCGACCCGATCCCTTAATATTACTCAGCCATTAAAAAGAATTCATTTGAATCAGTTCTAATGAGATGGATGAAACTGGAGCCCATTATACAGAGTGAAGTAAGCCGGAAAGATAAAGACCATTACAGTATACTAACACATATATATGGAATTTAGAAAGATGGTAATGATAACCCTATATGCAAAACAGAAAAAGAGACACAGATGTATAGAACAGACTTTTGGGGAAGATTCTTGAGAGTCCCTTGGACTGCAAGGAGATCCAACCTGTCCATCCTAAAGGAGATCAGTCCTGGGTGTTCATTGGAAGGACTGATGCTGAAGATGAAACTCCAATACTTTGGCCACCTCATGCGAAGAGTTGACTCATTGGAAAAGACCCTGATGCTGGGAGGGATTGGGGGCTGGAGGAGAAGGGGATGACAGAGGATGAGATGGCTGGATGGCATCACCGACTCGATGGGCATGGGTTTGGGTAGACTCTGGGAGTTGGTGATGGACAGGGAGGCCTGGCGTGCTGCAATTCGTGGGGTAGCAAAGCGTCGGGCACGACTGAGTGACTGAACTGAACTGAACTGAATGAGATGTTCCAAAGTCAAATGCCACATAATGACCATAACCAAGAGTCAGTGCCAAGAATAGGGAAATCTCTGTGCTCCTCTGTCTTGAAAGCAGAAGAAACACTGAAGCATTCTGAAGGCAATAAAGCAGGACAAAGAACATGTAAACAGCTCTTTCTCAACTATGAAGTAGATGAAGAACACCATGTCCATTCTAGCATTAACAAAGTGAAAAAAAAAACAACCTTTTGTAAAGTTCAAGGGCTAACATATTTAGCTAATTTGGTGAGGAAAGCAATGACCTACTTTCTCTAACCAAGCTCAGTGAGAACAAGTGAATCCTACTTTTCAAGGGCTCTTTTTTCCCAAGAAAAAAAAATATGCTTACTTATAAAACAGAGTTTTTAATGAAGCATATCATTTAAGGATTTATATTTCTTTTAATTCTGATGAAAAGTCAACACTATTCATAAATGAAGCACAGTTCTAAATATAAAGCTTTAAAATTTTTGAATTCTTCTAATTCTGTTTTATGTAAAAGGTGACAGTATATCCTACCCCAAAGTCACAGTTCTCTTACTGGTTTGTTAAGAGGTGATTGATACGGGCAGAAAAGGTCTATAAGTTTCTTGAAGGAAGATGGCTGTATCCTCAGAACTACATAGATGCTCAATAAATTCTTACTGAACTAAACTGTCATATACAAAATAATATTGGCCAAAAATTCACTTAATCCTATCATGATGTCATCCTATTTTTTTTTAAACTCCCCAACACTTTAAAAAAACTTTAAATAACTCAATAACTATTAATTTTGAAAGAAAAATTTGGTTGGATCTACTTGATTGGTTGACAAAACTATCATTGTTTATATAGGTAGGAATTCTTCATCGAGATATCAAGAAATCAATGCCAAGAGGGCCAAGGAAATAATATAAAAGAGAGGAAATATGTGTGTAAGGGAGTAGAGATACAAGTGCCTAAAAGGGGACAGGCAGCAGTGACATCAATCCAAGATATTGTGCTGCACAGACATCTGGTCCCAGGTCACCGGATCTTTCAGGAGATCTCAAAAATATGTATTTTTGAGGCTGTCTGCCCTAATTAAAATTTTTTAACTCAATTGCTTTTTATAACATCATGTGACTGACTCCACTTAAAGTAGATACTTGGCAATTAAGGTCTTTAAACATCAAATCCATTAAAAGGGCTGAACAATTACAATGAACAGATTATCTGTTTAGCCTGTGCCATCTGAATTACAAAAAACTCTCTCTCTAATGAGGGTATAAAATATACTCTGTACAGCTGTAGAAATTATTGCCAAAATTGTTTTTCTTCTTTCAGGTTCAGCAGCCTTTAATGCTATCACAATCTGAAAGGTTAGCATCAAAATGATTAAGACAAAGATACTTAGAGACTTTTGCATAATTCATAGCAGTTGATACCGAAAGACAAATTGTCTTGTAGCACAAATACATTACAAACTATAACACATAATGACAATTAGTGAGATACACTTAAGTGAAAAGATTAAAAACATAATTCTTTTTATTATTAAAAACACCAGAAGTACAGTTCACTCCTGTTAATATAAATGAACAAGTCACTATATTTTAAATATATTTTATGGAATAACATTTTTTTGATTGGGGAAGGACATTTTTGTGCAATTTACCCATGACATACTCATTCCACATGGCTGGATCATAGGTATTATTATTGCTCCACCACATGGAAACACATCAGGGCCCATTCTTTGGCTAAAGCACCCTGCAGTAGAAACATCACATGTGGTGCCAATTTTTGTAACACTTCAGTGGAGGGATTTAAAATAATTTACTTTAGCTGTGGATTTTTCCCTAACAAAGATTGTCAGTCTGTATCACGCAATACTTTAAAGACTCTAGTCTTTTAATAGATGTGTGTTTAGGTGGGAGGGAGAAATAGTGTTTTTCAGAACTGCTCAAAACAAATGCCCCATAGGCAGATAGAGAGCTGGATTTGAATCCTAAATCTGCTATTCATTAGCTATGTAACTTTGGACTAATCACCCGAGCTGCACTGAGCAGCTTCCAGGCACTGTGCTATGCTCTGGTTATAAAAGAGTAAACAGGACATAACATACCTAAAACAGCTTAAGATTTAATAGGAGAATAGGAAACGGAGGCGTCTGCAACAGAGAGTCTTCAGGGCCACGCCAAGCATGAGCAGAATGTATTAGGGGAAGCACAGAGAAGCAACATCTTTCCCAAATTTAAACTGTTAAGATTTCCTGGACGAAATGATATCTCAGCTGATATCTGGAGGGAAGACAGGAGATAGGTCAGTGAAAAGTGAGGTAAGGAATATCTGAGAAGGAGGAAATAATATATGCAAAGACAGAAATTGAAAGAGAGCCCAGAACTTCTGAGGACCTGCTCACAGTTGAACAAGTGTACAATGGAATATCAGCTGGACAATCCTCTACATAACAACCAAAAAGAGTTTGAAGGAAGAGTAAAAATGACCTTAGTACTACTCATTTGTTTATTTCTCTTCTTTGTAAATGGTTATTTCAATCTATTATATTTAAGAAACTATAGGTCACCCCAGCTTTGACCTCTTCTTGCATGTGTGTGTTAAGTTACTTTATTGCGTCCAACTCTTTTTGACCCCATGGGTTGTAGCTTGCCAGGCTCCACTGTCCATGGGATTCTCCAGGCAAAAATACTGGAGTGGGTTGCCATGCCTCCAGGGTATCTTCCCAACACAGCGATTGAACCCGGCCAAGTCTCCTGTATTTGCAGGCAGCTTCTTTACCACTAGCGCCGCCTGGGAAGTCTCTTGACCTCTTCTTACCTACCACCATTCCAGTGAGGTAGTCAGGCAGAAGGAGAAAGAGCAATTATGTGAAATTCCTCAGGGTGGAGGTTGCCTAAGGCTGTTCTTGTGCTTCAAGAAAAAGTAGTCTTTAACTGTAGGAAAAAAGACCACCTAGAAAAAAAAAAAAAAAAAAAAAGACCACCTAGGAAAAGGGGATGAGGAGGAAGAATGCAGGTGCAGTAGTACCTGAAGGAATAAACTTCAGATAGGTGAGATGACAATCTGGATTCTCTTATTCCATCTTGGCTAAAAATCTTTATCTTTAAAAGTGAATTTGATATTCAGAAACAGCCCAAGGAAAAGTGTTCCTTAACAAACAAACTTAAAGACTCTCTGGATGGCCTCTAAGGAACTCCTGCCCTCTTCCACCAACTTCTGATTTTGATAACGTACACTTCAAACTCTTTCTGCTCAGCTCCTGTTGGTCAAAGCTGAAGTAGAGTATTTTGGAAGGTTCATGAAAGATGTCAGTAAGATGGTGATACAGGACTTTCCAGGGCTGGTCACCTCTCAGAAACATCAATGTGAACAAACTATCCAAGGATGAAAGTATCTCCAGAAGAGATAAGGATTTCAGGTAAGGAATTACAGTACTTGGACAAAGCACAGATATAAGACGAACTGAAGCAAGTAGGAAAGACAGTTTCACCTTATCCCTATTACCCCTCTCCTAGGCCCAGGGCAGAGAGAGAGATTCTTCTGGAGGGGAGAAAGAATGAAATGAGCACAGACCACAGCACTTAGCTGCACCAGTGCCAGGCTGACTTCTCCAACCCCAGGAAGGTTCCCCCAAGCCCAGGCTCCTTGCTCACCCCAATGCTAGGCCAGCTATTATACAATAGTCCTTGACTCCTAACCCACCCAGTGCCAGGCATGCTGTCATAGCACCAGATCGGCTCCCAAGACCCAGGTCCTCAACCCACTCCAGTGCCAGGGCAACTCCTACAGTCCTAGGATCTCAGGCCACCCAAGCACCAGAGAAGCTTCCATAGCCCAAGCCTTCAGGATGGCCCCTGAGACCTCAAGCTATAGGTCAGTTCCCGTGGCCCCAGGCTCCAGACTGGGGCAGGCCCTGAAGACACTGGCCCAGGACAACCTCTAGCCAGCCCCTGAACCTAGTCAGTCTCTGAAGACATAAGATCCAGGCCTGCCCCTATGGACACAAGACCTAGGACAGGAGCCACAGACCTGAGCTCCAGATCTGCTCAGCTGCTGAACCAGGCTCACACCTACCTGCCCAAAGACTCAGAAGCAAGTCTGTTCACAGAAAGCACTAGAACCTCTGGTTGGGTTGACTCATTAAAGGACTTCTCTGTCTAAGCCAGTATATAAAAACTAGAAGAGGTGCCTACATCCTCAATGCCCAGATACCAACACAAGGTCATAGGATTAAATAATCAAGGAAACATTAAAATATCATAGGATATAAATGAAATTCTAATGACTGATCTTAGATAAATGGAGATCTATGAACAATCTGACAAAGAATTCAGAATTTCAAAGAACTATAAGGAAGCACAGACAACTAAAAGAAATTAGGAAAATACTGCATTAACCAAATGAATCAACAATGAAACAGAAATTTAAAAAAAAAAAAGAAAAGAAAAAACAAAACATACTAGAATTGAGGAATACAGTGACTGCCCTGAAGAATTCAATAGCAAGTTTCAACAAGAGAGTCAACCAAATAGAAGAAAGAATTAGTGAACAGGAAGATGAGTCATTTAAAATCAGCTAGTCAGAAGAGTAAAAAGAAAATAAAAAAGAATGAGAGAATTATAGGATACCATTAATAAAAACAAATGGTTTCCCTGATGAATTTTGTCAAATATTTAAAGGCTAGTTAACCCCAACTTTCTCAAACTCTTCTAAAATACTGAAGAGGGGGGAACACTTCCCAATTCATTTTGAGGCCAGCCTTACCTTAATACCAAAGTCAAGTAAAGAAAGCCAGGTAAGAAAAAGAAACCTGCAGGCCAATATACCCAAAGAAATATGTGTTAAAATTCTCAACTCAAATGAATTTAATAATGATATAGGATAGAAAATCAACATACAAAAAATAGTTATGTGTCTACACATTAACAATGAACTATCTTAAAAAGAGATAAAGAAAGCAATCTTATTTACAATAGCATCAGAAACAACAAAATACTTAGGAATAAAATTAACCAAGGAGATGAAAGATCTGTACATTGAAAACTATAAAATATAGATGATAGAACTGAAGAAGACACAAATAAATGGAAAGAATTCCATGTTCATGGATTGGAAAAAATTAATATTGTTAAAATATCCATACTACCCAAAGGCTTCCCTCATAGCTCAGTTGGTAAATCATGTGCCTGCAATGCGGGAGATCCAGGTTCGATTCGTGGGTCAGGAAGATCCCCTGGAGAAGGAAATGGCAACCCACTCCAGTATTCTTCCCTGGAGAATCCCATGGACGGAGGAGCCTGCCAGGTTACAGTCTACAGGACTGCAAGAGCCGAACATGACAGCAACTAAACCACCACCACCACTACCCAAAGCAATCCATTTTGAGTTAGTTTTTGTGAGTGTTGTAAGATAGGGGTCCATTCAATGCAATTTCCATCAAAATGCCAAAGGCATTTTTTTCTACAGAAATAGAAAAAAAATAATTCTTATGTTTATATGGAATCACAAAAGATCCTAAGAGCCAAAACAATCTTGAGAAAGAATAACAAAGCTAGAGGCATCCTACTTCTTGATTTCAAACTACACTACAAAGTTAAAGTAATAAAACATATAGTACTAGAAAAAGATCAATTTTTTTCATCTTTTTCATCCATAGGCCAATGGAGCACAATTGAGAGCCCAGAAATGAATCCATGTATATATGGCAAACTAATATTTTACAAGGTTGCCAGAAATGCTCAATGTGGGAAAGACAATCTCTTCAAAAAATTATACTGGGAAAACTTGATATCCACATAGAAAACAATGGACTGGACCCCTATCTTACAACACTAACAAAAATTAACTCAAAATGAATTAAAGTATTAAACATAAGACCTAAAACCTTAAAATTCCCAGGGGGAAGAAAGCCTTGACTTTGGACCTTACATTGATTTTTTTGGATATGACATCAAAACTGCAACCAACAAAATTGAAAATGAGAGTACATCATCTTAAAATGCTTCTGCATAGCCAAAGAACCAATCAACAAAATGAAATATAAGGAAAAGACAAGCTATGGAATGGGAGAAAATATTTGTAAATCCTATGTCTGATAGGCAGTTAATATACAAATTAGATAATAAATTCATACAATTCAATAGCAGCAAACTCCAAATAATCTAACTTAAAAAAATGATCCAAGGGCCTAAATAATTTTGACATATAAATGACTAACAAGTACATGAAAAGTTTTCAACATCACTAATCATCAACAGAATGCAAATCAATACCATAATGAGATATCATTTCACATCTATTAGAATGGCTATCAAGAAAATGACAAAAAAAAAAAAAAAAAGAAAATGACAAGTATACAAGTGTTAATGAGGATGTGAAGAGAAGGGAAGCCTTGCGCACTATTGGTAGAAATGTAAAATAACACAGCTCCTATAGAAAACAGTATGGAGGTTCCTCAAAAAATTAAAAAATTGAACTATTACATTATCCAGCTATCCCCCTTCTGAATATATATATATATATATATATATATATCTGTAAAAAATAAAATCACTTTCCTGAGAAGGCATCTGCAGCCTCATGCTCTTGGCAACACTATTCATGTTCACCTGGTATATAGATACAATGGAATATTATTTGGTACATACATGCAAAGAAAAATGTGATATATATATATAAAATAATGTATGTGTTATTATACACACATGGAATAATATTCAATGAGGAAGAAATAGTATTCAGAAGAAATTTCTGCCTTTTGGGACAACATGGATGCCCACAAGGGCATTATGCTACACGAAAGAATTAAGATACAAATACAAATACTGAAGGATCTCACTTATATGTGGAGTCTAAAAAAGTTAGACTTACAGGAACAAAAAGTATGGTGGTTGCTGGGGCTAGGAGTTGGGGGAAAGGGGAGTTGTTGACCAAAGCGTACAAACTTCCAGCTACAAGATGTAAGTTCTAAGGACCTTACCATACAGCAAGTTAACTATAGTTAATAATGTATTATATACTTGAAAGATGCTAAAAGAGTACATCTTAAATGTTTTCACAACACACACACAAAATGGTAATTATGTGAGGCAATGAAGATGTTAGCAAAACTCACTGCAGTGATCATTTTGTCATATACACACATACCAAATCATCACACTTACACAATGTTATATGTCAACATGTTATATATTTCAGCAAAGCTGGAAATAAAAAGAAAAATGACATACAGTCATTGCCTTCATACAAAGTCTGTTAATTTTCACATTAACTATGGCAATACTCCTGACATTATTTGAAATAGAAGCAATTAGTTGATTTTAACAAAGAAAATGCTTATTTATAAATAAGCAATTGACTTTTTGATAATTGTTCTCTGGAACACTAATGTTAAGAAATTTCATGAGAAGGAAAAATTAGTCAGTGATCAAATAATTTTGGAGATGCTACATACTATTCCTATTGAATACTCATTATTTTTATTATCATATTTAATACTCTGAGAAGTCCCAAACTAAACAGACCAATCAATAAGCAAACCTTAGATGAGGATTAGATGAGGGTTAATTAGTAAAGATTCAGACAAGGGATTAGAGTCACAATTTACTGGTCATGGGTCAGCAAGCATGAAGTTGTTAAGGAAATCCTTGAGAAAATCATTTAAAAGGACCTAATCACCTGACAACACCACATAAAAAGTACTTTTTCTATCAAAGAAAACTAATGAGATTGACCACCATGACGGCTATATATTGTTATTAATGTCAAAACCATGAACTTTCCTAGATATAGCCTACATTGCCAATGAGGAAGGATAACATAGCATACCACAAATTCTTTATGAAAGTTAGTTTTGTTCTGCCTGGCAGTCATTTTGGCTTGTTTGTCCTTTATGCTATTTTAATAGATAGCGAAAGACTTGCTTATCAGTATCCAAAATTCATTAAAGTAGGCTGTGACATTTTTTGGTCACCAGACCAAAAATGTCTTCCCTAAGAAAAGTAATAAAGGTCAGGTTGCCTTTTGTTTCTTAGTAAGCTTGCCTGCTTATGCTTTCATGGAACCGTGGGGAACCCTGACATCAATCCTCACGTCCAAGTGAGCCATGCCAGCTCTCAGGGTCCAGGGCTTCTCAGACATCTGGAGAGGAACTTCTTAGGCCAGGGCAGGAGCAGTGCCTGTGACAGAGGAGCTACTTGGTACTGACTCTAGGAGGCGATAAAACATAAATGAAACCCCTATCTTATTTTTTAAAAAGAGGCTTCCTAAGGATCATTTCTTAAGGAGGGCGTGGAAACCCACTCCAGTACTCTTGCATGGAGAATCCCCATGGACAGAGGAGCCTGGCGGACTTCAGCCCATGGAGTCGCAAAGAGTTGGACACAGCTGAGAGACTAAGCACATAAATGGTGTTGTGCAGTTTCCACCTGATTGTCTGGAGTATAAATACAATTCGATCTTGCCTAGAAAAGAGAAGCATCTATAATTTTAGTAGACCTTAAAACACCTTTGTACCTTTTTTATATTAACTTTATAATAAAATTTAGAAGTATCTGTAAGAAGAGGACTCACGTCAGTCTTTACTCCTGTATCCCTTGCACTTGGCACAGTGTCTGGCATAGAGTGAACTATCAAATATTTGTAAGAGAGTGGAAGGCAAGGGAGGAGATGCTTAGAAATAGAACATGAAGGCTACCACTTTTAAAGGAGCAACAATTTTCTATAGGTATGTGCTGTGCTGTGCTAAGTCACTTCAGTCGTGTCCGACTCCTTTTGACCCGATGGACTGCAGCCCGCCAGGCTCCTCTGTTCATGGATTCTCCAAGCTAGAATACAGCACATCTTAAAGAAGATAATTTAAAATGTTTTAAAAAATGTTTTGTCCTCTTTAGGGGAACATAATGCCTTTGTACTATTTGATACAAATAGTAAGCCACCTACTTTCATAAAAAAAAAAGGCATATACTTTTAAATGTAAACAACATCCATTTGGCTTGATTGATCCTTAAGTCATATAATTTGAACATTCTACACTTTACCTGCATGCCTGGTGTGCCACAGTCCATGAGGTTGCACAGTCAGACACGACTTAGTGACTGAACAATGTTTACCTGCTATTCTCAAAGGAAATCCTATTTTTCTTTGTATAACACTGAACTGGCATACTAGAATAGTTATCCATATTTCTGGTTTACCAGAAGGTATAGTTGAATGGGCTTCCGTGGTGGCTCAGATGGTAAAGAATCTGCCTGCAATGATCCCTGGATTTGATCCCTGAGTTGGGAAGATCCCCTGGATGAGGGCATGGCAACCAACTCCAATTTTCTTGCCTGGAGAATCTCCATGGACAGAGGAGCCTGGTGGGCTACAGTCCATGGGGTCACAGAGTCGGACATGACCAGGTGACTAAGCACAGCACATGGCATAGTTGAATGAATGAGTCACTTGCATCACACAGGAGGGCATGGCAACCCACTCCAGTATTCTTGCATGAAGAATCCCATGCATGATTCTATTTACATAGAATAGATACATATTCAAGGCCCTTTATGCTCGAGGTTCAACATATACTTTCATGAATTTTCCAGGGTTGTTAACTTTGAACTCTCATATTGAAGAACTGAAGTTATGATCATCTATCTCTATAGTGTATTTATTAGTGCATTTTCAGTTACAAGTAACAGAAACTCAAATCAGACAGGGTTATGCAATCAGTCAATCAAAATATTGGCTCACTTCACTAAAGTGCAGAAGTAAAGTTGGCTACAATTGGTGTGAAGAAAGGCTATTAGGAACCTATATCACTCCATTTCTTAGCTTTCCTTTTCTCTGTGTTGACTTCATCAAGCTCTCTCCATCTGGTAGCAAGATGGACCCATTCGCCACAGGCTAGGTTTCCTCCACTTTGTTGTTTCTGTCACTTAGTTGTGTTCAACTCTTTGTGACCTCATGAACTGCAGCACACCAGGCTTCCCTGTCCTTCATCATTTCCCAGAGCTTGCTCAAACTCATGTCCATTGAGTCGGTGATGCCATCCGACCATCTCATTCTTTGTTGTCCACTTCTCCTCCTGCCTTCAATCTTTCCCAGCATTAGGGTCTTTCCTAATGAGTCAGCTCTTAGCACCAGGTGGTCAAACTACTGGAGCTTCAGCATCAGTTGTTCCAGTGAATATTCAGGGCTGATTTCCTTTAGGATTGACTGGTTTGATTTTCTTGCAGTTCAAGACACTCTCAAGAGTCTTCTCCAACACCACAGTTCAAAAGCATAAATTCTTTGGCACTCAGCTTTCTTTATGGTCCACCTCTCATACCCATACATGACTACTGGAAGAAACATATCTTTAACTATATGAACATTTGTGGGCAAAGTAATGTCTCTGCTTTTTAATATGCTGTCTAGGTTTGTCAGAGCTTTTCTTCCAAGGAGCAAGTGTCTTTTAATTTCATGGCTGCAGTTACCATCTTCAGTGATTTTGGAGCCCAAGAAAATAATCTCAGTGTTTCCATTGTTTCCCCATCTATTTGCCATAAACTGATAGGACCAGATGGCATGATCTTAGTTTTCTGAATCTCAGTTTTAAGCCAGCTTTTACACTCTCCTTTTTCACCTGCACCAAGAGGCTTCCTCTTTGCTTTTTGCCATAAGGGTGGTGTCATCTGCATATCTGAGGTTATTGATATTTCTCCTGGCAATCTTGATTCCAGCTTGTGCTTCATTCATCCTTCAATTCAGTTCAGTTCAGTCACTCAGTCGTGTCCAACTCTTTGCGACCCCATGAATCGCAGGCCTCCCTGTCCATCACCAACTCCCAGAGTTTACTCAAACTCATGCCCATCAAGTCAGTGATGCCATCCAGCCATCTCATCCTCTGTCATCCCCTTCTCCTCCTGCCCCCGATCCCTCCCAGCATCGGGGTCTTTTCCAATGAGTCAACTCTTTGCATGAGGTGGCCAAAGTATTGGAGTTTCAGCTTCATCATCAGTCCTTCCAATGAACCCCCAGGACTGCTCTCCTTTAGGAGGGACTGGTTGGATCTCCTTGCAGTCCAAGGGACTCTCAAGAGTCTTCTCCAACACCACAGTTCAAATGCATCAATTCTTCATTAGCAAGCCCCAAATGAGAAACAGCTCTTCATTCCTAATAATACCTAGAGCTTAGACTAAAAGTAGGGACATGTGGCTCCCAAAATAAAGTCAAGATGTTGTTACGCCAAAAGAAAGGGATATGGATACCAGGTAGGCAGAAATGTAATGACTGTCTGCTATGCCTATATTCTAAATTCTTGTGGAATTAATCAGAAATCAGGGTAATTAAATTATATATAAATTATTCACAGTTCATTGAGGTTTTTTTTCTTTCAAATACTATTAAAAGTTCCTTTTTTTAACCTAGAAAATAATTGGGTGATTTTAGTTCATAAAAATTTACCATTAAAATGAAATGGTATTACTGATATAGCTCCATTTTTCAGTTATTAACAGTGACTCAAAGATGAGGTATTCTCATTTAAGGCATAAATATATGAAATGTAGGTTTGTTAAATATGCATATTTATGAGTATAAGCAATAAACTGCTGGCTAGACAGTAAATCTGAACATAATCCCCCACCCAAATTACTTGAAAAAAAATCAATTTTCAAAATTATTTCAAAAGTTGAATAATCCTTTGGTTAAGTAATCTCAGTTCTGTGTGCTTTTGATTATATACAATACAGAAAAAAGATCAGTAAATACAAAGTCAGAATGTTTTTGTTTCAATAAAAATCTTTAGCATATTAAAACCATGCAATCCCAGGCAAGTAACTTCTTTCAAAAGTTGCACTATAGCCCAAAGGATATTTATGCGAAAAGTAATTCTAAAACTTACAGAAATCAACGTAGATTTATAAAACAAAGGGTTATCTCCATAATACATTTATAATTCTGCTCCTCACAGATAATTCTTATTTAGCTAGTGTTCTTTTGTCATTATTCAGTTACTTTGTTCTGATTAATTTATTTCTGCTTATGTCTTACAAGCCCATTACAACTGTTTTATTATGGAACTTGTACATAAACAAAGTAGAAAATGCCCTCTATATAATGCTATGGTTTGTCCTTTTTGAATGCAAAAAGAATGAGAGATGGTAGTAACAAGCATGATGAGGGAAGCTATTATTTTCATAACTTATTTAGAAAATAACTATATGTGAGGTCTAATTTCTTATTTAAGCTACATTAGAATGAATCAAACTATATTATTTTAAATACCAGTGGTTACATTTCTATCATTTTATATGAAATAAACTCAATTTTTCAGGCAAGATTTTAAAATTATGCAAGATAATTCTTTAATTAAATATGAAAAATAAGGTCTTGGAAATTAAAAGATCTCACATGAACATATCTATTTAACTAAAAATAATGACATTGCCAACACATCTTGACATCCAACAATATATTGATTCTAAAATCAGAATAACTATACCTGCAGGTAGACAGGTAGAGTTAATATAGAAAAGTAGATCTCTTGTTGGATCTTTTTGGCTTTGTGCCATGACACATCTGTACATTATTTTCTAATTCAAAATTTGGAAGATATGCTGCTATCAACACTTTCACAAGACAATGTGTGAATATTTCTATGCTCATTTTTTAAAGAATGTGTGACTTAATTATTATGCTTTATTTTCTTAAGAGTTTTACTTTCTTGTTTTCAAAAAAGATTTATTTAAGTATGATATGTGTTTATATGTTATTTATTATCTCTGATTTTGAATATCCAATTGGAAATAGACACTCTCAGTAGAAGAATAATTCATAACATTATTTTCATCATGAAAAAAAAATCTCATTTTAATTTGTATTGTGAATAATTTTACAGAGCTGGAGTCCCTGGAGCTTCAAGTCTATTTGGACATCTGCTTAATTCCTCTGCTTAATAACAAGGCATGATGAAACAGTTGCACTATCAAAAAAAAAAGATCAGCATTGTACTATTCTTGGTTGCATTGCCTTCTGTTTCCCACCTTCTAGACTTTCATAGAAATCTAATAAAAAACAGAAACAAGCAACTGAAATACAGGATCATAAAGTACCTTCTGCATTATCTGGCCACTTGTTTAGCTGTATCTTTAAAATGTCAAAGATCTGGATAAAATGAAAAAGGTTCGGCCTATGATCTCAGCCTTTCTTTTCTCTTAAGCTAAGGTTATGCAATACCTATCTTTAGGTACACCTCATGAATGGAATACTACCATTAATATTTATTTAGTTGAGTTATTACTCATTTTATGGGAGAATTTCAACAAAAGTTGGATTTCAAAACAAATAACATTTATGGAGTTCTATTCTGTGCCAGGTATTCTATATGCCTCAATTTATAAAGTTTCATTTGAACATCATAACAAACCAATGTAGTTGCTATTATAACCATTTTGATCTTCTAGATCATTGTCTAGAAGACTGTCTAGAAGATTGTCTCAGGCACCAAGCTGGTGAATTAAGTATAGGGAATTAAACTTCAGGAATCTGAAGTTTATCCAATTAAAGTTGGAATCAACTTTAAAACTAGCATTCTTTTTATTATACTACATTTAATACAATAAGTAATAGCAATCAGGCATATTAGATATAAGCAGCCATTATATGCCATACAGTTTTCCTATCCGTCATGATCCCATAAGATTATTTCTGTTTTTTCCAGATATGTAAATTGATGATCAAAAAACCTATGCAGTTAGTTGCCCATTGTCACCCAGCAGGTAAGGAGTGAAACTCAGATTCAAATCCAAGCCATGCACCTGACTTCAACATTTAAATTCTCCCTAAGATAGCATGCTGACTTTCAATTGTAAGGAAAACTTGAAAAAACTACAGTCAATCTATGTGAGATGATTAGATGATAATTTAGGAGTTATCATTTTAAAGTCACCATTAAAGACATCTTTTCCATTGTTTCACATATGTGAGGTGCTAATTTAAGAGGCTTTTTTGGTTAATAGAAAATTAATAAATATTATTAGTTAATTGAAATTTTCATTTTACTTAAGCTTGAATATTTGGCACTATGCACTGTATTTCGAAAATTATGGCAGGATATATACAGTTTTTTACATAATCAAATTAATAAAAAGCGTTGTAATTGATTCAGTCAGCAAAAGAAGACTAAACAGACAAATTTAAGAAAAAAACAGAAAAATACATAGAATTCAATTTTGTGAAGTGATATAGTCTATAAGCAAGTTGGTACACAATCTCATAAATAAATTAATGCAAACTACTATAGGTATATACATACTCACATAAACATGTTGGAATGGGCAGGAAGTTCAAAGAAATAGTCTCGGAATCCCTAGGCAATAGAGACTTAAGATATTTTAAAATCAATTTTATTCTGAGATAATTTATATAAAATATGATACACTCATTTTAAGTTTACTGTTCAATAAGTTTTGACAAATCCATAAACCTGTGTAACCACCACCACAATGAAGATAAAGAACATTTGTATTATTCAAAATTTCACTGGTATCCCTATTAAGTTAATTCTACTTTCTCAGTCTTAGTTAACCACTTTATAACACCTCGGATTAGTTCTGCCTATTCTAGAACTTCACATACATGAAATCATACACTATGTGCAATTTTTTGTCTGTCTTTTTCTCACTATAACACTTTTAAGACTTACCCATATAGTTGCAAATATCAATAGTCTATTCCTTTTTATTGCTGATTAATATTCCCCTTGGTAGCTCAGACAGTAAAGCATCTGCCTACAATGCGGGAGACCCAGCTTCGATCCCTGGGTCGGAAAGATTCCCCTGGAGAAGGAAATAGCAACCCACTCCAGTATTCATGCCTGGAAATTCCCACGGACTGAGAAGCCTGCGGGCTACAGTCCATGGGGTCGCAAAGAGTCGGACACAAGTGAGCGACTTCACTTACTTACTTACTTACTTATGTATTATCACAAATGGTCTATCCATTCACAAGTTAATAGACATTTGGATTATTTTCAGTTTTTGAATACTATAAATAAAGTTGGTATTAACATTGAATATAGGTACATTTTCATTTCTCTTGGTAAACACCTAAGAAATGAATTATCGGGTTATGTAAGTGTATGCAAACTGTACCTGCAACATTCAAACTGTTCTCCAAATAGTTTGTACCCTTCTGTACTATACCAGCGGTATATAAGAATTTCAGTTGCACCACATGTCAGTCTTTTAAAATTTTAGTCATTTCAGCAAGTATGCAGTGATTTACATTGTTGTTCTAATTTGCATTCGGGAGACAGTTTTAAAGAGGACTAGACTAGCAACTGAGAATCCTAGTTAAAATGATTGACAGTAGAATCTCCAAAAATACAAGTAGCTCATGCAGCTCAATATCAGAAAAGCGAACAACCCAGTCAAAAAGTAGGCAGAAGAGCTAAACAGACATTTCTCCAAAGATATACAGATGGCTAAGAAACATGAAAAGATACTCAACATTGCTTATTATTAGAGAAATGCAAATCAAAACCACAATGAGGTATCATCTCACACTGGTCAGAATGGCCATTATCAAAAAAATCTATGAACAATAAATGTTGGAGAGAGTGTGAAGAAAGGGAACCCCTTTGCATTATTGGTGGGAATGTAAATTGATACAGCTTCTATGGAGAACAATATGGAGATTTCTTTAAAAAATTAGGAATAAAACTACCATGCTGCTGCTGCTGCTAAGTCGCTTCAGTCGTGTCTGACTCTGTGCGATCCCATAGACAGCAGCCCACCAGTCTCCGCCATCCCGGGGAATCTCCAGGCAAGAATACTGGAGTAGGTTGCCATTTCCTTCTCCAATGCGTGGAAGTGAAGTCGCTCAGTCGTGTCTGACTCTTCGCGACCCCATGGACTGCAGCCTACCAGGCTCCTCCGTCCATGCGGTTTTCCAGGCAAAAGTACTGGAGTGGGGCGCCACTGCCTTCTCCAAAACTACCATATGACCCAACAATCCCACTAATGATCATACACCCTGAGGAAACTAGAATTGAAAAAGACACATGTGCCATAATGTTCACTGCAGCACTATTTACAATTGCTCAGACATGGAAGCAACTTAGATGCCCATCGACTATGAATGGATAAAGAAGTTGTTGTACATACATACAATGAAATATTCAGTTCAGTTCAGTTCAGTCGCTCAGTCGCGTCCAACTCTTTGTGACCCCATGAACCTCAGCACGCCAGGCCTCCCTGTCCATCACCAACTCCTGGAGTCCACCCAGACCCATGTTCATCAAGTCAGTGATGCCATCCAACTAATCTCATCCTCTGTCATCCCCTTCTCCTCCTGCCCTCAATCTTTCCCAGGATCAGGGTCTTTCCAAATGAGTTAGCCCTTTGCATCAAGTGGCCAAAGTATTGGAGTTTCAGCTTCAGCATCAGTCCTTCCAGTGAACACCCAGGACTGATCTCTTTTAGGATGGACTGGTTGGATCTCCTTGCAGTCCAAGGGACTCTCAAGAGTATTCTCCAACACCACAGTTCAAAAGCATCAATTCTTCGGTGCTCAGCTTTCTTCATAGTCCAACTCTCACATCCATACACGACCACTGGAAAAACCATAGCCTTGACTAGATGGACCTTTGTTGACAAAGTAATGTCTCTGCTTTTTAATATGCTATCTAGGTTGGTCATAGCTTTCCTTCCAAGGAGTAAGCGTCTTTTAATTTCATGGCTGCAGACACCACTGCAGTGATTTTGGAGCCCCCAAAATAAAGTCAGCCACTGTTTCCACTATTTCCCCATCTATTTCCCATGAAGTGATGGGACCAGATGCCATGATCTTAGTTTTCTGAATGTGGAGCTTTAAGCCAACTTTTTCACTCTCCTCTTTCACTTTCATCAAGAGGCTTTTTAGTTCTTCACTTTCTGCCATAAGGATGGTGTCATCTGCATATCTGAGGTTATTGATATTTCTCCTGGCAATCTTGATTCCAGCTTGTGCTTTCTCCAGGCCAGCATTTCTCATGATGTACTCTGCATATGAGTTAAATAAGCAGGGTGACAATATACAGCCTTGACGTACTCCTTTTCCTATTTGGAACCAGTCTGTTGTTCCATGTCCAGTTCTAACTGTTGCTTCCTGACCTGCATACAGGTTTCTTAAGAGGCAGGTCAGGCAGGTCAGTATTCCCATCTTTCAGAATTTTCCACAGTTTATTGTGATCCACACAGTCAGAGGCTTTGGCATAGTCAATAATGCAAAAGTAGATGTTTTTCTGGAAATCTCTTGCTTTTTTGATGATCCAGCAGATGTTAGCAACTTGATCTCTGGGTCCTCTGCCTTTTCTAAAACCAGCTTGAACATCTGGAAGTTCACGGTTGATGTATTGCTGAAGCCTGGCTTAGAGAATTTTGAGCATTACTTTACTGGGGTGTAAGATGAGTGCAATTGTGCGGTAGTTTGAGCATTCTTTGGCATTGCCTTTCTTTGGGATTGAAATGAAAACTGACCTTTTCCAGTCCTGTGGCCACTGCTGAGTAGTTCATATTTGCTGGCATGTTGAGTGCAGCACTTTCACAGCATCATCTTTCAGGATTTGAAATAGCTCAACTGGTATTCCATCACCTCCACTAGCTTTGTTCGTAGTGATGCTTCCTAATGCCCACTTGACTTCACATTCCAGGATGTCTGGCTCTAGGTGAGTGATCACACCATCGTGATTATCTGGGTCGTGAAGATCTTTTTTTGTACTCAGTCATAAAAAGGAACACATTTGAGTCAGTTCTAATGAGGTGGATGAACCTAGAACCTATCATACAAAGTGAAGTAAGTCATAAAGAGACAGGCAAATATTGTATATTAACACATACACATGGAATCTGGATAGATGGTACTGATAAACCCATTTGCAGGGCAGCAGTGGAGACACAGTCATAGAGACACATGAGAGAAACAGGGAGGGAGAAAGTGAAACAGTAACATTGAAGCATATACACTACCATGTATAAAACAGAGAGCCACGGTAGTTTTCTGTGCGACAAAGGGAGCTCACACCCTGTGCTCCGTGGCAACCTAGAGGGGTGGGATGTGCTCGGAGGAAGGAGGGAGGTTCAAGAGGGAGGGCACCTATGTATACCTATGACTGACTGATGTTGATGTATGGCAGAAACTAATACAATATCCTCCAATTAAAAAATAAATTAAAAAGATTGACGGTAGAGTCACACATAGATCTGAATCCCAGATCTGATACCTACTATGGGTATACCTGGAGATACTGAGGCTTTGGTTCCATAGCAAGGCATTAAGGAGAGTACTGCATTAGAACAAGTCACACAAATCTTGTTTTGTTTCAAAAAAGTTATGTCTACTCTATATTATAGTCTATTAAGTGTGTGATAACATTATGCATTAGTTTTACCTTAATTAAAAATACATTATTGCTAAAAAATGATAACCATTATCTGGGTGATTGGTAATCTTTTTGTGATAGTATCATAAAAGATTACTGATCACAGCTCACCATAACAAATATAATAATAATGAAAAAGTTTGAAATCTTGGGAGAATTACTAAAATGTGACACAAACATGATGTGAGCAAATGCTGTTGGAAAAAATGTCGCTATAGATTTGCTTAATGCAGGGTTGCCATGAAATCTATTTGTAATAAGAGCAGTATCAATGAACTGTAGTGCAATAAAACGAGGTATGCCTGTATATGCGTGACTGTGAACAAGTCATCTTAGCTTCTCTATGTCTCAAGTTTCTCCTCTGCAAGCCACAATACAAACAGCACCTTACTCAGATTTTGTTTTGAACTTTAAAAAGAATATAAACTTAAAGCACCACACACTGTGCCTGGATCAGAGTGAGTGTTCAATGAAAATTAACTATTATTATTATTCCTATTTCACAGAATATGTAGGGTTGTACATTTTTTTGCTTTATATTGAGCTTACGTCTAATGACCATAACAATAATGCTATGCCATTATAGGATCTATGTCACCCAGCATATGAAAGTGCTTTAAAGTAATTTTTTAATAGATAAATCTAATTTCTCCAAAGTTAACCATAATATAAACAAACTTATTCAAGAAAGTATCTTTGCATCTAATTCTATTTTTTTAATGTTTTGGTGTTTTTTCTAACTTAGGACTTGATCCTAACAAAATATTCAGATAGCATTACCTTACATGGCCTCAATCCTAGAAAGAAGTAGTATCAAGTATTTAAAGCAACCTAGAATAGATCACAAGCATTCTGCCTACACTACTCCTTCCTCACCCACAAGCAATCTTTGTAGTTTCAATAACTCCCTAAAATGCCAACTTCCATTTTATCCTGACATCAAGTGGACCAACATGTTCTCTCTTCCCTCGATGGGTCAAATTCCCAGCCCAGCTGCTCCCACCCAGGGTGTAGGCAGTTTACTAGCACTGCCTGCAACCACTCCACTGTGGCCTAGTGACACCACAATCAACTTCCCTTTCACTCATACTATTGCCTGTGCCAAATTTTCCTCAGGTCTGATAGCACTGCCAAATCATTCTGTGTGGTCTGAGAGAGTTGGCACAAAGAGAAGTAGTAACTTCCTGTTTGGTTTTCTTTCACAATTAGGAAAGAGGATTAGAAGCAGCCAAGAGAGACTTATTTTTGAAGAAAAGTGTCATTCTGAGAAATATAAAGAGATGCCTTAAAACTCTGAAAAGCTAAGAGTTTGAACTAATCACTATTCAGTCATTGACTTACTCAGTGACCCTAATATATATACTTCATGAATATTTAGCTTTTTATGAACTATTACAGGAATACTATTTAAAAAGCTTACTATTATTGATGTCTGTTAACATCACATATACAACTAACAAATTTATATAGTGGTGTTATTTTCCATTTCTCTAATGTAAAAATTGCATGTGAATGTTGTAACCACTATGAGTTTGAAAGCATTAGGTAACAGGGCATGCCACCATCACCACTATCAATACCCAGAACAAACCACTTTGAGGGCCAGGCTAAAGGTACTGGGGAGAGTTACAGTAAGAATGAAATAGAATCCTGGCACAAGGCAGCTGGCATGGATAGTTATCAATGAGAGTCTCCAGGCACAGCAAACAAGTGGAACCCTATTAATCAGTATTGGGAATAAATATAAGGCAAGAACCAGTCAACAGCCAGGGTATCTAAGGATAACAATCATACAGATTTATCTGCCCAGTGGATTACGTTGGTCCTGAAAGGTAAAGAAGTCTATCTTACCATTCATGGCTCTAGACATGCCCTGTGTGAGAAAAAAAAAAAAAACCAGAAACCATTCACCATGCCACAGGGTTCATTTATTCAGCGGCACTCAGTCGTTTCCAACTCTTTGTGACCCCAGGGACTGCATGCAGCATACCTGGTTTCCCTGTCCTTCAGCATCTCCTGGAGCTTGCTCAAACTCATGTCCATTGGGTCGGTGATACCATCCAACTATCTCGTCCTCTGTCATCCCCTTCTCCTCCTGCCTTCAACCTTTCCCAGCATGAGGATCTTTCCTAATGAGTCGGCTCTTCCCATCAGGTGGCCAAACTACTGGAGCTTCAGCATCAGTTGTGCCAATGAATATTCAGGGCTGATTTCATTTAGGACTGACTGATTTGATCTTTCTGAAGTCTAAGGGACTCTCAAGAGTCTTCTCCAACACCGCAGTTCAAAAGCATCAGTTCTGATTAAAGAAATCAAAGAGGACACAAACAGATGGAGAAATATACCGTGTTCATGGATTGGAAGAATCAATATTGTCAAAATGGCTATACTACCCAAAGCAATCTATAGATTCAATGCAATCCCTATCAAACTACCAATGGTATTTTTCACAGAACTAGAACAAATAATTTCACAATTTGTATGGAAATACAAAAAACCTCGAATAGCCAAAGTAATCCTGAGAAAGAAGAATGGAACTGGAGGAATCAATCTGCCTGACTTCAGACTCTACTACAAAGCCACAGTCATCAAGACAGTATGGTACTGGCACAAAGACAGAAATATAGGTCAATGGAACAGAATAGAAAGCCCAGAGATAAATCCACGAACCTATGGTCACCTTATCTTCGACAAAGGAGGCAAGGATATACAATGGAAAAAAGATAACCTCTTTAACAAGTGGTGCTGGGAAAACTGGTCAACCACCTGTAAAAGAATGAAACTAGAACACTTTCTAACACCATACACAAAAATAAACTCAAAATGGATTAAAGATCTAAATGTAAGACCAGAAACTATCAAACTCCTAGAGGAGAACATAGGCAAAACACTCTCCGACATAAATCACAGCAGGATCCTCTATGACCCACATCCCAGAATTTTAGAAACAAAAGCAAAAATAAACAAATGGGACCTAGTGAAACTTAAAAGCTTTTGCACAACAAAGGAAACTATAAGCAAGGTGAAAAGACAGCCCTCAGATTGGGAGAAAATAATAGCAAACGAAGCAAGAGACAAAGGATTAATCTCAAAAATATACAAGCAACTCCTCCAGCTCAACTCCAGAAAAATAAATGACCCAATCAAAAAATGGGCCAAAGAACTCAACAGACATTTCTCCAAGGAAGACATACAGATGGCTAACAAACACATGAAAAGATGCTCAACATCACTCATTATCAGAGAAATGCAAATCAAAACCACAATGAGGTACCATTATACGCCAGTCAGGATGGCTGCTATCCAAAAGTCTACAAGCAATAAATGCTGGAGAGGGTGTGGAGAAAAGGGAACCCTCTTACACTGTTGGTGGGAATGCAAATTAGTACAGCCACTATGGAAAACAGTGTGGAGATTTCTTAAAAAGCTGGAGATAGAACTGCCATATGACCCAGCAATCCCACTTCTGGGCATACACACCAAGGAAACCAGATCTGAAAGAGACACATGCACCCCAATGTTCATCGCAGCACTGTTTATAATAGCCAGGACATGGAAGCAACCCAGATGCCCATCAGCAGACGAATGGATGAGGAAGCTGTGGTACATATACACCATGGAATATTACTCAGCCATTAAAAAGAATTCATTTGAATCAGTTCTAATGAGATGGATGAAACTGGAGCCCATTATACAGAGCAAAGTAAGCCAGAAAGATAAAGACCATTACAGTATACTAACACATATATATGGAATTTAGAAAGATGGTAACGAGAACCCTATATGCAAAACAGAAAAAGAGACTCAGATGTATAGAACAGACTTGTGGACTCTGGGAGAAGGCGAGGGTGGGATGTTTCAAGAGAACAGCATTGAAACATGTATATTATCTAGGGTGAAACAGATCACCAGCCCAGGTTGGGTGCATGAGACAAGTGCTCGGGCCTGGTGCACTGGGAAGACCCAGAGGGATTGGGTGGAGAGGGAGGTGGGAGGGGGGACTGGGATGGGGAATACATGTAAATCCATGGCTAATTCATTTCAATGTATGACAAAAACTACTCTAATGATGTAAAGTAATTAGCCTCCAACTAATAAAAATAAATGGAAAAAAAAAAAGAAAAGCCAAAAGCATCAGTTCTTCAGCATTCAGCCTTCTTTATGGTCCAACTTTTACATCCATATATGACTACTGGAAAAATCATAGCTTTGACTATACAGACCTTTGTGGGCAAAGTAAAGTTGCTGCTTTTTAATATGCTGTCTAGGTTTGTTAGAGTTTTTCTTACAAGGAGCAAGTGTCTTTTAATTTCATGAGTGTACTCACCATCTGCAGTGATTTTGGAACCCAAGAAAATAAAGTCTGTCACCGTTTCCATTGTTTCCCCATCTATTTGCCATGAAGTGATGGGACTGGATGCCATGATCTTAGTACTCCCTTCTTTATGCCTCATTTCTGGTATTTTTTTTTTCTGGCAGGCCCATCCTTATTTATTCTATTTCTAGAGCTGAGAAGGAAGCAAATTGGGGTTTACTGTCTCCCCCAGGCTTTTGATTAAATTAAGTCAAAATCAAAACCTCTTACCTGGAGTTGGACCTACTAAAGAATAGGCCTCCCTCGTGCTTGGCTACTTCTTCAAGTCTAATAACAGCTTTCTGGATTTCACCTTCCCTACCTACCTAAGCATGTTATATTCCAGATCTTCTGTGTCTAACTGGAACTCAATTATTGACTCCTCCTAGATTCAGCCCTATGGCCATCGATGCATCACACTGACAATCACCCGTGGCTTTTCCTCTAAAACCACTCAGGAGACTATGGCTAGACAAGGGTGATTAGAGAAGAGCCCACCGTTGCCATGAAGGTGATAAGGAAAAGGCCTCCGTGAATAAGCAATATGAAAATGCCTTCAAGACTGAGCAGACATGAGCTATATGAGATTCCACAAATGAAGTTCTTAAAGTGTTTCCACAGACTATAATGTTGGCATCAGAATTTTCTCACTATGATTCCCACAGGCTCATATGCAGCCTATAAAAAGCCACTAATCTCCTTTGAAAAACTCAGGCCTCGGCTACCCTGACACACAGAGGATAATTTTAAACTTTCAAGGAGGAAACAAAACAAATCAGTTATAAACTATCCTAATCACTTTTAGTTAACTTTCCATATTTTAAGATTTTTATTCCCAGATAAATGAATTCTATCCTAAAAGATCTTACTCAGCTTCACAGCTCTCTTGCCTACTAGACAGATATGAATTTAATAAACATACATTCAAATATCAAACATGCATATCAGTTTTTCAAGTATTATGTGTTCTATCTATTCTAGACATCCCTTACCACAGAAGTCAGAATATATATTTTTATCTTGTATTTAAGATTCTCTCATGGTTTAAATTCTTTCCATTCTCCTTCCAAATATAGTATCTGGTTGCAAAATGAAGGTGACTTGACTGCACAAGTGGAGGTTGAGCATCCAAGCCTCCAGGTGGTATATCACATCCTGCTTGGTCTCTGAGCTGCCCTCTGGTTGTCGCTGCTTCTAGAGCGTTGTAACCATGTGGCCACCGAGTGTACTTCTGACTTGCGCTGTCCAGCTTGGTCTTTGGAGTGCATCCTGTTACCACTGCAAATGTACACGGACTTGGCTGTAGCCTCCAGTTACAAAAAAATCCTATACTGCCTGCTTTATGTGGCTACAGTCATCTTCCTGCTGATCACTAGAATATATGGCACATATAGATGGTCTTGGGGACCTGGGGCTTTTTATTTGTTTTCTCCACACCATTTCAAAGTGAACCTTCACTCAGGCCCAGCCTATATGATACTTCCTCAATTACTGCTATGTAAATACTCCTGGTATTTCACATGCATGGGACCTCTTCGCAAAATTTTCCACTGTCCTAGGCTATGTCCAGAAAAGCAGAACATCAGATCCTCTGGTCCCTGGCATCCTCAAAGTCACTTGGTTGTTGCTAACACCTTCTCTGGGATTCACTCTTAAGGGGAGAATCAGAATACTGGGCCCAATCTTTGGTTCTTCCCTTCATCTCATTCCCAGGCTCCATCTCTCTATATCCACATGAGTTTTCCTCTTCCTATGTGTCAAAACATTTCCTTGCATTGCAACTTTTTTCTCCTAGTCTGTAGTCCCATCATATAAATTGCCTGATCCTCTCCAAAATGAATATCTGCTTCGGAAGGTTCTGAAAAAATCATTTCCTTCTCAAGCAAATCAGGCATTCTCAACAATCAAAAGTCTTTACTTTCAGACTATTAAAAAAAAAATTCCCACTTTAAAATTCTATGCCAATATATCCCTGGTTTTAAGAGGGCTATGCTTTCCCCCATAAAGCCAGGCATGCTATTGATTCAGTGATTTGGAGAGCTGGATTCCTAGGAACGGGAAATGACTGAAAACTAAACACACTGATTTGACACCTCAAAACTAGTGTCTCTATAATACTTCCATCTCCCCATTTACCCCTCAATGCTACATATTTACTACCATGTAAACATAATTGCTGGACACACTTGGCCTTCAAGGCAAGGATAAAGAATCAAACTCCAGCATCCACAGATGCTCCCTCTCAGTAAATAACTGGAGAAGTTATAGAAGCTGATATCAGAGACACTATCTCATCTAAAGTATATGACCTTGTCTATTACAAGAGCACAGTTTACTAATACCTTAACTGGACAATAACCATAACAGCTAATTAACATATAGCACATATGTATTAAAAACAGAAGAGTTTTTCTGTTACACACAGTAGAGTAAAACGAAAATAAAATTCATACTTGAATAATAAGTATATGAAGTAAGAATCTTAAGTATTTATACAAAATATAAATGAACTAATCAAGAAAGAGTTGATACATAAATCACTGGGAAAACCTGTAAGAATTCCATCTTTCTGTTGTCAAAGGGCAGTTATAATAGATTTCAGAGCTGCCCCAAGATCAGGACTGAAACGTGTTATCTGATGAACCCTGTGAATCAAGGAAAACGCAAGGCTACCATGTATTGAATGGATGCTAAGGGCCTTTGGTTGAATCTATACTACCTCATTTAGTTCTCACAACAACTCTGCAAAGGCAGCAAAATTTCATATTTAGAGATGAAGAGATGGGGGCCACAATCACAAGCAGAGGTACAACTGGACTCAATTCTGGCAGTCAACAAATCCCTCAAATTAGGACTAAAGCAAGTTCATGAAACTGCTCCACAGTCTTCCTCTGGGGGCTGAGGAATTAGAAACAAGTTCCAACACTGCCAAACATAGTACCAATACAAATTACACTTTCACCTCTAAACTTCCACTTTAAATTCAGCTTTTGCTTCTTGTTATCTGAGATTTAGCACTGGTTGACTTCTATTCAAGCCAACTGATACTTCAGTCAGTTCATCAATGAATAGACAACTTGTATTTAAAAAGTAGTCTCTTTAGAGAACGTATCTGCAGGACTTGAATAGGTTCTGGAGAGAAGCACTCTCCTTTTAGTAGAATAAATTGACTCAAGGTGACCCCTCTCTTCAGTCCTCACGCAATCTTTGAAAGAAACAGCAAGAACTAACAACAACACAAAGGTGGAACGTCTCTCCTCTGGTCCTTCTCTCTCATAGCTACGTGCAAGTATACATCGCTGTCTCTTACTTCGCTAAAGTTCCTTTTAAATGCACTGCAGGAGTTTTAGTATAATTTAGAATCTGATATTTTTTTTCAAGTGATTTAAAAAGTATCACTAGGAAATGTTGCTCTGTGGCATGTTTCTCTTGAAGATCCAATAGAGAGCAAGGGTAACATCTGCTTTTCATATTTTGCTGTATATGTTTTATTCAGTTCAACAGTATTCCCTCAGAGGTTGGGGAAGGTCAGGTTTTATTTTCATTTAAAGGCTGGAAAGTAGAGTAAAGCTTGGTTAGGTGCTGAATGTCATACCAGAAGCAAGTAAGACACACAGGACAGTAGGATTTAGGTCTCTGTTAAGGGTAAAATACACTAAACCAGAATTTTTCGAAGAATTACTTTTGTAAAAACAGTTCCTTAGTGGGCTCCAAGAGATACTTTTGTAAAAAACAGTTTCTCAGTGTATATATTTGAGCAATCTCCCATACTAAATGTGCCTCCATAGATAAACAATGCATACATAACAGGTTTTGCGAAATCCTGTAATTAAAAACAGTAGCAAAAATTTTGTTTATTTAACTCAACATCATTTTCTGTAGCATCTTTTGTTTGTTAGTTTAGTATTAGCTTATATTGATAAAATACATTTTGGGAAATGCTCCATTAAACCAAAACACCTCTCTTTTACCGTATAATATATGAGAAGGAAATGGCAACCCACTCCAGTATTCTTGCCTGGAGAATCCCATGGACAGAGAAACCTGGTAGGCTACAGTCCATGGGGTCGGAAAGAGTCGGACATGACTGAGCAACATTTACTTACTTACTTATATGAGCAGAAAACCACTTGTCTCAGTCAAGGACACATCTAAGTTACCACCAAGAAGAGAGAGAGAAAGTGAGGAAGGGAGGGAAAGGAAGAGAGGGAAAAGAGAGGGATACAGGGAGAGAGAGAGGGAGAGTCTCTTACCTGACTTTACTACTTCTGTCAATGGTTATTTTCAACAGTATCATGTCTCCCTAGGCCAGCCCCTCTATTCCAATTGGTTTATCTCATTAATTGGATTGTGTTCTTTCTTTGAGTGACAAAAAGAGCTCCTATTAAACAGTAGGCACTACATCAGTCATAAATAGAAATTAAAGCATAGTTCTTATCCTGGAAGAGCTACTTCGTAAAAGGGGAGATGAGCAAGTACAAAACAATATGTCTTGATAAGGTGAGCATGGAGGTGGAATATCCCCCAGAGGGAAGAGAGGCAAGTCTTGCTGAGAGAGTTAGGACACGGCCTCCTCTTACTTCTTCAGCTGGAAACATTTTAGAAAATAGTGCTTAATGATATAGGTGCTTATTGATATTAGCAAAGCAAATTATGGAGAATAAGACAGCCTAAAGAGAATACTCTCTAGTAGTGCATCTAAGTGAGGAAACCAGGGTTCACTTGAAACAGTGCATGATCAGATCCTAGGACACATATTCAGAGGTATTAGTGGAAGAGCCGTGGAGATTATCTTTCTATCTATCCATACACACACACACATATATACACACACACACACACACACACACAAACCAGTAAGGCATTTAAACTTTATCCTAGAGAGAATATAGTTAGTCACTTTAAATCCCAAAGATTCTTCCAACTTTTGCAACTGCTTATTCTGAAACCTCAAGGATGTTTTCTCTTTCTGTGGATACAGCCAATGTCTATCCATACAACCAGGCCAAAATATGAAGTCTGTTATACCATAACTTCCCTGACTGCCTCAAACAGACTTCCTCCTAAGAACATCTCTACTATCCACTAACTCTATGATCTACTCACTGCCTTGTAAGTTACTCTTTTGTAAATGTTTACTTTCTACAGCTGGCAAATGCCTTAAGAGC
This sequence comes from Odocoileus virginianus, assembly GCF_023699985.2. Taxonomy (NCBI): domain Eukaryota; kingdom Metazoa; phylum Chordata; class Mammalia; order Artiodactyla; family Cervidae; genus Odocoileus; species Odocoileus virginianus. The sequence continues at coordinate 83,947,861 of NC_069674.1, read as the reverse complement.
AAGGAACCATATTGTGCATCCTTGGGACAGCACTGTGGTGGTTCCCAGTGATCCCTACTTCTGCTATTCATTCCCTTGTATAATTCTCTTCTCTTGAACCTGGGCTGGACCTAGTATCACCTCTTACAAATTGAATAAAGTAAAAATGACACGGTGTTGTTTCCAAAAACAAGTTACAGAAGACTCTAGCTTCTGTCTTTCTCTTTTTCTCTTGCTCTCTCCCTTGCTCGCTTTTCCTGGAGTAGGAAATGGCAATATTCATGGGGAATTCCATGAACAGAAGAGACTGGGAGGCTATAGTCTATGGAGTAGCAAAGAGTCAGACACGACTGAGTGACTAACATACTTGCTCATTTTGAGGAAAGTCACCTGCAATGTTGGGAGTGACTTATGGAGAGGTCCATGTGACAAGAAAGTGTTATCTCCAGCCAACAGCCACATGAACCATGAGTGAGCTTGAGAGCTCCCAATCCTACTCCTAGAGAACCTTGAGATGACTGCAGGCCAGGGGACACTGGATTATAATCTTGTGAGAGACTCTGAACCAGAGATCCCCCACTAAACTGCATCGAGACCCCTGAAATGAAGATAATAAATGTCTATTTTTATAAGCTGCTCTATTTGGAGGAAATTTATTGTACAGTCCCATATAACTAAGAATAATACCTAAAGTAACAGACTACAAAATAAGTATGAATTACTTCAGAAGACAGGTAGATGAATAAATGGAAGAATATACAGGAAACAATTGATTTAATATTTGTTGAATGAAGGAATCCAAGGATAGGTATTCATTAAAATTCCTTCAGGTTTATTTTGGATTAAAATAAAGCCAGAAATGTATTTTTTATTATCCAAGTCCTCTTGCTTTTCTTCCCTTGTTTATTTCAACTGAAAAAGTGTGTCAGCACAGTGAACTTCTACATAAATATTTTCTGAGTTTTTATGAAAAATGGAGAATTGCTAAACACAGAAGATACACTCAACAATAAGGATGCTGCTGCTTATTCACATTTTACATCTTCTCCCACACAGGCATGCCTATTTCCATGGAATGATGAGACCATCTATCAGGATGTTCTCAAAGTGTGAACTCAAAGTGCCTGGGACCGATAATACAGAGGGTACAGCAGGCATCTGTTTAGAGAAACAGGATGAACCATCTTTTCCACGAGTGGTAACCATGGAAAGTCCTGTTGATTGAAAGATTTCTCACATGTTCCCTTAAACTATTAAGTTCTTAGTCACAAAGTCATTCCACCTAACTTCCTTTCCTGAGACTTCTCTCTTATTCCAGTAAAGTAAAAAATGAATGAACCAGCTGGATACTATACTCTAGTATAATGTATCAGTTATTTTATTAGGTTTTTGTAAGAAATTTAGAACACTAATTTGTGAGAATAAACTCCATTTGGGAGACAAAACGCAGAGCAGAGATAGCCCTGGAGCTGAGAAACACCTTTGGTTTTTGGCAGAATTTTCGAGTCCACAGCCTTCTGATTAGTCTGGAACTGCCACAGCCTTCTGATTAGCCTGGAGCTGCTCAGTAAACTCTTATTTCTCCTTCTCTGTGACAATCTTGTCTTCCTGGTGCCTGAGCTTAAGAAGTTTCTTCTTCTTTGAAGTAAGCATGGGTGAGATGCTTTGGGCTTTTCACACCACTGATGAAGGCGGTGATGACAAATTTCTGGTATGTTCTATGCAGAGAAACTAAATTGAAGATCAGAGGTCCAGTCACAAGCAGCAGGTCACTCTTCAATTTCTTCAGGAAAATCACTCCCGTTGTTATAAGGATGGCCAAAATGGTCCTAAGAGTGATGCTAACTCAGAATTGTCTAACATGCTGACTGAAGAGATTTTTGTTAGCTGTGGCCCAATAGCTTTCCAGGAACATCTTCAGGAGGATAATATATAGGTGTTTTGTGAAGTTTAATTACTCAAGTACCATCATTCTTGTCATTACCAACTGGGAAGAGTGCCTGTGAGTTTTTTATATAACTTAGGAAAGAGAGCGAGAATTTACATAATTTAAATAACATGCCTAATTCTATCATGAAATTGTATGGTTTTCATGTAACTTTGAAGAACTTCTGTGCTGTGCTGTGCTTAGCTGCTCCGTTGAATCCTGTGAAACCAGACACCTCTGAATACTAACCACTCTTTCAGAAGGTGCAGGGGTGGCTGCAGGGTATGAAATTTCGTATTAAAAACAACTTCAGTGAAACAAGGTAAGTCAATAGTAAAGATGAGTGTAAAGTTTTGAGAGTTGATTCATTAATATGCTGTGCTTAGTCACTCCGTCGCATCTGATTCTTTTCGACCCCACAGACTGCAGCCCACCAGGCTCCTTCATCCCTGGGGATTCTCCAGGCAAGAATACTGGAGTGGGTCGCCATGCCCTCTTCCAGGGGATCTTCCCAACCCAGGGATAAAACCCATGTCTCCCGCCTTGCAGTCAGATTCTTTACTGTCTGCGTCACCAGGGAAGCCATCAGAGAACTTCTAGTTTGAGTTTGGAAAAAAAAAAAAAAGACACATGGGGCAGAAAGAAGGAAAAACAACAACAGAACTCACTTCCCCCAAAAGCAGAGATTCCTGATGAAAATTGCTAACCATTATTCTCATTATTCCTAATCTCATCAACTAATATTTACTTTATTTCACAGCTAACATAGTGTATTTTGGATTACACAAAATCAGCCCTGTGCATTAACAGGGAAGTTGGCAAACATTTTGTTCTTATGATGATAATGTTAAATCGGACAGGTTAAGTTTGTTGGCCAAGGTCAAATAACCAGTAAATGGCAGACTAAGACTAGCACCAATACTTCCTAACAGTTAAAATTACACTGAGATGGTAAGAACTGAGTAATAGCTGAATGACTTGTCACAAGGGGGAATTCTTTTAATTTAGTGCCACTATTATGAAATAATTGTAGCACAGGGGGAGTGAAAAGCAAGGCAGAATGAGACAAACTTTTTAGAGACAAAATCCATTTCAAAAGAAAGATACAAAAATTTCAGCAGCTACTTGTATAGTACTAGTCAAAACAAATTCACTTTTTCAACATCTCTCACTTTCATTCCTCTGCAAAGTATTTGTATGAGGTGAAAGAAAAACTTGAAGAAAAAGTCTTCAATATGGACTGGTTCAATGAATGAGGGATTAAAAACCTCAAAAGAAAGAGGAAAATATTAATAATTAAATAATGTCAATGATTTATTGGGAATCTTTCCTCTAATCAGAGCAGCAAATGAACTGTCTAATGTATGGGTAGATAAAGGATAATTTTAGGTTGCTAAATAGTCCAGAATTGCAAATAGTCAAGTTAACCCATTTCCTTGAACTCATTCCTTTATTCATTACATTTCCAGCTAACTGAATAATCACCATCCAGAGAGCTTATAAAAATAAATATTCCAGGCTTCCCTGGTGGATCAGTGGTAAAGAATCCACCTGTCAATGTAGGAGACAGAGGTTCGACCCCTGAGCGGGAAGAACCCACATGCCAAGGAGCAACTAAGCCCGTGGGCCACAACTATCTAGCTGGTGCTCTAGAGCCTGGGAGCGAAGCGCGCGTGCCCCAGAGCCCATGCTCTGCAACGAAAGAAGCAGCCACAGTAATGGGAAGGCCCCGGGTGCTGTGACCACCTGGGCTGGGATGGGGTGGGAGGTGGGAGTGAGGCTCTCGAGGGAGGGGACATGTATATCCATGGCTGATCCAAGTTGATTTATGGCAGAAACCAACACAATATGGTAACTATCCTTCAATAAAAATAAAAAGAAAGAAAAAAGTGGAGTGAGATCCAATAATCCACATTTTTAAGTTAGCACTTGAGATAATTGTGATGTGCTGCTGTATTTGGCAACCACTTGACTCCACAGTACAATACTTGTACAGAAGTTACAGGACATTTTAAAATAATTTCTTTTTGATAAAGCATTATTCAATTACCATGACATTTCTAGGAGTTGTGGGAGTTAGAGGAACACTAAGTATCTGTCCATCTTGTGTCCCACACCCCCGCCCCCCACACACAGACATGATTAAACAGATTTACCCCTGTGTCTGAATTCTCTACTCATGTCCACATCCTATCTATCCTGGACACTCTCTGTTTCCATTGAAAGCCCATCAACACTGTGGCCTTACAGCTTCTGGATCTCCTCAGTATCAGCAACTTCCATCATTATTCCACTGCTCTATAGACATCTGTGTTGCCTGGAATGGAAATAAACAACCCCAAAACTGCTCTCAGCAGCTCAGTGTGAACCCCACCCTTCACAACCCTTTGAGCCTAGGGACTTAAGCCTCCAGCACTAAAGGAGTCTGTAGTCAATCTTCATGCAAAGCCTCCGAGGTCCCTAATGATAAAATGCCCAGGTTTGTACTCTGTTCTAATCTGTACTAGAATCAATGGAAAATGGCCTTCACAGCTAGAAGCACCACACTGATATGCAAATATCTATTGGGGGCAACACTGTAAACTATTATTAACGAGGCTAGCATTTTAGGATGGAAGAACCATTATTATAAATTCATTATTCTGGATCCTGGCTCTCTCAGGATTCTGATTCAGTAATTCTAGAATAGGACCCAGGAATCTACATTTTTATATTGGGTGGGCCAAAAAGTTTGTTCAGGTTTTTTTCTGTACAACGTTATGGAAAAACCCAAAGGAACTTTTTTTGCCAATCCAATACATTGTATACTGATCACATTCAAAGAAATTTTAACCTGAAGATTTAAATGCAGATAATCTAGAGTAGATACTACAGCTATAAGAAATACCTGACAGTTTGACAAATAAACAGGAGAAAGTATGACAGATATCCTTTGAATACGAGGTTTCAAAAGATGTACCTAACTAGAGAGACTATAGGGAATAAAGTGAAGGACTTGAAAGAAGACAGTTCACAACAAAAAAGGACAGAAGGGGAAGAAAACCTTAGTCTTCATGTAACAAAGCTCCTCAACACTGACTTTGTTTCTGGGCGGGAGTGGCATGGAGATGGAGTTTTGGGAAACAGTCTCTCCCAACTACAGATTAGTCTCTTTCTTACACAGAAATGGACCAGGAGAGAAGGAAAGATGTCATAATATTCTCATGGAATGATACAAAGAACTCTGGCCAATATGTGAAGAACTAAGAGATAAAGCAGAACCCAAACAAGATCTTCAACACAAAAGACCAAAGCTAGAAAACTTCCATGTACGCCCTTGCTACCTCTAGGTACTGAGAGAATTATGAATGCTTTCTTGGCTCCACTGTTATTGTTCACAATAATCCCCAGAAGTACTCTCATGTACCAAAGGGATCATATTCAGAAGTAGAAAATGATTCAGTAACTTCATTTAAAGTCTTTTCCAAAAGTCTATTCAATTCCTGGACTGTTTGTACTTGCAAAAACTGAATTTGCCTACCAGATAAAATGTTTTTTCTTAGTTCTCTAGAGTATTAGTTACCTTCCAATCAGAAGACAGAAACTACACAGTATTTGAAAGAGGGAAAATTTAGTATAAAGAAATAGCAACAGAAGACTGAAGGAACAGGGAATTGGTTAAAGGTCAGGGAGTGGGTATGTGGACTCTAAGGGATACTCAAGTGCTACTGAGGGAGAGTACTCAAGGAAAGGACAAACTTGAAGGGAAAGAATCCTTCCCCAAAGCCAGCACTCAGATCTCACTACAGAGGCTACAGTTGAATCCCACTGGCTGCTGGAAAAGTTGGTTGGGGTATTCCAACCCAAAGAGGGTAGCTGAGAAGCTACCAGTTTAGGTTGTTACTGACTTACTGGAAAGCCAGTTTGGGTTCTATCTGGACTCATAGAAAGTCATCTGGAAGTAGCAGGGCTGTGAGAAAGGGTTGCTGACGATTCACTGGGAAACAGTTGGTGAATCCGTAGCGCTTGTAGCTGCCCTTAGGAGTGCCATCAGATGTGCTGCTGGAAACCACCCAAGATGGGGCTGGTGTGGAGGAGAGTTGGGGAGGTGCCACTTGCGGTTTGATGCTAGAACACCACTGAAACAAGCCAATTCACTCTTCAGGAGTTCAACTAAATGAGTACACCTGAACCTGGAAGAAGGCCACTCTCTCCTCTATTGTCCCCTCAACACTCTATTACAGCATTCAACCAGGCCCACTTTTATCACAGAGTAGAAGAAAAAAAAAGGATGAATTTGGAGCTGAGGGGCAATAAACATAAGTGGGCTATATGCCTATTAACCAAATAAAACATTTTCTTTTCTAAAGGATATTTTTCAAATATATTAATATATTTTATGGTGTGTATATACATATATATAACCCTGGAGAAGGGAATGGCTACCCATATTCAACATATGGGTATCATATCATATCATATCAAAATATCATTTTCTTGAGAACCAAGTAAAGAAAATATTGCCTGATTCAGTAAAGGACACCTTTTGTACTTTCCTCAGCGTGTTCCAGTTTTTAATATAGCAAATACTGCACTATCAAAAAACAAGTAGCTCCCATTAGTGACCATCTATGCCTAAGCCCCACCCAAATACAGAATATCTAGAAGTGGGATCCAGGTGTGGGTTATTTTTTTTTTTTCAAAAGGTGATTATACGTTGTTAAGAACCAGTACTCATCGGTTTATGCCAGAAATGTAGAAATCAACCCAACACCTTTATTTCCTCACCCACTGCCCTCAGCTAATACATAACTGAAAACTATATGGTTTATGAATCCCTCCACATTATACCCACAATACTGCTGCCTCCTAGTCCAGGTCCCCATCATCCCTTACATGGATTAACGCAACAGTCTCCCTGTGGCCTTCGCCCTCTCTTGTCCATCTCTAAGCAATTCTACTAAGAAATGGATTTTGCCTGTAGTGTCCCTGCCACTTCAGACTCTTCCTCTACTTTTTCACCTGGCTTGTTCCTATTCATCATATCAAGTTCTAGTTCAAAAAATACTTTTCTTTCTCCAGAAAACCTGCCCAAATCCTTAAACTAGATTCATTCAGCCCTGCTCCTTTATTCATTACCGTAGTATCTTAAATGTTTAACTTAGTGCATTATTAAAATGAGTCAAATAATTTATGCAATTATTTGGTTAATTTTAACTTACTAGACTTGAAGGGTAAAACTGATGGAGAGTAATAATGATAAATGTGGAGAAGAAAAAATGGTTCCAAACATCTGGATCTATGCTTTTACATATAAATCATAATTAGAGCTAACAACGAACATTTAGTGTGTTTAATTAGCACACTGTCTACATATCCCTTTTAAGTCTCACAACAGTTTTAATAAGTGCATGTATTCACTCATCCATCCAACAATCTGCAAAGTGCTACATGTGCAAAAATTTAAGACCACATTTCTTAAAATGTGCTAAGAGAATGTGAAACACAAGTTGACCATGTCACTTACTTAAAATGCAGATTTGGCTGCTTCGTCTTGGAGCTACTTCATTAGGTTCACTGAGGATAGGGCCTGGGTATCCATTTCGTTAATAAGTTCCACAGGTAATTAGTATTCAGCTTAAGTTTAATGAAGCCCTGTTCTAGGAAAAGATTATAACAAAGATGTTATACCATCCAGATTGAGGGAAGGAGGAGAAGTGGGAGACAGAGGATGAGACGGTTGACTCAAAGGACATGAATTTGAACAAACTCTAGGAGATAATGAAAGACAGAGAAATCTGATGCATGCTGAAGTCCATGGGGTCGCAAAGAGTCAGATACAACTTGGCAACTGAACAACAACATGCCATCTATAGATACTTGGACCCCCTTCCTATACCTACTGAGTCACAATTTCCATTGGGTTGAGCCTAGCAAATGTAATTTCTTTAAATTCTACAAATGATTATGAAACTAGACCACTCTGAATACTAACCACTCTTTTAAATGGTCCAGGGGTGGCTGCAGGGTATGGAATTTTGTATTAAAAACCATCTCAGTGAAACAAAATAAAGGAATAGTAAAGGTGAGTGTAAAATTTTGAGAGCTGATTCATTAATGTGCTGTGCTTAGTCGCTCAGTCACGTCTGACTCTTTGCGTCCCCGTGGACTGTAGCCCACCAGGCTCTTTTGTCCATGGGGATTATTCAGGCAAGAATACTTGAGTGGGTTGCCACGCCCTCCTCCAGGGGATCTTCCCAACGCAGGGGTCGAACACAGGTCTCCTGCATTGCAGGCCAATTCTTTACTGTCTGAGCCACCGAGGAAGCCCCAACTGCTTTGTTTTCTCAAAAGCTCGAAAGCTACTCCCTAGTCTACCACAGGGAGTACCGGTTTTAACAAGTTATCAATCAGTGAATACTGCAATGCCTTCATCGCCCTTACATTATGCACAGAGAGATGTGATACTGCCCAAGATAAACATGGTTCAAGAAGATTGATGTGGCCATTGTGGCCAAGGAACCATGGGACTCTTTGTAAGAGAGAATGTGGCTAAAACCTTAAGATACTAGCGGGTTTCTTGGAACTGTGTCTATTTGCAATGGAAACCTGCCTAGTTACAGATATTTTTGAAGAAAATTTAATCTCCCACAGTCTAGAGTAGAAATACTAAAGAGAAAAGGGGAAGTGAACTTATTTATTTATTCATTTACTAAACAATTTACACAGTGTTATATGCACAAAAGAATTAGGGCCACATTTCTCAAAGTGTGGTATGAGAGTCTGACACACAAATTCACCAGGATCAGAGAGAAGTTTAAACTAATGAAAATGAACCAAAAAATGTATTTTCAACGTGAAGATGAAAATACATGAAAAATAATAAACTTCTGAAATTTATCTGGAATCTTTTTTTCTGTTTGAATTAATAATAATCACAGCTAACATTTAACATTTACTATATATACTTAGGACTTTAACATACATAATCTCACTGAAGCTTTATAACAAGTCCACGAGATAAATGTTATTGTTCTCCATGAATTCATTCATTCAACAAATGTTCAAAATATATTGACCACTACCACTCTGGTCAACATTGTCTAATGAATGAGAATGGAACTATAAAAAATGAGGTAAGTTCCCTGCTGCTGTAAAGACAAATAAAATATGCTTATTCAATAAATGTGCAAACTGAAGGCTCTGGGCACTGAGATTTAAACAGGTTATACAATGGTCTCAAGTTCAGAAGCAAGAAGATGTAGAACCACAATCTGAACAACTAACAAGTTAATGCAGAGCCACTATGCCTTATATGTTCAAGTACCAAAACTAATTTAGGTCTAATTATGTGAAATTGCCATATTTATAGAGGAAAACATCAATTTTTGACTATTGCATATGCGTCAATTTATACTCATATATACCTTTTCCATACTTCTTAGTTCTTTTTTTTTCATTCCCAATAACTCTTCCTTCAGAGTTGTTTATGGTTGTTGATGACTCATACTGCAAATATGAACCTGATTTCAGGAAATTTACATTACTAGAAATTTGACAGGGCAGAGAGCACTGCAGTTTGATGATGACTTGGTCCTTTTGAATTGTGAACTGTGGTCTGCTGTAGCCAATTAAGGGAATGGAGATGGCCTCAAGCCATTTAAAAGCAGTAAATGACTGTGTAGAGAAGACTTATTTATATACTGCTGGCTATTTCACCTCATTCTCAACACAATATAGGTCAAATAATACCAGATAGACTAAGATAAAGATCAATTCATGACAGGTTTCTTGTACATGCTTGAAGTTTCTTGGTTTTCTTTTTGTTTTTAATGAGCATAGTCAATAACACTAAGTCAAGGTATTTGGGACATATAACACAGTTCAGTATCAAGGATAACATGGCAATACTGTTCTCTAAATTAGAAATAAAAAGTTATGTGCTTTGTGGGTCAAAATAACCTGTTCAGAGAATTCTAAAACATTTTAAAGGCCATTGTCTTCTAACAACTCAAAGAGTCCTCTAAAGAAACACAATTATGTAAAAATACACATATAAACATTTACATTTCTCTTCAAATATTTATCTCTCCAGTTGAGGGTTTCTCAATCTTGTCACTATTAACATATTGGGTCAGGAAATTCTTTGCTGTGTGTGTGTCAGGATGGGGAGCTAGTCTGTGTATTTTAGGACAGTCACAATATCTTTGGCTTCTGCCAATAATACCCTCTCAGATATAATAATGAAAATAGTCTCCAGATATTGCCGATTACATCAGAGGGGCAAAATTGCCCCCATTAGACAACTACTACTCTTGACAGACATAGAAATAGATAAACACAGGAGCATACTGTGATATGGAGACATGAATCTGTGTCTAGGTATGGAAATGGTGAAGACTGTCTTTGTGTGGGTCATAAGGTACAATGGTTAAGAATAGCCAGAATCACACTGTGAATAACCAGAAGTTCACATTGTGAACTTAACTTCTACCACATATTAGCTTCAAGATCTTTCAAATGATGGTAACAACAGGATTTCAAACATTTATGAACATTTAGAAAGAAAAGCATTTAAAGGACTTGGCATATTGCTTAGCACTCAGTAAATACTCAGCAACTGTCAAGTCTTATTATATTAGAAGATCCAGCTAATAACAACCCCTCTCTCTCTGTATTAAATATAGATACACATAAATATTATACAAGTATTTGCATATGCAGCTATACATGTATATACATATATGGATATATATGGCACAGGCAAAATATAACAATGGTGTGTACTACTGTGAGTTCTTGACTCTGGGCATATTGAGGGCAGAGGCATAAAGAGAGTGAGCCACTCTATAATGCAAAACAGATGTTAGTTTGTTAGATAATTTTTTTGGCAGATTTAAAAAAGAGGAGCTAAGTTAGCTTTATCTGGCATGTTTCAAGAATAAGATAATCAAATGTTCTAATTAATAGAGTGCTAGTGTAAAAAACCAAACATGGATTATTCACTTAAAAACGTTTAAAATACTACAAAATCCATTTAAGACTAAAACTTACCAATGTGATTAATTCATTTTTATTTCAACAATTATTTATAAATAACTTACTCTTTTCTTAGCTCTCTGCTAAGTACTGATTTATTTTTTGGTTAAATTTTAGGAACTTATAATTCTTTAAGACAGTACTTATAAATATTTTTTTCCCTTCAGAGGTGTGACAGATGTAAGAGTTTATACTAACTCCATATCATGATCTGAAGGTGTTTTGGAAAGTAATTTATTGACAATCATTTGTTTCCATTGTATTTTCCACTTTCTCATATAAATTTAAAGTACATATACACCATGGAATATTACTCAGCCATTAAAAAGAATTCATTTGAATCAGTTCTAATGAGATGGATGAAACTGGAGCCCATTATACAGAGCGAAGTAAGCCAGAAAGATAAAGACCATTACAGTATACTAACACATATATACGGAATTTAGAAAGATGGTAACGATAACCCTATATGCAAAACAGAAAAAGAGACTCAGATGTATAGAACAGTCTTGTGGACTCTGGGAGAAGGCGAGGTTGGGATGTTTCAAGAGAACAGCATTGAAACATGTATATTATCTAGGGTGAAACAGATCACCCAGGTTGGGTGCATGAGACAAGTGCTCGGGCCTGGTGCACTGGGAAGACCCAGAGGGATCGGGTGGAGAGGGAGGTGGGAGGGGGGACCGGGATGGGGAATACATGTAAATCCATGGCTGATTCATGTCAATGTATGACAAAAACTACTGTAATGATGTAAAGTAATTAGCCTCCAACTAATAAAAATAAATGGAAAAATAAATAAATAAATAAATAAAAATACAGAGTGTCACATAAGATATCTACCCCACTTCTCCACAAATTGAACTCATAAGTCAAAAACTAAGAGGCTCTTTTGTAAATTTAAATGGTTTTCTTTCCTATCATTACAGGAATTGAGAAAATATCTAATTCTTCTCCTACATATCCTCAATAAAAATGAATTATGCCTCAGCATCTAGTAAGAGAGGCATTTATTTATCAACAAAGTATCATATCTATGTCAGTTGAGATGCTGAAAAATGCCTCCTTATATTAAAGCAAAGCCTGTTGCTCAGTTGCTAAGCTGCAAAATCATGTCTGACTCCTTACAACTTCACGGATTGCAGCACGCCAGGCTCCTCTGTCCTCCACTCTCTCCTGGAATTTGCTCTAATTCATGTTCATTGAGTCGGACATGAAAGCCCACCTCAAAGTTGTACACAATATATTGATTATCTGATCACTACAAGCCACAGAACATAAGCTTTGAATTTTTCCATATAGAAATCCTATATACACTTGACAACTCTTACATCCTCATACATATATATATGTATACATACATAGTTATATAAATATACATACATAAAGAGTATATGTATCTATAAAGACATACATGTATATACATATATACATGTATGTACACATATAAATTCAATGTGTGTTTATTTATATGTGTATATACATGTATATGTATATATCTATACACACACACAGAAACAGAAGCAAGAGAAAGTTATAAATAGGGCAAAATATAAACAATTTGTAAATTTTGCACTAGTATTACAATATTTGAAAGTGTGAAACAATATCTAAATTAAAAGTTTTATAAAAGTACTAAGTTATATTGGAAAATCCAAACTATTGTCTACCCTCAAAAAATCAAATTTTCTTATTCTAAGGACTTACTATGCTATATTCATTATTTGATAGCTACAAGAATGTGCATAAAACATACAGTCATAAGGCTAGGAACTTTAAACTTACAAATACACAACAATGAGTTATTTATAGTGATAGTTATATCAATGGCATTTTCTTCCCAACATTTTACTTCAAAGGGAAAAACATCTGAAGAAATGGTACTCTAGTTAAGCACAGGGAATTTTTAGTTGAATAATTTTGTTTATACAAATACTTAGGAATGTGTCTATTTATCTGCCAAATGAATACAAAACATACAGCATTTATCGGTTTCAAGAACTCTAAACCAGATCTGTGAGAAAGTATTTCATTTTTAAACCTGAAACAAGATGAAATTCAGCCAATTTGGGGTCAAAAATACACTTGCTGCATGTCTCTTAAGTCTCTGACAAATTATAAAATGCATTTCTACTTTTGTTTTTGGCTAGGTCATATTTTATATAGTGGTTTCATTTTTCTTCTGTGGTGTGTTATTTTTCCTTGTTTCCATTTCTGGTTTTTAAATGAAAACTCACAATCCTGCTGAGAACCCTCACTTTCATACTGTTTTTGAAACCAGACTTTCATGATGAAGCCACAAAACAACTCAGCAATAATGCACATTAAAGCAACATACTATTTTTAATTCATATTTTGGGGATTTGGCAAAGAAACCATAATAACTTGACAAGTTAGAGGCAGCCTAGCAGACAAAATCTAAACATACATATGAACTCAGATAGATCATCATCTCCCTACTTACTGATTATTAACTTTCTTTACCCCTTCCTTCCTTCTATCCTTTTTTTTTTCTTTTTTTCTTTCTTGAGTCTTTGAGGAAGTAGAAACTAAGATGTAGACCAAAGCTGGGCACTTCAAGTCTCACAACCGTAGGGCGGAAGGAGAAAATAAATACTAGTCAACTCTGCAAACAGGAACTTTGCCATCTGAAGTCATAATCAGACTTTGGCAACATGGAGCAGTTAGGCACCATCACAAGTTCAAGAAAACCTTATGTATATCCACATACACCCCACTGGTTTAGAATTGGGCGAGTAACACCCCAGGTATTCCCCAGGTGGAAAGGGACACTCCCTTGGAAGGGGGTGAATTCCCACTGGATGTCCCCATTTCTGTTGGGGATCTCAGCTCACATTCCCTCCATGGGGAGCCCCATGGGTTTCTTAATTGCCTTCTTCAGGGTTGGGAACAAAAAATTGAGAACACTGCCAAGGTGGGGAAATCTAGAAAGCTCTTCATTGCTTAACAAAATAAAGGAGAAATTAAAGATTGAAAAATCTCTAGGACATTTCCATTTATAGCTTCTATCTCTTAACTCACACAAATGACAAGATTTAATTTGTGTTACACTGAAGAGACTCAGGAACTATCATCATGAAATTTTCACTGGATATCCTGTAAGCATAGCCCAGTGGTTATCTGTGTCTGTCTGCTATTCTTTAGATATGTCTTCAGAAGTTGGTACTTTATTGACTGTACACATTTATAATAAGGAAGCATTTACATAGTAACAAGCTAGAAAATATATATATATATTTCCTCATACCATCACCACAGAAAGTTTAACTGTTTTGCTTGTCATACTGTTTTTTAATTCAAACACAGTCTCTTTCAGGATACAATGGAGAAAAGGTAGTCTTTCCAACAACTGATGTTGGAACAACTAACTGTACATCCATACACAAAGACACGCAAACACACACACATGAATCTAGATACAGATCTTACACCCTTCACAAAAATCAACTCAAAATGGATTATAAACCTAAATGTAAAACACAAAGCTACAAAACTCATTAGTGATAACATAACAGAAAATCTAGATAACCTTGGGTTTGATGATAACTTTTTAGACATAACACCAAAGGCATGATTCATGAAGGAAAGAATTGATAAGCTGGACTTCATAAAAATTAAAATTTTCTGCTCTGCAAAAGACAAGTTAACAAGATGAAAAAACAAGTCAAATGCTGGGGAAAAAAACGTTTACAAAAAACCCATGTGAGTTACCTGTATCTACAAAAAATAAGCAATCCTAAAAGTTAGTTACACAACTATGATCTTTTCTTTCTTTCAATTCTATGGGTTGATTTTCTGCTCCACTTAGTTTTGACTGGGATCATTCATGTAGCTACATTCAGCTGGCAATTCAGTTAGGGCTGGGACATCCAAGATGTCTTCATTTACATCTTAGTAGTTGCTGCTGGCTTCAGCTAAGATCCCTCCTTTTCTCTTTTATTTGGCCTTTATCCTCAAGGGCCTCTTTTCTACATCCCTTTCACATAGAGTATCTTCAATTTCTCTAAATGGTGAAATGGCTTCTAAATGAATGAAAAAGAATCCACAAGTTCTCTTAAGTACTAGGCTTAAGAGTTGCATCCTATTGGCCAAAATAAATCCAAAGGCTGAGGTCAAGAAAAAAGTATGTAGACTATCTCTTGATGTGTGAAGGGCCAAAGTCGCATTGCAAAAGAGTACAGAGGATAGCAGAGGCTGCTGTGATCACAGTGAGAAACAATCTCCCACAAACATATAATATGTTTCCACTGAACTTATTTTAAACTTAGATTGTTTCTGAAATTTTAAATATTTGCAAATTGTAATAAACAAGTGTCCTATATAAGTTTCTTTACAGGTTGAAAATATAACTTTAAGTTCTAAGTTTTTTATCAAAGGCCATATTATTAAATTACTAAAATCACACACACACACAAAGAATACATATTCCATTTATGTTCCCCAAATAAAGATCTTCTTGATAATTTTTCAAGTGCTTCCAGCAGGGAGTGGATATGGATGACAAGTCCTGAAAAACTAGGTGTTTAATAAACTAATAATAATGACAATTATATGTAAACTATCAGAATTCAGTCTTTGCCTTGACTGCAGAGAAGCAAAGGTAACTTCACTGATAAGGTCATTCAAACATAATAGTCATTCCTTTACTTGTTTCTCTTATTCTATATTCATGTGTTGTTAACTATTTTTGCCCACTTATTTTCACTTAAATTTTTCAGGATGTAAGAAATACATTGATTTTAAGTAGTTTTATGTTAATATCTAAAAAGAGAACTCAAGAATGATGGACAATAAAGTTACTGTCTTACAGATCAAGAAGCCAGAGCTGTGTAAAGTACATCTCACCCAAGGCCATTCATCTCCTCCAACACAAAGTCAGGAAGGAAAGGGAGGCACTTACTCTGTGAGTCTCAAAACCCAAACTAGTTTTATTCATATCATAGAGTAAAAGTTCTCAAAAGGACTCAGATTGGTAAATCTAAATCTAATGTATAGATAAAATATTTTTTCCCCCAAGATTAGCAAGGTACAAATTTTTCTGCCCTTCCTGATATGCATTTACTCAATCTTACTCTTATAAACATATTCCTTTAAAAATAGCTAACACTTTTTACCAAAAGATGTTTAAACACATGGTGGAGGAATCTTAGGGAAAATCCAGAGGTTGAAACCAATGTATTCCAAGAAAGGGACAGGAAATCAAATCACTAAATAAACTTACTATGTGTGTACTTGAAGTGCTGTTGGCTTTGTGGATGATTTGCTTATTGGTGATGTTATGGACTGAAAATTGAAAGTAGGTGTCGGCAACAAAGTAAAGGTTTCAAGCAGACTACAGTCCATGGGGTCACAAAGAGCTGGACACGACTAGCACACACGCATGGATATGAAATCTCTACTTGCAGGACACCAAGCAAGAAGAATGTTCATGCTCAAAAGACTCAAACTCCCCAGTGGCTTTCAGGCTATGGTTTTTTTAAAGACAGTGTTAGGGTAGAGGGTTGGAGGATACGTAACCAGCTCATAGGCTTTCTTCTGGTTGGTGGTGAGGTAATAGGGTGATGTTCTGGGAATCTCAGCCTTCTGGTTCCAAGTACTCAGGGGTCTAAGTGCTTGAGGTCAGCATGTAATGACCATCTTCCACATGGGTGGAATCTTAGTTTCTACAGAACGACGCAAATATATGCATCAGATTGCCATCTATATCCCTTCAGGAGAATTAGGAGTTCGTGACTCTAGTGTTCTAATTATTAAGTGCTTGAGCCTGCTCTTTGGAACTCAAAGAAGGACTAGGAAGACTTTTTTTTTTTTTTTTCCTCCAAACAAGTAATGTGGGACAGGAGGAGCTTTTATACCTGGGAAGACCTCACAATGTCTTGATTGGTTTTAGTACCCCTCCCTTCTTGTTAATCCTCAATCCAGAGGGGAACAGGCAAGACAGGAAAGTGAATAAAGTTCTGGATAGAGATTAATCATAAACTCAGCTGGGAACTCAGTTTCAGGTGGACTTGGTTTCAGTGATATAGGCATGTTTCATCAATAACAGTTGCTAAAATTTTCTATGTGTTCTGAGAGAGGAACTTTTTGCTTTTCAACATTCTAGACAATCTTCATTTTATTATGTATGTCTTAGTATGTATAATTTTCTAAAACATAATTTCAAAGAATATATACTGAAGCCATGAATGATTCTAACAGCTCCATAACTTACCCAATTCTTCTTTATGGGTAAAACAGGAAACAATAAAAGAGAAATAAAAAATATGATATCACTTGTGGATTTTTTAATACATAGGCTTGCTTCTATTGCTGGATCCAGTTAAATATTATTTTCTTTAAAAAAAAAATTATTTAGTTGGCTCTGTTGGGTCTTAGTTGTGGTTCTTAGTTGCAACACACAGACTCTCTAGCTGTGGCACTCAAGCTCCAGAGTATGCAGGCTCAGTAGTTGCGGCACTTGGATTAGGGACTCTGTAGCATGTGAAATCTTGGTTTCATAACTAAGGATTAAGCCTGAATCCCCTGCTTTGTAAGGCAAATTCTTAACCACTAGACCACCAAGAAGTCCCTTATTTATTATTTATTTTTTTGAAAGCATCAATTCTTCGGTGCTCAGCCTTCCTTAGGGTCCAACTCTCACATCCTTACATGACTATTGGAAAAACCACAGCATTGACTAGACGGACCTTTGTCAGCAAAGAAATGTCTCTGCTTTTTAATATGCTGCCTGCAGCTTTGACTATACAGACCTTTGTTGGCGAAATAAAGTCTCTGCTTCTTAATATGCTGTCTAAGTTTGTCATAGCTTTTCTTCCAAGGAGCAAATGTCTTTTAATTTCATGGTTACCGTCACCATCCACACTGATTTTGGAGACCAAGAAAATAAAATCCATCACTGTTTCCACTTTTTCCCCTTCTATTTGCCATGAAGTGATGGGATGATCATGATCTTAGTTTTTTGAATGTTGACTTTTAAGCCAGCTTCTTCACTCTTCTCGTTCACTCTCAAGAGGCTCTTTAGATCCTCTTCACTTTCTGCCATTAGAGTGGTATCATCTCCATATCTGAGACTGCTGATATTTCTCCAAGCAATCTTGATTCCAGCTTGTGATTCACCCAGTCCTACATTTCACAGGATGTACTCTACATAGAAGTTAAACAAGCAGGGTGACAATATATTGCCTTAACATACTTCTTTCTTAATTTTGAACCAGTCCATTGTTCCATGTCTGGTTCTAACTGTTGCTTCTTCACCCACATGCAGGTTTCTAAGCAGACAGGTAAAGCCATCTGGTATTCCCATCTCTGTAACAACTTCCCACAGTTCGTTGTGATCCACACAGTCAAAGGCTTTAGAATAATTAATAAAGCAGAAGTAGACATTTTTCTAGAATTCCCTTGCGTTCTCTATGACCCAACAGGAATATTGACAATTTAATCATTGGTTTCTCTGCCTTTTCTAAACCCACCTTGTATATCTGGAAGTTCTCAGTTCATGTACTGCTGAAGTCTAGCTTGAACTCTACCTTGCTACCATGTTAAATGAGTGCAATTGTACCATAGTTTGAACATTCTCTGGCATTACCTTTCTTTGGGATTGGGACGAAAACTGAATTTTCCAGTTTTGTGGCCACTGCTGAGTTTTCCAAATTTGCTGACATATTGAATGCCGCATTTTATCAGCATCATCTTTTAGGATTTGAAATAGCTCAGCTGGAATTCCATTACCTCCACTAGCTTAGTTTGCAGTAATGCTTCCTAATGCCCCCTTGTGTTCATACTCCAGGATGTCTGACTCTAGGTGAGTGATCTAGAGTGGTCACTCTGGTCATTGTGGTCATCTGGTCATTATACCTTTTTTGTATAGTTCTTCTGGGTATTCTTGCCACCTCTTCTTAAACTCTCTTGCTTCTGTTTGGTCCTTACAGTTTCTGTCCTTTATCATGCCCATTCTTGCATGAAATATTCCCTTGATACCTCCAATTTTCTTGAAGAGATATCTAGTCTTTCCCATCTAATTTTTCCCTGTTTCTTTGCATTGCTCACTTGAGAAGACCTTCTGATCTCTTCTTCTCTGGAACTCTACATTCAGTTGAGTATATCTTTTCCTTTCTCCATTGCTTTTTGCTTCTCTTCTTTCCTCAGCTATTTGTAAAGCCTGCTCAGACTACCACTCTGCCTTCTTGCACTTCTTTTTCTTTGGAATGGTTTTGGTCACTGCCTCCTGTACAAAGTTACAAACCTTTATCCATAGTTCTTCAGGCACTCTGTCTGCCAGATTTAATTTCTTGAATCTATTGGTCATCTCATTGCTCCTTTTTAATATGTAATATTGGTTGTCTTCATCACCTTCATCACCAACACTTATCAAGTGATGTTGTTACTGGCATTGGATAATCAGATCATTGCTGCCAACCAGGTTCCTTTATTTTCAAGAAGCAAATCATATTTAAACTAACAAAATTCAAAAATCGGTCAATTAGACAATATGAAATATCTCAGAATACTAAGATAGAAATGAAGTATAGCTGGACTTACAAGATTAGAAACTAAAATTACTCCCTCTTTCAACTGTGTACACTATGTATTTACTTTATTCTATGAATATGTTCAATCTGTAATATTTTTATCATCGTCCTCTGCTTACCCATCTTTACCATAGCCTAACATGGCTAAAAGTCCAGCTCTGTATAATCACCAATAAATTCTTGGCTGGATTCTGACTGACCCAGGTTCCTCAGTACTTTAATTCCAAACTTTTAATTGATTATTCTTCTCTTTTACTCTTCCCAGAGTCTGTCTGTAACTGCAGATTATCATAAACATCTGGTCAGCCAACTGTGACTGTAGTAAAATTGAATCATCAACTGGAGCTGTGAGTAAGTAGAAAATAATTAACATGTCTACTATAATTTGTTAAATATATATGTTGGAATACTTTGTAATATAGAATAATTTATTTCCTCATGCGTAAAATCTAATAAAGTTTACTTGCTATTTGCCTAGCCTACCCTTAAGTTCTGTCTATAGTAACAAATGAGTTAATAAAAAAGAAAGCAACGGGCAACCTAAAAGCACTTGGATGCAGCTGATAATTAACAAACCATATCTACTACCAATCAAATTATCAAGGAGAGGACAAACTACAGATAAAAAAAATCACAGTCTCTCAAGTTAATAGAAACTTCATAGAAAAAACTCATTTTCAATTGTAACTTAAAGAGTATCAAGAGTCTAATATAATTCAACTATTTTCTCTCTTCCTTGGACATTCAAGTTATAGTGCTTATTCTAAAGAAACTGAAGAAATAACTTTTTCACCTTGACATAAATGGTCTGGGGAATATACATTGATTTTATATCTTGTTTAAACATTCCTATTATTGCAAGTATGTTTATTTGGCTTTGGAATTTGGGTACTTTCTTTGACTTTTTCGGGTTCTTTATTTCTATTTTATTTTTCTTCAGATGCTGATGGTCTGGTAATTTATTTATTGTGTGCTTTCTATTATCTAGAAATCCACGGTGGTGAGGACTTGAAGATAACTGGAAGACTAGAAATGAAGGAAAATAGTAGAGTCCAAGTTCTGAGAGCAAATGGAGTTCATTCAGCAGTTTGTAAAAGCAAAATGAGCTTTATAGACAGAAGGGAGATGGAATAAAATTGACAGAGAAGCCAAAACAGAGCAACCCAGTCTAAAGGAAAAACTACTGAGGTGAGAACTATCTTTCTAATGGAGACTCAGAAAAACTCCAATCTTGGGTTGAATGAGCACAGGAAAGAGGAGTGAACAGAGTAGCTATTATCCAATTAACCAAATTAATTTATAACTAATTATACTATATATTTATATATGAACTAATTAAGTAAAGATAATTTAATTAAAGGTATTTTTACTAGATAGCTGGAGTAGAAATACCTCCTCCCAGCTCATCACACTGAGCTATCAGTAGTAGTTGTTTGCCTATAGGGACAGTGTTTGTAATCTGCTCTAAAATTTTAAAAAAGAGTCTTTTCTAATAGGACTCATGGGGTGGGGTACCATGCCAGATATGGAAATCCTGAGAAAAAAAAAGTTGGAGGGGGAGGGTAAAGTCCACAATGGGTGAGGAAGAATAACTTTAAAAAGGAAAGAAACTTGCTTACAAGTGATAAATACTGAAGCTCTCTACCTTCCGATTAAACTCCTTTTTTTTACCAATTGTGAGATGCTCAAGGCTTCCACTCTACTTTATGTTTACCAGAGAGGAACTCTGCAAGGCTATACTTTGCCCTCATTGACACAGTGCCCATAGCAGCCCTCAGGTAAGAGGCCAACTAGGGAAATGTACTTATAGAATTGTAGACAAAATTTGTGTCAGCTGATTACCAATCAACCTAGTAAATCAGTGAAAAGTATGAAGAGGTAATGAAAAATCACAGAATATTTAAGAAAAACCGAGAATATGATCAAGATGAATACATTAGACCCCTATACTTAACCTCAATGTGTGTGTGTTTATCCCCATGCGTGTGTGCCTACTAAGTCAGTTCAGTCGTGTCCAACTCCGCAATCCTATGGACTGCAGCCCTCCAGGCTCCTCTGTCCATGGGATTCTCCAGGCTAGAATACCAGAGTGGGTTGCCGTGCCCTCCTCCAGGGCATCTTCCTGACTCAGGGATTGAACCCGTGTCTCCTGTGGCTCCTGCATTGCAGGTGGATTCTTTACCATTAAGCCACAACAGGAAGCCCATGTATCCCCATATCAACAAGCAATTCTTGGACTGATATCAACCAGGTGTCTGAGAGTTCAGCTCAGTTCTGACACTATCCACCCGGAGACTGAATCGAGATTACACAAGTGAAAGGCTCATGCCAAGTCCACCCTCTACTTCAGACCCCAATAGCAAGCCCAGGTTACCTGTACTTCCGACTGAAGTCTGTACTTCAGAGATTCCCATGGTCCCTTCCTTGGATTAGACTAATTTGCTAGAATAGCTGGGACAGCTCAAGAACTCAGGAAAACCCATCTACTCACTAGTAACCGACTTATTACAAAGGATATTAAAGGAGAGTAATCAACAGCCAAATGAAACACAGATAAAGTGAAACCTTAGACAAAGGCGCCTCTGTCCTTGTGGAGCTTGGGGCCTAGCACTGAGGCACATATAAGTGTTCTTATATGGAAACTCTCTGAATCCTCTACTTTTTGGGTTTTTATGGAGACTTCATTACATAAGCATGATTGATTAACTCATTGGCCACTGGTGATTGATTCAACCTCTAGCCTGTTTCCCTTCCCCTGAGATTGGAGGTAGGAGGACCACCCTCTAAACACAAGGCTGGTTTCTTTGGCAACCCATCCTAAGATGCTTATCAAAAGACACTCTGATCACTCTTAACACTGAGGAAATTCCAAGGGTTTGGGAAGCTATCAGCAAGGAATTATGGACAAAGACCAAAGAAGAAATATATATTCTGGTCATCTGGACCAAATGTATATTTTTTATAAATCATATGATTTATATAAATTATAATATTGCAATAAATAACTAGCAACATCTAACAAATGTTAAAGAAATAGAAAAACATCTCTAACATCTAAATCTGAAGGCAAGGTCTATGGACATTTTTAGTGGGGGCATTAATGTCTATGGACATTTTTATGGGCGGGGGGGCGGGGGAGCTCCTGGCATCTAATGAATACCGCCCAAAGAGGTTAGCAAAAATCCTACAATGCACAAGAGAGTCCACCACAACAAAAATATGCCCAGTCTAAAATTTCAATAGTAAAGAAGCTGAAAAACTGTGTGCCCTTTCTACTTTTCTTTTACTTGAGTCTTTAATGGCATTCTGAACATGTTTTTCTTATCCTCCTCCATCCCTGCTTCTATAAGATCCTCCTTTTTTCTTCCCCCTAGAAGATTCTCACTGTTTCTATAATGCTGTTCTCCCAGGATTTTGAGATCCAGAGAATAAATGCCATCTTGTTTTTGGTGACTACAAGCTTAAAATTTCTCTACGATGCACTGGGGGAAAAAAACCCACTAACTGTTACTTTTCTTTAGCAGTACTTTCCTGTCTCTACTGGAGAATGTATTTGCTCTGGTTTCTTCTTGAAACTAAATCCAAATCCTTTCTAATCTGCAGAAATTTTTGACTGTTGGCCCTCTACTCCATCCTAGAGTGGTGATAGATTTACTCCCTTGTTTATAGCTTTTCGTTTTGTCATTTCAATGCCCTGTAGGAAAACTGGAGAAGCCCATATTCTTAGATTGCCAATTTTATCTGAAAGTTGCTGATTAATTTTGCAAACTTACATCCATAATATTTAGGCTACAAAAAATTACCAGTAATCGAAATCTGTGAATATGTTCAGTTTTATTGTTACAAAAGTCACTGAAAACTATTTCCTGTGTTTTTTTGAAAGTTTAATTTTGACACTGATATTTTTTACTAGAGGAAAACTTTTTTGGGGGGGATCATTTCTTAAAGTGGAGAACTATTTTAAAGCTAGATATAAATAAATATTATTACAATAATACTTCATGGTTTATAGCCTTTCAGATATGATACGCTTTCATAAACACATTATCCTGCTTGAACTTCACAATCCTAGGAGTAAATATTGTTTTGCTTTTTGAGCTGTGGGAGAAAGTGACTTTTGAGTGAAACCACACAGTTGAGTCTAAGAAAGTCTTCTAACCCTATATCTAATATATGTGCTGGTTTTGTACACTGTCTTCTTAATTAGAGGAAGCAGAGCGTTTGACATTTTATCAATTGCTCTATTCCATAATGGGGAAGAAGTTTTACTATGATCCAAGAAGATGTTGTATTAGACCTCTCCAGATACGGGTCAGTAAATGCCAGGGGTAGAGTCCTATTAATTTGAATGCACCACTAGCTCATGGTGAAAAGAAAACAAAAGAAAGAAAGAAAAGAAAAATAAGTAAATAACAATGATAACAATGCTCATTATTTGAACAAAAACTTGTAAGAAACTTTAGGTGTAAGAAGCACAGTCAAGGTCAATTGTAGATAAATGAATTTCCAAGTGTTGCTCAGATCATGTTACCTTGAATGTACTTCTCAGTGTACAAAACTTCCCCTCTGTGCCCTCTGGTTCATTATTTGTTCTCTTCTACATTTCATTCAGTACTTGAGAAGTTAAGAAAACTGACTTTTATTCTCAGCTCTCCTACTCTTATAGAAAGCCAAAGCTCTACTCATTGATCTACTGATTTTTCTGTTGTTCAGTAACTCAGTCTGTCCGACTCTTTGCAATCCAAAGGATGCTGCACACCAGGCTTCCCTGTCCTTCACCATCACCCAGAAGTTGCTCAAACTCACATCCACTGAGTCAGTGATGCCATCCAACCATCTCGTCCTCTATTGTCTCGTTATCCTCCTGCCTTTGATCTTTCTCAGCATCACTCATTTCTAGCAAATTAAAATTATGGGTTCACCATGAATCTTTTTTCCCTTTGAAATCCATGCAAGTACTGTGATTTATCTTTAAGGAAGTGGACAAGGAAGTTTTTCCTTCCTTCTTCTTCCTTACTGGCCCCTGCATCTAGCCCAAAGGAAAATATCACTTTCTATTGTCATACTTGGTGTTAGACTTTCCATAATGTAACAAATGTTAGAACATAGCAAGAACAAAGGAAATACTATTTGGATGAACCTCTCAGTAGAGGACAAAGATTTCTGTCCTCATTTTTCCTTAGAACTGATATTAGGAAAAAATTTTAAATAGTTAAAATTCATTCAACATTAAATATGTCAACTATTATTTTTTAAAAAAGCATTTTGCATTTTTTCATAGGTCTCAAAAAACCCACTGAAGATCATGGCATTTTTTTTTTTAACTCTGATCTTGCAGATACAAGGAGAAGAGCATTGACAAGGTTTGCCTAACAATTACTGAAGCTTCAAATTCAAATTCGGTCTGTCCATCTACAGAGCTTGCTTCTAAATTAATTATTTCAGTTAACTTTATTTTTCAGGAATTAAGAGATCATCAACACATCTACTCTTTTTTATTTTGTTTTGTTTTTTTCTTTCTTTATTTTTCATTTATTTTTATTAGTTGGAGGCTAATTACTTTACAATATTGTAGTGGGTTTTGTCATACATTGACATGAATCAGCCATGGATTTACATGTATTCCCTGTCCCGATCCCTGCTCCCACCTCCCTCTCTACCCGCTCCCTCTGGGTCTTCCCAGTGTACCAGGCCCGAGCACTTGTCTCATGCATCCAACCTGGGCTGGTGATCTATATGCAAACAGAAAAAGAGACACAGATGTACAGAACAGACTTCTGGACTCTGGGAGAAGGCGAGGGTGGGATGTTTCGAGAGAACACATCTACTCTTATATTTTCCATTTCTGCCATTTTTTTTTTATGGTGGGCAAATATGCCACTGACTTTTCATATATGTGGGTCAGAGTTGTAGACAGAAACATTAATATGACTTAAATAAAGCATATTGTATATGTTACTAAAAAGAATTTTTCACATTCCAAATCTAGCGAGTTTTTTCAGTGTAGCAGAAGTGCTTGCATTTTTAAATTAGTTTTTGATAGATGATTGTAACTTAGAAACATGACAGTTTTCATCATCAACCCTTTCATTTTCATTTGTCTTATTCCTGGTAAACGCCCTTTCACATTCTCTGAGGGACTGTTCCAAATCTCTAGCACTATTTGAGGATCATGGCTCTCACCCTCATCTTCCAGCAAAAACTTCTGTTTCCCATTTCACAGACATCTATAGGCCATCACATATGAGTATCTTCAAGCTTCCCCCTCTACACATCTAACTTTCCAGTGATGACACCCATTTTAATAATCTTGCAACCTACCTTGTAAGAAAGAGTACTCAATCTGTGGTGGGCTAATCTGTGTTCTAAATCTAAATATTCTTATCTCCTCTGAGATGTTACTCTAGCCATTTATCCTATCACCTCTACTTTAAATATGGCTTTTTCCAGTGTCAGCTTCCCTCATCCCACAAATGTTAAATTTTTGTATTCAGATAAAGAAAATCCTTCCTCTTACACACTATAAAAACTATTGCTGATTTCCTTCCTTGTCTTTACCATTGACCTTCTTGAAAGTGTTACATAATTTATCTTCATTACTTCTTAGATTCCTTCATTCCTCAATCCATTGAGTTTGACTTCTGTCACCACTCCTCTAAAAGTCATCTTCTATAGCTCACCAATTATCTTGTGACAATCTTATATACAATCAGTTTTCCGTTTCCAACTTATTTAATTTGTAAAACATTGATAATATTTACAACAGCTCTTTCTTGAAGGTATTATTCTTTGGTTTATTATACTTTGGTTTATAAGGGTCATCCTTCCTTTTGATAAAAACATGTTGCTCCCCCCAAAAAACAAAAAAACAAAAATATATTTCCCAGAATTTTTTAGAGATTGGTATATATAAATATATAATATATTTTAAAATATAGACATAAATATGAGTGCTGATATTAACATAGCTATAGATATACCCAAGGCTGCAGAGATATATGTATAACTTGTATAAATACTGTAATATTAATTTTATTGAAAGTTAGTTTTCAGGAATAAACTAAGCACATATGTAGAAAGAGAATATGTAGCCGTATTAGGCTACATATATTTCCTATGTATGATTATTTCATATATATGATTTTACTGAGCTTACTAAAGCCATCCCTTTTTCTCCAGGCTTGCCTGCCACTACCTACTGCCCAGTAGTTTTCTTCCTTTTACTCTGGTAATTATTTTTCAGATATTTGCATAAGCTTCTCTTTCTCAGTTGGACTGTGAAAACCTTGGTTCATGCTCTGCTTTCTCACTGCACCTCCTCTCTCCAAGTGACCTAATTCAGTAAGTGGCTTCCACAGTCCATCTACTCAATGACTCTAAAACATTATGTCTAACTCAGAACTAATCTTTTTTTAGTAAAAAAACATTCAATATTATTAAGCACATTGATATTGGTGTGCAATGATCACCACCATCCATCTCCAGACGATTTTCTTCTTGCAAAGCAGAAACTTTATGCCCATTAAACAACACCGCGCCACCACAGTTCCCTATACTTTGGTCCCTGGTTACCATCTTTCTATTTTCTTTCACTATGATTTTGGATTACTCTCAGTAACTCACATAAGTGGAATCATACACTATTTCTCTTTTTGTGATTGATTTATTTCACTAAGCATAGTGTCGTCAGGATTGATTGCATGCTGGAACTGTGCGGAAACAGGCTGGAACGTGTTGGAACGTGTGCCAGAACAGCCTTTCTTTTTGAGGTTGAACTGAATACCCCATTGTATGGATATAACACATTGTACATATCCATTCATACATTGATGGACTCTGTTTCTTTCCTGTTTTAGCTGGTATGAATACTGTTGCTACGAACATGAGGGTACAAATAACTTGTCAAGACTTTTCTTTCATTTACTTTGTATGTATACCCAGAAGTAGGATTACTGAATCATTGTTCTTGTTCAGTCGCAAAGTTATGTCTAACTCTTTGCAACCCCGTGGAATGCAGCATGCCAGGTTCCCCTGTCCTTCAATATCTCCCAGAGTTTGCTCAAATTCATGTCCACTAGGTTAGTGATGCTATCTAACCATCTCATCCTCTGTCACTCCCTTCTTTTGCCTTCAATCTTTCCCAGCATCAGGGCCTTTTCCAATGAGTTGGCTCTTCACATCAGATAGCCAAAGTATTGGAACTTCAGCTTCAGCATCAGTTCCTCCAATGAATGTTCAGGATTAATTTCTTTTAGGACTGACTGCTTTGATTTCCTTGCAGTCCAAAGGACTCTCAAGCGTCTTCTCCAGTTCAAAAACATCATTTACTCGGCACTCAGCCTTCTTTACCGTCCAACTCTCACATCTGTATATGACCACTGGAAAAAACTATAGCTTTGACTATATGGACCTGTGTTGGCAAAGTGATGTCTCTGCTTTTTAATACACTGTCTAGGTCTGGCATAGCTTTTCTTCCAAGGAGAGAGCATCCTGTAATTTCATGGTTGCAGTCACCATCTGCACTAATTTTGGAGACCAGGAAAATAAAATTTGTCACTGTTTCCACTTTTTTCCCTTCTATTTGCCATGACGTGATGG
Source organism: Odocoileus virginianus (assembly GCF_023699985.2). NCBI lineage: Eukaryota > Metazoa > Chordata > Mammalia > Artiodactyla > Cervidae > Odocoileus > Odocoileus virginianus. The sequence goes on along the minus strand of NC_069674.1, from coordinate 83,919,790 downwards.
GACCAGATGCCATGATCTTAGTTTTTTGAATGTTGAGTTTTAAGCCAGCTTTTATACTCTCCTCTTTCACCCTCATCAAGTGGCTCTTTAGTTCCTCTTCACTTTCTGCCAGAGTGGTATCATCTGCATATCTGAGGTTCTTGATATTTCTCCAGGCAATCTTGATTCCAGCTTGTGAGTCATCCAGCCCAGTATTTCACGTGATGTACTCTGCATGTAAGTTAAATAAGCAGGGTGACAATATACAGCCTTGACATACTCCTTTCCCAATTTTGAACCAGTCCATTGTTTCATGTCTGGTTCTAACTGTTGCTTCTTGTCCTGCATACAGGTTTCTCAGGAGATAAGTAAGGTGGTTTTGTATTCCATCTCTTTAAGAATCTTCCACAGTTTGTTGTAATCCACACAAAGGCTTTAATATAGTCAATGAAGCAGAAGTAGATTTTTTAAGATTCCTTTTCTTTTTCTATGATCCAACGAATTTTGGCAATTTTATCTTTTGTTCCTCTGGCATTTTTTAAACCCAGCTTGTACAGCTGGGAATTTTCAGCTCATGTACTGTTGAAGACTAGCTTGAAAGATTTGGAGCATTAACTTGCTACCATGGGAAATGAGTGCAATCATACAGTAGTCTGAACATTCTTTGGCATTGCCTTTCTTTGGGATTGGAGTGAAAACTGACCTTTTCCATTCCTGTGGCCACTGCTTAGTTTTCCAAATTTGCTGGCATATTGAGCTCAGCACTTTAACACCATCATCTTTTAGGATTTGAAATAGTTCAGCTGAAATTTTATCCCTCCACAAGCTTTGCTTGTAGTAATGTTTCCTGACACCTACTTGTCTTCACACTCTGGGGTGTCTGGCTCTAGATGAGTCACCACACTATTGTGGTTATCCCAATCATTAAGACCTTTTTTGTATAGTTTGTCTCTGTATTCTTGCCACTTCTTCTTAAGCTCTTCTGCTTGTTAGGTCCTTGCCATTTCTGTCCTTTATTGTGCCCATGTTTGCATGAAATGTTCCCTATGGTATCTTCAATTTTCTTGAAGAGATCTCTAGTCTTTCCCATTCTACTGTTTTCCTCTATTTCTTTGCATTGTTCACTTAAGAAGACTTTCTTATCTCTCCTTGCTATTCTCTGGAACTCTGGGCGTGCATTGCGGCTTTCTAATTTTCCCTATACACACGGTTGCTTTTGAATAGTCTTATCTTTAATCTTTGGCTCCTAAAATGTGAAGAAAAGAAAAATAAAGTGTAGAGCAGGGGGATGCTGGCCCTTTAATTCTCCTGGAATTCACTTCATCTGGAAGCAGGAGGGGCTTCCAACAATAAGATGTGGTGCAACAAATACAGCTGCCCACCTCTGTGTCTGCACATCCATGATCAGAAATAGCAATCAGCAACCAGAATATAAATCCCTGATATTTGAAGGACAGAGTTCTTATCGCCACTCTGGCTCCTGCAAGCTATGCATAAGCTGCTTCAAAAACATGTGCACAGCTATCTGCCATTGGGCTGAGGAGTGTGGGATGGGTAGTTCTTAAATGCTGAAATTGCAACTAAGCATGATTTAATGTCCAAGCCTTCCCCTAAAAGCAGCAAGCCTTCGTTGGACTCCAGGGTTTCAAAACAGTTACATCAGCCAAATTCTGTCTGTGTAACTACTGCCTGGGTGGGATGATCCCTTGGTGCCTCCTACTTCACCATTTCCCCAGAATCCTATTATGCCCAGGTAAACCTTCTTAGTGGTCATCAATAGCACTGAACTTGCTGTCAATACAATGCCTCATTAAAATGCAAATATAATTTTCCTAAAAGAATTTCTAAATTGAAGATGAAATATGATGCTGGAACGTATTGTCCTACTGTTTTCGCAATACATTTGTACAATTTTGATTCTTTTTTCAGTGGTTTCAAAATATGTTCTAATAGATATGTTGAATAATTGATATTGAAGAATTTTCAATAATTTTCATTTCCAGTATTCTTTCTTATGGATTATTCTTTACTTAGTCATTCTTCATCTCAAATACAATAGGAGTATACATCCCCTGTGGGTTCCATAAATGCCTATTGAGAAGAATAATTATCCTAACTTGGCAATATGCCTTCAGAATCCAAAATATTTACTCTCATAGTCACAACTTAGATATTGGGGGAAAATAAGAAGTAAAAATCAAGAATTAAATATACTTTGAATCATATTTTTTTTAATATGTCCAAAAAACTGTTTTTAAGAGAGTTATAATCTGTTAGGTAAGAATGAAATGAATGCACAAAACTGCAATAAGATACAAATACCCAGATGTAGTTTATGAGATGATAGGACATGGATTATAAAAATACATGCCCTGTGAAGTTCTAGTGCTGCTGCTGCTGCTGCTGAGTCGCTTCAGTCGTGTCCGACTCTGTGCGACCCCATAGACGGCAGCCCACCAGGCTCCCCTGTCCCCGGGATTTTCCAGGCAAGAACACTGGAGTGGGTTGCCATTGCCTTCTCCGGAAGTTCTAGTGAGAGGCATGAAAATACATACAGTGACCTCAGGAATTTTGTCCCTTTGTTTATGATAATAAAGAATAGTGGGACTGAGTCTGGGGATTCTCCTTTCTCCTGGAAAATCCCTACTTCTTCCCTCTTAGAACTGAAAGGGACTAACTCTGCTATGAGGCCACTGGGGAATTTCAGCTAACTCTTACGAGGAAAGAGATGGAAACAAGCATTCCTCAACAATCCCACTGATTAACCACAGGTTTCCCATCAGCATCTCTCAGATTCCAAAATATCCTGCTAAGGGCTAAGTGAGAATAATGGAATCACTACATTTAGTCATGCTTCCTATAATGACTGCCACTGACTGTAACAATTATTCATTCCTCCTAAAGTTTGGACCCATCTGACACATGCTAGAGGCTAAGAAGCAACAACAGGCCTTAGTTGATCACCATGGCTTCCTGGCAGGCTAGATCATCTTAGGATCTATACGAAGCAGGCTATCTATGAAATCAGATAACTGGTAACTTGGGTTCAAGCCACTACCAAAATTACTAGAAATCAAATTTCCATTAATAAATGGAATCCCACCTATGTCACTTCTGGCTAACCTACAACTTTTTACCCCCCTCTCCATCTTAGATATCACAGGTAAGACCGTTAGACCTAGTGGCCCATCTTCCTTCTGCTCCTTTCCCTTCACTTCTGCCCTCATTCCACATCCTTCCATAGGTCTTTGGAACTCTTCATTCTGAAAAAGAAGCAAGCAAATCCAAATCCTCTATATCTTTACATCTTTAACCTCTCCCAGGACATGTCCTGAAGGGCGGTTTTGTGTGTGTGTGTGTGTGTGTGTGTGTGTGTTAAATACTAACCTAACCTCAAAGGGAGGTCAATTCTTCTCATGCTGACTTCTCTAGCAGCAACTCTGCATTCTCCCATATGTCAACATAAACATCTCAGCCCTTGGGGCAGGGCTGGCATCCTCCTGGCTACCTACTGCCACTTACTATTTGTCACACATTTATTTTCATTCAAGAAGCCCCTCTTGTTTTAAGCTCATGCTGTGTGGTTTTACATCCATTTACCTGAACCTGCAGCTCTCATCTTCTAACCCTTGGGCAATTCCCTGCCATGTAATGATAATACTGTTATGTGACCTACATTTTTCATCCCTTCCTATACAACATCCTATTCCACATCTGAGCTATACAACTGACTTCCTCTATCCCAAAGATCTTTACCATCATTTAACTTCCACAAGTCATAGCCTGGGTCTAGTCAAACTCTAAAATTAACTCACCTCAAGGGTTTCCCAGGTGGCGCTAGTGGTAAAGAGCTTTCCTGCCAATGCAGATCTAAGAGATGGGGGTTAGATCTCTGGTTTGGGAAGATGCCCTGGAGGAGAGGATGGCAACCCACTCCAGTATTCTTGCTAGAGAATCTCATAGACAGAGGAGCCTGACGAACTACAATCCATAGGGTTGCAGAGCCAGACACTGCTGAAGCGACTTAGCACACAAGAATATTAAACTCTGAGTACAAAGCACTATTTTAACTCTTTTGTTCCATTAAAACACACACACACACACACACACACACACACACACACACACCTGAGAAGAAAAAGAAAGAAGGGAGGGAGGGAGGGGGAGAGAGAGGGAGGGGAAAGTTCCATTCATCCTCTCCAGCTGCTGCTCCATTTCCTTTTTTTTCACAGCTACACTTTTTAACAGAATTATCTGCCCACAGTCTCCAGTTCCTCACTTCACACTCTTTCTTCAGCCTGTTATAGTTCAATTTCCACCTCAACACTGGAAACTGTTCTCACTAAGGTTAACTTCTTATCACTTGGTAATACTTCATTCATCTTTGAAATCCTTTCTTAGTTTCGCTTTCTTGAGTCCTCTTATTTTTTAGTCTATCTCTCACTTCTCCAAGCATTCCTCATTTAGCTCTCTGTACACTCTTTAAATATTAGTGGCTCCCGAAGTTTAATGTGTGTTTGCTTTCTTTCAGCACACTCTTTGAAAACAGCCTCTACATGGCCATTATTACATTTATCACTGGCGTACAATGACTGTCCAATCTATAAACAACAATCCCACAATGCTCTTCCAAGATTCAAGATTTTCCTTTGCTCCTCAACTATCTCCATTTCAATGTATTATAGATACATCGCTATCAACATGTTCTTCCTCCATTTATTGAGTCCATTGTAACACACAAGCAAGAAATAGGTGAGACTGCTAGACTAAATCAAAGCTCTGTTTTTCACTTCTAGAGCTGCATACTTGGACACCGATTATTTCTCATCTGAATTATTGCAACCACCATCTAGGTAGTATAGCAAATACTATTTCTTTACAACTTTATACACAGACATATTTTTTACTCTGAACATAATAAAGTATATAATATATAATAATTTTTTTCTAAAAACCTGAAAATAGTTACACCATGTAACATAAAATTTAATAGGATAGTATATCCATTTAAACTGACAATAAATTTTAATACTACTCTTACTGGTTAATAAAAACCACACTAGTGCTTATGACACAAGCCTCCTTATTTACCCTAGTCTAAAGAGAAACTATTCCAGCAAAGATCATTAGAAAATCATTTTAGAAACCACTAGATCATTACTATGCTTTTTAAAAAATAAATGTTTTAATAAACTTTAGAAATTTAAATAAAAGCATTTTATAAATAAGATGTTTTTTAAACATAAAGCATGTTTTTATTTTTTTACATTTTTATTTTAAACATAAAAACATTTTATAAATAAAATGTTACAGTATTGCTCAAGCTAAACTGGAATAATAACAATAGAAAAGACATTGCCAAAATAATGGTCAAATCATGATAAATGAGTTAGTGGTATGTGCAGAACATCTTCCATTTGCCTCTTCAGATCCATTTTTCATTCTTTTCCATATTGTTTTGGAAGCTGTTTGACCAACGGAAGAGAAGAGGGAAGAGAAAGAAGTTGGACTACTTTTCTAATCCCTCTCTTTGTGACCATTAACTTCATGTATCAATTTGGCAACAGTGCCCAGATATATTGACATTTTCTCGATGTTTCTGTGAGATGGCTTTTAGATGAGGTCAACATTTAAATTAGGCTTCCCTGATAGCTCAGTTGGTAAAGAATCCGCCTGCAACGCAGGAGACCCTGGTTTGATTCCTGGGTTAGGAAGATCCCCTAGAGAAGGGATAGGCTACCCACTCCAGTATTCTTGGGCTTCCCTGGTGGCTAAGCTGGTAAGGAATTCACCTGCAACGTGGGACACCTGGGTTCGATCCCTGAGTTGGGAAGATCCCCTGGAGAAGGGAAAGGCTACCCACTCCAGTATTCTGGCCCAGAGAGTTCCATGGACTGTGTAGTCCATGGGGTCACAAAGAGTAGGACACGACTGAGCAACTTTCACTTTCACTTAACATTTAAATTGGTGGGCTTTGATTAAAGCATACCACCCTCCACAATGTGGATGGACTTCATCCAATCAACTGAAAGCCTAAATAGAATAAGAGACTGATCTCTCCCTAATAAAAGGGGATTCAGCCAGCTGACAGACTTCAGATTTGAACAGCAACACAGGCTCTTCCAGGTCTACAGGCTGGAGACCCACTTTTTGTTGTTCAGTAGCCATGTCATGCCTGACTCTTCATGACCCCACGGACTGCAGCACGCCAGGCTTCCCTGTCCCTCATCATCCCCCAGAGTGTGCTCAAATTCATATCCATTAAATTTGTGATGCCGTCCAACCATCTCATCCTCTGTCACCCTCTTCTCCTTCTGCCCTTAATCTGTCCCATCATCAGGGTCTTCTTTTCCAATGAGTCATTTGTTCACATCACATGGCCAAAGTATTAGAGTATTGGAGACCCACTTATTGGCCTCCACAATCACAAGTCAACTTCTTAAAATAAATCTGTATGTGTGTATATACTGGGGTAGAGACAGAGACACAGAGATCCTATTAGTATTGTTTCTCTGGAAAACCTTGACAAATATGCCCTGCTTCAGCAATGTGTCTAGAAGTAGCTGTGTCTTCCTCAAACTACACTCTGGAAAAACGGCCCCTTTCCCACAAGTCCAACTCTCACTGGGTCATTCTGTTTCTATTATGTTCTTTGTCCCTTGGCTATAAGGGTAGTAATGATTCTTCCTCTTCCTCATTACTAGTCTCTGGTGTGTTACCATCCTTTCTTAATACAACTTACACCTCTGAAATCAGTCCTTTCATTAAAGCAGTGCTTCTCAATTTGAGGTGCATATTAGAATCAACTGGAAAGATTTTTAAATTCCCAATGGCCAGTCCATAAACCAGACCAACTAAACCAGAACCTTTGGGGTCAGCATACAGGCATCAGTTTTCTTAAAGCTCCCCAAGTGTTTTAAACACAGCCAAGGTTAAGAACCACTGCATCAACATCTCTTCATTTGAATCATTTGAGAGGAATTTTGTTTCCAGCCATGACCCAACTAACACACAGTCATCATCCAATATTCCCTTCAATACATTCCACCCAAAGTTTAAAGAAAAAAAAATTTCTTGAAATCTTACAAGCATTAATTACCTGTATTTTTCTTATAGCTATCTTCTATACTGTCAAGGATTATTTTACCTTTAAGACTATTATGTTGCTCTGATTGTCTCCAATTCATTAATTTGCACCTAGCCAAAAACTTGTCTCCCAACTACCACTCAGACTATTTTTTAATCCCTTACCCCCGCTTCTGGTGCTGGGGAGATGGGAAAGAAAGTTCTGAATGCTTACATAAAAGCCCAAAGATGAGACAACATCCATAGCACATGCATTGTGAACTGCAATTATATATGTATGGATAAACAAAGTTTCCCTGGTAGTTCAGATGGTAAAGAATCTGCCTGCAATGTGGAAGACCTGGATTTGATCCCTGGCTTGGGAATATCCCCTGGAGAAGGAAATGGCTAATGAAGACACAGGAGCACTGCATTTAAACAGACCTATGCTGGGCTTTCCTGGTGGCTCAGACGGTAAAGGATCTGCCCACAAGCAAAGGAGAATGATGAACAGTGAGCCTTGTAAAGATTTTTGTTTTAATCCTAATAGCAATGTATTATGACCTTTTCTGGCTCAGACGGTAAAGCGTCTGCCTACAATGCAGGAGATCTGAGTTTGATCCTTGGGTCGGGAGGATTCCCTGGAGAAGGAAATGGCAACCCACTCCAGTACTCTTGCCTGGAAAATCCCATGGATGGAGGAGCCTGGTAGGCTACAGTCCACAGGGTTGCAAAGAGTCAGACACAACTGAGGTACTTCACCTAATAGCAATGTATTGTAAAACATCACTCACAGAGTCATGGAGAATAAATCATAGGAGAGAAATATTAGAGACAGAAAATGACTATGAGACTGTCAAAGAAACCCAGAAGTCCATCATCTGAGCCAGGTCAGTGAGAGTGAAAAAGAAGGCATGTGCCATTTTCTAGAGTGTCCTTAAGCACAATTATGCCTTTTCCATGCAGATCTGTTAAGATTCAGAGGAATCCAACACTTAACAGATTCTTTTGATTTAAACATCATATGAAAATGCACATTATTTTAAAAATCAGTCAAGTATGTTTAATAGCATGCATGTAAACAAATTATTTCCCATCAGCCATGGCACTGAAATCAACAAATTCTATGTTTTCTTCCAAAAGTCACTCTCTGCAAAAGCTTTTTCTCATTCCACTATGATAGGTTTCATTTGATAGCCTTGCTGGTCATTTGATTATCTTTGCCTTTATAGGTAAATATGTAAGTCTTGAACAATCTTTTGTCAGTGTACATAACAGACCTTTCATGAATACAGCAAAGATTAAATATTAAATATTGTTAAAATGATGATAAATAGGAACAAGGGTGGGATCTCCATTACTAGATCTGTTGTCATGAAAGAAGAATATAATGTGACCTCTAGAATAAATCAGAATTAGGATTCCATTAAGAGATTTTGTTCATATTAATATATGAAGAAAATATTTACTACAAAAAATTAAGAACTTGAAAATTCTATTTCATAATAATTCTAATTCATAATAATGTCTAATGATGACATGTATATCACAGATTATCAAATATGCAGTAATGTAAATCATAACTCTACATATTAACATCTGAAATGTTACATGGCCATGTATAAAGCCAGTGTTACCTGAGACTCTCACACACAGAGACCCTAATGAGTCTCAGTCAAACCACTGGTTTCAGTTTGATGCTCCAAATCCTCTTTGTGAAGATTATTACTATACCTATAAATCTCTTGTGCATGCTAAATCGCTTCAGTCATGTCCGACTCTTTGCGATTCTATGGACTGTAGCCCACCAGACTCTCTCGTCCGTGGGATCACCCAGCAAGAATACTGGAGTGAGCTGCCTTTGCCCTCCTCCAGGGGGTTGTCCTGATCCAGAGATCAAACCCGTGTCTCATGTCTCTTGCACTGGCAGGCAGGTTCCTCACCACTAGCACCTACTTTGGAAGCCCATAAATCTCTTAGGGTTTACTTTTTTAAGTCCCTGTTGCTTCCATTCTTAAATCCATACAGCCTGTTGGCCTACCATAGATTTAGGCATGTCACTTTTCTGATATCCACAAAAAAACACACACAATAAGCATTCTGGGAGTATAGTAACTTCACTGGTTTTGAGGAAAGTAATATTATTCACAGAATGACTTTCTTCTATCTCCTGTTTCCTCTGCTTTGTTCCCATCTTCATCCCTCTCATCTCTTCATTCTGTCCTCTGCTCCCTTGTATTCAAACAACCTTATCTTTATATCACACACATTACTCCTAAACCCCTGGTAAGGCCAACACTATGCCTACAAAAACTTACCTCATATAAGAACTCTCAAGAGCTGTCTAAACTGTGTTCTACATCTACTAAGCAAATAAAACCTGTTCTGTCTCATATGTGTAATACATGTGAATGCAGGAAACAGTCTTGCCTAAATAGGGTCTGATATTTCACCCAGATCATAATCTGCTTGCTTTTTGCCATTATCTGTCATTACTTACCATTCATCTTTATAGATTTTAATGCATCATCTTCTATCAAGAAATGGGTGACACTGAGAAGAAAAATATTTTCTCTCTCTTTCAAGGAAGGAATGAGGGACAAGACAGGTGATTTGGGGAAAAAAAACAACTATATGCCAGGTGATATCTAAGGCACTTTACAAATATTACTATATTAAACAAGCTTTTCAATTGAACCTTCACAACAAATGAAAGGGACAAGAATCCTGAAACTGAAAGATAACTAACTTTCTCAAGTTCACAACATCTATTAAGTTGGGTAGGTGAAGTTCACATTTATTCTGCTAAAATGCTGGACTACAGATTGGCATAAATATATGAGTTTTCTTTAACATCTCTTTTGTTAGAGCTATGACACCACTCTTCAACCTAAATTCTTGGTCCTTCATGTTCAAACTAGCCAAAATTTAAGCAAGGAGGCTATGCTTTTGTAAGAATTTAAGCTCATTACAGTCTCATGTAAGAGAATTTCAGAAACTCAAAAGTTGAGATATCACCTGTTTCTAGTGGATATGGTAACATGGGAAAGAGTTAAATTGCTATGTACTAAGTCAGTTATTAGTACATAACAACACCGAAATCAGATTAATTATATTCTTTACAGCCAAAGATGGAGAAGCTCTATACAGGCAGCAAAAACAAGACCGGGAGCTGACTGTGGCTCAGATCATGAACTCCTTATTGCCAAATTCAGACTTAAATTTAAAAAAGTAGGGAACACCACTAGACCATTCAGGTATGACCTAAATCAAATCCCTAACAATTATACAGTGGAAGTGAGAAATAGATTTAAGGGACTAGATCTGATAGAGTGCCTGATGAACTATGGATGGAGGTTCATGACATTGTACAGGAGACAGGGAGCAAGACCATCCCCAAGAAAATGAAATGCAAAAAGGCAAAATGTTTGTCTGAGGAGGCCTTACAAATAGCTGTGAAAAGAAGAGAAGCAAAAAGGAAAGATATACTCATTTGAATGCAGAGTTCCAAAGAAGAGCAAGCAGAGATAAGAAAGCCTTCCTCAGTGATCAATGCAAAGAAATAGAGGAAAACAATAGAATGGGAAAGACTAGAGATCTCTTCAAGAAAATTAGAGATACCAAGGGAATATTTCCTGCAAAGATGGGCTCAATAAAGGACAGAAATGGTACTGACCTAACAGAAGCAGACGATATTAAGAAGAGGTGGCAAGAATACACAGAAGAACTGTACAAAATGATCTTCACAACCCAGATAATCACGATGGTGTGATCACTCACCTAAAGTCAGACATCCTGGAATGTGAAGTCAGGTGGGCCTTAGGAAGCATCACTACCAACAAAGCTAGGGGAGGTGATGGAATTCCAGTTGAGCTATTTCAAATCCTGAAAGATGATGCTGTGAAAGTGCTGCACGCAATATGCCAGCAAATTTGGAAAACTCAGCAGTGGCCACAGGACTGGAAAAGGTCAGTTTTCATTCCAATCCAAAGAATGCTCAAACTACCGCATAACTGAACTCATCTCACATGCTAGCAAAGTAATGCTCAAAATTCTCCAAACCAGGCTTCAACAATACATGAACCATGAACTTCCAGATGTTCAAGCTGGATTTAGAAAGGGCAGAGGAATCAGAGATCAAATAGCCAACATCCAGTTGGTCATTGAAAAAGCAAGAGAATTCCAGAAAAACATCTACTTCTGCATTATTGACTATGCCAAAGCCTTTGACTGTGTGGATCACAACAAACCATGGAAAATTCTGAAAGAGATGTTCTAATGGTGGTCAGGTGGAATACCAGACCACCTGACATGCCTCTTGAGAAATCTGGATGTAGGTCAGGAAGCAACAGTTAGAACTGGACATGGAACAACAGACTGGTTCCAAATAGGAAAAGGAGTACGTCAAGGCTGTATATTGTCACCATGCTTATTTAACTTACATGCAGAGTACATCATGAGAAACGCTGGGCTGGATGAAGCACAAGCTGGAATCAAGATTGCTGGGAGAAATATCAATAACCTCAGATATGCAGATGACACCACCCTTATGGCAGAAAGTGAAGAAGTAAAAAGCCTCTTGATGAAAGTGAAAGAGGAGAGTGAAAAAGTTGGCTTAAAGCTCAGCATTCAGAAAACTAAGATCATGGCATTTGGTCCCATCACTTCAGGGCAAATAGATGGGGAAACAGTGGAAACAGTGGCTGACTATTTTTCTGGGCTCCAAAATCACTGCAGATGGTGATTGCAGCCATGAAATTAAAAGATGCTTACTCCTTGGAAGGAAAATTACGACAAAACTAGATAGCATATTAAAAAGCAGAGACATTACTTTGCCAACAAAGGTTCATCTAGTCAAGGCTATGGTCTTTCCAATAGTCATGTACAGATGTGAGAGTTGGACTATAAAGAAAGCAGAGCACCAAAGAATTGATGCTTTTGAACTGTGGTGTTAGAGAAGACTCTTGAGAGTCCCTTGGACTGCAAGAAGATCCAACCAGTCCATCCTAAAGGAAATCAGTCCTGAGTGTTCATTGGAAGGACTGATGTTGAAGTTGAAACTCCAATACTTTGGCCACCTCATGCGAAGAACTGACTCTTGAAAAGACCCTGATGCTGGGAATGATTGAAGGAAGGAGGAGAAGGGGACGACAGAAGATGAGATGATTGGATGGCATCACCGACTCAGTGGACATGAGTTTGGGTAAACTCCGGGAGTTGGTGATGGACAGGGAGGCCTGCCGTGCTGCAGTCCGTGGAGTCGCAAAGGGTTGGACATGACTGAGCAACTGAACTGAACTGAACTGAAGTCAGTTATTCCTACATTGATTTATCTTAATAACAGCATCACCTTATTTTAAGTCAAGATGAAATTGGAAATTGAACTTGGATCCTGTACTCTAACAAATGTCTGTGACCTTAATATAGTTATCCAGACTTTTACCACTCAGTCATCCTCCAGACAGAGGAAATGACTCATCTATTTAAAAAGCGGAAGTGTTAAAAGTTAACATAAAATATGTCAAGACAAAATATTTTTTTACATATGTTTCAGGAAGTATGTATTTGTGTTTTTACAAGTCTTATCTATTTTCAGGCCTTTAATTCTTAGGCACCTATGTCAATATTTCAGTAGAAGTAAGCCCATAATTGAAAAATAAGCAGCAGAAAGGAGCATCTATTATTGGGTTTAATTATACTTATAAGTTTCATATGAAAATTTAAAACTTATTTTAAAATGTGCATGTATTACCTTATCTCCAAATGTAACAAAATTTCCAAAAATGTTGAAAATGAGAAACCACGAAGTACTTAATTTGATTACAAAAAGAATTTAAAATATAACTGTGCGAATTTTTCATTTAAAGTCTTAGGTAATCTAAGACTCAATTTGAAGGGGCCCATTTAAACTAAAAGGCATGCTGACCCCACCACAGCAATTCAGCAAAGAAAAGTCATCTTCAAGGTGATGATAGCCATATACAATATGTGTTTTTATATGATAAAACACAGGATCGCAGAAGACAGAGAGAATAGCTTTAGAAACATGCCTCAAAGAGAAACTTAAAAGAAAAAGAAATCTATTTCAAACAAAGAAAAAAAATTTTGAGGTCTTTCTCCCAACAGAGATTTTGCTTTAAACTACTGCCCCCCTAAAAAATAAGAAAAGAAAATGGCTGATATCCAAAGAAGAAGAAAATTTTGGCATTCTTTACCCCAGATACCTTAATGAATAACACACAAAAAGCTATGTGTTACAAAATTCCACTTCTAAGCTGGCATGCAAGAGGGAGGGATCATCCTATAACACAGAGCATACATATACAAGACAGTATTTTACTGCAGGAGAACGAGTCCAGGATCTGATATACAAAGGTTCAAAGCTTGGCTAGGGATAGTACTCAGAAATGCCCCAAAGTGAAAGTGGTAAAATAAGGACCAAAGAAAATCCTAAAGTTTAAGGCCAAAGTACACTAGAAACCAAAGACATAGTCTAGACTTAATGCCTGGCAGAAAGAAAAATTACCTGAGGATGATGTAGGTAAAGCAAAGTAGTGAGAAGGTAGGTTTTGCAATAAGGCTGTTTTCATGGCTTGCTTTTATTGACTGTATAGCAAAGAATGTGAAGGTATGTTGGCTCTCATCTTAAAGCAATGGGACCTTGGAAGACAACAGGTCTAAATAAATTTTTTTGGATGTCGAGTAACAACTGGCAAGACATTTCTTATTCTTGGTTTTGAAATAAATTTTCTTTATTTCACACTGGTCATTTTTCTGTAGTTTCTATCTTAGTTAATGAATGACATCACCATTGTCTCCCTTGAGCAATTCTAAAAAAAGGAATACATCTTGACTCTTCCATCTGCTAGTGTACTTAATATTTGCCTTTCAATGGACTCAGCATTTTTAACTAGTAAGTATTTAAAAAGCAGTCTTCAAAAAAAAAAAAAGCAATCTTCATGTTATTAATATGAAAACCTCCACTAGTTACTATAAAAGAAATTACCTTTAAAAATTCAATGAAAATAAAATCAAAACCACAATGAGGTACCATTACACGCCAGTCAGGATGGCTGCTATCCAAAAGTCTACAAGCAATAAATGCTGGAGAGGGTGTGGAGAAAAGGGAACCCTCTTACACTGTTGGTGGGAATGTAAACTAGTATAGCCGCTATGGAGAACAGTGTGGAGATTTCTTAAAAAACTGGAAATAGAACTGCCATATGACCCAGCAATCCCACTCCTGGGCATACACACCGAGGAAACCAGATCTGAAAGAGACACGTGCACCCCAATGTTCATCGCAGCACTGTTTATAATAGCCAGGACATGGAAGCAACCTAGATGCCCATTAGCAGATGAATGGATAAGGAAGCTGTGGTACATATACACCATGGAATATTACTCAGCTAAAAAGAATTCATTCGAATCAGTTCTAATGAGATGGATGAAACTGGAGCCCATTATACAGAGCGAAGTAAGCCAGAAAGATAAAGACCATTACAGTATACCAACACATATATATGGAATTTAGAAAGATGGTAATGATAACCCTATATGCAAAACAGAAAAAGAGACACAGATGTATAGAACAGACTTATGGACTCCGTGGGAGAAGGCGAGGGTGGGATGTTTCGAGAGAACAGCATCGAAACATGTATATTATCTAGGGTGAAACAGATCACCAGCCCAGGCTGGATGCATGAGACAAGTGCTCGGACCTGGTGCACTGGGAAGACCCAGAGGGATCGGGTGGAGAGGGAGGTGGGAGGGGGGATCGGGATGGGGAATACATGTAAATCCATGGCTGATTCATGTCAATGTATGACAAAAACCACTACAATACTGTAAAGTAATTAGCCTCCAACTAATAAAAATAAACAGAAAAAAAATGTAAAAAAAAAATTCAATGAAAATAAAGCAATGCCAATAGATTTTTAGTAGAAATCCACTCCTTTTTCAAAATGATGATTAGCAAATACCATTTGACACAGATTAGTATCAACCTAAGTTTTTCTCCTTAGAGAGATTAAATGATAATTGCAAAGGAAATTATTTTTTCATTGTGTGACTTAATTATGATTTAATGCTGCACCCTTGTACCATCAAAAGGTCATTTGTAGACCAGCCCCACCCTTTGGGAAGCACTATGGGATAAAATCCCAACTCTTGATGTTATCTCACTCCTGATTACCTTTCAACCTAATTTCCTGCCATTCCACAAGCCACCTGCCCTGACTAAATTTGGCCCCATTAATTTCCCCACTGTGTCTCTTGTCGAAATTAATGCCTCACTCTAGCGGTTTCAGACGTGGAGTCTTGAGGGACCTCCCAGGCACATTTCTCCCTAGCACAGACTCATTGACTCATTTCTAGTCAGGTTCCTCTGAGTCCTCTGCTCAATGAGGTTTCAACCTTGGCCTATAGGACTTGAATAAACACTAGTATAGTTTCTAACAGCTCAAGGCCGCATCCCTGATATGACCCTAGTTCCCTCAAAGTACCTGCCCAAAAAAGCTCAGTACTGCCAAAAGAAATCACCACTTGTTCCAGCCAACAGCTGAAAACAGGGGCCTCATCTCCCAGTCTCTGTGGGAGGGTAGGACCCTAATTTTGATAAGTGCCAGGTAGCAAACCCAAATGGATTTCACATGGACCATTGCTCCCTTCTTTCTTCTATAATTTTTCTTTACTTCCCTGAAAAATTCTATCACTCTCTTCCCTACTCCCTCATTCTCCATTTAAAACCCTGAACCACTTGTGTACAAATTAAAGTTGAGTGCAGTGCATGCCGGAGAAGGCAATGGCACCCCACCCCAGTCCTCTCGCCTGGAGAATCCCATGGACAGAGGAGCCTGGTAGGCTGCGGTCCATGGGGTTGCTAAGAGTCGGACACGACTGAGCGACTTCACTTTCACTTTTCACTTTCACACATTGGAGAAGGAAATGGCAACCCACTCCAGTGTTCTTGCCTGGAGAATCCCAGGGATGGGGGAGCCTGGTGGGCTGCCATCTATGGGGTCGCACAGAGTCGGACACAACTGAAGTGACTGGCAGCAGCAATGCATGCTGGACTGCTTTCCCTATTGCAATAGCTATTACTGGTTAAAATCTATGTTTACCCCCTTGGTGTCTGTCTTTGTTTATTTCTGACAGCACTTCATATCTGCTTCTAATTCAACTTTGTAAATCTTGAACTATCCCTCTTACTTGCTATGTTGTGCTCATTTATATACTCCAAGTGCCCAGATCAGTACCTGTACAGTGTTTCCCATGTTAGAAATGGCAAACTATTTTTTGCTCACAGGTTAATAAAGTAAAATGATTAAACAATATTTTGTCAGATTTCTGTACAGATACATATATATATATACACACATATATATACTATGTATGAAATCACTAAATAGTATTTTGTCACACAGATACCTATCCACCACTGAGGCAACAATTCTTTGAGAGAAATCTTTAAATAACTGCATACAGAGAAAGGGAGAACATTGTTATCTGACTACAGCGAACAGGCAGGGCCATGAGGAAAAAGGATCTAACATATTGCATTGGTTTTTTGTCTCAACCTACACGTCATAAAAGGGACACCACACAATATATTAAGCTTTACAATTTAAAAATAATTTTTAATCTTCATCAGCTTATTTTCATACTTTCTTAGCTTTGCCAGTATCATTTTTAATTCCAATGTTTCCTTTAACCTCACATCTTCCTCTTTTGGATGTTCACTTCCTTTAAAAATAACAATTGTCTATTACTTTCCACATTTCTTTTTGTTTTATATTAGTAAGAGGATTTTTCTAACTGTGGCATGGGGAATTTACACGCAAGTTATGTGAGACACTGGATTTTACTTAAAAATTAGGTTTTTTTTTTTACTGCTACTAGCTTATAGGTGAAAATACTACTTTACATAGAAACCTGCTTTATTCCACAAAATTAAATGAACCATAAACTCAACATGCAATGAGGCACACACAGCATGACTACATTATTTCAGAAAGCTTTAGAGTTGAGTTGACAGTCTGTTGATCTCAGACTTCATGAACCAAGGTGCAGCTCACATTGATTCCCTGCAGTAGCTTTGAGCTTCTGCTAAACAGCTACTGTAGGACTGGAAAATACAAGGTTAAGGAGATGGTACCTAAGCATATGTTTAGAAAGTTAACTCTTTCACTAAAGTTTATTTTGTTACTTATTAAAGGGTTCATTGTCACATCAGATATTTTGCTTACTTAAAGGTAATATAAAATTATTGCTGGGATAGCATACCACTGAAAACATGAAACTAAATGTGGGGTCTGTGTGAACATTCTCCTTTTGCCACTGAATTACAAATGCTTCCTACACACAGTTGTACTAACATTAAATCATGAATGTAGAATTCTTATTATGGGTTGATTTGCAGCATATCAAGTCTCATCTTGTTTTCACTGTATCTGCCTCTCCAGTTGCCTAAAACTTTGCTGTTTCAGTCTCTGCCCCTCTCAGTCTCCAAGTCAATCCTAAAGCAACCAGGCAAATTATTAAGAGCTCTGTTCAAAACCACTAAGTAGAGGCTGGAATTAAACATGAATTACTGAGCCCAGAATCCAGAGTGTCTGTGGTGTGTCCTATGCATTCATGCTCCCAGAAAGCTGCAGCCACTCTCCCACTCAACAATTCTGTTGTCCAGTCTGCATTATGGGGCTCCTGTCCCTTCTAACATCCTCCACACCCGGGGTTGCAACCAGTGTTCTAAGCTAAATTACCGCTGGTTTAACAAGGGACCTGCCCTTGACTAGAATCCGGCCTGGCATCTCACACCCGCTCCCCGGACACTGACCAGAGCTCTGCTTTCCAACTAAATGAGCTCCTTCCTTCCCTTGCCTGGAGCTAAAAGTTAGCACCGCCAGGAAGTGTTGCCATATTCTCTCCCACCAGATTCCAACCCCTTATAAATCATTTCTGGACTACAATCCTAGTTTTCCTAATCTCCGATATTACATTTAGGAATGCTGGTCACCTACCCACTTTAGATCCTTGATCCCAGCCCTCCTTTTCCTGCTTACTTTTCTTTCCCTGATCTGAGGTCTGGCATACTTCACCATAGATGTGGTGTGGGATGACAATGTCAGTGTACAAAAAACACTCAAAAAGAAAATCTTTGAAGGCATCTTTTTATTCAATGAAAATAATCACCACAATTAATCTGTTTGACAGTTTCTATTTTTTAATGAAAAATAAATCTTCATATTTTTTCTAATAAGAAGAGTAAAATTTTCTCTAATTTTATTTTTACAAATTCTGATAAGCTATAGGATCAAATGATTATTTCTGAGATGCCATAATCTGTTAAGTGTTAAAAGTATTTGCATTATGTAGCTCACTTTGTGTTAGGAGCTTGATTCTTCCTACAAAGCTTTCTGTACTATCTATATTCTGGGCTGTCCAGTTTCCCTGGCAACACAGTTGTTCCCATGGAGAAATAAAAATGAACACCTAAACAGAGATGAACTTGAAGATATAAAACTTCACAGGATGGAGAGTTTACTCAGTGGCTATTAAAGAACAAAATGAAAAGACAGAAAAGCAGAAAATATACCTAGGTTTCAAGTTGCAGTTAAAAGCTAACAAACTACTTCTGATCTCTTTTGACCTGCTAATAACAAATCATTCTTGGTATCCTTAATTGCAACCTTAAATAGACTTTTTTCCTCAAATCAGTTTTTAAAACTCACTACCTGGGCAAAAGGCCTTTTAAAATATTGACTGGATGGTTTGTTTTATTTTAACAATTTGGCTGCCTCTCATAGTGGCAAATTTGTATTACATGTTTCAAGAATTTGGGGAATTTTCATGAAACTGCCTAAATTTAAGTTAACTTGATTTGAGAAACAACCAACCAACCCAACCTATACACTAACAATCAGACTGTGAGCAAATGAGCATACAACTATCTTTTTAATACAAACAGATTATTTTTTGTTCTTTTTTTTTTAATGTCCAGAATTTGACTAGTCAACCTACTGCCAGTTTATGCCATTTGAATAGAGATTGTAAACAGCAAGTAGACAGAAATTTGACAGCTTTGGTTGAATGTGAAGGGAAGTTGATAGCCTCAGTTAAGGCTCACACCCCTATGCCAAATTCCCAACATCATTATAGCAGGACTTGGAATGATAAATGATACCAGTAAAATAATTCACGCGCATCTGCAAGTTCCATTCAAGTGGCATGAAGTCCACTAATAAAAAGACAAAGGAAAACCACTGGCTCTGGTGGCTTTCTGTTTTGCAACCTCCAGCCCTCCTGTCTGCCTTCTTTTCTCCCAACTTTATAATCCAGACAACCGCACCTCCTCCATTTGCTTCTCACTTCTTTGCCTGCTGTCCTCTAGCCCATTTTGTGCTTTTGCTCTTAAGCTTTGACCTCCTTTTCCCCATTTTGTTCTGCTGTTCCTGCTCTACATTTTTGTCACTTTTTTCACTGGCTTCATTCTTGTTTCTTATTGTCTTTCCTCTTCAATCTTTACCTATTCTGTATTATCCTTATTTTCAGCCTCCTTACCTGCCTTTATTTTCGTTCTTGCTACCCTTTCTTTTTCTCTTTGTTCCTCCTCTTCTCCTAGAAATTTGTAAATTTTGCTCTTTTTCTTTTATTATTATGTATTGTTTCTGGATTAATTCTTTTTCTCTCTCTTTCCATGTATTACTTTTTCCTGATTCTTTGAATCCCAGACTTTCTGCCAAAGATTATGCCTGGAGCAATTTATTATGATAAAAGTAGAAGAAAAACTCAGCTTTAGGAAACAGCATCTTAAATAGTAGGCTGCCTTCTTGTTAACCAGTCTCTTTGTCCTCCCTGTAAGTTCACAGTGAGTAGAATCAATGAGATTTATCACTTTTATTTGCCTAGGTCAGGCATTATTCACCCTAATCATGTAAAGAAGAACAGAACTTTGAAATTAGTAAGTCCAGTATGCTGAGTTGCTGCCACTCAAGATAAAATAACTTTCATATACGGTTGGTCGACTGACAAAGCAGAATAAAGATGTAACCAACTGAGGCTATCAACTTTCCTTCCCATTCAACCAAAGTAGCCAAATTTCTATCCACTTGCAGTTTACAATATATCTGTTAGCACAATGGCAGATTATTCATGTATGCTTGCTTTGTCATACTTGAAATTAATATTTAATGTAAATTATATTTATTAAGCACCTAAAAGTCACACTCAGTCACTGACTAATTTTCAGCCTTTTAAGTCCATCAGAAAACACTCATGCCCCATGATATCTACTGGTTTTATAGCACTCAAAACCTTGGTCAATCATTATCACTCACCATAGTTAAAATATCTCGCCCTTTCTGTTTTCTTCAGTTTACTGCTTTTGCATTTAACAGTTTTTATCTTGCTTAACGACTTCAGATTCTAAAAAGGACCATGACTTGGAAACAAAACCAAATTTATAAAATTCTATATTCTGCTATAATAAAATTTTTACTGCAGAGGAATTTTCTATACTTTCTTTTCCTTATTATTGATATAAAGCCAACATATAAGTCATGCAGGCTGAACAACAATGCTAGGGAGTCATTCTTGACCTATGCATGGGGTACTATATACAGTTAGATTTATTTTGCAGTTCTCACTGAAACAATGCCATGCTTTTACTCATGAGATGGAAAAAAATTTCTACTTTGATAATGTCGAATTATGTTTGGGTTTTATTCTCTAAAAATCCTTGAATGTAACATTTTAGAGTTAAGAGGAAATTTAGAGACATAGTTTTCCTCTTTCATATTACATAGAAAGAAGATACTTCCAGAGAAATGATGTACTCTGACCACAACTTTATCACCATATTCACCATGAGAGACAGTGTAAGAGCCAATTCTCAGATTTCTAGCTTCAAGAATATAATTTTGAATACATTCATAGTGATATAGAAAATATTTCTATAAATCCCATACGTTCAATTTTCAGATTTTTAGCCTAATTTTACTCCTAGACAGTTTTACATTGCAAACTGCTAAAGGACTAAAATAATTTCTGAGTAATCCTCCTTGTGCAGCTTTCTATGTAATCCAGCCACATACTAAATGCTTTTTTGAGTGGGGCTGTCACCATCTCCTTTTTCATTCTCTGCATGCGGTTCTTATATCGAAAGCTCATAAAGAAAGCTGAGCACCGAAGAATTGATGCTTTTGAACTGCGGTGTTGGAGAAGACTCTTGAGGGTCCCTTGGACTGCAAGGAGATCCAACCAGTCCATCCTAAAGGAAATCAGTCCTGAATATTCATTGGAAGGACTGATGCTGAAGCTGAAACTCCAATACTTTGGCCACCTGATATGGAGAAGTTACTCATTGGAAAAGACCCTGATGCTGGGAAAGATTGAAGACAAGAGAAGGAGACGACAGAGGATGAGATGGTTGGATGATATTACCAACTCGATGGACATGAGTTTGAGTAAGTTCCGGGAGTTCGGTGATGAACAGGGAAGCCTGGCGTGCTGCAGTCCATGGGGTCACAAAGAGTTGGACAAGACTGAGCGACTGAACTGTCACCATCTCCATTGACTAACACAGTGAAGAATATTTAGAAAACAAACTGTTCAATGCTATTGTTACATCTATATTACTACAGTATAATTTTGGAATATTAACATTAAGTAATTGAAATAAAGTTTCTTATGAATTAAAATATTTACTTTCCCAATAATGTACTGGGAAACTATTAATACCAGTTTATTTTTATCTTCTCAATAGAGCTTTTCTTAAATAATATCAACTCATATTTTTCCTTCTCTCCTTTCTTATTTCTCAAAAACAATGTGTGGTTTTTGCTATATTATTTTTACTTGTTTCTGTTCTCTTGTTGCATCTGAAAAGCCTATCAATTTCCATGCATACTGAATCTGTGTTTTGTTTTCTCTCCTCCATGCTCCTGTGCATACTGTTGATGCTAAATATGTGCTACTAAGGTGGATAAGAACTGAATTAGAGACAATTCATCACCAAAGTTCTGATTAAATGAAAGCAAATATCTAAAGTCTATGTTGCCAAAAACATTGTCAAAAATGTACATAATGAATCTAAATGCTAACAGAACTAATCATTAATGTAAAAACTTTAAAATTATACCTTATATAGAGCAATATCTAATAGCGATGTTTAAAACTGTCTCTTCTTTAACTTAGTGCTTACTGAAGAAATGAATAAGCAGAGAAGAAAAAGTAGTGCACACCATCAGAAAATCATAATGCTTTAAAAAGTTTTTATTTCAGTTTTCCTTCTTTTTTTCTAGAACTGAAAGAGGTGTCTAATGGATTTGGTCACCTCTTCATTTGAGAGAGCAGCAAAAGAAGAAAAAAGGATACATTATGCTCCAAGAAGCCATTGCTTGGCAGATGTTGCAAGAATGAATTAGCTCATTGACCTCTTTTTTTTTTTTGAGACTTTTTGTCAACTTTGAGTGGAGTTTCCAAATGCACAATGAGCATCTGGACAGTTTTGACATCTTTATTACACTCTCTGAGTTCTTAAAAGGCTACCATTTTGTTTAAAGATGATTTCTTTCAAAATTAAAACAATTATTTAACTGCCAAAAATAATTAATTCCATGACTCAATACCAATACAATTATCTTTCCTAATATTCATAATCAAAATACCACCTTTTTAATCAAAATTAGAGATTTGACTGATTGATTGCAATATTCTCATTCAAATCCATTCCTTTCAGGCCTATTTTTATTTCTTGTACTTGCTTTGCACTGAATTTTTGTGGTTTAACATGACCACTTTCAAACAAGATCATAAATTCTCATAAAAGCAGGCTATGGAATTCATAATCATAGCTCTTGGCCGCCACCTAAAGGTTTCTTTTTTGTTTTATTTTACATAAGACCTACATAAGACAGTAGGTCTTATGTAATAATAAATAATAAAACTTTTGCCTGCAACATCACATATTTTCACATAAGTATAGGGTAAAAAGACTTATTTCACAATGTATTTTCACTTTTGTATACATGCATCAGCAGCCTGTATAATTATAACCACTTCTTAATCTATTTGGTACTTAAAGGCAATTTAAACTAGGTCTTCTGAGTGGTTTGAAATTTTCCATTCATTAAAGAAATACTGTGTCCTTATTATGTATCACTTACACTCCTAAGCTCATCTTACAGATAAAAATATTTAAGTCATGGTTTCTGGCTTCAAGAAAAATGTAGCAGTTATTGATGCTTTAAGAAACTGGCTTCTTTTTGTCATAATCTGTATTAAAATTATCATTAGTTGGATGACATGGAGTAAATAAAGAAGAAGCCTGAACAAAGAAAATGTTTCTCATTTCCAGCTTTCCAAGGTAAATGCAATTAAACTGTTTATTGAACCACTGCTGAATGTAATGCGTATGCTAAATCTTTCAAATTCCATAGAGTACAGAAATAACGGGTGTAATCTCTTGAGTATATTTAAGGGTAAATGAGATACCAGAGTTAATAATTCCCTGTTCCATATCCTATTCTCACTTCCTTTACTCGCCTCCTAAGAAACACCTGATTGAATTAGGCAAAACTATCTCTAGCCAAGGGACACAGAGCATAATGAGCAAAGGGGAGTTTTGTGAGATGGGATTGGAGAAGTATGAAGGAACTGGATCATACAGGGCCTTGAGAGTCAGAGTAAGGATGCTGGGTTTTACTCGAAATAGAATGAAAAGCCACATTAGCATATTAGAAAAGGAAGTAACTTGATCTGATGGCTGCATGAAAAAGGGGTTGGAATGGGCCAAGTGAAGAGGGAGATAGGTAACAGCCTACTACAGAAGCACAGATGGGAGAGCTGATGTGACATGAATAAGGGTAGTGACAGCGGAAGCAAGAGAAATGAACACATTGAAGATGAATTTTGGAGCTAGACTCAATAGGACTTGGTGGTAGGCTAAATGACCCTTCATTCTGCTGGTTCTACTTGGTTCTGTTCCCTCCCAGATATGAATATAACTGAAATGCTAATATAGTTCTCCATGTTAGACATCTAAGTTAGATTTTATGTCACATGTAAGGTTTTAATTTAGTAAAAAAGGACTTCTCTCATGGCCCAGTGGTTGGGAGTCCTGGCAGTGCAGGGGATGTGGGTTTGATCCCAGGGCTGGGAGGATTCCATGTGCCATGGCGCAATTAAACCTACGTACCAAACTCTAGAGCCGGTGAGCTGCAACTAGTGAGCCCACTTGCCACAACTACCGAAGCCTGCGAGCTTTGGAGCCTGTGCTTTGCAACAAGAGAAGTCACCACAATGAGAAGCCCATGCACTGCAGTGAAGAGTTGCCCCCACTTGCCACAACCAGAGAAAGCCCAGAGGGAGCAGTGAAGAACCAGTGCAGCAAAAATAAATAATACATAAATAATTTTAAAAAGAAATATTTTAATAGAATGAGTACATCAATAAACACTTCTTATCTAGCATTTTCTGCAAAGGAAGCAATCTATAAAAAATAATTTTATGAATAATGGAGGTTTATCTACACAAAGTACCAAAGTTTATTTAATTTTAACCGATTATAAGAATTTTTTTCTGAAGTTGTTAAATATTTTTCTAGTATATAATTAAAATAATTGAAGCTTTTCAAAAACTCAGCCTCCCCATGATGAAAAATAGTTGCTATACCTAGTGATACCCCTAAAATAATGAGATATAAAAGTGGGTTTTCTCCACTCGAAAAATCTGAAAACTATTTTCCTTCCAAATCATGAAGTTTTGTGTTATTGTTGTCTTGGTTGTCCTTGCCCTCATTGTGCCAATCTGAAGACATCCACTTCTGACCCATTCTATACGTTTTCTTTTGCTAAGAGCTGGGAGACCTACTATTTGATAGATGTTCTTGCAAGTTAATAGTATGTAGACTTCAAGTAAAGTAGGCACTTTTGTATTCTGATTGCACAGAGGCTTTTTTGACAAGCTGTTTTCTCAAGTATATTTTAGGTCACTGAAGTTGCTTGATCAGCAAAATTTAAGTCACGGAAATGTTATATATTAGCATTTCATTTCCCACATTTCTCATGATGCTCCTTGAAAATGGTATTCACATTACCATATACATTATCATTTTTTAAGTCTCTACAAAGGATCCTTCTTTATGACACAACTCCAACTACATCATTATAAACACTGCTTTTTTTTTGTTTGATGCTGAAAGTATAGTTTTACATGTAACATAAAATCTTATAAAATTTGACTGCAAAACTATAGACTAAGAAAAATCCCAAATCTATTGACTCGGACTATAATGTTATCTCTTTCCTCTTTTCATTTTGACATACATGGGAACTAAAACAAATCAAATGTTCACAAAACTCCAGTCAGCAACACTACTTTCACAGTGTCTTTTGACAAGCAATATATGCATATTACAACCCCAAAGACATGTTTGAAACAGTTCTTCTAGTTAGCTACATTCCTCTCTCTGTATCTCCACCTTGTTTCATGGAAGAAAATGTGTAAAGGAGTAATGGAAATGTGTAAATGATGAAAGCATCTGTATAAACAAAGAACATCCTTAATATACACAAGAATTATTTTGAGGACTTACTGAAAAACCAGATGTCTAAAGTTGACCTAACAAATGAGAGTCCCCAAGGGAAAGGTCGAGAAATTGGCATCTGAAAAAGAAATTTCCCAGCTTATCGATATAGGTATTTCATTGAACAATATTTAGCTAGCTCTGTGATAGACACCAGGTAAGCAATCCTAAACGATCTGCCTTTGAATTTTCCAAAGATGACTGCACCAATGCACACCATCTTAAATGCTCTTCCTATAAGGTGACATTGGCATCTGTTCATCTGAACATAAAGATAGGTTTTATGTTCCTTCTTGAATCTGGGCAGACTTTGGCTACAGTGGAAATAATGTTATATGACTCTCAAGACAACTTATAAATGCAGTACAGCTTCTACCTAATTCTCCTGGTATGCTTGTCCTTAGAATCCAATCATCATGCTGTGAGAATGCCAAACTGCCACATGGAAAGGCCACGTGCAGATTTTTCAGCCATAGCTCCCACTAAAGCCCCAACTGACAGCTAGCCATTGACCATTAGACATGTTAGTGAGCTTTTAGATGATTCTTGTTCTCCACTTTTTGGCCACCCCAGTAAAGCAAAATCAAGGTCTCTCACCTAGCCATGGTCAAATTTCAGATTTGTGAATAAAATTAATGCTGTCACTGTTCTAAGCCACTAAGATTTACAGTAGCTTTTTACATGGCAATAAATAACCAGAACAAATTCAAAATAATATGTGGCTTCTTCAAATGAAACATAAAGCCCCAGGTAAATCTTCACACATTCTGGTCTGCATTTAAGAATTTCAAATTATATCCAGCCAGATCTCCCCCAGTCCCAGGCCTACTTGCTAGGTCTTGCTTTGGTTTATTGCCTAGACCTGCAGTTCTCAACCAGGAGTGATTTTGCCTCTCAAGAGACCTTTGGCAATGTCTGGACACTGTTAATTTTTGCCACAACTGGGGAGAAAACACAACTGACATCTAGCAGGTAAAAGCTAGGGATGCTGGTAAACATTGTACAATGCACGGCACAGTCCCTCTTACCCCAACAAAGTATTATCGAGATTAAATAGCAGATTGAGGCCTTGGACCCTGATCTGGCCCAGCAGTGAGATACCCCATTCTTCCCCATGATTCCCTTCATTATATAGGTCTGGATTTCTCAATAAGCAATGGAGGAAAAGGGTGAACAGGGGCACTAGAGTTGGAACATCAGGATTATCTGTAAATATTCTCAACCTACACAAGTGAGACTGTGGTGCTTAAAACTGGCTATAAATTAGAATAACTTTTCAGGCTTCTTTTTTCCTTTGAAATACCAACTGTATTTAAATAGCAGCTCAACCTCTAACTCAAGAGATTCTGATTCAAAGAATGCTGGATGGCAGGAGTTTTTAAAATTTACTTACATGATTCTAACATGTAGAATATTAGCCTCTTTACCTGGAGATTGTGACTCCTATATATATATATCTTTATACACACACACACACATATATATATAGATGGAGTCTAAAGAGTGAAATAGGAAAATCCTCACAGGTGAGTATGTCAGCACTCCCCTTCCTCGTTGCCTACTGACAAACTTTGGCCTAAGCACTCTCGGGCACTTAGCCTGCCATGCTATGGCAAGAAAAGTACCTGTGCCAGATTCTCAGCTTACTCTTCTGCACTTCTTTGGGACTGAAACACATCCTAAGACTCAGTTAATGCTTGTTAGGCCAGCAAGAAGCACAATTTAGTAAATATTGAACAGCCAGTTCAAGTATAATAAGATCACTCTGCTATGTACGTTTACTAGATTTTCATTAGAAGGTAGATATAAAAATATCAGTCAGTATTCTTAGAATTTTACCACCTGAATGTCAAGATTAATCAAATAATATATATAATTTACATAATTCAAGATGAGACAGAAGCTGTTGATAGGATGTTATCATGATGTGATTCATCTCCTTCTACACGGGACTTGTCTTGCCCCACCCCACCCCCCAAAAAAACACTAGGTCAGTGAATGCATTGTCATCTGCCTCAGATGCTAAGCAATGGAAGTCTGCTCATTAAAAAAAAGAGTTGGGTGGAGAAGGGAAAAAAGTGAAATAGGCTATTATTATAATAATTATTTTGGCATAACTGTGTTATTTTGTCATGACAATAAGCTTTTCTGAACATGTTATTATTGCATTACATTTGTGGTAAAAAGAAAAAAAATCAAAACAATGTTTTTCTTTTAAAAATGTATTTGTTGAAGGAAAACACTAATTTAATAAATTAAATTTCTCAAAAATTGTCAAGTTCTAACTTTACTGTTTTTAATTTTTCCCATTAAACCCAAAGCCAGAAAGAATCTTTAATGTGTTTTTTTACTGAGTAAAATTATTTTTTCACCCTCTTTAAAACATAAATGTATGTGTATATCTTGAAATCTTCTGTCTTGGGACCTAAAATAGATTAGAGAAAACCAAAACAGAGTAAGGTTTCTGGAATGGTTTTTCAAGCTCTGCTATCCTTTTAAAGTAGGCTTTATGGCAATTATGCTTCGAGTTGTTACATCTCTCCCTTCTCTAGAAACATATAGTTAGCTATCTGGGTAAAATGAACCTTTAAGTTCTTCAAACTCCTATTATCTTTTAACCTTTCTAATACTCAAAAAAATACTTATAAATAGTTTCTTAAAGGTGCCAGGCCCAGTGTCTTACTGAACACTTTATGTAAATAACAAAACCTGTTACAGACCTGTCATATGTACATCTTTGCTTGAGTGTGTCCTTAATGCTGTCTTCAGTGTCCATGATGGAGGCCATATATTATTTGGTTTCAGGATCTAAAACCAACTAGGCAGGATCTAGTTTCACAAAAGGAAAGTTGTTTTAACAGGAGAGAAGCTGATATAATTCTAAACCACTTCCTATAGGCTGAGTAAAATACAGAGAGAAGAGGCACAATGGAAAATGGTGAGGACCAGGACACAGAACAGGTTAACAGATAATCACTATTTGGTCAAAGGAATTGTGAAAAGATTGTAATTTTACTTATGCCAAATTCCACTGGCTATAACGAGTTCCTGCTGCACTGATATTAAATGTTCAGTTGATCCTAAGGAAATAAAGAATTGAAGGTTAGGCACTACTCCTCTGTCCATAAGCCTCTAGTGCAAGGATCATTAGTGCAAGTGAAGTGAAAGTCACTCAGTCATGTCTGACACTTTGTGACCCCATGGACTATACAGTCCATGGAATTCTCCAGGCCAGAATACTGGAGTGGGTAGCCAGTCATTCCCTTCTCCAGGGGATCTTCCCAACCCAGGGATCGAACGCAGGTCTCCCACATTGCAGTTGGATTCTTCACCAGCTGAGGCACCAGGGAATCCCAAGAATACTGGGGTGAGTAGCCTATCCCATCTCCAGTGCATCTTCCCAGCCCAGGAATTGAACCAGCATCTCCTGAATTGCGGGGGGATTCTTAACCAACTGAGCTACCAGGGAAGCCCTGGGTCAAACTTAACTTGGTACAAGTATCAAACTTAAATGTCCTCAGGACTCTGACATGTAACATAAATAAGCAAATCCAGTCTAGGTAAATGAAAAGCAGTAACATGATTACAGTGAAAAATGGTAACTGATTGTCAAAGAAACAACAGGGAATGGTGAAGACTGAAGCAAACTGGGGAGCCTCAGCTCCTTAGGTGGCAGCAAATATGCAATTCTAGCTCACTGCCTTGCAGAAATGTAAGCCTAGTTGTGCCCCACATTCTGATTGTCCAAGAGAAGCTGAAGTAGGGTTTTTTGAAATCTCTTGATTTTAAAACATTTCACACACACACACAAAGCAATAATTCTTTGAACTACTCTAAGAGTGGATAGTATGAGGGCCAAACAAAATGTGTTCATATTTGATGCTGAAACTTGTGTTTCACAGACTAGACGATTCAGGAAATCCAAGCATAAATAGGGGTGTATTTTAGAGGAAAAGACCTCAGCTAACAAAAATACAAAAGTGTAACCATTAGGCAAGGATGTGAAATTCAGACTAAGGAGCAAGTCTCATGTTTCTTTTGCTAATCTTGCCAAGATAGATTAAGGGTATCTTAATAAAGCCAATCTCCTTTCCCTTGGTCATTTGATCTCCTTTAAAGCTAAATGTGTTGGATATTTTCCATTCACCCATCCAGTTCCCTTCTCTACCCTCTGTGTGTCCCAGAAAGCTGGTCAGTGTGGACTGCATTAAAGAGCTACTTCATCTCTGGCTTCCACAGTGTTTGTGTGGCCCACTGGTAGGAGTTTGGAGGATAGGAAGAAACTGACATCTGGGCACTTATTTGCCCTGCTTATTCCCTGCTGGCTCACTGATTAGCTCCTTTCTCTTGATCTGGAGACCATCTATACACAGATCTTCCATGCCCTTTGTGGATGCATTTCTTGAACTATTTCCTCCTCCTGACCCTTCAAGACAAGGGTTCTAAAGCCTCCCCACTGTTATAAGGCCCAAGGGACTATACCATCACTTGCTCCCTTCCATAAAATCCATCCTGCAAACTTCAATTACCTAGCTTAACTGTGCTTTCTATTTCCTGCTGGGAGCCTGCCTTAAGGTGCCATTTTAAAAGTCACAATCATTTCCCAGGGTTGGGATTTTAACTGGGCAAAGCTTCTCATCAAGCCCTTTAATTCTTATTTTTCTGGGTCCTTTGAAAAAAGCAAAGCTTCACCTTGGAAATTTGTTAAGGAAGAATCTTATTATTCAAGAATTTGAATAAATGTTTATGCAAATATGTTTATTATTAAAGTAGCAGAAAAACAATAAATAATTCACATCCTATCTTAGGAGTATGCCAAGTCCCTTTTGTGTGTCCCACCAGTTTCCCACTATACTTTGCTCTCTGCCTTGAGGTGCCAGTCTTTCTAGAATCCACTACTGCCTGGCTTAGGGATAGGTTTTTGCCAATTATGTGTCTTGATCAGAGAAGAGGGAAAGAATGAAGTAGGGGTAGTTATTCTTCCTGTCCCTTCCTGAAGATGACCTCAGCCTGGCTTTGACTTTTCAACAAAGATGACAGAACTTGTCAAGAAATATCCACATACTAAGTACTTCTGAGGTCCAGCAATACACCCTTCTTTTGCCCTTTGAAGCCTAAGGATAATGATATATCTCCCCATGGTTTCTAACTCAAGGATAAAACACTATCACTGGACTCTATCCCCATGTTTGCAAATAGTCCTTTTATTGTCAAATACTCTTCAAATTACCCAGTTTAAGCATATTGTCTATTTTACTGCCAAAAATTTAGTGGAATCAGGAATGTATTTAAGCAGACTGAACTACAAACTCACTTAACAATAATATACAACATAGAAAGAAATTTGCAACAAAACCTGTAAATCCAGTATGAAAAAAACTACATAAAAATAAAGCAAATGAAATTCACCATGCAAATGTAATATGTCCTTCATATTTTCTGTTATAAAAACATAATATTTTAAATAAAAATTTTCCTTTAAAGATTACTTCAAAGTGCAAAACATTTTAGATTATACCTAGAGGAATCCAGAAAGTGGAGAAGGGAATGACAACCCACTCCAGTACTCTTGCCTGGAAAATCCCACGGACAGAGGAGCCTGGTAGGCTGCAGTCCATTGGGTCATACAGAGTCGGACACAACTGAAGTGACTTAGAAGCAGCAGCAGCAGCAGCAGCAATCTAGAAAGATGTAGACATGGCAATAAAATAATTGTTGAGAATAGCTTAGGACAAAGAAGAAGAAAAATTAGGGAAAAAAATGTTCAGCTGAGGGAAAATACTACGAAAAAACCAAGCAGAAGTGCTTGTATAAAAATCAAGATTCTGTTCTGTATAGCACATAGCTGGAAACAGATGGAGGCAAGGAGCATGCCACTGAAAGTAGTACCTGGAATGTGCTTTCAGAATATTCAGAATTTCATACCTGAGGCTAAGGGTCTTTCATGGCTTGGAGAGAGGTTGGGAATGGCATAAGATGAAACATAGATGGGTTTAAGGAAAGAATAACAAGTTTATTTACTTATTTACTAAATTATTTTCTCTTTGCCCAGAGTTTTATTTAATTTACTTTTTAATTGAAATATAGTTTACTTATAATGTGCTAGTTTCAGGCAGGATATATAGTAAAGTGACTCAGATATATATATATATATATATATATATATATATATATATACACACATATATATATACATACATACATACATACATACACACACACATACATATTGCTTTTCAGATTCTTTTCCCTTACAGGTTATTACAAAGTACTGAGTATAGTTTTCTGTGTTATACAGTAGGTCCTTTTTGGCTATTTGTTTTATATAGTAGTATGTATATGATAATCCCAAACTCCTAATTTATACCTCCCTTTACTTTCCCCTTTGGTAAGCATAAATCTGCTTTCTATGTCTATAGGTCTATTTCTGCTTTGTAAATAAGTTCATTTATATCATTTTTTTTTAGATTCTACATATAATCAATATCATATAATATCTGTCTTTCTCTGTCTGGCTTACTTCACTTAGTATGATAATCTCTAAGACTATGTTGCTACAAATGACATTATTTCATTCTTTTTTATGACTGAGTAATATACCATTGTGTACATACACCATATCTTCTTTATCCACTTATCTGTCAATGAATACTTATGTGGTTTGTCTTTGCTGCCATAAACAGTGCTGCTATGAACACTGGGTGCCTGTACCTTTTTGAATTACAGTTTGCTCCAGGTATACACACAGGAGTGGGACTACAAGATCATATGTTAGCTCCATTTTTAGTTTTTTATGGAATTTCCATACTATTCTCTATAGTGGCTACACCAGTTTACACTCCACAAACAGTGCAGAGGGGTTCCTTTTGTCCACACCCTCTCCAGCAATTATTATTTGTAGATTTTTTGATGTTTCTGATCAATGGGAGGTGATACCTTATTGTAGTTTTGACTTTGTTTCTCTTCTCTACTAATTAGCAATATTGAGCATCTTTTCATGTGCCTTTGGTCATCTGAATGTCTTCTTTGGAGAAATGACTTTTTAGGCCTTCTACACATTTTTTTTTTTTTTTTTTTTTTGCTGTTGAGCTGCATGAGCTATTTGTATATTTTGGAGATTAATCCTTTGTGGTTGAATCATTTAAAAATATTTTCTCGTATTCTGCAGGCAGTCTTGTCATTTTATTTATGGTTTCCTCTGCTGTGCAAAAGCTTTTAAAAGTTTAATTAGGTCTCATTTATTTACTTTTGTTTTTATTTCCATTACACTAGGAGATTGATCCAAAAAGATACTCTGTGGCTTGTATCAGATTGTTCTGCCTATGCTTTCCTCAAGGAGTTTTATAGTATCCAGTCTTATACTCATGTCTTTAATCCATTTTGCATTTATTTTTGTATATGGTGTTAGGGAGTATTCTACTTTCATTATTTTACACATAGTAGTCTAGTTTACCCAGAACAAGTCATTGAAGAGACTGTCTCTTCTCCATTGTATATTCTTACCCCCTTTGTCACAGATTAATTGATCATAGGTGTGTGAGTTTATTTTGGGGCTTTCTGTTCTGTTCCATTGATTAATATGTCTATTTTTGTGGCAGTACCATACTGTTTTGATGACTGTAGTTTCATAGAATAGTATGGAATCAGGAAGCCTGATTCCTCCAGTTCCATTTTCCATGCAAATGGAAATCAAAAGACAACTGGAGTAGCAATACTTACATCATACAAAATAGATTTTAAAATAAAGTATGTTATAAAAGACAAAGAAGGACATGACATCATGATCAAGGGATCAATCCAAGAGGAAGATATATTTAATAACAATAACATAATTATAAATATATATGCACCCAACATAGGAGCACCTCAATATATAAGACAAATACTAAGACCATAAAATGAGAAATCAACAGTAACACAATCACAGGGGGAAAATTTAACACCCCACTTACACCAATGGACAGATCATCCAGACAGAAAATTAATCAGGAAACACAAGTCTTAAATAAAACATTATACCAGATAGACTTAACTGATATTTATAGGACATTCCATCCAAAAGCAGCAGAATACACATTCTTTTCAAGTGCACATGAAACATTCTTCAGGAGATATCACATGCTGGGCCATAAAGCAAGCCTCAGTAAATTTAAGAAAGCTGAAATCATTTCAACCACCTTTTCTAACCACAGTGCTATGGGATTAGAAATCAACTACAAGAAAAAAGCTTTAAAAAAAAAACACAAACATGTGGTGGCTAAGCCATATGCTACTGAACGACCAATGGATCAATTAATATAAATCAAAGAGGAAATCAAAAAATATCTAGATATAAAGGACAATGAAAAGACAATCCCAAACCTATCGGATGAAAGAAAAGTGGTGTAAGATGGAAGTTTATAGCAATAAAACCTTTCCTCGGGAAACGAGGAAAACCCCAAATAAACAATATAATTTTACACCTAAAGCAACTAGAGAAAGAACAAACAAAACCCAAAGTTAGAGTAAGGGAAAAATCACAAAGATCAAAGCAGAAAGAAATAAAATTGACACCAAAAAATGAAAGAGGTAAATGAAATTAAAAGCTGGTTCTCTGAAAAGATAAACAAAAATGAAACCTTTAGCCAGACTCATCAGGGAAAAAAGAGCTCAAATCAATAAAATCAGAAATGAAAAAGAGAAGTTACAACTGATATCACAGAAATACAAATAACTATAAGCATCTGCTATAAGCAACTGTATGCCAATAAAATGAACAACCTAGAAATAAAGAACAAATTCTTAGAAAAGTACAATCTCCCAAGTTCAAATCAGGAAGAAGTAGAAAATACAAACAATGCCAATTACAAGCACTAAATTTGAACCTGTGATTAAAAAGTTCCAAACAAACAAAAGTCCAGGACCAGATAGCTTCACAGGAAAATCACAGCGAACATTTAGGGAAGAATTATGCCTATCCTTCTGAAACTATGCCAAAAAATCGCAGAAGAAGAAACACTTCTGAACTCATTCTATGAGGCCACCATCACCCTGATACCAAAACTAGATACAGATATAAAAAAAAGAGAAAATTATAGACTGATATCATTGATGAACATAGGTGCAAAAATCCTCCACTAAATACTAGCGAACTGAACCTAAATAATGCATTAAAAGTACCATACACCATGGTCAAGTGGGATTTATTCAAGGATGGAAAGATTTTTCAATATCCACAAATCAGTGTGATACACCACATTATCAAGTTGAAGAATGAAAACCAAATGATCGTCTCAATATATGCAGAAAAAAGCTTTTGATAAAATTCAACATCCACTTACAATAAAAATTCTCCAGAAAGTGAGCACAGAGGAAACATACCTCAACATAATAAAGGCCATATATGACAAGCCAAGAGCTAACATCATACTCACTGATTAAAAACTGAAAGCATTTCCTCTAATTTCAGGAACAAGACAAAATGCCCACTCTAGCCACTTTTATTCAACATAGTTTTGGAAGTCCTAGCCGCAGTAATCAGATAATAAAAGAAAAAGAAAAAGAAAGAAATGGAATCCAAATTGGAAAAGAAGTAAAACTAGTAGTAAAACAGTGTTGGCAGATGACATGATACTGAACACAGAAAATCCCAAAGATTCTTCCAGAAAACTACTAGAACTCATCAATTAATTCAGTAAAGTTTTAGGATATAAAATTAACATACAGAAACTGGTTACATTTCTATATACTAATAACAAAAAATCAGAAAGAGAAATTAAGGAAACAATCCCATTTTTACCACTGCATCAAAAAGAATAAAATACTGAGGAATAAACCTACCTAAGGATGCAAGAACCCTTACATAGAAAACTAAAAGACACTGATCAAAGAAATTGAAGATGACACAATCAGATGGAAAGATATACTATGTTCTTGGATTGGAAGAAACAATATTGTTAAAATGACTATACTACCCAAAACAATCTACAAATTCAACACAATCCCTATCAAATTACCAATGGCATTTTCACAGAACTAGAACAAAAAAATCTTAAAATTTGTATGGAAACACAAAGAACACCAAATAGTCAAAGCAATCTTTTTTTTTTTCCCATTTATTTTTATTAGTTGGAGGCTAATTACATCATTACAGTAGTTTTTGTCATACATTGAAATGAATTAGCCATGGATTTACATGTATTCCCCATCCCAGTCCCCCCTCCCACCTCCCTCTCCACCCGATCCCTCTGGGTCTTCCCAGTGCACCAGGCCCGAGCACTTGTCTCATGCACCCAACCTGGGCTGGTGATCTGTTTCACCCTAGATAATATACATGTTTCAATGCTGCTCTCTTGAAACATATCACCCTCGCCTTCTCCCAGAGTCCACAAGTCTGTTCTATACATCTGAGTCTCTTTTTCTGTTTTGCATATAGGGTTATCATTACCATCTTTCTAAATTCCATATATATGTGTTAGTATACTGTAATGGTCTTTATCTTTCTGGCTTACTTCGCTCTGTATAATGGGCTCCAGTTTCATCCATCTCATTAAAACTGATTCAAATGAATTCTTTTTAATGGCTGAGTAATATTCCATGGTGTATATGTACCACAGCTTCCTCATCCATTCGTCTGCTGATGGGCATCTGGGTTGCTTCCATGTCCTGGCTATTATAAACAGTGCTGCGATGAACATTTGGGTGCACGTGTCTCTTTCAGATCTGGTTTCCTCAGTGTGTATGCCCAGAAGTGGGATTGCTGGGTCATATGGCAGTTCTATTTCCAGCTTTTTAAGAAATCTCCACACTGTTTTCCATAGTGGCTGTACTAATTTGCATTCCCACCAACAGTGTAAGAGGGTTCCCTTTTCTCCACACCCTCTCCAGCATTTATTGCTTGTAGACTTTAGTCAAAGCAATCTTGAGTTTAGATTTGTACTTTAGAAGGAAAACTCTCATAGCACTGTGGGAGTGAGATAGCTGGGAGTTCAAGAGAAAGATGAGAAAAGCCTGAAATAAGGCAGCAATAAAGGAATTACACAAGAAAGAAAAGACTGCAGAAACTTCACTAAGGTGGGATTAATAAAATTTGTTAACTAATGGAAGACAGGGGTTATACAGCATATATTTCTGAGAGAACAGTAATACCTAGGGCATGCCTAAAACACAATACTCTGCTACTTTAGCTTTGAAAAGGGTTCTTTTAGTGAATGAAAAACAGCTTGCATTTTGTTGTTGTTGTGCTTTATATTATACTGAAATGTGCATCTTTATAAAAAACTTTATTTATGACTCTTTAGGAGGCAAATTTCCCAGATAGAAATTAATGTTTCAGATATTTTATCTCCAGGGGATCTCCCCGACCCAGGGATTGAACCTTGCTTTGTTTCCTGCATTGCAGGCAGATTCTTTACCATCTGAGCCAGATTTTATTCAGTTCAGTTCAGTTCACTTGTTCAGTCGTGTCCAACTCTTTGCGACCCCATGGACCACAGCACGCCAGGTCTCCCTGTCCATCACCAACTCCTGGAATTTACCCAAACTCGTGTCCATTGAGTCGGTGATTCCATCCAACCATCTCATCCTCTGTCGTCCCCTTCTCCTCCTGCCTTCAATCTTTCCCAACATCAGGGTCTTTTCAAATGAGTTGGCTCTTTGCCAGATTTTATTACACGTTGTCAACTAATTGCAAGAAAATCTGAGTCAATTTACCATTCTAACATTAATGAGTTCCTATTTCAACCTTCTACTGTTAGACTAAGTATTGTCATTTAAAAATTCTTTGAGCATTTAATGCGTAAAAATGGCATCTGTTTTTTCATTAATAATTTTTGGATAACAGACAACCCTGAACCTTCCCCCATGTTTTTAAGCATTTGTATTCCCTATCCTTAAAACATATGCTGATGCTTTTTTGCATATATGTCTATTGTAGACTACATATTTTCTTATCCGTTTGTATGAACATATTCTGTGTTAAGTATTTTTACCTTTTTAAAAAATATTTATAAACACCTAAGTTTTAAAGAATCATCATCAAATTTGTTGATTTGTTCTTTTGAAATTAGATACACTATTTTTAGAAAGAACTTTTAGTACCAATGCCAGAAAAAAATATATATATATGTATGTATATGTTGACTTAAAAGTTTTACACTAAGCTCTTTGATCCATCATGAATGCATTTTGGTATAAAGTAAGTTTCTAGTATAAAATAGTTAAGCAACAGGATATATT
Source organism: Odocoileus virginianus (assembly GCF_023699985.2). NCBI lineage: Eukaryota > Metazoa > Chordata > Mammalia > Artiodactyla > Cervidae > Odocoileus > Odocoileus virginianus. The sequence goes on along the minus strand of NC_069674.1, from coordinate 83,881,944 downwards.
CTATAACATATGGAAATTTAGCCATTGTTTTATAATAACTTTTTTTTTGAAAGTCACTCAGTCATGTCTGACTCTTTGCGACCCCATGGACTATACAGTCCATGGAATTCTCCAGGCCAGAATACTGGAGTGAGTAGCCTTTCTCTTCTCCAGGGGATCTTCCCAATCCAGGGATCAAACCCAGGTCTCCCTCATCGCAGTAGAGTTTAATACATAAAATATTGAATCACTATGGTATACACCTGAAATTAATATAATACTGTAAATCAACTATACTTCAATTAAAAAAAAGAAAGAAAAGACTTAGTTTCACATAGAAAAATTAAAATTAAAAAATGCAATGTTTACAAATCCATGTTGGTTTTTTCCTAAATAACTCACAATTGTCCCAACACTATTTTTCACTCTCTCTGCATTGATATTCCATGTATATTTTGTGTTACATTACATTATCATGGTTATTAGATCCTATTTCTAAGCTCTTCTATTTATCAACTCAGTCATCTTTTTCTTATTTTTGCATATCACTTCCAAATCAGGTTCTAATATCTTTGAGAAAAGGGACTGGGTTTTACTAATGCTTGTATTTTCCATAGGCCCTATCACTTTACATGTAGTAAATGTTCAATAAATATTAACATATTTATTACATAAATGTTTAAATTTAATATCCTGCATGCAATTTGCAAAGAATTTCCTCAGCACTGTAAAAGGTTACATTCTTCAAGGTGAAACATGAAGTAATTTTGAAATTGGAGAAGGGGGATGAAATTGGAAGCGTTCCAAGTTTAAAAATGCCATGTGAATTTGATTAGAATAATTTAAATTTTGTAGTGACTTCATTCTCCAGAGGCGATGTGATCATGAGAAAATACTGAGAGAGAGAATTTTAGTCGTGGGCTTACTCTGAATTACCAAAGCTCAGAAAAGCTTTAAGCTGTGTAATGATGTGCAAATCAGTCCACATACCATTGTGGCTCAACAGATGAACAATGTCAATGGTGAAATGTTGTCTTTACAATGTCTGCTGATACCTTTATTTGGGAGAACCAGCTGTGAATCCTTAACACTGCTATACATTTAGAGTATTGAGCAATAAAGCAATAAGATTTAAAATATATATTCATTTCTCCTCCTGAGTGCATTTGAGTTTAAACGTGCTAAATGTTAAATAAAATCAGTGTTAAGTATGTTGTCCCTGTCATGTACAAATATGTGAAGCTTTCACACAGTTATTATATCAAATTGTACAGGATGACTTCAGGCTGAAAAGACTGCGAAACAATCTGTTTGATTAAGGAGACATTAAACTAGACCATCATAAAGAATGCTAGGATTACAAACTTCTATATAAAGACATGCTCACTACATCTATTAATGTGGGTAGAGAATTGTATAGTTCCAGAAAAGGAAAGTTATGTATTCAGCAAAACCAAAGATATTTGATGTTATTTTTATGACAATATGCAAGTCTTGAAATAAGTATTTATGTATTTTCAATGTTGTTTACATTGTAAAATTAAAGCAACCTAAATTACCATTACAAAATCTCTTGGGATAATATGTGATGGATTCTAACAGGTTTCATTTCCCTGTGATTCTCTTTTTAAAGTAGTTTTAGGTTCCCAGCAAAACTGCGTGACGACGTACAGAGGGTTCCCTTTTGCTCCATATCCTCCCATACTCTGCTTCCCCCACTATCGACATTCCATTTCACAGCAGTACAATGGATGAACCTACACTGACATACCAGTATCACCAAAGTCCAAGGTTTACATTAGAGTTCACTCTTGCTGTATTTTACATGGAATGTACAGTGACATACATCCACCACTGTAGCATTATACAAAGAAGTTTCACTGCTCTAAAACTCTCCCATGTTCTATCGATTTACCCTTCCCTCCCCTTTTAACCTGGCAACCATCTTTTTCCTGTCTCCATACTTCTGCTTTGTCCAAAGCATGCTGTATGGTTGGAATCATAGAGTATGTAGCCTTTTCACATTGCCTTCTTTTACTCAGGAACATACATTTAAGGTTTCCTCATGTCTTTTCATGGCTTGATAACTCAGTTCTTTTTAGTGCTGAATAATACTTCATCTGGATATACATCGTGTATTTATTCATTCATCTGAAGGATATTCTGGTTGCTTCTGACTTTTAACAACTAAATAAAGCTGCTATAAATGTCCCATGTGCAGGTTTTTGTGTGGAGATAAAGTTTCCAACTCCTTTTGATAAACAGCAAAGAGTACAAGTGACGGATAATGTGAGCAGGTTGTGGTTTAGTTTTGTAAGAAACCACCAAACTCTCCCAAAATGGCTCTACCAGTTTGCATTCCCACCAGTAGTGAACGAGGGTTTCCGTTGCTCTACATCCCTATAAGCATTTGGTGTTGCCAGTGTCTTAGATTTGGAACATTTTAATAGAATTGTAATAACACCTGGTTTTAAGTTGCAATTTTGATAGCTATTTTAATTTCATCAGTGCATAAATGAATAAATTCAGTCTCAGGGAAATTAAATAATTTGCCCGTGATTCTACAGCTACTAAGTAGCAGATTAAAAATTGTTTTTAACAGATTCCAAAGCCCTTGTGATTTTTATTCTGCAGGCTGTCTGTTAGCTAGACAAGAATAAAATTCAAATTCACACATGGAGAATACCACAGAGTAGTTTCCAGACTGATTATTACTTGTTTTAGTTTAGGTTCCTCCAGAAGAGGACCCTGAGGATAAGGAAATATCAGGGAACAGTGGAGAAAGGAAGGAGGGAAAGGCAGTGAATGAAGGATGTTTGAATACACATATCTCTGTGAGCAACTGCAGCTTAGTCCTACAGGCAATCTAGGGAAATAGTGCTCAGTATTACTCAAAATACAGTGTGTGACAGTACCAGTGTTTGAACACATCCAGGAAAAATTATATATAAAAAGTAACAATTTAGAAACTTTGATAACAACTTGACATTTTTGTACCATCATTTTGTAATTCATTTTACTTTTTTCCAATCCATGATAGACTGAAAGTGAAAAACTGGCCCCAAAATTGTTTGAGAAGCACTAATATGGAACACAAGGCCCAATGTGACTCCTTTCAAGAAACAAGGGAGCTGGGCTATTTACATCTCACTTCCCATCAGGTCAGCTCTTGAGACAGTGTTCGGAAGTGTCCATTTCCCAGCACTTCTTGTTGGGTGGAATGAAGTGATATGCCTGTGGTGGCACATGAATGTCATTAACAATGGGGTCTGCTACAAACTTTGTGAATAAAAATTTTCACAAAGCTAATAAATTAATTAAAACATCACATCTCTATAATCACACATCACATCTCTATAATCATCCAGGAAATGAATTAAAGGCTAAATATGCTTTAATTTGCTACACGCTACATAGAGAAAGATAATAGGAAGCTAGAATTTGACTATGCACAGATAAAATATTTCATTCTAAAGTACCCATGAAAATAAATAATACTGCCAACCAAAGCATTGGTTAATAGGTAAGGTAGCTAAATTAAAACCGTACCATGAACAAAATCCAACTGTAGTGTAAAGGACTAGTCCATGGAATTCAGGCTATGTGAGTAATGAGTATTTGTCACTTTACAGGGCTTCCTTCATCAACCTAAGATAATTTTGTTATCAGCTTGTTGAAATATTATATTTTCCACTAAGGAAGCTGAAGGCAAGAGTTTTTTTCCTTCCTTCTCTCCACTCTCAGAAAGCCAGAGGACTGGCATGCGAATAAAGACCTCAAAAATTAGATATTTTCAACCAGGATTCTGAACCTCGAGCAAGTGGTCCAAAGATGAAAGGATGAAAATAAAGCATTCTTATTTTTTGGAGACTTAACTGCTACTACTTACACCTTCTGTGGTTTCTGGCCTTATTTAATCTTAGGCTCTCACCCTTCTGCTGATTCTGTGAGCTCTCAATTTCCTTGCAATAATTTCCTTTTTTTAAACTTATGGATAGTCCGATTCTCTTACTTGAAACCAAAAGTCATCACTGATACAAGGTGGTGGTGAAGAATCAGAGCTCTGACTCATGCCGGCTCAGTAATTCTCTTGAAGAAGTGAAATCAGTCTCTTCACCAAGTTGTTTTTTAGTTTCCACACTTCTACAATTGTTTTAGTTCAGCAGTGTTCTTCACGTAAAATTAGTCTGTGAGATGTTCCCTGAATAAAGGATTCTTCCTTTGGAGAATCTATTTGCATGTTGGCCTATTCAGTGATAGTTGCTCAGTTATGTCTGACTCTGCCACCCTAGGGACTGTAGCCTACCAGGCTCTTTGGCCATGGAATTCTCCAGGCAAGGATACTGGAGTGGGTAGCCATTCCCTTCTCCAGTGTTTCTTCCTGACCCAGGAATAGAACCTGGGTCTCCTGAATTGCTGGCAGATTCTTTACCATCTGAGCCACCATGGAAACCTATTTAAGTTCCTGAAAATTTTTCCAGCAGGGGATTTAAGCTTAACCCAGCAACTCCTTAAACTCAATAATGGAAGTCTTATTTCCAAAAATATTAACATCTCATACAATTAATATCCATAATATCCAGGATATTTTCATCCATAAATTACCTTGGAAAGAGACACTGGCTCTAGCAGTTCATTTTTCTTTGTCTTTGCATCTGACACTAGAGTTTATCAATAAGCACACACGAGTCCTTTGAGGAGTCTCTGCATTAATCTATCATGTTAGGGGCTCTTAAACCACAGTATATAAAGCACTATTTGAGAAGTTAGTAACAATGCATATTGCTGGGCATCACACCACATCTATGAATTCAGTATCTCCTGAAATAGTACAGTAAAGAATCACTCTACAGGTGATTATGTTATAGGCAATCTTCAGTTCACAGCATGAGGAACACTACTTTCTGTAACATTTCAGTGAAAAGTACTTCCTGATGGCTTCTATTCTTTATCATTGGAAGAATCTAGAAATCATAGTCACAATAATATATCCCCCTGGGCTCAATCATTCATCATCTCCGAAAAGTTGTAGATGAAACAAGTTCACAGACAACTTGTGAACATGAACCTAAAACCTCTGAATAAAACTTGATCTCGACTTCAGGAAGATACTATATTAAAATGTGAATATGGCTTTGGTTGTAACCATGGGGTCAATGGGCTTCCCCAGCGGATCAGCGGTAAAGAACCCACCTGTAATGCAGGCCACAGGAGACACGAGTTAGATCTCTGGGTTGGGAAGATCCCCTGGAGGAGGGCATGGCAACCCACTCCAGTATTCCTGCCTGGAGACTCCTAGGGACAGAGGAGCCTGGTGGGCTACAGTCCATAAGGTTGCAGAGTCAGACACGACTGCAGCGACTTAGCAGAAGCAGCAATATCCAGTTAAAGGCTGACACACACTAAAGGGAGCAGTCTCTCAGATGTCTCTCTCACTCCTATTAACTGTCTGCAGCTTATTCATTTCTCACCATAAACTGAGATATCAAGGTTAAAGGAGTAGGTTAGAAACTTAATTCATCCAATCTTATGACTTATTACAACTAAAGGATTCTGATTATAGGAAGCCCAAAATGAATAGCTAAAATGTTATTTTTAGACTATACGTGAATTTCATTTGCTTTCATTAACACAAATAATGAAATATCAGCTGTCAGAAATTTCAAAGACAGCAGAACATGATAGAAACAAAAATTACTCAGGTCACTACCTTCTGAAACATTTTTTTCTTTGTTAGAATTCTTCAGGTAATATATGAAGAGAACAATACTGCATTTATTCACAATAAATACTGTACATTTTTTCTTACAGGAAAAAGGTGAGTTGTGGTGACAATTTTTTGTTGTAAACAAGCAAACTTTGCCCCAAGCGACTAGCTATATTTGGTCTTAGAAAAACCTTACAGCTGATTTGCAAGATTTGGGAGAATTCACTTTTGTCTTTATAGCCCCAAATGTACAGATAATTTGTTAGTAAATAGCTTGCAAGGATCACAGTCTTGCAGCTGGAATATTCACTTATTTTGATAACCAGGATTATGACCTCTTCGCAATTGGGGAGTGATGATATATGGAGTTGTGCTTATTCTTCCATGTCTCCATAAAACTGGCATCCTGACATATATTTGCATGAGCTCCATATAATACAATATGAATTCCAAAGGGCTTCAAATTTACAATCCTACAGATTTATATGTTTGTTTTATTCCTCTTGCTACACAGTTGTGTTGACTTCGTATATAGAGCATAGTGACATCTAACAATATAGAGTTTAAAAATTTGTACATACCTTCTCAATTTCACATTCTCATTATTTACATAAATTTATATCTTATTTAATATGTAACTTCCATTTACATTTCCACATTAAGAGTTAGACTTTAAAATGTTATGAAACTCTGATGTGATAGTCACTCAACAATGCAGAGTATACTTATATTAACACATTCTTACAGAGTTTATGGATTGACCTTTTTGCTTTACTGTAGTACTGGACTGTCTCAAAGGTGGCTGCATTTCTTAGAATTCCAAAACACTCATCTCTGGAAAATACACATGCTGCTTCACCGAAGAGTCACTAATCAGAGCTTGAGTATGTTCCTTTTGTGTTCCAATTTCAAATCCTCACCCCCATTCCAGCTGTTTCTCAGGATCTGTCCTCTAGGACCACCAAAAGCAAAACTAAAGCTGTTCAAACTTGGAAGTGAGGAAAGAAAAAATGAAGCTGGGCTGAATTTAATTTTATCTACTTAGAGTACATTTCCAATAGTGGAATTATATTTACAAGTATCATTTTTTTTTTCAGGTTTGGGTCATTCATTCAGTCTCTCAAAAGGACTTGCTTTGTAGATCCAGAACACTTGTAATTTTCCAACTAGGTTCCTGGCTTGCTTAGCTAATACTGTGGGCCCCAGTGTGCAGTCCACACCTGAAAAGGGGGAGTTTTTAACGTCGTGGTTTATTAACCAGGTACTTTCCATTCACTCAGTTAACAATTAGAAAAGAGAAAGAAAAAAAGAGAGAGAGAGAGAGAAACCCTCCTACTTGTTTTTTTACTCCAAATATGGAGATGGAAACTATTAAACAAATAAGAAGGAGGGAAACTCCCGCATATTTCACCTTGACCTGGCTGGAATGCTCTGAAGCCTGTAAGAGGTGGTGCTCTATATAAAAAAAAAAAAAAAAAAAAAATCGGGCTGCTAGTGGAAAAAAGAGAGGTCAGACTTTACCACGGGGAACCTCTCCTGCCCCTAGAGGAAAAAGAGAACCATCAGCCTGTCTCACATTGGAAACAGCGCCTTGTTTTCAATCGGGGGGACTGGGTTCCCTCCCTCGGCCTAACGTCGTAGTAATGCGACCCAAAGAGGCGAGCGGCTTTCCCGACAGTTGCCGTGCATAACACCGCCTCCCGGCTTGTACCTAAATTTCTGAGCTGTAAACGCGCAGAAAGGCCCTCCCACCTCCTCTCCTTAGCCTCACTCTTCTGCTTCGCCGCCCTTTGTAACTTCTTTGTTCCGTTTATTCGGAAGGTGACGCTTAAGGTCAAAAGATCCATTGTGACTAGCAAAAGCCCAGAGCCACCACAAGACTCTGGGTCTTAGGGCTGTCCAGCTCAGGGCTGAGGCTCCAAGCAGAGAAGGAGCCGTGAGAAATTTCAGCCGCAACTCAGGGTGCAGCCCCTGCGGACCGGCCCAACTCTCCAAGAGTTGGGAAGACGCTTGGCAATCTTGCGGTGGGGCAAAGGGTGAGCTACTAATTCTGCAAGCAAAACGGGCAGCGCGCACCATCGGAACAGAGGGTGTTGGGGGCAGGGAGAGGCCTCTAGACTCCACTTAGTCTGTGGTAGCGGCCGAGCAGTAAGTATCTCCCAACAAAGGGGCGCGCAGCGTCGGGGTCAGAGGCTGGGACTTTCGCGCAGCGCCACTCTTGCTGAGCGTGTCTCCGCGCTTGCTAGGCGAGCACTGGGTGCAAGGATTCCGGGAGGAGGGGGAAAGAGAACCGGCTGTGGGATTCCTGCTGCGCGGCTACGCATCAGGAGCTCTTGTGAACGATGGGAATGGCAAGTATCAGAGCCAAGGGGGAGAAAAAGAGCTGGAGTGAGCAAAACAAAGAGCGAGTGTGGGCCGTGGTGACTTCATGCCTCACCAATGTCCCGCCCACGCTGCTCCGAGCTGTTGCTGCCGCCGGAGCCGCTGCCGCCGCGCCTGCGGGCGGCCGGGGCAAGGAGCTCTGTAGCGTGGGGCGGTTTCCTAGCAACTCGCCGCCCTAACGCTCCTTGCAATCCACACTTTGGAAGCCCCAACCCCCCTCACCCCAGACGGGGGCCGGGGCATGATCATTCCTCCCCCTCCCCTCGCCAGCTTCGCCTCGCCGGAGTGCACCCCAGAGCGCGACAGCTGTCCGGGCTCTGGACCGCGGCACGCCTGAGCCGCACACTGGGGCCAAGAGAACCAGGGCACGAAGCTCCCGCCCCGTGAAACCAGGCTCCTGCGCCCCCGCGGAACCTCCCCTCCTGAGCTCTCGGTCGGTCGTGCGCTTCACTTCGGGTCAAGCAGGGAGCTGCGATGCCTAGCACTGTGTCCGCCGACGCCGGCGGGGGCTTCTAGAGCGCTCAGGGGCCGCCTCCTCTGGTTGCTGGCACCTCAAGCTTCCTCCCTCGCTAACCAGGACGCTGTCGTTTCGACTTTGCCCGCTGCTCAGCTGACGAGGCTGCAAAGCTGCAACTAACTGAAGTTGGCCTCCCTACCCACCTGTGGAAGAAGCTCGAGCTGATTGATGCGCCATCGACTTTTTTCCCCTTCGGCCTCGCCAACGTCCCCTCCCACAGATGCAGCATCACCCACTGAATGTACATTAGGCTGGTTTTTCCCCCAGCTTCGGGCTTTGTTTGGGTTTGATTGTGTTTGGCTCTTCGCTAAGCTGATTTATGCAGCAGAAGCCCCATCGGCTGGGGAGAGACAAAAGCTCTTTTCTTTGTCCCAGAGCGGGCTGCGGAGCCTTTGCTCGCGTCGCCGCCTCGGGCCATTGGCCGTCAGAGGAGGTGCTTCTCGCGGAGCTCTCGGGACCCGCAAGATTGCCGAGCTGGGAGGGCCGCCTGGGCCCTGAGATGCCGAGCTGTGACCAGGCCGGCGTACCTGCAACGTTTGCTCCGAGCCGCGGGGTCCGCCTGCTGGGCCTGCTGGAAACGTCCTAGCAACACTTGGCACTTCGCGCCGCGGAGCGCGAGCGCGCATCCGGTTAGCAGCCAGGCGGCGGGCGCGGTGTGGTGCGGGCTGCTTTGCATTATGTGCCGCTCGGCCCTGGTTTTTTTTACTACCACATTAGTCTGCCTGCAAAACTGCAGGCCAGGTCCTGCCCCATTCCTCCGGGCGGCCTGGATGTTTTCAGTTGTTCTTGGACTGGGCCAAAGTGGTAAGTTGTTTTGTTTTCTTTTGTTTTCTTCCTTTTCTCAAAGGTCTTGGGCTGTCAAGAAGAGGCTAGGTAAGTGGCCGGGTGACAGCCTCCAACTGCGGAGAACTTAAGAAGGGCGGGTGTGTGTGGCAGTATTCTCCATCGCAGGCAGCCCAAGGGAGGCCAGGTGTCAAGCAAGTATTTCCTCCCTGGAGTGACAGCAGTAACTACCTGTATCAGGAGACATTATGTGTTGCTCAAGGAGGCAGTAACAGAATGAAAGTTTGGAAAGGTGGTGGATATTTACAGAAGCCAGTTTAGGTGTTCCGCTTCATCTTTGAAGGTGTCCTCCTTGAAGGCATCCTTGAAGATGCCCCCATGTTTCTAGCATTTGGGGTCCATTACCCACTAGCTTGCATTTGATTCAAGCCTGAGAATCAACTGGTATAATGAGAGTGATGGTCCTGTTTTTGAGTCCCTGAAGGAAAAGGATAGCAGCACACGTTTATGCTACCTTAGTGCTTATCCTGAATTAACTGAACACATATGAAGAATATTCCTTCTTTAAGTCACTGTTTTCTCAGCTCAAAAAACAGCTGCCAGCAAGTCATCCCTCAGTGAGATCAATGCCTGAGACTGAGACCCTGAGACAGAAGCCTAGAGCAAGACTGCCAGCTTTCATTCCAGGCAAGCCACTTTTGTCAGAATGACCTGATTTGGAGAGGATACTTCTTTATCATCTTCATTTTATAAATCACAAAGAAAAGCTCAAGTCAAATAGTGTATGAAAAGCTGTTTTGGCATCTGAATTATATGCAAATTTAAGGTGGTAGTACTGGATTGTTAACAAACAGTAAGACAAAGTAAGTAATAGTAATAATCATGAATTTAGGATGAGTTCTTACTGGCATTAAATATAAGGCAAAGATTTATTTTTACCAATGCAGTGATTATTGCCATACTTTTTAGAAAATGTTACTTTATCTGTGTTTGGTCATTGAACCTTTGAATTCCATTAGAGCCTTTCTCTCACCTCTCCTGTTAAGGAGACTTGTAATTGTTTTGTAGACTAAACTGTTCCTCTATGCTTTGAATAGTCAAATTTCTATATGATTAAATAGAAATTAAAACCAAGTCATAACCATATAAATAAGAGTCTATAATGGAAAAATGCTATCAATTGGTTGCATATATAGCTGTCTGACATTTGTTTCAAAAGATTTACCCAGTTATGTGAAATTAGAGCAATTAGAATTAATTTTTAACTTGTGACTGTTTTTTTGGCTTGTAAGTTAATTTTAAATAAGTGATACTTAAGGCAAAGGGAAATGTAACATCATTAATTGTCTCAAGTGAAATACTTGTTTGTTGCAAATTTTATGGATTTTGTAAATACACACACACATATACATTAGTAAAACGATCAAAACTTGTGTCAACAAAGTATATTTTGTCCCCAGTAGGTAGATAAAAGAAAAAGCCATACATGCCCCCAGATTCTGCTAATAATAGTTTTTTTTTTTTAATATTCATTGTGTTAGTTAAGATTAGTCAGGTTCTCCTCTAATAGCTGTATTTCCATCCAGTGACTGTAGCTGATTTGAAGCAAATATTATGAATGGGCTCCCTTGCACCTGCAGTTGTGAAAAGGGAATGCTTATCTGAAATCAGAACAAGGCATCCTTTTCCCGGTCTCTGTCAATATACAAAGGTTTCTGATGTATACTGGTTTGCACTACAGTTAAAAACATGCAAAAAATTTAAATTATAGCCAGGACAAGTCAGAAAATTAGAGATCAGCGTAAACTGTTGTACTTTTGTGATATAGCTACAAGTCTCAAATTATATGTCTTCACAGTACAAATTAGATGCTTAAAGCAGAATAGAAATTTAGGTATCAGTTACAAAGGAAATCTTGTTCCCTTGCTTGGTAGTTTACACCAAGGAAATGTTGAGGGCAATAAAGCTAAACAACAACAACAACAAAAACCATAAACTGCACAACTCTGGGTTTAATTTTCGAAGTAGAATTTACAAGTCCCAAATATAATGAATATATAGTGAGCAAGGGGGAATGTTATTAGTAAAATCTGAACATTAGTCTGATCTAGAAAAAAAAATTATTTGAGTTTGTTTTTCAGCTTTCATTGGTGGAAATTACCGACAATCAGAGAAACAATAACACCATAAAATGGTTAATGAGTAACTGGAAAACACTAAAGAATACCTAATGGTTAATATTTGCAGAGCTAATGTAGCAACACTGCTGTTTCTACACTTGTTAGCTTCGAAAGGCTAAAAATCACTTTAACCTAAATTGTCATATAACAATACGAGTGAAAAATTTCAGAAATTACAATTTCTTTTTAAAAAGTGGCAGCTATTACAATGAAATTTCATCTTCTGTGCATAATCAACTATTTTACATAAAAATCAACTGGATTACCATTGTTTTGTAAATGTAGTATTATTTTTACCTCAGAACATATTTTATAGAATAAATCTTTTCAGAATTCTTTATGCTTACCTAAAGTGAAAGGATATTTAAAAGAACCGATGCTTCATTTTTTAAAATCCAGTTTTCCAGTTATTTACACAATAAGCATGCAAAGTGCTTCTGTCTTAAAGTAACTGAGATACTTTTTGATAAAAAAGCTTATGCTGTATATGAAAAGGGCTTCCCAAGTAGCTCAGTAGGTAAAGAATCCACCTGCAATGCAGGAGATATAGGCAGACATGAATTCTATCCCTGGGTCAGGAAGACCTGGAGGAGGGCATAGCAACCCACTCCAGTATTCTTGCCTGGAGAATCCCATGGACAGAGGAACCTGGTGGGCTACAGTCCATAGGGTTGCAAAGAGTCGGACACAACTGAAGTGACTGAGCATGTACAAACACATGTATATGAAAAGGCAATGTTTGTGCTGTATATTTTCAAATCATATAAGTAGCTGTTATGATTTGGATAATACCAGAAAATTTATGAGCCCCCAAACTGTTCACCTGTTATCAAATTATCAGAAATTTCACCATTTAATGGATTTCTTTGGATTAAGCATGGTATTGACACTCTTTTTCTTCTAATTTTTAACTTTATGTCATGGAAATTTTCAAACAAGCACAAAAAGAAAGAAAGGTGTAAGGAATCACCATAGGTCCATAACTCAGCTTCATCAACTATCAACTCAAGCCAAACTTCTTTTATGTCTTCCACCCACTCATTTTCTTTTCCCAACAAGACTCTTTTGAAGCAAATATCTCATATCATTTTGTCCTAAAATGTTTCAGTAAATCAAAATACTAATAGAGGAGAAGCACACAGTTAATCACCATAACATGAGTATTTTTGGCTGAGGTTTAGGGCCACAAGAACACCCACTATCTTTAAAGAATGTAGAAGTGAGGGAGGCAAGCAAAGACAAAGACAGTTTTAAGCATTTATTTTGCAGTGGTTCTATTATATAGCTCCACTAAAAATATTTGTTAAAATATCCATGTATATGAAAAAAAATGTAATTACTTTATTATAATTGAATCACAGCAGGTATACCTTGTTTGAGTTTCAGTTTTAAAGATTGTTCCCCCTGTCTCTTGAATTGTCATTTTTCTCCTCTAGATCATTTATAGCATATGCATATCCATACATGCTGTAATAACTCTCATCTTTTATTCTCAGTCTCCTTCATAGAAAAAATTCTTGAAAAAGTTGTCCATATTTGCTATCTCCAATTCTCCTCACCTTCTCTTTTAAACCACTGCATTTAGGCTTTCTTTATCATCTCTGACGTTATGCCACTCTGTTATGATTACAGTGACCTTCCTATTGTCAGATCTGATGATCAGTTCATCGTTTTCATTTTTCTTGACCTGTCATTGGTCAGCAAGTTGATACTATTGATCACTCCCACCTTTGAGGCACTCTCCTTGACTTCCTGGACCCACATTCTCTTGGTTTAAGCTCCTTATCCATTCCTGATGTTGGTTCTTTCTCATGTTCCAGCCTCCAAATACAGGAGTGGCCCAGGATTCAGCCCTCAAATGTTATTTTCTAGATATATACTGGGTCTTAGGTGGAGCGATCCAGTCTTGGGTCTTAAATATCATTTCTATGCTGACAGCTCCAGTCCTGCCCTCTGATCAAATCTCCAAAGGGTCTAGCAAACTGCCTATTCAACACCTCCCCTGTAGGTCTGGGGCTTCCCTTGTGCTCAGCTGGTAAAGAATCTGCCTGCAATGCGGGAGACCCGGGTTTGATTCCTGGATTGGGAAGATCCCCTGGAGAAGGGAATGGCTACCCACTCCAGTATTCTGGTCTGGAGAATCCCAAGGACTATGTAGTCCATGGGGTCACAAAGAGTTGGACATGACTGAGCAACTTTCACTTCACTTCACTCTAGGTCTAAAGATAACCTTAAGATATTCAAAACTAAACTTCCCATATTCTCCTTCAAGTTTGCTCCTTTCACACTCTTCTTCATCTCAGTAAATAATGTCAGTCTCCCAGTAGTTCAGGATAACACTTTGGCAGTGCCCTTGATTTCTCTAACACCTTCACTGTTGATGCCTGAGTTGGGTTGATTTCTCTGTTTCTCCCACATTCAACAGTCAGTTCACCACTTCAACTGCCTAAAAAGCTGACTTTGCGGTCTTTTTTTTTTTTTTTTTGTCCATTCAGAGTTGATAAAAGTTGAATTAATACTGTAAATTTTTTTTTAATATAGGATATCTTCAAATGGTAGAACCATATATAACACTCTATAAAGAGAAAGAGGACTGACCAGGTAGAAAGAGTTCTTAGCATATTACCTGCTGATAATTTTTTTAAGTGTATTTTTAAAGGTATGTTTAAGTCTTAAAGATACATTATTTATTCATGAATATATATATATATATATATATGTACTAAGCTAATTAAATCTTGATTGGACTGAAAACATAACTAGTTAATAACAATAAAACAAGGGAAGTAAGAAGATATAGTTTAGCAGAGAAAGGGACATTGTTAAATAGGATTTAATATAGACAATTAATAAGATAATCAGTTTCCACTCCAATTTGATATTTTTATGAGATGTAAAAGTATATGGTATATATGATATAGCAATATTATATTGCCTTTTCAGTTTTCCTGTACTCCATGTTGAATGATCCTTCCTTGAATCAAACAAAGTATTTGAGATAATCTGGTTTGTGTTTAACAGTTTAGAGCCTTTTATGTCCCACCTGTTAAATTTCATTTATCCAGGTATAGTTTATGTTAAATTTCTTACTTTGTTCACCATGCCCTTCCCCAGGGCCATTCTGTTGACCACTAGATGGATGTCAGAGGGTATAGTTTTTATCTAAAGTTCTTTAAACTTTAATAAATGGGGCCAGGTATGCAGAGACAATCCAGTTTTCTTTAAAAAAGTAATAAACTATTTGCCTTGTGATACAGTCTTTCTCTTGTTTGTACTTATTAAGAAAAGATGCTCAAAGCATCCTCCTTGAAAGTGCCTCTTGTATAGCATTCTCCATTATTTACACGACATCTTTTCACAGGTTTGATAGGTCTCAGTGAGGAACTTACATAAAAAAAAATATATTTTTTATGTTATTGAATCTTACCTTACCAAAATGACACAAGGAAATAGTCTTTTTAATATGTTCATTGAATGACCTGAAAACAGTCATAACCAATCCTGTATTGTTTATGCTCAGCCCTCCTTTGTCCTCAAAACTCTAGTCCCTGATGCAGCCCAAGTCTATACATTTAGAGTTTTGCCAGCGTGAGGACTGTGAGGCCCTAAGTATCTTCTCCAGTTCTTTATGAAATATATTCTGTAAGCTATTTATTGATTGTAAAAGAAGCTATAGAAAAAATAATATTTTATACTTATGCATATTGCATTTTATTAAACTGAATAATTAGTGAGCTTCATAAGTAGGTGATCTAATTGTTAACCTCTAAAAATGTAACTTTTCCATTTGTATCCAAAAGATGTCATGTTAAGTATGGCTTCTATATGTAGTGGAAAGCAAGTGCAATGCTTATGTAATTTCACGAACAACTGGGTACTCTGTGTACCATGCACTGATATAAACGATTTAAATGACATTAATTTAATCTTCATAATAACACTGTGAGAGAGGTAGATTTGTTATTCCTGTTAAAGAAATGAGAAAACTGCTGAAACAAAGAAGAGATAAGTAACTCATTCAAAATCACCTAGCTAGTAAGAAGAAAAGATGGGATTTGAACTCAGTTATGCTGCCTCATAATTCATTTTTAAGAAGCTTCTAGATGTTGCTTAAAGTTATACATTCAGTGTGACTATCAGATAGAGGGCCTTTGTAAGGAGGCCCATGGCATATTTGGAAAAAGGTCTTTGATTCATCCCTTCTCAACTGTTGGTGTGCAAAGGGAATTGTGGTGGAAATCTGGGTGTTTTAGGGTTGTCCAGAAGGCAAGGAAGCAACGGCCACAGGTGAGGGCACATGGGAGAGCACAGAAGCCTAGAAAGAGAGACTGGGACTCCTTCCGTGGAGCCCACTGGATGCCCTATAATGCTGTTGCCCTCACAAAATAACTGAAGAGAGGAGGATCAAGACTGGCGAATCGGGGTGTGGTCAAAATATGCTTCCAGTGGAAGCCCTCGAATACTCCCAGCTCAACCCTAAATGCTTCTCACTGTTTTCGTATGGGAGTAAGAAACGGAAAAAACAAGTGGCCTTATGAGAGTAATCTGGAATGACACTCTGCCTCCCAAAGGATTACCAATGTGTTAAAGATGTGTATGACTTGTTATGAGACAGAAAGGAAAAGGGAAAGTTCGGTCAAAGAGTTCAAAGAAACAAAATCATGATACAAGGCATCACATAATTGATCAACATAGGGCTCATCACATTCCTAGCCACTTGGAGCCACTCTGTTATAGAGCTTCATACTCTATATTGTTTACAATATTCATATTATTTTTTCCTCCCTGAATTTTTACAAAGTAGGTGTCCCTTCAGTTGTTAAATACTTGCAGTGATTAGTCAACAGCCAATAGTCTAACAATATTGGTCATTTAGAGCATGGCATTTCTGGTGTATGCCAGGCTCAAGGCATCTACTGCTATACTTTCTTCAGGCAGAAATTTTTGCTGTTTGTGTGTGTGTGTGTGTGTGTGTGTGTGTGTGTGTGTATTTGAGTGTTTTCAGTTTTATAACTATTTGACAATCAACATTTAGTTCACATCTATGTTGACTGCCTACAGATTTCTGAAACCGGTGACAGGTATATAGGTAATCAACATGTAGAGCTTGTTTAGTGAATCTTCACCCTTGTTTTCTGGACAACCACATATGGACATGGTATGGGACACCCCTTATTTTTTTGATTCAGTCAGCTTTGTTAAATCTGGTATCAGTGCAGATGTCTAGAGTTCCCACCTCCTTCATGGCAAATTTCCAGATATCTTTGAATGTCCAAAGGTCATGCTTCTTTTAAAGCCTACTCCATATATGCAGAGGATGCTGATGGTTTATTTTCTGGTCACCAGCCCACCGATGGCAAGAACTGCCCTCTTGCTCACCAGTCTTTTCCATGGGAGTCATCCAAAAAGAGCAAGATACTGTGACTCTTCAGGCAGAAGTTTAATGCTGAGACATCAAAAGCTCTATCTAAGCATTAAGAATACAATGGTGCTTACATTCTAATTGAAGAGGACAAATACATGTCATATCATGCAAATATATGCATGATATACTAACATAATCACAACTTATAATATAGGATATATATCATACATACATGTATATGTGTATATATGTGTGTGTGTGTGTATGGTAAAATGAAGAAAAAGCAGAGTGAAGAAAGTGTTCTGAGGATAACTGGAAAGACTATTATTTACAAGACAAAGTAGGCCATTCTAATAAGGGAACATTAGATTTCTTAAATGTTTTTCTTTCTATGGTAAACTTAATACAATCTTTCTTATAGTTTAGCTCCTTCTTAAAAATGGGAGGCAAAAAGATATGCTAGGATTTCTAAGCTGTTGACAGTAATAGGAATTTTTCTCTTTTGCTATTAAAGGGGATCAACCTTTCACTTATGGCTAGGAAGGAAAGAGTTCAAAGGTCGTGAGGGGTGGCGAGATGATAAATAAGTGGGTGATTTTAAGATGACTAAAGGAAAATGGAGGGTTTTGGTTTTTAGCATCAATTCTTTGTTCATAATGGCTTATCAAATCTATCCCCTCCTTTTAATACAGTGCCACTAGGGTAGAGATAGCCTGAAATAGCCTTCATTCCAGGAGGCAAATCTTTTGGCAAATTCTATGCGTGTCCTAACCAGTCTCCATTATTTCAAACCTTTGTCCACATTTTATCTCCCTACTCAGAACCTTCCGTAGCTTCCATTGTCTTCAGGCTCCTCTGTATGGTATGCAAAGCTCTTCCAGAACATCCCATGCCTAACATTGTGGCTCTATGTTCACACCCTGTCTCATCAACCTGTGACCTCCTTGAGAGGAGAAATTGTTCCTGTTGATTCTGTGTTTTCAATGCCTGGCACGCAACAGGCCCTAATAAATTATTTTAAGTAAATGACTCAATGAATGAGGTGAGGATAATAGTGATCAGTTTTAAATTGGGTAGGTAAGCAAATAAGCTGTATTTAGTGCTAATTCTCACTAGAATTTGATTTTTAAGAAATACACTTTTCTTTTCAAAGTGAGTTCTACTATGAAAGGTTTAACATTATAAAAGATGTTTGTTTATGCATTCCCAGTCCACTCTGAAAAGCAGTCTCTTGACTTCATAGGCAAATCTTTAGAAAAGATCAAAACAGAGACTTGGTACTTTTTAATGTACTTTTTACAAACCTGTTTTGTTTTTCAGCTTTCTGTGATTATTTTCATTGTTTTTAATTAAATATGAAAAGTAACCCTCATCTCTTATCCTCAATGTATACTTTTAAATTGATAACTGTTTAGATGATAGAAACTGAAATTTGTAGTCATTTTAACCAAATACTAAAAAAAATGTAATAAAAAGACCAGCTATTCTAATAAATTTAATCATTATTCATCCAGATTTTCTTCAAGCATCTATAACTTATAGTTAATATTTACAAAGTATATTCTGTATGCAAGACACACTCCTATATATATATGGTATGAAAATATATTCTTTAATGCCCATAACCCTCTGAGGTATATACTCTGATAATTGCCATTTTATAGGTAAGCAAACTAATGAGTTGCTGAATAACTTGTTCAAAATCTCTCACTTAATAAGTAATAGAGCCAGAATTCAGACCTGCGTGCATTTGACTCTGCACTCTAAATCATCACTACAGACTATCTTCCAGGAGTAAGAAGAAGCTGTATCATGGGCCTTTGGGGCCCTGCTCTGGCCCTCTCCACACCCAAGGAATCCATGGGGCATGCCTGTCCAAAGTCTTCAGTTCCCTTCTAGATTATCTTTAGAATTCTCTGCCCAAACAGCCCCAAACTACTTTCTTTAGACAGTGCCACCCATAAGCCAATCCCTAGGAGAGGGGAAATAAATAGAGCTTGGACATGCAGGCTGGAGTATCCATGCAGGTAAGTGATAGGCTATTTGTAATGCAGAATAAAGCTAGCAGTGAGAGAAAAGAGGGGCAGATGGAGGGCTGGAGGAATAGCACACTGCCAAGTTCCCAACCAGAAATCTTAAAGAGTTCAAAATTCTAAATTGAGACCTAGCCTTCTACTAGGTCATTATCAGTGCATGTTTATCAATGTAGGAAAACAGAACTTATTTTACTTAACAGTTTCTTAGCCTGGGTTTACTGTTAAATATTTAATCCTGTTATGCCTGCCATTATTTGTACTCTGGTTCCTGGCCCTAAAATAAGTTAAGGACAGGTCTGCCTAGTATATTAAATATTACTGGGATGAGGATGACAGACAATGAATACACCATACATCACTCAATAAAGAGAACTACTTTATGTCAAAGTAGCTTTGGTAAAATTCTTAAAATATGTACAGATTACACTGACTTTTCTTGCAATTAGTGTCACAGAGGCTAGTGTATGTATTTTTAATTTAGTTTTACTTTTTATTTCCCCTTATTAATTTAAAACATATTATAGAAAAGAACATTTTACTGACATGAATTAGCCAATTTGGCTGAATTATTCAGCTGGCATATATTTAATATCTATAAGTGAATTAATGTGCACAAAAAATGCTGCCATGTTGCCTTCATGGGCTAGAAGTGCTAGTTTTCAATTTAAAATCAGTTTTAATGTGACTTTCTGTTTTGACAGAAAGTAAGTTAGTATAATTTACATATCAAAGGAAAATGTAATAAAAGTCAAAATGGTTTCCACTGGGATTTTATAATTTAATTAAATACTGTTCTACCTTCACCATAAGGACCGAAGATCCATCCTGGTGCTGCTGCTGCTGTGCGTGTTCAGCTCTTTGGGAGCCCATGGACCGCAGCCTGCAGGCTCCTCTGTCCATGGGATTCTCCAGAAAAGAGTACTAGAGTGCATTGCCATCCCCTCCTCCAGATCTTCCCCACCCAGGGATTGAACCCCGGTTTCCTGCACTGCAGGCAGATTCTTTACCACTAAGCCACCAGGAAGCCCAAATTCTTGGTAGGAAACTACTAACATTAAACAAAAACATATCAAAATGATCTTCTCTGACATTTTAGAAGATTCCCAACTGAAATTAGTTCAGGAAATAAGAATAAGATCATTAAATTAAAATTGCAGTGTTAAAATATAATGGTCTTATTGGATATATACTCTTAAGATGATTCTAAAAGACACTTTTGTTTTGAATATTATTATTCAAAGTACTAGCAGTTCATATTTTAAAATAGCACACAAAGTCTCAAAAAGTGGTCTTTCATGCTGACCTTATCAATGAGCCAAATATCATTACTAATGTTGTTTTGGAGACAGTTGTTACTCTCTTTCCTAGGTGTTTTTGTTGATGCTTCATTTCAATCTACATATACTGTTACATTTCTCAGAGTCAGTTGCCATTCCAGATCAGCAGTGGTACATTTTGATTATTCTAGAGAACTGCCCCAATAATCACACCCTCCACGTGGTATAGAATGAGGAACCAGAACAGTGACCAAAGGCTACTTCAAACTATAGTCCATGGGAGAGACTGAATTTGGAAGGGCTGAAAATGGGAAAGGCTGGCAATGAAGACAGAAGAACAGAAGACTAGAAATATGTCAGCCCTGAAGAAATGTGCCAAATACGTATTAGATATGTGAGGTGTGCAGCGGCTTTTGGTCAGGAATGTTTTGATGTTTTGGACTCAGCCTCCTTTTAAGATCGAAAGAGTTAACATACTGATAGTAAAATATACCCACAGTCAAGGTACTGTTGTTCCAAATATATATGTGCTAACAGGGTTCTATCCTTAGAATTGAACCACAAACATTTTCCAAGGCAGGAGTATTTTTCCTGATTTCAATGGGGGCCCATATATTCAGCATAATTTCCTAGTAACTGTTGCAGGTACTAGGTAGGGAAAAGAGCTTCATCCTTACACAATGAGGGATGACCATCATGCTCTGAAGGAACTTCAAAATATTATGAGTTTGAACAAAGAAAATATTAAAAATTCAAAATTCTACAGGATCTTAAGGAGGTCCTTAAAAAGTGCCAGACTAGAGAATGTCTTTTTTAATCACCTACTCAAGTCAGACTTGGAGGTCAGGCTGGCTACACCTAATGGTATAAGGTATTCACTGATTGCAGTAGAACAAAGAATACAGGAGAGTTTTGGGGTGTGTGGAAATTGCTGTAGAATTGGCTGTTCTAGTTGAAAACAAAGAACTCATTGTAGCAGAACTGAATTATTGGCAGAAAAGAGACCTAGCTGGTCTCTTTCTTAATATAAGGCATACCTCCCAAGGTATCACTCTATTATTGTCTTTCGTGCATTTGGTTTTGATTTATATGGTGAACTGAGGACAAGTGAACCATAATTTGCCAAAGAAAACCCTCTAGAAATGATACATGAGGCTCAAGTTCCAAGAGAATTTATCTGGAAGATGATAACACTGAAAAATACACTCAAGAAGGGAGTCAGTTTCAGGCATCCTGAACTTTGGTTTAAAATGTCCCTTTCAATGAGTGTTTCATCCACCACTATCTGGAACCAGAGCCCTAAGGTGAAGCTTAATGTGTATAATTACAGTGCCCAACCCCTGAGGTTGGTAATGGAAACACAAGGACTAAATATTATTGGTACCAGTATTTAGTCAGAGGATATGGCTTGTTTGATGCTCTTGAAGACCTGAAGACTACACCAGCCACCAGATGCTTGGTGTCATCTAATGGAACTAAGATGGGGTGTTAGAAGGGGTTAGGCATCCTGAGTATGTACCTGTGCCCCACTTAGACCGCATAGCACAGATGCAAAATAAAGCCCAGGGCCCCCTGTTAGGGAGGACACGTTGCTGACCCTTGGCTGCCTGGAGGTCAGCAGAGCGCTGATGCCTGAGATCATTGTTCTTGGAGAGCACGGCTGCAGGATAGATTATCTGATGGTACACTTGTTGGGGTAGAAACCAACTTATAGGCATTTTTAGAAATCACATGTCAGGGATTTGGGGACAAATTTTCCCTCTTAGAAATGTGTTTGATTTTGAAGTTAAAAAAAAAAGGACAAGTGTTGTTTATGACTGAATTATTTGGTGGTGCAGAAATGTTTGGTCAGTTAGACCTATAATTGGATATTACACCCTGCTTTCTCACAGGGCAGACTTCTCAAATACTACCCAGATGACATGGGTTTCTTTCTCTTACATTGGGCACCTATAAATTTCTTTGGGTTTAACTTTTTAAACACAAAAGACCATGTACAGAACTTGGATTTTCTTGGCCCTTCAACTAAATTACATACAGGTATACCTTGGAGATATTTCAAGTTTGATTTCAGACCACTTCAAAAGCAAGTCACAAATTTTTGGCTTTCCCAGTGCATATAAAAGTTATACTTACACTATTCTATAGACCATTAAGTCTATTGTCAAAAATAATGTACATACATTAATTTAAAATACTTTATTGCTAAAAAATGCTAAGTATTATCTGAGCCTTCAGTGAATCATCATATTTTTGCTGCATGGGGTCTTGCCTGGATGCTGATGTCTGCTGACTGATCAGGGTGGTAGTCACTAAAGGTTGGAGTGGTTTTAGCAGTTTCTTAAAATAAGACAGCAGTGAAGTTTGCTGCATCAACTGACTCTTCATTTCATGAAGGATTTCGCTGTAGCATGCAATGCTCTTTGATAGATACAGCAGTATTTCTTTCAAAACTGGAATCCAATCCTGTCAAACCCTGCCGCTACTTTATCAACTAAGTTTATGTAATATTCTATGTCCCTTGTTGTCATTTCAAAAATTTTCACGGCATCTTCACCAGGAATAGATTTCATCTCAAGAAACCACTTTCTTTGGTCATCTGTAAGAAGCAACTCTTCATCTGTTAAAGGTTTTTATCATGAGATTATAGCAATTCAGTAACACCTTCAGGTTCTACTTTTAATTCTAGTTCTCTTGTTATTTCCACCATATCTGCAGTTATTCCTCCACTGAAGTCTTCAATTCCTCAAAGTGATTCATGAGTGTTAGAATTAACTGCTTCCAAACTCCTGTTATTGATATTTTGACCTCTTCCCATAAATCACAAATGTGTTTGATGGTATCTAGAACGGTCAATCCTTTTCAGAAGTTTTCTATTGACTTTTCCCAGCTCCTTTGGAAGAATTGTTATCTATGTCAACAATAGCCTTATTGAAATACATGTAAGAAATGTGTTCCTTAAAGAAAACTTGCAAGTTTAATTTACTCCTTTACTCCATGGCTGCAGAATGATCTTGTGTTGCTGCTGCTAAGTCGCTTCAGTCGTGTCGGACTCTGTGCAGCCCCATAGACGGTAGCCCACCAGGCTCCACCGTCCCTGGGATTCTCCAGGCAAGAACACTGGAGTGAGTTGCCATTTCCTTCTCCAATGCATGAAAGTGAAAAGTGAAAGTGAAGTCGCTCAGTCGTGTCCGACTCTTAGCGACGCCATGGACTGCAGCCTACCAGGCTCCTCCGTCCATGGGATCTTCCAGGCAAGAGTACTGGAGTGGGCTGCCATGGCCTTCTCCAGATCTTGTGTTAGGAGGCATGAAAATGAATTAATCTTGAATATCTCCTTCAAAGTGCTTAGGTGACTAAGTACGTTGTCAATAAGCAGTAATATTTAAACAATTTTTTTTTTAAGCAGTCAGTCACAAAGGTGAGCTAAAAATATTCAGTAAACCATGTCATAAGCAAATATGCTCTTATTCCAGGCTTTGTTCTTCCATTTACAAAGTGGTATAAGCAGAGGAGATATATCATAATTCTTAAGGGCCCTAGGATTTTTCAAACAGTAAGTGAGTACTGGATTCAACTTGAAGTTACCAGTTGCATTAGCCCGTAACAGGAGAGTCAGCCTGTCCTTTGAAGCTTTGGAGCCGGGCATTGACTTCTCCTCTCTAGCTATGAAAGTCCTAGATGACATCATCTCTCAATATAAGGCTGTTTTGTTTACAATGAAAATTTGTTGTTTGGTGCAGCCTCTTTTTATCAATTATTAAATGTCTTAGCTAGGTCTTCTGGATAATTTGCTGCAGCTTCTATATGAGCACTTTCTGCTTCACCCTGTACTTTTATTTTATGGAGATTATCTTCCCTTAAACTTCATGAACCAACCTCTGCTAGCTTCAGACCTTTTTTTCTGTGGCCTCCTCACTTCTCTCTGCCGCCAAAGAACTGAAGAGAATTAGGGACTTGCTCTGGATTGGGTTTAAGCTTAAGGGAATGTAGTGGCTGGTTTAATCTTTTATCCAGACCATTAAAACTCTCTTCATATCAGCAGTAAGGCTGCTGCACTTTCCTATCATTTATGTCTTCACTGGAGTAGCACATTTGCTTTCCTTTAAGAACTTTTTCCTTCCATTCACAACCTAGCTAACTGTTTGGCACAAAAGACCTTGCTTTTGGCCTGTCTCGGCTTTCAACCTGCCTTTTTTACTCAGCTTAGTCATTTT
Source organism: Odocoileus virginianus (assembly GCF_023699985.2). Lineage (NCBI taxonomy): Eukaryota > Metazoa > Chordata > Mammalia > Artiodactyla > Cervidae > Odocoileus > Odocoileus virginianus. Next base: position 83,857,501 of record NC_069674.1, on the reverse strand, counting down.
TAGCTTTTGATTTAAATTGAGAGGCATGAGATTCTTCCTTCACTTGACTGGTTAGAGGCCACTGCATAGTTATTAACTGGCCTAATTTTATTTCTGTAGTGTCTAAAGGAATAGAGAGGCCTGAGATGAGGGAGAGAGATAGGAGAATGGCATGTCGGTGGAGCAGTCAGAACACACTTAATATTTACTGATTTTATTGTCTTATATGGGCATGGTTCATGGTGCACCAAAACAATTACAATAGTAACATCAAAGATCACTGGTCACAGATTATCATAACAAATATAATAATAATTAAAAAATAAATATTGTAAGAATTGCCAAATGCTGCAGAGAGACATAAAGTGAACAAATGTTGGTAAAGTGGTACTGACAGATTTGCTTGATGCAGGGTTTCACAAACATGCAGTTTGCAAAAACACAGTAACTACAGAGCGCAATAAAGTAAAGCACAATAAGATGGGTAAGCCTGTAGATGCTTTTAGCTCTCCGTTAAAGAATTCAAGCTTCAGAGTACTCCAGAATTGGGCCTTTGAGTCCTGTGGAGCTGCCACAGTGGTAGAGGACCTACTGACTGGTCAATCCGATTTAATGTATTTGTTCAGTTCAGTTCAGTTCAGTCGCTCAGTCATGTCCGACTCTGCGACCCCATGTAGAGGCCCTTACTGACAAGCACAGAACACCCAGAAAAATCCCAAGAAATATGGGATTACCTAAACTTTGGTAGTATCTCTCCAGCATAGCAGCCCTCCTATATATGATTTACCTACAAGGAATTTGGGTCCCGAAGAACTTTACACTTAATAGAATAAATTCATCTTTCTAAGGTTTGGGGGATGCTGTACAATAAGTGGCCTGAAAACAGTCTAAATTAGCTGGTCATACAAAGAAAGCTATTGGATGTTGCCAAGATATATGGTGACCCCCTCTATCTAAAAAATACAGGAGATGCTACGTGAACACTGGGAGACTAGCAAGGAATTCTAGAATCTGAGAGGGCATTATCAACAACTTATATAACTTAATTTATATATTAAAAATGGCATATTTGGTAAAAAGGCCTTTCATTCATCTTCCTTTTTAACTGTTGGTGTGCAAAGGTGAAGTATGATGTAAAACTGGGTGTTTCAAGGTTGTTTAGGAGGCAAGGAAACAATGGCCACAGGTACACCTGCATGTGAAAAAGAAACCTAGGAACAGAGTTTGGACTTGGGTTGCTGTTTGTTTGGGAACAGAGCAGAACCTCCCAGGGAAGAAGGGGTAGATAAACTGACCTATCTCTGCATACTCAGTGGATCTGAAAAATGGATCTGACAGGGAGGGGAGGCACTCAAGAGCTTGGGACATGCTTAAGAAGCAGCTCCTATTTACCATTCAAAAATAATCACACTTGATTATATATTTAAAAGGGCTTCCCTGGTGGCTCAGATAGTAAAGAATACACTTGCAATGTGGGAGACCTGGGTTCAATCCCTGGGTTGGGAAGATTCCCTGGCAGAGGGCATGGCAACCCACTTCAGACAGAAGCCTGGCCGGCTACAGTCCATGGGGTCAGAAAGGGTCGGACAAACGACTGAGCAACTAAGTACAAGCACATATATTTAAAAAGGCAGCTTGGGAGTCTTTAGCAGAAGCACAAATGTTGAATGTGAAAGGGGTGAGACATGAGGTCCATGGGGAAACTGAGTGAAAAACAGATGGGTTCAGAGATTAGACCTGGGGTGCTGCAGGATGATTTAATTTTTCTAAATGGAATGCTGCTGTTTTGCCATCATTAATTGATCCAGCTGAATGGACTGACTTTCTGTAGCAACGTAACAGTATTGTGTGATCTCTAACAGATAACACATATTTGGGAGCCAGACAGAATAGAGATGTAATCATGTAATAAAAGGATCTAGCAAACTCCTCAAGGAAGTTTTTACTGATCTTCCTTTTAGGTGACATCCTCCTGTCATTTGCCACCATTGCACCCAGCCTCTTCTTTTCATAGCACACTTGTGTGATATGTTAGTTTTCGCCATTACTCTATAAACTTTACAAGGAGAAGTAAGATACCATGCAGGTGGTTTAGCTGAGCTTAAAAACTGTGTGAGTACATAACACAAAATAGTGATGTGGGGCTGATGTGGGTGATCTAGGGTCATTAGTGTTGCAGGGCTTTTGACTTCTCCTGAATTAGACAGGATATAGGTTAAGTGTATCCTGATGGCAATAGAGAACCTTGAAGTCCCTTCTAAATATTAATACTTAATTTTAAAATTTCCTGTGCTTCAGCAGAGAATTAAAGTGGAGAGCCTTCATTAACTGAAGGTTTCAACTACTTAAGTTTTCCTATACATATGGTTCACCTTTTCAGGCACAATGTATTCCTAGAAACCATCATAAAGTGCATCAACATAAAGCAAATTCAGGCTGTGTATCCCTTACCCTAAAGGTATATGTGATTTACTTGCACCGTCTTTAGTTATTAACAGAAATTGTTAAGTCAGTGTATATTTCAGTCTTTGTCTAAGACTGTAAGTCAGTCTTTGTTTAAGAGAACAAAGAAAAATTTAAGTTAAAGTAATTTAGGTATTCTAGGTAATATAAAGGTAAGGTTGGATCATATCTTAAGTATGAGGACTTGGTAGGAGCATTTGCAGATTTGAAGAGAAAGAATTAGAATAATGAATGTGAGAAGCTATGATGGAAAGTCAACAAGAGATGAATCAGCAAGGCCTAAGGGTTAGGTAGGTGAGAAAGAAATTTGGAAGGAACAGTGCCCCACAAAAACAGCTTCAGATGCTGATATAAGCTGTTGCTTAGGAGATGCATAAACACTACTTCTGTGTATTTTCAACTTTATGTTTCGAATTCTTGGTTCAGGAGCCTGCTTTCTGTCTCATCCTCTGGCTCCTCCTGAATTTGTCCTTTATCTTACTTCTTTTGGTCTTTGGGCCTAATAACTCACTCATGGTTTCATGATCCATTGGCCCCAATAGCTCATGAGAGTTCCCTGCTGCAGTCCTGGGCCTTAGGGATTCCCAACAATTTTGTCTAAGGTGGAGGGAGTGAGTGACATGGGTGATTTTATGGATTTGGGTAAGCTGAAAATCATGAGCAAGATAATGAACACATTGTAAACTTTAGAAAAGTGCCTGGTGATGATAACAAAGGTTGGGAGGGACATATTAAATAAGAGCTGTGAACTTGGAAAGAATAAAAGTTGATACATCTTGGGAGGCAGGGAGGTGAGGCGTCGGAGGGAGAACCCTACAAACAGTAAGAGCAAGATTAAGGTGTTGGTTGAAGATTTACCCCAAGAATTATGGAATTCTCCAGGCAAGAATACTGGAGTGAATTGCCGTTTCCTTCTCCAGGGGAACTTCCTGACTCAAACCTGGGTCTCCTGCTTTGCAGGCATATTCTTTATCTTCTGAGCTACCAGGAAAGACCCCCGAAGAATGATAAATTCTAATAAAGCTGAGTATTGACAAAGCAGAAGCAATAGCTGGACCATTTGGGGAAATATGGAGACTATGGAGTGAGAATTTCAAAGCACAATACATACTGCAGTTCATGTTAGACTATCAATATAAAATGTCCTGAATTCCCCAACTCTTGGTGGTTTTGTAAGAAAATATCCTTGTCCTTGGAAAGTACACCTTGAAGATTATGAGGTGAAGCACTGATCATTGATAGACATGTATAAAGAAGTACCTAGTCAAAGTCCAGCCCATGGAAGTAAACTGGGCAATTAACTGAAATGGTTTCAGTAATTTAAATACTATAAAATATTAAATTTCATTCCTACAAGATAGATCTAGGTGAAAATTTTAAATCATAACTCAGAGTTTTCTTTGCTTCAGTTGAAAAGTAAAATGAATATTATAAGAGACACTGAAGTATTTAGAATCATCTTTAGCTAAAACATAAAAGAGATTTTACTGTAGAGAATGGAATATAAAACATATTATTAATGGGTACTTCAAACTATAGTAGAAACTAATATTAATTACTAATACTAAGCAATAATATTAGTACTAATTACTAAGATACTTAATCTTACACTTGGTGTTAGTAACCACTCCTTTCAGTTTTTCATGCTGCTGAAGGCTTGCAAGAAATTCTAATTAAAATATAAAAATTAATTTTTGAATTTGAAAACTATTTTATCATCTCACAGCTGAGCTCAATCCATTTAAAGGAGCATTACAATAATTCACCCCTTGATCTGAACAGAAGTTATATAAGCCAGGTAAATATAGTATGGGGATAAATGACTTTAGTTAATTGATTGATTAAATTGATCTGTAAGTCAAAAGATTTATATAATGTGCCACTGGCATACTTTAAAAAAATCACATAAAGTAATTTAATATTTTTATATGTATTCTCAAGAAAGGAATCTATTTCCCCATTGTGCTATAACTGTCCTTTATCTAACAAATAATACTCCATCAAATTTAATTTGCAATATCAATCTTAAATTTATTGACAAAATTTACATCAATAATTCAACCTTACTGATAAAATTTATATCATTTAAAGTGCCAACTGATCAGTTTTTGAGTTATGTATAGACCTGCCAAACTAACACTAGAAACAACATACAGAACAGTTTCATCCCAGCAAAAATTTGTTTGTACTTCTTTGCTGACAAAGTTAAAATATAAAACAATGAGTGATTCTGTGTTACAGCCAACTGAGAAGTAATATATCTAACATATAGAGTTTTGGATGACCTTTAAATATACACCTTTCATATTATAAATTGATCTTAAAATGTCCCCACAAACTAACAGGAATGTACATGCTATAAAGTGAGAGTTTTCCACTAATCACATCACTTAAACTCATACTCCACTTTTTAAAGTGTTTTCACAACATAGTGGATGAATACAGCATTGAAGAGGAGGAGCACTTTCCCTACTTCATCAGCAAGGAAGCAAAACCTCAGCGAAGTTAAATTATGAAGCTAAGGTCTGAGAATAGGCAATTAGGGCAAGAACAAGTTGCCTGCTTCCCTGTTCCAGACTTGGCTTCCAGGGCAGAAATGGAAATTCACAAATGGAAACTGCAACTGCAAACACCATTTCAAGTGCTTCTGCCTAATTAGCATGCAGCCCAGAACTGTCCCCTGGCAAGAGATTGGGGAAACACAGTTGTAAAAGGAGAAGCTCTCCCCCTTGCTGAAAAAGGGCCAACCAATCTGATTCAGGCACATGGTAAGACATTCAAGCTGAGGCTTTGGTGTTAAAACTCAAAGTTTCCTTGTGCATAGAAATAAAATGAATTTTGAAAAGGGCACCAAACTACTCAGGGAAGTCTTTGGCACTGAGGACAGAAAATAATTCTACTGGGGAGAATCTAACATCCTCATCTCAAGTTGGACTGATGATAGGAAAAGTAATGACATGCTACTAATATGAAAGAACTGTCTTCAGCAACATGGGAATTATTATTGAGTCATCACTTAAGAATTAATAATAGTACTAATTAACAAGGATTTTAAAATCATACTTTGGTATAACTATCTTTCTTTATGTTTTCTTCTATTCTATATAGGACAGTGTTTAAGAGAAAAGATTCTGTATTCAGCATTGGATTCACACTTGTTCTCTGAGCCTTTTAGTTATGTGACTTTGAAATGAGACTTTACCTTAGTTACTCTTCTTTAAAATGGGTATAACAGTGCTTTCTCCATAAGACTTTTATAAATTTTTAGTTAGATAATACATATGAAGTGCTTGATATAGGGCCCAAGAGAGAATAATCACTTAATAAATATTTGGAGTTTCCCCCCTTATTTTATCTTATTGTATATATAGAGTGGATTTTCAAGTGGCAGAGTCAACTATAGATACCTTTTTGGTCTCCGAAATGTGATTACAGGAAAACCAAATGCTGAATGAGCTAAAGCTCACTCTTTGAGTTTTAATTTTTTTTTTTATTTAGAACAAAATTCTTTACAATACAAGGTGTTTCTCTGCTGCTCTAATCAAATGCATACCTGCAACACGACTTCAGGATTAAAAGATATAATGAAAAAAAATGTATTCCTACTATCCTTGGACATTTTCTTTACCTCCTTAACTAAGAAATCAATAGTACTTGATTTTTTTTTGTGGGGGGGGGGGGGGGTAGGAGAAAGGAAATTCATACATGCCAAGAGCTGGAGAGGAAAAATCCCTAGAACTCTAGTGTGCTAGATTAAAAAACATTATTTAGAGGAACAGAGTGGGAAACCGGTGAATATTTTGGCTTTTATAAAAAGGGAGTGTGCCTCATAAATAGGACAGTTGGAATGTATGGAAAAGTTCCAGTTAAAACAAGACACAGAGCACATGACTAATATTGCTTTTCCAAGTCAGACAAATGCAGCTTTAACCAGAATTTGTTTCAGAGGGGCCTCTGGAGCCCTCCTTGAATCTTGAGATTTTCATCTTTTTTCAAATTCCAAGTCTGAAATAGGAAAGCCATACTGAGATATGCTGTGTTTTTGTCCCTCACCTTTCTTTCTGAGTTTCCCTCACTTTGTCACAAATTCTCACCAGGTGAGTGAATGTCAGAAGACAAACTGATATACACAGGCAAAGAAGCAAATGCAAGACTGGACTTGAGCCTCTTTAGGAACTATCTTGTTTTATGTTGGATACCTGCGTAGCCCACCAAAAGAATAGAATATTCACTGTTTAGGAAATAATACGAACTGCAAAGTCATTTTCAAATGCAAATGACAAATATTCTTTATAGCCTTTCATCTTCTTGCCATTTCAAAGAAGATATCTAAAAAAACAATCAAGCAAATTTTCAGCCAAATTTCTGTATTTTACCTATCCTTCAAACCTGATGGATCTTCCTCAATGTGAAGAGATTCCTTCAATAATAATTCATGGTGTTTTATTTCTCCTTTTACATTTTCCATCACCTGAGCATGAATTGCCTTGTATTTTGTTCTATTTATTTTTTGTTCTATGCACTAAATAACTGTGCATTTAGGATGCCCTGAGGCCTCAGCTTGCCTAAGGAGTTTCAGTTTACACCTGTTTCACCAGTGTAACTAATAGTTCCCCCTTTCAAGTTAAAAGGTGCTCTGGTGTAGAGCATAAATTATACAGTCACCCAAGGTGGTCTGCAATTAGAACTTTTTCAAAGCAAAGGTGGTTAAAATGTATATAAATGAGCCACAATAAAAGTTTTGATATGACCCCTCCAGATTAGCCTTCTTGCTGTGTCCATTTCAACACAAATGAGTGCCATCAATGGCTTCATAATGGTTCTTGTAAATTCCATCATGAATTAGACTTTTGATTTCTGTCATCCCAGCACACTTTAAATACTGACTCATGTTGGGATTGCCCCAAACAGGGCAGGGCAGACTAATGGAATGTGAAGCATTGCCCTAACATTTCTTAACCTGCCCAGTGTTTAAAGTGGCTTTATTTTCTCCATTTATGCTCCAAAAATTTTTGTGCTAGCATAAAAACTGTATTGTATTCACATGATGTTTTCTGCTGTGTACTGAGGAGGGTTTAAATTTGTCCCTGAAACAAGGATTACATATAATAAAAAGCCATATATAATAAAAGTCTAATAAACCTAGTTAATGAGAAGAAAACATACTAGTGCTATTTCCTAACATTTGCATTATAAGGAAGTTCTGCTCAGTAAGAAGTTACTCAATCTCACAGGGGCAAAGAACATTTGCTGAAATGGAATTTGATTTATATCTGAACAATAAGAAAAATAAAATAAGGGCATCCCTGGTGTTCAGTGGTAAAAACAAAATCCACCTGCCAGTGCAGGGCACACGGGTTCGACCCCTGATCCAGGAAGATCCCACATGCCTTGGAACAACTACTTAGCCTGCGCTCTAGAGACCCTGATAGCTCAGTTTGTAAGGAATCCACCTGCAGTGCAGGAGATCCTGGTTTGATTCCTGGGTCCGGAAGATCTGCTGGAGAAGGGATAGGCTACCCAAATCCAGTATTCTTGGGCTTCCCATGTGGCTCAGCAGGTAAAGAGTCCATCTGCGATGCAGGAGACCTGGGTTCAATCCCTGGGTAGGGAAGATCCCCAGAGAAGGGAAAGGCTACCCACTCCAGTATTCTGGCCTGGAGAATGCCATGGACTGTATAGTTCATGGAATCGCAAAGCACGCACTGAGTGGTTTTTGCTTTCACTTTCACTTTCTAGAGACCAGGAGCCCCAACTACTGAGCCCATGTGCTGCAAACTGAAGCTTATGTGCCCTAGAGCTTCTCTGCAATAAGAGAAGCTGCCCCAATAAGAAGCCTGCTCATGGCACCTAGAGAGCAGCCCCCTGCTCTCTGCAACTAGAGAAAGCCCAGACAGCAATGAAGAACCAGCACAGCCAAAAATAAATAAATAATTCTTTTAAAAAGAGAAAGAAGGCTAGTGAATTTGGCAGTTTTGCATCTGATAATGGTAGCATTCAAAAGTGCTATTTCAATTCAGTATCATTGCATTGAAAGATCCCCTGAGGAGAAAATGGCAATCTCACTCTAGCCTGGGAAATCATGGACTGAAAAGCCTGGTGGGCTGTATGTTGTCCATGGGGTCGCAAAGAGTCAAAGAGGACTTAGTGACTAAATAACAACAACAAAAAAATCATTCCATCACATTTTCAAAGTTCTTTAGAAAGAAACTAACCTTGCTTTTTAAAAAACCAGCAGAATTATTATCAGAAGACTAATGTAAGGAAAAGAAATTTGTCACTATAGGTATATTTGTGTGTTTTTTTCACATTTGGAAACATCAACATAAGTTCATCCAGATGTGAAATATTAAGTAAACATAGTTATATTGCCTTTTGCAAAAATATGTTTGAGAAAGAAAGATTATTTAAAAATGCAAATAATCAGATCTAGAAAGACATCAGAAATTAAATAGATAAACTCAATTTAGAATATTAATTTTTCAGGTGTCCCTGACAGCTCAGCTGGTAAAGAATCTGCCTGCAATGCCTCATCACACATTTATTGAGTGTGTACCAGGTGCTAGGCTTACACACTGAGGAAAGAAAGAAAACAGATATAATCACCTGTTTTCTAGGAACTGACAGTCTAGTAGGTTTACTTTTACAAGGTAAAGCAAAACATGAAAAATCAGTCTCTTTATGATAGATGATCTGTTTTTTTAATGCTATGCTTAACATTTCTAAAAAAGTATTTACATTAATTCTGCTCATTTTTCTCTTATTTTTTTCATTGATATATAGCTGACGTATAATATTGTCATTTACTAATATACAACATAGTGATTTATAATTTTTAAATGTTATATTCCATTTATAGGTATTGTAAAATATTGGCTATATTTCCTATGTGATACAATATATCCTTGTAGTTTTTCTTAAAAAACATAATAATTTGTACCTCTTAATCCCCTAACTATATCTTGCTCCTTCCCCCCTTCTTTCTCCCCACTGGTAACTACTAGTTTTTTTCTCTATGAGTCTGTTTCCTTTTGTTATATTCACTAGTTTGTTTTATTTTATATATTCCACATATAAATTATATCATACAGTATTTATGTTTCTCTGACTTATTTCACTTAGCATAATACTTTCAATTCATTCATGTTGTTGCAAATAGCAAAATTTTACTCTTCTTTATGGCTGAGTAATATTCCATTGTATATAATAGAAGATGTGTTACATATAAACATATATATATAAAATATACATAAATATATAAATGGAATATTTATACATATATATAGGCTTCCCTGGTAGCTCAGTTGGTAAAGAATCTGCCTACAGTGCAGGAGACTCAGGTTCAATCCTGGGGTCAGAAAAATCCCCTGGAGAAGGAAATGACAACCAGTCCAGTATTATTGTCTGGAAGATCTCATGGGCAGAAGAGCCTGGCGGGCTATACAGTCCATGGGCTGCAAAAGTTGGACACGACTTACTTAGCAACTAAACCACCATATATATATATATATATATATATATATATATCTCCCACATTTTCTTCATCCATTGGTGGACATTTAATTGCTTCCATATCTAGGCAACTGTAAATGATGCTGCTATGAATCTTATTAATTTATCCTTTGAAACAGATGAAAAATTATCTTGGGCATTGTGTTCATCTACTAGTAAAAGGGCCTTTAAAAACAATGACTTAAGTAAGATTGGTGTGAATTTTCCTCTTAATGTCAGAAACAGTTCTGAGAGACAACCCAGAAAGAGGGGATGACTCCACAGAGATGAGCAGCTTGGGCTCCTTTACTTTTGCAATCTTTACTATCTGTCTGTCTGTCATGAGACAGACAAGACTGTGGCTGTCATGAGAAAGGTTACCTCAAATCTGAAGATTGCTGCTGCTGCTCGGGACATCACATCCATGTTCTAGGCAGGAAGAAGGAAGACAGGCATAACGCAAAAGGGGCCTTCCAGCTGAATCAGCCCTCTTTTTTGAGGAACTCTGACAGAAGCCCCATTCAGCAACTTCTGCCTCCTCATCCTAGTCATCAGAACTAATCATATGACCACATAAGAGAGGCTGACAAAGGTGGTGATCCAGATCTTCTCAATGCCATATTCAGCAAAACTAGGATACTGTTAGTAAAGAACCAGGCAGGCAAATAGCTGTCCTTTGCCTGCTACTCTAATTATTTATTGCTATTTAGGGTACATCATTATAGGAGATACTGATGGCACCCCATCCAGAGTCCTTTTATAGGCTAGCACACCATCCCCAGCTACTCTGAATCTTGACTGTTAATGCCTTCAAATGCCACCTTCTCAGAATTGGCTTCCACCGAAGTGACCCACATGTCTCAAAGATAAATGGGACTTTAATCCACCCTGTTCCCTTCCTATGCCCTCCAGGCTGCCTGCAACCAGTGACTGGTATGAGGGTATAAAAGTCAGACCACCTTTGCCTCAAGGTGGAAAAGCACTTTAGGTATTAATTTGCTATGACTTCTAGGTGGGATTAGGCTGAGATCAGACTTTGCACCAACATATTTGCTAAGCAAATGAGCCATTCAATTTTATATTATATATGTGAACTCCCAAGAAACAAATGAAGAAAAAGAGAAATACCAAAGGCTATATTCCTTGCTCTCCCTCTTTTGAGATACTGCTTCAGGCACTAACTTCCTTGTAATATATTTCTAAGCTTTACCCAGCTTCCCTACCCAGACCCATCTTTTTCAAAGAGCTTCCCACATTTCCATCTTTTCTCTGTTGCCTCTTTACTTAACCCTTATTAAAATTTAACAGTGAAAAAAAAAAAAAACCGTGACTTTGGTGGTTTTGTTTCCTCTGCCTGATTTTCTAAGGAAGAGCCATAAATCACCTCCTCCCTCTCTATATTTTTTGAGGGGCCTTTAGTAAACAGTTCTCAATCAAAACTTGGAATAACCAGATAATTGCAAGTGATTAGAGCACAAATCTATTTCTTTGTTTTCATTTTTATATCAAATGACAGTACATTAAATTTCATGTACACGACAGCTTTCAGTAATCAGGTAATATATTTCAAAAATATCTAACATTTACATGACTATGATATACATCTAGAACAAAGAAACTCTGAAGTTATATTCCAAACTTTATTCTGTGTGTGCTCAGTTTGCCTGGTTTTGACTGTTATCAAAATAGAATACATATACATTATAATATGATTTGTTTTTTATAAAGGAAGCAGTTTTATATAATTACCCAAGTTTAATTTAATTTATACTGTAAATGCAATCAAGAAGAGGATACCGTCTGGAAAAAAATGCATTTCTGCATTTTTCACAAATTATTCTGTCTAGAAGTAACAGGAGAATCTCAAATGACTAATTCTAAATAACAAGTACAATAATCTTTATTAGTTTTCATTGTTAATTATTCCAGATAACTATGGACATCCTTTGAATTTTGTTGAATTTCTGTGGTCTAGACTTTAGAGCACAAAAATGTTTTCTAAACTTCCACTTGATCTGATCATCTGATTTGTGGAAAGATCCCACTGAAATTTCTATTGTCTTTAGGGTATTTTTTCCTGGTCCAATTTCTTCCTCTTTTTTACTTCTATAAATTAAACATTCTCAAATTAATATTAATAAACATATCATTTAAAACAAAATACATAAGTCTCATGAGCATGTAATTTCTTGATTTTTGTGTACTCTATCCTATTGATGATTACTATTTATTACACTTCATGACAGACAGTTACAGAGGTTTTCTTCACATGTATCATAAACACTTAATTCTGGGAAATAATTCAAAAAGTATTCAGATTAAGTCAATGTTCACTTTGTAAAATTTGAACAAAATGAAGGTGTTCTAAGAGATTTTCAGAAATCCAATTAGAGTCATGCCATATTGTATTGTAATAGATTGGACTGATGTGTGTATATTTGACTAAATTGTTCGGTTTTTCTCTAGTTGTGGCAAGCAGGGGTTACTCCCGAGTTGCAGTGCATGGGCTTCTCACCGAGGTGGCTTACTGGGGAGCATGGGCTCCAGTAGATGAGGCACATGGGTTCAGTTGTCCTGTGGCATGTGGCATCTTCCTGGGCCGGGGATTGAACCCATATCCTCTGCACTGGCAAGTGGGTTCTTAACCACTGGACCACCAGGGAAGTCCAGGACTTTCATTTTAAAGAAAACCAGTTACATTTTAAACAAACTTGAAGACACACAATGCCTTCATTTTTTTTTTTTTTAAAGTAAAACTAAACATATATACACAGATGCATGTGTATCCATTAGTCACTTAGTTGTGTCCGACTCTTTGTGACCCCGTGTGTTATAGCCCGCCAGGCTCCTCTGTCCATGGAATTTTCCAGGCAAGAATACTGGAGTGGATTGCTGTTTCCTTCTCTGGGGATCTTCCTGACCCAGAGATTGAACCTGGCTCTCCTGCATTGCAGGCAGATTCTTTACTGCCTAAGCTATCAGGGAAACCCTACACAGATATGTGTACGACACATATAAATATATAGTATAAATATATACATCTGCATATATATATATATATATATATACACACACACACACACACACATAACTTCTTATAATAGCATTACAATAACCCCTTTATTGAGTGCCTAATATACCCCAAGCACTATTCCCAGCATGCTTGTACTTGTGATGCATCTCATATAAGTATTTTGATACAGGTAAAGTTAGCCCCATGTTACAGTGTATGAAATGGAGCCTCAGAGAATTTAGGTAACTAGCTTGAGGGCACCTAGCTGCTAAATGGCAGTGCTATGGAAAATTGGTACTTTGTTCCCAGTAACCAATTAGCAATGCTACCTCATCACATCTGTTACCCCTAGGTGTAACATGATGAGAAAAAGTAACTTTCCACTCATGGTCATAGATCAAGGAACTTGACTTATTCAGAATGTGTGCAGTTACTGACAGTATGATGTTAAATCCTTTATTGATTTCTGTCATGGCAGCACACTTTCTAATAAAATAGGGTTTGTGAGGCACTTAGGCCTAAAACAAATGGACACAAAAAAGAGTTCTGAGGATATGTGGTTTATAATATTCTTATTCTGTTTCCACTGGCTTAAGAATTTGATTAGAATCCATTAAAAATCCTTAATTGAAACACAGTGTTGGAACATAAAGAACAAAGTGATTAAAGCCACATAACCGGACAAACACCTGGATAAGTAGCCACCACTGCCACAGAGGAGGGACAAGAAGCGCTCAGGCACATCCTCTAATGAGGTGTCAGCGCTGAAGGCTGCTAGCAGACTTTTGCTGGAAAGCAGCCTTCCTGTGATGCTGAATCAGGGATGGGAATAAACTGAGAAGATCTGGAGACTGATCACACACACACATACACACTCCTAACACTTGGTGTCTAATAGCCCACATAGTAGCATGACCATTCAGTATAAACAACTGCTGACTAGTGTGATATTTTTATGTTAGGTATTAACTTACTTGCATACTTTAAAATTGAAAAGGAAATCCTTAAAATTATGCTTACCAAAGTGTATCTGACTCATCTTCTCTAAAGTCTAACCATGAACTCTCTAGCGGTAATATTTGACACTGTCCCCGTGGAGTTCAATTTATGGCCTTACTCCAGTTCTGCAGAACCAGAAGGCCCGCCTCCTTTATATCCATATATGGGAACATTTTTCCTGTAGTTAAGTAGACTCTGGGAAATGTTAGCCTTGGAACCTAGGAAATATTAACAGAACCAAAGTCTCTATCTCTCTTGGTCATTATCCTTAGGTGACGAAGTTTGAAAACAGAAGTTGTAATTAGAACTTTTGAAATAAAACAGTCAGAAAGCAAAATTCAGAGGCAACAGATGTTTGCTTATAAATTCATTGTTTACTACATGTGCAATAGAAGTAGGAGCCTGACTTGAACTTGAACTGGGTTAACTTAAGACAGAGTCAGACAACTATTAGAAACAAAGACCAGAGTCAAAGAATCTGCAGTTCCCCTTCTAGGAGACTGTGGTCTTTTGCCAGAGCAAAAGTCTCACCTATTCAATGAAAGGCATAGTCAAATCTGACCTGAAATAGGCTTAATTCCATCTTCCAGTTGGGTCAAGCTTCACTTCAGTTCAGTTGCTCAGTCGTGTCCTACTCTTTGCCACCCCATGGACTGCAGCATGCCAGGCTTCCCTGTCTATCACCAACACCCGAGTCTTACTCAAACTCATGTCCATCATGTCAGTGATGCCATCCAACCATCTCATCCTCTGTCATCCTCTTCTCCTCCTGCCTTCAATCTTTTCCACCATCAGGGTCTTTTCCAATGAATCAGTTCTTCACATCAGGTGGCCAAAGTATTGGAGTTTCAGCTTCAGCATCAGTCCTTCCTGTGAATATTCATGACTGATTTCCTTTAGGATTGACTGGTTGGATCTCCTTGCTGTCCAAGGGACTCTCAAGAGTCTTCTCCAACACCACAATTCAAAAGCATCAATTTTTCAGTGCTCAGCTTTCTTTATAGTCCAACTCTCTCATCCATACATGACTACTGGAAAAACCATAGCTTTGACTAGACAGACCTTTGTTGGTAAAGGAATGTCTCTGCTTTTTAATATGCTGTTTAGGTTGGTCATAGCTTTTCTTCCAAGGATCAAGCTTTTCTTCTAAGGGTCAAGCTTAAGAGTTGGTAAAGGTCAAGTTAGGTCTACAAATGTGCTTGATTTATAAACCTAAACTGACTTCCATTCTGGGGACAAAACTAAAAAGGTCACTCCTTTCCTAAATACTTTGGAAATAAGCAGGCTTCACAGTTTTGGAGGATAAGCCAAATGGAAAGTTTTTAGGTTATGGAGTCTTCATAGTTGGAAACCACACTCATAGTAAAGAGAGTCCAAATATTAGTTATTTTTTTAGTCCCTGGAATTCTAGACTAGTAAAGAAAATTCTAGGCCAGTGCATCTAAATCAGGGAAGATGTTTTGGATAGTGTATTTTAAAAGCTGATGTAAAGTCTAGGAGAAAGGATGAAGGGGACATAGAGAGGGATAATAGAACAATGAGATGCTAGGGGAAAATGTTTTTAGCATTAACTCATGGATGTCTGGGAAAATTCGGGAAAGAATGCTCACTACCACCTCAGGTTAGCACTTCTCTGCTATGTTTACTCTCCTGTATTCCTCTCTCTTCACTGCCAATGCCCATCCCATGCCACCTCCAAGTCAGAAGATTCTAGAATGTTGGAGCAAATTGAGAGAGAAGAAAAGAAGAAACCAACTAGATGGGAACAGCTAGAGATTTTTTAGGTTCTATCCACTTCCATGTGTGACTGGGCACACACAGTCTTTCTGCATGCCTATTACATGTTTGAAACAGAGATAAACACAAATGAGAAGAAACAAAATGAGATGGCAAAGAGACATGCTAGGTATCACTGCCTCTGGGAAGCCATCTTTAAACCTTCCCTCTTCTCCGACCCCTGCCCTCCCCTCTAAGAGAGTGAGATGTTCCTCACTATATTCCCATAGTGCATTGGTGATATTTTGTTATGCCTATCACTCTGTATTTTATTGTTTGCTTATATGGTTTTAACCCCACCTGGACTGCAAACTACTTAGAACCAAGATATCTATGACATGTACTGTGTGTCTGAAGTAATGGGTAGAATATTGTGATTTCCCACATTTCATAGTAAAGGATGAAATATAGGAAGCATGTAACTGTTCCAATAAAACCTTATGATAAAATAATTTATGACTTACTCTTTATTATAGTTTAGGTATTTAAGTTTATAGTGATGAGCCTCTTTTTAATGACCTGAGTAGTTAGTGGCTAGAAGGATAAAGGTAAACAGTATCCCAGTACAACTATGTTATTAACACATAATAGAAAAGTGTGGGTATCTATGCAAAAGTGAATTGATCATGATATTAAAGTGGTTCAGTCACAGAAATTAAATTAGGTTAACTAAAACAATTCATTCATTTTAGCCATTTTACTTCTAAAATAATGAATCATGCCATTTTATCTGGTTCTGATATCCTTCAAGTCAAAACAATCAATATTAATGCAGTCAGAATTACCAAGTGAACTACTCTGTATGTCCATTAATACTGTTTCACAGAAACTTCATTCACTATGACTCAACACATATTTACATGTTGAGATTGAGGTCTGTACATGATTATGTTTATAGGAAGAATTCTAAATCCAAAACCACCTCATTGGTTCAGATAATATGAACTATGGTGAAACTTTAGCACACTAAAAAATCTGGAGGATCCTCTACCATTCCAACAGAATTTCATACCAAACCCCCAAGACTGATTAAAGTCATATTTTTGTCACCTCCTTCTCCCTAATCTTATAAAGCTAGATAATTAACTACCTAGAAAATATGGCACATATTAATTGCAGTGATCAGGTTAACTCAAAGAACTTATATATTTTTGTTGTCACATATTTATATGGGTAAGCTTATTTCAGTTTTCAAAATACACTTTGGTCTAGAATTGCACATACTTCCCAATGTGAGAGTAAACCATAATGCCTCATTTTATCCTCCATTACAGAAGACAATAGATGTGCATCTTCGAATGCAGTGTCCTGCACCAAATGCCTTGCGCTGGGTCCGGAATGTGGATGGTGTGCTCAAGAGGTGTGCCTTTTTTCCTTTCTTTCCCTTTTGGATCCTTTGTCTTTTCCTGAAAGTGACCTTGCTAGCATGATTTCATTGACCTAATATTCTGTGCCTTGAAGATAGATCAGGAAAAAAGAAAGATATTGTTGAACATGAGGAAAATGTTCTTTGGTTTTATGCTTGGAAACAGCATGTTTGGCTGACTATAAGTATAACCTTTTTATTAGGAAAATTATGGTAATTTTAAAATGAAGTGCAAACCATTTTATGTTTTCCATCTGTTCTATAGAGAGAATTGGCAAACACAGATAGTAACTTTTGATGGGTCATAGGCTTTGTGTGAAATTCTTGCTGCAGCTTGGGGCATTAGGTTATATATCCAAGTTGGATCGTTGTTTTGTGCTTGCTTATTAAAGAAAAGCAAGCTAATTTATTATTCCATCTCATTTGTTTTTATTTTAAATACTTGAAGATAAATGATTTGCTCCCTTTTTGTTCATAACACTGAACATCAATTCATTGACTACTTATGGAAAATTTGATGCTTTTGTTTGACATGTGACCCTATTCATGCAATATTGTGTACATTTAAATCCTGTGACATACAGAATAATCAGAAAGTGTTTATTCTTCAAAATTAGTATTTTTGTAGTCAAATAAAGAGAAACATATCCCAATAACAAACTTTTTAGGAAAATAATTACAGTGTTTTCCTTCCTTGTTGGGCTCTAAAGTTGTTTTCAGTTATTTCTTTTGTTGGTAACTGTCAATCAAAACTACCTTATATATTAAGTTTCAATGAGGAAGCCATCTGCTAATTTGAGGTTTTTAATGAGATTTCCTAGGTAGCTTACAATTATTTATGTAGTTCCTAGAAATTGAAACTAATAGGCTTTTAATGGCCTTTTGCTTGGCGTGAAGAGAAAACTTTAGCTTTTGCAACCTCTTGATTTAGTTGAAAAAACTGTACCTATCACTATCTTTACAATCTCTCCTGTTACTGCTTGCCCTTATGCATCCCCCAGGAGGAAACAGAAAAATGAAAAGTAGCAAAGGATGATGGTCAATACTTTCTTCTATGCAGCAAGTCAGGAAAAAGGCAGGGGAAGGGCTCGTGAATAGTCACCATGTCTATAAGTAAGCAGTCCCCCTGCTGGCAGCCTGAAAGCTTCCTGGATGTACCATGGGCTTTATCAGTCAGAAAAACAGATGCCACTCAAAACTAGGCACTGCTTTGCCAGAACTCATGGAGCCAAGCAATATAATAGGACAATTCCAGAGTTTCCAGGATCAATTTCATTCCTCCTATGATCCAAATGACCAGACAGAATTCACTCTTTTCTCTGAGCCTCCCTTTCCTCATCTCTACAGCCTAGAGTTTGGAGCTTACTTCCAGGTTTTCCTTGTCAGGTATGCTTGATATTCATTGATATGTTGATATTTCCTGACCCTCACCCAACATTCCATTTTAGATTTTCACTGCAGCACTAAGGAAGATCATTGCCCTGGAGAAGGAAATGGCAACCCACTCCAATATTTTTGCCTGGAAAACTCCATGGACAGAGAAGCTTGGCAGGTTACAGTTGATGGGGTCGCAAAGAATCTGACACGACTGAGTACAAGGCACATGCTGAGCATACACAAAGAAAGATTACTGCAGTTGTGAAGACTGTGCCAACTTAACTTCAGTTCCTTAGAACCTTAGCGATTATAGTTTAGAGGAATTTTCAAAACATGGCTCAGAAACCCAGTTGTCAGCTAAGTGCAAGATGCCAGCCATACAGAATCAGTCAGCTTCCAGAGAGCACCCTTCTCCATTTCATACCTCTTCTGGCACGAAAAATTGGAAGAGTCACAATTATGGGAGCAGCAATGTCAGTCCTGGCACAGAGGAGGGATTTTGTATATTCAGAGGGGGAATAGGTGGTCAACTGGAAGGAGGCAAGCCAAGAAGGAAAGGTGGGGTGGCTTTCAGAGGTGTTTGCTGTTGGTCCAATCTTCAGAAGGGGATCTCAGAAAACACCCACAAATGACTTGGCTGTTCATGTCCCAAAATATTCTTCTATGTGGTACAAGGTAGCCTAATATTTGTGTTGAAAAACCAGGCTCTGAAATGAGATAAATTGGGATTCAAATCCCAGGTCCATCAGTTTCCAACTATGTATACTTGGCCATGTTAACCTACCCACTGTGAACCTCAGTTTTCCCTAATTCTAAAATGGAAATAATAATTGAAACTATAACAAGTGGTGGAGTTTAAATGAAACTGTATGTGGGAAGAATTTGGCACACAGACATTGCTTAAGTTATTATAAGAGTTACAGTGAGACTCAAATAATTCATTCAGACTTAAGAAAATTGCCTGAATTAAGAACATGTTAGAGGAAGCAACCTGTGTTAAGACTCAGTCACACTGGAAGATAAAATATTTGGTTTCCTTTGTTTGCTGGGTCAGTCTATTGTACTTTATTTTTGTTGGACTGTTTTGATTTTGCTTATGTGTGTATATTCAGTCACAAGTGTGTATATTCAGTCACACTCTTTATTGTTGTCATAAATCTCAGCCTCTACACTGGGCTTTTGCAGTTCTATGAGGTTTTCCTTTTTTTTTTTTCTTCTTCCTTTTTTTTCCTTTTCTCTTTTTTATAATTTTAACTTCTTTAAAACTATTATATTTTTTCTACATTTATTCCTTTCTTTGCCTTTCCTACTGTACTTTTCCCCTTGCAGTTAATCTTTGATATATATAAATCTTGATCCACCTCTATTTAACTTTGCATATCTATTCTTTCTTTTCTTTCTTGCCTTCCTCGCAACTTATTTATTAGTTTTGTTTTCATTGCTTTATTTCCCACTTGGCACCTTGCTTTAGTTTTATTTTCCAGTTTGTGCTTTAGTTTTGTTCTTAACTGGAAAATATAATTTTTTATTTCCTATGTTTACTGAATCAATCTACTGTATTTTATTTTGTTGAATGGTTTTTACTTTGCTTATGGGTATATATATATATATGTGTATATTCCATCATTTTAATTTTTACTTGCCTGATTTTGTAACTGCAATTTATCTGGGGTTCAACTTTGGTTTTTCAGTTTGGGGTATTTGTTTTAATCTCACTTAATGCCATAACAAACCACTTGTGGAATCTTGGTTCCTGACCAGAAATCAAGCCCTGAGCCTTTGAAGTGGGAGCACTGACTCCAAGACCCTAGACACCAGAGAACTAACCCTCGGGAGTATGAAATAGTGAGAACTCACACAGAGGGAACCACTTAAATATAAGACTGAGTGTCACCCAACCACCAGTAGCACCCTGTGCAGGACGCCTCATCTGAACAACAAACAAAACAAAAATACAAACCCAGTCATCAGCAGACAGGAGTACCACCTCACTCAGCCTTGCCCATCAGAGGAAAAACAAACAAAACTCAGCACAAATCTCACCCTTTATGAAGCTTACACAAACCACTGGACCAACCTTGGGAGGGCAGAAACCAAAAGGGAGAAAGAATTCAACCTTGAAGCCTGGGAAAAAAGAGACCTCAAGCACAATTAGTTAAAAAAAAATGAAAAGGGAGAGAAATACTACACAATTGAAGGAAGAAACTAGAAACACAGAAGTCCAAATAAATAAAGAGGAAATAGGCAAATTACCTGAAAAAGAATTCAGAATAATGATAGTAAAGTAATCAAAAACCTTGAAAACAAAATGGAGAAAATGCAAGACTCAATTAACAAATACCTAGAAGAATTAAAGAATAAACACATAGAGACAAACAACACAATTACTGAAATTAAAAATACTCTAGAAGGAATCAATAGCAGACTGTCTGAAGCAGAAGAATGAATTTGTGAGCTGGAAGATAAAATGGTGGAAATAACTTCTGAAGAGCATAATAAAAGTAAAAAGAATGAAAAGAACTAAGAACAAGTTCAGAGACCTCTGGGACAATATGTAACACACCAACATTCGAATTATAGGGGTCCAGAAGAAGAGGAGAAAAAGAAAGAGAATGAGAAAATTTTTGAAGAGATTATAGTTGAAAATTTCCCCAACATGGAGAAGGAAATAGTCAATCAAATCCAAGAGGCACAAAGAGTCCCATACAGGATAAACCCAAGGAGAAACATGCCAAGACACATATTAATCAAACTAACAAAGACTAAACACAAAGAAAGAATATTAAAAGCAGCAAGAGAATATCAACAAGTCACATACAAGGGAAACACTATATGCTTAACAGCTGATCCTTCAGCAGAAACTCTGCAGGCCAGAAGGGAACGACAGGATATATTTAAAGTACTGAAAGGGAAAATTCTACAACCAAGCTTACTGTACCTGGAGAGGATCTCATTCAAAATTGATGGAGAAATGAAAAGCTTTTCAGACAAGCAAAAGTTAAGAGAATTCAGTACCACCAAACTAGCTTTACAACAAATGTTAAAGGGACTTATATAGTCAAGAAATACAACAGAAGAAAAAAGATCTACAAAATCAACCCCAAACAACCCCAAGATCAACCCCATTAAGAAAATGGCAATAGGAATATATACACATACATATATATATATACACACACACACATATATACATATGTATATGTATATATATATATAAATAATTACCTTAAATGTAAATGGATTAAATGCTCCAACCAAAATACACAGACTGGCTGTATAGATATAAAAATAAGACCTATATATATGCCATCTACAGGAAACCCACTTCAGACTTCAAGACACATATAGACTGAAAGTGAGAGGATGGAAAAATATATTCCATGCAAATGGGAAGCAAAAGAAATCTGGGGTAGCAATCCTATCAGACAAAATATACCTTAAAATAAAGAAGATTACAAGAGATAAGGAAAGACACCACATAATGATCAACGGATCAATCCAAGAGGAAGACATAACAATTGTAAATACCTATGCACCAAAAATAGAAGCACCTCAATACATAAGACAAACACTAACAGACATAAAAGAAGAAAATGACAGTAACATAATAAAGGTAGACTTTAACACCTCACACACACCAATGGACATATCATCAAAACAAAAACTAATAAGGGAACCCAAGTCTTAAATGATACATTAGATGAGATGGCTCTTACTGATATCTTCAGGACATTCCATCCAAATGCAAAAGAATATACTTCTTCTCAAGTACACACGGAACATTCTCCAGGATAGGCCACATCTTGAGTCAGAAATTAAACCTCAGTAAATTTGAGAAAACTGAAATCATATCAAGCATCTTCTCTGACCACAACACTGTGAGACTATATATCAATTATAAGAAAAGTCTGTAAGAAACACAAACACATGGTGATTAAACAACACATTTCTAAATAACCAACAGGTTACTGAAGAAAGCAAAAGGGAAATAAAAAAAATTTCTAGAAACAAATGACAATGAAAACACAACTCAAAACCTATGGGATGCAGCAAAAGCAGTTCTAAAAGGGAAGTTTATAGCAATACAATCCTACTTCAAGAAACAAGAAAAACATGGAATAGACAACCTAACTTTACACCTAAAACAATTAAAAAAAGAACAAAACCCCACAAAATTAGTAGAAGGAAAGAAATCATAAAATCCAAGCAGAAATAAATGAAAACAAAATGAAAGAAACAATGGTAAAGATTAATAAAACTAAAAGCTGGTTCTTTGAGAAGATAAACAAAATTGACAAACCTTGAGCCAGACTCATCAAGATAAAAAGAGAGAGGAATCAAATCAACAATATTAGAAATGAAAAAGGAGAGGTTACAACAGAGAATGCAGATATACAAAGGAATATAAGAGGCTATTATGAACAACTATATGGCAATAAAATGGATAACCTGGAAGAAATGGACAGATACTTAGAAAAGTTCAATCTTACCAGACTAAACCAGGAGGAAAGAGAAATTATGAGCAAACCAATTACAAGCACTGAAATTGAAGCTGTGATAAAAAATCTAAAAGCCCAGGACCAGATGGCTTTACAGGAGGATGCTGTAAACAATTAGAGAATGCTAATGCCTATCCTTCTAAAACTCTTTCAAAAAACTGCAGAGGAAGGAATACTTCCAAACTCATCCTATGAGGCCACCATCACCCTGATACTAAAACCAGACAAAGACAACAAAAAAAAAGAAAACTACAGGTCAATATCACTGATGAACATAGATGCAAAAATCCTCAACAAAATCTTAGCAAGCAGAATTCAGCTTCATCAAAAAGCTCATACACCATGATCAATTTGGGTTTATTCCAGGAATGCAAGGATTCTTCAATTAAAATCAATCAATGTAATACACTGTATTAACAAATTGAAAGATAAAAACCATATGATCATCTCAATAGATGCAGAAAAAGCCTTGGACAAAATTCAACACCTATTTATCATTAAAACTCTTTAAAAAATGGGCATAGAAGGAACATACCTTGACATAGTAAAGGCCATATATGATAAGCCTACAGCAAACATTATTCTCAATGGTTTGAAAACTGAAGGCATTCCCCCTAAGATCAGGAACAAGACAAGGGTGTCCACTTTTACCACTGTTATTCAACATTGCTCTGGAAGTCCTAGCTTCAGCAATCAGAGAAGAAAAATAAATAAAAGGAATCCAGATCAGAAAAGAGGAAGTAAAGCTCTCACTGTTTGCAGATGACATGATACCTTACATAGAAAACTCTAAAGATAGTATCAGAAAATTACTAGAGCTAATCAGTGAATTTAGCAAAGCTGGATACAAAATCAATACACAGAAATCACTTGCATTTCTATATACTAGCAATGTAAAATCAGAAAGAGCAATTAGGGAATCAATCCCTTTCACCATTGCAACAAAAAGAATTATATATCTAGGAAAAAAACCTACCTAAGGAGGTAAGAGAACTGTACACAGAAAATTATTAGACACTAATGAAAGAAATCAAAGATGACATAAACACATGGAGAGTTATTCCATGTTCCTGGCTAGGAAGAATCAATTTTGTAAAAATGACTATATTACCAAATGCAGTCTACAGATTCAGTGTGATCCCTATCAAATTACCAATGGCATTTTTCACAGAACTAGAACAAAAAATTTCACAATTCAGATGGAAACACAAAAGACCCCAGAAAGCCAAAGCCGTCTTGAGAAAGAAGAATGGAGCTGACTTCAACCTTCCTGACTTCAGATTATACTACAAAGCTACAGTCATCAAAACAGTATGGTACTAGCACAAAAACAGAAATATAGGCCAATGGAACAAGATAGAATGCCCAAGAAATAAACCCAGGCACTTATGGATACCTTATTTTTGACAAAGGAGGCAAGAATATACAATGGGACAAAGACAGCCTCTTCAAAAACTGGGAAAAGTGGACAGCTACATGTAAAAGAATGAAATTAGAACACTTCCTAACACCATACACAAAGATAAAATGGATTAAAGACCTAAACATAAGATGAGAAACTATAAAACTCTTAGAGGAAAAATAGGCAGAACACTCGATGACAGAAATCAAAGCAAGATCCTCTATGACCCACCTCCTAGAATGATGGAAATAAAAACCAAAGTAAACAAGTGGGACCTGGTTAAACTTAAAAGCTTTTACACAGCAAAGGAAACTATAAGCAAGGTGAAAAGACAGCCCTCAGAATGGGAGAAAATAACAGCAATGAAACAACTGACAAAGGATTAATTTCCAAAATATACAAGCAGCTCATACAACTCAATACCAGAAAAACAAACAACCCAGTCAAAAAGTGGGAAAAAGACCCAAAAAGACATTTCTCCAAAGAAGACATACAGATGTCTAACAAACACATGAAAAGATATTCAACATTGCTCATTATTAGAAATGCAAATCAAAACCACAATGAGACATCACCTCACACCAGTCAGAATGGCCATCATAAAAAAGTCTACAAACAATAAATGCTGGAGAGGGTGTGGAGAAAAGGGAACACTCTGGCACTGTTGGTGGGAATGTAAACTGGTACAGCCAGTATGGAAGACGGTATGGAGATTCCTTAAAAAACTAGGAATAAACCACCATATGACCCAGAAATCCCACTCCTAGGCATATACCCTGAGGAAACCAAAATTGTAAAAGACACATGTATCCCATTGTTCATTGCAGCACTACTTACAATAACTAGAACATAGAAGCAACCTAGATGAATGGATAAAGAAGTTGTGGTACACATACACAATGGAATATTACTCGGCCATAAAAAGAATGCATTTGAGTCAGTTCTGATGAGGTGGATGAACCTAGAACCTATTATGCAGAGTGAAGTAAGTCAGAAAGAGAAAGGTAAATTTCATATTATAAAGGATATATATGGAATCTAGAAAAATGGTACTGAAGAATTTATTTACAGGGCAGCGATGGAGAAACAGACATAGAGAATAGACTTATGGACATGGGGATAGGGGAGGAGAGGGGGAGACGTATGTAAGGAAAGAGTAACATGGAAACTTACATTACCATATGTAAAATAGGCAGCCAACAAGAATTTGCTGTATGGCTTGGGAAACTCAAACAGGGGCTCTGTATCAACCTAGAGAGGTGGGATGGGGAAGCAGATGGAAGGGAGGTTCAAAAGGGAGGGGATATATGTATGCCTATGGCTGATTCATGTTGAGGTTTGACAGAAAACAACAAAAGTCTGTAAAGCAATTATCCTTCAATAAATAAATTAATTAATTTTTAAAAAAGT
Source organism: Odocoileus virginianus (assembly GCF_023699985.2). Lineage (NCBI taxonomy): Eukaryota > Metazoa > Chordata > Mammalia > Artiodactyla > Cervidae > Odocoileus > Odocoileus virginianus. Next base: position 83,831,726 of record NC_069674.1, on the reverse strand, counting down.
CACTGGCCATATCATTAACAGAAGGAACTATCCACTCCCCACATGCTGACCTGATATCATTGACAGGAAAAATGCTGTGGTTATTTTTGAAAGATCACCCACCATTTAGGCACATATGCAACTGATGATTTTATTTCTTAGCCAGCAAGGGTAGAGAGACAAGAAAGGAAGATTCACTTTTTTCTCTGCTCATGACAGAAAAGATAAGCGAAAATAACTTAAGCCTGATTTTTATAATTCTCAAAGCTGGACAAAAATAAAAGTTCACTAGAAAATTTACACAGAGTATAATCAATTTGTCTGCATTCTTGTGTAGCATGTTAATCTGTGATTTTATATATTTTGACTTCTCTTTCTCTCCATGTTACCTAAAAGTAACTGGGAAATAACTTAAGACAGACAAGAGTGTATTAATATTATATAGTTCAATGTTTCATATTCCTTTTAACATATGTGAAAAACTTGAGATATCTATGTGGGGAAAAAGAGACAAACATATGTGGGCTTCTCTTCCTCTTCTGCCTGATGTGTCAGACACAGGTTGTGATTGCATAGCCAGAAGTTTTCAAATCAGCCCTTGGAACATAATTAAACTGAAATATAATATTGGGCTGGCCAAAAAGTTCATTCGGGCTTTTCATGTCAGCTTACTGACAAACTCAAACAAACTTTTTGGCCAACCCAATACAAAGAGCTTTCACTGTTAAAACAGAAAATGATAGAATCTTTTCATTTCTATGCAGATTTCCATGCTTGGAGCATAGAAAAGACTCAGAAATGAGTACAAGAAAAACCTTTTCCTATTTATATCTCCAGACTATTACGTTAAAAGGGATGAAAGTGACAACTGATGAAAAGTTAACTAGGGGAATAACTTTAACCTGGGTGTTTCATCCTCCAGTAGGTTTTAGATGCAGACAGTTGGGAGGATGATTTTGCTTGAGTATTTCTTGTAAAAAAGAGTAAAATATAAGAATTAGAAGACATTAAAATGACTCAAAACACCAAAAGTTAAAAGGGTGTGGTTTCAAATTCTTTTCTTTTATACAAAGTGGAAAGTAGGCCACAGTGGGTAGGGGCAACATTCCATTCTTTGTTTTGATGCCACGATCTTTTCTTCCCTTTTCAAATCTAACTGTCAAATTGGCAACGTACTTCTAACTTAGTTTTTATAGTAAAGTAAAAACAGCCATGCTGATTCAGACACTGCAAAACAATTGAGATTTTTTTGCCTATTTCAGCAAAATGATTTGACATTTAAAGGTCAAATGATATAGCTTGATGTATAGTTGCAATGAATTAACCACACTTGCTTCTTTTTCATTCTATATATAAAAATCACAAAATTCTGGCCGAAAAGAAAAATATGAGTTATTTGTACCTTATTTACTTTCCTAATTTGAAGTCCTGCAGTTTTTACTTTTGTAAAACACATGTGGCCTTTGGTCTGTGGCCTGTCATGGGAGGCATGAATGAACATACACGTACCAAGCCCTATATGCCCTCAGTATTCCCCAGGCTCTAAGGACAGATGAGATCCCCTCATCTAGCCCCATAAATCTAGCAGTATGTGCCACTTTTCTTTGAGTAGCTCCAAGTTGTTTAGGAACTAAATCTTAAATTTTGTACCCCTAAGGTTTATCAACAGATAGGATAAATCTGGAAATGAGGAAATAAGGCTTTAAACATTTTAAATTCCAGGCTAAAATCTAGGTTTGTGGCCATCAGCAAGGCAATTTTTTTTATTCCCTTGAAGTCATTCACCAATGACACCTGGAGATCTTGACTGAAAAGAACATATTCTTTCTTGTCTTTTAATTATATTTATAACTGTGCACCACGCTCTAATTCAGGATCAGTACTGTGAAGGGTAACATACTAAACATTCTTGTGCCACATACTGTCTCTGTTGTGCATCCTTCTTTTTTATTGTTTTATAGCATTTAAAAATGTAAAAAGTATTCTTTAACACTCAAGCCATACATCAACAAGCTATGGTTGTGTTTGTCTCACTGTCTCTAGTTTTCCAACCCTTGTTCTAAATTGAGAGAAGAATTAAATTAAAACCCTTATATGAATGTTTTTATACTGCCTACCTCCATTCCATCTAATTCTTCATGAGTGCTAGGGATTTTTGAACTCACAATTAGTTATCTCATATTAAAGTAATATTAAACTTGATAATCTCCTTTCTCCATAACACTATGACATTCTTTGCTTCCTCTAAATTTAATGCCTATGATAATTACATTAACTCACTCAATGGCTGAATTTTCTGATGGTCTGCTGACTTAAACAGGGACTCTATCCGTCTTGTTCTGTTCTGCATCCTCAGTACCTAACAAAACTACTGTCCCTGAGTTAGTATTCAATCAATACTCATTTGATTAAATGAATAATTGATTGGAAATGCAATTTTTTGAATCAGTTGAACTAGAGAAGGAATGACTGAATGCCAGATCAAAATAACCACTTCTAGGAAGATCACTAAGCAAATATTCAGCTAATACATAATCAAATATCCCAAATAATTCAAGCCAACATTATATATAGTAAAATATATTTCTATACTTTTCAATACATTTCCTGGTCTTAGGGAGAAAAACTGGTTACATGAAAAATAAAAATATTAAATTTTTCTCAGTCAAGATAAATTTTAAGCCTACTCAACTAATTCCAAGTTTATCGGATGGCTATGGAATTAGCATGAACTAACCAATGCTAAATTATAATGAAAGTTCAAGATTCAGGTGCAAAATCAGGAGAATCTGAGCTGCAATTTCATATCTCCCAGACTCACTGTAGCATCTTCCTTGGTTTATTGAATTACTTACATGCTATTATGTGTATAAGAGGTGAGGGAATTTTCAGCCCAAGAAATATAGATTTCCAGTTCATTATTTTATGAATTTTGGTACCTAATTAGGCACATGATTTCTGAGGACTTGCTCCCACATTCCAAACATAATAGAATATAGTAAACATACCAGTTGGCTTCTTTGAGAATTAAAGCTTACATGCAGAACCACAATGAATGGTCTATTTTGCCTAAATTTTCTTTTGGAGCAGTATTTCCAAAGTAAAATATTTAGAAAGAGTTAAATTGGTATAATTTTACAGTGATCAGTTAATGATATTTAAAGTACTTGGTTTAAATCTCCTTTTTAATATTCATTTTTCTTTCAAAATAAGATTCAGAAATTAGACTTATTTAAGTCAGATTTGCCAGTATTCTTATTGGAAACAGGCAGCTATTCTTAATAGTCATATAATTTGTACAATATTGGAAGATGGTTTCTTGGTAGTACTCATTATGTGGTTTTCTTTGGTTATAACTGGGATGATATGCACTAAAACATCAGTGATTTTCTTTCTTTTAAACAGGACTTCATTTCAGGTGGATCAAAGAATGAACGTTGTGACACTGTTTCCAATTTAATACACAAAGGCTGCTCCATTGATTTAATAGAATACCCTTCTGTGCATGTAAAACCAAGTGAAAATGAAATTAATACCCAGGTGACACCAGGAGAAGTGCTGATCCAGCTGCATCAAGGTATGGTTATTTCCAAATAAATCAATGTTTATTCTTAAGTTAGAATTATATCTAGCCTTTGTTGCTGTATGTGTGCTCAGTCCTGTCTGAGTCTTTGCAACCCCATGGACTGTAGCCCATCAGGCTCCTCTGTCCATGGATTTCCCAGGCAAGAATACTGGAGTGGGTTGCCATTTCCTTCACCAAAGGATCTTCCTGACCAAGGGATCAAACTCATATCTCCTGTGTCTCATGCATTGGCAGGCAGATTCTTTACCACTGAGTCACCTGGGAAGCCCCTATCCAGCCTTATTTGTTCATATTAACATTTTATGACAGGCAGTATTGTTACTGTATAAATAACAATGGGCTCAGAATCAAGAAATCAGAATTCTAGTCTTTCTTGTGCCTATAGCTAGCTAGCTGTGTGGCCTCGGACATTCTCTGCAAACCTGACCACGCTATGTTATAATTATGTGTTTCCAGTCTTGATCACATTATACTATAATTGTGTTCCCAGGACACTGCCAGCTCTGTACAAGAAGAAGAACACGTTTTATTCCATTCTGTTTTTCCAATGCCTATCAGAGTGCTGGCATGCAGTAAGCATTCCATAAGTGTTTGCTGAATTTGTTAGTTGGTTAATTGGTAAGAGATGTGCATTAGTCTTAGAGCCTTTGTGATAAGCATTTAAAAACAAAACTATAATTCATAATTATCATAATTAACTTGAGCTGCTTTAGTCCCTGAGAGTAATGCACACCCTTCCTCCTATACTTCTCTCATACTTTTCCTTCCATACATTTGTATTCCACAGTTTGGCATATGTAATAGGCCACTGGAAATCATTCATTTTCTTTAGTGCCAGAGAATCTCAACGAACAAACTGCATATGGCAAGATAAGTTCAAGTACAAAGATATGCATCACTAAATTAGATACATTTAGTTTTAAGCGGTATGCAGTAGCCTTCAAGCCTTCATTATTTCATTTTGGGTGGCCTTGTCCTGTTACTAAATTTTTGAATAACCATTATCGACAAATGCCCTGCCAATTCCAAGTTATTTTTCTCTAATCTTTGATTACCAGAATAACAAAGTCCATTTTTTTCTTGGCCCTAGGCATACTCTCAGCTTCAAATTAAAACTGTGCATGTCACCATATCAAACAATTATACAGACTAGTATGGACATAAATGAATGTCAGCTGCAAAGGGATACACAAAAATGAAAGTAACTAGGTTGGTATTATGACACTTGCCACCTTCTACTGCTGCCATAATCAAATACCATATAGTAAGTAGCTTAAACAATAGAAATCTATTTTCTCACAGTTCTAGGACCTAGAAAGTCTGCCATCAAGGCACTGCCAGATTCAGTTTCTGAAGGGGGAGAGAGTGACAGAAAGAAAAGGAGCTCTCTGTTGTATCTACATATAAGTGCAATGATTCCCTCACGAGGACCCGACCCTCAGAACATCATCTAAACTTAATCAACTCCCAAAGGCTCCATCTCCAAACATTACCATATTGTGAATTAGGGCTTTAATATATAAATTGGGGGAGGGGACAAAACTCAGTCCATAGTCCTTGATATATAAAATAATATTTTCTGAGTTCATGAAATAGTTTTAGAAATTAATTTTATTTTATACAAAAAAAAAACTGAACTCTAAAAAGTGAAACTGTTTTTATAGGCCAACATCTCTGAACACCTTGCAATAAAATTTGAAACCAATATAAGATGATTAACAAATATTAAATAATAGAGAAACCAAGGAAAGCTTCTCCTAAATAAATTCTATCTCCAAGAATAAATCAAAATTCTAGTCACAGACAATTTAATAATAATGATAATAACAACAGCACACATCAGAACATAATGGGATGTGTTCAAAGTTGCTCTCAGGAAAACTCAGAACTTTAAATGCTCTTATCATTGAAAAAGAATGAAGCATACAGATAAAGATATAGGAACAACAAAAACAAAGTAACTGTAAGGAAAACAAGAGGAAGAAATTAATTAGTTAAGAAAAAAACAAAATGAAATAAGAAATAGAAATTAAAAAGGAAATGAATGTATAAATCTAATAGTTAAATTGTTGGTAAAGCCAATTAGAAAAAGAAGACCCAAAGCAAATGACCTAATTATACAGACTATGACCAGAGGAAAAAATATTGGGGGAAAAACTTCAAAATATTAAAAATGGTAAAATATATTAAAAATGGTAAAATATATATATTATGATAAAAATAATTTCCTAGGAGAATATAGATGACTAAAATTGACTCAAGAAGAAGTAGAACCCTAAGAAATCTAATAAAGATACAAGAAGTTAAGAAAATTCTAAAAGAAACTCTCCCTAAAAACATTAGGTCTAAATATTTTCATGGGAAATACACTTTAATGTTCACCTAAACATTCAAGGAACACATTATCCCTAGGCTACATAAATTCTCCCATGGTTTTTTGAGAAGGCATAGAAGCTACTCAATTTTTACAAGTTATCATAACTTTAGGATCAAATCCCTAATAACATTTTAAAGAATCAAACTAAACTTCATATTATAATAAGAACAATGTCACCATACAAGTAGATTTAATCTTTAACAGCAGTTGCTTGTCCTAAAATCAATGTATTTTTTATTTTCTTAGTTTGCCAAAAGAAGAAAAATATATATTGTTATCTCAAGATGCCAGAAATCATACAATTAAATTTAGTGTCCATTCCTGCCCAAATGAAATTGAAGAATACTTTGTTAATACATATTAAAATCCTTCTGAAAGTTTTATATAAAAGCAATCAGACAAGGAAAACCAAATACAAGTGATAAACATATTGAAAAGATAAAGAGAAATTAATTTTATATGTCTACACAGAAATCCAAGCAAATCAAACAAAACTAATACTATAGTTAAAAGGCTGTGAAAGGAAAAATTTTAAATATTCAAAAATCAATGAATTTCCTATGTAGTATTAAATGTAATCTAACAGAGAGCATTTCAAAGCAGCAACCTAAAATGTAAACTGTCTGGCAATAAACTTTCTAAAAAATATGTAGAGTCCATTGTGCTACCTAAAAGCCAGTATGAATAAATGCAGAAGAATTCTATGTTCCTGAAAAGGAAAATAATATTATAACAATTACAGTTCTGTACACATATATATATATGCCAGTAATATAACAAAATCTAAGTGAATCAATAAATGTAAGACAATCCCAATGAAACTTGAATGCACTTTGTTGGAACAAATATTCAATGATACTCATTATACACGTATGTATCTATATCTGTCTGTCTCTCCATGTATATATAACAACCTATTTATTTAGGATACATTTCTAGTCATTGATTTACTAGGTCATATATATTATTAGATTATTCACAAGAAAAATTCATATCCAGTTAAGCTTTCCAGAATCAACTTTGCCTATTTCTCATTCTTTTTAATCTCTTCAGTTTGTTAAGTATAACTAGTCCATTAGCCATTTTCTTTTGTTTTGTTCCTAGTACTAGAAAGCTTGAACCTTTTCCCTAAGTTTATTAACTATCTTTACCTCTCTATTTTGTGTGTGATTTGCCCCATTCATACAAATTTGCTTATTTTTCTCACCGAATGTTAATTTTCAACAGCTTACAGATGAGGCTTATCATGTATTATTTGCCTCTAAAAATATGACTAATAGCCTTTTTAAATGTCTTGCTCTTTTTTTAAATACTTAAGATTTGAAAATTACAAGGTGCATTTTTTCTACTTGTATGTTACAGTTAAATTTATATACTTTTATGAATTTAATTTGTTCTCTTTTGTAGAAATAATGGTGGCTGAATCCTCCTGAAACTATAAAATAATAGTTCAAAACTTGAGAAATTGTTTCAGTGCTGTAGATAAACAATGGCAGTGGTGGTAACAATGCAGGAGAAAAATGGCCAGACTTGAGAGATAATGCAGAGGTTTTGTCCCCAGAGATTGGTGAAATCATTATGGGGCTTGATTTTAGTCAATACTAATGAATCTGTGTGTGAAAATACTATAATTGTCTAGTGTGTATAAGTTATCCTTCCTATAGCTATGAAAAACTATATTTTTATAATCTGCATATATAGCAAATAATTATTAAAATAGGTTTAATAAATTCATCCAAAAATTCACTGTGGCATCAAAGACATGCCAGCTTTGGGGCATAATATATAAAGCTGTATCTGGAATTTTACCAATTCCATATATATATATACATAAACCTCATTCCTTATGATGTAAAACTTCTTTACACTCTAACACAGAGATAAGAGTTGAGGGTCTGTTACAATGCATCCTATGTGTAAAATATGTTTATTCCCTAATACTGATATTTCTTTGTTAGATTTATTTATAGATAATCACTTTATTTTTGTCTGATAAAAATTCATAACCTTCTATTAAGAATTTTTTAAAGCTTTTATGGATATTTCTATTATATCATATACTGACTAAGCTTTTAAAAGAATATTAAGAATATGTACAAAATACACGCAATCAAGTATTTTAAATGAGATTTTTAAAAGACACTTCCTTTTACTTTCTATTTCTTAAACTATACCTCTTTTTCTTATTTTTACCTATCAATCTTATGGAGAAATAACAGAAATAGGCCACTGATTCTAGTTTATATTCCCTAAAAACAGTGAAATGAGATGAAATCTTTAGGAGGGTAGGGAAGAGAAGAAAATTCTCGATTTCTGCTTCAGAAGTAATATATGACAGGGATTAGTATAATTTATACTTCACTAACTGAAAAAAATGTTTCAAACTTGATTCATTTTAATAATGTAAAGAAAAAACTGATTTAGTGTAGCTTAATTTAAAATGTAAAGATTCTTCAGGTATTCTTGAATTCAAAACTTAAAAAAAACATACAGAATCATGCACTTTTGCTCAACACCTGGCCCATATCCCTTATTTTACCCCTACAGAAATCCAGAAATGTGCTGGAGTCTGTACCTTGCTGTTTCAAACCTGTCTCATTCTTGGACCTTCTCCTTCCCCTGCCCAAAGAGAATGAATAGAAATTGGCAGCTCTTTCTTCCTGCTACATGTCTCCATATTTTCTTATGACTTGTTAGTTTCATCTTATGCAGAATATTTCTTAGTTATCTTTTCTTAGTGTCCAGACATGTTTGTTGCAACTAGTTCTTCAGAGATGCTCACACCATTAGTTGAGTGATTGAAAACTCATTCTAACAACTTTAGTTCTTTGGTCTATTCAAACCAATATTGGCAATAGCTGTAAATAGGTCTCAACTTTCCTCCAAGTCCTCTTTCTTATTCTATATCACAAACTTTTTTTTTTTTTGCCTTTGAAGTTAATCAAGGGAATAGGATTAGAGCCTTTAAAATCTCAAATTATGAAGATGAAGCTCTCCTGCAGCTAAAGTAAGTGGTGACATAAATATTTGAGGGCCAGATGATACGCTTTTCCTCTTATAGAGAGAAACTATTAATATTTAAGATCTCCTGAACTATGTGAAAGAAATTATAAATATCAAGATTTAAAAAAAAGAAATTATAAATATCAGCTTCTTACTATGGTATATATGTGGGCCTTTTGAAATGCTGTATGAAAATATCCTTCAATTATAGTTTAAAGAACATTTATGAGTGGCTATGCATGTACCAAATCAGAGGCTTCAGAGATGAATAAATAGTTCTTATCCTGATGTTGCTTAGAATCTAGTAGTAACAATAATGGTAATAATTACTGGTGTCTATATATTTGTGTATGCGTGGTAAGTCACTCAATCGTGTCTGACTTTATGCAACCCTGTGGACTGCAACCCTCGAGGCTCCTCTGTCCATGGGGTTCTCCAGGCAAGCATACTGGACTGGGTTGCGATGCCCTCCTTCAGCAGATCTTCCAGACCCATGGATCAAACCGGGGTCTCTTGTGTCTCCTGCATTGGCAGGCAGGTTCTTTATCACTAATGCCATCTGGGAATTTACTAGATGCCAAATATTGTGGTAAATATTTTCGATAGATCACTTCAGTTAGTAGCTCTTACTCACTAAAATAATCCACCCCCATGTAACTCCTCTCTCGGAGTAGCATTTAAGACTTTTCTGCTGGACTTTATATTACAATGGTGATAGCCACAGATATTGTTTTTAGACTTGATTCTTTCTCATTCAGTATATTCAAAACCTTTTTAATGTCATTTTCCCTTTGAGCCCAGTGTTGGTGGAACCCCACTATGAACTGAATGAGGATTTTATCAAGGGACATAGTATCCATATTCCCATGAAAAGGTATTTATTTCTACTGCCTATATGAAGAGAAGGTTTCTGCTTCATATCCAATTATTTAATCCAAAGCCAATCTGAGAGCATAACAAGGGAGTGTCATGGAGTGTCATTTGCTCATTGGCAAAATGTGGTAATCTAAGCTTGGCCCCTTCAGCTTCTTCCTTAACAAGCAGAGTTGCCTGGGGTCAGCCTATTTAGGGCTGCCCACCTTAAGCTTACTGCTTAAAGCTAAAACCTTTTGGGAAACTCAAGTGCCTTGCAAATTTAAAGTAGTGATTATTGTTCTCTCCAGCAATGAGTAAAAGGCCTGTGTACAGAAAGATTTTCCTTTCTCCTATAGTGAAAATTTGTCTTACTGAGGTGTCAGTCCATGCTGAGGTCTTCAGCTGACCCAGGTACATGCGCTAATGCCAGCATCTATGTAATCCAAAATCAAGCCACAGCAGACTACACCCTCTAACCCTGATCATCTGGCAAGGGTTCCTAAAAACCCTCTTCTTTGCTGAGGCTAGTGAGCCTAGGATTTGCTTGCTCAGCTGTGAGCAGTTGGTATGTGCTGAAGGCCCCTGAATCCCTGAAGCGCCCCGAATAGCTCAGGCCTCCAAGGACTGTGCTTTTGTTGATTCTGTCCAGGCTCTGCCTGTGGCTGAGATAACCAACCAACAATATAACAACTCACACAACACACTGAATATCTGATGTATTTTTCAGTGACTCTGTCAAAATAGGCAGCCATTCATATCTAGGCAGAGCCAACATAAACTACAATGATCCATCAAGGTGAAAATACCATGTGGCCAGTGCCTATGCCTCCAGCCATATGCCTAAGTCAACAGTTAAAAACAACTACACAAATTAAAAAAGAAAATTAAAAGCTGACCTACATATTAAAACGCAAGCTCCTCCACATGAACTATACTTCCCAACATACTCCATTTCTATTTTTCATCAATTCAGCTCTGTCTACCCGATTCTATCATTCTCTTGAATTAAACTTCTCTACCCAAACTTCAGGTCACTTCCATGGGTAGGCTTTTTCACCAAATACTTAGAAAGCAGAACTGAATATATGCTCTCTGTAGGCAGCCAAGCTCCTAAAAAATAGGGAGTAAGAAAGTTGACTGGGCTGGGCTATGCAAACCCAATTTCTCCTCCCAAACTCTGGCTGATGAAACAGAGATGTTATAATAAAGAATTTTCCTGCATGTAAAGGCAAATTTAGGAATAAGTAAATAGCCACTTTCTCCCATAATTAATATTAATAAACCAAAAAGCTTACTATTTTGAATACATTTCATAATCTGGCTGAAAAATATCTGAACTACTAAATAAGTTTATAATGTTGCTATTCTTATGCTGTATTGTGCTGTTATTATGCTTTAAATATCCTATATGTTTAAGCATATTAAGACTGAAAATGATTTGATAAATTATAGGATTCCTTTTCATAAGTAGAGCAGGCTACTAATTATGTACTCAAATTGGTATTTATTCATTTTTTTCCACTCAAAATATTCCCCATATACAAATAATTAATGACTTACAAAGAATTTGCTTTATTGTCTAAAAAAGTAAAATTCACAAATTATCTGTATTTAAATTGATAACTTTTTACCACATACTTTAAAAAGTTAAATACAGAAGTACTCATTCTGCAAGGTACCAGATCTTTGTATCACATGATAATGGCCAGAGAACTAAATAAAACTGTATTGCAAAGACAGCTGTCTTTTGGAGCCTCCAACAACTCTCCTTATGGTGACCTCTCCTCATCCAGTTCCTTCGCCTCTGTGTTCCCTCTTCAACATATACGCTTACCAAGCACTCATTATGCACTGGACAAATGCGGTCCCCACAGAGCCTAGGTTCTGATGTGGCTGCTGCATATCACTCTTTAGACCGCTGTCTCATTTCTTCTTACAACTAATGATCGGGAAGAACCTTATCAAACAACTCATGATGAGATAGTAAGTATTCTGAGTAGCTTAATGTACTTCTTAGTACCAGAGTTTCTGCATCTCATATATAAATATGCCTTAACCCAAATTAATTAATTTACACCTGCATCCAATAAGGGGTAAATTTTCTTAGAATGCCTTTCTGGAAGTCTGCAAACCTAAAAGTAACCTGCAAACAAACACAATCATCTAGTCTCTCATAATAGAATGCTGCCTGATGTCTGGGCTGTGCTTTATTAGACACTAGAAAAGCAGGTTCATATGGTGATAAATATATTCCCTATTACATTTATATTGAGCTGGTCTGTTTCCTGTTATCTTTGCCCCATAAAATTATGAGAAATGCTTTGTAGAAGTTGAAGACTAAAACATTGGTTATGTTCTTCTAACTGCCTTAAAATTATTCCAGAATATTCCCGATTTCCTTCATTATGCACAAATTAGTGATCACTGTTCTATATCTAAAATGTGACTGATTTATTGATAGCTTAACCTGAGATGTTAAAAATGAATACTACACTATGTTTGTCTTTCTTTGAACTAGGAGCTGAAGCTAATTTTATGCTGAAAATTCATCCTCTGAAGAAATATCCTGTGGATCTTTATTATCTGGTTGATGTCTCAGCATCAATGCACAATAATATTGAAAAATTAAATTCAGTTGGAAATGATTTATCTAGAAAAATGGCATTTTTCTCCCGTGACTTTCGCCTTGGATTTGGCTCATACGTTGATAAAACAGTTTCACCATACATTAGTATCCATCCAGAAAGAATTCATAATCAATGCAGGTATCTAATACTAGACATGGACTTCCTAATGCTAAACAAGTTTAAAATCTTGTAAAATCTCATTTTGGTTTTATATCAAGGACTTACTAAATTATCTATTTTTAATTAAGTGAGAAATAAAAATATTTATAGGGGAAGGACATTCCTATCTGAAAACTTCTAAGATTGAAGGGGGCTTTTATTTTTATACTTTTTCACTTAGTTTTTATTACAAACATCTAATAATCAGGCTACCATATATATAAATACCTGTTTGAATATTCTGTATTTCTTTTTGTTATTGCTCCAAATTTGCTGAAGCAAGGCTTACCAATTTTAAAGTACTTATTTTGCCAGTATTGCACCTACATTTCCATTACTATATTGTGACTGTGTTTATAATTATGTTGCTTATAATGTTATTTCCAAGAAAACTCAGCTAGCACATGGAGAGTAGGTAGGTCAAAAGATGAGAATTTGTTTGCTAGAAAGACCTCTTTTTCTGATCATTTTGGAAGGCTGATTATAATTAGTGTGTGCCCTACTATGAAAGGAAAACCAGCCTTTAAAATACGAATTTTTCACACAACATTTAGCCTGTTGAATTTACGGAGAGCAAATATAAGTGTGTTCAGTTCTTCCTTAACAAAACATTTAATTTATTATCTTCTTTCTGACTTCCATGCATTGCCCAAATCACTTTACAGTGTACAGTCTAATTTACCAAAACAGCCTGGCTGTCTGCTGCAGCAGATGCATCTCCATATGGAGCTTCATACTCCTTCTCCCCAAGCACAGATGCACCTGAGAAATAATCCTTACCTTTGAGGACATCATGGATTCTCAAAACAATTTTAATGAATTTTGACCATTCATCAATGATTCTATAAGAATCACTTTAAAATTAGCAAAATATTTTAAAATATCTAACAAAAGTATAGTATTTTAACTAAATTCCTAAAAATATTTCCCCAAAAGTGTTTTTCAGTTGTTCCATGAACAAATCTGATAGGAAATCACTGAAAATTCTCATCTCCTGTTAAAAATTAATAGTGTTTATTAGCATAATAAAAGCCCTTAGGTGTCCTATATTAAAGGAACATGCTTAATCTTCTTTATGTTTTGAAACCAAGCCATTATATTCCTACCCACAAAGAAATATTCAGCAATATAGAGCTTTTCTCTGATTTTATAAAATATAGATTTTTCTCTAAAAAAGTTTTATTGGCAAAAAAAAGTATTCTCTTCTCACATCAACCACACACTTTTACATGAGTAATATTTTGGATCTTTGAAGGACACATAGCAAAACAATTTGCATTTCTTCTTTACCCATACAGTGACTACAACTTAGACTGTATGCCTCCCCATGGGTATATCCATGTGCTGTCTTTGACGGAGAACATTACTGAGTTTGAAAAAGCAGTTCACAGACAGAAGATCTCTGGAAATATAGATACACCTGAAGGAGGTTTTGATGCTATGCTTCAGGCAGCTGTCTGTGAGGTAAGAAGTTTCATATTATTGAGTGTTTGCTCAGATATAAAATTCCCCAAGAATTTATGATTTCTCTGATATATGGAGTGAAACATAGCATAAAAGAATACATTCTTCTCCTATCTCTTGTTTGTCACCAATGATACTCATTTTGGTATGTGTTCAGGACAGAGGGACTAAATCAGAAGTTTATAAATAGGAAAAGATACAAGGGAAAGAAAAACTTATGTTCTTGGAAAACCATTTCCAAAAGGGCTGCTCTTTTCACTCACTACTCTGAAAGGAAGAACCAGAAATAGCTTGTTGTCCTACTCACATCACTAGGCAGTCTGCACTTCGTAAACCTGGCCTTTTCCCCTTCTGTGGTAACACCAGAAGTCTCTTGCCAGGAACAAGTGTGGTTTGAAGGCTGTGGAAGAGGATAAACAAATAAAAGTTAATGCTATTTGTGAAACAGCATTGAATTTATGCACATAATTCTAGCCTGACTTAATGTTTGTTAACTTATATTTAATGTTTACTTGAGATACAGACCACAGTAAAGATCTATGTTATTGTACAAGATCTAATTACATGTTTATTTTAAGAGTCATATTGGATGGCGAAAAGAAGCTAAAAGATTGCTGCTGGTGATGACAGATCAGACATCTCATCTTGCTCTTGATAGCAAATTGGCAGGCATAGTGGTGCCAAATGACGGAAACTGCCATCTGAAAAACAACGTCTACGTCAGATCAACGAGCATGGTACTGTAACAATAACCTATTAGTAGCTATGACTCCTTGGGTTAGTATAAGTTTAAATTGGCAAATTCAGCTGTCCCTGCACCAAGAAATTACCTAAAGGGTCATGATGCAGAGTCAGGACAAGTCGTGAAAGACAAGTTACAGAACAATGCAATCTATAAATTTTGGTCAATAAAATGTAAGGCTGAAATACATGGATAACATCTAGTAGCTGACTCTCTAATGTCCTACAAAGCAATGTATAATTTATGAAAATAAAAGTGATAGAAAGGTTACTTTTTTATGCAACTGAAGAAACTTCAAAGGAAAAAAGCATATACATATGTTTGCCTGATTACTTTACTTGTAGCTAGTTCTACAGGGTTGGTATTGAAAGACATATTAGAGATGAAGAAAAGTGTATTTGGCCTGAGGAATCCTCAGAGTAAAACGGAATCTAAGTAGAGACTAGGAGAAAAATGGAGTAAAACAAGGTTGGCTTTCAATATTTTATACCTCACTTCTTCCTTCTGAAGTTTATCTGTATTGGGGCTTCCCCGGTGGCTCAGATGGTAAAGAATCCACCTGCAACGCTGGAGACCTGGGTTTGATCCCTGGGTCTGGAAGATCCCCTGGGGAAGGGAGCTTCCTGAGGGTTAGTTTCACCTCTGAATCATATATTTAAATACAATCTCCTAGAACTGTTTTTCCCAGCATTAGCTATTCTACATGTAGAAAATCAATTGCATAAAGCATCATTTATTTGTGATGTGATCCCTGTTTATACATGCATGCAAATGTTAGAACAAAAGCTTCCAGTCTTTCTTATATTGTGGCACCTAGATCTTAGTAATCTTTACCCTGGTACACATAGGCAAAACAAAGAACCTGATAGTTCTGTTTATTAAGTAGGTAGGGCCCAATAACATAACTATTTATGTTCTATAAACCTAGTAGCCAGTTAAAACAATAATACAGGTGAATCATGTATATATATATATATATATATATATATATATATATATAAAACTTGTGTCATTCTTAGGAAATATAATGGGAACTTCCCAAGCCTTGGAATCAAACAGGACATAGCCACCCTCATCTTCTGTTACACGCTGATTTTCACGCTGCTTAGTTTTGCTAAGATATGACATCGTGTAAAAGAACAGAGCCAAATGTAATCATAAAGCGGTGAACCCCTTCCAGCTGGTAGTTCATGGATACCTGACAGATGTCAAGTATTGCTATGCTTCCCTTAAATATTTAAGATGTTCTGCGGCACCCTGGTGAGTGTACCACAGTGCTTGAAGACACCTCATGCACAGTTTGGGAAAAGTAATATCAGAAGCATACAAATTATGCTGAAATGTGTGTGGTTCCTATAAATGAAATTTAAATAGTTTAAGTTAGTTAATCTGAAATGCCCTACCAAACTTTTTGAAAGTCTAAAGGAACAACTCCATTACCACATAAAACAAGATCAACCCTTGGTTGGTTTAGATTCTCGAAAGCAAACTCAACATTTAAAGATTTTTTTAAAGTAGCTAGAGTTTGAATTTTAAAATCTAGGATTTGGAGTTATTCCCTTAGTGTCTTTCTCATTGTTGATTCTCTCCTACTCAGTCACATTTCACTTCAGTAGATTCATCCATTTTAGTCATTTCTTATCTTTCCTTCTGTTCAATCTCTTTTAATCTGAGATAGAGTGCTAATTCATTTACTGGGAGTTGAGAGAAGACAAGAGGAACCATTCTATTGTGAGAAAAGTAGAAGCTTTTTTTTTTTTTTAAGGAAAAATAATAATTATATTATTCTCAAACTGCATTGCAATTATCCTTTTAAAGCTTTGCCAAGTCACTGAAGTCAGCTCTCCACAATTGTACTTTATATGGTGCTTCTACTCATCTAGGAAGGATTCCTTAAGGCAAAGAAATGTTCTCATGGTCTTAGACATATTCCATGCCATATAACCTTATGGAAACAAAGTATAATTCTGGTGGAATTTTACAGTATTTGGACTCATATATCAGGAATTTGGACAAACTATCATGATATGTATTTGCCTTCTTGAACACTGTTTTACCTACTTAAAAGAATGAACATGTCACTGATACCTTCCACATGTCACTGATAGGTACTGAATAAACCAATATTGCTACTACCTTAGAAGAATATTTTATCTCATTTATCCCAGGCCTGTGTTTTAAGGAGGCCTTTTCTAAGAAGTCTCATTCCCTTCATTTCCAGGGACACTGCCCTAAAACAAAAGAAACTGAAGCATTTTGATTGATCCCTTGACTGTACATTTATACACACAAGATGTACTGCTGCTCTGAAACCTCCTCTATCCAAAGCTACCCTGAGCCTAACTCTAAGCATATTTATCTGCTCATTTTAAAACGACATCTGTTCTTTCCTATTCAGCCATTATAGAGGAATTTGAAAAGATAAAGTTTAGACAAGCAATCAAATATTTTGCTTCTTAGTTTTATCTCCAGCAGCCAATACCAGTAATGTTGAATAGTATCTGGGCCTCTTGGTCCAAGACTCTGGTTCTTTCATTTATAAAAGGTAATAATTGATAAGAGGCCTTTCATATGTCTAATTTACATCATCCAGAGTTCTACTGCTTATTCACATAGCTGTTTCATGAGGATCAATGTGAATTTCAGAATAGTAACATCTACCATGTTTTGAGGTTTTATTAACTGAAATCACTGTTGCTACATACAGTATCAGTATATTACATATAGTACAGTGCATACTGTATGAAATTTATCTTTATAACAACCTGGTACGGTAGTTATAATTATCTTTCTTTCATAAACAGAAAAACTGAGGGTATAAGAAATTAAGAAACTTGACTGAGGACACACAGCTAAAAAGTTAATCAGTGGCAGAATCAGGGTTCAATCCAGTTCAATCTTTTAATAAATATGTAGTCTTAACTACTTTGCCATACTGTCTTAAGGGATACCTAGAAGAAATAGAGTGGTGAAGTTCTTGGTGTAAATTTTACTCTACTTTCTAGTTGCAATCTTACTTATAGAAGAAATAAAATTAAGTAGATAATTTGTCTTATATATATTACACAATGGGATAAAATTTTAAATAATTTATATTTAAACATTGTTATATTTTATATCCGAGAAGGCAATGGCACCCCACTCCAGTCCTCTTGCCTGGAAAATCCCATGGACGGAGGAGCCTGGTAGGCTGTGGTCCATGGGGTCGCTAGGAGTCGAACACGACTGAGCGACTTCACTTTCATGCATTGGAGAAGGAACTGGCAACGCACTCCAGTGTTCTTGCCTGGAGAATCCATTGGCAAATAATGTTATAGTATTAATTAAATTACAATTTCCGCTGCTTTTTCTCCAAGTGCCAGAATGAAAAACTTGAGTAGTAATATAGTTTTATAATTTACCAGTAATAATAACCATTTAAAATTTTAAAATTCATTCTAAAATGGTAGAGGTTAGTATAAAAATTATCAAAGGTGTAGAAGACAAGTTGTTGATACTGAGGCTTTAGAATTTCATCCTGTTTCCCTACCCAACCTCATACGGAGCCCTCTTCACAACCATTCACCCCACCCTCAACCCCAAGTAACACCAGAGTCTCCAATAACAATGAAACGGGCCCAGGGAGCAAGTATTTGGAAGAGGCAAACAGGTCACACCATTATTAATGAGATTTTCAAATATTGCTGTGACTCTCAGTCCTCATGAAGAGATGCAAATAGGCAAGATCCTACCACACTGCTAATTGTATTTTAGTAGCTTAGATTTGGTGTTTCTTTCTCTGAACCTTTTTTTTCTCTTTGTGCCTCATCATTTTAAGGTCAGTGATTCTTCACTCCTCCTCTCATTTAATTCTCCAGAAGTCCTTTAATTTATTTAGTCTCACAGAAATTACTAATATGTCATAAGAATAATAAAGTTAATTCTAATATGGCTAAACTAAAGCATATAATCAAAACTTTCATGCTATTTCCTGATTGATACTTTGTTTTTCTCTGCTTAACACTGTATAAAAACTTTCAAAATTAAACAGATAAGGTTAGTTTAGAGTGTTAGCACCTCTGGGTTTTATGAATATGCACCATCAGCAAAGTAAAGGGAATTTCACCCAGGCAAAAAGCACCTAGAAAGTTTTAAGTTTATATGTAATTGTTTGTTTGTTTTTTAATATTGTTATGACTTTTAGTTTAAGGTAAGGGAGAACTTTCAGCAAGAGAAAAACAGAGTCACATACAGGGAACACCCATAAGGCTATCAGCTGATTTTACAGCAAGTTTTGCAAGACAAGGGAGTGACATGACACATTTCAAAGTGTTGAAAGGAAAAAAACCCAACAACCTAGGATACTCTATACAGCAAGTTATCATTCAGAACTGAAGGATATATAAAGAGCATCTCAGATAAGCAAAAACTAAGAGAGTTAATCAATATTTTCCAAACTTAAATGTTAAAGAGTGTTCTTTAACACCACTAGTAAAGGCAGATATATAGTAACGTAGTGGTTCAACTACTTAAATAAGCGAGTGACAAGGTTAAAAGACAAAATTATAGAATCAACTAAAACTATAGTAAATAGTTAAGGGATAGGCATGAAAATGTAAAACATGATATCAAAAACACAAAAGGTGGGAGGGGGATAATAAAAAATTTAGCTCTTCTACAATATGTTTAAACTTAAATGACTAGCAGCTTAAAACAAGCAGACATAGTTACACATCAACATATATGAACCCCATGGTAACCACAAATCAAAAACCTACAATAGGTATACAAAAGCTAAAATGAATAGAGATGAACTAAAGTCTACTACTAAACTATGAAGAGACCAAAACTAAAAAGAGATGAACACAAGCATACTACTAAAGCAAATCATCAAACCACAAAGGAACAGGCTAAAGCAAGAAGACAAAACAGCAACAACCAGAAAAAAAGTCACAAAATGGCAATAAGCACATACCTACCAATGCTCATTTTGAATATCAATGGGCAAAATGCTCCAATCAAAGGGCACAGCGTGGCTCATTGGATTAAAAAAAAAAAAAATCCATCTATATGCTACTGTAAGACACTCACTTGAGAGCTACAGATTCACAGACTGGAAGTAAGGGGTTGAAAAAAGATACTCTATACAAATGGAAACAAAGGAAAGCTGAGGCAGCAGACCTGTGTCAGACAAAGTAGACTTTAAAAGAAAGTCTGTGAAATTAGACAAATAAAGGCATTAAATATCATATAATGATAAAGGGATCCATACAAGAATAGATTACACTTATTAACATATATATGCCCAATATAGGAATACACACACACACACACACACACACACACAGAGAAATAAAGGAAGAAACAGACAGTAATACAAAAATAGTAGGACACTTTAACATCCCAATGACATCACTGGGGAGATCATCCAGACAGAAAATCAATAAGGGAACAGAGGCCTTAAATGAACCATTAAACCGGCTGCACTTAATAGATATCTAAAGGACATTCCATCCAAAAATAGCAGAATGCACAATCTTCTCAAGTATACATGAAACATTCTCCAGAGACCACATGCCAATTGTCTCGACCAATTTAAGAAGATAGAAATTATATGAAGCATCTTTTCTGACCACAATAGCATGAACCTAGAAATCACTTATAGACAGAAAAGTGGGAAAAGAACAAAGACATGGAGACTAAACAATATGCTAGTAAGAAATCAGTGGTCAATGAAGAAATTGATGAGGAAATCAGAAAATAACTTGAGACAAATAAAAATGGAAACACAATACTCTAAAATCTATGGGATATACCAAAAGCAGTTCTAAGAGAGAAGTTTATAGTACAGGCCTATATCAAGAAATTAGGAAAAATTTAGATAAACAGCCTAACTTACCATCTAAAGGAATTAGGAAAACAAACACAAAGTCCAAAGTCAGCAAAAGGAAGGGTATAGTAAAGATTAAAGCAGAAATAAATAAATTGAAGTTTATTTAATTTATTAAACTACAATAGAAAAGAACAACAAAACCAAGAGCTACTTTTTTTTTTAAAGATAAAATTAATAAGATGTTGACTGGGATAATTAAGAAAAAAAAGAGAGAGAGTACCCAAATACACAAAATAAGACATGATAGAGAAGTTATGCTGTAATCACAGAAATACAAATGATCATAAGAGAATACTAAGAACAGTTAATACCAACAAATTGGACAAACCAGAAGAAATAGGTAATTTCCTACAAACATACAATATTCCAAGACTGAATTAGGAAGAAATAGGCAATTTGAACAAATCACGAACTAATATAGATACTGAATCAATAATCAAAACCTCCCAAACAAAAGTCCAGTACCAAGGATCTTCAGGAGAATGCCACCAAACATACAAAGAAGAGTTAATATCTATCTTTCTTAAACTATTTACAAGAATTGAAAAGAAGAAAGCACCACTTCCTGAGAGACTTTCGCTTTCATTTTTTTCACTTTCAAACACTTCCAAACTGATTCTATGGGGCCATCTTTACCCTGAAAGCAAAATCAGACAAAAACAATACCAAAAAAAAAAAAAAAAAAAAACAGGTCAATATCTCTGATCAATATAAATTATTATATCACTATATGCAGATAACATGATACTATATATAGAAAACCATAAAGTCTCCATCAAAAAACTATTAGAACTAATGAATTAATTCAGTAAAATTTCAGGATACAAGATTAATATACAAAATCTGTTACTTTTCTATACACTAATAATATATTAGTATATATTTTCTCAGGAACAGGAAGCAAGAAAACAACTTCATTTAAATTTGTATCAAAAGGAATAAAAATACCTAGGAATAAACTTAACCAAGAAGGTGAAAGACCTATGCTCCGAAAACTATAAAACATGATGGAGCAAACAGAAAATGACAAAAAGAAATGGAAAGATACTCCATGCTCTGGAGTTGGAAGAATTAATTAGTATTGTTAAAATGGCCATACTACCCAAAGCCATCTACCCAAAGATGTAACGCAAATTCTCAATTACCAATGGCATTTTTCACATAACTAAAACAAATTATTCTAAAATTTATATACAATCACAGAAGACTCCAACTTGCCAAAGAAATATTGAGAGAGAAAAAACAAAGCTGGAAGTATCATTCTCCCTGACTTCAGACTATACTACAAAGCTACAGCAATAAAAACAGTACATACTGACACAACAAAAGACATATAGATCAGATACATAGACAGTCCAAAAATAAACCCATGCACATATTGTCAATTAATCTATGACAAACGAGGCAAGAATATACAGTGCAGAAAAGAAAAACTCTTCAACAAATGGTGCTGGGAAAACTGACAGCTACACTCAAAAGAAAAAGACTAGAACATTCTTTTTTTCACATCATATTCAAAAGTAAACTCAAATGAATTAAAGACCTAAATGTAAGACCAGAAACCACAAAACTCTTAGAAGAAAACATAGGCAGTATGGTCTTTGACAAAGATCTTAGTACTATTTTTCAGACCTGTCTCCTTAGGAAGGGAAACAAAAGCAATATAAACAAATGGAACCTAATCAAACTGAAAAGCTTTTACACAGCAAAAGAAACCATCAATAAAATGAAAATGCATCCTACTAAATGTGAGATGTTTTCAAATGATATGTCTAATAAGGGATGAATATCCAAAATATATTAACAGTTAATATAACTCAATATCAAAAAACAAACACACGGGTAGAGAGGGAGGTGGGAGGGGGGACTGGGATGGGGAATACATGTAAATCCATGGCTGATTCATGTCAATGTATGACAAAAACCACTTCAATATTGTAAAGTAATGAGCCTCCAACTAATAAAAATAAATGAAAAAAAGAAAATTTAAAAAAAAAGAAAATTAAAAAACAAACAAACAAACACACTGATTTAAAAAATGGGCAAAAGACCTCAATAGTTATTCTTCCAAAGAAGAAATACAGATGGCCAACAGAGATGTGAACAAATGTTAACATCACTAATCATCAGGGAAGTGCAAATTAAAACCACAATGAGATATCACCTCATACCTGCCAAAATGGCTATCATCAAAAAGACCACAAATAACAAATATAGAAGAGGAATGTAAAGAAAAGGGAATCATAGTGCATTGTTGGTGGGAATTTAAACTGGTACAGCCACTATGGAAAACAGTACTGAGATTACTCAAAAATTTAAAAATAGAACTAAGATATGATCCAACAATTCCACTCCTAGGCATATATATCTGAAGAAAATGAAAATCAAAAAGATCTGTGTACCTCAATGTTCATAGAAGCACTGTGTACAAAAGTCAAGATAGGAAAGCAATCTGTCCATCAAGAGATAAATGAAGTTTGGGGTATATATGTATATATATGTTTGCAAGCAATGGAGTATTACTCAACTCTTGAATGAATTATTGCCATTTGCAATAACATGGATGGATCTAGAGGGTATTATGCTGAGTAAAATGAGTCAGAGAAAGACAAATACTGCACATTTTCACTTATACATTGAATCTGAAAAAAGTACAAATGAATTACAGTCAGAATTACAGACTTGTAATGAATTACAAGTCAGAAACAGACTCACAGATACAAACTGGTAGTTACTAGCAGGGAGAGGGATGAGGGAGGGGGAGGATAAGCTAAAAGGGTTAAGAGGTACAAATTATTAGGTATAAAATAAGATACAAGATGTAAAGTACAACACAGGGAATATAGCTAGTATTTTGTAGGCTAGGTTATTAGAGCTAATTGCTTATAATCTATAGAAAGAGTGAATCACTATGTGTACACTATATGTACATCTGAAACTAATATAATATTGTGAAGCAACTACACTTCAATTAAAATAACATGTACATGTATATATGTATTACAGCCTTTAAAACTAACCGAATGCCTGGTTTTAGCTTGCTACTCTATGATCTGTTTAGAACTGTAAATGCCATGTGAACAATAAGGACTTCAATAATAACTTTCAGTTCAGTTCAGTCCCTCAGTCGTGTCCGACTCTTTGCGACCACATGAATCGCAGCACGCCAGGACTCCATTGAGTTGGTGATGCCATCCAGCCATCTCATCCTCTGTCGTCCCCTTCTCCTCCTGCCCCCAATCCCTCCCAGCAACAGGGTCTTTTCCAATGAGTCAACTCTTCGCATGAGGTGGCCAAAGTACTGTAGTTTCAGCTTCAGCATCAGTCCTTCCAATGAACACCCAGGACTTATCTCCTTTAGGATGGACTGGTTGGATCTCCTTGCAGTCCAAGGGACTCTCAAGAGTCTTCTCCAACACCACAGTTCAAAAGCATCAATTTTTCAGCACTCAGCTTTCTTCGCAGTCCAAATTTCACATCCATACATGACCACTGGAAAAACCATAGCCTTGACCAAATGGACCTTTGCTGGCAAAGTAATGTCTCTGCTTTTTAATATGCTATCTAGGTTGGTCATAACTTTTCTTCCAAGGAGAAAGAATCTTTTAATTTCATGGCTGCAATCACCACCTGCAGTGATTTTGGAGCCCAAAAAAATAAAGTCTGACACTGTTTCCACTCTCTCCCCATCTATTTCTCATGAGGTAATGGGACCAGATGCCATGATCTTAGTTTTCTGAATGTGGAGCTTTAAGCCAACTTTTTCACTCTCCTCTTTCACTTTCATCAAGAGGCTCTTTAGTTTTTCTTCACTTTCTGCCATAAGGATGGTGTCATCTGCACATCTGAGGTTATTGATATTTCTCCCAGCAATCTTGATTCCAGCTTGTGCTTCTTCCAGCCCAGCGTTTCTCATGATGTACTCTGCATATAAGTGAAATAAGCAGGGTGACAATACACAGCCTTGACGTAGTCTTTTTCCTATTTGGAACCAGTCTGTTGTTCCATGTCCAGTTCTAACTGTTGCTTCCTGACCAGCATACAGATTTCTCAAAAGGCAGGTCAGGTGGTCTGGTATTCCCATCTCCTTCAGAATTTTCCACAGTTTATTGTGATCCACACAGTTGAAGGCTTTAGCGTAGTCAATAAAGCAGAAATAGATATTTTTCTGGAACTCTCTTGCTTTTTCGATGATCCAGAGGATATTGGCAATTTGATATCTGGTTCCTCTGCCTTTTCTAAAACCAGCTTGAACATCTGGAAGTTCATGGTTCATGTATTGCTGAAGCCTGTCTTGGAGAATTTTGAGCATTACTTAACTAGCATGTGAGATGAGTGCAATTGTGCAGTAGTTTGAGCATTCTTTGGCATTGCCTTCCTTAGGGATTGGAATGAAAACTGACCTTTTCCAGTCCTGTGGCCACTGCTGAGTTTTCCAAATTTGCTGGCATATTGAGTGCAGCACTTTCACAGCATCATCTTTCAGGATTTGAAATAGCTCAACTAGAATTCCATCAGAGTAGACCTAATCTGAATGCTTCTCATGCTTGCAGAAAACTAGCCAGGAAATTACTTCTGCAAACAGTATTTAGGTGTTCTTTTTTCTAAAAGTGAAAGCAAAGTTGCACATAGAATCACCTGGGCTAGGCTGAAAGTAGACTCACACTGCTTTTCTAATCCCCCTGAAAATGAGAAAAAATAATGATTTTCCAAATAACTCAACAAAAACAAAAACTGATGAAAATATTTATGAAATAGAATGTTCTAAATAAATTATGTTTGGTTAAATCACGTTTAAGCAGAAAATGTTTTATTACCATTCTCATTGAACAGCTTACAAAAAATGATTAGTCCATGCCCCTCATTCACTTACAAGGATATCAAGAATGCAACGGACACCATGTTGACAGGAGCCACAAATTCAAACACTTCAGGAGCCAGGTGCAAAAGGTAAATACATGAGGCAAGTCAAAGCATATCCAAGAGCCCAGCATCTAGCCTTTAGTAATGGTCTCCAAATGTGTTTTACTGAAAGCTGTCTTTTATTAAGCAGCTCTGGTATTTGCTTCTTTACACTTCGGGAGCACCATCCACCATCCCAGTGAAGTATAGATACTGCTGTTACCTCCATTTTTAAGTGAGAAGATGGAAGCACTAAAAGAATCAGGTACTTGTCTGTGGTCACACAGCCCAACATAGCAGTGCCTAGGTAAATGACAAGCAATGTGACATCAGGACATGAGCCCCTCATTTCCGTTCAGTTCAGTCGCTCAGTCGTGTCTAACTCTTTGCGACCCCATGAACCACAGCACGCCAGGCTTCCCTGTCCATCACCAACTCCCGGAGTCTAACCAAACTCATAAGCCTCTGCTTATCATTAATTTGGGCTTAATAATTATACAATGGTAAATTAAACACATGTTAACCCATTTAATCCCCACCATAACTCTGAGAAGTAGATACTAGTTACTAGTATTTATACCTCTCTTACATATATAAAAACTATATCACAGAGAGGTAAAGACAGATTCCCGGTGTCATGGAGGTAATAATTGCAGAACCAAGAGTTGAAGCCCCAAGTGGTCTGTTTCCAGGGCCCCTGCTCCTAGTATGGCTCTCAGCCAGAAAAATTTTGTATCCTGCCTCCACGAAGATATTTTAATGTCCAGAGATAGTTTGGTTGTTACAACTAGGGGAGGAGGGACATATTGGCATCTAATAGGTAGAGGCTAGGGACATTGCTGAGTATCTTACAACATGCAGGACAGTCCCACACCACAACACAAAATGTAAATAGTGCCACTGATGAGAAACACAGGCCTATGAGATTATTACTGTGCAGCCATATGGATAGAAAAATAGGCCAATGGGAGAGATGGAGACTGACAACACGTAAGTCTTCATCTTTAAATAAATCTGTGCTATCAGATTGTTTTCATGCTCTGTCATCTAAGAATTCATTTATAAAAAGTAATGAAAAAATTATCCAGATAATTGATAAGCTTTCACTTAACCAAGACATTTTTTCATATCTTATTATGATATGCAATAGTTCAAATTCTATATTATTGTATAAGAACTTTTTATAATGAATCTCACTTTTATGGAGAGTCTCAAAAGCTTATTTTTTGTCACTGCATAGGTACATTATTAAAATTCATACATCTCTACACAGTTATTTCATTAACCAAAACTGTTTCCATTTAATCTTTCTTACCTCCTCTTTCCTTCTGACATTTTAAGTTATTTCTCACAAATCACAGTGAAAGTGTTGGTGAAGAAGAAAAATGTGAAAGGAATCCTTTCGCCCTTAACTACTTAGGCGCTGCCTTGCCACATTGCTTTCCCTTATCCCTTTTGGCCGTGAAATTCTTGTTATCTCTATTAGTTATTTTCAAAGTTTAGAGAAACAATATGTAATGGGTTAGATAGAGGGGGAGTTAAGGCTGAGGAGTAGTGACGTCACCAAACAGGACAGCTGGCTGAGAGGGAGTATTCCTGCTAGTGAAATACAAGACATAAAAGGCAGAATACTTAATACTTAAAAGATACTGTGCTTCATGGGGGAAAAGGGAAAGGGTTCAACACTGGCCATTAATCCAAAACTCTCCTGTTAAAAATGGTTTATTTAAACATCTGTTAAGCATTTGTAACTTTAACAAATTGGCCTCGAGGTACTTAGAATTTTCTTTTAAAACAGCTCTTTCTAGGGTTAAAAAATGTGTTCTTTTAAGCTTAAAAATACACTGACCTTCTTAATGATCTTCTGAGAAAAAATAATTTTCTGGATTTAAATTTTGTATATTTTCAGGCAATGTTACTTCCTGTTTTTGAGGAGAAAGAGCTTAAGAAGGCTCCAAAAACTGCTTACATTTTGGACTGCTTTTTAAATACTGATTTTATGTGTGTTAAGTATAAGCTGGTCAAAAATATGTGGATTAATTTTTCCATAAAATATGAATGGTTTAAAAATTAAGAAGGGGGCATGCTTGGCAAACTCTGATTATTTTTTGTCAAAGCAAAAATATTTGAAAAGCAGTTGATGCCATTAGAAAATATTCCCAATGTAGCTAGATACAATTTTTATCATAAACTGACAACCTAGGATTTGAATATAGGATTTTCTTCTTTTAAATAGACTTTGTACTACACCATGTTACATATCAAATATATATTTCATGCATGCACGCTAAGATGCTTCAGTTGTGTCTGACTCTTTGCAGCCCTATGGACTGTAGCCCACCAGGCTCCTCTGTCCCTGAAATTCTCCAGGCAAGAATACTGGAGTGGGTTGCTAGACCCTCCTCCAGGGGATCTTTCCAACCCAGAGACTGAAACCTAGGTCTCTTGTGTCTCCTGCATTGGCAGGCAGGTTCTTTACCACTAGTGCCACCTGGGAAGCCCATCAAATATATATGCACATATACATTAATATATTTGCATTTCAACACTTGTTACAGAATATCACCTCAGAATGTGATTGTCACTAATATGTCTCTGTTTCTGAATATTAGATAATCTTTTAATTATGTCACTTGGAGTCCAGTGTTAACCTAAAATGTGCTAAAGACTTTGTACTATGTTGAATGGAACCCTCTTCATTTTTCTGAGCTTCTGATATTTTTATGGCACTTTTGTCTTTAAAATATCTTTAATACTTTGATGTTAACCTAATTTTTTTTAGTAATTTAAATGCCTCTAGTAAAACAATAATCCTTTCCAACCCAGTACATTTTTATGTTAATCATACATATGGTTCTCCTTATAACAGATGTTTGGAAGTGTGTGGAACTGATCCACTAAATTTCACTCCCTTCTTTATCTCATTTTCTCATTTCTCATTACAGGAACATCCCTCACTAGGCCAACTATCAGAAAAGTTAATAGACAACAATATTAATGTCATCTTTGCAGTTCAAGGAAAACAGTTTCATTGGTATAAGGTATGTTAACTCCCAAAATGTAAAAATTAAAATGTTAGCATCCATAGGTAAAATTAGAATACTTCTCAGAACCCCAGGTAAGGATTCTGGGGTTATTATACTTTGTACAATCTAAATTTAACACTATATTAACTAATGTATACTACACAATGTTCTAAGTTAACATTTAAGTATGAATAAATACAAATTCTATGTTTGCAAACCTAAAATTAGAATCAAGTGAGGGCACTGATAGTATTTGGTACTAACTATGACAATATTGGAATAGACTTTTATCAGGTAAAAAGTGGTTCACACCCCAACTATACCATGTCCACATTTCTGCTTATTCTAGTCCATGGGCATATCTTTATAATAGATTAGGTTGGGGAGCATCAGTATATTTCAACAAATCTAGCACCAACATAGCTAGATTTTGCCTAGGTCATCTAATAAAGGAACAGGAGGAGCCATGGAAGTGGCTGATTCAGCCAAAGCCTTCCTACATAAGAATCATTTTGGTTTTGTCCAGAATCTTTTCAGCCAGGTGAGTCCTACAAGCAGAATAGACATTTGATACCTGTGTCACTGTGGCAGCACCCCATGGGATTCCTCCTGTCCCCCCCAAATAGAACTTCTGTGACCCTGCTATAGCTCTCTTTGCACAGTCTTTTCGGTTCTTTTTTCCAGGAAACTCTCTTTTCTTCATTTCTACAATGGTGTGATACCCTAGCTTTCTTTACACATGTCTGGATCTTCATCTCCCTTGTTGCTTTTGCTTTTACCTTGTACCCACAATGTCCTTTACTTATTTTTTTTTTTAATATTTCAGAGAAACTATTTTTTCTTTTGGTTTCAACAGCTACTTGAATTCATTTGCATTTGCCACAAAGCTGGTATTCCCGTCACCAGTTTCCCTAATATCTGACTACTACATTTATCATCTGAAAGTGCTACTTTAATTATATCATTTCATCCCTTAGCAATTGTATCATTTCTTCCCTACAGTGAAGATGTAATTCCCTGTTTTCCAAAATTTACATACCATGGAATTCGTTTTAAGGAAAGAGCTGTTAATATCCACAGAAGTAGACCTCGGACTCAAATTAAATGCCCAAATCACTTTATTAACAATAGTAACAGCATCCACTTACTGAGTACTTACTGTTGTCAAGCACTGATTTATTAACATTAATCCATTTGATACTCTTAAAACTCATAACAAGAAGGATAATATTACTAATATGCCCACTTTAAAGATGAAGGAAACAAGGGCATTTAGGGAGGTTATATACTTTCCTAACAGCCTAAATCCTGTGTTCTTAACCTCTAAGCTTAAATTTCAAATTGAATTTCAACTCACTGAGCAGTTTTTTATTGTTTTTATCTTTTTTCTCTGCTATTTATTACTTCTTGAATTACTTGCTCTAGCAGTTTCTTCCTACTCCTTTAAGAAAATTTCCACTGACTGTTAAACCATAAAACCAGGTTTATTATTAATTGAATTGCATGCAATTCAAAGTAAAAATCAACAGGTTTTAAAAAGCATAACTACCTCTGCTGAGTCCTGTATATGCCATGCAGTCACCCAATTTGGTTGCTCACAGACATTTTTAGCAATCACCTTTGTCTGAGTTGTAACAGCTTCCTAACCCATCTCCCAAATCCACCTTTCACCTGGCTGCAGGGTGAGCTATTTGAATCACACTTTGAGTCAAGTGCTCCAGTGGTTTCCTCTGATCTAGAGGATCAAGCCTTTATTATGGCACATGAGGCTAGTGGGTCCCTGCTTGCCTCGCTGACCTCATCCCCTAAAGCTGTCTGCCTTAAACTTGTCCCTCCAGTCATGCTTCTAATTCTCCTGTGAACACATTCACCAGGCTCTTTCTTTCCTTTGTAACCCTGTTCTTGCTATTTATCTCCCATCCCTGGAAGCCTTTCTCCATTATTATTAGTTGATTAACTCTTACTCATCCTTGAAGACACAACTCATGATTCACCTCCTCCAGGAAACAGTCCCTGACAAATCTCCCCAGCCCTCAAATGCCTGCTCAGTATCCCTCTCATTAGGGTCCATATATATGACTATTGCTTCATGGGAATATCATTTTTTGAAACTGTCATTTACATTCCTGTGAGATTCTTAAGGGTAGAAACCATGTGGCCTAATAATTTAGCATTTCCAAAGTGGCATATGATGCTACTTAATAAAAGTTATACAAATGAATTTTTAAAATATCTGACAAATATATTTCCCTTTTACCTGAGGTACTAAATTATTTGTAGTAGCTTACTGTTCAAGTAGTAGCTGGCATACAGCAAGAACTCAGTGATACTTGTGAATGATAAAATGAATATATAAATGCATTTCAAGACTTTTCATAATCTGATTCCATATAAATATGCACCATTCACTCTAGTAAAACTAGTTACTTTTCTATTCTTAGTTAATCTACAACTTCGGTAAACTTTTAAGCCTTTACTAATTCTCATTTTCTCACTAGGAGTACCTAGAGTCCATTTTTTATGGACCATCAGAACACCTGTTCGATGAAACTTCCATTTGTGACTTTGATTTTTTTTCTCCTGTCTGGACAAACATGTCCTAAAGACCGCTCCATGGAAAAACAGTTCTGCACAATATTTATGTTACATGAGAAAAGAATTTTGTAGTTAAGTAAATGTTAGAGAATGTGGCAGTTATAATAATGCAATTATTTCTGAATTGCAGGGGTATACATTTTGAGTCTCTATGTGGAAGAAACCATATGCAGAACTTACCAAATTCATTTGCCCTCAGAACTGTTTTCATTTTAAAATCTCTCAGGAGCAGGTTCTGTGGTCTATACTTTAAGGTTTAGGTCAGCATGTAATTTGGGTTCTCGCACACACTCATGCACATACAAATACATATCATTTCAGGTATATGTGTTTTAGCTGCTTTAGCTAGTCGCTTATATTTTTTCTTGTGTTTTAACTTTTTTATTCATATAATGACTCATCTTCCATTGACACCTATAAGATTTTTAAATATTTCTTGATTGCTAAGCCACTGTACATAGTTATAATTTAGTGAATGTGATTGGTATGTTTTCTAGGACCTTCTACCCCTCTTGCCTGGCACCATTGCTGGTGAAATAGAATCAAAGGCTGCAAACCTCAATAATCTGGTTGTAGACGCCTATCAGGTATGTACATATTGTACACATTTTTTTTTCAAATAAACTTTTAACCCCAATTTCTACAGCAAGGTACAAACTAATGCCCTATCATCTTGAGAAGGGTGGTGGAAAAACATTAGATTAGGAATTAGGAACCTGGTTTAGCCCTGGCTCTACCACTAACTAGTTACAGAACCTTGTTGAAGTCATTTCAGCTTTCTGTGTTTCACTATGTCCTTTGACACAGTTTACTAAATTCAGGTTAAGTTAGAGACTATCTAAATTTCCTTATTAAATGTTCAGAGAGTCACCAAGTCACAGCCATAGAATATACTTTATTACCAAGAAATATCATACTTTCCAGGACCATAAAGATAATCAATCCACTGTGTTATTTAAACAGCAACTTTTCATAAAACAATGAACTGAGATACAGAGACTACTAGGAGAATTCTGTTGGGGTCTCCTAGATCATCACAAGGTTGTTCAGTCGTTTGATTCAAAGAATTACCTTGAGAGATATACTATTTTATTGAGATGACAGTTATATGCTGTTCCCAGGTTGTGAAGAGTAGGTGCTAAATACAAAGTTAAAGAAATATCTGCTCTCTTAACCTAGGTCATTCCTGGATAGAATAATCTCTTTTAGGACACTGTAAAAATAGTAACTGTCATTTTAACACCACTATGAACTAGTTATTTTCCATACAGGACCTCATTCAATCCATTCAACCCACCTATAAGGCAGGTATTAGTACTCCCATTGTGTATTTGTAGAATTTCAAAGAAGCTAAGCAAATTAACCAAAGGTCAAACAGCTAACAAGCAAAAGAAGCAGAACCAGAACCTAGGTTTTCCTAAATTCTAGCTTTCAGGTGCTTCCTTCTGTATTATATGGTCTGTTTTCTTTTTTTTACATGGTGTTTAAAAGATATGCTTTGTTCTATTTTGAATTTATGTGCCATTGACAAACTCTCACTTCTTCAAATTCTCTTATTGCCTTCCTGACACAGTAGAATTAAACGGTATTAATAGTAGCCCAAGTATTGTTAGAAATCTCAGGCTTCTCATTTTCTTCATGGAACATCTGCCTTCAACTCAGGTATGAAAGAAAAAGGCAGAAGTGGATACAGGATAGAAAGTGAAGGACTTGTTTAAACTTTCTTTCTTTAAAAAGAAAATAAATCTTGCAAGGTTTTTTGTTTGTTTGTTTTGCCAAGGCATTGTTCTATGTCTCAAGACTGCGTTGGATTAAATAGGAAAAGCAACTTTAATTACAATTTCTTTCTCACTGTTACCAAAAAGAAAGTATTAATAGGACTGGAGGGACATGTTATCAAGGAAAATCAAACCTGTGTACAACTCATTTCCAACAGTAGTTGTTTCCCAAGGATAATCAAAATAAGAAAGAAGCTTACAATATTAGAAGTCACCCTATTTTTCCTAATATGAACCCACATATTACCCCTTAGAAAAAATATAAGTTGATAAACTTTCCTACATTTCAAATTACACCCATGGAAAAGGAAACAATAGCTTTTTTTTTCATGTTCTTTATTTGCTAGGCTAGGTCTGTGATGCATTATCTAATTGTAGTTCTGATTAACCTTAAACAATTTTTAAAATACTAACAAAATCAGCAAAAACTCTGGCTAACCAATATCCTTAAGCTGGGATTCTGTTATAATTTTATATGTTTGTACTTTAAAAAATTTTCTGAAAATTCATTTCACCTTCACAGTCCAACAGAAACCATTCATAATTCATTGAAGAGAAAACTAGTATTTTATTCTACTTTGTAATTCTTTGCATTTCATTTTTAAGACTTTCATAAAATTACATACAAATTTAGCACATGGTGAATGTGATTGCATTTTATTTTGTATCCTTTACATTGCCATCAAAATATAAAACTATATAAAAATTTATATAAAACTATATAAAAATTAAAACTAAAAAACTAAATTAAAACTATATATATAAAGTATATAATTACTTAATCATAATTAACTGAAATTTAAAAATAAATTATATTGAATAAAAGGAATTATACTTCATAAAAAATAAATTCTGTCTCTGCACCTGTTAGATATTAAAAGGCAAGCTTAAGACTGTCTGAAACTTGGGGAGGGAGGTGGGAGGGGGGTTTGGGATGGCAGACACATGTATACCCATGGCTGATTCATGCCAATGTATGGCAAAAACCGCCACAGTATTGTAAAGTAATTAGCCTCCAAATAAAAGAAATAAATTCATTTTTAAAAAAAGAAAAAAAAAAGACTGTCTAAAACTTAATTTCTTAATCTCAAAACTGGGCAAAATTTTAGATATTTGTCTTCATATCATGCTTGAAAAAACACTGATATAACTAGCTTAAGGTTTTAAGAGAAGCAGAATTTCCAAAGGGCGAAAGAACACTGACGGTATTAAGAAGTTCCTTCTGCTTTGTCAGACCATCACCGCATCAACACCGTTAGTGCACTACCGCCTGGGAAGCCCAGGTGGCTCAGTGGCAAAGAATCCACCTGCAACACAGGAGATGCAGGTTCCATCCCTGGGTCGGGAAGGTCCTCTGGAGAAGGAAATGGCAACCCACTCCAGTATTCTTGCCTGGAGAATCCCATGGACGGAGGAGCCTGGAGGGCTACAGTCCATAGGGTGACAAAGAGTCAGACATGACTGAGCAGGAGAAGTTTCTATTTTTTCCTGAAACTGTTTAATTAAGTGATTACAATATATGGATTCTCTGGTTGATAAAAAATGTGACTGATACAGTCTTACCTAATTCAAATAGAATTTACTAATTTGAGGAAGTATCTTACTCTAAAGATTTACTACCATAATTCCATGATCAGTTATTAACCTCTTTGTTGCCTATACAGTTGAAAAAGAAAAATTACTCAAGTAAAGAATTAGAAGCCAAGGGGATATCTTTTTCCTTCATACCATGTTGCTCACTCTCTTTTCTTACATACTTCATCTTTTCCCTTTCCTTTTGTTTACAGACATAAGTTAAGGAATTTTGCATGTGGTAGACTCTTAGTTTTATCAGATGAAATTCACACAGATCTACAGAATATATTTAATGTAGTTGTAACTTTTGGAACTGAGATGGGGAGAAATTAGGATGTGCTTGATACACATAATCATCATAACTGGCAATACATACATGTTTTTGAATGACTGTATAAATAAGTGAATGAATGAATGAATGATTTTCTGCCCAGTAAGAGGCCCTATTTCAGTATTAAGAATTGAAACAATAAGCAAGCTCAAGGGACTTGGCAAAAATCCTAGGCCATTCTTGGAGAATTTACAGGGCCATAACTGGCAGGTAGTTCTTATACCTACAGTATAGGTATACTATACCTATAGTATAGGTATAGAAGTACAGTATAGTATTTCTTATATCTACAGTATAGAAATGGCCTCCACAATATTTACTTTTCAATTCTGTATCAATAAGACATTTTAGTTTCCATGATAGTCTTAAGTATCTGAAACTGAAATGTTTCTTTAATAGCAGTAAATGTCAGAAGAGTGTTCCAGATTTTAAGCTGTTAAGATTTATGTGCTATGATGTATCATATTGTGTATGTATTCTCAATGCTTTATTCAAATTTTATCACAAAATATAAATATTATTGGATTAAAATGATTATTTTTGTAACACAGGCTGAGTGAGAAATGTCTCTGAAGTGATCATAATGCAGCCATGGAAATACGTGAAAAAATAGAGCAATTTAAACACAGATAATCTAATCCTTCAGTATTTTTTATGTATTTCAAAGGTAGCTAGGTCATTATGTGGAAATACTGTTTTTAATCAAGATTTTATAAAGAGAGACTCTGATTTAGTTAAAAATTTAAACCTAGAATGATATGATAAAATTGACTTTGTTTAGTTGCTTACATTTGAAACTGCTATAGTATACAACTAAAAAATGTCATCTCTGCAGAAACTCATTTCAGAAGTGAAAGTTCAGGTGGAAAACCAGGTAAAAGGCATCTACTTTAACATTACTGCCATCTGTCCAGATGGGACCAGAAAGCCAGGCACAGACGGATGTGGAAATGTGACAAGCAATGATGAAGTATGTGGGTGTGGATTTTTCCGATTTAAAGTAAATTAACTTGTTTGGCATGCTTTCTCACAGAAAACTCAAACCATTCTGAAAACTTTGCTTACTACTGACCTTAAGAATCTCATTTACACTTCAAAGTAACTTTCATTGTCTATTCCTAAAGTTCCTACTTGTAACTCCATTGACTGTTCTCTCAAATTCTCTAGTACTTAAAATGTATCATATTAAATACTTATTCAATAATAATAACTTTATTATTATTATTGATGACACAGCCAGTATATGTTAGGAAATCACATCTCCTCGAACAAGAAGTGTCTATTCTTATGATGATGATAATACCTTTTTGTTTCAAATCTGAAAATTCTCAGAGTAAATGTGAAAGCTGAGGGTAAAAGCAATACAGAAGAATGGGAGTGATGGAGGGGTTGATAAGGATTAAGAATTATAAAATCTTTCACTTTGTGATTGTCCCAGGACACTTAAATTATCTCAATACAATGATCTAGGAGGTAGGGAATTTCGTTAAGGATAACAACAACAAAAAGAAGTGTCATCACTTAACTAAAAAGGAATGAAATATGGAAAAGAGATTCAGATTATAGCAGCATGAGGAAATAGGACCATGGGAGATAGGGATTCTCCCAGAATTGGCACAAGAGAGAGTAAACACACAGAAATATACTTTAAAAAGAAATTCTTGTAGAACAAGTGATTTTCAGTGAGTCACTTACCTCAGTGAGGCATCAGCTGCCTCATTTTTAAATAAATAACTTGAATATTTCTAATCACTCTTCCATCCATCTCTAAGGTTCTATGATGTTATTAATTATTTTAATATCATGATATACAGAAAGAGCTACTGAAAGATTAAAAATCCTACTATTCTGTTAATAAGATTGAATAAAGGAGAATCTTCCTTTCTTTCTAGTTAGAATATACTTTTCCCTCTTGGAAAGTTTAGAATCTGTAGGTAGTATAGTTGCTCCAACTAACTGTATATTTGAAATTAATTATTTCAAATTCAAGTTCTGTAGGCTTCTCCATGATCACTCCTTGAATTTTGTCCAAAAGATATTTTATACCAGTTTACAAAAAATATATTTTATTTACACTGAGTATAGAGAAACTTTTTCTTTTGTGCTCGCAAAAAATAATACAGTTATTACTTTTTTAGAAAGGATTACCTTCTTAGAAGACGCTCTTTCTTTCAAAATCAATTTTGGCAGAATGGTTTAGCTTATTTCTTTTTCTTTGTCTACATCTCTTTTTTTCCCTCACTTTCAACCAAGTGATATAAACACTATCTATATAAACACTTTGACTATCAAGAAGAGTCATTTGACCTCAATTATAGAAATCCCAAGTTTTGCTCTACTTAATTTTGTCAGTGACCACATTATCTTACTATCTGTTACTCCTTAATATTTTAAAGAGAAAAATACATTTCAAGTCTGACACCAATTGTACTGATTTTAATATTATGAGACTAATTCTAATTCTGCATGGATATAGATAACATATAAATGTAAATTTAGATCTTTCTTATTGTGTGTGTGTGTGTGTGTTTGTGTGTGTATGTATTTGTGTTAGGCTTTTTGGTTGGGATGGATATCTATAATGTATATACATAAGGAAGAGGAAATCTCTATATATTCATATATATATATATATATATATATACACATATATATACATATATATATATCCATCCATATCTGTGTACCTAATTTATCTCCATCCCAACCAAAAAGCTTAGCACAAATTATTTTTAAATTGTAATATATCTAAGTCTAACATGGAAGAAAACTATAAACCTTGTTTGTCAAAATACCTGAAGATTATATGATGAATTAACAAATATAAATACACACACTAAGCCAATCTTGTTGTGGAGAAAAAACTGAGAAAAATTTGGCAAGAGAGAGCAATTATGTAGTTTCATGGGGGAAACCAATTCCTGCCAGGCCAGATCATTAGTTACAGACTAGCATCTCCACTGAGAAAAATGTATGACTTTGTATTGAGATCTTAGGACCTAAAAGTTGAGAGTCCTAAATCTTTTTCCCTTGAGTAACATCAGGGAAAGCCCCATGTTTTCCTTTTAACATTATGTATAAACTAAAATTTAAGTCCAAAACTTTACTTGGGCTCTAGGAAAACAGAAACAAAATAAAAACTGTTCATTTGAACAATTGTTCATTTCAAGGTTTTAAACCAGTAGAGCAGAAGCCCTTGACTTTAGTTTATCTGATCTATCTCTAGTGCCAAATATTTGCCGTAACTCCACAAGTTAAGGACTGGATCTAGAAAATGGTCTATTCTCTCTCAAGTTTGCTAAGAAGTCATCTGAGGATATAAATGAATGATTAGAAGTAGATACCTTTCAAGTAGGTTTGAATCCATGTCCACTTAATGGTGCATGACAGGCAAGCCTCAGTCACTGCATCCTTTAATTCTCCAGTTCCTTAATAAGGAAATAAAATGAAATTAAAAGGTAATGCTATGTCTACATATGAAAAAAGAATGCATGTGTAATTTATAAATATAAATTTCTTATAGATGGTATAGTATTGACTTAAAATATCATTAACATATATAATATTAGTAATAAAAACAATCAAAGGATTTAAATGTATTTTCTTCCCTCTCACCCACAAATTTAGGTTCTTTTCAATGTAACAGTTACAATGGAAAAATGTGATGTCACGGGAGGAAAGAGCTACGCAATAATCAAACCTATTGGTTTCAATGAGACCACTAAAATTCACATACACAGAAACTGCAGCTGTCAGTGTGATGATGGCAGAGGACCTAAAAGAAAGTGTGTAGAAGAAACTTTTCTAGATGCCAAGTGCTTCCAGTGTGATGAGAATAAATGTCATATTGATGAGGACACATTTCCTTCTGAAAGTTGCAAGTCACACAAGGATCAACCTGTTTGCAGCGGTAGAGGAGTTTGCACTTGTGGGAAATGTTTATGTCACAAAATTAAGTTTGGAAAAGTGTATGGAAAATACTGTGAAAAGGATGACTTTTCTTGTCCATATCATCATGGAAATCTGTGTGCTGGTGAGTATAAATATGTACATGCAGTTATTTATATAGTCGAATATTAAGCTAGCATATATGTTAAAGTATCTTTAAATCACATCTTTATAATTACCAACCCTGAATCTGAATTTGATACTTAAACTTTCAAAGTCTGTGAAATTAGGACATAGCCACAGATATACTTCAAATGATTCTGATATTTATAGTTTAAATTATTTTGTACAGGAAATACTTAAAAATTAAAACCAAAAATTAATTCGTATTTTCAAGTATGCCGTGACCTTGTAAAGACATATACCAGAAAAGGAAATTACTGACAATGTCTGACAGATTTTCTATAATCTGGGTATTCTTCTAGAAGACTCTGATTTATCCTCATAAATGGTCACTTCCTTCATCTTGTTCAGAGGATAGTTAGCCATAAAAATGTACTTTCAATTCACTGTAAAATTCTTAATGTGTTATTAGAGATGGCATTATAAATCTGTAGTAATATAAACCTGTCTACTTTATTTTTGGGACAACACCAGCAACAGAATTGTCAAAGGACAGTACTCTTCAAGAAAATACAGGTTTCATAAGAAATCAAGATTAGTCCCAGAGGCCACATACAGACCAAATTTTAAAATGAAATAATTTAAAACAAAAAATATCAAAAGTATGTTTTGGCTAATTCAATTTACTGCCACCTAGAGGTTAAATTCTAGAAAATATATACAACATTTGAAAATTAGTGTGAAATACTTTTTTAATTAATTAATTTTTCTATGGTAGTGTACTAAATCCATTTATTGTTAAAGTACCTTTTTAATGTTTGCATTTTGGTAAGCAAATATTAAATTATTGATAACATGAAATATTTCATTTTAATAAGCTTATGGAAAGTAATAAACATACACAAAATAAGTTTTTGTTCTTGTATAAATTAAAAATGTGCCCTATATCACATAAATATGGGATGGACAATTTCCTTTATATCTTATACACATAATATTTTATATTCTAAACATTCATTCAGCTGTACTTGGCATCTAGGTAGAAAGGGTTATAGATGACTTTAGAATACACCCACAATTATCATCTAAGTTTTTTAGTGCTAAAACTGCTTGGGACAGGGAAGAGAAAGAATTCTGAGGTCATCATTTCCTATAGCTGTCGAACTCTCAATGAAGTCTGAAATATTGAGACACTGAGAATTCCAGTCTCTGTTAACAGTAAAATATTAAAAATCAGTGGACTGGTCCTTTTACATGACTATGATAACTACTGTTCCAGAGGCAATTGAGAATCTGCTTTGAATTATTTGTATATAAATCATAACCACAAACTGTAGGCTGACAAGTATTTTCTTCACTAAGGTCCTTTGAAAATAATAACACATGTTCACAGATCTGCTGGCTAGTATTAGGCATGTAGCCCACATACAGAGAATTGAGCCTAGCAGGCATTTGCTTGGCCTGGATATGATTATTAATTTTACAGTTAACAAATTGAGCTGATCCAACAGTAGAGGCTATGGAACAGTTACCCTGTGAGGTGTTCCACAATAAAACAAGAGAGGGCATAAGCCAGAAATTGAGGGAAGTAAGAAAAAGAAGGGGAGGAGGAAGGAGAGAGAAGAAAGGAAGGAAAGAAGGAAGAAGGGAAAAGTCTTTGGTCAGATAAACTTGAAAAACATTATACAGCCCTGAATATGTACCCTCTTGAAAATTTCTAGTTCACATTAGCATATTAAATTTTGGATACCTTCTACAGGCTAAAACCCACTTAACTAAGTATAATCAGTGTTCTTCCTCAACTCCAACATGCACAAACATACCACCCTGATTTCTCTCTTGCTTTCTCTCATTTACCACCTAATAACATTTCACAACATACCTTATTAAGACATGCACCACTAACCTGCTACATAATGTGCTGAAGATGTGAAAGGATTACTTCAACTTCCCTGGAGATCTCATCTTTAATCAAGGCACTAGCAGAACTGAAGCTTTTAGAAGAGTTTGCCCAATGGACCTTCAAAGTTATCCCAGGCCCTTAGCAATAATGAGCGACTAGGAGAGAAAATTATGGAAGCTATTCATAAAATACCCCTTTCTTTCAAATTTCAAATCAGACAACACTACTTCAGCCTCTGTTACTTCTTTATATCTGTGTCTTTTTACTTTAGAACTGAATATACAGTGACCTTCAAGTAGCTGGGCAGTCAGTGCAGCAGGGCAGAATTCACAACGGTCAGCACAACAGATTAGCAAGGGGAGATTATCTACAATAGGACAGCTTTAAAAATAGTCACTCCTAAGTCCTGGGATTGTTTATGTCAGACAAATAGAAAATGATGCTGTTTCCATTCACTCGAGTGTCAGTGTGTTTC
The DNA here is from genome assembly GCF_023699985.2 of Odocoileus virginianus. Lineage (NCBI taxonomy): Eukaryota > Metazoa > Chordata > Mammalia > Artiodactyla > Cervidae > Odocoileus > Odocoileus virginianus. The sequence continues at coordinate 83,790,466 of NC_069674.1, read as the reverse complement.
CACTGGATGGAAGGGAAATTCATGTTTGGAAATGCTTCACAAAGCCAGTGATCTTGGTAACTTAGATCTTGGAGTATCTGTGTTGCAGGGCACGGAGAGTGTGAGGCGGGCAGGTGCCAGTGCTTCAGGGGCTGGGAAGGGGATCGCTGCCAGTGCCCGTCTGCATCCGCCCAACTCTGTGTCAGTCCAAAGGGCCAAGTGTGCAGTGGGAGAGGCACATGCGTATGTGGCAGGTGTGAGTGCACCGATCCCAGGAGCATCGGCCGTTTCTGTGAACACTGTCCCACGTGTCACACAGGCTGCAGTGAAAACTGGTATGTGTTTTCTGGTTCCAAACCTATGTAAGGCAGTCCTTTGTTTAGCCATGTTCAATCTTTTCTATTTTGCCTACTTTAACCAAAAAGTTGCTGGATCTTCTCCAGACAAATTATCATCATGCTAACAAAAGAACCGAATGAGAAATTTAAGAATTAGAAGACTTAGATTCCAATCTTGGGTCATGCATGAGAATTTATCTAGGTATTCACTGCCTTTTTTTGAAACAGTTTTTTTTTAAAGAATAATATTCAGTGTTAATAAAGATTCAGTGGGGCTGTCCTCCCAACTTTCTTGAGATGTAAATGACATATAATCTTGTGTAAGTTTAAGATGTACAATATTATAATTTAGGAGCTGACTGCTTCCCAGCTTACTATTAATTAGCTTTTTGATCTAGGACAAATTGTTTAAATTGTCTGTGCCTTAGTTTCATGATAGCAAAAGTGCAGATAATAATAATGCTGTGCTAAAATTCTGTGAAATAATTAAATTAGATGTTCATGCAAAAAAGCCCTAAACTTTTGTACATGGTGCACAGTAATCATGGAATAAATGTCACCTGTTATTGTTGTTTTATTTTTATTCTTTTAAAGATAAAAGAGCAGTAGCTATGAAGCACTCTAGAAAGGAGTGATGGATAAGTAAAAGGTTACATTAAATAATGGCAGCATTGTTGTTTTGTGCCAGTAATTAACTGCTCAAAGACAACTACTCAAAATATCACTATGGCTTACAATTTGTTTTAATCATTTTTTAAAAGATATTCTCAAGTTTTCACAATTATGCATGAGGTTATGTAACTCATTAGGAAGATAATGATGTAGGTATTTCTAGTCAACTCAATCAAATTTTGAACTGTATATTCACTGCAAAATTTTTTCTAGCAGTATCATAATAGTCATCTTCTAAAACATCTGTGCTAGATGGTTTTGTTTTTGATTTTATAGTAAGGCTATCTTATTCACTTCCTGGAAATTTTATTTTCAATACAAAAAATATCATTATGTTGATTTTATACATTACAATATTTTAAGTGACTAGAATGTAATTTTGCTTGGTATTAAATTCAGCCAAGATTACAAATAAATGTCACAGGTTTCTTTCCCTGTTTAACAAGTTTGCTGTCCTAAAAAAGCACCCTATTTTGTCATTTTATGGTTTACAGAAAATACTACAAGCTACAACCTTTTAAAGAATAAAATGTTTTCACTTCTGTTTCCCCTTATAGGAATTGTGTGCAATGTCTTCACCCTCACAATCTGTCTCAAGCTATACTTGATCGGTGTAAAACTTCATGTGCTCTCAAAGAACAGCATTATGTGGACCAAACATCAGGTAAACAAAAGTTTAATAATCAAAGTATTGAAGAGTGTCTGTAGAGAACCATGTCCCCCCAAAAAGCTCAACCATCCTAAAAAAAGAAATAACTGCTTCAATGTTTACAGTCTCCCAGAAATGGTACTCTATAAAACTGATTGAAGATATTTGCCATGGTGTGATTAAACTATTAGATCTCTCATCTCAACTACCCAGCTAAATTCACATGCTATGCAACTCCATGGAATTACACCAAACAGATTTTCTTGAGAGACCTCATGAACCAAGAATAGGCATTTCCTATGTAGAGTCCATTTCACCTTTAAAGACAAGGTCTGTTTTTCTGTTTTGCAGAGGGATGGGGTGGGGAAGGAGGTGGGAGGGGGGATCGAGATGGGGAAAACATGTAAATCCATGACTGACTCATGTCAATGTATGGCAAAAACCACTACAATATTGTTAAATAATTAGCCTCCAACCAGTAAAAATAAATGGAAAAAAAAATAAAGACAAGGTCTGTGGAGCCATAATTATCCTTCACAACCCAAACCTGCTTCCAGTCATAAGCTTCCTCATGTGAAACTAACATTTACTTCCATGTTTCAGGTGATGCCAAAAAAAAAAAAAAAATTCTAGGTAGTAATGATCTGTTTTTGAGAAGCACACAGCTCAAAAGGCAATTCCTTCCTTCAAAAGGCAATAATTTTCATTCTGATGCAAATATAATCTAGAGTTGAATGAGAGTTTTCCAGGTGGCCCTAATGGTAAAGAATCTTCCTGCCAATGCAGCAGATGCAAGAGATACGGGTTCCATCCCTGGGTTGGGAAGATCCACTGGAGTAAGAAAAGGCACCCTGCTCCAGTATTCTTTCCTGGAAAATTCCATGGACAGAGGAGCCTGACAGGCTACAGTCCACGGGACTGCAGAGAGTAGGACACAGCAGAGCAGAGCACAGATTTTTTCCCAGAGTGAATAGATATAAAGATGGCACAATGGAAATGGTATGGAAATTTTAGTCTGAAGACCTTGGCTTAAGCATGTTTATTGATACTCTTAATAGTAGCTAAGCTGTATTAGCCCTCTTACAAAATTTCCCTGAGCCTCAGTTTTCTCATCTATAAAATGGAAATAATATCAACCTCAAAGAGTTGTGTCAATTAAGCCAGTGAACATGAAAAAAATTTTAAAGATGATATATGAATGAAAGAAGCATGTGAACTCTGTCTTCAAAGACCATTTTGGACAAAGGTTCACTAGAACCGAAATGCCAGTGCCCTCCTTTTGTTCAGGTTTAAGATGTTAAACTATACAAGAATTCGAAATGAAGCCTGAAATTATGTATTCATTGAGAACATTCCTACTGCTACTATTATTTCTGGTCTCTCTTCCAACCTGTAAGAATAATTCTAGGTCTTAGAGAGATTGTACAGAAGAGTAAACTTTCTCCAGAGTTTTGTTTCCTCTCCCCTCATATCCATACTAACCTTAGCCCATCATAAATTTAGATTTGAAAAGAGCCCATGTGCTGCCAGATGGGGCTGCAGCAATCACACCCAAAAGCCAAGTGCCTTTTCTAATGAATAGAGCACTAACTGTCAACATGTAATTTATTATGTTAAGTAAATAAACCTATTTTGACATAAGTGTGGCTAACAAATGTATTCCCTTAAAGCTCCTTAGGAAAATCCCTTGCTTGACCTAAACTAAGAAAAGAGGCATGGCTGGAGCTAAATTTTTGGTTCTCCAAAATTAAAAATTTTTAAATGCATACAGATTTGAATCCTGGAAAGGTTTTCCATCCTAAACCATTAGAAATATTTATAAAATGTATTAGTATTAATAGCTAGAGGGCTCCCCTCCCCTTCACAACTGTTGTGCAAGGAGAGGAAAAAGGGCATTTGTTAACCACCTCTATTATCTATCCACTTGATCACACTTAAAGGGTTATTTTGCTTTTCCTGGCTAAACTCCTACTAGGCAAGAAGCCAGAAAGTGAGATCAAGCCACGCGCCCCCTTAGCTGATTACTATTCTAAGTCGGCCAAGGGAAATGAAAGGCGTGCATGTCATGAACCTGGGCACTACCAAAGGTAACACCTTTTAATAGAGCATCTTGGATTCTCTCTATGTATAAGACTATAACACAGGGGGACTTACACTTGGATTTGGTGCTTCTACTCCAGTTAGTGGTCCTCCAGTCTCCTTTTAGCATTTCTTTCAAGGAACCTCAACATTATGACCAAAAAAAAAAAAACCACTGGCTCTAAGTCTTCCCACTTGGAGAAGAGCCCTTGCCCTTTTTACTGAATTCTTGGCTATTTAAGAGCATGCTTGGTCATTGGTGGGAATTCAAACAGAAATCACTCATGACTGGGTGACTGCTTTTCAAAGTCTTGGCAGGTCCCCTCCCAAAAGGCCTTCTCGAGGAGATTCTCAGACAGTTAGATGAAGTCCCCAAAGTCTGGAAAATGCAGAAAAACACATGGCACTTTAGGTTGGGAGGTAGTTCTGTGAGTGTGGGGCAGCTGGTGAGTTCTGTGGAATACTTGTGTATTATGCAACCATGTTCCTCTTAGATTAGGGTAATACCTCTGGCAGCCACAGAGGCTGTAGACTTTCCAACTAGAGTTTGCCAAAGGTCTAGTGATAAAACAGAGACCTAGCATGCCCCTCTTAATACAGCATTTCCTTTTCCAGCTAGTAATTATCTGTTCTTGAAAAAACAAAAAGTGGTATTTTTAGAAGCAGAATATGATAGATTTAGTTAACAGACAAGTGAAAAATAAATTAATAAAAATTGAGGAAAGAGATTTGGGTATTGTCCCAAATTGTACACTCCCATTTCCTGGAGAAGCTATGTGTAATAATAATGAAAACACACTACAGTTTCAAAGGAAATATTTATTCATCTATTAGAGTAGTACTGATTTTAGCTTCTGCAGATGTTTATTTTCCATTACTGATGTGTAACAAATGAGGAGTAAGCATAACAAGAAAAACATATGTTAATGCACGGAGCTGTTAAATAATTCTTAAATCCTATTTTCCAGTTAGTGATCCACATCATACCACAAAAACTGTCCTTCTCTCTGTCATGGTTGAAATCATATTTAGTTAAGGATTTGGACATATTCTAGTTAGTACAAGAATCAAGCTGAAAAAAAATAATCTTATTGAATACCTTAATTGTGGCTATTCTCTGAAGGAGAGTTTTTTGTTGAAAATACTTGAATAATAAATGTGTAATAATAATTAGATTACTTCTGAATCAACAACAATGGAAGTCCTTTGTTTTGAAAATGTAGATTTGTAAATATCTCTGATCCTATTAATTGAGATGACAAACATTATTTATTTCTAATACTACTGTTAGAATCCTTTGATTTACTCATTCCAGTTTCTTAAACCATGTATTTGTTTGCTTCTTTACAGAATGCTTCTCTAGTCCAAGCTACTTGAGAATATTTTTCATCATCTTCATAGTCACATTCTTGATTGGGTTGCTTAAAGTCCTGATCATTAGACAGGTGATACTTCAATGGAATAGTAATAAAATTAAGTCCTCGGCAGATTACAGGGTGTCTGCCTCAAAAAAGGTCAGTGAATTCTAAAAATGAATTACTATCAGTGTGTTATTGTCTACTTTCAATATTTAGGCCCTTAATTAATGATAATATTTCTTCCTTATCAAGGACAAGTTGATTCTGCAAAGCGTTTGCACAAGAGCAGTAACCTACCGACGTGAAAAACCTGAAGAAATAAAAATGGACATTAGCAAATTAAATGCTCATGAAACTTTCAGGTGCAACTTCTAAAATGATAAAAAAAAAAAAGTACCTTATGGGAAACTGGATTTTAAATAATTGCTCCTAAAATTTACTATTTTAGAAGTCACAGGAGGGGACAAATTTGCTAGATCATGCCAGTTGCTGGTTGTCTGCTCGAATGAAGACTGACAAGCATCCTCATCATCATGTGACTCACACTGCTGCTGAATTTTTCAGAGAAAAATGTGTCTTACTACTGTTTGATACTAGTGTCATTGTAGCACTTTACTGTAATATATAACTTATTTAGATCAGCATAGAATGTAGATTATCTGAAGAGCACTGACTACACTTTACAGGTACCCACCATTTGTACACTTCCCAGAGAGACAATGCTGTGAGAAAAGTTTTGGCATTGTGTCACTACAAGGATACAGTAATCCCTGCACCAAACATGCAGACAAACGAATAATGCAGTTATACCAATGTTGCCAAACACTTCAACAACTGGCAGCAGTGAACAGACAAGACCAGATAGATGAATAAATGAATAGTGTTTCATTCGTTCAAGAGATAAACAGATAAAACCTTAATCTTGAGGGATATTGCTTTTGAAATAGTAGTTTTATGCATGTGTGTTTGTTTTCTTTGACAAGATGGATACTAATTCTAATATTCTTTCCTCTTTGCCTTTATATTTTGGTTTCCTTTCTTACAGGATAAGTTTATATATGTCACAGATGACTGGATTAATAAGTGCTAAGTTACTACTGCCATAAAAAACTAATAATAATACAATGTCACTTTATTAGAATATTTTTCAAAATTCAATGTTTAATAAGGGACACTTCAAGTAACATCAAAATCTGAACAGCTTCATTGTTTGCTGATGTAGAGTTTTAGATCTTCTTACCTGGTAAACTGGATGGATTATTTCACCACTTCATTTGTCTAATCATCAGGTTGAAACTCACAAAATATTTAGAAACTCTGCCTCAAACAAAGTGCCACACTTTTGAATGCGTTTTCTCCAATATTTATTCAAAGCAGATAGTAGTATTTTTCAAATTAAAACTAAATTAAGCTATATTACTTTTGCCCTTTGAAGCAGTCTAAGGACATTCTTTCCCTGAATCACCTCAGTCCAACTCACCAGAATTCTAAAAATACACAATTAGAGAAGAATAGACAATATCTTTAGAAATAAGCTAATTCACCCTTGTGGTTATTCAGGGGAACTGAGGCTCAGAAAGTTCAAATGATTTTTCAAAAACCCCTCAGTGACCAAGTGGCAGCACTCAAAGAGAACTATCTTATTGCCAGGCCAGGGCTCACTGAACAACGTAGTACTACCTCTGGAATCTTTAAAATAGTCAATTGGCAAGTGTTTTTAAATGTGATTTACTGAAGTCTTAAGTGAATAAGCATGAGACAATTCTCAAACAAGGCAGAAAAAAGTAATTCAAACCGAATTGTCCATGGTTGGCATCCAGTCTTTCTGCTAATCAGCTTCTAAGAGACTGCCAAATGGCCTAACTAGAGGGAAGTCCATTCACACAGGTTGTGGTGAACAGCATTTCCCCTGGGGTTGTGCAGTGCTCAGTCCAAGAGCTTGATACAGAGGTGATGAACTTTTATCTTCCCTAACAGGAACTTCATCACAACTACCATATCCTTACAGATTTATTCACTCTGATTTTATTGGCTAGAAGTCAAAGAGTCCTGTGTACAGCACAGAGCTTTGCCTATGACAACAAAGGAAGTTATTTTAAATTCCTTTTAAATGTCCTCTTACAATCAGCTTCCCCGATTTTCTGTCTTCCAGCACTTGAGTTAAACAAAGTGCCAAATATCTACATTCCAATGAAGACTATATCCCATCCATCCTAAAGAAGATTCAAAAATGTACAATAAGTTGTTCTAGAGCCAAAAACCACAGTACTCCCATCAGCCGTCCCCTGAAGCCAGGCAATTATGACACTAAGTTGAGCAGTATTTCCTTCCCCAACTGAGTGATCAGCGCCATTGACATAATTCAGTATTGTGACTCACTTATGTAAAATACCTTTGATCACCAAGGATAACATAAAAATTGTTTTAGCAGCTTGCCTGTCACACATTACATCCTTTTAAAAAAGGAAATAAATGAATACCTGTCAGCCCCCAAAAGGAAAAGTGGAAAATATCCATTCATTGAAATACTGAAAACTGACATTTAAAATTTTTGAAACATTACAAGGTTCATTAACTAATGTCTATGTGGGCTGAATTATCTAAAAGAGGATAACAAAATGAAATCCTTAAAATAAAGGGATGGATATTTGGACACTCTCATTAGTTTGCACTAATTTATGATGAAACAAGGCGCTTCTCATAGGAAGGGACAAGCTTCCTGATAGGCAGTTCAATGCTAGATGGTGATTGCAGTTATGCTTGTGATGTCTTGTGCTTTCCTTTTTTATTTAAAGAGCTAATCCTTAAAGATTTTAGAGTTTATATTTACTTGAATAATTGATATTTTCCTTATGAGAAGATAATTAATATTTGATTAGTTAGAATTAATGAAAAGTTAAGGGAAAACAGGGTATTCTTAGATTAAATAATTTATGTAAACGAAGCCTATTTCAACTAATATGACCACAGGAGCCTTTTGAGATTCACTGATATTAAACACAAGTAATGAAACTTTAAATGGTTAATGAAGTTAAGAACTTGAACAACTCTTTTGGTACGACAGCATTTCTGTGCCCTAAAGTATGTCATGATTTAGAAATAGGCCATATATACACTACAATATAACTGTATGAATTTTACTTCTCTGGGGATATCTTTATACTGCAGTATGTGTGGATTTATAAGCATCTGTTTTTTTTAATTTATTAATATTTATGTACAGACATTCTCTGAAAGACTCAAAAATTTACTAAAACTCTGATTATGTCCTAAACATTCAATTTAGTTTGGTTTAAACAAATACAAAAATCTAAGATTACATAGATTTCTCTAGAGGCAAATTTTTCAAAACTCAAAATTAAAATTAGTGGATGCATCAGATACAATAGTCCACTAAAGAATAAATTTCAAACATTTTTAATATACACTTAATCGCTATTGAATATATTCTTATGCATGACAATGGACATCCATACAATGTTGAAATATAACTATGATGGATTATGAAAATTATTCTCCATAGAATTATATTCCTTATGATACCTTTATAATAAGTTAAACTCAATGGCTTTTCCTTCCTTTTCCTACTCCTATTTGTTTTCTACTTACTTTTCCTAAGAGATTGCCCCAAAACTTCAAGCTCAATTAGCCTAATTGTGAAAAATAACTGACTATAATAATATAATGAAGTTCTTCATTTCCAAACATCTCTTAATGATTTTAAAAGTCATTTGAATCTATGTACCTAAACAAAGACCCATTAAAAACTGAGAACTTTAAATTTTTACAACTGTTCAAGCTTATTTCAATTTTAAGGGATTTGAGATCCATATATTTTAATAAAAGTATCTAATGAAATATAGGTACTTGGGAGTTCAATCTTGTGCATAAATATTGTTTTATTTACTCTTAACATTTAATTTACAACTATCCTTATTTATATTGACCTTAAGAACTCCACTTAATGCAATGCAAGCTGAGACATATTTTCAAATAAATATGAAACTAGCATTCTTTCAGATCATTCCCCTTTTCTCTTATAATTCTTCAATGGCCAATTTATTATGGGTTATACATGTTCATATTTCATTAACTCTAAGATATCTACTTTTCAATTTAACATCTCTGAAATATATCTTGCGATTATTGGCCTCTGAGATGCAGTTTTATAATTTTACTTAAATAAATATTACACTAATTCATCTTTAACTAAATGTTCACGGGTATAGAGACATTCATTTTTATATAAATATTTAAGAACACACGTACGATAACACGTGAAGTCAGTTTTCAGTACATCTGAATCACATTACCACTTGCTATGGAGCCTAACCATCTGATTATGAGTTTAGATTCTGCAGACCTTTAAGTTGTAAAAGCTCTTTCAGCCTTCTGTTTATACTTTATGCTAGTTGCTACTGGTTCAGCAAACCCTAACCTAACTGACAAGAATGAGTGAGTTTCTCCTAGGTTTGTTAACAAATGTTTATTCTTTCTATTACTCTCTAAAGAATACTTTCATGTGATCATCTCACTCTTAAACAGAATTAACTGGAAAAATATTACATAACATCATCACATTTAGATTTTTGCAATTTTAAGATTTTGAAGCATTTTATGTGTCTTATGTCAATGACAAGAGAAAAGTATCATACAACTTATCAGTGTTGTAAGGAAATTTTCCCTTAAAGTCCTCCTACATTTTAATTTTTCTATATCATTTCTGTTCTATATAATCTCTGTTCTGTTCTTTTGTTTGATATTTTCCTTTGACTTTAATAAATTCACCTTAAGCCCATGAATGACTCATAAAACTGCATATTTAAATTATTTGACTTACATGAAACTATTGTTCAGCTATCTGGACAGCTGTCAATGAAATACCTGAGAGTAATAACACTACTCCTTTATCTACCTGGATTACTTTCCCACAAAAATTTATGTTCATAAACTAACTCTATTAATCAGGTTTCTAAGCTCCATTACCTATTTCAGTTAAAATTATCTATCCAAAAATAAAAAAAAAACACTGCAATCATCAAGGATGGAAATGTATGATTTGTGTAAAAAGTCTTTACTAACTTTACACTGTACCACAGATAAATGTGATTTTGATAACAGTTCAATACAATGACAAATATGGCACATAGATTTTCTTTAAGATAATGAATATAAAATATTTTAATTCTAAATTATAATAAAATATAAATTTGCACATATTAATATAGAAATTCATTTTGTATATATTTAACATAAGTTTAAAACTATTTTACATTTACCAGTTACTTCATTAAAGTTTTTTAAATCTGCAAAAAATTAGTAATGTTTTAAAATTATCAGTAATATAACCTATGTGTTTCATTTAACAACTCCTGCCTCTGTAGAAAACATTTTAATATAGAGTGTATTTTTAAATTAAAGTATTTGAAATCAAAATAGTTCTAAGAAAGAAACAAATTCTGATTTAAACAAGTTTCTTACTATTTCTGACTTTGAATTTTACAGAAATTTAAATTGCCTTAAATGACATAGAAAATTGGTAATACAATAATTTCACTTAGATACTATGAGCCTGTTCATATAATTCTGATTGACTACTAACTTTGGTTTATGTATTTATTAAAAAGCTGATACTGTAGTTTGTTGTGAGATGTTTATTTTTCTAACAGAGCTTATAACAGTTATGACAAGGCATTTAATTAATGCATCATTTTGTTTAAAAGTAGGTGTTAACCAATATGAAATTCTATGTTTCAAAATAAAAATGTGAAGATCTAAGAATGCACAGGATGTTTCTTTATTTATCATTGTGTGCTACATGACCCTCAGCACTGCCAGGAAATAGCACATTGTCACACAAGGAAATGTAGTAACATTCATACATTCTCATCAGTAGAGGACATTATATAATTCCAAAAAGCTCCTAATCACTGGAAAACTGTAGAGTCAATGATAAAGATGTAAGGTCATTCTCAGTGATCTATTTTCCTTCCATAGCTACCCAGTAGTGAAAGCAGAAGAAATATCCTAATTACAAAGAACTGAAAAATTAGCTAAAAGACAAATTGGGCTTTTTTTTTTTTTTTTTTTTTTAGCAACCAAAGGCTTCTACTGTCACCTTGATATAAACATAACATGTTCATAATCTTCAAGTGCACATTCTCCAGAGCCATATTTAAACAAGTGAAATTTATGGGATACCCTTGTGTTGTGATTTTTCTTTGTTTAATCTAGTGGAGAAGGCTCTATTTATAATAGCCAGGACGTGGAAACAGCCTAAGTGTCCATCAGCAGAGGAATGAATAAAGAGATGCGGTGCATATACAGTGACACATTCGAGTGTGGGGGGGTGCGTGCTTAGTCGCTCAGTCATGTCCAACTCTTTGGAGCCCCATGGATAGTCTCCTCTGTCTATGAGATTTCCCAGGCAAGAATACTGGAACAGGTTGCCATTTCATTCTCCAGGAGATCTTCCTGACCCAGAGATCAAACCCACATCTCTTGCATCTCCCGTACTGGCAGGTGGATTCTTTAGCACTGCACCACCTAGGAAGCTCCAGAATGGAATATTGCTCAGCCATATAAAGGAAAGAAATGGGTCATTTATAGACATGTAGATGGACCTAGAGACTATTATACACAGTGAAGTAAGTCAGAAAGAGGAAAAAAAAACAAACAAACATACACTAACACATATATGTAGAATCTGAAAAAAAAAATGCTATCAATGATCTTACTTACAAAGCAGAAATAGAGTCACACAGGTATAGAAGAAACCTATGGATACCAATTGGGGGGATAGGAATGGGATGAATTGGGGGCCTGAGACCGACGTGTGTACATTATTGATACTATTTATAAAATAGATGGGCTTTCCTGGGGGCTCAGATGGTCTCAGATGGTGAAGAATCCACCTGCAATGTGGCAGAACTGGGTTCAATCCTGGGTTGGGAAGATCCTCTGGAGGAGGGCATGGCAACCCACTCCAGTATTCTTTCCTAGAGAATCCCCATGGACAGAGGAGCCTGGCAGGCTACAGCCCATGGGGTCGCAAAGAGCTGGACACAACTGAGCGACTAAGCACACACATAAAATAGACAGCCAATGAGATGATGCTGTATAACCCAAGGAACTCTACTTAATGCTCTGTGGTGACCTAGTGAAAGCGAAAGTGTTAGGCACTCATTCGTGTCCAGATCTCTGCAACCCTATGGACTGTAGCTCTCCAGGCTCCTCTATCCATGGAAATCTCCAGACAAGAATACTACAGTGGGTACCATTCCCTTCTCCAGGGTTTCTTACTGACCCAGGGATCGAACCAAGATCTCCCACATTGCAAGCAGATTTTTTAAAGTCTGAGTACCAGGGAAGTCCTAAATCAGAAAGAAATCCAAAAAAGAAGCGGTGCATTTGAACTGTGCTCCTGGAGAAGACTCTTGACAGTCTGTTGGACTACAAGAAGATCAAACCAGTCAGTCCTAAAAGGAAATGAAAACCCTGACTATTCATTGGAAGGACTGATGCTGAAGCTCCAATACTTTGGTCACCTGATGTGAAGAGCTGACTCGCTGGAAAAGAGCCTGATGCTGGGAAAGATTGAGGGCAGGAGGAGAAGTGGGTGACGGAGGAGGAGATGGTTGGCCAGTACCACTGACTCAATGGACATGAATTTGAGCAAGCTCTGGGAGGTACTGAAGGACAGGGAAGTATGGCATGCTGCACTCCAGGGGGGTCGCAAAAAGTCAGATGCAACCAAACAACATATGTATATGTATGGTTGATTCACTTTGCTGTACACTAAAAACTAATACGACATTGTGAAGCAACTATATTCCAATAATTTTTTAAATAAAAAATAATAAAGTAAAGCAGATGAGGGAATACACTGACAGCTAAATAGGTTATGTAGACAAATTCCCTATCTTTAAAGAGTTGTAAGAGTTTGAAGGAAAGGGTATGTGTAGCATGAAAGTGAAAGTCGCTCAGTCGTGTCTAGCTCTTTGTGACCCCATGGACTGTACAGTCCATGGAATTCTCCAAGCCAGAATACTGGAGTGGGTAGCCTTTCCCTTCTCCAGGGGATCTTCCCAACTCAGGGATCGAACCCAGGTCTCCCACATTGCAGGCAGATTTTTTACCGGCTGAGCCACCAGGGAAGCCCCAGAATACTGGAGTGGGTAGCCTATCTCTTCTCCAGGGGCTCTTCCCAACCCAGGAATTGAACCAGGGTCTCCTGCACTGCAGGCAGATTCTTTACCAGCTGAGCTACTAGGGAAGCATGTGTAGCATAGATAGACGGGTTTCACTGGAGAGATCAAATGGAAGCCATTAGGTTTAACAAGGCTTTTGTCTTTGAGTATTCATCTCATTTGGGTTTGGGCTACAGTCTTTTAGGCTCAGAATACTGGTTTTGTTAGGAGTGCTATTTGGCCTCATTCTTGTCTTCCCTCCCTTGCAAAAGGACCCACCCTCTGAGTTTGAATAGAGCACACAGCTGAGACTTAACCATCCAGACTCCTTTGCAGCTAAATGTGGTTACAGGACTAAATGTTGGCCAATGTGACAGATGGGAGAGGAACCTAGGATCTCACTTCATCTTTCCATGTTTTTTATCTGGACAACTGGAGCTATCTTGGCAAAGGAAACCCTGTACTGAAACATTCAGAGCTTCCTCTTCAACCAACAACTGCCATCCTCAACTGAACCCTAGTAGGGAAAACAATCTTTCTCAGCTAAACCACAGCATTTGATGTTATAGCAGATAATCTGTACTCTAATAATGTGCTATTTATAAAACTATCTCACTAATTCTTCAGCAATACTAAATATCATTTCTGTCAATTTTTCAAGGGAAATGAAGGCACAAGAGGTTAAACATCATGTCTAAAGGCGCGCAGCCTGTAGGTGGCCAAGGCCAGATTCACAAACAGATTTGTTTTTCACTCCATAAATTACTGATGATATGCTTTGTAAGGACAGATTTTACTAAATTAACTAGGTTTACTAGTTTAACTATGTCCTTATGAACCAAAAAACATGTGCAATAAATAAAGGTGAAGAGCTAATATATGCACAGAAAAACTACACAGAAATAATTGAATGGAATCTAAAAACGAAAAACAAAATGTTAAGCACACTCAGATGTTGTAATTAGACTGATGTAAGTCCAAGGAGATTAGCATTTGGCCTAGGCCTTGCAGGAAAGGTGAGTGTAGACATGCAGAAAAGCAAGGTCAGGGAGCGGTAAAGGAATGGTAAAGTAGAAAAGAGTGGGGATTATATCCAACTACATTGAAAGCTTGTTGAGATGCAGCATTGGATAATGAAAAACAATGATCTGCAGGTAATGGTCTATGGAAAGCTTGCTTCCCTGGTTAAGCAATTCGAAATTCGGTTACAAGGAAAAAGCAAGCTCTAAAGTTTTTGCACAGAAAAGTAGTATTATTGGAATTACACATGGTTTGGCATATACTAATATTAATTAAATATAATCTTTAATTAAACAGAATTTTATCCTTTCTAATACTAAATACTACCTAATAATGTTAAATATTGATTTTTAATGCTATTTAATAATCAATTTAAATAATATTTAGTACTAAAACTAAAGTATACAAAGGAGAAAAAATTGAAAATCCAACTTCCTAACAGCAATCACTCTTACACATAGGCATATTTTCATTTTTCTATGCCCTTTATAACTTATTATGCAGATAACACATATTTGTTGTAAAATATCCAAAATACCTAGACATTAAAATTAAAATTAAAATATTTTTCCAATCCAACCACGCAGAGTTGACCATATTATGTGTGTGCGTTTGTAATTAAGAAAGAAATATGCTATAAATAGTATAGTATAAAGACACTTTTTCTTCAAAAACATGTCAAACATTTTTCCATGTCAAGATTTAAACTATAGTTTTAATAGGTGGATATTATCCCATCCAAGAATGTGCCACAATTATAGCTCTTATGTTCAATGAGAAAATGAATGACCAAGAAATGATACCAAACATGAAACAATGGTTAACAACTTTAGTATTCAATAGGAGGAGATTGGTTAAGTAAACTTTTTGAATGTGAGAGATCTCCACATTTATAATGGCAAATGAGAAAGAGCCAACAAAAAGAGAAATGTTTATATTGGGAAGGTTTGCATTGGTCTAAGGTACAATAGGGGAGTATTTCAAATTATGACAAAGAGGAATAAGTGAAATGAGCTTGGAGAATTTTCATGAGGAAATAATGGTTTAGACAAAAGTACAAAGACAGGGAACAAGAGCTACTCTTACAAGGAAGATTAGTGAGAATATGGAGACTGACTAGATATACAGTTGACAAGGAAAGAATTAAGTTGAGGAGAATTCTGATGTACGGTCTAAAAGTCACTACAGATGTCCACCAAAATTGGATAAAACCCCGAATCTGGTCTCACAAACCACATTGTTTTTGCCATTCCATGACTTTTAGACTAAATTCTAACTTTATCAAAATATTTGGCCAGACAAAACTAAAGCTGCAGAATTTTAAACCATGTCAATGGTAATGCTTCCAATATTATCAAAATAAACCCAAGTGTGATACAGGCATATTTCCTTCTAATCTTGTTATTTATATATGAATATTTTGATCATAACTAGAAGCAGTGTCAGGCTGCACAAGAAAAACAAATGGCACCTTGACTTTCAACTTTGCAAATCCTTTAGCACTTATTTGGACTGGTGCATCATTTAGGGCACAGTGCTGTTTAGACTTCTTCCAATGAATTGCTTAAAGTTTACTAAAAAAAAGAAAGAGAAAAAAATGTCTGTCTATAATAGTGAGAGGAAAACACTTTCTTTACTGGGCTTTGTCATACTTCATGCTATTTTTCCATTGTTATGACTACAAAATACATTCTAACCATCATTAAAGTCATGAATAATAATTATCCACTAAAGAAAATCTTAATTTGCCATTAACAACATTTTTTAACATTCTGTCAAATTAAGGATAATCTATTATCAGTCCATGATTTTCAAAGAGTAGTTCCCTGACCAATAGCATCAGTGTCACATGAAAACTTGTTAGAAATGCAGATTTTTAGTCTCTACACCAAATCTTCTGAATCTGAAACGGCCCAGCAGTTTTAACAAATTTTCTAAGTAATCCTTATGCCTGCCAAAGTTTAAGAATCAATTTTCATAAACAGTATAAGCAAGCATCAGGAAACCAAAAGTTATAAATTATACTTTCTCTTGTACAGCAGTCAGTACCTGTTACTGAAAACTCAGTTCAAGTACTTACTTATTAAGTGTTGAGTGAGTCAGTAGTGTTGTTTTCTTTGAGCCTTTCAGAAATGTCCCTTTGAAAAGACTGTGCTTAAAACCTGTCTGTCATTTGTTACATTAATAGTTAAAATCAAAGTAATATTGTCTGTCATGTTGTTTAAAAAACAAAATTGACCTCAATAACTCCTTCAAACAAGTCTATCATATTCAATATATGTAGAGGAAGCCCACATTAGACATTTTTATTATATATTCCTGTTATCCATCTATAGTTTCTCTTTTTTTTCAGTCGCTTAAACACTCGCTGGGCTTCCCTGGTAGCTTGGCTGGTAAAGAACCTGTCTACAATGCAGGAGACCCCAGTTTGATTGCTGGGTTGGGAAGTTCTCCTGGAGAAGGGACAGGCTATTCACTCCAGTATTCTTGGGCTTCCTTGGTGGATCAGATGCTAAAGAATCCACCTGCAATGCAGGAGACCTGGGTTCAATCCCTAGGTTGGGAAGATCTCCTGGAGGAGGGCATGGCAACCCACTCCAGTATTCCTGCCTGGAGAGTCCCATGGACTGAGGAGCCTGGTGGGCTGCATTCCATGGGGTCACAAAGAGCTGGACATGACTGAGCAACTGGGCACAGCAAACACTTTCTCAGTTCCGTTCAGTTCAGTCACTCAGTTGTGTCCGACTCTTTGAGAAGTGAAAGATGAGAGTGAAAAAGTTGGCTTAAAGCTTAACATTCAGAAAACTAAGATGTTGGCATCTGGTCCCATCACCTCATGGAAAATAGATGGGGAGACAGTGGAAACAATGTCAGACTTTATTTTGGGGGGCTCCAAACACTCTCTATTCTCCTTAAAAGTTAAATGCATGTAGATATGTGTGTGGGTATATGAGATAGTAGAGAATCTCTACCACTGCCCTAATTAATTGGAAAATTCCTAACATGGTCTGTGGAGTTGCATCTTGGTCAGAAGACTAAATCTTCTCCTCACACTCTCATGTCCGCCAAAGTATACAATTTCTCTTCTCCATCTTTGTCCAGAGACACTTGCAAGTATCCAGGTATGCTGGCTGTCTATCAAAGACAACTAGGTATAGCATCCTTTCCATTCCACTCCCTGGTCACTGGAGTAGAAAGCCCTTCTACTCTCCCTTACTTTGAGGAATCATATGTTTACTCTTCTTCTCTGGAAAAACATCTATGTTACTCCTTTCTCCTTTACCCCAGATCCAGTTTTATCTCATCTTTAAAAAAAACACAAAGTAGCTTTATAGTCATGTCTTCAAATTTATCTCTATTCCTCTAAATTTTTCACTTAGTTTGGTAGTATTTCTGCTTTAGTGTTGACTTGGGCAAGGGAAAACAACCTGTACAGTACCAATGAATAGAAAAAAAAGGAAAGAAAATACATACACATGTATATAGGAGTCAGATAGACCCAAGTATTCAAAAATGGTACTGAGAACATATTCTGGGACTCTGGAACCCTCAGGCCAAGTAGGATATAAGAGAAGGCAGATTCAGGAAGAAATGGTTACTATTAAAAATAATTTCTGAGAGACCCCTATTTGAATCTCCACTTCAGCCCTCTTTGGGGGTTAGGATAGCATACACACTCCAACTAACAGCCTAGTGGGACTTCAAGAGAACCCTTTCAGTTCAGTTCAGTTGCTCAGTCGTGTCTGACTGTTTGCGACCCCATGAATCGCAGCACGCCAGGCCTGCCTATCCATCACCAAATCCCAGTTTACTCAAACTCATGTCCATTGAGTTGGTGATGCCATCCAACCATCTCATCCTCCGTCATCCCCTTCTCCTCCTGCCCCCAATCCCTCCCAGCAACAGGGTCTTTTCCAATGAGTAAGCTCTTCACATGAGGTGGCCAAAGTATTGGAGTTTCAGCTTCAGCATCAGTCCTTCCAGTGAACACCCAGGACTGATCTCCTTTAGGATGGACTGGTTGGATCTCCTTGCAGTCCAAGGGACTCTCAAGAGTCTTCTCCAACACCACAGTTCAAAAGCATCAATTTTTCAGCACTCAGCTTTCTTTGCAGTCCAAATCTCACATCCATACATGGCCACTGGAAAAACCATAGCCTTGACTAGGTGGACCTTTGCTGGCAAAGTAATGTCTCTGCTTTTCAATATGCTATCTAGGTTGGTCATAACTTTGCTTCCAAGGAGTAAGCATCTTTTAATTTCATGGCTGCAATCACCATCTGCAGTAATTTTGGAGCCCAGAAAAATAAAGTCTGACACTGTTTCCACTGTCTCTCCATCTATTTCCCATGAAGTGATGGGACCAAATGCCATGATCTTAGTTTTCTGAATGTTGAGCTTTAAGCCAACTTTTTCACTCTCCTCTTTCACTTTCATCAAGAGGCTTTTTAGTTCCTCTTCGCTTTCTGCCATAAGGGTGGTGTCATCTGCATATCTAAGGTTATTGATTAGGACCTTTTAAATGTAGTCCCTACACCCAGGAGACACAGAAGTCTGATGCCTGGCTCATGCCAGAGAGAGGCTTCATCATAGATTAGTGCTCATAACACATAAGGCTATGACCTGGGTCTTATCTCCTGCCAGGAATACCAGAGGGGATCAATGACTAGTAGTAGCTATGTCTGTCTTAATTCTAACAAAGTGTGATTCTCACTCTAGAGGTACTCACACACATGCATACATTCATATATATATAATTTGAAACAGTGCCATTTTCTTTCCTTTCAAATGTCCACACAATACTATCAGACTCTTCTCAAAAATGATGTTATATGTAACAAACTCCCTCTCCCCTGACCTAAGAATCTGAGAACAACAAAAAACATGTATTGAAAACATTTTCAATAATGTTTATTATATTTTATAACTATTTGAGTTCATTTTTAGTACATTTAATATGTATGAGGTTACTGTGCATAAAAAATATTCACCTTAATCTAAAATTGATTTTGCAAATATTGGTTACTTTTCACTTGGCAATTTTCTCACTTCCTTTGGTTTGACTAAGGTTTCCATTGTTTTCAAAATTACAAATACAGAATATTATTCAACACTTAGAGAACATAGTTCTCTCTTTTGTCCGTGGAGAATTTGTGAATAGGCCAATTATTAAGCTTCAAGATTTCATCATTTTGTCCTTTGATGACATTGACCCTATTTGGGTAAAGAAAAATATGTAGGGCTCTTTAAGTCAAAATTGTTTTACCAGAGTGGTAGCTATTTATGTCAGCTTTTAAATTTCCTTTATTAATCAAAGAAATATATGCAATTTAAGCTTCTTCCTAGCTCTTTAGTCAGTTAGTAATAATAAGCATATATCTTAACTCTCTATTCTGGTAATGAGTAGATAATGGCCTAATTAGTCAGTAAATCATTTGAAAACAAAAGCCAATAGAAGGAAAAAACCCACACACTTCCAAAGATATGAGGAGAAAGTAAATGCATTCTTTAAAATGATGGTGAGTAAAGATATCAGTGAGTTTTTATGATGGGTGTAGGTGGTTCAAGAATAAAAGAGAGACAAACGGTGAAGAAAAATCACAGCAGGAAAAATCTCCATCACTTACCTATCAGCCCTTACACACACACATACACATACACACACACTTAGGAGTAGAACTGTTAGGTCAAATGGTTAGTGTACAGTTGTTGTTTTCAGAAACAACCAATTTGGTTTCCAAAGTGGTTATACCACTTTACATTCCCAGCTGCAACAGATGAGTATTTCAGTTGGTCTGCAATGATGTTAGGAGTTTGTAGTGTCAGGTGTTTTTTTTTTTCTCCAAAACTTTAAACTTTTCATTTTGTACTGGTATATAGCCTATTAATAATGCTGAGGTAGTTTCAGCTGAACAGCAAAGGGACTCAGCATTGCATGTGCATGTATCCATTCTCCCCTAAACCCTCCTTCCATCCAGGCCAGCATATCACATTGGGCAGAGTTCCATGTGCTATATAATGTCCTTGTTGGTTACCCATTTTAAATATTGCAGTGCATACATGACCTTCCCAAAGTCCCTAACTATCCCTTCCCCCAAAAACCTTAAGTTTGTCTTCTAAATCTGTCTCTTTCTGTTTTGTAAGCTCATTTGTATCATTTCTTTTAAGATTCCATATATAACAGATGTCATACAATATTTCTGCTTCTTTGTTTGACTTACTTCACTTGGTATGACACTCTAGATCACCCATGTTGCTGCAAATGGCATTATTTCATTCCTTTAAATGGCTGAGTAATATTCCATTGTGTACATTACCACACCTTCTTTATCCATTTTTCTGTCAATGGACATTTAGTTTGCTTCCATGTCTTAGCTATTGTACATGGTGCTGTAATGAACACTGGGGTGCATGTATCCTTTTGGATCATGTTTTTTCCCTCAATATATGCCCAGGAGTGGGATTGCAGGCTCATAAATAGCTCTATTTTTAGTTTTCTAAGGAACCTCCATACTGTCCTGGATAGAGGTTATACCAATTTACATTCCCACCAACAGGGTAGGAGAGTTCCCTTTTCTCCACACCCTCTCCAGCATTTGTTGCCCATGGACTTTTTAATGATTCTGATCAGTGTAAGGTGATATCTCACTGTAGTTTTGATTTGAATTTCTCTAATAACTAGTGATGCTGAACATCTTTTCATGTGCCTATTTGTCATCTGTATGTCCTCTTTGGAGCAATGTCTATTCAGGTATTCTGCCTATTTTGTGAGTGGTTCTTTGTTTTGATGTTATTAAGCATCATAAGCTGTTTGTAAATTTTGGAGACTAATCCTTTATTAATCACATTATTTGCAAATATTTTCTCTCAATCTGTGGGTTGTCTTTTCATCTTGTTTATTGTTTCCTTTGCTGTACAAAAACTTTTGAGTTTAATTGGGACCCATTTGTTATTTTTGTTTTTATTTCCATCATTCTGGAAGATGGGTCAAAAAAAGATGTTGCTGTGGTTTAAGTCAGAGAGTGTTCTGCCTGTGTTTTCCTCTAGGAGTTTATAATTATTGGTATCACATTTAAGCCTTTAATCCACTTTGACCTTATTTTTGTGCATGGAGTTAAGGAATGATCTAATTTAATTTTTTTACATGTAACACAGGCTTAAACAACACTTTAGATGAGTTGGACTTAACTGATATTTTATAGAGCATTCTAGCCAAAAGCAGCAGATTGCATGCATATCCTTCTCAAATGCACACAGAACATTCCCCAGGACTGACCACATTCTAGGCCACAAGGCAAGCCATGGTAAATTTAAGAAAACTGAAATCATATCAAGCATCTTTTCTGATTACAAGGCTATGAGATTAGAAATAAACTATGAGATTAGAAATAAATGCTATGAGATTAAAAATAAATAAGAAGAAAAACACTCTAAGAAACACAAACATGTAGCAGCTAAACAATATGCTACTAAACAGCCACTGGATCACTTAAGAAATCAAAGAGAAAATTAAAAAACAGCTAGAGACAAATGAAGACAAAAGTATAATGATCCAAAACTTACAGGGTGCATAAAAAGCAGTTCTTAGAGGGAAGTTTATAGCAATATAATCTTACCTCAAGAAATAAGAAAAATCTCAAATAAGCAACATAACTTTACACTTTAAAACAACTAGCAAAAAAAGAAAAAATAAAACCTAAAGTTAGTAGAAGGAAGAAAATCATGAATATTAGAGCAGAAATAAATAAAATAAAGACAAAGAAATCAATCACAAAGATCAATGAAACTATTGACAGAAAACAACAAAATTCTGTGAAGCAATTATCCTTCAATAAAAAATTAATTAATTAAAAAAAGATCAATGAAACTAAAAGCTGGTTCTTTGGAAAAATAAACAAAATGATAAACCTTTAGCCAGACTCATCAAGGAAAAAAGGGAGAGGACTCAAATCAATAAAATTAGAAACAGAAAAAGAGAAGTTACAACTGACTCCATACAAATACCAAGGATCATAAGAGACTACTATGAACAACTGTATGCCAATAAAATGGACAACCTGGAAGAAATAAGCAAATTCTTAGATACAGTCTCCCTAGACTGAATAGGAAAGAAATAGAAAATATGAACAGACCAACCACAAGTACTGAAATTGAAACCATGATTAAAAATCTCCTAACAAATAAAAGTCCAGGGTCTGATGGCTTTACAGGCAAATTTCATCAAACATTTAAAGAAGAGTTAATATCTATCCTTCTGAAACTATTCCAAAAAGACGCAGATGAAGGAAACCTTCCAAACTCATGTTAATGAAGCCATTATCACCCTGTTACCAAAACCAGACAAAGACACCACATAAAAAGAAAACTACAGGCCAATATGACTGATGAACACAGAAGCAAAAATCCTCAACAAAATACTAGCTATCTGCATCCAACAATACATTAAAATATACTATGATCAAGTTGGATTCATCCCAGGGATGCAAAGATTTTTCAACAATCCCAATTCAATCAATGTGGTACACCATATCAACAAACTGAAGAATAAAGATCACATGATCATCTCAATAGATGTATTAAAAAGCTTTTGACAAAATTCAGCACCTACTGATGATAAAACTCTCCACAAAATGGGCATAGAGTGTACACACCTCAACATAATAGAAGCCATAAAAGACAAACATACAACTAGCATCATACTCAATGGTGAAAAGCTGAAAGTATTTCCTCTAAGATTAGGAACAAGACAAGGATGTCCACTCTCACCACTTTTATCAACATAGTTTTGGAAATTCTAGCTACAGAAATCAGAGAAGAAAAATAAGTAAAGGAAATTCAAATTGGAAAAAAAAGTTAAACTGTCATTGTTGGCATATGACATGATACTATACATAGAAGATCCTACAGATGCTACCAGAAAACTACTAGAACTCATCAATGAATTTGGTAAAGTTGCAGGTTATAAAATTAATACACAGAAATCTACTGCATTTCTATACACAAACAACAAAAGAGCAGAAGAAATTCAAGAAGCAATTCCACTTAATAACACATCAAGAAAATAAAATACTGAGGAATAAGCCTACCTAAGAGACAAAAGAACTGTCCTTTGAAAACTGTAAGATGCTGATGAAAGATACAGAAGACATACCCAGATGGAAAGATATACCACGTTCATGAACTGGAAGAATCAATATTAGCAAAATGACTATACTACCCAAGGCAATCTACAGATTCAAAGCAATCCCTGTCAAATTACAAATGGCATTTTTCACAGAACTAGAATAACAAAAATTCTCAAAGTTTGTATGGAGACACAAAAGACCCCAAATAGAAAAAGCATTCTTTAGCAAAGAAAACGGAGCTAGAGGAATCAGGCTCCCTGACTTCCAACTATACTACAAAGCTGCAGTCATCAAAACTATGGTATTGGCACAAAAATAGAAATATAAACCAAAGGAACAGGATAGAAAACTAGGAAACCCAGAAATAAGCCCATGCACCTATGGTTAAATAATCTATGACAAAGGAGGAAAAACTACACAATGTTGGAAAGACAGTCTCTTCAACAAATGGTGCTGTAGTGTCAGGTTTTTCAAAACCCTTCTAGTAGTTGTGTACTGCTCTGTCTTGGTGGTTTTAATTTGTACTTCCCTAATGTTTAAAAGTGCAGAACTTCTTTTCAAGAGCTTCTTTGCTATCTGCAGTGGTCAGCAACCAAGTTGCCCTCCTCCCCCATCCACATGATCCTGAGATAATGGTATTCACATCTCTATGTACTTTTCTTCTAAATTCAATAGGGCTTTGTAGCAAATAGAATATCATGAAAATGATTCAACGTGACTTCTGAGGCTAAGTCATAAATGCCACTGTTGCCTCCTCCTTGATCGCTCTTAGCTAACAGACTCTGAGGTAAGCCAGCTGCCATATAATGAGGACATTCAGAAAACCCTATGGAGGGACTTTACTTCCACTGCAGATGCCAAAGATTCAATCCCTGGTGGTGAAACTAAGTTTCCACACAGTGGACATAGAGGCTCAATTAAAAAAAGAGAGCTTAAAGGGAAAACCCTATGGAGAGATCCACCTGATAAAGAACTCAGGCCTGCAGACACTAAATTACCCAGCACCAATTTGCCAGCCATGTGAGCCATTCTGAAGGCAGATCATCAAACCCCAGTTAAGGTTTCAGATAACTGCAGCCCCAGTCCAAAAAAAAAAAACAAAAAAAAACAGAACACCACCAGTTAAACTGCGTCAGTTTAACACTACCAGTTAAACTGATTCCTTGATCTACAAAAGCTGTGAGACAAATTTTATCATTATTTAAAGCAATCAAGTTATTTAGTAAATTATTATGTGATAATAGATAATTAACACACCATTCCTATATCTTTTTTTTTGGTAAAATGCATGCTCATGTCTTCAGTCTATTGTTTTTAATGGGCTGTCTTCTTAGTATTGAGTTAAAAGATTTCTTTATATATATCCTTTGGGTGTAAATCCTTTTTAAGATAGGTGTTTAGCAAATGTTTTCTCCCAGCACTTTGGCTTGCTTTCTTTCATTTTCTTAACAGACTCTTTCAAGAAAATAAATTTCATATTTTGATGAAGCCTAATTTGTCTACATTTTTATTTTGTGGTTCATGTTTTTTGTGTCATAGTTAAGAAATCATTCTATGAAAGGTCAGAATATTTCCTTCTGGAATTTTTATAAATTTAGGTCTTACTTTTAGATATACAATCCATTTTTAAATTCTTCAAAGATACAGTGCTCATTTTTTTCAAAGTCTTAATTATTCTACCAACATTTCTTAGAAAGACTATTCTTTATCCCTTAAATAAATTTGGTATCTTTGTAAAAAAAAAATAATAATCAATTGACTGGAGTAGACTCTCAAAACAATGCAGGGGTTATGGGAACTGATCAGTTGCACAGTCCAAAATTTAGGCATAATTTATAGTCAGCCCTTATTGTGCATGATTCCTCCCTGTCTGTGATTTGGTATCTGCATATTCAACCAACCATGGATCACGAAACACTACAGTATTTACTACGGAAAAAACTCTATGTATAAGTGGACCTGAGCAGTTCAAACCTAAATGTTGTTCAAGGGTCAAACATACATGAATGTGGTTCTATTTCTAGTCTCTATTCTATTTCATTGGTCTGTTTGTATATCCCTTACCAATATTTTATTACTTAGCTTTAGAGTATAAATCTTGAAATCACTATGGATTTTCCAACTTTGTTTTTCTTTATCAAAAGTTCTTTGGCTGTTTTTAGTACTTTGTTTTCCATATGCATTTTAAAACATACATTTTTCAGTTTCTGTAAATAAGTCTGATGAAGTTTTAATCAGGACTCTATTAAATATATATATTAATGTGGGGTGAATTGAAATCTTTACAATCTTGATTCCTCTAGTATGTAAGCAATATACATCTCTCCACTTATTTAGATGGTCTTTGATTTTTCTCAGTGATTTTTAGTTTTCAAAATAAAAATCTTACACATATTTTATTAGATTTAACCCTATGCATTTTATATTTTAATTCAATTTTAAAGATTTTTAAAATTAGGTTTCAGTTTTAATTTTCCATTCTCAGTCTAGAAAAATGCAATTGATTTTTGTGCATTCACCTTTTATCCTATGACTTTTCTAAACTTACTTCTTAGTTTTTGCACTTTTTTAGATTTTTTTGTGATTTTCCATTTAGGCAATCACATCACCTATAAATAAAGATAGTATTTCTTCCTTTCTAATTTGTATGGCTTTAATTTATTTATCTTATCCAACTGTACTGGCTTGGACCTCCAGTACAATGTTGAATAAGAATAATGAGAATATGCACTTTGCACTGTCTCCAACTCTTGGGTGAAGGCATTTGTCTTTCACCATTAAGTAAGTTATGAGCTGTAGACTTTTATATTTATGATCTTTATCAACTTGAGGAAATTCCCTTCTGTTCCACATTTGCTAAGAGTTTCCTCATGATGGTTATTGACTTTTTCAAATGTCTTTACCTCATCTATTGACATGATCATATTTTTTTCTTTCAACTTGTTGCTATGGTAATTTGCATTTACTGATTTTTTTTAATGTTAACTAACCCAGTTGTTGTAAAGACTCTCCACAATATACCCTCACTCTATAAACATTCAGCCAAATGTTGCAAAAGCTGCAATCACAAACCCTAAGCTGTGGGACCTCCCTATCCTGATCAACTGATGCTCACCCTGACTCATAGTCCTTTTTCCTTCACCTATCTGGATCCCTGTCTCCCTTCAAGGTCCAGTTCAATTCCACCTTCTCCATGAGCCTTTCTACAGTTATCTAAGTTCTCTCTCCATGGGCCAATTATTTGAACATGAGCACTCCTCCAAATATTTTATTAGCAAGAACTAATATCAAGAAGAAAGAAAAATTGCTGGGGGCCAGTAATGGAGATAAATGTCAGTAGAAGAAAGTAGGGTAGAATAATATCTGAGTATCACAATTGGCATTTTTCTCCTAGTACAATAATATAGGGAATTTCTAGTCCTAGTTCTGGGGAGATTCCAGTCATGTTATGCTCATAGATAATCCTCCTCCCACCCTTACTGTTCTTGGAGAAATTCTGAAAGATTGTGCTCATTTGCTTTTTTTTTTTTTTTTTTTGGTAGAACTGTAAAGACAAAGAAAACCTCCTGTTTCTCTGAAAATCCTCTCTAAAAATATGGATAAAATAAAGATAAATACTGCATTTATTTATTCAGTAAATGTCCAGCAGTACCTCATATGAAACAGTGTTAAATTCTGTAGGGGTAACAAAGATAAAAACTGTTTGACATCTCTGAATTTAAATTACACATAATGCAATTTATGTATACTTATGTTTACTTATTCTTTCTTGTGTTAAAATCTCTATTCCTCTGTGGTTCCCCCACCCCAGAAACACACAGCTTCCTTCCACCTATGAAAAAGTACTATTCAGTATAAAAATACTAAAATATATTATCACATAAACACATTATTAACATCTATTTTGCATAGGTTTACAAAGCCAGTTTTATTATCAAGCAATTGTGAAATATAATCCTTAAACTTTAAAAATCATTTGAATATTTTGTCATAATCTTTGAATAGAAAACCCACTTAAAACATAGCAAACTGTTTTTAATAAAAATTAAAAATAAAAAGCACCTTGTTTAAAGCCAGCTTTTAGAATTAAAACCATATGGGAGCTCTGACAGTGCAGCTTTTGGCTCTGTCAGGATTCCCTGTGATGAAACTGGCACCTGTTTTCATGGAAGCATTTTGCCACTTATGCTTTTGGACATTTGCAGTTCTGGGCTTAATAACAGTCTCCAGATGATTATTAAATTACCTGGATAAGGAACTGCAAATTGTTAAATATTTATTTTTTAAATTTATTTGTCTTAGTGTGGCAGACATAGTACAGAGTAACTGCCTGAGCAAACAAATATTGCCAAATGCTGGATTAGCACTACCCCCTCAGATCAGAATCTCAAGACACAACAGTAAAACTTTGGTGATTTCCATGATCCAAGATGAAAAACAAAGAAGAAAGTCTGATACTGTAAATGACAGTGGGGATTTTTCTCCTTTATATTAAAACTCTGCTAATTAAAGTTCAGCTGGAATTTACAGTACTCAATGGTCAAAATCAAGTGCATGACTTGAACTACAAACAGAAACTACAAACAGACCAGGATACTGGATGAATCCCAGTTTTACACATTATTCATTATCAAATTCTGTGTGCAAGTTTTAATTCTACCTTGAATAATTTAGGAATCATCTTCATGAAAAAGTCTGTGTGAACAGACTTTCTTCTACCCCCTGACACTCTGATTTTCTGCCATGTTTTTCTAGCTAAGATTTATCAACTTGAAGTAAATAATTCATTAGTTAGAGTTCAGATATGATGGTAAAAGGAAAAATAACATAAAACAGCTTATTAAAGGAATGGTTCAAAAGTCTAAGCTATGTAGAGTCTTCTTCAGTGACTATCTGTAAGTCATCCATGAAAACCGGTATAGAGAGTTCAGAGTATTTGAGCTGAGAGGGAATATAGGAATCACCCAAAAGAAAGAATAATACCTTATTCACCCTTTTCCAACTCCTGCAGAGCCATACCACACTGAGGAGGAAATAATCTCCATAAATGCTGTCTTCCCTAAATATAACCTTTGATTCATTCCTGTAAGGTGTGTTTGTTAGGTATGTTTAGTGTATTATTTAAGAATATTCAATTCTTCTATGGAAGACAAGAAAAGCAAATGGAATCAATGAAACTCATGAGAACTATTAAATATAGACAGTAAGTATAAAACTAGCTGTGAGACACAGGACAAACTCATATGTTAAACATGGATTGTAAGTTAGTAACCTGTGAGATACATTAGACACAGATAAAATAAGAAAGACATAATGATAAATACAGGTAGAGATATAAAGAACAAAATACCAAATATTCATATGGCACATGAGACACTAAAACTTAATACTCTACCTAATATTTATGAGGCAAAAGAGAAACCAAATATTTATGAGATACTCAATGCTCATGGGATTTAAAATTGCTCCCCACCCACTGGTGACACTCATTCTGGCTCACAAGACCTCTGCCTAAGAAAGGCAGATAAAATCTACAACTTCTCAGTCAGAGATTGGGCAAGTTACAGTTGTGGCCAGAAATATTTGCCCTGTGTCTCTCCTATAACACAAGAATTTATTGACTTCAGGCACTTTTCATGGGCTGAGTTCCTTGCTCACTCTCAACTCTGGTCCTTGCAATTACCCTAACAGCGGGTATGACTGATAAGGCAGAGAGAAAGATAAGACATAGAAAAAATGTATAGCACAGAATTCACATAAAGTGGTCCTTCCAACTCTCCACCCTTTCCTTAATGTATAAACCTATCCAATCTCTTTCTCTTATTTCTCACTCTTCATTTTAAGTTGATTCAACAAATCATAAGCTTTGATGATTTGAGTTTAGTTTCTGAGTCTTTCTGCTATGTGACCTCCGGGAAAGCTTCTCTGGTTGTATACTTGCAGGCTTCCGTTGAATCAAGGTAATTTCCCCATATGACACCCCATCCCGACCACCTCCAATGTTGACTCTCAGCCTTGCTGTCCTGTTTGGTGTAGAGTATGTCAGGTATTTAAGGAGTCCAGAAAGTTCTTGTCGATGCTGTTGAGCTCTTGCCTTAGACCCTCTTGCTGTCATCTACACCTAAATAAAAAAGCACTTTCCTATACTTGAGGCACTTTTTATGTAAGTAGGTTAATTTTCCTTACATAATCTCCCATTTCTTTCTGACGTTTAGGTTGCCAGTTTTCCATTTTATTAGTTTTGCCATAAATATTTTTTTTATATTTTAGGTCATTATTGGAAAAAACTTATATTATTGAGAGTCTTCCTCCCACTCCTATTTCTAGTCACACAGTTTCCTCCTCCACAAACACCAAATATTTTCAGTTTTTTGAGTAGGAGAAAGTAGACCAAAAAGAATGACCCAAGTCACTAACCAAATTTAATTTTTACATTATTCCCAAGTCTAGAGAGGATAAAAGGAAATAATTTAACCAATTTATAACAAAAAAACATTTAAAACATTTTATTATTATAGAAATAATTAGAACTGGCTTTTTGGTACTTTTCATCATGTAAAGGAATTTTCAAATTATGTTTTGATAATCACTGAAAATCCTTGAGATAGAAATATAGTAATACTAGATGTGTGATCAAGTTCCTTAACCCCTATGTGCCTCAGTTTCCTCATTTCATAAAAATGAATATACTGATAGTACCTATCTCATAAGGTCATTTTAAGTATTAAAATAACTAATGCATATAAAGTGCTTAGAATAAATGCTTAGAACTTAATCATTTGATTCTTTTCTTTTGTAAATTGTTCCTATCCTTTTATTATTTCTCTAGATATGTTTATTTTTTAAAATAGTGCTGTAAGCATTCACCACTTATAAAAGATATAAACCAGTTATAAAGATAATACTACTTAGAATTAGACTTATTGAACTCTTTCCATTTCCCAGGAATTCTGCAAAGTACTTTATCTAGATAATCTTATTTAAAACTCAAAACAACCTTATGAGTAGATATGTTATTATGTCACTTTAACAGATAAGAAAATGGAGATTTATCATGTTTAATTAGTTTCCCCAAGGCCTCAAAACTGGAAAATAAAGACATCTTACACCAATGAATTTATCAACTTCTGTCTCTAAAGTTCATAGTATTAATATTGTGTTTAGTGCCCTTTGTCAAACCATTTTCTTTTTCTTTATTTTTTTTGTGGAGGCACCGCACAGCATGTGGAATTCAGTTTCCAGAACAGGGATCAAACCCATGTCCCCTGCAGTACACTTAAGCACTGAACCAGCAAAGAGGTCCCTATCAAAACTTCTTAAATATTTCACACTCTATAATTTGCCTTTTAGCTTTCCTTAATTATGACACACAAATGTTTCATTTTATGTAGTAAGGTTTAACAATGTTTTGTAGTTTCTTTCATTGTTTTTATGATTAGAAAAGTCACTTTCCACCCCAAGATAAGATATTCTGCAATGTTTTCCAGTCACTTTAGAGTGTTTTTAAACAACATTTAATTCATTGATCAATTGGTATTTATGTTTTTAATATGAGGTTAGGGGTAACTTGATTTTCAACTCCAAATAATTAACCAATTGTCCCAGCATCATTTATCACATAATTGTTTCTTTTACTAATATGTGAATTCACTCTAATCACACAAACTGAAGGTACATTTTTCTTTATAAATTTGAATTACAGGAATATGAGAACATATTCTACTATGAAAACATTAGCAAAGCATCATTTGAGCAGAAAATTCAATATCTACACTTTAAAATCTCAGAAGAATATGGCAACTGCAAAAAGAGAAGTAGGAAAAAACGATAGACCATCTATGTCCCCATGCTGCAGAGTGCCTATAGCACAGTGCTATGTATTCCAGTAAATGATGACCCTGGCCTGTGCAACTCTGGTCTGTGAAGCCCTGTAAACAGCCACTGGTTAGTTTGGGCTCCCCCAGAAGCCACCTCCCTCTATTCTCAAAATACAAATGGAGGCGGTTTATTTGAGAGGTAACCTGAAGAAACACTGGTAGGCAAATGGGGAATTGAAAGAGAAATGGAAAATGACCAAGGAAGAGTGCCTTATAAAACTATTGCTATGGGCAAAGTTTAAGCCTAAGTCACGGTAGACCTCACTCCCTGGAAGTGTCTGCCCTAAGGACGAGGGACCTGGACATTTTATGCAGCAAGTCTCATCCGTCTGGGGTTAAAATCTACTGGCAGTGCTGTCACTTCAATAAGTCCAGATGCTTCTGGAGGCAGACCTGGCTTCAGCAGCCAGACGACTGCAGAGAGAATGTAGGGTGCACTACAATAGTGAGCTCGGGGAGTTGGGATAGGGACTTCAGGCTTCTTTCTGCTCCACTGCTAAATAAAAATGCCATTAGTCAGCGTTCATCTTAAATGAGTTACTGAATTATGAGAAACCTTTAGGAATGAGTCCCATGTGATTGCAGTGATAGAAATATGACTACTTTTCAGTATGATCTATCCATCTACTCTACCCATTCTATCTATTCCAGGGTGATTACTTATTCTGATCTATCACTCTGTCAATCAACTCTTGTACTACTTTGATATTTGAACCACAACAGTTAGGTATTTTAGGACAAATCCTTCCTTTTTATATTCTTCTTCAGAATGTTGTTAGTTAATTTCATTCTTCCAAATGAAAATCAGATTTTTTGCCTCAAGTCCCACACCCATCAAAGACATAAATCCTGTTAGGGATTATATATTAGGATTTTTTTAAAAAATGAATTTAGTAAGAATCAACCTCTTAAGGGACAAAATCAGTCTTCCTGTACAAATCTGCAAATTCAACTCTTTTTTTATACCTCTCAATATATTATTGTAGTTTTATTCACAGGATACACAAATGCTTTGGAGGATTATTTCTGGATATGCTATATGGCTTTCTTTCTTGCTATTCAGTAAAGAATATCCCATATCATCTCTTTATTATATCTTTTAGTTAGGTATAAAGCTGCATATAAGAAAGTCATTGATTTTTAAAACTTCCTCTTATTTTATCCCATCTATCTTTTTAATTCTAAGTATTTTTTTATTATTTTCTTGTGCTTCACTAGGTTATACCAAATCATATGTAAAAATTATCATCTTTCACCTTCATAAAATTCTATCATTGTTTATTTCTTTGAATCAAAGCAGTGTCTCTAAGGAGTAATATCCTTCTGGGATAGTAAGAACTTATTTGGGTTTTATTAAAATCATTATCAGCTTATTAATGTGAATTTACTAATCAGATCCTTTATAGGAGGATATTTAATTGAGATAATGTATTAAAGGGGAAAGAAGAAAATATACCAGTATTAAGAAAAGGCTGGGGTTGTTTTAAGCCTGTGGAGGTAAGATATGAACAAACCTATTAATGTTGGCTGGGGAAATACCAAACAAATCTGTTCTGTCTTCTACAATGATAATTAGGCAAGGCTCTGATCTCCAGTGGCCTCCCCACTTATCAACCTGGCCCCTGTCCAGGTCTCCATCTAGCTACTGCTTTCACTCCATTTGATGACAAGAAAGAACAGAGCAAGAATTGCTTTCACAAGGAGCTTGGCTCAATACCCACACATTTTTCTGAACGGCCTAGGGCTGCATGCTTGGGATATGAAGAGTATAAAATTCTGGATTTGATTATTACACAGCTAGATTATAAAGCATTTTGCTAAGCTTCTGGAAGTACGCTAGGGCATAAAAAATAAAGAGATTAAAAAACAGCTTCACTGTTTTTACTCAAGAATACTAAGTATTGAGTATTTTTTTCAAAAAGTACAGAAATTTAACTTACAAAGATAAACCTTTAGGTAGAATATTAGCAGCATTTTAACTAACTGTAAATGACTAGAAGGAAGAAAGTCTCTATTTGCAAATTCAAAACTTCTCTTACTAAGCACTATTTGATTGAAAATAAGGATGGAAGGTAAGAGGGAGGGAAGGAAGAAAAAAATGGAAGAAATTCTTATATAACCAGTAATTCAAGTGATTTTTTTCCATGAAAGAATTAGATCTAATTCTCACTTTTGTATTTTATTTTCCTTTAATCAGTATGCCTTTCTGTAAGACATCTTCCTGAATATCTTTGAGGAAAAATTACTTTGGGGATTCTCCAGATGGAAGTACCATTCTGAAAGCTAAAAAAAGTCTGAGAAAATTATCACCTTTAGATAATGTAAAGCTTTTGTGTGTGAAATGACTGACATGCAAAACTTTTTTTTCGACCCAATAAACTAAGATTTTCCAAAATTATTGAAAACTAGCTTTAATTATTGTCTTTTTGGTAAATGAAATAAGATTAACACAGTCTAATGTTTTGGAAATCACTAAACAGAAAATAGAAAGTCCTAAAATGTAAAGGTAGAGGCATATATTTCTTAACTGGAACCAAATTAACACTGTCTGTTATGTTTTTATTCAGCAAAGTCAAGTCCTTAAAACCCCATATATTAAAGAATAGTTTATTAGACAACAGTATATGAAATGTTGTCTTAAGTATTTAATTAGAAATATTTAAATATAAAACTCAGTGAATAAATATCATTAAATCATAATCATAATTTAAATATATTCATTTTTAATAACTTTCAATGGATCAGAGTTCTTATGCAAAATGTTGATGAACACAAAATAAGTCAGAGTTTGAATCCTCACTTGCTTTCAAAAAACTCAGATTAACTTATACAATGAAGCCAATTTCAAATCAAAAGCTCTTTTAAATATATTTTACTAAAAAAATTTGCCATATTCTCTACTCACATAAAGGCATTTAACACTTTCAGTATTTTGTGCTATTTTAGTAATTCAAGTCACTCTTTATATAATGAAAATGGACTTTGGATACTGGAAACTCTCAAAAATAACAGAGTTATCAAAAAAAATTTTTTTTTCCTACCAGTCAGTGCAATAAATGCCTAGCAATACTTTCACCATTCTTGTGGTTGAACTCATTAAGTGTTCCAGAATAACCTTCACAATTGTAATTACACAGTTAATCTAAAAACTCAAGTGTAATATCAGATTTTAAAATCTTCTTTTCTTTATAAGGCTACTATTCTATAATATTTTGGTTCCCTTTCATTTAATAATGAATTTGTCTGGCCTTTGTCCCTGGTTACTAGGAGGTATCCTCTAAAGCTTTGCATTTTTTCAATTATAGGGGTATTTTTGCTATTCATGGTGGGCCTTTAAAACCACACTCAAGTTTATGCTAACTAGGTGACTCTTGGTAGACTCTTTGATAGTTTATGCAACAAGATGACTTGGGTTGGCCATGCCAGAAAGACAAACAGTGTG
The DNA here is from genome assembly GCF_023699985.2 of Odocoileus virginianus. Taxonomy (NCBI): domain Eukaryota; kingdom Metazoa; phylum Chordata; class Mammalia; order Artiodactyla; family Cervidae; genus Odocoileus; species Odocoileus virginianus. The sequence goes on along the minus strand of NC_069674.1, from coordinate 83,755,738 downwards.
ACTAGAGGGTCGGGTGACACCACCTCAGCCACTGAGGAAGAGAGAGGGACTAGAGGCTGCGTCTAGTCATGTGAACGGTGGTTCAATCAACCATTCCTTTGTACTGAGACTGGAATGAAAATACTAGACAAAACTGGGGTGAACTCTGCTAGGTGGCAATATATAATTGTCATACGCTGCTGTGCTGGTAAAGTCACATGTCCTGACTCTTCAGGGAAAGGACAACTGAAGTACTGTGTTTGAAAACGTCTCAGACCTTACCCTTCAGATCTCTCCCTTTGGTTGGATGTGATATGTATCTTTTGCTGTAATAAAACTGTAATAATAAGTATAGCACTTTCCCTGTGTTCTATAAGTCATTCTAGCAAATTATCAAATGCTGGGAGGACAGAGGGAGTGAGAATCCCTAAATTGGTATCTAACTGGTCAGAAGTGAAGGTGGTCTAGAATTCCTTTGTAGTCTACGTCTGAGATTAGGGTAGTTTTTTTTTAATTAATTAATTTATTTATTTTACTTTACAGTATTGTAGTGGTTTTGCCATATGTTGACTTGAATCCTCCATGGGTGTACATGTGTTCCCAGTACTGAACCCCACTCCCACCTCCCTCCCCATCCCATCCCTCAGGGTCATCCCAGTGCTCCAACCCTGAGCACTTGTCTCATGCATCCAACCTGGACTGGCAATTCATTTCACATATGATAATTTACATGTTTCAATGCCATTCTCCCATATCATCCTGCCCTCGCCCTCTCCCACAGAGTCCAAAAGACTGTTCAATACATCTGTGTCTCTTTTGCGGTCTCGCATACAGGGTTATCGTTACCATCTTTCTAAATTCCATTTATGCATTAGTATATTGTATTGGTGTTTTTCTTTCTGACTTACTTCACCCTGTATAATAGGCTCCAGTTTCATCCACCTCATAGAACTGATTCAAATGTATTCTTTTTAATGGCTGAGTAATATTCCATTGTGTATATGTGTAGGGTAGTTTTTAAAAAGGACTATGCTCCTAATCTGTGAAGTTAGGCCTGGTTGGTATCAGAATCCATTGCAGTCCTTTTTAAATTAAAATCATGTCAGATTCTACTTATATTCTAGATTCTTATGTCTTTTCTTCTTTGCTTTCTTTCTTCTATTAGTGATTTCATAGCCAACTGTAAGACTGGAGATAGTGAGGTTTTTTTAAAGTATAATTGGGTTAAGGAGGTCACATCTGGTACTGTTAATTTTCCCTGTTTTCTTCCTAGCTGGTGGGGTGATATTCTTACATCAAGATTAATTTATCTAAGCCATATTTCTACACAGCATCTTAACTAAGTAACTATCTCAATCTCCTAAAGATAGCTTTTTTAATCTTTATTTTTTAGAAACCCTTTACTTCTAAGAGAAGCTTCTAATCATAATTTCTTATGATGATTATCAAATAAATTGATTTTAAAAGAAGATTTTTCTTATGATTTAGCATTCTTTTGCTAATTTATTAGATCAGCTCTACTTCAAAGGAGAAATTCTTCTGCCTGACAGCTAAAAGAAATGTTTAACTATACTATTATTTTAATAAACATCTTAATTTGTATCAATAATATACAGTAATAAATGGCAATAGAATAATGAACCTCTAGAATTACTTCATCTCTTTTCTCTGCTAGGACACTCAGATATTACCTAGGAAATTATTCAAGTTACAATAGTCTCTGAGGTCCACATGAAATATCATATATGAACTACTGGCTACAAGAAGTAATTTGCCATTGATGGGAAACGCATGAGATTCAAAGCTCCTTAGGTTATGTAAAAGGTTCCCTTATCACATAGCGTTCTCAAGGAAGACTCTAACTGCAAGAATAAACAAAGAGATCCTGGCATTTCCCCCACCATTATCAAGGAAGCTCATGTTTCTGATTTTATTTTTTAAGACAAAATTTCAAATAAGTAAATGATCAAAAAACCTTACCATGTAGAATAGGATCAGAGAATGTAAATATCTTTGATATGCACACAAGGAGCAGTCTATCAGGAATGTTAGCAGGAGCACACAGTTCACTTACCCAACCAAAACCCAGTGTCAAAAGTTTTGTTTTCGAAGAATCTAAAAATGATGAACCTATGTGATTCATGTAAATGAATTTAACAACTGTGTCAGGAAATGTTTGTTATTTAACTTTCACTCCATTTTTGTGTCTAGTAACTTCAGTTACACCAAGGGTCTAAAAAATGAGGAACTGAGAAGCAGAGTCATACCAACTTTATAGAAGCAATTTAACATTGCATATTGCTTCATTTCTCAGGAGATGAATCGCTTGAAGTAGTTATTTAAGGATTATTGTCTAAGAGGAAGAGAATGTGGAAGACTAACTGAAGAATGGACCGTGTGCCTTCTCATTCATGGCTAGCTTTTCTTTTTTCCCAGCTTGCTTCTTAGACAAGAGGTAAATTTTCAGGAAAAGACAAGTGCACTCACACTTTCTTTTTCTGCCCAGCTAACTGTTACTTCAAATAGTCACAACTGTAACTCAGTTGGTAAAGAATCTGCCTGCAATGCAGGAGACCCCGGTTCAATTCCTGGGTCAGGAAGATTGTTGGAGAAGGGATAGGCTACCCACTCCGGTATTCTTGGGCTTCCCTTGTGGCTCAGCTGGTAAAGAATCCACCTGCAATGTGGGAGACCTGGGTTCAATTCCTGGGTTGGGAAGATTCCCTGGAGAAGGAAAAGGGTACCCACTCTAGTATTCTGGCCTAGAGAATTTCATGGACTCTACAGTCCATGGAGTCACAAAGAGTGGGACATGACTGAGCGAATTTCACTTTCACTTTCAATGACAGAAAATTGGAGGGAAAACAACAAGATGATCGATATTTGGGCATACTTACCTCCCTTTAGAGTAAGAAGTTTCAACATGCCCTTGGTAAACCTAAATCTTTGTTCTTCATGTTTATTTCATCTTCCCAACAGACACTATTCCTATTTATTTGGTTTGTTTGCTCACGAAGTCCTGCCTTGTTCATCAAAGGAGTTGGAACACTTTAAAGCCAGAGTACACCCAATAAAAATACCTATAGAGTATGAATGAAAAGAGAAAATTTACACAGACAAGCATGCAAATAGACAATCTAGACCAAAAAGCAACCTTAGTTCCCTTAGTTGGCTTTCTGAGTTTTGAGGTAAAATAAAAGAAGAATATAATCACTCAGTTCTCACTTTAGAGAAAGAGAAGGTCATAAGTCAGGTTCTCTAGGAAAGAGACTTCCAGGCTAAGATTTGTATTTAGGAAGTTTAATGACGGAGGTAGGTGCTCTTCGGATTAGCACCTATGAGGGAGTGAGGGAAGTCCAGTGGACAAAGAGAGAAGTTGGACTGTGAAGTCGACAAACATAGACTCTCCTATGGGGAGCACTAAAGCTGGGGTGGCTCTTCAGAGTTGTTCCAACTGGATAACACAGGCTTTATACCTCTCACTCCACCCGCTTAGATTGGGCTGTCACTGATGCAAGCTGTTTCTGGGAAGTGGAGTAAAGTTAGGCCAGGTGGCTTGCTTCAACAGAGTGCAATGAGGGTAGATGGGAAGGGCCTTAGCTGCAAGTCATCAGCTGTCAATTCTCCCAGGAGATTTGTTATGTGGGCTTCAATCCTGAAGGTCATGCTTTTGGTTGCACCCGTACTGTTTACTTACAAAAGAAAGAAAACAGATTACTCTCTCTGGGAAAGCAAAGTTATTCCAAAACAGGATGAAAAATAAATTATTTTTCATTACTTGGTATACAGAAAACAGAGTAACATGATGGAAAAAATTCTCACCAATCACCCTCCAGGAAACATGGTTAACAGATTCCATGGGATTGTTTTCCACAGTATTCTTGATAAGAGAATGACACTAATATGTCTCTCCATGAGATTCTGTAATGGTGAATCACAGTCCTGGGACCTGCTGGTGATCCAGCTTCATTCATTCATTTGTCCCTCTATTCAAGAAATATTTACTGAGCTCCTACTGTGTACAAAGCACTTTGCTAGACACAAGAAAAATTTTGAGATTGGGGAAAGATCCAAAATTGCAGACTTTAATCAAAGAATCACATAATGAACAAATGTGAAATCACATCTTTGAAAATTATACACAAGAGAGGCTCACTCTCCAGGGTTATCAAGCTTCTAACAGTGAATACAGACCTGGTTATGAAGGTCAGAGATGCCTCACTGAGGAAGTTGTTATTTTTCTGAAAGGTGAAGGCAGAGGAGGAGCAAGCCAATTGTAGCAGAAAAGGGCAACAGACTCAGTATTAGAAGGGACCACAGAACACCAATAAGGCCGGTTTGGCTACAAGTGCAGACAGATGCTGAGGGCAAACTTGAAAGAAAGGTAAAATGATAGCAGTAGGGAAAAGCAACCCAGGCAGAACCTTGTAAATTATGTAATGGAATGTGGTCTTCATCTTGACAGGAATAGGAAAATCATTCAAGTGTTGGAGTGAGGAGGTAGTGCTCATAAGAAGGTGCTGAGTGAGAAGAAACTGCTTGTAAGACTCATTTGGAGGATTATTAGTTCTTTATGGTTGTTATAATACATTAGCACAAATTTGGTGCTTAAACCATACAAATTTATTACTTAAAATTTTGATGTTCTGACGTTTATAATGAGTCTCACTGGGCTAAAATCAAGTTGCCAAAACGGTTCTTCCCTCTCAGGGGACTCTAGGATAGAATCAGTTTTCGTGCCTTTTCCAGCTTCTAGAGCCTACCCACAATCCTTGGCTTATGGCCTTCTTCCATCTTCAAAGCTGGCAATCGCTAGTAAAGTCTCATACCACACTGCTCTGCCGCAGACGAACGTGCATCTGTCTTCGACCTTTTCGACCACACCGGGCTCACTCAGACTCTCTAGGATAACCTCCCCAACCTCAGCATGAGCTAACCAGAAAATCTAGAGCTTCTCTGGTGGCTCAGACGGTAAAGAATTTCCCTGCAACTCAGGAGACCTAGGTTCGGTCCCTGAGTCGGTATGATCCCCTTGACAGAGGAATGGCTACCTACTCCAGTACTCTTGCCTGGAGAATTTCACAGACAGAGAAGGCTGGCAGGCTACAGTCCATGGGGTTGTAAAGAGTTAATTCCATTTGCAGCCTTAATACCTCTTTGCATTATAACCTAACACAGTCATAGTTTCCAGAGATTAGGACATGGACATGTTGGGGTCTACCTACCACAGCACGGACCTGAGTGGAGACAAGGAGAACAAAGGGAGAGCATTTTGGACATGGCGGGGTCAATATGCAGAGCTCTGGACAGATTGAGGAGTAACCTAGGAACTAAGACTGAGAGGACTAAATCATGGTTGTCCTGGGAGTAAGATCTCCAAGGAGCAATGTAATGATTCACACTTGAATGTATTCATTTACTCAATATTTCTTTTTGTTCAGATACTTTGTAAAAAGATATTGTGCTATTTTCTGGGGATGGAGCACTGAGTAATTCATAACAGCCCCTGCCCTCTTAGAGCTTCCCTTCAAGATGAGCTGCTTATGCCAAGAATGATTGTCTATAAATATCTTTTTTTTTTTTAAGCAGACATTTGATGGGCACTAGATAGTCACTCCTTTCAGATAAGGACATGATTGAAGCAATTCTCTGTTGGCTACAGACACAGGCTATCTGAATTTGAATTACAGTTTTGATATGAGCTTATATGCATGCTAAGTTGCTTCAGTTGTGTCTGACTCTTTGCAACCCTATGGACTATAACCTCCAGGCTCCTCTGTTCATGGGATTCTCCAGGCAAGAATACTGGAGAGGGTTGCCATGCCCTTTTCCAGGGGATCTTCCCAACCCAGGAGTTGAACCCATGTGTCTTATGTCTCCTGCATTAGCAGGCAGGTTCTTTACCACTAGTGCCACCTGGGAAATAAGCAATTGTGTGATTCAAGCAAACACTGTCCTCAATTTGCCACAACTGAATTCTTCATCTCTCCAAGAGTGACAGAAATCTGCCATAAACCTGCTCCTTAATTCTGATTATCACATGGTATATGAGAGGCTTAAAGAAAAGAGATGCCTTTTGATATTCCATAAGGGGCTTCACAACGGACTGGACTTCAGACTTTTTGTCTTACAGGGGATATTTTGAACCTTATAGAACTTGTCCACTTTCATACAGAATCTTTCATAAGAAATATACAAATATCCCTCACAGATTTTAAGAGTAAAAGGAAAAAAAATTATCTATTGTTGAGATATATGAAGCAACACCAAGCAGAGGCCTTCTGCAGTTCTGAATGTCTTTTAGGTTCAATAATGCCTGTATTTCATGTTGCATGATTTAGTTCCTACCTCCTAAAGCAGATATGGCAGTATATATCACTAATCCTTTTCCTTTTCACTAAATAATTATGTTACAAATTAAGATAAACACAATATGCTTATAATATAAAAGTTTCATGCTTGCATTTATTCAAGTTTTACAAACTAAAAGTATCTAACCCAATTCAAGTAGTATTATTTTGCTATCCTTTAAAATATATATACATATATGTACACATATATATATACATTTATGGGAAATTATCTAAATTTGTTTGGCTGCACCAGGTCTCAGTTGCCACATGCAGGATGTTTAGTTGTGGCGTGTGGGATTTAGTTCCCTGAGCAGAGATTGAACCTGGGCCATCTGCATTGGAAGCGGAGACTTAGCCACTGAACCATCTGGGCAGTCCTTGAAAATCTTAAAATTTAAATCAGCTTTTGAAAGCAAGGAAGATTGGAGAGACAACTCTTACTCCTAAGGGCTTACTTACGCTTACATGCAATTTCAGATAGTTGCCAAAACTTTCAAATAGACTTGTTAGTACTAAAATTACTAAAAAAACAAAAAACATTAACTTCCATGAAGTTGACTATGTCTTCTCCTGTGTGGGGTTTGCAATTCTCTGGTAATATATCGCTGAAAATTACTTTGTTAACTATAAATGATATAGGTAAACAATGATTATTCTTTGTTATAACAATTAATCTGGACAGAAACATGAAATTTGTTAAACAATTTCTACACACACTCACACACACACACACACACACACACACACACACACACCTCACACATCAGATGTTCTACTTCAAACATGCAACATGGAGAAGTAATTTTGGCAGATGGTCCTAAACATTTCTCTTCCTTAGATGACCATCTGGCTTAAACATTCACCTCATAGTTTTCAATTGCTCATTTCTATTCTTCAAAAGAAAATTGGTGTCTAATTTTAATGGAAAATAATGAAACTGACTTTTACCTAGTTGGAGCACTGTTCCTTTGTGGAATCTTACAACTAGTTAGCCATACGTAAGAATGAGTGTGAATGAATGTATCAAGAGCAATACAGAGTTCAAATCCCCATACATGCCTCACATTAAACATTACTTTTTTGTACCATGGAGGACAGAGTAGTATTGGTAGGATGTGGTACATGGCATGAGAAGAACCAGTATTCTTATAAAAATGGGAGAAATTCATCCTCTGGAGGAGAGAGAAGGGATTAAAGAAGGCTTCATGTACACCCATGTTACAGCAGCACTATATACAATAGCCAAGAGGTGAAAGAAATCCAAGTACCATCGACAGCTGAATGGATAAACAAAATGTGATAAATACACACTGGGGCTTCCCTGGTGGTTCAGATGGTAAAGAATCTGCCTGCAATGCAGGAGACCAGGGTTCAATCCCTTGGTTGGGAAGGTCCCCTGGAGAAGGAAATGGCAACCCACTTCCGTATTCTTGTCTGGAGAATCCCATAGACAGAGAAGCCTACAGCTTATGGGATTGCAAAGAGTCGGACATGACTGAGAGACTGACACTTTCACTTTCTTTCAAATACATGTAGTGGAATATTTGTTTTGTTGTTCAATTGTTAAGCCACACCTGACTCCTTGCAACTCTATGGACTGTAGCATGCCAGGTCTCCCTGTCCATCACCATCTCGCGGAGTTTGCTCAAACTCATGTCATTGAGTTGGTGATGCCATCCAACCATCTTGTCCTTTGTTGTCCCCTTCTCCTCTTGTCTTCAATCTTTCCCAGCATCAGGGTCTTTTTCAATGAGTCGGCTCTTCACATCAAGTGGCCAAAGTATAATGAATATTCAGGGTTGATTTCCTTTAGGACTGACTGGCTGCCCAAGGGAGTCTCAAGAGTCTTCTGCAGGAACACAATTTGAAAGCATCAGTTATTTGGCGCTTAGCCTTCCTTATGGTCAAGGTACATGACTACTGGAAAAAACATAGCTTTGACTATATGGACCTTTGTTGGCAAAGTGATGCCTCTGCTGTTTAATTTGCTGTCTAGGTTTGTCACAACTTTTCTTCCAAGGAGGAAGCATCTTCTAATTCCATGGCTGCAGTCATCATCTGCACTGATTTTTAAAAAGGAAGGAAATTCTATCACATGCTGCAACATGAATGAACCTTGAAGACATTAGGCTAGGAAAAATAAGCTGGTCACAAAAACCCAAATATTGTTATGACTCCAATTATATGAGATATCTAGAATAGTCAAATCTTAAAAACAGAAAGTAGACTTCTGGCTGCCAGGGGCTGAGAGCCGGGTGAAATGGGGGGTTGTTTAACAGATATAGAATTTTTTATTTACAAGATGTAAAAGTTCTGGAGATTGGTGCTTCACAACAATGCAAATACATTTATCACTACTGAACTGAACATGTAGATATGATTAAGGTTATACACTTCATGTTGTTTTTTTTACCAAAACCCTAAGAAAAGAAGTCTTCAGAGAGAAAGATCTTTTGAATTAAACAATAACATGAGTAATTACAATAAGCTGGTGGAAGAGGGGACAATTCTAGGGAATCTTAAACCAAGAGAACACCTTTGGAAAAGGAAAGAATTGGGAAGATACAGAATAGTCACAAACTAGCAACTAGTTTAGTGTGGGTCATATTCCATTTACTAATAAATTGAATGATGCAATGAAGATTTGAGCCTATGGTGGACATTTATTTGTCTGCACAATACCATCTCTCAGCTGCGCATGACTTACCGCCTCTTTCATTTAATCTTCCTCAATCCATATGGATTGGGTAGACTTAACCTCAGATTTCAATGATAAGGGTATCCCCTAGCTCAAACATATATATACATATACAGAAATGGATCATTTACATTCCTTTCTAGGATTCTGTAGGAACTATCAGGAAAGAGGGACTTCCCTGGTGGCTCAGGCAGTAAAGAATCTGCCTGCAATACAGGAGACACAGATTCAACCCCTGGGTCAGGAAGATGCCCTAGAGTAGGGAATGGCTATCCACTCCAGTATTCTTGCCTGGAGAATTCCATAGACAGACGAGTCCACAGGGTCGCAGAGTCAGACACAACCAAGCAACTAACATTGCATTATTGCTAACAGGAAAGAGACTCTGTCTTCCCTAGACATTTAAAATTTAAACATCATGTCAACCTGTGGATGAGCCTAGACATCTTTTCCCACAGAGAATCCTACTGAAAATTCAGAATAAGTTGAAATAGAAAAGGAAATTGAGTAGGTAGAAGGAAGAGAAAAGAAGGAAGGAAGAAAGGAAAAGGGGAGAGAGAGAAGAAAGAGGGAGGAATAAAGAAGGAAGGGGAGGAAGGAGAAAACAGGCAGAAGAATAGAGAGGGAGATGGGGAAAGAGAGAAAGGAAGGAATGAATAAAGTGGAGAAGGAAAACTTGATATTTTTAAAGAATATTTAAACAGCTGAATCCATCTATGCCAGTGGGAACAACCCTGGACTGTTCTGTTCTAGACCCCAAAATCCCTTGTTTGGCAAAGGCTGGTTTAAGAAGAGTTTTTGCCCTTGAAATCATAAGAGCTCTGAATAATCTAAGGCTAGATTATGGGGAGCCTATAATAAAGCAACTGAAAAATATTTTATGAGTACTCACTTTGTTAGACACAGTGTTAAGTCCTTCATTGCAATGAACAAAACAACTTTTGTTCCTGCCTTCACAGAGGTAATAAATTCTTAGGCCCATAACAGATACCTGAACCCTGAACCTCATTCCTGGTTATAGACATCTGTTTTTTTTTTTAAAGCCCTATTTTGACAGTAAAGCACAGATAGATTTGGTAACCACTAATCTAGAAAAGCATATCCAAACTTTCCTGATGATAACTCATCACCAGTCTTGCCTACTAAAAAAGACTTAGGTCATCCCCAAGAACAACCTAATTAGAATCTCTAAGGGTGGCACTTGAGAACATTTTAAATCATTAGTTGCCCAGCTGATTCTTACCAGCAGAGAGCTTTATGAAATGTGGGTTTTCAGTGTGGGTTCTGTTCAATGTGGGTTCCTTGGACCAGTGGTGGCTACATCACCTGAGAACTTGTTAAAAAATGCAGTATCTCAGCCCCCTGCCTAGACCCAGTGAATCTGCCTCTAATACTTTACTATGAACAGCTTATATTATATGAAAAATTTTAATCTGAAAATCAGACAGGAAGAAAGAAGTCTAAAACAGTTCACTCAGAAGTACTTTCTATCAAAATCCTTTTATTTCAAAGTCAAGATGATATTAATAAAAATGAGATTTTACTTTCACTGCTTTTGTTCTAAGCCCACTGCAGTGATGTCCCTCTCTGTGAACTGTATCAAAGGTTAAATACTATCCATATCACACAGGGGGGCTTCCCTGGTGGCTCAATGGTAAAGATTTCACCTGCCAATGAAGGAGATGTGGGTTCAATCCTTGGGTAAGGAAGATCCCCGGAGAAGGAAGTGGCAACCCACTTCAGTATTTTTGCCTGGGAAATCCCATGGATGGAGGAGCCTGATGGGCTACAGTCCATGGGGTTACAAAAGAGTCAGTCATGACTTAGCGACTAAACAACAATGGTATCATACAACTCTAAAAGGACCATTAATGTTGTGTGCATGTGAATGATGCCCTCAAGAATTATATACAGCAGCAGCCCTGGATCCAAGTGCAACCAGAGATTCCTTCTGAGTCGAATTCTGAAAACTGAACCTCAGGATTGCATCAAAGTAATAAGGAGACCCATCTCCATTTTTGATAACTGAGATACTGACAGTGACAATGTCTAAACAAAACTTCTTTTCTCTTTGAAGAGGGCTTCTTCTAGTCACTAACAGATACATTTATAGCAAACATATGATAAAATAATACAAGATATTAAGATGATAGAATAGCACCTGCTTTTATCTTGCACTCTTGTTTTTAAATTTAATTTGTCTTATAGGTATAGAGGGACCTATGACTTGCTTTTACAGGCTTTTATAGTGATAATCTGCTACATTCATACATTTGCAGATGAAGAAAGCACCATCATAAGGCAACTCTTAGGGGGTTCCCTGGTAGCTCAGCAGTTAAAGACTCTCCTGCAATGCAACAGACCCCAGTTCAATACCTGAGTTGGGAAGATCTGCTGGAGGAGAGGTAGTCTACTGACTCCAGTATTCTTGGGCTTCCCTGGTAGCTCAGCTGGTAAAGAATATACCTGCAATTCAGGAGATCTGGGCTCGATTCCTGGGTGGGGAAGATCCCCTTGAGAATGGAACAGCTACCTACTCCAGTATTCTGGCCTGGAGAATCCATGTACTGTATAGTCCATGGGGTTGCAAACATTCAGACACGATTGAGAAACTTCCACTTTGCACAAACCACTCAGCCCTATTTTACAGGACTGTCAACTATATAGGCAGTTAGTAAACATATGATCACTCAAAGTACCTAGTTTCAGTTGCTATAAAGTGACAGTATAAGGTAGTAATTAAAAGCCTGGACACTGGAGCCTATAGGTTCACATTGACTTTACCACTTACTAGCTATAAAAACTTAGTTCAGTTCAGTTCACTCAGTTATGTCTGACTCTTTGTAATCCCATGGACTGAAGCACGCCAGGCTTCCCTGTCCATCACCAACTCTCAAAGCTTGTTCAAATTCATAACCATTGAGTCGGTGATGCCATCCAACCATCTTATCCTCTGTCATCCCCTTCTCCTCCTGCCTTCAATCTTTCCCAGCATCAGAATCTTTTCCAGTAAGACAATTCTACCCATCAGGTGGCCAAAGTATTGGAGCTTCAGCTTCAGCATCAGTCCTTCCGATGAATATTCAGAACTGATCTACTTTAGGATGGACTGGTTGGATCTCCTTGCAGTCCAAGGGACTCTCAAGAGTCCTCTCCAACACCACAGTTCAAAAGCATCAATTCTTCAATGCTCAGCTTTCTTTATGGTCCAATTCTCACATCCACACATGACTGCTGGAAAAACCATAGCTTTGACTAGACAGACCTTTGTTGGCAAAGTAATGTCTCTGCTTTTTAATATGCTGTCTAGGTTGGTCATAGCTTTTCTTCCAAGGAGTAAGCGTCTTTTAATTTCATGGCTGCAGAAACCATCTGCAGTGATTCTGGAGCCCAAGAAAATAAAGTCTGTCACTGTTTCCATTGTTTCCCCACCTAGCTGCCATGAAGTGATGGCAAAAACTTAAACTTAAGCCAGATACTTAACCTGGGTCTCTCTTTCTTCATCTATATAATGCAGATAACGGAATTTTTTCAAGAAGTATGAAGTCTTAGATTTTTACCATACCTTCAAGCTAACAAACTAACTTGCTAGTTTCACATATACTGACAGAAAACACAAGACTCCTGGATCTGAGACAGGATTTTACTCACAGCAAAAGCAGAGGCCAGAGTGTCAACATTGCTGTGCCAGTTTCCCAAAACAAAATTTCCAGTAGCATTGTAGGTTTACCCAGATGGATGTTTGCACACACAGAGAACTGTGCTACAGAAGAGAAATTCTGGGCCTGGGGAGATTCTGCTTCACAGAAGCCTATAAGCAAGCCTACTCTTTGTCCCAAAGCTATATATTACCTCATTTCTCAAGCACTGCAAACACAATCCTGAAAAGTGACTCAGGTAAAAAGCTCTCAGGGTCTTGCATTCTTGGCATTCCTAGAAAGATGTGTAACAGTGCAAGAGTCCCATGGAGGACTGCGTCCAACGGGTTCTTGGAAGAGTTAAATGAGTCAACATATGCAAGGTGCTAAGATGAGTAATAACTCTGTGTAAGTGTTAGTAGTATTTGTAGTAGAAGCTTCCCTGGTGGCTCAGGAATAGTAGTAGTAGTATAAGGATGTTAGCTGCCTGTTTCTTTAAAGTAGTCCCTCACTAATGTATATATGTATGTATCTATTGTGCAATATAATTAGAAATTAGGTACACATATACATTGGATAGGTAAATCAGATAGATATAATAGATATACAATATGTATTTCAGAAAGTTTGGGAAATGAAAATGAAAATAAACTATTAAATCTCCAGTAATGGCATCATCAAGGTTTATTCACTATTTTGCTTTGCTTTTTGCTTTTCTGTACATATATATGTTTATTTTCTTAAATTGATATCCAAGTCCACACACCATTTTTATATCACTTTTTCCACTTTCTATGACATCAAGAGAATTTTCCATTCACTAAATGTTAGTCTAAAACTAATTACTTTTAATAATATTCCAATGTATGTACATATCATAAATTTTCTACTCGTTGTCTTACTGTTGGACATTTTGGCTATTTCTCATTTTCTGAAAGATGCTTAACTTCTACCACAAATGATTAAACCAAGTGGAATTCCAATTAGAAGCAACTCAAAACATAAAGTTACATAAATCTAATTCCTGGACTCTCAATTCTAAGTCTTTCCTTAATTGGCAATAAGTTTGTTCTTCTTCTTCAAACCACATGTACTGAACTGAACATGTACACTTAATATCTAATTTATCCCCAAGTTCCTTTGTTTGAACTACACATTTTTTGCATTAATTGAGGGTCACTGTGGTAGTGAGTCTTGGCAAAGGCACAATCTAACACTGTCATAGAAGCTTACTCAATTCAGGAAAACCTACTCTGAAAACTTTGTTATACTTCCCTATGGACATATATTCCCTATCTTTTACCCATTTTCTAACTGAAAAAGTGAGCAATAAAAGAAAAGAATGCAAAGAGGTATCAAAAAAAATCTATGCATAAAAGTTATGTATTTTACCCATACAAGAACCATCAACATCAACCCTCAACATCATTTTACTCTACATCCAATTGTAAACTGCTTCTCAGAAATTAAACTTTATTGAATCTCTTAGTGTACCAGATGCATATGTTAGACTTGTTACATGTCACATTATAGCCTCTGCAAAGTGGGGAATATTGTAAATATTGGAGAGAAAACTAAAAAGAAAGAGGAGATCTGTAAAAGTAGAATTGAGTTCTAAAACCAAAATCATCTTAGCACATTTAGTACAGTGGCTTTTCCTCAGGAACAGCTAAACAGAAAATTAGTCATAAATATTCCCTCAAATTACTAAGAAAACATTCCGTGGATGTTTATACTATGATGAAGACACATGTATTCAAGATATATTTAATAAACATTTCCACTAGTGTGCTTAAAACAGTTACCTTTAATTTTTTTGAAAAATGTTTTATGTTAAACCAATTGTTTTTGACATTAATATGTGAACATTTTAGTCATTACTTTGCTGAAGGGGCCACCTATGTCATTTCTTCTTTCCATTTTGCTTTCACATCATCTGACGATTAGTTTCCTTCTCTGGAACATTTACTTTCACCATAATGGAAGGCATAGCTTTAGCTAATCAAATAAAATGTAAAGAATAACAAGAAAGAATGAAAACATAAATCACAATGACATTCTAACCAGAGGATATAGAAATGGAAAAAAGTGTGTGCTATGAGATGTCAACATATATTTCCTTTGTTTATAAGCCAGATAGAAATGTGCTAGCCATCCATAATTTTTGGAAAGAAAATCAAAATCATGGAATTGTGTTTGTCACTGGCTTTTTATCTTGCTTTTGTTGCTTTGTCTTCTGCTTTATCTCAGTTTTCTTTAGTGGTTTAGTGCCATAACCTTTCTGTTAGTAAAAACTCCCTGCTAATATAAAACGCCAATTAATTCAACATTATTGCCATTCAAATTTGTCAAGACAAAAGATGCTTAACTTTCTTTGGGTTCTACTAAACTTTTATTTATCTAGTTCTTGCTAGTAGAGGCAATTAATTAAAATCAAACAAGTTTGTAAAGAGGATCAAAGCAGAATAGCAGCTGTGATGGGTGATACACAGTGACTAAACTGATGCAGAAGCTGAAGGGCAAAGAGTCTAAATTCCTCCCAAAAAAAGAGCAGTTTCTCTTTCCAAAAGTCTTAAAACCACATCAAGATGAAGAAGACAGATACTGGTTTGATGACTACAGAGTGAGTCTCTAGTGAAAGTGAAAGTCCCTCATTTGTGTCCAGCTCTTTGCAACCCCATGGACTATGGAGAAGTCCATTGTATTCTCTTGGGCAAAATACCAGAGTGGGTAGCCATGCCCTTCTCCAGGAGATCTTCCCAACCCAGGCATCGGACCCAGCTCTCCCACATTGCAGGCGGATTCTTTACCAGCTGAGCCCCAGTCTCTAGGGGGCTCCTCAGGAGGAGGGGAGGCAGGAAAAGAATACTGCTGGTGATGAACCAATCAAGTCTTTGTGAGCAGGCCCCAGGGATCACCCTCCCCAGATCAGGTCCTGACAAACAATGGAGAGGACCAAGGCACAGTAGCAATAACAGGATTAGAACGTCCTCTAAAGATCACTTAAAATCTAAAATCCTGATTGATTCAAATGCTATAATTTTTCCAGTTAAAGAAAATCTTTATCATAAATACCACTTGGCAAATAGAAAGCACAATACCAAGACAGGTACTCTTTTCTGTTCTAATATAAATAAAGAACCCTCTGCTGCTGCTGCTGCTGCTGCTCCTAAGTCACTTTAGTCGTGTCCAGCTCTGTGTGACCCCATAGACGGCAGCCCACCAGGTTCCCCATCCCTGGGATTCTCCAGGCAAGAACACTGGAGTAGGATGCCATTTCCTTCTCCATAGGATCTTCCCAACCCAGGGGTCAAACCAGCCTCTCCTGCATTGGCAGGCAGATTCTTTACCACTGAGCCACCTGGGAAGCCCTATGTATGCTAGCAGCTCGCACAATAATAAGATCAAAAAGTGGCCTAATTGGCTTTTTTAGTATACTCCTCTAATGTTTAGCCAGGAAAATACAAGTACTCTGAGAATCCCTGATTTGGTTTCAATGTATGACTTTCAGTCTGGTTTAACAATATAATCACTCAGTTCTATGATTACACATATCATTAAAGTTATGCAGAAATTGTAAATGCCTTAAGAAAAAAAAGGGATAAGACTGAGTCCTACATAGAGGTACTGTATACAGGATATCTCATTTGATTCTCACAACAAATTAGAAAGCTTAAATAATTTATCCTTTGCCCAGGTCAATACAGTTTTATGGGAGAGAATATGATTTTAAGATTATCTGACTTCATAGTTCATTTTCTGTTCATTATATCATACTATCTTCTACCATTTCCTTGTATAGGAAGGTGAAGGACTGACCCAAAGAGTACTTTCCCCAGTCAAAAATACATTGTGTTATTCAGAGACATTAGAAGTACTTTAAAGGAAGTGAGAAAGGTTCTATCCACTGAGAAAATTTTCTGATATACTAAATATTTCCAATATGCTGGGGCTTCCTTTACCAGTCAGCAGAGATCAGACACCAAAGAACTCATTGAAAATATGAGAGGAGACTGCCTATCCTTCACCTTTATTTTCCTCAAGAAGACACCCACCATCTCCCTCATTATCTTCCTCTCAACACAGTTTTCAAAAATGTATATATAGGATATTTAAAACATATAAAATGTGTATAAAATAAAACAATATATAGCCAAATATTCCCCTCCCAACTTCAGCTCAGTTCAGTTCAGTCACTCAGTCGTGTCCAACTCTCTGCGATCCCGTGGACTGCAGCATGCCAGGCCTCCCTGTCCATCACCAACTCCCGGAGTTTACTCAAACTCATGTCCATTGAGTTGGTGATGCCATCAAACCATCTTATCCTCTGTCGTCCCCTTCCCCTCATGCCTTCAATCTTTCCCAGCATCAGGGTCTTTTCCAATGGGTCAGCTCTTTGCATCAAGAGGCCTAAGTATTAGAGCTTCAGCTATAGAGCTTCAGCATCAGTCCTTCCAATGAATATTCAAGGTTGATTTCCTTTAGGACTGACTGCTTTGATCTCCACACAGTCCAAGGGACTCTCAAGAGTCTTCCCCAACACCACAGTTGGAAAGCATCAATTCTTCAGTGCTCAGCTTTCTTTATGGTCCAACTCATACATCCAGACATGACTACTGGAAAAACCATAGCTTTGACTAGACAGACCTTTGTCAGCAAAGTGATGTCTCTGCTTTTTAATACACTGTCTAGGTTTGTCATGGCTTTTCTTCCAAGAAGCAAGCATCTTTTAATTTCATGGCTGCAATCACCATCTGCAGTGATTTTGGAGTCCAAGAAAATAAAGTCTTTCACTGTTTCCATTGTTTCCCCATCTATTTGCAATGAAGTGATGGGACCAGATGCCATGATCTTCGTTTTTTGAATGTTGAATTTTAAGCCAGTTTTTTCACTCTCCTCTTTCACCTTCATCAAGAGGCTCTTTAGTTCCTCTTTGCTTCCTGCCATAAGGGTGGTGTCATCTGCATATCTGAGGTTATTGATATTTCTCCCGGAAATCTTGATTCCAACTTGTGATTCATCCACCTCGGCATTTCACATGATATACTCTACACAGAAGTTAAGTAAACAGGGTGGCAATGTACAGCCTTGATATACTCCTTTCCCAATTTGGAACCAGTTCATTGTTCCATGTTCAGTTCTAACTGTTGCTTCTTGACCTGCATACAGGTTTTTCAGGAGTCAGGTAAGGTGGTCTGGTATCCCAACACTTGAAGAATTTTCCACAGTTTATTGTGATCCACACAGTCAAAGATTTTAGCATAGTCAATGAAGCACAAGTAGATGTTTTTCTGAAATCCTCTTGCTTTTTCTATGATCCAATGGATGTTTGATCACAGCCTTTTCATATTTCCAAAACTAAATGCAAATGGTTTCAAATAGCACAAACACTTCTGCAACTTTCTTTTGATGATCATATGTTCGTGATATTCACAAAGATGTTGATATAGAATCTTCAGTAACATTTCAACTGCATGATTCCACTGTATCAATATATAAACTCTTTCCTATTGACAAACAAAATTGCTTTGCCATTATAAATACTGTCCTAAGTGTTTTTATACCTGTTTTCACACATGGGAGCTTTCTTAGGTTATAAATTAAAGTAAACTTCTGGATCAAAGATTATATGTATCTTCAAATAAACTAGATATTAAAACTATTCTGAAAGAAGTTCAACAAGTTCACAATCCCTCAATCTTTTCACCTTTCTAAATAGATATTACCAAACAAAATTTCAACTACAACAATGCTTGGTTTTGGGCAAATCTTCGTTCCATCAGAACATGAAAATGTTTGTTCTTCTATTTATAATTAAGCTCCACCTTCTCAACCCAAGTAATTAACTTAGTAAATCAGGTCACCATCCAAAGTGATTGCCAGTGATTAAATGTGGCCTTTCTTAGAAGTGGATCAAGCTGATGGAGGGAAAGGATGTGGAGCTCACCTCCTCCCCTGAACACATCAAAGATATATCTACATACGGAACAATTCTTACTGAAAACTAACTGGAAACTGGCAGAACTCCTATACAAAAAAGATTGTAAGAAAGATACACATGTAATTGGGTAAGAAGAGAAGGAAAGTAAATGGATTCGAACCTACGCCACTGGGAAGGGACTCAAGAGGAAAAGGGAGATTACACAAGTGGACATCTACCAAGAGGAGTGAGTATGCTGAATTACAGAATTGGGCATCCAGCCCTGGGGTCCACCATGGAGGAGACACAAGCCCCACTGGCTGGGAGGGCTTCTGGGACATAATAAATAAAAGGTAGAGAAGCCTGGACTCCACTCCTAAGGAGAGTGCATGCTGGGGAGCCCCTGAGACAGGGAGGAGAGAGGTCAGCCCTAGTGGCTGCCTGGTTTCCCTGGACCACATCGTCAACATGCCTCAGCTCAAACTGAGCAAATGTTCCAGCCCACTCACTCCATGACATAGTACAACACTGGATGTGGGCTGGCCATGACCAGGGGACATCTGCCTTTGGGACACAGAAGTTACCTGGTCCTGGGGCAGAGCCCTGGGTGGGGCAGCAGCAGCCACTGTTGGTGCTTACTCAAGCAGCTCCTTGGGAACTATCTCGATCTCGAACAGCAGCTGCTTCACCACAGCTGGCTTCCTGCTACACAATGAAACCGCAAAAGCCTCCAACAGCCCTATGGAGCAGTTCCACATCAAGGGGAGGGTCAGCAGAGGTGGTAGGCTGATCAGATGTCAGAGACAGAAATTTGTGTCTGAGCCTGTGTCTGGGTGGAGCCATAAACACAGGCGCAGGCAGCATTTCAGACCTTTGTGTGCACACAGGCCACACCTCCTCCAGCACTTCCTTCTCTGGGGCAAAGAACAGAATGTGGGGAGAGGGAAAACATACACACACCTAAAGGAAACAAGAGCCAGCTCAAGCATGACCTGCATGGCTTCTGCTTTAGCAACTTAGGATCAAACCACACCTCTAATAAGGAAGTGACAGCCACTGAGCAGAAAGGAAGTCCTTCTTCACACCCAGGGCCAGCTCAAGCCCCTCTGTCTCCAGTTCAGCCTCCTACCAAGCTGTTCCCTGCCAGCACCATGAGGAAAACTGTGACTTGCATCCATGTCAAATCCAGCTCTCTCACCTTAGGCACAGGGCACACAGAGTCTGTACAGAAATGTTCTATGTGAGAACATTTGCTCAAGATAGCATTAGGTAACTGTTTCACAGAAATCCATACAGGCAGAGGAAGTTAAGCAAAATGAAAAGGCACAGGAAGTCCTCTCACTTGAAAGAGTAAGATAAAATCCCTTAAAAAAAATAAAATAATTTACCAAATAAAGCATTTGAAACATTACTAATAAAAATCTTGATTAGGGAAAAGAATTTATCTAAACAGTGAACATTTTAACAAGGAACTAGGAAATATAAAAAGAACCAATCAAAAATGAAAGATTCAACAGCTAAAATAAAAAGCACACTTAGGAGACTAAGTAATACATAAGAACACGTAAGTGATCTGAAAGATATAACAATAGAGATCACCAAATCAAACTAGCAGAAAGTAGTCAAAAAAAAAAAAAACAGCAATTTAAGAGATCTCTGAGATAGCATTAAGCATTCCAACATTTGCATTATAGGTATTCCAGAAGGAGAAGAGGGAGAGAAAGGAACAGAAAATAAATCTTAGGAAACTGTGGCTTCAAACTTCCCACACTTGAAGGTAACAGATAAGAAGGTAAGGAGGAATCTCAGATGGTCCCAAAAAAGATGAACCCAAACAGATCCACACTAACACATAATTTAAAATGGCAAAAGTTAAAAAGAATTCTAAAAGCAGCAAGATAAAAAAAAAAAGAAAAATGTTACATATATGGGAATCCCCACAAGGCTATCAGCTAATTTCTGTGCAGAAACTTTACAGGTCTTAAGGGAGTGACATGATATAATCAAAATATAAAAAGAAAAAACCCTCAATCTATGATACTGTAGCCAGCAACATTATCATTTAGAATAGGAGAGACAAAGAACTTCTCAGACAAAGAAAAACAAAGAGTTTTCATCAATGCTAAACTTACCCTAAAAAAAATGTTGAAGGGTCTTCTCTAAACAGAAAAGAAGAAGCTAAAGGAAAGGGAAAATCCCACTGAGAAAGGCAAATATGTACAATAGTACAGTGTGATGCTCAATCATTTAAATAAACCAGTACACAAATCAAAAGTCAAAAAAATTTAAAAAGCTTCTATAACTATAATAAACAGTTAAGGAGTAAGCATGAAGATGCAAAATATGATATCAAAAACAAAACATGGGAGAGGAGAGTAAAAAATACAGATCTTTTTTAATGGTTGAACTTAAATTACTACCAGTTTAAAACAAAATATAATTATAGGTCAACATATATGAATCCCATAACAACCACAAACCAAAAACCTACAATAGATACACAAAAACTGAAAAGAAAGGGACACAAGAACACAACTAAAGAAAATAATCAAATCACAAAGAAACAATCAAAAAGAAGAAATGAAAGACAAGAACTACAAAAACAGTCAGAAAAAAGTACTAAAATGGCAGCAAGTACACATTTATCAATAACTACATTGTATGTCAATAGACTTAATGTTCAAAATACACAGAGTGTCTGAATGGGTACGAAGACAAAACCCTTCCATATGCATCCTACAAGAAACTCACTTCATGCGGAAAGATACACAAAGACTGAAAGATATGAGATATAAAAAACTGTTTTATGCAAACAGAGACGACAAAAAAAGTGGGAGTTGTGGTACTCATATAGACTTGAAAACACATGCTATAACAAAAGACAAAGATGGTCATTATATAATGATAAAGGAATCTATACAAGGAGAGGATATTACACTCAGTTAACACATATGCACACAATATAGGAGCACCTAATATATAAAGCAAATACTAACAGATATAAAGGAAGAAATTAACAGTAATACAATAATTGTAGGGAACATTAACACCACACTGACATCAATGGACAAATCATCCAGGCAGGAAATCAATAAGACAAAATGATCTTAAATAGCACAATAGGTCAGTGTAATTTAACTGAAATCAAACACAATATTCCAGGCTTCTCAGGAGGTGCAGTGGTAAAAAAAATCTGCCTGCCAATGCAGGAGATACAAGAGATATAGGTTCGATCCCTGAGTCGGGAAGATCCCCTGGAGAAGGAAATGGCAACCTACTCCAATATACTTGCCTGGAAAATTCCATGAACAGAGGAACCTGGAGGGCTATAGTCCATGGGGTCGAAAACAGTCAGACATGACTGAGAGTGCACACACACACACACACACACACACGCACGCGCGCGCAATGATACTCCACCCAAAACAGCAGAACACCCATTCTTTTCAAGTACACAGGAATTGTTCTCCAGAACAGATCACATGCTAAGCCATAAACAAGTCTCAAAATACTTGAGGAGAAAAATCATATCAAGCATTTTTCAGACCACAACAGTAGGAAACTAAAAGTCACTAAGAGAAAGAAAAATGGAAAAGAACAAACACATGGAGACTAAACAAACGATACTAGAAAACTATTAAGTCAACACAGAAATCAAAGAGGAAACGGAAAACACATTTAGACAAATGAAAATGGAAACACAACACTCCAAAATATATGAGATTCAGCAAAAGCAGCTCTAAGAGGGAAGTTTATAGAGAAACAGACCTACCTGAAGAAACAAAAAAAAAAAAATCTCAAATAAACAATCTAACATACCATCCAAAGGAATTAGAAAAAAAAAAGAACAAATCCCAAAGTCAGCAGAAGGAAGGAAACAATGAAGATTAGAGAAGAAATAAATAAAATAGAGATCTAAAAGGCAAGAGAAAAGATCAATGAAACAATGAGCTGGCTTTCTAAAAAGGTAAAATTGGTAAGTCTTTAGTGAGGCTCATCAAGAAGAAAAGAGAGATGACCTAAACAGTACTGTGCGTAGTAATGGCACAAAAACAGACACATAGGTCAATGGAACAGAACATAGAGCCAAAAATAAACCCACAGAGCCATGACTGATTAATCTATGACAAAGGAGGCAAGAATATATTACATGTAAAGCAATGAGATTAGGCGTCTCTGTTGGCTCAGACAGTACAGAATCAGCCTGCAATGCAGAAGACTGCAGTTTGATCACTCGATCAGGAAGATCCCCTGGAGAAGTGAACAGCTATCCACTCCAGTATTCTTGCCTGAAGAATTCTATGGACAGAGGAGCCTGGTGGATTACAGTCCATGGGACTGCAAAGAGTCGGACACAACTGTGCAACTAACACTCAACAAGGGAAACTGGGAAAACTGGATAGCTAAAAAAAGCTGGCTTAAAACTCAATTTTCAAAGAGCAAAGATCAAGACATCCAGTCCCATCAGTCCATGGCAAATAGGTGGGGAAACAATGGAAACAGTGAAAGACTTTATTTTCTTGGACTCCAAAATCACTGTAGATGGTGACTGCAGCCATGAAATTAAAAGATGCTTGCTTCTTGGAAGAAAAGCCATGACAAACCTAGACAGTGTATTAAAAAGCAGAGACATTACTTTGCCAACAAATGTGCATAGTCAAAGCTATGGCTTTTCCTGTAGTAATGTATAGAAATGAGAGTTGGACCATAAAAAAGGCTGAGCACCAAAGAATTGATACTTTCCAACCGTGGTGCTGGAGAAGACTCTTGAGAGTCCTTTGGACTGCAAGGAGATTCAATCAGTCAATTCTAAAGGAAATCAACCCTGAATATTCATTGGAAGGACTGATACTGAAGCTGAAGCTCCAATACTTTGGCCCCCTGATGGGTAGAATTGGGTAACTGGAAAAGACCCTGATGCTGGGAAAGATTGAAGGCAGGAAGAGAAGGGGATGACAGAGGATGAGATGGTTTGATGGCATCACCAACTCAACGGACGTCAGTTTGAGCAAGCTCTGGGAGATAGTGAAAAATAGGGAAGTCTGGCATGCTGCAGTCCATGGGGTCACAAAGAGTCAGACACAACTGAGGAACTGCACAACAACAGATAAAACAATGAGATTAAATTATTTCCTCTCACCATCTACAAACATAAATTCAAAATGGATTAAGGACATAAAGCTAAGACCTGAAATCTTAAAACTCCTAGAAGAGAACATAGGCAGAACACTCTCTGACATAAATCACAACAGTAGTTTTTATTGATCTATCTCCAAAAGCAAGAGAAATAAAAGCAAAAAGAAACAAATGGACCTAATAAACTTAAATGCTTTAGTACAAAAAAGGAAATCACTGACAAAATGAAAGGGCAACTTAATGAATGGGAGAAAATATTTGCAAATGATATAATAAACAGGGGGTTAATATCCAAAATATATAAATAGCTCATACAACTTAATATCAGAAAAAAAAACAATCAAAACATGAGCAGAAGCCACTTTTCCAAAGACAATATACAGATGGCTAACAAGCAAATGAAAAATGCTCAGTATCACTAAATATTAAATAATTATAAATTAAAATAGCAAGATATTATCTCAAACATGTCAGAATGGCTATCATCAAAAACAATCTATTAATAGAAATAACAAATCCTGGAGAGGATGTAGAGAAAAAGGAATCTTTATACATTGTTGGTAGGAATGTATACTAGCTCAGGCACTTAGGAATACAGTATGAAGGTTTCTTAACAAACTAAAAATAGTACTACGAGGTGATCCAGTAATTTCCCTCTTGGGTATTTTTCAGAAAAAATGAAAGCATTAAACCAAAATGATACATGCACCACAATGTTCATAGCAGCACTATTTATAACAGCTAAAATAGGAAGGCAACCATATTGCCATTAACAGATGAATGGTTAAAAAGATGTGATGTGACACACACACACACAATGGAGTATCTATCACTCAGTCATGAAGAAGAATGAAATTACGTCATTTAGAGTGATAGATGAACCTAGAGAATATTATGCTTTAGTTCAGTTCAGTCACTCAATCATGTCTGACTCTTTGTGACCCCATGGACTGCAGCACACCAGGCTTCCCTGTCCATCACCAACTTCTGGAGCCTACTCAAATTCATGTCCATCACATCAGTGATGCCATCCAAATTAGAGAAAGACAAACACTTTATGATATCACTTACATGTGGCTTCTAAAAAACAATACAAATGAGTACATTGACAAAACAGAAACACACTTACAGATATATAAAACAAATGAGTGGTGACCAAATGGGAGAAGAAAGAAGGAGGGGCAAATGAGGGGTATGGGATTAAGAGATACAAACTACTATGTATAAAGTAGATAAGTAACATGGACATAGTGTATAAGACAGGGAACTATAGCCATTATCTCGTAATGGCTTTTAATGGAATTTAGTCTATGAAAATACTGAATCACTATGTTGTATACCTGAAACCAATATAATATTCTAAGTCAGCTATAGTTCAATTATTTTTAAATGTGGCCTTTCTTATCTTTGGTGTAACCATTTTGAAAAAGGCCTCTTACCTTCTTATAGAGAGCAATTTGGCAAAATCCATCTATAAAACAACTAGTCTTTGGATCAGAGGTATCTGGAAATTTACAGACATATTCAGAAGTACACATGAAAATTTCTATGGTAGGATATTAACCTCAGTGTTAAATATGATATCTATTGCAATGTTGTTGGTGTAATAAGCAAAATATCCACCAGGTAGCAACTAAATAGCTATATATTCTATATCATCCAAATATATATTCTATATCATCCAAATACATTCATTTCAAATACACTTTGAAATTAGAAAAAAAATGAAGAGGAAACAGAATGAACTCAAATCACTTGTCAAATCTTTCTTATTCCTCATGCAAGTACTTCTAATTTATTGTAGCATTACTTTATCTATATTTTACATTACCTAACAGTAATAAAAGTTAACCAGTGGCAAAGGGAAGATTTTATGTGCTAATCTGTTCAGGATCATGTTTCTCAATCTACTAAGATTATGAAGCAACTGGAAACTGTTTCATGATTATGGGTTTTTCCAAATATGCATTTTGGATTTCCCAAACTCAAATCCACATTTGCTAACTTATGAGGCACTTTCTGATGAAGCACTTTTCCAACCATTTACAGCTGTCATCATATCTTGACCATGCCATCATTTCTTTGATAGCAAGGAAAAGTTCATTCCTTTTCTTCACTTTTTTTGAGAATAGATTATCATTCCTTCACAATGAACTGTGATCTGATATTGTGTGTGTTTTCACTAATATTTTAAATATACATCTTTAATATAGCCTGGTCCCATTTAACTGAAGGATTTGTAATGGAAAAGTAAAGACCATTTCCCCTCTATTTTTTTAATAAGGAGAGATTTTTTTTTTTAATTAAACATTATGCTTTAAAATATATTAACCATACTTCATGGAAACCTATTTAATTTAACCTGTTTATTATTACTATTTACATAAAACAAATTTAGATATTATTTATGAATACATATATTTGTGATAATGGCTCTTGCTGGGATTGGGGGAATACAAAGGGTTAGGGATAGAGGTTTTTTCTAGCTGTATCTGTAACTTTTCATTAAAAAAAAAATGCAGGATGAAAGAATTATTAGATAATAAAATAATCATGTGTTATAGAATCTTCTGTATGTTGAAGTATTTTATAATTAAAACATCTTAATTAAATAAATAAAAAGAAATTTAAGTGCAGCTCATGCCATCGTCAGGATGACTAAGTCAGAGTCATACACAATTAATGAGGTGATTCCTGAAATAAGCCAGCCTCAGAAAAGAATCAGATGCTCTGTAACGCAATCACACCAGGGTTATTTTTAGGCCAAGAATTTAATCCAAGACATGTATACAACAGGACTGCACTTTCTTAACATGTTGTCTCTGGGATAAAAAAATAAGGCCCAGTTTTGGAAGCATGTTCCTGCTTTTTTCAGTCTCCTCTTGAAGACAGAACAGGTCTGAATTCAACTCTCTCCTGCTTTGGGGGCTAAAGCCTGAGCAATAGGGATCCTCATGAGAATCCAGACACCTCCAGGTCTCGGAATTTGCTTGACAAAAGACCAAGCACCAAGAGGTGGACACTTTTCTCCCTATGCCAGAGTTAGCCTTTTCCAAAGATGGGGAAGAAACACCAACTAAAGATTTGAAGGAGGGGTCTATAAGCATTTACATTCTAGTAAGTGTAGAAATAATACAACTTACATAAAACTACTACAGAGAATATGGTCACCATTCCTCTAACCAAGTTCTCCAGATTTCCAAATCAACTGATCTTTCTATTGGATTAGTGTCCAAATCTGGTAAACAATTAAGATTTTCAGTCATTTTTTGAATATACAAAAGGTCTTGCTTCTATTCCCCTATCTCCATGCCTAATACTCACTTTTGAAACTTCAGGAATATGGCCCTGTCTTGTTTGAGGATGGGGTGGGGAGGGATGGTCATGTGTGTGGTGTTGTGTGGCGGGGGCTGGGGGGGTAGCGGTCTGTGTGTATGATGTGTGCATGTGGTATATATGTAGTGTATATATTTTGTTTGTGTGTATATTCTGTGTATGTAAGCTCCTATGTGGTTTTGATGCATTCTGTCCTTGGACCCTGGATTGGGAAACTACTTCACTTAGGTTAAATTATTTATTACTGACTCAGTTTAGAGATTTACCCCAAAAGCATTCTTCCATATTAATGCAGCAAGGAAGCTGAACATGACTAAACAACTAAACAACAACACCATTTTCTATAGCTAAAGATAGCATTTGTACCAAGCAGGTGAGCTGGGAAATTGCTATTAAGAGGATGATATGTATTTTCTGCATTTTAGAGTAGAAACACTGGGCTTGGTTCTTGGGGCCAACTCACTAAAATATCTAGAAGGCATTACCATATTGAGTCTTTTATTTGTAGGAATGTAATTTTGTGAGTCCATGTGATATATGTTATTTACTACTGTATACCAAATACTTATTGGTAGAGTATCTGGCACATAGTATATACTCAATAAACATTTGTTCAATGAACAAAGTACAGGAATGGAGAGGTAGAATTTGCTACCAGGAAAGCCCATCAATAATGGAGTGTCTAAGCACAGATATTTCAGACTGAATCCTTAAACTATCTGTGTCACAATATAAAAGGAAGTCTTCATTTGAGGCTTAGTGGCAGTGAAAATTATGGAACTGATGGTTCAAGTTTGTTTGTCTGCCTTTTCGTGTTGATATTTTCCTTCCTCTGGATTAGACTAAAGGCAGAAAAGTTTGGCGCTCTGACGGATAAGAAAGGAAAGAAGAGGAAATCTAAAGGGCGCTGTCACTTTGGGGGAAGATGAGCTGTCCCCTGTCAACCCACAGGACCTCAGGAGAAGCACAACCAGGAGGGGGCATTTCTGAAGAAACCTGTCCTAAAGCAGAGACTACTGAGTCCGTGTTAAGTTCTGGTCTGCACTGTAATACCTTGGATGTCCTTAAGCCTTAATGAAAGTTATGTTAAAAGCACAGGTCAATGTCAGGTGGGAGTTAAGAATTAAACTCTGAGAATGAGGAGCCACAGCAGCACAGAGGGGCTGTTAGGTGGCAGCAAGATGCAGAGAGCAAAAGAGTCCAGAGCCAGCGCTGGAAATGGCCTTGGCAAGCACAAATCTCAGTGAATGTGAGAAACATGCATTCCTTAAAGCACTTATTGAATGCTGGTAGAAAGAATGCAAAAGAAGAGGAGAGTTTGGGGCAGGAATTTGGAAAGTAGTCTTGGAATAAATATTTGGGGATTTAAAGGGAAAGGTGTCTTCTCCAGGCTGGAAAAGTTAAATTTGCAGTGAATTCAGGGGCTGATATGAGGACCTAAACCTACTCTGCTTCTTAGATTAATACTCTCATCTATTATGTTAGTGTTCAGTGATTCAATAAGCATTCAAGTGCTTTCTAGGAGCAAATATTATACTAGGTGAAAAGGAATAAAGATACATATGCTTATGTACATTTCTCTTTGTACATATGCAGACATTCTAGACACATACTAAATACATACATACTTGCAAACATATACATAAACATAAACATATACACAAACATACATAAATGAAATCATAACAAACCCATCATTTTTAGAGTTCTAGTTCACCGTTATTAATGGCTGTAGTATTACACCATCGTAATGATTTCTTAATCAGAGGGTCATTTAATACATATTTATTGAATGCCTATAAATCAGTTGGAATATATTCAGCTGCAAGTAACAGAAAATCTCATAGTATAAGATCAGGATTGCCCCCAAATGACTAGGAGCTCACTCTAGACAACAAAGTATCTGAGAATGGGGATTCCCTTTGTCTCAGCAGGATGGGCTGCACCCCAGTTTGACCCCCCCACAGGACTCATGGCTTCCTCCATTTTATGACTCTCAAGGCAGCTCTCCTCCCAGAAGATTCATGTGCCACCTGACACCCTTGAAGTTAAGCAACTTATGTATTAATCCACTGACAAGGCTATTCTCAATGCTTAGACTCTAAGAAGGAAGAGTATAAACCTACACAGCATGTTCCAGAGATTGCCAGGCCTCCGGATGTTTCCCAATGTGATGACGGGAAGATGGAAGATTGGTTATTCTCTTCATTTGCCAAGCTTGAGTATGTGGGATGGTTGCTGGCATTGATTAAGTGGCTAGACTCTATCAGGGTCAATGTTCCCGCTATTTTCTTGGCCTTTTTCTTTCACTTTTTGTCTAGCAGTCACACGATACCAAGTATTTACTATCTTGATTTACAACTTTTAAAATGTAGATATATGGAGCATGAATCTCAAACTGTAGTTTTGTTGCAGACCCTGCAAAGGTTAAGGACAAGCCTGTTTGTCTCTATCCCCCACATTGAAACAATTCAGTGAGGCAAACAAAGATTTCCACATTGCCTAATAGAATAATCCATGGTCTTCATTTCCTCCAATCAGTAAGATTTGACACAGCTGATCTCTCCTTGGTTTTTAAAATACTTTTTTTCACATGGTTTCTAGGTTACCAATCTTCTTGAGTCTTCTCTTTACTTACTGGCTACTTCTTTTCAACCTCCTTTGGGGGCCCCGCCTAATCTCAGCTTTTAAATGCCAGAGGACAAGAAGACCCAGTCCCTAACAACTTCTCCCATTCTTTGGGTGATTTCATTCAGTTTCATGGCTTATTTCACTGACAACTTTATATCCTGTTCTCAAGTTCTTGAATCTTGGATTTATTTATCCATCTGTCTCTTGACCTCCCACTTGATATTTTAATAACCATCTCAAACTTAGCATAATTAAAACTGAATTCTTCATTCCTCAAATCCATCCTTCAAAACTCTGCTCCTCCACAGACTTCCCCATTTCACCAGCAATGTTTTATTGAGTTAATCAAAATAGAAATTTGTAGTTATGCTTAATTCCTCTTTTACTATCTCCCATTCAATCCATTAATCCTGGTTCTCTCTTCAAAATAAATTCGGGATCTGTTACAACCTCAGATGATACCACCCTAGTCTAAGGATGCATCAGTGGTTCACTTGAGTCTAAGGATCCATTATTGCTCACCTGATTATTAGAAGAGCCCCCTGACTATATTTTCTTCTTCAGTTCTTATTCCCTATAATCTATTCCCAACATAGAGCCCAAAACTTTTAAACATGGCAGATCATGAGTAAAAAGCAAAGTTCTCAAAATAGCCTAAAATCATTACATAATTGTGCCTTTAATTTCTATCATGCTCTCATCCAGCTTATTTGCTTCTCCTTCTAAAACAGAAGATTTAAAGAGTTAGAAACTACCTATGAAGATAGTTCAAGTTCACTGGTTCCTAATATTTCGCTGCATAATTCACTAATTGTAATATTTTGCCATCTACTCTTAGTCAAGATTAGCAAATGCAGCCCCTTCCTCCTGATACATTCACCTTACTAGCACTTATAAAATTTTAAGGCTCTTAATGACCAAGATAACCACAATGGTGTGGTCACTCACCTAGAGCCAGACATCCTGCAGTGTGAAGCCAAGTAGGCCTTATGAAGCATTACTATGAACAAAGCTAGTGGAGGTGACGGAATTCCAACTGAGCTATTTCAAATCCTAAAAGATGACGCTGTTAAAGTGCTGCACTCATTAAACCAGCAAATTTGGAAAACAGCAGTGGCCACAGGAGTGGAAAAGGTCAGTTTTCATTCCAATATCAAAGAAAGGCAATACCAAAGAATGTTCAAACTATCTCAAAATTGTAGCCATTTCACATGCTAGCAAGGGAATGTTCAGGCTTCAACAGTATGTGAACTGAGAATTTCCATATGTTCAAGTTGAGTTTAGAAAAGGCAGAGGAACCAGAGATCAAATTGCCAACATATGCTGGATCATAGAAAAAGCAAGAGAAATCCAATAAAGCATCTATTTCTACTTCATTGACTACACTAAAGCCTCTGACTGTGTGGATCACAAAAACTTGTAGAATATTTCTTAAAGGGATGGGAATACCAGACCACCTCACCTGCCTCCTGAGAAACATGTATGCAAGACAAGAAGCAACAGTTAGAACCAGACATGGAACAACAGACTGGTTTCAAATTGGGAAAGCAGTACGTCAAGGCTATATATTGTCATCCTGCTTATTTAACTTCTATGCAGAGTACATCATGAGAAATGCTGGGTGGATGACTCACAAGTTGGAATCAAGATTGCTGGGAGAAATATTAACAACCTCAGATATGCAGATGATGCCACTTTAACGGGCAGAAGGTGAAGATGAACTAAAGAGCCTCTTGATGAAGGTGAAAGAGGAGAGTGAAAAAGCTGGCTTAAAACTCAACATTCAAAAAACAAAGATCATGGCATCTGGTCTTATCACTTCATTGCAAAGAGATGGGGAAAAAGTGAAAACAGTGTCAGATTTCATTTTCTTGGACTCCAAAATCAATGCACATAGTAACTACAGCCACAAAATTAAAAGACGCTTGCTCCTTGGAAGAATAGTTATAACAAATCTAGACAGTCTATTAAAAAGCAGAAACATCACTTTGCCAACAAAGGTCCATAGAGTCAAAGCTATGGTTTTTCCAGTAGTCACATAAGGATGTGAGAACTGGACCATAAGGAAGGCTGAGTGCCGAAGAATTGATGCTTTCGGAGTGTGTTACTGGAGAAGACTCTTGAGAGTCCCTTGTACAGCAAGGAGATCAAACCAGTCAATGCTAAAGGAAATCAACCCTGAATATTCATTGGAAAGACTTGTGCTGAAGCTAAAGCTCCAATACTTTGACCATCTGATGCAAAGACCCTATTCACTGGAAAAGACCCTGATGCTGGGAAAGCCTGAGGGCAAGAGGAGAAGGGGGCAACAGATGGTTGGATGGCATCACCAACTCAATGGACATAAGTTTGAGCAAGCTCTGGGAGTGGTAATGGACAGGGAAGTCTGGCATGCTGCAGTCCATGCGGTCGCAAAGAGTCAGACACGACTTAGAAACTGAACAACAACAACTAAGTATTAAAACCCTGGCAGTTTTCAGTTCCAAAAAGGTTTCTTCCATTCAGGAAACAGGTTATCACTATTGCTATTAATACTTAATGAATCAGCTGCCAATAAGAGCATGCTTAATGAGGTGTATTTACTTTATATGTCAGCTGACTATCTACTAGAAAGAGAGCCAGACTTTTGTATATTAGTACATGTGAGTGCTCAGCCACTTCAGTCATGTCCGATCCTCTGTGACCCTATGTACCATAGCCTGCCAGGCTCTTCAGTCCATGGGGATTCTCCAGGCATGATTACTGGAGTGGGTTACCATGCCCTCCTCCAGGGGATCTTCCTGACCCAGGGATGGAACCCACATCTCTTAAGTCTCCTACATTGGCAGGAGAGCTCTTTACCACTAGCGCCACCAGGGCAGCTGAGTCAGTCAGTCAGTTCAGCTGATCAGTCATGTCTGGCTCTGTGAACCCAAGACTGAAGCACGCCAGGCTTCCCTGTCCATCACCAATCCCAGAGCTTGCTCAAACTCATGTCCATCGAGTGGGGAAGCTCAAAACAGTATTAAATGTACATAATTATATATATTTGCTGACCTTGAAGAATTAAAATTTATGTAAAGAGTTCAAATTTGGGAATATAAACAGCTTTGGTTATAAGCAGCTTGGTTACTGACTTTAAACCCATATAATTTATTTCCTTTAAATACATAAGAAGAATATGCCTATCAATATGCTTATTTCCTAATTCAATGTGAAAGCAGTTGACCAAAACGAGGTTAAAAAGTCTTTTCCAACTGTAAGTATGTTCTGTCTTTTTAACTCTATGTGAACATTTTTCTTAATTTCCGAGGCTTTTTACTGTTTTTCACTGCTAGAAGGCACTGCTTTGATCTAAGAACTATAGGCAAAATTATTTACAAACTACTTAAAAAAGTGAAAGTGATGCATAAGAATATCAATGAAGTCCTAAATATACATTTACTAGGGTTTTTTTTTAAACTAGGTGTTTTATAAAGACCTAGTATCTCATTTAGTTCTTAGAATAATTCAAGTATGTATTACTGTTCTTACAGAGGAGGAAATTGAGGTTCAAAAAGATTAAATAATTGACTTACAGTCAGAACAAGAGTTGGGTCTTTCTGATTCCATAAATAGGCTGTTTCTACTGTATCATACCACTTCCTAGCATAATGATGTCTAAATAACAAATTCCAGTATCTTCAGACAATTTTCTATCAAGGTTAAATGCACCATCAATTCTTTCGACACAAAGTTCTATTCATTTTCATCTTTCTTTCATTTTTTATTATCCATAAAGATAAAGGAGAGCAAGCCAAATCTCCAAATTCCTACCACAGATGGGAAATAACATCTTATTTTTCTTTCCTGCAAACCAAATACTGATCTCAATATTTATGAACTGTCGATAGCATTTAAGTCCGTATTTTTTTAATTTGCTGTTCAGTTTCATCATATTTCTAAAACCTTTAAGTCATGGCTTTTAAGTCCTGCCTTTAACAATAATAGAATAATACCAACCAACCAAGATACCTAATTTAAATCACTCTTCTCCGGTACTGTCTGCAAAGCATGGCTCCAGGAGATTTCCATCCCCAAAAAACCTTCTGGTTCATCTACTAGGATGCTAACATTTAGAAATTCAATCTTTATTCTTTTTTCATTATATTCCAAGTTAACGTTCTCATATCCCAAGGTTCTATATTGAGCTAACACAACAGTGGAGCAATCTCAAATTCTTTCTAAACTGTTATCCAGGCACTATAAGACTAAGGAAGAAGAAGTTGCCTTAAAGTGTCAGGGATAGGTCACCAAAGACAAAGCTCCATTACATCACAATTTTGCTTCACTTCTCCTTTAACTGCCCAATAGCCTTGGGAATGAATCTCTATGGTAGTGTCATGATCCCTTTATACCCTCCACCGTGGCTTTACTCATGGATAAAGATCTTCCAACTTCTTGAAAAGAAAAGCTTGCAACCAAATTTTGTTGCCCAACAGCATATGAGTATGAATCATTTTCCCATCTCTGACACAAGTAATCTGGCATTATTACTTTTCCCCAAACTTTGCAATCAAAAGTCATTTAACCACAGAGCCTTTAGTACCCAACCACCACATCCTAGACCCACACTCTAAAAGCTTTGGGGGGATCCTGGAGCTTCCCAGAAAAGGGCTGTGGAGAATGAGTGATCACCATGGTGGGACAGAAAGATCACGAGCCTCAAGTCGAAAAACCCTAAGTTTGAATCACAGCTCTGCCATTTACCATCTCCCTGGCTTCAGGCAAGTCACTTAACCTCTCTGAACTTCGGTTGCTTCATCTAAAACCTGAACATAATATGGCCCACTTCACAGGACTTTTTCCAAGAATGACATGTGAGAACACTTAGGAGAAGGAACACTAACAAGAAGAAGTCACTCCATAAAAGTGTTTATTTTTAAGTTAGTCTGTTTTTCCTCTGTGGTCATGGACTGAAGAGCTTTGAATAATTTAGAGTTAACTCCTTCCCCCCAATAATCCCCTAGGATTCTGGAGCCTGAAACCCTTATTTACATGAGTGTGCCTGAGAAGCTATAGTCGTCAAACACCAAAGAATTAATTTCAAGAGAACAAAACAATTTTTACCTCTAAAACCACATTCTATAACAAAGAAATTATAAATTTCCTCAATTCAAAAATTATTTTATTAACTATTTTGATGGTATTTATTTACAGTATAAATGCCCCAACAGAAATAACACATTAACCTTACCAGTTACTTACATTTTAGTAGGAATGACTTTCTGAGGTAGTATTTTATGAGACTAAATATGCCCAAGAAGGATATAACATGCAAGTAAGATCTCTTCCTAGTTTTTTCCAAGAAAAGGAGTTATGTAGGAAGGTAACTGGAGGCTGTGAGGGTCAACTTATCTATCTCCGTGATTTTGCACTGCACACAACTGTGTGCAGGGAGTAGAACTCCTAATTAGGAACAAAGCCCTGAACTCAGAGATAATCTTTCGGGACAGACAAAGCCTTCCTAGTACTATACAGAAAATAGCTTTACACTAGGGTTGCCAGCTTTAGCAAATGAAAACACAGGACAGTCATTGAAATCTGAATTTCAGATAAATATCATTTAAAAAATTAAAATGGAACATAATTATATTTTTAATATACTTATTTATTGTTTTCCTGAAATTTATTTTATCAGGCCACCCTATTTCATACCCTCGAAAGGCCTAGGAACAGTAGTTGAATCCTCAAACTTTTCTAGAACTCATAGCCAATACTGTCACTATGAAGGAAGGGTTGTAGGATGAAGTTTTCCATCTGTGGAGAGAGAGGCACCTTCTGGGCCTTTTCTTCTCTGAAATGGATGATACACTAAAGCTGTGTTTCTTTATTTTGTCTTGCATTCAATTACTGGGCAGTAACCATATTCCAGCACTGTGTTCATCATGGGAAAAATTATTGAGCTAGACAAACACTATTTGTGCCCTAAAGAAACTCTCAGTCCACTGGGAGCTTAGGCACAAAATAGCAATCCTCACATTTAATATAACAATTACAATTATTACAAGCACTATTAG
The DNA here is from genome assembly GCF_023699985.2 of Odocoileus virginianus. Lineage (NCBI taxonomy): Eukaryota > Metazoa > Chordata > Mammalia > Artiodactyla > Cervidae > Odocoileus > Odocoileus virginianus. The sequence goes on along the minus strand of NC_069674.1, from coordinate 83,720,009 downwards.
CTAACAAAATGTGTGACTTAAGCCAATTCATTGATCTCAATCTATGTATGTGATTCCAGATAATGTCAGGCATATAAAGATGAGCATGGATGGATAAGCCAAGATTACTTGTTTCTTTCCTTGAAGTGTGTCGTATGCATAATAGAAGTATAACATCCATCAAATAATCCTCTCTTTACTCAATCTGCTTGATTGAGGAAACATGCATAACAAGCCATTTCTGTGATTTTTGTTGCTAATAAATGGGTGAAACACCCTTATTGGCTTTTAAAATGAATGACTACAACTATGTTACAACTAATATTAATGTACTGTGTTAAATTTCTGAGAAAAAATATTAAGGATTTGGAAAAGACTTTTTTTCATTCATCTATGACCCATGGTATACTGTAACCGATAAAAACACGCAGGTTCCTCTCACTTTACAAAACACATGACAGTAACTCTAAGATTAATGTAGTTTAAAGAATGAAAACTATTCTTTGAGAATTCAATATATTTTTAAAAAATTCTTCATCAACCATACCAAAGCAGACTCGATGACAAAACACTGTTCAGCAGCCAGCTGCCTTTTATACAACTGCATAAAAGTTAACAAAGGTAAACTTGGTCCTTTCCCCAGGCCCCGCTGTTCCTATCCTTTTTCCTCTTGGTATTGGCCTCCTTATTCATTTTCACCCATTTCTGAAGCCCTATTGCTCTCTTCACTGCCCCTATTCCTCTCAGATTTAAATAAACAACACAAAACAAAACAGAAGTTCTGATGAACAATTATAACTACATATTGATTAGTGATTACTTTAACGATTGATTAGTGATCAGTCTTTAATTAAAGATGCATTCAAACCAATGCATCTTTGCTGAAATATGATAGCTTTTCAACATTTACTTTTTCCAAGTTGTTAAAGAAGAAACTATGATCTTATTAAATTAGTCCTTTCAATACCAAAGAATACTAATTAAACTTTGTCCCCATCTGAAAAAGCCAGAGACTTTCCATCCTGGGGCAATTCTGAATTTCCTTTTCTTTAAGTTAAGCCTCTCTTAGCTAACTGCACTACTTGGCTAGCCTATCACTAAGTCAGCGACCCAGAAATCATTCTTGAATAGTATCTCTCTTCTTCTTCATTGTTTCTGTTATCTATTCCTGAGTAATAAAACTCCCCAAAACTTAGCAGCTGAAAGCAACAAAGACCTATGATGTATTATGACTCTGTGGGTTGGCTGGGCAGTTCCTCTGCTGATTTCTTCTGAACTCACGCATGAAGCTGCTTTCAGCAGAAAGCTCAGTGGCAGTGTTCCTCACTCCAGCGATGGTGCTGGCTATTGGCTGGAATGCCCAGGGTGTCCTCTTTCTCTGATCCTCACATCTGCCAGACTGGCTTCCTTACAAGGCCATCTCTGGGAGCATTCCATAACACAAAAGCAGAAGCTTCAAACTCACAAGTCACATAACATCATTTCCACAACATGCTTCATTTTTCTTCATAGCATTTAGGCATCACATGATATGATGTGATGATGTACATTAGAGGACTTATTTATTTTCGTCTCTCTCAATAGAATGCAAACATGTGAGAGCAGAGATTTTGTCTTTCTATTTACTTCAGTATCTCAGCATCTACAACAATGTCTGGCACAGAACAGAAGTTCTACAAATAATCACCGAATCAATGTAAGAATATACCTTCCTCTTCCTCAGTTACCAGGTCCTGCCAATTCAGTACTCTAAACAGCCTATTGCCAGAGTTCCATCAACTCCCATGCGGATACTGTGATAGTCTCGTAAGCTATGCTCCTTGTTCAGGCTCCTCCTCACCTCCAGCCTACTGTCCTATAAACTTGAGGGTTGTTTTCTGAAGAACAGGTTTAATCACAGCATTTCACTGCTTCAGAACTTCGGTGGCTTCCTTGCTGCCAGTAAAATAAAGTCTCAAATCTTCACCATGGAATTCAGAACCTTCATGACATGTTCTGACTCTCCCTGTCCTGTCTCTGATCCTCATCAATCAGAGATGAGGGATCATCCCTCAAACCACAGATCTTACTTCCAATGTACACTGACCTCTATCTTATTTTCTCTTCACTGAGTGTCCCAAGCTTTTTTTTTTTTTTTCCATTTATTTTTATTAGTTGGAGGCTAATTACTTTACAATATTGTAGTGGGTTTTGTCATACATTGACATGAATCAGCCATGGATTTACATGTATTCCCCATCCCGGTCCCCCCTCCCACCTCCCTCTCCACCCGATCCCTCTGGGTCTTCCCAGTGCACCAGGTCCGAGCACTTGTCTCATGCATCCAACCTGGGCTGGTGATCTGTTTCACCCTAGATAATATACATGTTTCGATGCTGTTCTCTTGAAAGATCCCACCCTCGCCTTCTCCCAGAGTCCACAAGTCTGTACTATACTCTTTAACATAATTGCGGCTCACCTTTTCTGGCTGACAAATTTCCTCCGTTTTTTGACAAATTCCTTATCTTCAAGATCCAGCAATTGTATTACCTCTCCAGTGGAAACTTGCCAAACATCCCATTTACTCTGGGTTTCCTCAGAATTCTGAACCTAGCTACTAACTAAATAATTATTTTAATTGTTTTCTTATATGTCTGTCCCTCCCCCTTAACAAACCATTATCTTCTTGTGTCTTCTTTCTTTTTTTTTAAATTTCTATACTACATGCAAATTAGGGCTTGGCATAAAGCATGTGTTAAACAAATGCAGATTGAATGAATACTCCCAAAGACAGATTTGGGAGGCACCAACATCAGGTCAGGATTAATGACTCAGTGAAGCTCACTACATCCCAGCATAATTCCAGACACAAAATCACACTGAACTCAGGTATTATGAACAAAGATATATGAACGATAACATACCTTTGTTATTTGGTTTAAATTTTCAGGTTTCTTCTCTTCTGGCAGCCTTATCAGAAGTCTAATTCACAAATGCTAACTATAAAGAATGTGATTTATTGTAAACCCATATGGATAGGTAATTGCTGGGAAATCAGAGAGCTTGATTAATTGACCCTGTATCTGATCAGCCTCACACTGTCTTCCCAACTGTTGGTAACAAGAGACTCCTAGAGTAAATAAACAATTTTTCCCCTAGAAATTTTCCCCTAGTCAAGGATGATCAAATCCATGAAAAAACATTATATACATTATTTTGTGCTCAGTGAAATACTGAAGCTTTCTTCTTCTGCATTGATATTGAGAATGTTTTTTTTTTCCATTTATTTTTATTAGTTGGAGGCTAATTACTTTACAATATTGTAGTGGTTTTTTTAAGAAATGTAAAAAACTAGCACGGACATTGTTTAATTCTCACCACCCCATCATGACACTTTTAGCAGAGAGTGAGTCAAATATCCTGACCACCTACTCCATGACATTTCCAGCAAGAGGTAGAAGCCTGCCCTGTGTAATAAGGTACACCAGCTTGTGGGCCTCAAGAAAGGCACTCCTACTGGAGATATTTTTGTCGTGTCCCATATCTCAAGGACTTGCATTAGTAGGAAAGCTGAGTACAAATCATTCTACCCTTGACTTTTTTTTAGCCAAGGATGATCAGCTCCCAAGAGAGCAGTTTGTGTAGTTTTGCTCAATGAAATATTGAAACTTTTTTCTTGTACACTAATGTTAAAAACTTTTTTGGAAATGGATCAACTAGTATTGACCTTGTAAGTACTGAACTCCTTTTTGGCTCCAGTTTGGTCTCCAGAGTTATAAGAGAAGGAACATTCTTTCTATATTTCTTGAACAAGCATATAATTAAACATGGTAAGTTAAATATTCTTTGTTTTTCTAAAGAAAATATACTTAATTACCATGTCCTTTTGCTTATTGATCAGTCATGAACATAAAAAAATGTTCAGAATAATACTAAGTGATGCCAACAAGATTCTTTCTATTCTAAAATTATACTATTTCTCCTCCTCCTGGACTGACAACTTTGGTGACTAACAATATCACCACTATCTGCAGATGTGATGTGGGCACAATGCTAATCTGTTCTCATTATTGCTTTAACCCAGACATGGCAGAAATGAGGCTCATGTACAGTCATGACCTCCTCCTGACCTCATAGGAGGACAGTGTGGATATGAGTCCCCAGAGGCTAGTGTCAGGTACCAAAGAGAAAACTTGAACAGGTAGCTCATTCCAGCAATGACTTAAATAATAATCATTTTGATGTTTTGTTCTAACATGAATTACATATTGGCATACATTCTTAAGTATGCAATACATTGTACATAGCTTTAATATTTGTATAACAATCCAGCATCAGTCATTATTGTGAGCATGAACTATTGCAGGATCCACTGAGTTGTGAAAGGCATCAAAATGTACATAGATGTGCATTTGGGCCTCAGAATGAAACAAAATTTAACTAAGCATTTTGCACAAGTCATTTCACTTAATCCCTACAATCCACAAGTTAGATTACAGTATTTTCACTTTACACATGATAACACAGACAGAGAGAATTTAAATAGCTCGCCTAGGTATATAGAGCTAATCAACAGACAACAGATGGGGATTTTTGCATGCAGGACTCTGTCAAAAAAAGCCATACTCTCTATACTGCTGTCTTTCTAATGTTTGACATTACATGATTATATTTTTTTACCTACTTTTTTAAAAAAGCTCTTCCTATGTTGAATTCCTGTTTCTTGCTAACAATGTACTTGTGTTTAGTAATACCACAAGCATTCCTTTTTAATATGTTCCTTCTAACTAGTAGTGAGCTAAGGAGAGCAAATAAACAGTTTTGTTAAAGGTGTTAGGAGGAAATATGCTCTCACCAAGGACCTGGTGTACTTGTTCTATGAGCACAGGGATTTTAACACATGGACTCTGTTTTTGAAGTCTCTTTTTGAAGCATAAGGCTTTTATTTGCAAACTTTGTGGTTTTCGGGCAGGTTCTGAAGAGTGAAATTTAACAGAAATGCAAATTCCAGGTAACTAAATGTTCCCTTGGAATACTCGTTGGAAGGACTGATGCTGAAGATGAAGTTCCAGTATTCTGGTCATCTGATGCTAAGTGCCGACTCACTGGAAAAGTCCCTGATGCTGAAAAAGATTGAGGGCAGAAGGGGAAGGGGGCGTCAGAGGATGAGATGGCTGAATGACATCACCAATGCAATGGACATGAACTTAGGCAAATTTCGGGAGATGGTGAGGGACAGGAGGCCTGGCGTGCTGCAATCCATGGGATCTCAAAGAGTCACACACGACTGGGCAACTGAACCACAACAAAATGTTCCCATCCTTATTTATATTTCTCTCCTTCTGCTGGGAATTTCCATGAATTTTTGTTGTTGTTGTTTATGATTACAGGCTTAAAAATACAACAATGCTTTTAAAATATTTTACAGATATGCTGTGTAAATGTGCTGAATTGAAATGAGTCATTTAATGATCAAACAGAATTGCTTTTAAGTTATTTTAATTTTTCTCTCTCGTAACATTTCTTTAGTTAAATTAAAACTTTTTTCCAGTTGCTCTCTTACTCTTATTTCATTCCATCATTTTCATAAAACCTCCACTGATTAAGCTAAAATAAAATATTACTGCCTTTTTGTGGGTCCTTTTGAGAATATGACTAAAATATGAAATAGAGGCTTCCCTGGTGGCTCAGTGGTAGAGAATCTGCCTGCCAATGCAGGAGACACGGTTTGATCCCTAGTCCAGGAAGATCCCACATGCCACGGAGCAGCTAAGCCTGTGCACCGCAGCTACCGAACCTGTGCTCTAGAGGCTGCGGACCACAGCTACTGAGCCCGCACAGGCCCAGTCTGCAGCTGCTGAAGCTCACATGCTCTAGAGCCCGAGCTCTGCAACAAGAGAACCCACGGCACTGAGAAGCCTGCACACCAGAATTGCAGAGTAGTCCTCTCTCACCACAACTATAGAAAGCCTGCACTTGGTAAAGAAGACCCAGCACAGACAAAAAGAAATAAATTATATTTATTTAATTGACTATGCTGTTTGTGATTTCCTTTTGGATCTCTTTCTTCTACTTAGTTTTTTTATTAACTTTTTTCAGGCTACACATGTAAGTAATAATGAATAATTATTAAAATTTCAAATGCTTCATTTAAAGTTGCATTTGAATGCTGTTCTGCAAGGTAAGAAGAACAAAGGTCATCTTCCATCAATTTCAATTTTGTTCAAACACTATCCCAGGTTCTAAAGATCCAAAAATAAATTAAGAGATGATTCCTTTCCTCCAGAGAAAAGGAAATAGAAGTAGGATAGTCAGACAGTTGATTTACAACCATGAGGTTAGACACATCTGACAAGGAATTCTGACTCAATCACATGATGGTAGAGCATTTTTAGATAAGACACTCTTAAGCCTCAAATTTCTTACATATCAAATGAGAGCAACCAAATTAGAGCAGCAACAGCGCATCCCTGAAGTTGGTAGTTTTATTGCCTCTATCACCTGAGATATGGTAGGAGGGAGGCAATATGACTATAGCGTAAGTCTTTGAATGCCAGAATTCAATTGCAATGATTCTTGCCCTGTCTTTCCCTACTCACTTCCACTTGAAGAGCTATCACATCCTAAGATCCTTCATTTGCAAAAGTAGGAATAGTCACAGGTGTATTACAGTAACAAAGAAAATGAATGTAAAACACTTAGCACAATGCCTGTCTGTATTAAGTTTGCTAAAGCTGCCACAATAAAATTCCACAGACTGGGTGGTATAAATAACACAAATTGATTTTTTCTCACAGTTCTAGAGGCTAGAAGTCCAAAAATCAAGGTTTTGGCTGGGTTGGTTTCTTTGAGGTCTCTCTTCTTGACTTGTAGACAGTTGTCTTCTCTCTGTGTCATCACCTGGTACCCGCTCTGGATCTGTGTCCCAATTTCCTCTTCTTACAATATGATTTCTTACCAGTCATAGTGTATTAGGGCTCACCTCAAAGACTTAACTTTAACTGCCTCTTTAAAGACTATCTCAAATACAATGACAAGCCGGGAACTAAGCATTAGGACTTCAACATGTGACTTAGAGATGAGGGTGGGAGACTTAATTCAGCCCACAAAACTGGCCTATAAGAAACACTCAGTAATGTTAGCTATGCTAAAACTATTATTATTATTAAACAATGTATTAATCTCAAAAGATAGTAAGCCACCAATACTGATTTAACAGTAAGCTCTTTTCTTATATTTTATTTCACAAATGGGGCATTTTAATCAGAATGATATATAAATAGTGTTATCTGCCATATCATGTGGTTCAGGAGAATTCAAAGTTCAAGCTTCGAGTAGCTTTCACATTAGTTAAAATACTAAAAGGTCAATGTCAAAGGTTCAGTTCGTATTTAGGTCAATGGCTTTATTTTGTTCAGTGGTTGCAGAATGTACCCCAAGCCTGGCTGGTCACATCACAAAAGCCATTGTTTCACAGTGGGAACAGGGCAAACGGGTGTGCACAGATCAGCAGAAATCTACTGGTGTGACCAAAAAGCAGCCCAGAGTGCATGCCCTTCCTCTAAATGAATAAATGATTCCTTATCAGATCTTTATTTTAGAGTGATATGCAAAAATGATTAAGAAATGACCATTATCCCACCCACAAATAAGTAGAAAATAAGATTTTACTTTCATTTACCCTTTTTAAAACACTTAAGCTAGAAAAATAAAATTACTGACATCTACAGAAACACTTAACAGCTAAACACTTTACTCCTTATTCTTCTTAATAATTTCCTTAAAAGATATTGAAACAATTAGCCCTGAGAGGATTAAGCAGGGAAAAGACTTCATTTTCTTTTCAGATATGTATATACATACTTTGTTTTATAAATACAAGTGACAATAAACCAGCTCCATATTGAAAATGACTTGCTCTATAATAAATACAGATTATTAACTTATGTATATTCAATAGCCTACCTAGAAGATTCTCAAACTACTATAATTTGTAATCACTGATATTTACATGAAAATTTAGATGATAAAGAAAAGAAAATTTAAAAGGTATGACTCTTTTCCTTTCCATCAAAAAAAAAAACTGAGTGTTTGAATTCATCTCCTCTGTCCTCATATACTTTTTTATGAAGCCACATTAAATCAAAATAAGTACTTCTTGTAAAACAAGCCCTAATGAAATGTTCCTAGCTTGAATCTGCCTCTAGCAGAAAATAACTGAGGTAAATTTGTGCAAGCCACAGTTTAATTGGACAATATTATTTTATCAAATATCTATTTTTATGACTGATATCCAACACAGAAATCTCCGATTTGGGTCATGATGCAGAATTTCTTTAGGTATGACTGCCCTTCTCTAGCTGAAAAAAGAAAAGAAAAAGAATCACTCACTAAAACAGAGCAAATGTCGTAAGGTCCTCTTCAGCTCAAAATCTGTCTGAGACACAAAGAAATAGTCACCTGACTTCACTCACCTTCATAGTAAAGAGTAATCCTCAGCACTGGATCCAAACCTGCATAGCTCTGCAATACATCCAAATGATCATGAAATTTTCCCAGCTGGTAAAACTACATCAGAGACGAGGAAATAATTAAGATACACTCCACTTCATATATTGGGGCACCCTGGTTGCTCAGGCGGAAAAGAATCTGCCTGCAATGTGGGAGACCTGGGTTCAATCACTGAGTCGGGAAGATCCCCTAGAGAAGGGAATGGCAACCCAGTCTAGTATACTTGCCTGTAAAATTCCATGGACAGAGGAACCTGGCAGGCTACAGTCCATGGGGTCACAAAGAGTCAGACACAACTAAGCGACTAAAGCTTTGCTTTCTATTTCATATTAAGGAAGGGAGGCCTAGCAAGACAATGAAACTCTAGTCAAATTGTTTTTGCCTCTACATTATATTAAAGCAACTTTTCAAGATATCCTATTATAAGCAAATGTATTTTTTAAAGGACTTAAACAACAGTACAAATTCTACAGACAAAAGGTTAACGGTAGTCGCTGCCTATATAACATCTCTCCATATCTAGCATAAGAGTTTTAGATTTTTGAACCAACCATAATACTATTCATTTTTAATTCCTATCATTGGTAAATGCTTTAAGAAAATAATCTCTTTGTTACAAGGTTGCAAGCAGATAAGGAAATGGAGGCCCAAGAAAATTAGGTAACTAGTCTGAGGTACCAGGATCAATAAAAGGCAGGACAAGGACCTGAACACTAATCCATGCAATTCCACAAGCCTGTGCTCTTTCTGCTGTGCTGAGCTTACAGTGTTACTATCATCCTCAAATTCTTCAAGAGGGAACTTGAATAAAGACACAGAAGTTTAAAAAATCAATGTTGTGATTGGGGTCTGCTTTAACACAGAGGCTTAGTTGTGCATACACTTGATAACATTGAGTGTTAAGTCACTCAGTCATGTCTGACTCTTTGCAACCCCATGGACTGTAGCCCACCAGGCTCCTCTGTCCATGGGATTTCCAAAGCAAGAATACTAGAGAGGGTTACCATTTCCTTCTCCAGGATAACATTAAATGTAGTTATAATTACAAGGCATATTTTAAGAGATATTTTATTATGAAACCAGCACTTCATTGGTTCCATCCAATATTCTCTTTCTTTCCAGTTTTACTAATATCAGTTTATGACATGAAATTTTTTTTCTTTTTAAGAAATTACAAAGAAAATGTGGATATGTATTCCCAAAAAGTATACATTATTTCTTACAAAAGCAGTCTCTTTTGTCTTCTCCCTTCATCCCACGTTTATTGAATCCCACATTTATTGAACCTTTTTTATTTTGATAGTTCTTTGATTACACATTATTAAATATTAGGTGGTTAGAAGAAGAACGGCCTAATGCCAAATCATACCCAGTTACCACGTAACTTGGCTTGTATCTATTTTGCTGCTGCTAAGCCACGTCAGTCGTGTCTGACTCTGTGCGACCCCACAGACGGCAGCCCAACAGCACTGGCCCTGGGATTCTCCAGGCAACAATACTGGAGTGGGTTGCCATTTCCTTCTCCAATGCATGAAAGTGAAAAGTGAAAGTGAAGTCGCTCAGTCATGTCCAACTCTTAGCGACCCCATGTACTGTAGCCTACCAGGCTCCTCCATCCATGGGATTCTCCAGGCAAGAGTACTGGAGTAGGTTGCCATTGCCTTCTCCATGTATCTATTTTGAGTACGTACAATTCTTTTCCACACAGAGGAAAACAATGAATGTAAGCCATAGATAAAAGAGAATCTAAATTTTTTTTTTAATGAAAGTACTATCTAAAGAAATTCTTAAAACTTCAGGTAGATCTCAATTTTCAAACCTGTAATATGTTTTCTATAATGTTTAGAAATGACTAACATGAAGAATAACTAGGTAAAAGTGTAAAAGAACTGCATTCTAAAACAGTTATAAAGTTTGATTAATCTAAAAATACATTTTGATAAAAAAACTAGAACTTATTATCTAGTAAAAGGCACTCCAGAGAATTCCAAAAAATATATATTACAATCTTACAAAAAAACCTACTTTGAAACTAGGACACACTATTATAAATTTTCAGAATATCTATCTACCTAATTTTTTCCCATGTAAATTTCATTGCTTTTCAGATATAAAGAAGTACTAAAATTTATAGCTATAATAACAAATAAAAATACAAGAAGTCAGATATATACACTAATAAAACAGGATAGAGTATCCAAACTTCCAGTCTCCAGAACTATGAGAAAATAAATTCATTTGTTTAAGCCATTTCAGTCTGTGGTATTTTGTTACAGCAGCCCCAGTATACTCACAATCATAGCATCACTATTCATAATAGCTAAGAGGTAAAATGACCCGTGTCCACTGACAGATGAATGGATAAATAAAATGTTGTGTACGTATGCAATGGAGTAGTATTCACCCTTAAAAACAAAGGAAATACTGACATATTACAATATGGATGAACCTCAGGATTTTATGCTTAGTAAAATAAGCCAGTCACAAAAGACAAATACTATGTTTCCATTTAAATGAGATATCTAGAGAAGTCATATTCACAGAGATCAAAAGTAGAACAGGGAACCTTGGGAGAAGGAAATGGAAAGTTGTTGTTCAGTGGATATAGAGTTTTGATTTTACAAGATGAAAAAGTTCTAGTGATCTATTGCCTAACAATGTGAATATACTGAATATCATTAAGCCACATACTTAGAAATGGTTAAGATGATATTATGTTATGCATTTTTACTACAATAATAAAAAATACAAGAAATCCACAGGATCCTTTTTAAGCATAAAGTTAACATCTACCTCAAAAGTGTTCCAGGAAAAGCACATTGAAAAAGAGGGAAATCTCTATAAAAGACACCACTGCATGGTGAAATAGTCAGTGGTTTATCCTCCAGATATAGGTGGCTCAGAGAGTAAAGAATCTGCCTGCAGTGCAGGAGACCTGAGTTCAATTTCTGGGTTGGGAAGATTCCCTGGAGAAGGAAATGGCAAACCACTCTAGTATTCTTGCATGGAAAATCCCATGGACAGAGAAGCCTGGCAGGCTACAGTCCTTGGGGTCATGAAGAGTTGGACACGACTGAGAGACTAACACACTAATGGATTATTCAGTCCCATTTTTATATGTTTAATATGTTGGTAAATGCTTCTTTGCCTTGGTCAGAGGTGGGAAGAAAGAGAATTTAGACAAAGGAAATAATGGTTCATTCAGCACTGAAGGCAGTAAATGTTGGCCTCTTTCTCTCCCTCTCTTTTTTTTCCCCTAAGATATTAACAAAAGTGTGATGTCACATTGATCTCACTGAGCTGAATAACTTAACATTTGAATTCAGACTCCATCTCAACGAGTGGCTTTTTTTTTTTCAGAACAAAGACTTTTTTTACATATTTGTTACAAAGCACAGCAAGATATCAGGCAAAGAATATGTGGCAGCTAAAGAGAATGACTACCCAGAAAAATTAATAATATGGCAACATATGAATGAAACACACATAAACACTGGCTGCACTGGCTATAAAACATTAATAATTTCTAGCTAATTTCCAAGGAACAATGAATCACATGTGATTTGCAAATACTGGTCTTTTGTTTCATAAAAACCAAACAAATATGTTGCTATGTGGCATGTGAGTATGAACATATGATAATTATTCCTTAGTCTGAAGACAGAGATGGTAGGTCAAGAGAAGATTGAAGACACAGGAAGATAAACCTAATAGGGATGTGACCTTGAAAAGGAGAAAGAATAATGCACACTGTTGCTTTCCTTTTGTTTAGTTTTGTTTTTTCCATTTTTTTTTTTTTTTAAGAGAAAAGTTATTACCATCACTTACGGAGTTCAAAGGACTCCACTGGATTTTTTGAAGACTTGCCATTTGCTGTGTCAGAGCAGGACCCAAATTTTAGCTGCTCACAGTGTACTCTGGAGTCTGGCTCTCCGAGTGTTTCTGTTACCTAGAGAAGCAGACAGGAATGTACATAACTGTAAAACTAAAGTGCTGGAAACCAGTCAGCTTAGCTCTTTAACAAATGTTAAGTTCTTTTTGGTAAATACTGGAAACCTCTCATATTTAAAGGTGGAAGGGGAGGCAAGAGTCCCAGCCTCATCCCTCACTTCCAAAGGGTCTTTTTCAACAAAAGATATCCCAGACCACCTTTTGCCAAATGCAAAGACATTTATTAGAAAGCAGCTGTGACCACTCTGAAGCTGCGGAATTCTTCTCTCTGACCTAAAAAACAGCCAGCAGCCCCTTCTTTGGAATGCTTACTCCAAAGGGGACCTAAAGTCAGATCCTGTAGTCTGATCCCCATCCGCTAAGGCAAGGAGGTCTGCAGGTCCACCACAGCACAAACCTGGAGTTCTGCTCCACTGACACACACTTCTAGGCTAGAGGGTGTCTTCTCTTATATACCAGTACTTATTCAGACCAAGGTAATGAGTCCTGTATCACCATTCCTGCTGCTGCTGTGTCGCTTCAGTCGTGTCCGACTCTGTGCAACCCCATAGACGGCAGCTCACCAGGCTCCCCCGTCCCGTCACTGGGATTCTCCAGGCAAGAACTGGAGTAGGTTGCCATTGCCTTCTCCAATGCATGAAAGTGAAAAGTGAAAGTGAAGTCGTGTCCGGCTCTTAGCGACCCCATGGACCGCAGCCCACCAGGCTCCTCCATCCATGGGATTTTCCAGGCAAGAGTACTGAAGTGGGGTGCCATTGCCTTCTCCGGTATCACCATTCCAGCCAACCCTATAACCTAAATATCATTCAACTTCACCAAAAACACTTTATTAATTAGCTAATGCTAAGGCATTTATTTTGAAAAAGGAACTCATCTACTAATTAACTTTCCCTAAGATGCTGACTTCCCTGGTGGCTCAGAGGGTAAAGCATCTGCCTTCAATGCAGGAGACCTGGGTTCGATCCCTGGGTGGGAAAGATCCCCTGGAGAAGGAGACGGCAACCCACTCCAGTATTCTTGCCTGGAAAACCCCATGGATGGAGAAGCCTGGTGGGCTACAGTCCATGGAGTCACAAAGAGTCGGACACGACTGAGAGACTTCACTAAGGTGCTGACTATGGGGCTTCCCAGGTGGCTCAGTGGTAAAAGAATCCACCTGCAATGCAGAAGACAGGAGACGCAGGTTCAGTCCCCAGGTCAGGAAGAACTCCTGGAGGAGGACATGGCAACCCACTCCAGCAACCTTGCCTGGAGAATCCCAGAGACAGAGGAGCCTGGTGGGCTACTCCATAGGGTAGCAAGGAGTCGGACACGACTAGAGCGACTGAGGATGCCCACACAGGTGCTGACTATAGGTTACGAGTACTTATCATGTCGCACAGTATTTGGCAAGAATTACCCCCACAGACAGTAGCATTGGAGCTGGGGCTTTAGCCTGAATCCAGGCTAAACTCAAGACTTTTGCTAAGTCCTCCAATTTTAAGATATATAAGAAAACAAAAGGAGAAAAGAGTAGAAAAAGTAAAGAGAAAAGAAAAAAGAAAAGCATGATTTTCTTTTCTCCATGGTTTTAGCATCTAATAATGAAATGATAATTAGGATGATTGTTTTATTTTGTGTAAGTGGGTAGAGTAGGTACAAATGGGAAAACATTTCAAGCTAACAATAAATGATTTCTACAGAAGATTTTATGTGACTTCTTTTTAAATAACCTATATATATTTGGCAATTAAACAAGAATAACTGAAAATTTTAGGAAAATATTTTCTTTCCATCTTTTCTTCTTCCCTTCTACATTTCATTTTCAATTAGAAAATACTACCCAAAGCAATCTATAGATTCAATGCAATCCCTATCAAGCTACCAATGGTATTTTTCAGAGAACTAAAACAAATAATTTCACAATTTGTATAGAAATACAAAAAACCTCGAATCCAAAACAATCTTGAGAAAGAAGAATGGAACTGGAGGAATCAACCTGTCTGACTTCAGTCTCTACTAAAAAGCCACAGTCATCAAGACAGTATGGTACTGGCACAAAGACAGAAATATAGGTAAATGGAATGGAATAGAAAGCCCAGAGATAAACCCACGCACCTATGGACACTTTATCTTTGACAAAGGAGGCAAGAATATACAATGGAGAAAAGACAATCTCTTTAACAAGTGGTGCTGAGGAAACTGGTCAACCACTTGTAGAAGAATGAAACTAGAACACATTTCTAACACTATACACAAAAATAAACTCAACATGGATTGAAGATCTAAACATAAGACCAGAAACTATTAAACTCCTAGAGGAAAACATAGGCAAAACACTCTCCAACATAAACCACAGCAGGATCCTCTATGACCCACCTCCCAGAATATTGGAAATAAAAGCAAAAATAAACAAATGGGACCTAATTAAAATTAAAAGCTTCTGCACAACAAAGGAAACTATAAGCAAGGTGAAAAGACAGCCTTCAGAATGGGAGAAAATAATAGCAAATGAAGCAACAGACAAAGAATTAATCTCAAAAATATACAAGCAACTCCTGCAGCTCAATTTCAGAAAAAAAAGTGAAAGTGAAGTCACTCAGTCATGTCCAACTCTTTGCGACCCCATGGACTGTAGCCCACTAGGCTCCTCCACCCATGGAATTTTCTAAGCAAGAGTACTGGAGTGGGTTTCCATTTCCTTCTCCAGGGGATCTTCCCAACTCAGGGATCGAACCCGGGTCTCCGCATTGTGGGCAGACACTTTACCATATGAGCCACCAGGGAATCCCAAACGACCCAATCAAAAAATGGGCCAAAGAACTGAACAGACATTTCTCCCAAGAAGACATACAGATGGCTAACAAACACATGAAAAGATGCTCAACATCACTCATTATCAGAGAAATGCAAGTCAAAACCACAATGAGGTACCATTTCACGCCAGTCAGGATGGCTGCTATCCAAAAGTCTACAAGCAATAAATGCTGGAGAGGGTGTGGAGAAAAGGGAACCCTCTTACACTGTTGGTGGGAATGCAAACTAGTACAGCCACTATGGAGAACAGTGTGGAGATTCCTTAAAAAACTGGAAATAGAACTGCCATATGACCCAGCAATCCCACTGCAGGGCATGCATACCTTTAAAGAGGTAATCAAGTTAGAAGGGATTATTAGCGTTACCCCTAAACTAATCTGACTGGTATCCTTATAAAAAGAGAAAATTTGGACAAATACCAGAGGTGCACATGCCCAGAGGAAGACCATGTAAAGATCTGGCAAGAATATGACCACCTACAAGCCAAGGAAAGAGGACTCAGAAGAAACAATCATGCTGCCACCTTGAACTTGGACTTTTAGCCTCCAGAACTGTCAAAAGATAAATGTCTGCTGTTTAAGTCACCCAGTCCATGAGATTTTGTTATGGAAGCCCTAGCAAACGAATGCACAGAGATTTCATGGGTATCCCTGCAATCATTCTACTTCTTTAAACAGACAAAAACATGTGGCACCATTGACTTTGCCTATATAATTCCTTCCTTTCCCCAACCCAAACAACTTTATGACCATAATTCATCTCCAGTTGAACTTTATAATTTCTGCAACTAAAATAAACCTATGGGCTTCCCTGGTGGCTCAGTGGTAAAGAATCTGCCTGCCAATGGAAAGCGCAAGATCATTCTCTGAGTCAGGAAGATCCCCTGAAGAAGGAAACGGCAACCTACTCCAGTATTCTTGCCAGGGAAATCCCATAAACAGAGAAGCCTGGAGGGCTACAGTACACAGGGCTATAGTACACAGCAAAGTACACAGCACAGGCTGTGTACACAGCATAGTACACAGTATAGCACACAGGCTATAGTACACAGCATAGTACACAGTATAGTACACAGGCTATAGTACACAGCATAGTACACAGTATAGTACACAGGCTATAGTACACAGCAAAGTACACAATATAGTACACAGGCTATAGTACACAGCATAGTACACAGCATAGTACACAGTATAGTACACAGGCTATAGTACACAGCAAAGAGTTGGACACAACTTAAAACTAAACATACACACATAAACACACACACACACACACACACACACACACAATAAGCCTATATATTATACATAAACATGTATCACACAACTGAGCAACTGAGCACACACAAACATAGTTAAAACAATGTAGATGGGAG
Source organism: Odocoileus virginianus (assembly GCF_023699985.2). Lineage (NCBI taxonomy): Eukaryota > Metazoa > Chordata > Mammalia > Artiodactyla > Cervidae > Odocoileus > Odocoileus virginianus. Next base: position 83,703,418 of record NC_069674.1, on the reverse strand, counting down.
GGGGGTTCAGGAGGAAGGGAATATATGTATATACCTATGGCGATTCATGATGAGGTTTGACAGAAATCAACAAATTCTGTAAAGCAATTATCCTTTCCAATAAAAAATAAATTAATTTTTAAAAACTTCATGTATACCTAAAACAAAAGAAATTTTAGGCCTTTTCCAGGTATGACAGTAACTTTGAGAAATAAGACACAGCAGTATCTACAAAACCTTTGTGTTTAAAAAATTAAAATAGTGCAATTATTATATTACATTAGAAATCCATGTGTTGATATTTTGATAGAGGGTGAAATTATGTATAGGCAATTCAGAAAAGCATAGCATTAATACAGAAACACAAATAGTTAGCATGAAAAATAAATTTCATAAACAGTTTGTTAGATGTTGTCATCCTAAATTATTTTGTTCAAATAGAACCAGATAATATGTTTATAGATTATCTTTTATATGTATTACTTACAGAAACCCAGACCCTCAATACCACCCTCATCTTCCTCCCACATCACTTAAATACAATCAGAAATTAAGTCCCAAGCCAAGGAAAAAACATCAGACCTATTTAGGAAAAAGAAAGAGATGTGTGATTTTTACCAATTCCAAAAGGTAGCTTTAAATGCTCATATTATTGCTTTATGCTAACTATTTCCTTATCATAAGTTCAGTTGGCATCAAATTCACCATATGAAGGTGAATATAATATGTGGAAGGCAACCACATAATTTATCATTCAATCTAGGATATTTTTAAGCATAAAAAAAGAGGAGCTATTTAATTATGCTAGAAACACAAGTCAAAGTCAGGTCTATCTTGCAAAAATTTGAACCTATGGACACACATACATATTGCCATAATAACAATTTATCATTTAAGTAAGGGCTAAAAAATTTGTTTTCTGTTCAGTAAAACAATAATATAGAGTAAATTAAAGATTATATTCACAAGGTGAAAAGTTGAACATACAGTGATTATTCGGCAGTCAACACCATTAACAAAATAAGTATGTGTATATGTACATATATATAATCATCTACAAATAGAGGAATCATGGGGTAAAAAGAAAACCATATATATTCATCTTCTTTTGTCAAGAGTAAATATTAGAAAAGTATATTATGTTTTGAAATTTATGATTATCTCTTCTACCTTAAAACTTTTTATTTTAGGGATTATTTTTGCATTTGTACTAGAATAAGACCTGAAGTATTTTTCCTGTCTCCCAAAGGTTTATGTAGAGTTGGGTGAGTAATCAGAAAACTGAAGTATATTTCTCCTAATCAAATGGCTATTTATGGAGAATGCCACAGCACAAATCAAGGTTTTGCTTGTTTCTGTTTACCTGCACATAAAACTAAAGTTGCAGTTCTCCCCTATTTTGAGCCATTTCTAAACTATATGAAGAATGTACAAAATTCTTAAATATGGCATCAAGTCAATATAGGTGCCTCACTGCTTTAATAGCCTAAGGCCATTACTAGATACCCCTTTCTGTATGCCCCCACGAACCCACTTAGCACTCCTGACTCGCTACGTTGCCTGCTTCCTCTGTTGTCCCAATACGATAGTTTGCTCTTATAGGTTAGAGCCTCTCTCTTGTTCAACATTGTTCTTTTAACTTCTAGAATGGTGGCTCTGAATGTGTGCTTGACAGACTTTTTAAACGAACTGGAAGGAAGAAGCCTCCTCTTCTTGACTTTACGATAAATACCTTCAGATTTTCTTTCAGCATCTAAAATTATGAAGACACTATAAGAAACCTGAGAAAATAAATAGGAAAACAGGTTCTATAAGAAAAGTGTACAACTGTCTCTGGTTTCTTCCCCCTCTATTTTCTAAACTTGCAAAGAGTAGACCAAAGGTTATATAAATGCTTTCAAGTTCATGAAGGATAGTGATCAGTAAACACCTGCCAAAAACTGAAAAGGAATTTGGTTTAATTATCAACAAAGGGGTGAAGCAGTGTTCATACTCTTGAGAGAGAACATCATATTCACTGTATGAGCAATTAAGTACTTCAACCCAGGTAAGTCTGTGGCCACTATGTCTTCAGAAGAGATTCAAATGAAAGTGTCAATTTAGGTAAGTTTGACTTGTACAGGTCTAAGGCAATAGTGGAACCAATGACACTATAAAGTCCCTTCCAGCTCTTTGATTTGAATCCTTAGAGAGTCAATTTGAATTGACTTATCCTTTGAATCGACAATCTTTTGACTTACCCTTAGAGAGAGTCAATTTGAAACCACAAACTAAACATTGAAAAACAATAGCAACTTTGAACCAGATGGCACATTAACATTTTTATTGAGCTTTACTGAATTCATGCCTCTGGTTAATGAAAGTATCGCAAAAAAAAAAAAAGTCATGTGCAAAAAGATTAGTAGGAAAAAATATGTAGGGGCACACTCATCTCCAAGCTGCCTGTCAAAGTTGTAACCATGGTGTAAAAATTAGTTTGTGATGTGAAAAGCAAATGGTTACAGACAGAATTTGTCAGTATTTTTAGTCACAATCTCCAACAGAAATTAAGTTCTAAAGCAACATAACTCATTATTTCTATAAACATACCAAAACTAAACTCTTAAAATAGTCTTTAAATAATAATGTTTAACATTTGCACACCGCATGAGATACTAAAATTCTTGCACGATGCATTGTGTTGAAAAACACGGTTTTAATGTACCTCTATCCCAGGAAACCCTCCCTTTCTTCTATTTTGTTGGTACAAATAATCTGGAGCAGGTGAGGGACAGGGATATTTGGAGGCAAGGGATGAATGAAAATGGCTTTTCCCCCCTAAAGATCTTCTACCAAACACTAGCGGAGAGGGGTGCACAACAGTGAGGGAACTGGGAAAGGTATAGCAATAAAATCTAGAGTACAGTCTATCACAATTCTGCCCTTGTAGATAGTAACCTCCCAAGCACTCTGCTACACTTTGACTTTATAAAAAGTAATTATTTCAATCAATCCTTACAGGCAGGAAAGAAGTAAGGTATTAAGTACAAGTCACCTCTTTTTTTCAGTCTCCTAAATAAATAGACGGGCTTCTCAGGTGGTGCAATGATGAACAATCCACCTTGCCAATGCAGGAGGTGTGTGTTTAATCCCTGGGTCAGGAAGATCCCCTGGAGTAGGAAAAGGCAACTCACTGTAGTACTGCTGCCTGGAAAATTAGAGGAACAGAAGAGTCTGGAGAGCTACAGTCCATGGGGTCGCAAAAATTGGACAAGACTTAGGGACTGAGCATACACATAAATAAACAGAACATTACAGTAATAGATACAACAGAAGAAAACTAGTTCAAGATCATTCTTCTCCCATGATATTTCATTTGTGGTTTGATATTAAGTTAAATAGGCACACATAAAGTTTTTACATTTTTGGATGAACCATGAAAACTTAATTTGTTCATTATTTCAATCAACCATGTTTACTGAGTGCCTACTATGTGCAGAAAGCTGTGCAAGACATTGGAAAATCAATAGCAAACAAGTAAAACAAAATCTCTATGTTGATAACAAGGACTACAGACATTTTCTTAATTAAAAATGAGTAGGTATCTAATTAGAATGATAGGCACTACAAAGAAGAGCAGGATGCAATCAGACATTTCACTGAGATTTGAACTAGTCTGGAGAATCAGGCAAGACTTATTTCAGGATATGTCTTTTGAAATGAGCTCTGAAAGATGATTAAGATTTAATGCAGTGAAAAATTGCATAAGAACTCATCAGACAGAGGGAACAGCATGTGCAAAGGCACTGAAGTGGGAGCAAGCACAGTATATTCAAGAATATAAAAAATCCAAATACAGCCCAGTGAAATATGAGGAAAGCACCTGAGGATGTGCCTGATGAGGCTGAAAAGGGTCAGAATTCTGCATATCAGATCAAGGATTTGGTCTTATAGTGTACTGGTTAGTCTTCGTATTATCTGCCCAACTCTGTTAGCCTTTAGGCTGACCCTTGCAAACTAAATTACTCAGGTTCCTTGCCCTCCTGTTTCCAGTTAGATCTGGCCCATAGGAGACAATGACAGGAGCATTGAGACTGAAGAAGAAATGAAAATCAAGGTACTTCCTCTGTGTTTTACCACAATATCACTTGTGGCATCCTGTCTCTCCATAATTACAGTTCTGGCTGTGTGTAGCCTCCTTCTTAGGCTAGCTCACAGTGAGCTTTGGTAATGTATCTTCTTCCCCTTGATCCTTCAGTCTGAGGGATGGTAAATGACTTCTACTTATGTTTATCTTTATATTCCTTATGATCTCCTATCAATCCCCCTAACTTGTGACCATTGCATAAAGTCACAATGGTCTTTATTATAATCTCTACACTTTAACTCAACTAAACTCAACAGAACAGCTAAAATTCACTTGCATTTTTCCTTTGATGATTTTGCTGCAAGAAAAATGGATTGTGTTGAGATGGTCAAGAGTGATGTGAGGAGATGTGTTAGGAGACTACTCTATAGGTCCAATACTTTGGCCACCTGATGAGAAGAACTGACTCATTTGAAAAGACCCTGATGCTGAGAAAGACTGACGGTGGGAGGAGAAGGGGATGACAGAGTATAAGGTGGTTGGATGGTGTCACCGACTCAACGGACATGAGTTTGAGTAAACTCTGGGAGTTGGTGATGGACAGGGAGGCCTGGCATGCTGCAGTCCCGGGGGTCGCAAAGAGTCAGACATGACTGAGCGATTGAACTGAACTGAACTATGCGTTCAAGGACATGATACTGGCAGCTTTAACTAGGGTCCTGGAGATAGAGATGGAGAAACAGGACAGACCTGAGAGCTGCTGAGAAGAGAAAAAGCAAGATTTAGTCACTGATAGGATTTGTGTGTAAGAAAAAGGGAAGGTTCACTGATAACTCTTATAAGTAACCAAAAGAAATAAAATGTTGTTTGAATAAATAGATAAAATCTACATTAGCAAACACACACATGCAATAAAAATATTTATGACATTAATAAGGATAAATGGAAGATTCTGAATTCTACAAAAATTTTAAATAGGGGAAGAAAAAGCCAAAACTGTACTTTAGCATCAACCAACATTTATAGAGTGTCTATGTGCAGAGCACTGTGGAAGGTAGTCAAAAGAGTCAGCATAGAACAGTAGGTTGGAACCTGGGCTCTGAAAGCAGACTATCTAGGTTCAGTTCATAACTGTGGATTTACATGACAGAAGGAGGGAAAGAAAGGAGAACGGAGGAAGCAATAGGGAGAGAGGAGAAGTAGTTAAATATAGCAACCTAACTCACTGAGATATATCTTATATATAAAGTTGTAGTCCAAATTGTAAGCGACCGAGAGGGATTTTTTTTTAGGTGACGGGGATAATAAGAAACAACTTTTTGAATTTGAGGCCCATGAAGGGTTCTGAAATGATTTTCTAATAGCTAAAGTTAATTAACTTTTTGAGCTCTCTTTTGTATCAGGCACTATGCTAAGTACTTTACAAATATAGAATATTAATTATCTAATTATGCTTCTAGTAACTCCATCTCTTTTACCAGAAAGGAAATTCTGCAGATACCAAGGTACCTGAAATATTTCTGGTTTAGTCCTGCCTAACAGAAGAGAGGTTTCCACTATACTCTTCAGTACACAAGACATTTAAAGCCTTCCTTTATTCTGAAATACCTTTCAAACTTTCCCTGGTGGCTCAGCTGGTTAATAATTCGCCTGCAATGTGGGAAACCTGTGTTCGATCCCTGGAGAAGGGAACAGCTACTGCTACCCACGCCAGTATTCTGGCCAGGAGAATTCCATGGACTGTTTAATCCATGGGGTTGCAAAGAGTCAGACACAACCAAGCGACTTTCACTTTCACTGTTTAAACCTTTAGTTAGAAAGAGTGTTAGGAATTAATTAATCCAAATTCTCAAACCCTTCCATACTTCAAAGATACAGAAACTGAGTCTCAGAATAATACGTAATGGGACTTATCTGGTGGTCCAGTGGTTAAGAGTCCACCTTCAAATGCAGGTGACTTGGGTTCAATTTCTCAAACTAAAGGAACTAAGATCCCACAAGCTCCCTCCACAACTACTGAGTCTGTGCACCACAATAAAAGATCCCTCATGCCATAACAAAGATTCTGTGTGTCACAACTAAGACCCAATGCAGCCAAGAATAAATAAATATTTAAATATCAAAAAAAGAAGAAGAAATTACATAAGGTTAAGCAACTGGAAAGTGTCCGAGGTGGCACTTTGATTAAATATCCCACCAATCAATCCCTTAGTAAAATGCTTAATATCTTCCAATTTTCTAGTATCATATTTTGAAACTAATTATACCCAAGTTTAAATCAAATTAGCTTTTGTTAAATTATTTTTCTTCCATCAACATCCTTTTTTGAGATTACCTAGATGGCTATGATATTTGAACATTTAATCTAAAACAGCTAAGGAAACAACACATTATAAGCCATGGGCTTACATTATTTGCTATATCAACAACACATAATATTCTGCTTGGAAAAGTAAATGCAACTAAAGCTGAAATTAAGTTAGTATCTAGGAAAACCAATGCATTTATTTTATATAAGAGTGACCACAGATAAATTTGTAATCTTTATAAACTTCAGTTTTTACTATTCTTTTAGTTTTATTAAAATTGTTCATCTTTGCTCTCAGAGAGTAGGCTTGAGATAAATCATTTTTCAAACCATATGTTACCTGCATCCTCTGTGGTAGAGACAGCTGCATATTAACTAAATCACCTTCTATTTTCATTGTGGGAACACTGCTGTCAAGGTACATTTCCCAGTTTCCCTGCCTCTGTGGGGAAAGGTACAAGTAACTGAGCTCTACATAAAATAATGTGGGAATTTTTTAGTTTTGAATCTTTCATTTTCCTGCCTCCAAATTATTTTTAGGCCATTGACAGAAAATGTTACAGGTAGAAAGTCCTATTTTAGAAGGATACTTTGCTTCTGTCTTTTTAACTATTAGCTGCTGTAAGGGCTCCAAACAGCTTCATATTCTGTCTCACACTCCTCTCCTTTTCCTCTCTCATCTCTTCATCTTTTTTTACTGTTCATGAGCAACTTTATAATCCATCTCCACTGTAACAGGCATTAAGGCTGGCCCAGAGTCAAACGGGAAAGAAACAGCTTTTATGTCTCTCCATTTCTGCTTTGTTCATCTCTATCCATTTAGCCTCTCTCAATTTATCAAGATCACCCTGCACCTTTTCCTCAGGCCAGACATCCTCATTATGCATCTTTCTTGTTTATCAGGAATCAAGCTTTTCTTCAAAACATTTCTTTTTCAAATAAGATTTTTTGTCTGTTGTTAGATTTCTTCAGGTTTGCTATGTAGTTATCAGAATGACAATGACGTAAACTCATCTCTGCTATAGTATTCATGGTCTACTTACAATTTTATTCTTTTTAGAGGGGTTATCCTTTAAGACTAGACTCTAGATTTGAACATAGGAATGAATGTGTAATGGTGAAATTCCAGTGTAATGGCTGAGATGAAAGATAGGGCATTTAATCATATTATCACCCACTAGTTTTTTCTAATTAATCTATTTTTTATTGAAGGATAATTGCTTTACACAATTTTGTTGTATTCTGTCAAACCTCAACATGAATCATCCATAGGTATACATATATCGCCTCCCTTTTGAACCTCCCTCCCATCTCTCTTCCCATGCCACACCTCTAGGTTGATACAGAGCCCCTGTTTGAGTTTCCTGAGCCATACAGCAAATTCCCATTGGCTATCTATTTTACATATGGTAAAGTAAGTTTCCATGTTACTCTTTCCATACATCTCACCCTCTCTTCCTCTCTCCCCATGTCCATAAGTCTATTCTCTATGTCTGATTCTCCATTGCAGTCCTGTAAGTAAATTGTTCAGTATCATTTTTCCAGATTCCATATATGTGTTAGAATACGGTAACTTATCTTTCTCTTTTTGACTCACTTCACTCTGTATAATAGGTTCTAGGTTCATCCACCTCATTAGAACTGACTCAAATGTATTTCTTTTTATGACTAAATAATATTCCATTATGTATATATAACACAACTTCTTTATCCATTCATCTGTCGCTAGGTAGCTTCCATGTTCCAGCTACTGTAAACAGTGCTGCAGTGAATGATGGGATACATGTGTCTCTTTCAATGTTGGTTTCCTCAGGGTATACAAGGAGCGGGATTGCTGGGTCATATGGTGGTTTTATTCCTAGTTTTTTAAGGAATCTCCATACTGTCATCCATACTGGCTGTATCAATTTGCATTCCCACCAACAGTGCAAGAGTGTTCCCTTTTCTCCACACCCTCTCCAGCACTTACTGTTTGTGGACTTTTTAATGAGGGCCATTCTGACTGGTGTGAGGTGATATCTCATTGTAGTTTTGATTTGCATTTCTCTAATAATGAGTGATGTTGAGCATCTTTTCATGTGTTTGTTAGCCATCTGTATGTCTTCTTTGGAGAAATGTCTGATTAGGTTTTCTTCCCAATTTTTGCTTGGTTTGTTTGTTTTTCTGGTATTGAGTTGTATGAGCTGCTTGTATATTTTGGAAATTAATCTGTTGTCTGTTGTTTCATTTGCCATTATTTTTTCCCATTCTAGGGGTTGTCTTTTCAGCTTGCTTAGAGTTTCCTTTGCTGTGCAAAAGTTTTAAGTTTAATCAGGTCCCACTTGTTTACTTTGGTTTTTATTTCCTTACTCTAGGAGGTGGGTCATAGACGATCTTGCTTTGATTTATGTCATCAAGTGTTCTGTGTTTTCCTCTACAGAGTTTTATAGTTTCTGGTCTTACATTTAGATCTTTAATCCATTTTGAGTTTTCCTTTGTGTATGGTGTTAAGAAGTTTTCTAATTTCATCCTTTTACATGTAGCTGTCCACTTTTCCCAGCACCATTTATTGGAGAGGCTGTCTTTGCCCCATTGTATATTCTTGACTCCTTTGTCAAAAATAAGGCACCCATAGGTGCATGGGTTTATTCCGGGCTTTCTATCTTGTTCCACTGGTCTATATTTCTGTTTTTGTGCCAGTATCATACTATCTTAATGACTGTACCTTTGTAGTATAGTCCGAAGTCAGGAAGCTTGCTTCCTCCAGCTTCATTCTTCTTGCTCAAGACTGCTTTGGCTATTTGGGGTCTTTTGTGTTTCCATATGAATTATGAAATTTTTTGTTCTAGTTCTGTGAAAATTGCCATTGGTAATTTGATAGGGATTGCATTAAATCTGTAGATTGCATTTGGTAGTATAGTCATTTTCACAATATTGATTCTTCCTAGCCAGGAACATGGAATTTCTCTCCATCTGTTTATGTCATCTTGATTTCTTTCATTAGTGTCTTATAATTTTCTCTGTACAGTTCTTTTGTCTCCTTAGGTAAGTGTATTCCTGGATATCTAATTCTTTTTGTTGCAATGGTGAAAGGGATTGATTCCCTAATTGTTCTTTCTGATTTTACATTGCTAGTCTATAGAAATGCAAGTGATTTCTGTGTATTGATGTTGTATCCTGCAACTTTGCTAAATTCACTGATTAGCTCTAGTAATTTTCTGATACTATCTTTAGGGTTTTCTATGTACAGTACCATGTCATCTTCAAACAGTGAGAGTATTATTCTTTTCTGATCTGGATTCTTTATATTTCTCTTTCTTCTCTGATTGCTGAAGCTAGGACTTCCAGAACTATGTTGAATAACAGTGGCAAACTGGACACCCTTGTCTTGTTCCTGATATTAGAGGGAATGCTTTCAGCTTTTCACCGTTGAGAATAATGTTTGCTGTAGGCTTATCATATATGGCTTTTATTATGTTGAGGTATGTTCCTTCTATGCCCATTTTTTGAAAAGTTTTAATGATAAATAGGTGCTGAATTTTGTCAGAGGCTTTTTCTGCATCCATTGAGATGATCATATGGTTTTTATCTTTCAATTTGTTAATATGGTGTATCACATTGGTTGATTTGCATATATTGAAGAATCCTTGCATCCCTGGAATAAATCCAACTTGATCATGGTTTATGAGCTTTTTGATTGTATTACTGAATTCTGTTTGCTAAAGTTTTGTTGAGGATTTTTTGCATCTGTGTTCATCAGTGATATTGGCCTATAGTTTTCTTTTTTGTGTTGTCTTTGTCTGGTTTTGGTATCAGGGTGATGGTGGCCTCGGAGAATGAGTTTGGAAGTGTTCCTCCTCCTGCAATTTTTTGAAAGAGTTTTAGAAGGATAGTCATTAGCTCTTCTTTAAATGTTTGATAGAATTATCCTGTGAAGCCACCTGGTCCTGGGCTTTTGTTTTTTGGGAGATTTTTTATCACAGCTTCAATTTCAGTGCTTGTAATTGGTTTGTTTATAATTTCTATATCTTCCTGGTTCAGTCTTGAAAGATTGAACTTTTCTAAGTATCTGTCCATTTCTTCCAGGTTATCCATTTTATTGCCCTATAGTTGTCCATAATAGTCTCTTATAATCCTTTGTATTTCTGCATTGTCTGTTGTAAACTCTCCTTTTTCATTTCTAATTCTGTTGATTTGATTTTCTCTCTTTTGTTCTTGATGATTCTGGCTAAAGGTTCATAAATTTTGTTTATCTTCTCAAAGAACCAGTTTTTAGTTTTATTAATCTTTTCTGTTATTTCTTTCATTTCTTTTTCATTTATTTCTGCTCAGATTATCATGATTTCTTTCCTTCTACTAATTTTGGGGTTTTTTTCCCCTTCTTTTTCCAGTTGCTTTAGCTGGAAAGTTAGATTGTCTACTCGATGTTTTCCTTGTTTCTTGAGGTAGGATTGTATTGCTATAAACTTTCTTCTTAGAACTGCTTTTGCTGCACCCCATAGGTTTTGAGTTGTGTTTTCATTGTCATTTGTTTCTAGAGATCTTTTTGATTTCCTTTTTGATTTCTTCAGTAACCTTTTGGTTATTTGTAAATGTGTTGTTTAATCTCCATGTGTTTGTGTTTCTTACAGATTTTTCTTATAATTTATATCTAGTCTCATAGCATTGTGGTCGAAAAAGATGCTTGATGTGATTTCAATTTTCTTAAATTTCCTAAGGTTTGATTTGTGACCCAAGGTGTGGTCTATCCTAGAGAACGTTCCATGTGCCCTTGAGAAAAAAGTGTAATCTTCTGCATTTGGATGGGATGTCCTGAAGATATCAGTAAGATCCATCTCATCTAATATATCATTTAAGACTTGTGTTTTGTCAAAGGCTTTTTCTGCATCTATTGAGATAATCATATGGTTTTTATCTTTCAATTTGTTAATGTGGTGTATTACATTGATTGATTTGCGGATATTAAAGAATCCTTGCATTCCTGGTATAAAGCCCACTTGGTCATGATGTATGATCTGTTTAATATGTTGTTGGATTCTGTTTGCTAGAATTTTTTAAGGATTTTTGCATCTATATTCATCAGTGATATTGGCCTGTAGTTTTCTTTTTTTGTGGCATCTTTGTCTGGTTTTGGAATTAGGGTGATGGTGGCCTCATAGAATGAGTTTGGAAGTTTATCTTCTGCAATTTTCTGGAAGAGTTTGAGTAAGATAGGTGTTAGCTCTTTAAATTTTTGGTAGAATTCAGCTGTGAAGCCATCTGGTCCTGGGCTTTTGTTTGCTGGAAGATTTCTGATTACAGTTTCGATTTCCATGCTTCTGATGGCTCTGTTAAGATCTTCTATTTCTTCCTGGTTCAGTTTTGGAAAGTTATACTTTTCTAGGAATTTGTCCATTTCTTCCAAGTTGTCCATTTTATTGGCATAGAGCTGCTGGTAGTAATCTCTTATGATCCTTTGTATTTCAGTATTGTCTGTTGTGATCTCTCCATTTTCATTTCTAATTTTGTTGATTTGGTTCTTCTCCCTTTGTTTCTTAATGAGTCTGCTAACAGTTTGTCAATTTTGTTTACCTTTTCAAAAACCAGCTTTAGCTTTGTTGATTTTTGCTATCGTGTCTTTTGTTTCTTTTGCATTTATTTCTGCCCTGATTTTTAAGATTTCTTTCCTTCTACTAACCCTGGGGTTCTTCATTTCTTCCTTCTCTAGTTGCTTTAGGTGTAGACTTAGGTTCTTTATTTGACATTTTTTTTGTTTCCTGAGGTAAGCCTGTAATGCTATGAACCTTACCCTTAGCACTGCTTTTACAGTCTCCCATAGGTTTTGCGTTGTTGTGTTTTCATTTTCATTCATTTCTATGCATATTTTGATTTCTTTTTTGATTTCTTCTATGATTTGTTGGTTATTTAGAAGCATGCTCAACATCACTCATTATCAGAAAAATGCAAATCAAACCATTACACGCCAGTCAGGATGGCTGCTATCCAAAAGTCTACAAGCAATAAATGCTGGAGAGGGTGTGGAGAAAAGGGAACTCTCTTACACTGTTGGTGGGAATGCAAACTAGTACAGCCACTATGGAGAACGGTGTGGAGATTCCTTAAAAAGCTGGAAATAGAACTGCCATATGACCCAGCAATCCCACTCCTGGGCATACACACCAAGGAAACCAGATCTGAAAGAGACACGTGTACCCCAATGTTCATCGCAGCACTGTTTATAATAGCCAGGACATGGAAGCAATCTAGATGCCCATCAGCAGACAAATGGATAAAGAAGCTGTGGTACATATACACTATGGAATATTACTCAGCCAAGCCATTAAAAAGAATTCATTTGAATCAGTTCTAATGAGATGGATGAAACTGGACCCCATTATACAGAGTGAAGTAAGCCAGAAAGATAAAGACCAATACAGTATACTAACGCATATATATGGAATTTAAAAAGATGGTAATGATAACCCTATATGCAAAACAGAAAAAGAGATACAGATGTACAGAACAGACTTTTAGACTCTGTGGGAGAAGGCGAGGGTGGGATGTTCTGAGAGAACAGCATCGAAACAAGTATAGTATCAAGGGTGAAACAGATCACCAGCCCAGGCTGGATGCATGAGACAAGTGCTCAAGGCTGGTGCACTGGGAAGACCCAGAGGGATGGGATGGGGAGGGTGGTGGGAGGGGGGTTCAGGATGGAGAACACATGTAACTCCATGGCTGATTCATGTCAATGTATGGCAAAAACCACTACAATATTGTAATTAGCCTCCAACTAATAAAAATAAAAGACTCATGTGTTTGCTTATTAATTTTCTGTTTTGATGATCTGTCCATTGGTGTGAGTGGGGTGTTAAAGTCTCCTACTATTCTTGTGTTACTGTCAATTTCTCCTTTTATGTGTGTTAGTGTTTTTCCTATGTATTGAGGTGCTCCTCTGTTGGGTGCATAGATATTTACAATTGTTCTGTCTTCTTCTTGGATTGATCCCTTGATCATTATGTAGTGTCCTTCCTTATCTCTTGTAATCTTCTTTATTTTAAAGTCTGTTTTGTCTGATATAAGGATTGCTATTCCAGCTTTCTTTTGCTTCCTACTTGCATGGAATATATTTTTCCATTCTCTCCCTTTCAGTCTATATGTGTCTTGAGGTCTGAAGTGGGCTTCTTGTAGACAGTATATATACGGGTCTTGTATTTTTATCCATTCAGCCAGTCTCTGTCTTTTGGTTGGAGCATTTAATCCATTTACATTTAAAGTAATTATTGATATACATGTTCTTATTGCCATTTTCTAATTGTTTGGGGTTGATTCTGTAGATCTTTTTTTCTTTTGTTGTATTTCTTGACTATATAAGTCCCTTTAACATTTGTTGTAAAGCTGGTTTGGTGGTACTGAACTCTCTTAACTTTTGCTTGTCTGAAAAGCTTTTTATTTCTCCATCAATTTTGACTGAGATCTTTGCTGGCTACAGTAATCTTAGTTGTAGATTATTCCCTTTTAATACTTTAAATATATCCTGCCATTTCCTTCTGGCCTGCAGAGTTTCTACTGAACAATCAGCTGTAAAGCATATGGGATTTCCCTTGAATGTTACTTGCTGCTTCTCCCTTGCTGCTTTTAAAATTCTATCTTTGGTTTAGTCTTTGTTATCTTGATTAGTATGTGTCTTGGTGTGTTTCTCCTTGGGTTTATTTTGAATGGGACTCTTCGTAGCCCTTGGACTCAATTGACTATTTCCTTCTCCAAGTTGAGGAAACTTTCAACTATAACCTCTTCTAAAATTTTCTCATACCCTTTCTTTTTCTCTTTTTCTTCTGGGACCCCTATAATTTTAATGTTGGTGTGTTTGATATGGTCCCAGAGGTCTCTGAAACTGTCTTCAATTCTTTTCATTCTTTTCACTTTATTCTGCTCTTCAGAAGCTATTTCCACCATTTTATCTTCCAGTTCACTGATTCGTTCTTCTGTTTCAGATAGTCTGCTATTGATTCCTTCTAGAGTATTTTTAATTTCAGTAATTGTGTTTTGTCTCTGTACACTTTTTCTTTAATTCTTCTAGGTCTTTGTTAATTGATTCTTATATTTTCTCTATTTTGTTTTCAAGGTTTTTGATCATCTTTACTATCATTATTCTGAATTCTTTTTCAGGTAATTTTCCTATTTCCTCTTCATTTATTTGGACTTACGTGTTTCTAGTTTGTTCCTTCATTTATGCAGTATTTCTCTGCCTTTTCATTTTAAGTTATTGTGTTTCAGGTCTCCTTTTCCTAGGCTTCAAGGAAAGTTGAATTCTTTCCTTGAAGAAGGTTGAATTCTTTCTTCCTTTTGGTTTCTTCCCTCCTAAGGTTGGTCCAGTGGTGTGTGTGAGCTTCACATAGGATGAAATTTGTGCTGAGTTTTTGTTTGTTTGTTTGTTTTTCCTCTAATGGGCAAGGCTGAGTGAGGTGGTACTCCTGTCTGCTGATTCTGGTTTTGTATTTTTGTTTTGTTTGTTGTTTAGATGAGGGGTCAGGCACAGGGTGCTACTGGTGGTTGGGTGATGACAAGTCTTGTATTCAAGTGGTTTCCTTTGTGTGAGTTCTCCCTATTTGATTCTCCCTAGGGTTAGTTTTCTGGTATTCTAGGGTCCTGGAGTCAGTTCTCCCTTTCCAAGGGCTCAGGGATTGATCTCTGTTGAGGAATAGGGATTCCACAAGTGGTTTGTTATGGAATTAAGGGAGAGTAAAACAAATATCAAAAAACAAGAAACTAAAAATGAACCCCAGACAAATGGCATTACAAAATCAGACAAAGAATAATTAAAATAATGGAATATACACATATACATATACACCCATGAGCAAAGTGAAAACAGTCCAACAAAAATAAAAGTACAGTAGTTTGATCTGGTGAACAAAGGAAATCAAAAATAATACTTACCAGTTAAGAACAAAACTAACTTAAGCACAAACTGGAAAACAAAACTAAAGTAAGGTGCCAAGTGGGGAATAAAGCAATGAAAACAAAACTAACAAATATCTCATGAAGAAAAGAAAGAAAAAGAATAGGTATGAAAAGTTAAATAGAGGTCAATGAAGAAAATTTATCTACATTAAAGATTAACTGAAAGGGGAAAAGAACAGTAGGAAAGGTAAATGAAGGAATAAATGTAGAAAACATAATAGGTTTAAAAACTTAAAATTATAAAAAAAGAAAAAAGAGAAAAAAACAGAAGGAGAAAGAAAAAAGTGGGGAAGAAAAGGAAAACTCCACAGAACTGCAAAAGCCCAATGTAGAGGCAGAGGTTTATAACAACAATAGAAAGTGTGACTGAATATACATATATGCATATACACCCATAAGCAAAATCAAAACAGTCCAACAAAAGTTAAGTACAATAGATTGACCCAGGAAACAAAGAAAACCAAAAATTATATCTACCAGAACAAAACTAACTAAAGCACAAACTGGAAAACAAAACTAAAGCCAGGTGCCAACTGGGGAATAAAGCAATGAAAATAAAATTAACAAATATGTTGAGAGGAGAGAAAGAAAAGAAAGAAAGAATAGATATGCAAAGTTAAATAGAGGATGATAACAAAGACTTATACATGTTAGAGATAAATTGCAAGGGGAAAAGAACAGTAGGAAAAGGAAACAAAGGAATAAAAGTAGAAAAAATAATAATAAGTTTGAAAAATTAAAATTAAAAAAAAAGAGGAAAACGCCACAGAACTGCAAAAGCCCAATGTAGAGGCAGAGGTTTACGACAACAAAGAAAAATGTGACTGAGGGAAAAAAAAAAGCTCAAAAGTTTTATTGCATTTCTTAGTGCCAATAAAATCAACAACTACAAGGCGGTGGGGAGCGGAGGAAGAAAAAAAAAATCCAAAAGAATCTACAGAACAAGCTAAAAAATAAGAAAAATAACTGCTTTTCTTGAGTCTCTGCTGTCAGAGTCCTTTCCTGTGCTGGGAATCACAGTGCACCTTACCTCCTTGGTACCCTCCAACACTGTGCTGATCTCTGGACCTGCTGTGGGGGCTGCTCAGATTTTAATCTGGTCCTACTCCTCTGTGTTCTTGCCTCCAATGTCCACAGCTATCAGAGCTAGTGTGTTTTCTTTTGTGGGAGCTCTCAATGGCCTTTTATATATTCCATAGACACAGAGTCTGCTTAGTTGATCCTGTGGATTTACTCTTCAGCTTGTACAGCTGTTTTGAAGGTTTTGGGTCTTCTTCCTTAGCCACACTGCCCCTGGATTTCAGCTGTGGTTTTATTTCCACCTCTGCATGTGGGTTGCCTGCTGCAGTTCAGCTCCTAAGGCTGCCCTGCGAGCTTGGGTTTGCCCCTGTGGGAGCCAGGTGTGGAGGTGGTGCAGCTGCTTGGGTCACAGGGGTTCTGGCAGCACCAGGTACTCGGGGGGTCGGCAGCTAAGGCAGCAGAAATACAGTGCTCTAGAAGGGTATGGCAACCAGTATTGGCCAATACTCTCCAGTATTCTTCCCTGGAGAACTCCCTCTCTGACAGAGAAGCCTGGCAGGCCACAGTCTGAAAAATGAAAGTGAAGTTGCTCAGTCGTGTCCAACTTTTTGGGACCCCGTGGACTGCAGCATACCGGGCTCCTCCATCCATGGGATTCTCCAGGCAAGAATACTGGAGTGGGTTGCTATTTCCTTCTCCAGGGGATCTTCCCAACCCAGGGATTGAACCCAGGTCTCCTGCCTTGCAGGCAGACGCTCTACCCTCTGAGCCACCAGGGAAGGTTACAGTCTACAGGGTCGCAAAGAGTCAGACAGGCCAGAAGCGACCCTGTGCACATAGACGCAAGACTTTTTGTTGCGGTTGTTGTTTGTGGCAGCTTTGCCCCAGTAAGAGTTGAGCGTGAAGGCGGTGCAGCTACTTGGCTTGTAGGGACGCTGGCCACGCCAAGTGTTCAGGGACACAAGCTGCCTCCGCGGCAGGAGTTAAGGCCCTATCAGAGTCTTTTTTCGAGTTTCTTGTAGCTGGCGATCAGAAGGCCTCTTTGGCCAGTCTTTCTCCAGAGCTCTGCCTGTTCAGGCACTTAGATGGATCCCTTGCCGGGGGTCCTTCTCTGTTTTTCTGCACGTGAGGCAAATAGAGGGGCCCCCCCGACTGGGGTCCTAATTTGTACTTCGTTGCCTCAGTCACTTAATGGAGCACCCGGGGTGGGGTCCTACGCTGTCCTTCAGTGTATCAGGCAGTTGATGGGCCAGCCTCTCTATTGCTCAGCTGCCGCTGCTGGCCTGTGGAGAAGAGAGGCTGTGGAGATGGCTCCACCCCCTACACGTGACTCACATTCTCGCCTCGCTTCCATGGCTGCCTGGCTTTCCTCCACAGGCATTTCCCACGATCTCCTCCCTCATACCCCCTCCAACCATCTCTCTGCAGTCAATAGCAGTCCTCGCACTGGGATTGCTCCACAATCCCTACACTCCAGCTCCCAGTCGCTGCCCCTTCCAGAAAACCCGTGTTCCTGCCTGACATGTGTATGGCTGTGGCAAGGACTATCTGATTCTCATTCCATTTAGGCTGCCACAGATCAGCTGTTTCACCCTCAGCCTTCAGTGTTTCTCCTCTGACTTAGACAATTGCCCTGCTGTGGGGATCGGACCTCTGCTTCAGTTCCCCCACCCACCGAGGGCAGGTCCAGTCCTACTAACACTCCTGTTTCTCCCCCAAGTTCCTTCATCCTGGCAAGTTTTGCATGGTTCTATATATTCTTTTCCGCTGGTCAGGTACTCCTGTCCGCTGTCAGCTGGTGTTCTGCATGCACTTCTGGGTCTGAAGGTGTATTCCTGATGTATCCATGGAGAGAAATGTACTCCACATCCACCTACTTCTCTGCTGTCTTGTTCTCAGATCCACCCACTAGTTTTGACTAACTGTAAATATAACTGGGCTTCCCAGGTACTTCCCAGGCACTACTGGTAAAGAACCCACCTGCCAATGCAAGAGACATGAGACGCGGGTTTGATCTCTGGGTTGGGAAAATCCCCTGGAGGAGGACATGGCAACCCACTCCAGTATTCTTCCCAGGAGAATCCCATGAACAGAGGAGCCTGGTGGGCTACAGTCCATAGGGTCACAAAGAGTCAGACATGACTGAAGCAGTTTAGCACACATGCACAACATAACAAGGAGACAGCACTGGTTTGCTTTACATGGCTGCTTACTGTTTTACTTCTGATATATTCTATACCAGTGTTTCTCAACCTTTAGTATTTATCAAAATTTCCTAGAGGTCTTGTTAAAACCCAGATTTATAGATGCCAACTCCACTGATTCTGATTCAGTAGTTCAGGGGTAACGTGTATTAATATGTGTTTCTAAAGAAAGATCCCAAATATATTGATGGTGGTGGTATAAAAAAGATCACACTTTAAGTACCACTGGTACACAGAGTAACTTGAAGATTATAGGCGACATGGGAAGAAAAGTTTCATAAAATTCCAGTTGAAACAGACATGATAAAATCTGGTTCCATTTTCAACATGAACTTTTTCAACAGAAGCATTATTCTATCATTTAATCCTACAGCTAGAAGGGAATTTAGTGATTATCAAGTCTAGTGCATGCATGCGTGCTGTCACTTCAGTTGTGTCTGACCCACTGCAGACTTATGACTGCAGCCATCGTGCCCCTCTGTCCATGGAATTCTTCAGGCAAGAATACTGGAGTGGGTTGCCATACCCTCCTCCAGGGTCTCTTCCTGACTCAGGGATCAAACCCGCAGCTCCTGAATTGTAGGCAGATTCCAAACCACTGAGTCACCAGGGAAGGATATCAAATCTAGTACTATCATTAAACAGATGAGAAAACTGAGACCCAGGAAAATGTTCCACATCTAAGGAGAAACAGAAATAAAATAAAGATGTATATGTGAAGTGATGAAGTGATATAACTCTACTACTTCATCTTATTCAAATATATCAAGATATTTGGGGAATTTTGTGGCATTAATTTCCCCAATACTATAGAAAATATGTGAGTATAGAATGTGTATATTTACCTTTTTTGCATCACTGAATAAAATGGTTATTTTCTATAAAAAGAATTTTAGAAGAAAAGAACACATATTTCCCCTCATTTTCTCAAAATTTCTGTCTCCAAAAACTTACTCAGAAATCAGAGCTTTATGTACCAGTATCATTCACTTATATCATGGGTCAACTGACAAAATGAAATTATTGTGGACCATCTATTCATTCCATCATCAGAAATGGATAATCAAAATTCCCTTGAATAGTTTAAAATGTTAGGAAGGTTCTTAATTGTTTCAGGCTCCATTACAAACCACAGAAACCTGTTAGATAGACATATTATGGCTACTTTGTGGTGTAAAAACTACTGGATGATCTAGAGAATCAGAAGAAGCCCCACGTATAATGTATAATGTTGAAAAAAGTTCCCAGCCCTAAGAATCATTCTACTTCTGCTGTTTCCAGCTATGCTGCACCTGCCACCAGAAAAAGGTTGCTGATCAACAAACTGGTTACATAAACGAGTGCTTGCCTCTGACATTATCTGAATAGTAGAATTATGGTCTCTATCCCATGGGTACATGATAAGTCACTTCAACATAAGTGTCCAACTCTTTGTGATCCCATAGACTTAGCCCATCAGACTCCTCTGTCCATGGGATTATCCAGGCAAGAATACTGGAGTGGGTTGCTATGCCCTCCTCCAGGAGTCTTCCTGGCCCAGTGATCAAATCCAGATCTTCTGTGTCTCCTGCACTGGCACTTGGTTTTTTACCACAAGCGCCACCTCTGCAGTCCCGTCTCTATTCCAGTTAGCTCCAAATTCAAGTCTCCAATGAATGTACCAGATTGGAAGAACCAAATGACACCTGAAACCTTATCAATAACGACAAACAGGAAATGTTTTATTCAATTTTTAACCTTCAGACAGTGTAGTACTGGAAATCACAGGAGTAAGAATGCTAAATCCATCTTTATAAAACAATCCACAGAATCCACCACAAAGGCTTACTATGATTTCACCAGATGAATAAAGAATTCAAATTACAGACAGAAGAGGTTGTATTCTTCCCACTCAACAATGAATGTTGACTTATCTGCTATGTTAAAGAAGATCACCATATCCAAAATCACTGGAACTAAGAGAAATAGGCTTTTAATTAAGTGAAAACTGTTTGCTAAAAATTATTAATATGATCCTTGAAAATATTTACACAAGGACATGTTATATTTCTTTAAAGCTAATACAATGCTTCACTCATTAACTTATTTATATTCAAACAAACTTCTTTCCATTATAAAATCTGAGTCTATTCTGTTCTGTGTTTGCCAGAAAAATATTTAAATTCCTGTTTGCTGCTGTTACTTTGTAGTTCATAATTTTAATTAATGTATTGTTGAAGCTTAGCTGAAAAAACTAAACCAAGTGCTAGTACTTGGTGTTGTGAAATAAAAAGTTAGCAAGGCTAGAAAATGCCATGTTAAAAAAAAAAAACGGCAACCTACCACCATGCTTCATGTTAGTAAACCAATTTTCTAGGGGCCTTCAAGTGAGCTTCTGGATTCTTTTTAAATGGAGAACCATAAATTAAATCCTAAATTATCTGAGACTAACTTGAATAACCTAGGAAATGAGTCATCAACTAGACTGCTTATATTTTCACCAAAACCAATCCCCCACATCCTACCTGACAGAGCATACAAGAGTCTTATTCAAAGGTCAAACTGATTTCATAATATACAATGCTTTCATTAAAGTATAATGTTTTGATAATATATACTTATTTCAATTTTTACTTTTTAAAATAAAATATTTATGAGAAATTACAAAAGCATATATTTTAGCTTTTTTATTTCTTGGCTTGAACCATTTTCTCTAATAATGTGCTCAAGTAACATGGAACAATGGAAGATGAAACTATGCCCATAAATATTCCAAAAATCATAAAGCTCAACTTGGGCTTATTAACATTTAGGGAAAAAATTCTAGAATAGGACATGATGGAGAAGTTTTCCTGCATAAAAAGTCATTTTAAACATGAATAATATAAAAAAGGTATTTTCCCAAGGAAAGTATATAATATTTCCTACATGTGAATCTTAGTAAATATTAAAAATGGTTTATTTTCTCACAGTCTAATATACTTTGAATAATGATTTCTTCAGATCTATGAATTTTAAGTTTCAGTCACTCAGAAAACTGAAAAGTTGACATTTTATCAAAAGATTAGCTGAGACGGCAGGAAGCTCTGTGGTTCAATGAAAAGTCAAATGTTATGAACAAGCATGGACTGCAGCTGTAACATATGAATCATTATAAGGAGCTGACAGTCTCGCTGTTCAGTGCACAAAACTATTAGTCTAATTCAACCTCAGTTAAGTGGTAAAGAGTTGGCAATAAGCCACCTGCAGAGCTGGATGTAGTGACAGTGATAAATTTTTTCTTAATGAAACACAGGCAGCTCAGGCTTATTCCCACAAGAACAGACAAACTGTACTAAATACAAGGACCAAAAATATAGGATTGGAAATGTTTAAATAAAAATTTTGCCAACATTTTCTACTGTCTTCAAAAACAGAGATCTGAAAAGTCACATTTAAAAAGTCAAAAAACCTTCACCATGTTTACATGTCAGCACCATGGAAAGGATCAGTTTCATACACCCCAACTCCAAATACCACCTTACATATAATTATGGGTTACTGTTGTTTTTGAATAATGGGGCTATGAGTAACTTTAATAAAATTTTGCTTACCTCTATTTTTCCACAATGAACAAATATTTCTTTTATAAAGAGTAAGCTACAAAGGAGAAAATAGCTATTTGCTTACAGTTGCTGGAGGGAAGGAAGAGGGTAAGGGATAGTTAGGGAGTTTGGGATGGACAAGTACACACTGCTATATTTAAAATGGATAACCAACAAGGACCAACTGAATAGCACAGGGAACTCTGCTCAATATTATATGACAGCCTGGATGGGAGGGGACTTTGGGGGAGAATGGATACATGTATATCTACAGCTGAATCCCTCTGTTGTCCATCTGAAATTATCACAACATTGTTAATCAGCTATACTCCAATACAAAACAAAATGTTTAAAAAAAATAAAAAGCTATTTTTAACCTCTTTAAAAAATGCAAGTTTTAAAATAAAAGTGATAAAACAGAAAAAAAACATTGAAGAAACAGTACTTTTCTAATTTGGATTGTAATTAAAAAAAACTCTTGAGAGCCCCCTGAACTACATGGAGATCAAACCAATCAATCATAAAGAAAATCAATCCTGAACATTCATTTGAAGGACTGATGCTGAAGCTGAAGCTCCAATACTTCCTGATGTGAAGAGCTGACTCATGAAAAAGAACCTGATGCTTGGAAACATTGAAGGCAAAAGGGGAAGGAGGTAACAGAGGATGGGCTGGTTAGATAGCATCACCAACTCAATAGAGATGAACTCAAGCAATCTCCTGCAGATAGTGAAGGACAGAGAAGCCTGGCATGCTGCAGTTCATGGGGTCACAAAGAGTCAGACATAGCTTAGTGACTGAAAACAACAGAATTGTTTCAATATAAATACAACAGATTTTCCCTTAGAAAGAAAATAAGGAGCACTTTTTTTAACAACATATCATTTGAATATAAAAATCTTGTCAAATATGTGAAGTGCTACTTTTTTCATTTTACAAAACAAATCAGAAAAGCTCTAAGAGAATAAATGTTCTTTCCAAGGTAGAACAACTAGTAAATGGCAAAGACAAGATTTCCAAAGTCCGCTCTATGCAATTTATGCTAAAATGAACCAATGTTAAATAAAAAGCAATCTCAATACCCTCCCCACAATAAACAAAAAAATCTATCAAAATATTTTTTAAATTTTTCCTTGAAATCACATAATATAACAAGCAATGCTTTATCTATTACCTGAGACACTCTATCCGTTCAGTTCAGTTACTCAGTCCTGTCCAACTCATTGCAACCCCATGGACAGCGGCACCCTGTCCATCACCAACTTACAGAGCTTGTTCAAACTCATATCCATCGAGTTGGTGATTCCATCCAAAAATCTCATCCTCTGTCATCCCCTTCTCCTCCTGCCCTCAATCTTTCCCAGCATCAGGGGTCTTTTCAAATGAGTCAACTCTTCACATCAGGTGGCCAAAGTATTGGAATTTCAGCTTCAGCATCAGTCCTTCCAATGAATATTCAGGACTGATTTCCTTTAGGATGGATTGGTTGGATCTCCTTGCTGTCCAAGGGACTCTCAAGAGTCTTCTCCAACACCACAACTCAAAAGCATCAATTTTTTGGCATCAGCTTTCTTTATAGTCCAACTCTCACATCCATACATGACTACTGGAAAAACCATAGCTTTGACTAGATAGACTTATGTCAGCAAGGTAATGTCTTTGCTTTTTAATATGCTCTCCAGGTTAGTTACAGCTTTTCTTCCAAGGAGCAAGCATCTTTTAATATCATGGCTGTAGTCACCATTTGCAGTGATTTTGGAGCCCGGGAAAATAAACTCTGTCACTGTTTTCATTGATTCCCCATCTATTTGCCATGAAGTGATGGGACCAGATGCCATGATCTTAGTCTTTTGAAAGTTGAATTTTAAGCCTGCTCTTTCACTCTCTTTCACTTTCACCAAGAGGCTCTTTAGTTCCTCCTCACTTTCTGCCATAAGGGTGGTGTCATCTGCATATCTGAGAGTATTGATATTCCTCCCAGCAATCTTGTTTCCAGCTTGTGCTTCATCCAGCCCAGCATTTCTCATGATATACTCTGTATATAAGTTAAATAAGCAGGGTAACATTTTACAGCCTGACATACTCCTTTCCCAATTTGGAACCAGTCTGTTGTTCCATATCTAGTTCTAACTGTTGCTCCTTGACCTGCATACAGATTTCTCAGGAGGCAGGAAAAGTGGTCTGGTATTTCAACCTCTTGAAGAATTTTCCACAGTTTGTTGTGATCCACACAGTCAAAGGCTTTGGCGTAATCAATAAAGCAGAAGTAGATGTTTTTCTGGAATTCTCTTGTTTTTTCTGTAATTCAACAAATGTTGGCAATTTGATCTCTGATTCCTCTGCCTTTTCTAAATCCAGCCTGAACATCTGGAAGTCCAGAGTTCACATACTGTTGAAGCCTGGCCTGGAGAATTTTGAGCATAACTTTCTTAGCGTGTGAAAAGACTGTGGTAGTTTGAACATTCTTTGGCACTGCTCTTCATGGAGACTGGAATGAAAACTGACCTTTTCCAGTCCTGTGGCCACTGCTGAGTTTTCCATATTTGCTGGCATATTGAGTGTAGCACTTTCACAGCATCATCTTTTAGGATTTGAAATGGCTCAACTTGAATTCCATCACCTCCACTAGCTTTGTTCATAGTCATGCTTCCTAAGGCCCACTTGACTTCACATTCCAGGATGTCTGGCTCTAGGTGAGTGATCACATCATTGTGGTTGTCTGGGTCATGAAGATCTTTTTTGTATAGTTCTTCTGTGTATTCTTTCCACCTCTTCTTAATATCTTCTGCTTCTGTTAGGCCCATACCATTTCTGTCCTTTATTGTGCCCATCTTTGAATGAAATGTTCCCTTAGTATCTCTGATTTTCTTGAAGAGATCTCTTTCCCAAAGACTCTCGAAGTCTTTCCCATTCTATTGTTCTCCTCTATTTCTTTGCATTGATCACCGAGGAAGGCTTTCTTATCTCTGCTTGTTATTCTTTGGAACTCCGCGTTCAAATGGGTATATCTTTCCTTTTCTCCTTTGCTTTTCACTTATTTTCTCAGCTATTTGTAAGGCCTCCTCAGACAACCATTTTGCCTTTCTGCATTTATTTTTCTTGGGGATGGTCTTGATCACTGCCTCCTATACAATGTCAAGAACCTCCATCCATAGTTCTTCAGGCACTCTATCAGATGTAATCCCTTGAATCTATTTGTCACTTCCATTGTTTTATAATCACAAGGGATTTGATTTAGGTGATACCTGAACAGTCAAGTGGTTTTCCCTACTTACTTCAATTTAAGTCTGAATTTTGCAATAGAAGTTCATGATCTGAGGCACAGTCAGCTCCCAGTCTTATGTTTGCTGACTGCATAGAGCTTCTGCATCTTTAGCTGCAAAGAATAATCAACCTGATCTGTATTGACCATCTGGCGATGTCCATGTGTAGAGTCACCTCTCATGTTGCTGGAAGAGGGTGTTCACCATGACCAGTGCATTCTCTTGGCTAAACTGTTAGCCTTTGCCCTGCTTCATTTTGTATTCCAAGGCCAAATTTGCCTGTTACTTCTGGTATATCTTGATTTCCTATTTTTGCATTCCAGTCCCCTATAGTGAAAAGGATATCTTTTTTGGGTGTTAGTTCTAGAAGGTTTTGAACTGTAACTCTAGAAAGTTTTGTAGACCTTCTAAAAGAAGGTCTTGGACTATAACTAGCTCCCGAAGGTCAAGTTCTAGAAGGTCTTGAACCATAACTCTAGAAGGTCTAGAAGGTCTAGAAGATTAGTTCTATAAGGTCTTGAACTATAGATACTCTATGTTTGTTCTAAGAGAGAGTCCTCCCCAGAGATGACCTGATAATCTAAGCAATGATAACAAGAATAGGGCAGAGGATTTTCAGTAAGCTCCTCCATTCCCAAGTAATCAATAACTATTCTACCAGTATGTTTGACACAGATCATCTCTGTATTGTGTTTTATCCAAAGAAGAGACTCTAACAGAAAATCTGACTAAGAAAAGATCTGCAGACTGGTAGAGGAGGGTGGCATTTTGGCTGACTGGCCTCTAATCCTCCTTAGAGCTCTGATCAGCATTGACTAGTGTGGATGAACAACTAATCCCAGTATCATAGGTTGCATTAACCTTACCTGGATTGTAAAAACCCCAAATACACTTCAGGGAATACTTGAATGAACAGACACCAATTTACAAGAAATTTTCCAGTGTAAGCTGTAACTGTCTTATAAAAGATTAATTAAAGTACAGTATAGATGAAGCATTTTAATACTGTAAATTACAGTATGAATCTAACTGTTCAAGTAGAATATCAAGTAGTTTTAAGACTACCGTTCTTATAAAACAACTCACTGAATTGTGCCACATCCTGATTAATGCGATCTTATGCACAATTGAAAAGACAAATGGACTTTTTTTAAGCCACGGTTATTTCTAACTTTAAGAGAAATCTGACTTTAAATTTTCAAATGAAAGATCCACCTTTATAATGGCCAAAAGGCTTCACATAAAAAAGTATATTTTCTACTGACAGTTAATCATTGCCAGAAATTAGCATCTATTAACAAGAAGGCAAATTAAACATTTACTCCAGGAAGGAGTATATTTTACTTTGCTGTGTTTGGGGATTATAATTAATCACAAATTCCAAATAATGTATACTATGTGTAGTTTCTGAAAATAGTCATCTTCTTAATAAATGAACAAGAACAGACAGAAGCTATTAAAAATGGTTAGTAGAATGGAAATACAAAGCTCTATGGGAAAGAAATTTTTCTCCTTATTATCTTCTCTTCTACAAAGGAATTGTGTATCCTTTTGTGCCATGAATTTAACTTGCATCCTTTATTTCCAAACTGAGGCATTCCAAAATTTTGTAATTTTGTTCATCCTTCTGATAGAAGAAAACCTGTGAGTGCAACACAGATTAGACTTTGATGGGAAAAATAATAACAAAAGATTTACAATTTATTTCACTTTAGCAACAAAAATACATTATATGGATCACCCTACTCTAAATGTTTTTAAAGTCATACAAAGATAATATCACCAATTATCAGAAAAAGTGAGTTATTTTTAACCTGTAAAATTAGTGACAGCAACAAGAAAAAAATCAGGTAATTTCCAACATGGGTGACAACCAGGGGAAACAGTTGTTCTCAAACATATAGTGGGAGTTTAATTTGGTCTAATTCTCAGGTAAAGTAAAATTGACAATATTTGCCAAGAGTCTTGAAAATATCCACATACTCAGATGATTATCTGACCAAGATATGAAAATTAGAACATTTTATACATGAAGATGATTGTCACAAAACTACTTTAACAGAAAGAAAGATGAAAGAAAGGAAGCAAGGGAGGGAGAGGGGAAGGGAGAAGGAGAGGGAGGAAGGAAGGAAATAAGGAAGAGAGGAAGGGAGAGAGGAAAGGAGCAGCAAAGAAGGAAAGAAAGGGGAAGAGCCGAGAGTAGATGGCATATAACCATTAAAAATATAGTACTTGGGAAAAAATGCATATCAAAATAAAGTTAAACATTAGGAACCTAAATTACACACACACACACAATGGTTAGGTTTGAACAGTGATGAGGCTATGGATGATTTTGTTATTATTATTTATGTTTTCTGTATTCTGCTTACAAACAAGCAACCTCTAGTTAAGAAAAATAAGAAACAAAAGTAAATGAAGGAAGTGAAATGATGCAATCTAAGTATCAATGTATCCATAAATGCAACTTCCTTTCCCTTATATGAACAACAGCACTACTAATTCTTAAAGGCTTATGTACCACATTTAGAAACCTTTAACATATTGATCCACTTTATAGCATTGATCAGTAATTAAAAGGAAAGACAAAATAAAATAAAAAATTACACAAGGTATCATGAGTTAGCAGAGAGAAAGTGACTAAATTTACTTTGCATTTCATGTACTGAATAACACTAAATATCTGATACAATTGCAGTAATCTTTTATCAATTGGTAAAAGTCACTCTGAAGAGAGTCAAGATATGACATCTCAAATAGAAACATGTTATTATTTTTACTCTTCAAATAGCAACCAAGCCCTATTCCTTTTAGACTCTTGAGATCTGTTCACATTGCTTAAAGAAGCACCTAATGCATGTATAAAAGTGAATGGTATTAAAAAGAAAATTATTTTATTCATTTCAGAACCAAAATTTATTTATATCAGTAAATACTTATTAAAAATTTCTGTAGATACATAAATATTAAATGATGAATACTAGTTTATTCTATGTTTTTTCATTTCTTAATTTATATTTGTAATAAACTGATGATATTACAATTATATTATTTTTCAGGGAAATCTAGAAAGAACAGTTTGGAATATGATTAGTAATTATTTCCACTGAAGTAAAACTTCTCCCTTGTAGAAACTTCTCCCTCTGTCTTGAAGGGATGCTCCAGGGCTATGCTGCAGGAACATTCTAGATTGTGATACACAGGAGCAATTCTGACACAAGCAAATGTTAAGTTACCCACTACCTCTGTGTTGTTTGCACTTTAATACATAGTCTATGAGTTCCATGAAAGGGAAGCTGTGGTGCTTTCTGGACCATAACCTTGATTCACATTATGACTTACTGAGTGGACCACTAACCTACTGGCAACAATACCATTGAGCAAACTGACTCCACTTCATCGTTAACATTTTGTCACTGTATTTGCTTTAAAATCTAGATTGTTTACATTGGCTCCTATTTATTATTTCATCCCCATCCCCAAGACAGCTGTATCTGGTATTAATCTACAAGTGACATTTAGGAACAAATACAACCACCCCGTCACATACAGACTTTGTTGTTGTTGCTGTTCAGCCGCCAAGTTGTGTCCAACTCTTCTGTGACCCCGTGGACTGTAGCCCACTAGGCTCCTCTGTCCACGGATTTCCCAGGCAAAAATATTGGAGTGGTTTTCCGTTTCCTTCTTAAGGGGATCTTCCCAACCCAGGGACTGAACCCAAGTCTAGACCCACATACCCAAAATAGCCCTGTCAAACTCAAAGCCCAATAAAGGAAATAAAATAAAAAATCATGTACAAATACTGAAGAAAAAAGGAGATTTTGTTTCTCAAGTTAATCAATTCTCTGTATTATATAAATATACATGTATACAATTAAATTTTACTTTTTGTTCATGATATTGATTTCAAATTGGCCGAAACCCTTGGTGATGAACAATTCTTATCTAAAGTTTCAAGGAACTCTGAGTGCCTTGAGGTGGTAAGAATTCATCTTAAAGTAGGACTGTAGGATTTTTAACCAGAGCACGGGCAAGGGTAATTGCAGCTTGCACCTTCCATGTAACTACACTTGCCTTTTTCATAACTGAATGCTAAATTTCTGGGAAAAAAAATGTATCTGGAATATTTATTATAATATGCAAAGGAATGAGGAGACTGAGTAATACACTTACTTCAATACTCCCTTCAATGCAGGTTCACAGCTGAAAATATAATTCTAATGGCTTTATAAAAAGCACTAACTTAAGGAAAAAGTGTTTAGGGATAAATAATGATAAGTTTCTACAATTTAAATGCAAGAAAAGATCATTGGGGGTTGAAATATCTGAAGTCCTACAAAACTGACCACATTAGTCAGGGTAAGCTAATTCCTATAATAAGCAGTACCAAAATCACTGAAGCTTAGCACAAGATTTATTTTTTGCTCATGTCACATTCTCTTGCAGTTATTCAAAGACACAGATTTCTTAGAGTTACTGACTCCACCATTCCTTAGGGTCTTAAAATTCTTCAAGGTCTTCATTGAATCCACTGATTCCCAATGCTAAATGATAGAAGAGAGCAAGTGTGGAATAATTTAAATATTACATATACATATATTTATACACACACATATATACATATATATTTAGGAGTCAAGAAATGCTTTCAACATATACTGAATTTCAATTGAAAATATATTTTTATTTATGATGTGGCAAAAGCTAAAGGTTTTTTTTTAATAGAATAAGACAATATAAGGAGAGCCATTAGATAATTAGGAGTGTAAGTGTGCTAAGTCACTTCGGTCATGTCCAACTCTGTGCAACCCTATGGACTATAGCCTACCAGGCTCCTCTGTCCGTGGAATTCTCCTGCAAGAATACTGGAGTGGGTTCCCATGCCCTCCTGCAGGGGATCTTCCCCACTCAGGGATCAAACCTGCGTCTCTTACATCTCTTGCATTAGCGCCATCTCTTTACCACTAGCGCCACCAGAGAAGCCCTAATTAACAGTACCAGTGTTGAACACTATTGAACTTCATTAATGTCGTAATAGGTTTGTGAATGACTGAAATGTGATGCCTAAGATCCCTTCCATGGCAAATAGATGGGGAAACAGTGGCTGACTTTATTTTGGGGGGGGCTCCAGAATCACTGCAGATGGTGATTGCAGCCATGAAATTAAAAGATGCTTACTCCTTGGAAGGAAAGTTATGACCAACCAAAAGCAGAGACATTACTTTGTCAACAAAGGTCCATCTAGTCAAGGCTATGGTTTTTCCAATAGCCATGTATGGATGTGAGAGTTGGACTATAAAGAAGACTGAGCACCGAAGAATTGATGCTTTTGAACTGTGGTGTAGGAGAAGACTCTTGAGAGTGCCTTGGACTGCAAGGAGATCCAACCAGTCCATCCTAAAGGAGATCAGTCCTGGGTGTTCATTGGAAGGACTGATGTTGAAGCTGAAACTCCAATATTTTGGCCACCTAATGTGAAGAGCTGACTTATTTGAAAAGACCCTGATGCTGGGAAAGATTGAGGGCAGGAGGAGAAGGGGATGACAGAAGATGAGATGGTTGAATGGTATCACCGACTCAATGGATATGGATTTGGGTAGACTCGGGCAGTTGTTGATGGACAGAGAGGCCTGACGTGCTGTAGTTCATGGGGTTGCAAAGAGTCAGACACGAGTGAGCGACTGAACTGAACTGAACTGAAGATCCCTTCCAAGTAAAAATTCTACTATTCTATGACACAAGTCTGGTTTCCCTCAAGTTCTTCAGTTTCAGGTAATCATTTACAGTTAAATCAATTCATGTGATGCACACTTTTGCTGAGGAAAAAGTTATGGATATGTTGAGATGACCTCCTTAGGCTTCAGCAGTCACAGGCACTTGTTATATCAATCCCAGTGTGAAGACCAATATTACCGTTTCCTATATATGCTCTGAGCTTGAAATATTGATAACTACAAAGATAAGTATACAAATACTTAGACCTGTTTTTTAACTTTTTTACAGCACAGATGACAGTTCCCTTTTTTACAGATCAACTCTGCAAATATCTAAAGAAATTCATAGGAAAGCAAAATGAGGCTTTGCTTTTATCCACTGGCCGTGAAATTATGCAATATTTTTCCTATGATATTTTGTCTGTCTGTGAAATGTTCCTAATATGTTTAACCTATTGAAATACATTCAAAAGACTGCTACTAATCAAGGATTATTCATTGTTATGGGCTGAATGATGTCTCCCTAAAAGTCATATGTTGAAGTCCTAAACCCCCAGTATCTCAGAATATGACTATATTAAGAAACATATTCTTTTACAGAATTAAACTAATTAATTAGCATTAAATTAGATCATTCAGTTCAGTTCAGTTCCGTTGCTCAGTTGTGTCTGACTCTTTGCAACCCCATGGACTGCAGCACACCAGGCCTCCCTGTCCATCACCAACTCCTGGAGTTTACCCAAACTCATGTCCATTGAGTCAGTGGTGCCATCCAACCATCTCATCCTCAGTTGTCCCCTTCTCCTCCTGCCTTCAATCTTTCCCAGCATCAGGGTCTTTTCCAATAAGTCAGTTCTTTGCACCAGGTGGCCAAAGTATTGGAGCATTAGGCGGACCCTAATGTCGTATGACTGGTGTCCTTATAAAAAGAAGAGATCAGGACACAGACATGCACAGAGGAAAGGCCATGTGAAGATATTGGAAGAACATGACCATCTACAAGCTAAGAAGAGAAAACTCGGGATAAATCAATGCTGCCAATACAGTACTCTCAGACTTTTAGCCTTCTGAACTCTGAGAAAATAAATTTCTGCTGTTTAAGCCACCTGGTCTGTGCCACTTCACTATGGCAGCCCTAGCAAGCTAACATACTCACGTTTACCTAAAATCTTGTACTTCACTGTTCTCAAACACATGCTCTCCCAACTCTTAGACAACTTTGGTTCTCTCTAGAGTGGATTAAGGAAATTTATTATGAGTGAAGATAGCCATCTTATCCAAGGGACTTTTTCATGGCTTAAAATTATAAATGATTTATAGTAGGACCTATAGTTTCTCAACTAAGATGACAGTTTTTCAGGCATGGAGAATCAGCCCTCTAAAGTAAAACAGAAGACAAAATTCCCATTTAGAAAGCATTTGTACCAGTAGCCTCTTCCCTTGAGAAGGTCTCCTTTAAGAGACTTGATTTCAGAGCAATACTTGGTCTAGTCTTATGCTAGGGACCCCAACAATTTGCAATTTTAAATTTAGAGACTGCTTCTCAAGGAGACACTTTTTGGGCAAAATGCACCAAAGCACAATTTGGTAAATCACACTGTTTACCAAGAACATCACTATCAACACTGCTCATTATGAACAGAGGAAAGAGGAAGAACACTCCGGCTGGGAAACTTTCAATATGCATCCCTTAAAAAGGGATAATTTGTCTTACTGCTATTCAAAAAAGGAAAAAAAAATAATAGAAAAAAGGTGTTAAGTCCTGAATGGGAACCTTTTTCAATGTGTTCTTGTGGAACACAGCAGTATCTCCCAGAGCAATCCTCTTAGAATTCTAGCTTCAGTAGATGCTCATTAGAAGAGTTTCATGATGAAGTGGATTTTGAAAATACTGCACTCTCAATCACACACTTAGGGACTCACAATTTACAGAAATATATATAAGACCTTAGAAATCCTGCAAGTAAAATATAAAAACAACCATTCAAGTCTGTTAAACACAGAATTTCTCAAACCTAACTAACCAATCAATCTTTATGAGAATTATTAACACACACCCTGTGATACAGTTTGGGGCTAAGTTTTGAACAGGGTGTTAATATGAAACCCTGCTATAAAGTGATGAACCAGATGAATAAACATGCAGTAGAGTTAGAATGTCAGAGGAATTGAAATTTTCTTTCTTTAATAATACATAGTTGTTTGAAGCAAAGCAATACATTTCCATCACAACCTCTCACTTCTTAAAATGCCTATTTGATTATATATTTCTTTAATGGCATACACTATACTAAATGTTAAAACAAATACACAAGCTTATAATTCAGCCTTTTTTTTAATTTCCAAAGAATGTTTGGCATTTATTTGTAGTGGAATAATGGCCACTCTGAACTGGGTTAAGAGGGAGCATGAAGAACAAAGAAAAAATCCTTCTGTAAGCATAACTTGACTCCAATTACTTCTAACTGACTAACCTGGGTAGTTCTATAAATATCTTTCAAAAATATGACTGGCTCAGACAGGCTTGGCCGTAATCCCTTGGCAACCATTTTAGCTTTGTGATTATTTATGCCAAAACAGCCCAAACTGTACACATTTCAGATGGGGGAAAAAAAAAAAAAACTTAGCCAAAATGGTATAAAGTGTTAACCTTTTCATATAAATTGATAATTTTACAGTTTTATATGGAATATTTTCCTACCAGCCTTGACTCTAAAGGGTAGCAAAGCAGGCAATCTATGTTTAAGATACAAAGTTAATATTGGGTTGATTTGTTTAATTTTAAAATATTTAGCCTGCATTATTTTATTTTATTTTATTTTAGCCTGCATTCTTTAAAAAGAACCCAGCATTTGGAAATTTATTCACATTTGTCTGAAAAAAAAATCAGGTATTGTCAAACCTAGGAAATATACCCAGGGTGACTCATTACAATGGAGTAGGTGAATGCTAATAAATTCTGACTAGCAGGGATCAAATTGTTTCATTACCCCCAATTAATTCCAAAGATTCACAAGCAAATGAGCTAATTGCCACCATTGGTTACATGAGGTTTTAAGATGATTCAGAGACAAACTGAGCCTGGCCTATTTCTAGATAAACATGTCCCAATATATATAACTCAATCAAAGGAATGTCTCTAATATCTATCACTGCTGAGGAATAAACATTTCACCTAAAAATTCAATTAATTCTAGCTACTAATTACAACATTATTATCATTGTTGTTATGATGTTTTTAATAATCAGTATCAGTTATAAAATATAAAATCAACATGAACATTAAATAATATATGCTCCTTTTTTCACAAGAAAATATTACAATTGATGAAATCTTAAAGGAAGAGTTCCATTAACATATTTTTCTCTATAGAAATCTTTTGAAAAAAAAAGAAATCTTTTGAACAGCATTGGATTAGTATTGTATGCTGGTTCATGAGACAAACTCATTAGTCTGTAGATGTACCTAGTAATAGAACACCAAAATGCATGAATCAAAATTGATAGCAATGAAAGACAAAAGTGATAATTCAACAGTAAGAGTCAGAAACTTCAATAACTCACTATCAATACTGGACAGAAGAGTTAATAAAATCAACAAGGAAGCAAAAGACTTGAATAAAACTCTAAATCAAATAGGCCTAATCGACATCCATAGAATATTCAATATAACAACCACAATAACAGAAAACACATTCTTCTCAAGTACCCATGGAACATTCTTCAGGACAGACCACATTGTAGGCCTTAAAGCAAACCTCAGTAATATGAAAAGATTAAAACAATACAGAGTATGTTCTTTGACCACAATGGAATGAAATTACAACTCAATAACAGAAAAAACATATTTGGTAAAATCAAAAATATGTGAAAATTAGTGCTCGCGTCAGCAGCACATATACAAAAATATGTGAAAATTAAACACTTCACTCCTAAATAACGTGGCTCAAAGAAGAAATCAAAAAGGAAATAATATATATTGAGACAAAACACAACAAAACTTAGAGGAAAATATATAACTATAAATGCCTATATTAAATAATAAAGATTATAAACTAATAACTTAGTCTTCCTTCTTAAAACACTGAAAAAGAAGAGTAAATTAAAACTAAAGTAAGTAAAAGCAAAGTGAAATTGTTAGTCACTAGTGATGTCCAGCTCTTTGTAACCCCATGGACAGAGGAGCCTGCCAGGACAGCCTCCTCTGTCCATGGGATTCTCCAGGCAAGAATACTGGAGTAGGTAGCCATTCCCTTCTCCAGAGGATCTTCCTGACCCAGAGATCAAACTTAGGTCTCCTACATTGCAGGCAGACTCTTAACCCACTGAGCCACCAGGGAAGGCTCAAGCAGAAGGAAGGGAATAATAAAGATTAGAACCAAAACAAATAAAATAGGAAAACAATAGAGAGTATCAGTGAAACTAAAAGCTAGTTCTTAGAAAAGATCAACAAAGTTGGAAAGTATTAGCTATATAGACATAGAAAAAAAAAATACAATACTCAAATTACTAAATAGTTGTGAAAGAAGGTACATTACTGCTGACATTAGAGAAATAAAAAGAATTACAAAGGAATATAACAAGTAATTAAATGCTAACATATTAGATAACTTAGAGGAAGTGAAAAAATCCTGGAAAGACACAAAGTAACAAAATTTACTCAAGAATACTCTAAAATGTGAAAAATATTGCTGACAAATATTAAATATGATCAAAATAATTCTCAGAAAAAGACTAGCAAAGTAGAAGAAATGATACTTCCTGACTGTAAAATTTAACTACAAAGCAACAGTAATCAAAACAATGTGAGACTGGCACAAGGACAGACATAAACCAATGGAATAAAACTGAGAGTACTGAAATGAGAACATTGTATCTGTAGTCAACTGAATTTTTAATAGGATGCCAAGATCATTCAGTGGGGAAAGAATAGTCTTGTCATCAAATGGTGCTGGGACAACTGAATAGCCACATGCAAAATAATGAAGATAAATCTTTACCTCACATATTCACAGAAATTAACTCAAGATGGATCAAATGCATAAATATATGAGCTAAAATTATAAAACTTTTAGAAATAAGCATGGGATAAGTCTTAATGACCTTGGATTTGGCATTAGATTCTTAGCTTTGACATCAAAGCTATGAGCTTAAAAACAGATACATTGGACTTGATCAAATGTAAAAGCTTTGTGCTCTGAAGAACACAAAAAAGAACATAAATAACCCACATGATTTTAAATATGTATACATATACACATATTGTATATATGCCTGATATCTGATAAAGTCTTATATCTAGAACATATTAAAAAAAAACTCTTACAACTAAATAAAGATAATCTAATTTAAGCAATGGACAAAGTATCCAAACAGGCATTTCTTAAAAAAAAAATTATGAAAATGTACCACAGCTTCCTCATCCATTCGTCTGCTGATGGGCATCTGGGTTGCAGGCACAACAAAAGATGCTCAGCATCGTTATTCATCAGAAAAATGCAAATCAAAACCATAGCAAGATAGCACTTCATACACGCTAGGATGGCTCAAATTAAAAGTCGGACAATAATAAGTATCAATGAAGATATGAAGAAAATAGAATCCTCATACACTGATAGTAGGAATGTAAAATGATGCAACCATTTTGGAAAATAGTCCAGCATTTCCTCAAACAATTAAACATAGATTCATCATAAGACCCAGCGGTTCAACTCCTAACTATATATTCAAGAAATACAAACATATATGCACACACAAAATTGTACATGAGTATTTACAGCAGCAGTATTCATAATATCTACAAGATTTTTAAGGCTCCAAGATGGTGGAGTAAAAGGATGTGTGCTCAGCTTCTCCTGCGAGAATTCCAAAATTACAACTTGTTACTGAACAATCATCAAATGCTGGATCCCACCAAAAAAAGATACCCCATATCCAAGGGCAAAGGAGAAGCCCCAGCAAGACGGTAAAATGGGCAAAATCACATTTAGAATCAAACCCCATACCCTCCAGAGACACACAGAGGGCTCAAACAAACCTTGTGTCCACCAGGACCCAGAAACCCACAGAGACAGAGCCAGAACTGTGCTTGAGTGTCTCCTGTGGAGGTATGGGTCTGCAGTGGACTGCTGCAGGGGCAGGGGCTCTGGGTGCAGTAGACCTGGGTATGGCATGGGCCCTCTTGGAGGAGGCTGCCATTAAGCCCACCAGAGAGCCATCAGAACTCACACAGGACTGGGCAAACAGACTCTTGGGGGGCACAAACAGATCCCCAAGGTGAGACCTTGTGCTCACCAGACCCAGAGAAACGAGCAGTGACCCCACAAGAGACTGACCCAGACTTGCCCAAGAGTGTTCAGGAGTCTCTGGCAGAGGGGTGGGTCGGTGGTGGCCTAATGCAGGTTGGGAGCACAGAGTGCAGCAATGCCTCCTGGGACCTTTTGAGTGATGTCAAATTATCTTCGTTACCTCCACCATAGTGTGGCCTCACAACAAACAACAGGGAGGGAACACAGCCCAGCCCATCAACAGAAAATTGAATTAAAGATTTACTGAGCATGGCCCTGCCCATCAGAACAAGACCCCAGTTTCCCCCTTAGTCTCTCCCATGAGGAAGCTTCCATAAACCTCTTATCCTTCTCCAACAAAAGGCAGACAGAATGAAAACCACAATCATAAAAAACAAACCAATCTGATCACATGGACCACAGTCTTGTCTAACTCAATGAAACTATGAGCCATGCAGAGCCACCTAAGACAGACAGGTCATGGTGGAGAGATCTGACAAAACAAGGTCCACTGAAGAAGGGAATGACAAACCACTTCAGTATGCTTGCCTTGAGAATCCCATGAACAGTATGAAAAGGCAAAAAGATAGGACTCTGAAAGATGAACTCCTCAGGTTGGTAGGTGCCCAATATGCTACTGGAGATCAGTGAAGAAATAACTCAGAAAGAATGAAGAGAGGGAGGCAAAGCAAAAACAACACCTAGTTGTGGATGTGACTGATGATGGAAGTAAAGCCCAATGCTCTAAAGAACAAGACTGCATAGGAACCTGGAATGTTAGGTCCATGAATCAAGGTAAATTAAGTGTTCAAAGATGGCAACAGTGAACATCAACATTTTAGGAATCAGAACTAAAATGGACTGGAATGGGCGCATTTAATTCAGATGACCATAGTATCTACTGCTGTGGGTAAGAATCTCTTAGAAGAAATGGAGTAGCGCTCACAGTGAAAAAAAAGTCTGAATGCAGAACTTGGATACAATTCGAAAAACAACAGAATGATCTCTGTCCATTTCCAAGGCAAATCATTCAATATCACAATAATCCAAGTCTATGCCCCAACCAGTAATGCTGAAGAGGCTAAAGTTGAACAGTTTGATGAAGACCTACAAGACCTTCTAGAACTAACACTCAAAAAGGATGTCCTTTTCATCATAGGGGACTGGAATGCAAAAGTAGAAAGTCAAGAAATACCTGGAGTAACAAGCAAATTTGCCCTTGAAGTACAGAATGAAGCAGGGTAAAGGCTGACAGAGTTTAGCCAAGAGAACACACTGGTCATAGCACCCCCTGCCAACAACACAAGGTCAAACACCCTCTTCCAACAACACAAGAGATGACATCTGGTGATGTCACCAAATGGTCAACAACAGAAATCAGATTGATTATACTCTTTCTGGCTAAAGATGGAAAAGCTCTATACAGTCAGCAAAAACAAGACCGGGAGCTGACTGTGCCTCAGATCATGAACTCCTATTGCAAAATTCAGACTTAAATTGAAGTAAGTAGGGAAAACCACTAGACCATTCAGGTATGACCTAAACCAAATCCCTAATGATTATAAAACAATGGAAGTGACAAATAGATTCAAGGGATTACATCTGATAGACAGAGTGCCTGAAGAACTATGGATGGAGGTTCTTGACATTGTACAGGAGGCCGTGATCAAGACAATCCCCCAAAAAAGAAATGCAAAAAGGCAAAATGGTTGTCTGAGGAGGCCTTACAAATAGCTGGGAAAAGAAGAGAAGTGAAAGGCATAGGAGAAAAGGAAAGATACACTCATTTGAATGCAAAGTTCCAAAGAATAACAAGCAGAGATAAGAAAGCCTTCCTCAGTGATCAATGCAAAGAAATAGATGAAAACAATAGAATGGGAAAGGCTAGAGATTTCTTCAAGAAAATTTGAGATACCAAAGGAATATTTCATGCAAAAATGGGCTCAATAAGGATAGAAATGATATGGACCTAACAGAAGCAGAGGATATTAAGAAGAGGTGGCAAGAATACACTGAAGAACTATACAAAAAAGATCTTCATGACCCAGATAACCACAATGGTGTGATCACTCACCTAGAGCCAGACATCCTGGAATGTGAAGTCAAGTGGGCCTTAGGAAGCATCACTATGAACAAAGCTAGTGGAGGTGATGGAATTCCAGTTGAGCTATTTCAAATCCTAAAAGATGATGCTGTGAAAATGCTGCACTCAATATGCCAACAAATTTGGAAAACAGCAGTGGACACAGGACTGAAAAGGGTCAGTTTTCATTCCAATCCCAAAGAAAGACAATGCCAAAGAATGCTTAAAATACCACACAATTGCACTCATCTCACACGCTGGCAAAGCAATGCTCAAAATTCTCCTTGCTAAGTTTCAACAGTACGTGAAGTGGGAACTTCCAGATGTTCAAGCTGGATTCAGAAAAGGCAGGGGAACCAGAGCTCAAATTGCCAACATCTGCTGGATCATAGAAAAAACAAGGGAGATCCAGAGACATCTACTTCTATTTTATTCATTATGCCAAAGACTTTGACTGTGTGGATCACAACAAACTGTGGGTAATTCTTAAACAGATGGGAATACCAGACCACCTGATCTGCCTCCTGAGAAAACTGTATTCAGGTCAACAAGCAACAGTTATAACAGGACATGGAACAACAGACTGGTTCCAAATCAGGAGAGGAGTATGTTAAGGCTGTATATGGTCACCTTGCTTATTTAACTAATTGGCAGAGTACATCATGAGAAATGCTGGGCCAGATGAAGCACAAGCTGGAATCAAGACTGCCAAGAGAAATATCAATAATCTCAGATAGGCAGATGACACCACCCTTACAGCAGAAAGCAAAGAACTAAAGAGCCTCTTGATGTAAGTGAAAGAGAAGAGTGAAAAAGCAGGCTTAAAACTCAACATTCATAAAACTAAGATCATAGCATCCAGTCCCATCACTTCATGGCAAATAGATGCAGAAACAGTGTAAACAGTGACACATTCTATTTTGGGGGGCTCCCAAATCACTGCAGATGGTGACTACAGCTACAAAATTAAAGGACTCTTGCTCCTTGGAAAAAAAGCTATGACCAACCTAGGCAGCATATTAACAAGCAGAGACATTACTTTGCCAACTAAGGTCCATCTAGTCAAGGCTATGGTCTTCCCAGTAGTCATGAATGGATGTGAGAGTTGGACTATAACGAAAGCTGAGAGCCAAAGAATTGATGCTTTTGAACTGTGGTGTTGGAGAGTGCCTTGGACTGCAAGAGATCCAATCAGTCCATCCTAAAGGAAATCAGTCCTGAATATTCACTAGGAGAACTAATGCTGAAGCTGAAACTCCAATACTTTGGCCACCTGATGTGAAGAACTGACTCATTTGAAAAGATCTGACGCTGGGAAAGATTGAGGGCAGGAGGAGAAGGGGATGACAGAGGGTGAGATGGTTGGATGGCATCACTGACTCTATGGACAGGAGTGTGAGTGAGTTCTGGGAGTTGGTGATGGACAAGGAAGCCTGGCTTGCTGCAGTCCATGAGGTTGCAAGAGTCAGGCCCGACTGAGCGACTGAACTGAACTGAATTGAAGTGTTCATCAGTGGACAATGCATAAACAAAATGTAAATTCAGTTCTGCTGACCACCACCAAGGACAGACCCTCGGGTCAACTGTTGCAATCAAAGGAGGCCTGTCCATGTGGCAGGCAATACTGAGTTTCAGCTGAGTCAGAGATGTCTCTTGTGTTCTTGTGCACTGGCTTTTCAAGCTCAATAAAGGCACTTTCATTTCGGGTGAATTTCCTCTTGGTAGATTGGACATAGGCTGATCTTTGGAGAGAGATCAAGTCCTGAGCCTCTGGAGTGAGAGCACTGACTTCAAGACCCTAGACTACCAGAGAACTAATCCTGCTGCTGCTGCTGCTAAATCACTTCAGTCATGTCTGACTCTGTGCGACCCCATAGACGGCAGGCCATGAGGCTCCTCTGCCCATGGGATTTTCCAGGCAAGAGTACTGGAGTGGGGTGCCATTGCCTTCTCGGGAACTAACCCTAAGGAGTATCAAATAGGGAGAACTCACACAAAGAAAACCACTTGGATACAAGACCCTGCATCTCCCAACCACCAGTAGCACCCTGTGCATTACACCTCATCTAAACAACAAACAAAACAAAAATACAAACCCAATCATTAGCAAACAGGATTACCACCTCACTCAGCCTTGCTCATCAGAGAAAAAACAAACAAGCAAACAAAAACTCAGCACAAATATCACCCTATACAGGGCTTATAAAAACAACTGGACCAACCTTAAGTGAAGTGAGTGAAGTCGCTCAGTCATGTCTGACTCTTTGCGACCCCGTGGATTGTAGCCCACCGGACTCCTCGGTCCATGGGATTCTCCAGGCAAGAATACTGGAGTGGGTTGCCATTTCCTTCTCCAGGGGATCTTCCCAACCTAGGGATCGAACCCAGGTCTCCCACATTGGAGGCAAACACTTTAATCTCTGAGCCACCATGGAAGCCCAAGAGGGCAGAAACCAAAAGGAAGAAAGAATACAACTTTCTTCAAGTAAAGAATTCAACTTTCCTTGAGCCTGGGAAAAGAAGACTTCAAACACAATAAGTTTAAAAAATATAATGGAAAGGCAGAGTAATACTGCACAAATGAAGGGAAAACACTAGAAACAGATAAGTCCAAATAAACAAAGAGGAAATAGGCAAACTACCTGAAAAAGAATTCAGAATAATGATGGTAAAGATGATCAAAAATGTTGAAAACAAAATGGAGAAAATAGAACAATCAATTAACAAAGACCTAGAAGAATTAAAGAATAAGCATACAGAGAAAAACAACACAATTACTGAAATTAAAAATACTCTAGAAGGAATCAATAGCAGAATATCTGAAGCAGGAAAAACAAATCAGTGAGCTAGAAAATAAAATTGTGGAAATAACTTCTGAAGAGCATAATAAAGCAAAAAGAATGAAAAGAGCTGAGGATAGTTTCAGAGACCTCTGGGACCATATCAAATACACCAACATTAGAATAATAGGGGACCCAGAAGAAAAAGAGAAAAAGAAAGGGTATGAGAAAATTTTTGAAGAGATTATAGTTGAAAATTTCCCCAACATGGAGAAGGAAATAGTCAATCATGTCTAAGAGACACAAAGAGTCCCATACAGGATAAACCCAAAGAGAAACACACCAAGACACATACTAATCAAACTAACAAAGGCTAAACAAATGAAAGAATATTAAAAGCAGCAAGGGAGAAGCAACAAATAACATACAAGGGAAACACCATATGCTTAAGTTTTCAGCAGAAACTCTGCAGGCCAGAAGGAAATGGCAGGATATATTTAAAGTATTGAAAGGGAAAAAAATCTACAACCAAGATTACTGTGTCCAGCAAGGATCTCACTCAAAACTGATGGAGAAATAAAAAACTTTTTAGACAAGCAAAAGTTAAGAGAATTCAGTACCAGCAAACCAGCTTTACAACAAACGTTAATGGGACTTATATAGTCAAAAATACAACAAAAGAAAAAATATCTACAAAATCAACCCCAAACAATTAGAAAATGGCAATAGGAATATGTATTATCAATAATTACTTTAAATGTAAATAGATTAAATGCTCCAACCAAAAGACACAGACTGGCTGAATGGATACAGAAAAAAGACCCATATATATGCTGTCTACAAGAAGCCCACTTCAGACCTAAATACACATATAGACTGAAAGGGAGAAAATGGAAAAACGCAAATGGGAAGCAAAAGAAAGCTGGAGTAGCAATCCTCATATCAGACAAAACAGACTTTAAAATAAAGAAGATTACAAGAGATAAGGAAGGACACTACATAATGATCAAGGGATCAATCCAAGAGGAAGACAGAACAATTGTAAATATCGATACACCCAACATAGGAGCACCTCAATACATAGGAAAAACACTAACACACATAAAAGGAGAAATTGACAGTAACACAGGAATAGTAGGAGACTTTAACACCCCACTCATACCAATGGACAGGTCATCAAAACAGAAAATTAATAAGCAAACACAAGTCTTAAATGATACATTAGATGAGATGGATCTTACTGATATCTTCAGGACATTCCATCCAAATGCAGAAGAATACACCTTTTTCTCAAGGGCACATGGAACATTCTCTAGGATAGACCATATCTTGGGTCACAAATCAAACCTCAGGAAATTTAAGAAAATTGAAATCGTATCAAGCATCTTTTACGACCACAACACTATCAATTACAAGAAAAAAAACTGTAAGAAACAAACTCATGGAGATTCAACAACACGCTTCTAAATAAGCAACAGGTTACTGAAGAAAACAAGGGAGAAATTAAAATATCTCTAGAAACAAATGACAACTCAAAACCTATGGGATGCAGCAAAAGCAGTTCTAAGAGGGAAGTTTATAGCAATAAATCCTACCTTAAGAAACAAGAAAAACACTGAATAGAAAATCTAACTTTATACCTAAAACAACTAGAAAAAGAACAACAACAACAACAAAAAAAAAACAAAATTAGTAGAAGGAAAGAAATCATAAAGATCTGTGCAGAAATAAATGAAAAAGCAATGAAAGAAACAATAGTAAAGATTAATAAAACTAAAAGCTGGTTATTTGAGATGATAAACAAAATTGACAAACCTTTAGTCATACTCATCAAGGAATAAAAAGGGAAGAATCACATCAACAAAATTAGAAATTAAAAAGCAGAGGTTACAACAGACAATGCAGAAATACAAAGGAATGTAAGAAACTATTATGAACAAGTATAGGGCAATAAAATGGATAACCTGGAAGAAATGGACAGATACTTAGAAAAATTCAATCTTTCGAGACTGAACCAGGAAGAAATAGAAATTATGAACAAACCAATTACAAGCACTGAAATTGAAGATCAAAAATCTCCCAAAAAACAAAAGCCCAGGACCAGGTGACTTCACAGGTGAATTCTATCAAACATTTAGAGAAGAGCTAATGCCTATCCTTCTAAAACTCTTTCAAAAAACTGCAGAGGAAGGAACACTTCCAAACTCATTCTACGAGGCCACCATCACCCTGATACCAAAACCAGACAAAGACAACACAAAATAGAAAACTACAGGCCAATATCACTGATGAACACAGATGCAAAAAATCCTCAACAAAATTTTAGCAAACAGAATTCAGTAACACATTAAAAAATCTCATATACCAAGTTGGATTTATTCCAGGGATGCAAGGACTCTTC
Source organism: Odocoileus virginianus (assembly GCF_023699985.2). Lineage (NCBI taxonomy): Eukaryota > Metazoa > Chordata > Mammalia > Artiodactyla > Cervidae > Odocoileus > Odocoileus virginianus. The sequence goes on along the minus strand of NC_069674.1, from coordinate 83,658,828 downwards.
CATATATGCAAATCAATGTGATACACTATATTAACAAATTGAAAAATAAAACCATATGATCATCTCAATAGATGCAGAAAAACCCTTTGACAGAATTCAGCACCCATTTATGATTAAAACTCTTCAAACAATGGGCACAGAAGGAAGTTACCTCAACATACTAAAGGCCATATATGTTAAGGCTACAGCAAAGATTATTCTCAACAGTGAAAACCTGAAAGCATTCCCAAGATCAGGAACAACACAAGGGTATCCACTTTGGCCACTATTATTCATAATAGTTCTGGAAGTCCTAGCTTCAGCAATCAGAGAAGAAAGAGAAATAAAAAGAATCCAGATCAGAAAAGAAGTAAAGCTCTCAGTGTTTGCAGATGACATGATTCCCTAAAGATAGTATCAGAAAATTACTAGAGCTAATCAGTGAATTTAGCAAAGTTGCAGGATACAACATCAATACACAGAAATCACTTGCATTTCTATACACTAACAATGAAAAATCAGAAAGGGCAATTAAGGAATCAATCCCTTTCACCACTGCAACAAAAAGAATTAAATATCTAGGAATAAACTTACCTAAGGAGACAAAAGAACTATACACAGAAAATCATAAGACACTGATGAAAGAAATCAATGATGACATAAACAGATGGAGAGATATTCCATGTTCCTGGCTAGGAAGAATCAATATTGTGAAAATGACTATACTTTCAAACACAATCTACAGATTCAATGTGATCCTTATCAAATTACCAATGGCATTTTTCACAGAACTCAAACGAAAAATTTCAGAATTCATATGGAAACACAAAAGGCCTGAACAGCCAAAGCAGTCTTGAGAAAGAATTGAGATGGAGGAACCAACCTTCCTGATTTCAGATTATACTACAAAGCTATGGTCATCAAGATAGCTGGTACTGGCACAAAAACAGAAATATAGACCAATGGAACCAGACAGAAAGCCCAGAATAAACCCATGCACTTATGGGCACCTTATTTTTGACAAAGGGGCAAGAATATACAATGAGGCAAAGACAGCCTCTTCAATAAACGGTGCTGGAAAAAGTGGAAAGCTACATGTAAAAGAATGAAATTAGAACACTTCCTAACACTATACACAAAGATAAACTTAAAATGGATTAAAGACCTAAATGTAAGACCAGAAGCTATAAAACTCTTAGAGGAAAAATAGGTATAACACTTGATGACATAAATCAAAGCAAGATCCTCTAATACCCACTTCCTAGAGTAATGGAAATAAACACCAAAGTAAACAAGTAGGACTTGATTAAACTTAAAAGTTTGTGCACAGCAAAGGAAACTATAAGCAAGAGAAAATAACAGCAAATGAAACAACTGATAAAGGATTAATTTCCATATACAAGCAGCTTATACAACTCAATACCAGAAAAACAAACAACACAGTCAAAAAGTGGGGGTAAAGATTTAAACAGACATTTCTCCAAAGAAGGCATACAGATGGCTACCTAACTCATGAAAAGATGCCAACATCACTCATTATTTGCGAAAAATGCAAATCAAAAGTACAGTGAAATATCACCTCACACCAGTCAGAATGACCATCATCAAAAAGTCTACAAACAATAAATGCTGGAGAGAGTGTGGAGAAAAGGGAATGCTCTTGCACTATTGGTGGGAATGTAAATTTATACTTAGAAGACTATGGAAGTCTTCTATGGAAGATGGTATGGAGATTCCTTAAAAAACTAGGAATAAAACCACCATGTGACCCAGCAATCCCCCTTCTAGGCATATAGCCTGAGGAAACTAAAATTGAAAATGACACATGTGTCCCATTGTTCACTGCAGCACTATTTACAATAGCTAGAACATGGAAGCATCCTAGATATCTATCAACAGATGAATGGATAAAGAAATTTTGGTATATATACACAATGTAATATTACTCAGCCATAAAAAGGAACATACTTGTGTCAGTTCTGATGAGGTGGATGAATATAGAACCTATTACACAGAGTGAAGTGAGTCAAAAAGAGAAAGATAAATATTGAATTCTAATGCATATATACGGACTCTAGAAAAATGGTACTGAACAATTTAATTACAGGGCTGCAATGCAGAAACATAGAGAATAGACTTAGGGACATGGGGGGAGGGGAGGAGAGGTGAGATATAAGGAAAGAGTAACATGGAAACTTACATTACCATACGTAAAGTAGATAGCCAAGGGGAATTTGCTGTATGGCTCAGGAAACTCAAACAGGGGCTCTGTATCAATCTAGAGGGGTGGCACAGGTTGGGAAATGGGAGGGAGGTTCAAAAGGGAGGAGATATATGTATACCTATGGCTGATTCATGTTGAGATTTGACAGAATACAACAAAATTCTATAAAGTAATTATCCTTCAATAAAAAAGTAAGTTAAAAAACATGTGGTAAATTTAGTCAACAGAATATTATTTGTCCACAAGAAGGAATGAATACTAGTAAATGGTACAATACAAATAAACTGAAAACATTCTAAGTGAAAGAAGCTAGTTATAAAAATGCACAAATTATATGATTTTATTCATATGAAAGTTCAGAATAGGGAATCTCATAGAAATAGAAAGCAAATTAGTAACTATTAGGACAGGAAGGAAGAGTAGGAGTGATGGTCAGGTGACAGTCAAACAGTACAGGGTATCTTTGTGAATTGATGAAAATGTTCTAAAATGAGAGTAATAATGGTCACACATATCTGTGAATATACTAAAAACCATTAAATTTTACACTTTAAGTGCATGAATTGTATGATTTTATGTATGATACATGAATTTTATTTCTAGAAGACTATTTTTAAATTGATAATACAGCAAAAACAGTTAATAATAAGGAAAATTGATAAAAACTGACAACACAGAAGAAAGTATTAATGGAAGAATTAGACCACTTCACCAGCATAATGAGCGATTTGAACATATCTCTTCCAACTATTGACAAATCAAGCCCTAATAAACAATCAGCTTACTAAAAAAATCTCAACATTACTAAATAATATGGAACGAATGGTCCCAAATATTAAGAGTATATATTTTTATGAAGCACATGGAATATTTACAAAATCAATCTTGTATAATGCCATAAAATACTTCCCTAAAGTTGAAAAAATTGTCACACAAAATCTCATTCTTTGACTAGAATGTAACTTAGAAATTAATAACAAAAAGAAATTTTAAGCTTACATATTTAAAAATTAACTCCTTGGTCAAAGAAGAAATCATAATAGAAATTTAAAAAATATTTCTACATGTTTTTATCCATTTTTGAGAAATCTAAAATATAAGGCTACAAATACTACCTATAACACAATAAAATTTTTCACAAATAAGTATATTAGAACTTTTCAGTTTCTCAAGGATTGCTGGGCTTATAAGTAGCAGTACCAAAACACAGGTAAGAATAAATTTTAGCCAATAGGAAAGATTACTCAGATATACACAAATAATTGGATATTTCTGAAAGACTCCTCTATGAATGGTCCTATGGGTAAAAGCTAACAAAGCTAAACTTTTTTTAGCTATTCTTATAAACATAATTCTCCATATCTATTTCCATGGGAGAAGTGTCAGAGAGTTTCCGATTTTTGAGGTCACTCTCCCGACAACAGCTATTTCAATCAAAAAGATATTCAGATAGGAAGAGTCTGAATAAATAAGGCTTTATAAATAAATTCTTTCCTAAGATTTTCCTTTCCCCACCTAAATCCAGTCAAAGTTAAATACATCTATTTTAACAGGCTTCCCAGAAACAACATCAGAACTTCAACAAGCAAAAACAAAACCATATTTTTGTTTCATGGGGCACTAGTTGACATAATAATTGCACAGATGTGATTAGCTGCATAGATATATTAATTGCATAGATGTAGATATTTTATTGACCAGCTTAAAATGTATTTTCCCTGGTAAAAATGGTTATGTTACATACAGAAAAAGGTTGTACAGCACTAACACTTGAGTAAAGATAGTGAGGAATACCATGAAGTTAAAATGCACTATTTTCTATGTTATATAAATACAACTTAACAATTTATTTTTAGAAAAAGAGTAGTTGACGAAAATATGTCAATCATATTTCTGGTACATACAAGTTTAGGTACCAAATTGACATTTCTGGAATCTAAATTTTCTTTTGGCATTTAGAACAAAACTCAAAAATCTCGATGCTAAAACTGTAGCCACAGAACACGGTAGGATTTTTGTTCTATACAAAATATACATGTTTCTACATGTATCAGAAACATGAAGTATTATAAGGAATAAAAAGCTAAGAAAAGTTTCAAAAATGTTAAGTTACTACGTTAAAATTCTCAGTAATGTTTCAAGACATAAGATGATAAAGTTATTTATAGAATGTGTTGGTTCCCTCTGGACAGCGCTCAAAATCAAAATCTCTCTTTTCAATGCTTTACCATCATATACAGTAGAGCTGATTCTCTCTCTCTTTTTTTTTTTTTGAGCTGATTCTCTTAAATAGCATACATGTTGTCAGCATGCCTATATGCGTGCTCCCTATGGACTGTAGCCAACCAGGCTCCTCTGCCTGTGGGATTCTCCAGGCAAGAATACTGGAGTGGGCTACCATGCCCTCCTCCAGGGGACTGTCCTTACCCAGGGATTGAACCCACATCCCCTTGGACTCCTGCATTGCAGGCGGATTCATTACCTACTAAGCCACTGGGAAGCCCTGTTATGGCACATTTCACTTCTATTCACTCTCTATTTAAAGAATATCACTAATAATGATGATGACATATGTTACCATTAACTATTTTCTTTATACCAGGCTTTGTGTCACATACTTTCCATGTTTTATCGCTAATTCTCATGATAACATAACAAAGCATTAGTTATTATTGTTATTTCATTTTAAAGAAATCACATCTGAGACTACAAAAGTTTAGTTAGATCATCTACCCAAGAAACAATCCCTAATCTGTAGTTTAAGGGGTCCAGAATCTTTCCTCCATTCCATACTTTAATTTGCATTTCCCTGTTGATCAGTCAGTTATAAAACCAAATTCAAATAGGTATGTCTATACTCCAGGCTGTGAAAAATACGCTTGACACTATACTGTTACAAAAATATACACTTCTTTTAGACTTTAGAATAAAACACAAGAATTCTGTTAACCTTGGGTTAGAGACTCCTTTTCCTGCTTTTGACTGTCTGTACCTACCAGTGAATATCCATGTATCCCTCAGGCTTCCTTTATAGAGTTGGGGCTGTTGATTTACTTTTAAATAGTTTCCCATTCTCAGGAACTTGTGTGTTACATATGGTTTCGAATAACTTTAAAAGGTGAAATGGTGCACATATCATTTTCAATTTATGTTTTTCCAGCTTTCAGTACCCTCTTCTAAAGCAGTAGCTCTCAAATTTTAATGTACATAATAAAGTGTGTCATGGGACTTGTTATAATTGCCATATCCCAGACCCTCCTCCAAGATTCTGGCTCTGTGGGTCTGGAATGAAACTGGGAATTTCCAAATAATTCCTTTTTTTCCCAAATGATTCTGATGCAGGTAGTGTTCAGATGACAAAAGGACTGGATGTTATCCTTCTCCAAGATAAACTGAATATGATTATAATCATATTTAAATAAGAGTGGCAAGATCATGAGCTCCAGGTTTAGATTAACTTGTGGTTACACTCTACTTCTGCAGCTTTCTATCTCTGAACTATGACAAATCTCTTAAACTCCATAAGCCCCAGTTTGGGGAGGATTTAATAAGATAAAATGTAAAAGCCCTTAACCCAGTGCCTACTGCTCACCAAAGTCCTCAAAAAACATTTGTTCCTGTCATTCACTTTCCCCTTTTAAAGCTCAGATCTTCATACTCCCAACCTTCCTTTCTTTCTTCTCCACAAATATGACTAAGAGCAAAACGCTGCCTGCTAGAAACGCTACAGCTCAAAAACGCTGCCTGTCTTCTTAAATTCCTATGCATTAAACCAAGGCTACTACTCATTTCCTCGATGATTAATCTTCTAGTCGTCACTAGATGAATTTTCCACTGGCACCAGTTTGTTTTGACATTTTGAGCCTTTTGTGGACAATAATGCCATTTATTTGGAGAAAATAAAATTATGATGGAAATTCAAAACTGAAAAAAAAAAAAAAAAACCATTTATAAGGTACTCTGTTCCAGGCAATAGGAATTCACCTGAATTACGTCAGAGACCTATTACTTTTCTGGTTTCCTTGTGAATATGGCTGGCAGATAGCTTCAGTCATCATGGCCTATCCAGCTTTTACTCTCGCTAAATAGACATAAATTACCTTCTATTACTGGACACACTTCAGGAGACATAAGTGGCTTGGAAGACACTAAAAGAATACATTCTCTACACTGTATAATAGCTGTGCTATGGAAAAGGACAGAAAAGTCATGTAAAAAGTTGGGCAATTAATACTTCAATCTTCATGTATACAGATCTTTGATAAAAGTTATAGGTTCAGGATGGTGAAATATGAATATTCTCATAGACTGTTCTCACAGTCTATGAACATTTTATCTTAGAGAAGTTCTTAATTTAAAATGATTTTCTAGTAAAAAGTAAATGGTAGTAAAGGTTAAGAAAGAATAGAATGGTATAGTCATTAAAACATTATTGAAGGAATATGAAATACTTATTTGAAATGACTACTGGCATAGCCAGAAAGGATTTTTAACCTTTCAGTTAACTTTATAGCTCTGATTCTTGTTTCCAAATTTAGATTTCACTAGTGCCAACAGAATATATAAGAACAGTGTGCTCACTGTAGGTTTGGTATAGGATTTGTTTTGATCATCTTTCACTTATAGTTCTATAGACAAAACAAATAAATATTTGGAAACAAAAATGAGACATAATTATATTTATAGTACTTTATTTGTAACTTATTTCTTTCAGACAATAAACTACTATCAGGAGTCTAATTCTTAATACTTATTTCATCCAGGACTAAATCTGGCTGTTTTTAAGCTGTGCTGCTTAAAAACTGGCTCTGCTGCTTTTAAGCTATGTGCCATTGGTAATGTTACTCAGCTTCTTTGATCCTTCATTTTCTTATGTGTAATACAGAAATAACATTAATTTGCTTACAGAGTTATTGTGAGGATTAAATTAAGCATCTATAACCAATGCTGAAACATAGTGGGAAATCAACAAATAAGAATTTTTAACATACTCTGGATATTTAAAAATAAATAAAAATGAAGACCAATTAAAACTACAAAAGAAGACAGGCAGAACATTTTCACACAATATCTACTTGTTTGAGGACTAGAATAATAAAAACTTAATTGCCAAGGGAAACTTAGGAAGTCAAAATGTATGCATTTCTTTAGAACCAAAAGTTTGAGCTTTTGCTGTTTTAAGGTTGGGTAATCACATTAATCTTTGATTTTTAATGAATTAATTAGTGCTTGTTACTATAATCATTGTATCTGAAACTCTCTGCAGCATACCTACTTCATTAATGTGGAGGTCTGCAGACACAGAATATAGCCTACTCTACAATGATACCTAGGATTTGAAAGCACATTTAATTTATTATTATAACTATAATAAGTTAAGGATACAATTTTCAAAATTTTAATTGTGCATAGGCAAAATTACTGAAGCCCTGAAATATGAAACAGCTTGAAGTTTAATTGTAACTGGAAAACTATGCTTTGGAAAGTGTATGTGGATGGAAATATTTATAAGTTAGCACCAAGAGCTGGCACAGTACATTTGCTATGGAATAATTTTAACTGTTACCTTGTTTTACAAGCTGGATTTTATCTGGCACCTTTATGGGGGAGCTGAACAAGTCTCTATCTGTACTTTAAGTGCTGAGATTTCTGTTTTTGTTTCAATTCCAGATATGCTTGAGAAGGTTTTAGTAAACTTTTTACAGAAAAATGATCAAATAAAACAAACTAGAAACATTTTCCATTTAAGAATGACATGATATTTCACTTGCTCTACTGTTTCACATATCATCAATTTTGCACCAGATTTTGGCAAAGGAAATGATCTTGCCTCCAAGAATTTTTATTTCTTGGACCACAAATAAAAATCCAAAAGTAAACAAAGACCAAACTAAAGAAGAAGGCATAAAACAATGAAAATCAGAACCATGACTTGCATGTAAACTGGAAAAAGAAATCATACAATAAGCTTTCTGCTCATTCTGATTATAATTAATGCTTATCAAAACAGAGCAGTCTTGCTCACAAAAGATTCAAAATCCTTAAGTTTACTCTTAAATATGAAAATAGCCCCACTTTGGAAATAATACTTCATGTTCACCTCTGAACACATACCTCAAAAATACTAAATTTTAGTAATATATCTTATGGAAATACCATGAGTCTACCAAATCTGTATACACAAAGATGTCCATTCAATATTATTAAAATAGAAAAAATATTTAAAATCTATATTTTTTTAAAGTAAGGAGTTGATGAAGGACATATATTCACGATACATTATTCTGCAGTCATTGAAAAATTGTATGTAAGAAAATATAATGAGGTGGAGAACTGGCATTTGATCTCAAGTGGAAAAGAGTAAGGTGATTCTATTTTAGTTGGAAAAAAATGTGCTTATGCATCAGAAGAAGTTTTAGTTTCATTCACCAGCATTTATCTCAATGTGATATAAAATTTCAGCAGCTTATTTGCATTGAAATTAAATATATTTTCTAAAATTTCTAGCAATGTACATACTATCTATATGATAAGAAAGCATTTATTACAATAAATAAAAATCTGTATAAATAGTGGGAATTATCTTTCTACCAATAGGAAGACTACTTCTCAATTGATATTTCGGCTTCCAAACTCATGTCAGAATGTTCAGGTATGTCTAACTAGGACAAATCACCATCAAGAAAAAAAACTGAACAAAGGACAAAGGCAGGTTAAGAACTAGAGAACCAGAACAAGGGTGGAAGCCAGGGAACTTGAGAAGCCTACACAGGTCATCCCAGTGATCAAAGGGCCAGATGCTGAAACCCAAGAGGTCAAAAGCAATTGTTTCCTGCCCAGATACGTCTACCACATTAAAGGGTCTCTCACTCAGATTTTAATAGAGTTCTAGGAGAGCCCCAATATCCATGAAATTATATTAGGAAAGGCAACTTTAAAATAAATACATTAATTATGATTTTCTCTGAATATCTGTCCAGGAATGGGATTGCAAGATTATATGGTAGCTCTATTAGTTTTTTAAGGAACTTCCATACTGTTCTCCATAGTGGTTGTACCAATTTACATTCCCACCAACAGTTTAGGAGAGTCGCCTATTCTCCACACTCTCTATAGCATTTACTGTTTGTAAAATTTTTGATTATGATCATTCTGGCTGGTGTGACATGATACCTCATTGGAGTTTTGATTTGCATTTTTCTAATAATTAGTGATGTTGAGCATTTTTTCATGTGCATCTTGGTCATCTGTATGTCTTCTTTGAAGAAATGTCTGTTTAGGTCTTTCTCCCATTTTTTGTTCAGGTTTTGTATGTTGAGCTGCATAAACTGTTTACATATTTTGGAGATTAAGCCCTTGTTGGTTGCTGTCCGCTACTGTTCAGTCACTAAGTTGTGTCTGACTTTTTTCAACTCCATGAACTGCAGCATGCCAGGCTTCCCTGTCCTTCACCATCTCCTGGAGTTTGCTCAAACTCATGTCCACTCAGTTAGTGATGCCATCTAATCATCTCATCCTCTGCTGCTCCCTTCTCTCCTTCCCCTCAATCTTTCCCAACATCAGGTCTTTTACGAGTAGGGTCTTTTCCAATGAGTCAGTTCTTTGCATCAGGTAGCCAAAGTATTGTCCAGCACCAGTCCTTCCAATGAATATTTAAGATTGGTTGATTTGTTTGCAAATATTTTCTCCCATTCTGTGGGCTATCTTTTCATTTTGTTTACATTTTCCTTTGCAGTGCAAAAGCTTTGAAGTTTAATTAGGTCCCATTTGTTTATTTTTGTTTTTATTTTCATTACTCTAGGAGGTGGACCCCAAAAGTTCTGCCTGCAATTTATGTCAGAGAGTGTACTGCTTGTTTTCCTTTAAGAGTTTTATAGTTTTGATGTTTGATTTAGATCTTTAATCCACTTCGAGTTTATCTTTGTATATGGTGTTAGGGAGGGTTCTAATTTCATTCTTTTACATGGAGCTGTCCAATTTTCCCAGCACCACTCATCAAAGACACTGTCTTTTCTCCACTGTACATTCTTGCCTCCTTGGGCATAGGTTAGGTGGCCAGAGGTATGTGGGCTTGTCTCTGACCTCCCGACCCTGCCCCACTGACCTGTATTTCCTTTTCTATGTGTGCGCACCATGCTGTATTGATGACTCCAGCTTTGGAGTATAGTCTGAAGTCAGGGAGCCTGATTCCTCCAGCTCCGTTCTTCTTTCTCAAGATTGCTTTGGCTATTTGAGTCTTCTGTGCATCCATACAAATTGCAAAATTTTTGTTCTAATTCTGTGAAAAACACTATTGGTATCTTGATAGGGATTACATTGAATCTAGATTGCTTTAGATAGTACAGTCATTTTGACAAGACTGAGTTTTCCAATACAAGAACATGGCATATCTCTCCATCTGTTTATGTCACCTTTCATTTCTTTCATCAGTATCTTATAAGATACATATATTCCAATGTTCACTGCAGCATGATTTAAAATAGCCAAGATGTAGAAGCAACCTAAATGTCCATCAACAGAGGAATGGATAAAGAAGATATGGTCCATAAACACAAAGGACGATTGTGTGCTAAGTCGCTTTGGTTGTGCCCAACTCTGTGACCCTGTGAGCTATAGCCCGCCAGGCTCCTCTGTCCATGGGATTCTCCAGGCAAGAATACTGGAGTACTTTCAGCACTGACATGGGTTGCCGTGCTCTCTCCCAGGGTAACTTCCTGACCCAGGGATCATACCTGCATCTCCTGTGTCTCATGCATTGCAGGTGGATTCTTCACCACTGAGCCACCAGGTAAGCACAATGGAATATTACTTGGCCATAAAAAGAATGAAATAATGCCATTTTAAGGAACATGGGTAGGCCTAGAGATTGTCATACTGTGTAAAGTAAGTCAGAGAAAGACAAATATCATATGATATCACTTACATGTGGAATGTAAAAATAAGTTATAAATGAACCTATCTATAAAACAGAAATAGAGTCACAGATGTAGAAAACAAACTTATGGTTACCAGGTGGGAAAAGAGAGGGAACAGAATGGGAAGGGAGGTTGGGATTGACATATATACACTACTATATGTGTGTGTGTATGATATATGCATATGTATATATATAAAACATATATGTATATACACACACACACATACACACACACAAGATAACTAGTAAGAACCTTTTGTATACTATAATGAACTCTACTCAATACTCTGTAATGGCCTATATGGGTAAATGATCTACAAAAGAGTGGATATATGTATATGTATGGGCTTGCCCTGGTACCTCACCTGGTAAAGAATCTGCCTGCAATGTGGGAGACCCCAGTTTGATTCCTGGATCAGGAAGATGCACTGGAGGAGGGCAAGGCAGCTCACTCCACTATTCTTGCCTGGAGAACCCCCATGGACAGAGGAGCCTGTCTGTCTACAGTCCACACAGTCGCAAAGAGTCAGACACGACTGACCGACTAAGGGCAGCACAGACCAGCACAGGTATACGCATAGCTGATTCACCTTGCTGTAAGCAGAACATTGTAAATAAACTATACTCCAAAAAAATTTAAATAAAATAAATACATTAAATTCTACAGGAAACCAACAGCCTAAATATAAATTCTAAACTCTAAAGTAAAACTTCAGTCTCCAATTCCAGAGTGGTTTTCGTGTGTACATTATGAAGAGAAGATGAACCTGTACACTGCTTGGGAATGTACCTGCTAATGTGCCCCCAAATTATAAAGACCCTGCCAATATTACTAATCGCTATAATGGGAGATAACTACTTAATGGATTTAAAATTTTTATCTCTAGATGAAAACAATATTGATTTAATTGAATTTTTTTAAAAGCTGACAATTGCTTTTCTTCCTTCAACTCATCCCTGATTTTCTCAAATTATTTTCTGAAAAAAATGTCCACCATGGAAGCTAGAACTGCTGCACTGAATATCATAGGATTCCATTCCCAGCACTTTTATGATATTTAATCTCATATTATGAATACACAATAACTTTTAGAACAACCTGTTCAGTTCAGTTCAGTTGCTCAGTCATGTCCTACTTGTTGTGACCCCATGAAATGCAGCACGCCAGGCTTCTCTGTCCATCACCAACTCACGGAGTTTACCCAAACGCATGTCCATTGAGTCAGTGATGCCATTCAACCATCTCATCCTCTGTCATCCCCTTCTCCTCCTGCCCTCAATCTTTCCCAGAATCAGGGTCTTTTCAAATGAGTCAGCTCTTTGCATCAGGTGTCCAAAGTATTGGAGTTTCAGCTTCAACCTCAGTCTTTCCAAAGAACACCCAGGACTGATCTCCTTTAGGATGGACTGGTTGGATCTCCTTGCTGTCCAAGGGACTCTCAAGAGTCTTCTCCAACACCACAATTCAAAAGCGTCAATTCTTTGGCACTCAGCTTTCTTTATAGTCCAACACTCACATCCATACACAACTACTGGAAAAACCATAGCCTTGACTAGATGGAACTTTGTTGGCAAAGTAATGTCTCTGCTTTTTAATGTGCTGTCTAAGTTGGTCATAACTTTCCTTCCAAGGAGTCAGTTCAGTCAGTCAGTTCAGTCGCTCAGTTGTGTCCAACTCTGCGACCCCATGAATCGCAGCACGCCAGGCCTCCCTGTCCATCACCAACTCCCGGAGTTTACTCAAACCCATGTCCATCGAGTCGGTGATGCCATCCAGCCATCTCATCCTCTGTCGTCCCCTTCTCCTCCTGCCCCCAATCCCTCCCAGCATCAGAGTCTTCTCCAATGACTCAACTCTTCACATGAGGTGGCCAAAGTACTGGAGTTTCAGCTTCAGCATCAGTCCTTCCAATGAACACCCAGGACTGATCTCCTTTAGAATGGACTGGTTGGATCTCCTTGCAGTCCAAGGGACTCTCAAGAGTCTTCTCCAACACCATAGTTCAAAAGCATCAATTTTTCGGCGCTCAGCTTTCTTCACAGTCCAAATTTCACATCCATATATGACCACTGGAAAAACCACAGACTTGACTAGATGGACCTTTGTTGGCAAAACAATGTCTCTGCTTTTTAATATGCTCTCTAGGTTGGTCATAACTTTCCTTCCAAGGAGTAAGCATCTTTTAATTTCATGGCTGCAATCACCATCTGCAGTGATTTTGGAGCCCCCAAAATAAAGTTAGCCACTGTTCCCATTGTTTCCCCATTTATTTGCCATGAAGTGATGGGACTGGATGCCATGATCTTAGTTTTCTGAATGTTGAGCTTTAAACCAACTTTTTCACTCTCCTCTTTCACTTTCATCAAGAGGCTCTTTAGTTCTTCTTCACTTTCTGCCATAAGGGTGGTGTCATCTGCATATCTGAGGTTATTGATATTTCTCCCAGCAATCTTGATTACAGCTTGTGCTTCATCCAGCCCAGCATTATTCATGATGTACTCTGCATATAAATTAAATAAGCAGGGTGACAATATGCAGCGTTGACGTACTCCTTTTCCTATTTGGACCAGTCTGTTGTTCCATGTCCAGTTCTAACTGTTGCTTCCTGGCCTACATACAGGTTTCTCAAGAGGCAGGTCAGGTGGTCTGGTATTCCCCATCTCTTCAGAATTTTCCACAGTTTACTGTGGTCCACACAGTCAAAGGCTTTGGTATAGTCAATAAAGCAGAAATTGATGTTTTTCTGGAACTCTATTGCTTTTTCAATGATCCAGTGGATGTTGGCAATTTGATCTCTGGTTCCTCTGCCTTTTCTAAAACCAGCTTGAACATCTGGAAGTTCACAGTTCATGTATTGCCGAAGCCTGGCTTGGAGAATTTTGAGCATTACCTTACTAGTGTGTGAGATGAGTGCAATCGTGTGGTAATTTGAGCATTCTTTGGGATTGCCTTTCTTACGGATTGGAATGAAAACGGACCCTTTCCAGTCCTGTGGCCACTGCTGAGTTTTTCAGATTTGCTGGCATACTGAGTGCAGCACTTTCACAGCATCATCTCTTAGGATTTGAAATAGCTCAACTGGAATTCCATCACCTCCACTAGCTTTGTTCGTGTTGATGCTTCCTAAGGCCCACTTGGCTTCACATTCCACTATGTCTGGCTATAGGTGAGTGATCACACCATTGTGATTATCTGGGTTGTGAAGATCTTTTTTGTACAGTTCTTCTGTGTATTCTTGCTACCTCTTCTTAATATCTTCTGCTTCTGTTAGGTCCATACCATTTCTGTCCTTTATTGAGCCCATCTTTGCATGAAATGTTCCCTTGGTATCTCTGATTTTCTTGAAAAGATCTCTAGTCTTTACCATTCTGTTGTATTCCTCTGTTTCATTGCATTGATCACTGAGGAAGGCTTTCTTATCTCTCCTTGCTATTCTTTGGAACTCTGCATTCAAATGGGAATATCTTTCCTTTTCTCCTTTGCTTTTTGCTTCTCTTCTTTTCACAGCTATTTGTAAGGCCTCTTCAGACAACCATTTTGCCTTTTTGCATTTCTTTTTCATGCTGATGGTCTTGATCCCTGTCTCCTGTACAATGTCACGAACCTCTGTCCATAGTTCATCAGGCACTCAGTCTATCAGATCTAGTCCCTTAATTCTATCTCTCACTTCCACTGTATAATTGTTAGGGATTTGATTTAGGCCATACCTGAATTGTCTAGTGGTTTTCCCTACTTTCTTTATTTAAGTCTGAATTTGGTAATAAGGAGTTCATCATCTGAGCCATAGTCAGCTCCCAGTCTTTTTCTTTTTTTTTTGACTGTATAAAGCTTCTCCATCTTTGGCTTCAAAGAATATAAACAATCTGATTTCAGTGCTGGCCATCTGGTGATGTCCATGTGTAGAGTCTTCTCTTGTGTTGTTGGCAGAGGGTGTTTGCTATGACCAGTGCATTATCTTGGCAAAATCTATTAGCCTTTGCCCTACTTCATTCCGTACTCCAAGGCCCAATTTGCCCATTACTCCAGGTGTTTCTTGACTTCCCACTTTTGCATCCCAGTCCCCTATAATGGAAAGGACATCTTTTTTGGGTGTTAGTTCTAAAAGATCTTGTAGGTCTTCATAGAACCGCTCAACTTCAGCTTCTTCAGTGTTACTGGTCAGGGCATAGACTTGGATTACTGTGATACTGAATGGTTTGCCTTGGAAACAAACAGAGATCATTTTGCCATTTTTGAGACTGCATCTAAGTACTGCATTTTGGACTCTTTTGTTGACTATGATGGCTACTCCATTTCTTCTAAGGGATTCCTGCCCTCAGTAGTAGATATAATGGACATCTGAGTTAAATTCACCCATTCCAGTCCATTTTAGTTCGCTGATTCCTAGAATGTCAATGTTCACTCTTGCCATCTCCTGTTTGACCACTTTCCATTTGCCTTGATTCAAGGACATAACATGTTCTAAAACCATCAGATGATAATTTCAATTAGTGATTAATATTTATTAAGTTGGTAATAGCAATGACAGTGATAACATAGTTTTACTTCATTACACCTGTGATAAAAATATGACCCAAAGACTGGCTCTTCAAGCAGTTTTCCTGCTGGCCTCTCAGATATTCCCAGCTTTCCATATAGTCCCATTATCTCCCACTGGCAAACCTCAAGGGTCAGTTTCTTCTTCAAGCACTTGACCCCTGGTCCAAAGGGTCTTTCCTTGCACTTCTTATGAGACCTCCTTTACAGCTAATTTCAGTAGAGCTAACCAGAACAGCTACTTAAAGTGCAAAGCCATCTCTCTCTGTGTGTGGATATCTCAGGGTACAATACATTTCACCAAGTACAAGCTGGCTACTCAATTTATCTTAGTTTAGGTTAACATATAAAGCCAGTATTTACAGCCGTCTCCAATTATACTCTGCGTTCACTCAGTGTGACATCTGAACATTTGTGCTTAACCACACACCTTAGTGAGCCAATCTGATTTCACACGGTCCACTAGGCAACAGAGGTGTTTACAAGGAACTGAAGATGAACAATGCCCAAAGTGAAAATGTGTGCTAGTCGCTCAGTCATGTGGGACTCTTTGCAACCCCACAGACTCTAGCCCACCAGGATACTCTGTCCATGGAATTCTCCAGGCAAGAATATGGGAGTGAATAGCCATTCCCTTCTCTAGAGGATCTTCCCGATCAATGGATTCAACTCAGGTCTCCTGCACTACAGATTCTTTACTGTCTGAGCCATCAGACAATGCCCAAGGCTCCTTGAAGAGTTCAGCAAGGAGAAAATGAAAGACAACCTAATTAGAGGAATATATGGTATTTATAAGTTATATAATAAGTTATATAATAAGTTATATAATACATATGTGAAAGTGCAAGTGAAAGCCACTCAGTCGTGTCAGACTCTTTGTGACCCCATGGACTATACAGTCAATGGAACTCTCCAGGTCAGAATACTGGAGTGGGTAGCTGTTCCTTCTTCAGGGGAACTTCCCAACCCAGGAATCAAACCAGGGTATCCTGCATGGCAGATGGATTCTTTACCAACTGAGCTACCAGGGAAGCCCTATGTATCATATATGTATCACATATGTATCAAACTGTAAAACCACACACACACACACAAATTTGAATTTTAAACAAGATTCAAAATCTGCCACAAATAGCAAAAGTTACCTAGCTAGCTAACACTGCTTGTATTTAATAATTATTTAAATAAAATGTGCCTTTTTTTGTAATTCTTAAAAAAAGCTGAGATTAAGAGGCTAAATGGGTACTGTGTAAGGTCCTACTTTGGCACTGATTCTGACTACACCACTGTTCAAAACATTAATGATGGGAATGTTATAAATATTATTAACCAGGAAGGGGATAAAGAGACAGATAAAATTTAAAAATATTCATGCTTCATTGACACTGGCCTAAGGCACCATGGAAACTTTTCTTTGTTATTCTTTTTCATTATATAAACTGTATATCTAATTCCTAATTCTGCATGACCTATCATTATGGAGAAATAATAGAGAATTTATCCAGAGTGAGTTGTGGCTTCCCTTAAAAATGAAAATCCCATTTAAAAAGAAGGATGAGGGCTTCCCTGGTGGCTCAGTGCTAAAGAGTCCACCTGGTAATACAGAAGAAATGGGTTCGATCCCCACTTCAGAAGGATCCCATGTGCTGCGTTGAGCCTGTGCTCTAAATCCCAGGAACCACAACACTGGGCCCACATGATGCAACTACCGAAGCCCATGTGCCCTAGGGCCCATGCTCCACAAGAGAAGCCACTGCAGTGAGAACCCCTGCACCGCAACTAGAGAGCAGCCCCCACTTGCCACAGCTAGAGAAAAGCCCGCACAGCAACAAAGACCCAGCACAGTGAAAAATAAATAAATAAACAAATTTTAAAATAAGAAGAATGAAATAAAAAGACTGAGCAGAAACAGAGTTAAATACAATGCCTACTCTGAAGACACAGAATAGGAACTTTAGATTTCAATATTCAGAAGGTTGGAGTGGCCAACGTAAAGGAAATAATCACAGAGATATGGGCAAAACTGAACCCCAAAAACCTGCATCCAGAGAGATACAACTCTTTTCTTAGCACACAAAGTAGGACTTGCAAGATTTCTTGCAGTACAAGTTGAGAGTACCAGTAATAGGTATGTATCATACTTCGATTTTAGGAATGAATCAAAGTGACAATTTTTTAAAGCATTCTAAACAGAAAAACACTCAGAACCATAGTGTGAAAAACACAACCTATAAGATATCATAACAACCAAAATATCATATTATTAAACTACAATATTATGCAAATCATATAAAATCACAATATTATTAAAGCTCAAAGTATTGCCATTGACAATTAGAAAGTAGCTTGTATACTGGAGTTCTCGATTGGAAAAAATATTGGGTCCTTTAAATTGCAATTTAGAAAACACAAATGGAGGGAATGACCAAGGATGACTACATAAGGTCTAGTTATAAAGTCACTATAATTAAGAGATCTTGTAAACCTTAAAAGGAATTCTTCTTGAAGTGATAGGGTAGACTCAAATAGAAATTAGTTTACTTTGTTGAAGTTATTTCAGTCCCCTGCCCATCATTTTAGCCAATTTTTCTAATGCATATTACCAACCCTCATTTTACCTGGCATAATTCATACAAGCTAACAATACAACTGCGGCTTCCCCAGGTGCCTACGACTTAGCAAGCATGCACACAAAAACACAATGATCCTATTTTCTGACTTACAGTCTGATAGGGATTTTTTCCTAATTTTTTATAGTCTTGCAATGGCATAAGAATTAAATATATTTATGAAAGCATGTAAGAAGTTGTTTTTATTGAGAAACATAAAATAACATGAAATAAAGGCTAGGGAAAACTGAGACAGTTAAACACAGTTAGTGTTATCTTTTTTTTTTAAAGTAGCCATCAAGACTTAATCACACAGTTAATCCTACATTTGAAGTCAAATAACTGATGCATAACCAACCAAAGGTATGTGACAGCATTACATGCAAAATCTCAATGTAATGCAATACTTTTGTATTAATACTTCATGTTTAAGGTGTTCAACTTATTTATTCCTTAAAATTATAATCGTGCGTGAATAAATTTGATTAGCACATTCACATAATTGATTTCTTATTAAAAGGAAGAAACTACAAATAAATAAATCTCCTACCTTTCCCCACCATGCAGAAGGGAAGAGGCAGTTCTCCAGGGGCACTTGTTTTCAGTCCTGACAGGAAGGAAGCACTCAGAGAATCCATTTTCTGTAGTTGCTATTATCAGTCTCCACAGCCATTATAAAAGCTCTCACCCTTCCTTGCTTTCAGATGTCCTAAAAAGTCATAGATACACTTTCTCATTATTTTAAAAATACAAAAATAAAATACACCAATTAAAGAGAAGGGAGTATGGTGGCCAGAAATATGTATTCGCTTTTGCTTAAGTTTTAATTTGAAGGCACATTTTATCTTTTGTTCTGAAATAATTTCAAACTTACAGCAATGTTGCAAGAATTATACAAAGGACCCTATACCCTCCACTTAGATTCATCGACTGTTAATTTTTGGCCTCACTTGCACCCTCTCTCTCACTTTCTATATGTATGTATGTTTATATACACATAAAAAGATTTCCAAAACCAATTGAGAGGAAATCTTAGACATTGTACTTCATTACTCCTTTAGTACTTCAGTGTGATCTGTTGAGAAAAGAACATTATCTTACAAAGCTCCAGTATAATGAAAAATTATAGGAAATGAACAATGATGCTGTTATAGAATCCACAGTCCATATTCAAAATTCACCAATTATTTAGCCACATCAATGCAACAAAAGTAGTCTTCACAAATAAATTGGACATTCTATCTTCATTAAAATACAATGGATAACCAGAAGTTGTAAAAAGCCATTTTTTCCCCCAGAAGGCATAGGTACTAACATATATTTATAACTATGAACAAACATAACAGAATGTCTTCTGCTGTCTGCATAGAAAAAAAAAAATATTGAATTATGGTAACATAGCCTAGCTACCTACTAGAAATGGGCAACTAGGAGAATGTACAAATAACAGAATTAACATTTAATCAACTCTTTTATTATATGATAATTATGGAAGAAAAATAGAATTCAAACACATTTACAGTCTGTAGAATCCTGATCTCACAGATTCATAAAATTAATTCACCTAATGCCATTTTACAAGTTTAACAGTGTGAAAATGTTCCAATAAGACAGCAAAGGCTAAAGAACAAGTGTTTTTTCAAAGTTTGAGTTCAGTATTTGTGGGAAAAGAAGATTCCCTTCTGCTGAGGCATTCTTAGGGCTTAAAGTAAAACCTAACCTTCATACCATGAAAGTTTACAATGAAATTAACAATATGAGAGAAATGGGATTAATAATTCAATCAACAAGGGAACTGCTGGAGCAATCTATTTAAAAAAAAAAAAGACACAATATCCTTTACATCACTGTACACACTGCTAAGAAAACCTTGGAAGACATCCCAAAAAATAAAAGTACTAATGTTAAGGCTAATTCCAGGACAACTATACAAGATGAAAACATTATGCACACCTCTCCGAACAAACTGGTGAAATAGGAAATTCCAGCAGTTTTCAGTAAAAGATAGTCAATATTTGACTTTGTAAATGCATAAACACCACATTTAATGAACACTCTTATTAAAGTTAGAGCATTATAGTCTAACAAATAATACTAGAATGAAGATTAACTTAATGTACCATAGTACTATAAGGGGGCACAGGTCTGTAAGCAGCAAATATGAGTGGAAATCTCAGCTCTTATTTCTTTACCTAAGTAAAATCTTTTTCTGTTTAAACTTTCAGAATTCCAGCCACCACAATATCAAATTTCTCTGTATCTGCAACAGACTCTCTTAAATATTAATAAAGAAAATTAATTGAGTCGTATTCTGACTGTATCACAACTGTATTGTACAGGATATATGCTATATAGCTTAATATGCTTTATACACAATGAGCTCTTAAGCATTTTTAAGAAAAATAATAAAGAATTTACGCTCAATGTTCATTTACATCTACCCAAGAAATTAGGGGGGATTCCCTGGAGGCTCAAATGGTAAAGAATCTGCCTGCAATGCAGGCGACCAGATTCCATCCCTGGGTTAGGAAGATCCCCTGGAGAAGGGAATGGCAACCCACTCCAGTATTCTTGCCTGGAGAATTCCACAGACATTCTGGTGGGCTACAGACCATGGGGTGTGCTATAGTCCATGCGGTTGGGCATCACTGATCCTATTCGTGACACCAATTGTCTTGCTGTTCATACTCTTCCCACTGTTCGCTGAACCGAGGGTAGGCAAGGTGCGAGCTAGGAGGCTGGAAGGAGACTCCAGGAGCTGTAGGAACCGTAGACACGTTTATTCTCCTCTGGCTGGTTGGCAGCCTGCACACAACCTCTCTCCCGACTGGCAGAGCAGTCGCAGCAGCAGCCACAACAAAACCATAATACAGCCATAACGGAGCCATCACACAACTCATATAACATACTCATGATGCCACTCCAATGTAGCCCCAATGCAACAGTAGCTAGGGTTTCCATGGTGAAGTTCATACAGGCCTACTGTACACAGTAGCCCATTACCAAGCAAGTACCTTGTGACATACATGCACAGTGCTATAAGTGATCAGCGTTGTCACATTACCTTGCTAAGTCACTGTTTACAGAACATGGGGCAAGAGGTGTGAGAGCATGGGACAAGAGAGCCTGACTGGTGCCATCTCATTAATTTCCCCACAGGTCATAAAGAGTCAGGCATGACTGAGTGACTAACACACACACACAGAAGGAATTTTTACCATAACTGCTACTGTACTTTAGAACTAAAATGTATATAAACTTTTCTATCAATCCAAAATTTAAAAGATTAATTTTTAAAGATATGTCATGTTCTCCCTTTAAAAGGAAATTATGTATTTCATGTTTTTAATATAATAAGAAAAGTTTTAACAATTACTTGGGGTTTTGCTTTTTGTTTTTTTCATTTAGAGACCATGTTTAAAAAATGCTAGTTGGAAATTATGTAAGCAATATTTATAATCATTTCAATCCCCTCAGTGTGCCTCTGTAAGCAAGTCTTCTATTTTGAGCAATTAAATTATATATATATATAATTGAAAATATATATCAAATATATATATTATATAATTGAAATATATATTATACATATAATTGAAAACATTTTGTTTTTTAACAAAAGTAAATTTAGCTAAATTACAGATAAAAATAAAAACTTAAAAGTGCTTGGCAGATAATTCAGTTATAATGTTCAGCTTACAGAAAAGGAAACTTCAATAAAGCAAGACAAAAAAAGTTCAAACAAAATCAAATATGATATCTCATTTGTGCACCATGTTCACATGAATAATGTCAAAGAAGAAATTACTTCTTCACTCTACATAAATTCATTCGTAGCTTCATTTTTAAGGATAATTAGGTTTTAATCTGAAAAATTCTTTTAAAATGTATTGTCTGCTGATGCTATTACTAACAACCCCCAGACTACAATATTCCTGGAACCATGCCGCCCCCGACAGTCCATCCGACACCCTCCCTGAATAAATCATCCAACTAATTCACATCTTTAAATTGTAATATTTAATTCCCAAATCAAAAATTTGAAAAGAATGGCCAACTAGGGGAAAAAAAAAATCAAAGTTCCTTGGAATAAGGGAATGTGAAAACATGGTAACAGCTGCTAGGCACAGATGAAGAGATTTTTTTATTTTTCATCCAAAATAGAAATCATTAAATTCTCCAAGAACGGTCAGAGACAGCCTTGACTTTCTGTGCTGTTTTTAAAAGCTTTACTACATCTCCAAGGAAGGAAGCAGCTACCGTTAACATTTATTTGGTAGCTATTTACTTGGAGCAAAAGCTGAGGGTACCTAACAAGCTGAATAAACTAAAAGTACCACATTTTCTTAGATTCATCTCCTCGGGTTTCAAATACCCACTTCTTCCTTCTGCTTTTCAAAGGAATCAGGAAGAAGCACCTGGGGTAGGGGTTCACTTCATTACAACTAGAGGGGCTTATAAGCAAACAATATAAAAAAAAAAACAAGTTGAGTGGTCTGCTTACCAGGCTTTCTTAAGCTGCTCTGACCAAAATCTGTATTTCATAAATGTAGGTAACTTTGTCATGGAACCATTTAGGGAGGGAAAATCCAATGAAGGAAGTTCTATTGCATCTGGACTCCAAAACATACAATATTTGTATTAATTCCATGAGGGTATATATCAGCATTATATGCTAGAATCAGACAACTTGATTTTGAATTCCAACACAATGCAGGAAGGGAAGATCCCCTGGAGAAGGAAATGGCAACCCACTCCAGTACCCTTGCCTGGAAAATCCCATGGACAGAGGAGTCTGGTAGGCTACAGACCATGGGGTCGAAAAGAGTCGGACATGACTCAGAGACTTCACTCACTTCAATGCAGGAAGACCACAGAAGAGCAAATGAATTAACCTCTCTTCATCTCTTTAGAGTTTTGCCAAGAGAACGCACTGGTCATAGCAAACACCCTCTTTCAACAACACAAGAGAAGACTCTACACATGGACATCACCAGATGGTCAACACCAAAATCAGATTGATTATACTCTTTGCAGCCAAAGATGGAGAAGCTCTATACAATCAGCAAAAACAAGACCGGGAGCTGACTGTGTCTCAGATCATGAACTCCTCACTGCCAAATTCAGACTTAAACTAAAGAGAGCAGGGATAACCACTAGACCATTCAGGTATGACCTAAATCAAATCCTTTATGACTATACAGTGGAACTGAGAAATAGATTTAAGGGACTAATTCTGATAGACAGAAAGCCTGATGAACTATGGACGGAGGTTCGTGACACTGTCCAGGAGACAGGGATCAAGACCATCCAGAAGGAAAAGAAATGCAAAAAGGCAAAATGGTTGTCTGAGGGGGCCTTACAAATAGCTGTGAAACAAAGAGAAGCAAAAAGCAAAGGTGAAAAGGAAAGATATTCCCATTTGAATGCAGAGTTCCAAAGAATAGCAAGGAGAGGTAAGAAAGCCCTCCTCAGTGATCAATGCAAAGAAACAGAGGAAAACAATAGAATGGGAAAGACTAGAAAACTCTTCAAGAAAATTAGAGATACCAAGGGAACATTTCATGCAAAGATGGGCTCAATAAAGGACAGAAATGGTATGGACCTAACAGAAGCAGAAGATATTAAGAAGAAGTGGCAAGAATACACAGAAGAACTGTACAAAAAAGATCTTCACAACCCAGATAATCACAATGGTGTGATCACTCACCTATAGCCAGACATAGTGGAATGTGAAGCCAAGTGGGCCTTAGGAAGCATCAACACGAACAAAGCTAGTGGAGGTGATGGAATTCCAGTTGAGCTATTTCAAATCCTAAGAGATGATGCTGTGAAAGTGCTGCACTCAGTATGCCAGCAAATCTGAAAAACTCAGCAGTGGCCACAGGACTGGAAAGGGTCCATTTTCATTCCAATCCGTAAGAAAGGCAATCCCAAAGAATGCTCAAATTACCGCACGATTGCTCTCATCTCACACACTAGTAAGGTAATGCTCAAAATTCTCCAAGCCAGGCTTCGGCAATACATGAACCGAGAACTTCCAGATGTTCAAGCTGGTTTTAGAAAAGGCAGAGGAACCAGAGATCAAATTGCCAATATCTGCTGGATCATCGAAAAAGCAAGAGAGTTCCAGAAAAAACATCTATTTCTGCTTTATTGACTATGCCAAAGCCTTCGACTGTGTGGATCACAGTAAACTGTGGAAAATTCTGAAGGAGATGGGAATACCAGACCACCTGACTTGCCTCTTGAGAAACCTGTATGCAGGTCAGGAAGCAACAGTTAGAACTGGACATGGAACAACAGACTGGTTCCAAATAGGAAAAGGAGTACGTCAAGGTTGCATATTGTCACCCTGCTTATTTAACTTATATGCAGAGTACATCATGAGAAACGCTGGGCTGGAAGAAGCACAAGCTGGAATCAAGATTGCCGGGAGAAATAGCAATAACCTCAGCTATGCAGATGACACCACCCTTATGGCAGAAAGTGAAGAGGAACTAAAAAGCCTCTTGATGAAAGTGAAAAAGGAATGTGAAAAAGTTAGCTTAAAGCTCAACATTCAGAAAACTAAGATCATGGCATCTGGTCCCATCACCTCATGGGAAATAGATGGAGAGACAGTGGAAACAGTGTCAGACTTTATTTTGGGGGGCTCCAAAGTCACTGCAGATGGTGATTGCAGCCATGAAATTAAAAGACGCTTACTCCTTGGAAGGAAAGTTATGACCAACCTAGAGAGCATACTAAAAAGCAGAGAGACATTGCTTTGCCAACAAAGGCCCGTCTGGTCAAGGCTATGGTTTTTCCAGTGGTCATATATGGATGTGAGAGTTGGACTATCAAGAAAGCTGAGCATGGAAAAATTGATACTTTTGAACTGTGGTGTTGGAGAAGACTCTTGAGAGTCCCTTGGACTGCAAGGAGATCCAACCAGTCCATCCTAAAGGAGATCAGTCCTGGGTGTTCACTGGAAGGACTCATGCTGAAGCTGAAACTCCAGTACTTTGGACACCTCATGCGAAGAGCTGACTCGTTGGAAAAGACTCTGATGCTGGGAGGGATTGGGGGCAGGAGGAGAAGGGGACGACAGAAGATGAGATGGCTGGATGGCATCACCGACTCGATGGGCATGAGTTTGAGCAAACTCCGGGAGTTGGTGATGGACAGGCAGGCCTGGCATGTTGCAATTCATGGGGTCGCAAAGAATCAGACACAACTGAGCGACTGAACTGAACTGACCACATAATTTCCTTTGAATAACTGTAAAAAGTATATTAGTAATGTTAATAAATCCCCATAAAAATATTTTTATTTTATTCTACATAGTGTACATTTATTTTTGTCCTAGGTTTGCTTACTCATCAAATCCCATAAGCCTCCCTCACTCTGATCTCAACAGTACAAGATAACATGTGTTTTTCACAAAAGGCGATTAACATGCCTTCTGTAAAACCTGGCACAGTCATCAGAACAACAGAGGGGACATATCCTGGGATCACCCTAAAGAATAAAAAATCTAATATATCCAATTATTTTATTTAAGCAATTTCCTAAAATTATATTTTTAATAACTAAAATATCAGATCATGCAATTTAAATACAGTGCTTCCTTTAAACAACTACTCCGTAATTAGTTCAGTGAGGTAAGATGTCCTGAAGTTGCAAAACCTGACTATATACTTTGCACATTGGTCCTGCTAGCTTACACATGCTTAATCTTTATTGCCATCTTCTGGAGGATGTGCTTCTATATGCAAATAAGTAATACTGGGCCAATACATTTCTTCTGGAACTGGGATCTGGAAACACACGCCCTTTTGGGTGTCTCAAATTAAAATATAGGATAAATGCCATAATCACAGAGCATCTTAACCTGGGCCATGGAGACAAGTCACTTTAG
Source organism: Odocoileus virginianus (assembly GCF_023699985.2). Lineage (NCBI taxonomy): Eukaryota > Metazoa > Chordata > Mammalia > Artiodactyla > Cervidae > Odocoileus > Odocoileus virginianus. Next base: position 83,632,662 of record NC_069674.1, on the reverse strand, counting down.
AGTGCATTTCAGAAATAACAAGAAAGCCACTTGCCTAGAAAAATGAGAGCCCATTTATAAGCAAAGGTTTGTATTTCCACTATTATAGTTCCATATTAATAGATAAAATGAACCATGGCAAAAAACAGGGACTACTGGAAATAGTAATCTTTTAAATGTACCAATCACCTCCACTTTAGTGTAGATGAGTTTGGAGTGCTTTCTTTTTATGACAGATGATGAATGAGGTGCAGGGGTGAAGAAGACAATTCATGAATGACATGAGTATCATTTCTCTAAACATCACATAGTTCAGCCCTGCTGCCAAATAGGTAGACACAAGAAGTCACAGTTTGAATCTGGAACTGCTTAGAGGAGGGAAAGACCAAGCTGTGAAAGAAATAATGATTTTATTTGGCAGCCAAGGCATGGCATTCAAGGAAGTATGGCACCACAGTTTGCAAACAGTTCGCATCTGGGAATCTGACCTCAATTCATTAATCATCCACAAGGCAAAGTAAGCAGTCAGAGAAACAGCTTAGGTAGAAAGCCTGACAGCTAAAACTGGAGAACTCCATCAGCATAGAGTAGCAACTCAGTCACCTGGACATGGCTCAAGATTAAATTTCAGTCTCTGAGTCCATGGCTATGAAAAGTAGCACCACAATTCAGTCCTAGAGTTACTGGGGTATTGAAAGTGTATTATAACAAGAAACACTAGTACAGTGCATGTCACCCTCCTTGCTTCTAGGTTTACAAAGAAAATGGATGCAGGTGCTCCCAGAAGAGGCTCTGGGCACTCAGCACTTCTGTAATCCTCCATCTCCACATACCAGAAGGGAGAATCCAATGGGGAGAAGAGACGAAAGACTGGTTCTCTGAATCACACCTGGGGCAAAGCCAGAAGGAAGAAAGTAAGAGGAACCTGAAGCTCAAACTCAGGTCAGGAAGGTACCGAGGGTTGTGGCTGAGCTCTGAATAGAAAGCAGGGCTCTTGCCCTGCAAGAAGAAGCCCCAGTACCTCTAGTGTCCTTTATTTAAAGGATATACTCATGTTGTTCAAACATTCATTCATGAAACAAATATTTACTGAATCTGTACTGTAGGAGGAGCATAATGTTAAGCACTACAGATACACCATGAAAAAAATAGATATGGTCTGCTCTTTAAAATATTACTGACAGTAAGTAACAAATTCAAATCTTTTCTTACATATTTCAGTAAGTATCATATGGGAAAAGAACACAAGACTTGTTCTAAGAAAGAACAATAGTGCCAGGTGGCCAACTACTTTTGAGTTAAGAGATCAAAAATGATCCTTCTAAGGAAGGTATGTTCCAAGAACAAGCAACAGAGAAACATAAATTCTTTTCTAACATTTTACATAAATTTAAAGTTTAATATCATTATATATGTGATATTATATAGCAATATATAATAATATATACAGATATATTACTATAGAGGGATTATTATCCAATGATTAATGGCAAACAACTAAAATCAACTTTTAAAAGACTGGTTTTACTATGAAATATAACACTACTGCTAGATTCTTAACAACCTGTCCTTTCAGGTAAGAGAAGAGTTTAAGCTTTCATGAGAGACCCAGAAGATGAAGAGAGAAGAGCATATCCCATATACTAGTTACATATAGGTATATCTACTGCTAAAACAGCAATATTTAATCTTGGTTATTATTTATGCAATCTAAATATAACAGCTGAAATCTGGGCAAGCAAGCAAACTCAAATGGGTATCTACATTCAAGATCAAAGGCTCCCAAGTTGATAGGAGAATCTTGAGCACTAGTGGGTACACCTAGTTCTGAGAAAAATATCAGAGTAATTTCAAGTAGTACTTACAGAATAAGCAAATTTATTGGGATATAATGTACAATCCAATTCACAATGCTATCAATTCCCAAAAGAGGGTAAGAATTCTAAACTTTGAGTGACTCAACTAGAGGTTAATGGGCCTACAAATTTTGCTTTTATATACAAAAGTTTGTGAGCATATAGAAGGAAATATGAAGGGGCCCTCCAGGGGTACATTTTATATGGTGTGTTAAATGTGTGAAAATTTCATCAAGTATATGCTTATTATTTGCACAAACTTTTCTGTTGGTATATAATATGAAAATGCCAATTAAAATTTGCTTGTTTGGCATTTTTTAGTTTAAGAAGAAAAAAATCAAGTCCAGGAAAATTCAGATATACTTTTATGGGACACAATAGAACAATATCTTAAAAGGAAAATTTAGAGCAGCTTTTACATAATTGTCAATCAGTTAAGAAGCCATTCCCAAGCATGCTACTTATTTTAAATAATGGGAGGATTTTCAAGAAGTACACAAAAGCTAATAAAATCAGAAATCATTATGTTTACCTAAAATAAAATTTCACCTTAACTGCAGATTTTGAAAATCAGTATCATCCTTTAATCTGTATTTTAATCATAACTTTATCTTCACATATGGTCTTAATTTACACACACCTGGAAAGTTTTATATTTGCTCTTTTGCAATTTCAATCATTGATGCCTAAGGCAAGTGCTCATAAAACGATAAACACTTTTTGCATCTTTCATCTATCAAGCAAAAAATAAAAGGAGCAGGATGCTTACTCTATAAGAACAATGGAGAAAAATCTGAAGTTGTACTTAATAGTTACGAAATAATCTAAACTAAAGTAAAAATATTTCTCTTTTGAGACTCATTTTGCTCTACTTTTCTCTACTCTTTGTATTTTAGATACTTTCAGACATGAAACAACTTCCTCCAAACGTTCATCCTAATTCTTCTGGGTATTTCCCATTTACTAATGTATTTTTTATACTGATATCCACGTGAAATTTTGGATTTCTAAATCGCAAGTAATTATACAAGGATAAGGTTCTCTTCCATTCTGTCCTCATGGATTTTTCTTCGATAACATACAATTGATAAAGACTATCCTCTCTACATGTATAATAGCAATGAAGCTCTTGTAGAGAATTGGGGTCAATTTGTATATTGTACTTGTAATTGTGTGTCATTACTCTTAGAGAACTGGTCAAACAATAACCTAGGACATTAAGTTTTACAGACTCATGACAGTCATTTATTTGTGAGCAAATGACAAAAGTAAAGAAAAGAGCAGAGTTTAAATACAATGAAAAGTCACAATTTTCCATATCTGTGATTTTCTTAACGAATGAAACCTTAAATTTACTGGAGAAAAAAAAATCCCCAAGCACTTGCTAATGTTGCAGTTTATTCCAACAGTTGCTTCATATCAAACAAGCCTTCATTCACTTTATGAAACCAGTTACTCATGGTCACTCAATTTCATTTTCTTTCTTATTGGACTCTAACAGAGGCATTCACCAGGCCTTTTGTTCTCAAAGGTTAAAATACCCCATGAACCACTACATCACTTTTCAAGTATGTCCCGGTCATAGGAACAAACTCAGCAACATAACTCCAGGGAAGGGAACAGGGAAACCGTAATTTTAATCTGATCTCTACTACTAACTCGATAAGGAAAAACTCAGCTAATTTTCTACCTCAAGTCTCTGCCTCAGATACAATTTTTTAATTAAAAAGCAGTTTTCTAGTGCAGAAGTTCATAAGATATATTCCAAAGCACTAAGATGCTTCATAAAAAGTTTGGGCAAGACTATATATATATACGTATACACATAGTCTATAGACTATATAATAGACCATATAGCTCGCTTGGAAATCCATAAGGAGCATTAACACAGTAAAGGTTCTGAGAATTCCTGCAGCTCTGTTTAATTGTGTTCAACCTACAGAGACTATTTTTTACGACCTAACATCCCTAAACATCTATGGAACCTGTACTGAGAGATGCTGCACTGGTGGTTTTCAAACTATGTTCTACAAAATGGAGGTGAAGATCAGGAAGCACTCAGCAAGTAGGACACTGGGTCCTCCACCCCCACTTCAATCATTTTACCGTTGAGCCTCAAAATACAATATTACTTTGAATAAAAGTATTCATTACTTTAAAATTCTTTGGTGTTTTTAAAGTTTCTGACTTAGAAGTGATTTATTTCTAGTCTGAATCAACAAGTTGAGCTTATTATGGGATTGCACAGAAAGGGTCCACAGTAATTCCAAGAGAAGTTCTTATTATAGGTTGAATTATTATTCATGTCACTCCCTCCACATCCTTACTGTGCTTTCCTGGAGGCTGAGTTCACTTCTCTGCCCCTGTGATTTGGGACTGTCACATGACCTGCTTTGGTCAATGGATTGTGAGGGTCCAATGTACTTATGTGGTTTACTCCCTTGATCTCTCTTCATCATGAGAAGAGAATGGCCCAGACATTAGAAGAGACATGAAGCCCAGCTGATATCAACAAAGCCAACAACCAACCCACAGGCCTCATGTAAACATGAACAAGAAATAAATATTTACTGTTGTAAGCCTCAGGTATTTGGGGGTTACTTGCGGAAATAGCAGAAGCTGAAACTGTAAATCAAATCTACACTGATTTGACTCTAAATCATATGCCTACAATATTACCCTTGAATAGCTTTGGATTAGAAAATAAAGGTAGGAATTGTTAAAGCCACTAATAGTCTTGCAATACATCTGTATAACTTTGAAAAAGTACAATAATGCTGTTTCCTCACTCTATAACCAATTTCCTTTCTTCACCCTCCAAAGGTAAATGCTTTACCCACCATGATTCATAGGGACAATCAATGGCTAACATCAGTGTCAACAAAACTCACTATATAGCGTTCAGTCATGAGAATCAAGTGATTTTCCCTTTGGTCATGAAGCCAAATTCTCCTTTTGAGTTGAGATTTAATAAGAAAAAATCTAGTATGCTTTATCCATGCCTATAATTATTTTCAGACAGCTAATTATGTCAAAATTAAAACAAAACTATATTTAATCAAGCTGTAACTCAAACAAGAGCCTTCTCAACCAACACCCATGAAAAGCAATCCAGAAATAATAATAAAAGAAGCTATATTCATTTTCATTCTAAAAACAGAAACCATAACTACTACAAACGGATACACAGGGAAAGAATGAGCTTTCACTTTACTCAAGTTCTTTAAATTTACAGGAGAGTTATATATGAAAATAGATCCCATATTATATGGAATAACCATGGAACTACTCTATTTCATAGAAAATATAGTTGGAAAAACACTTAACTCTGAGAAAAAATTCTACCAGTGAGGTATCAACCCATGGTCATGCATAAGTAAATGCAAAATGAAAACCTTCTGGAAGCAGTCTATCTTCATGGAGTTAAACAAGTGCACAGAAGAGCCATACAATTAAAAGGAGAACTATATAGCAGTGATAAGAGACAAATAGCAGAAAGATTTAAAATTACTAAGCAGTGAATACTAATAATACACATGAACTTATAGTTCATGATTCTTTTGAAAAAGAATAAGAAACGGATTTGTGATCTATAGGGGGAGAGGAATCCCTCTTTTACTTAAATAATTTAAAATAATAGCCGGGTCTCCCGCACTGTAGGCAGACGCTTTACCCTCTGAGCTACCAGGGAAGCCCACTTATTAAGCACCAGGAATGTGACAATAAAGAGTTTAATGTAAGTAGGAAACAACCTGACACAGTAATGATATGCTCATTTCACAGATGAGCAGATGAAATCTTCCATAGTTTAAGTAACACGCATGTATGCGTGCTCAGTAGCTTCACTTGTGTCCAACTCTTTGCGACCCTATAGACAACAGACCACCAGGCTCTTCTATTCATGGACTTTTCCTGGCAATAATACTGGAGGGGGTTGCCATGCCCTCCTCAAGGGGATCTTCCTGACCCAGGGATTGAACCCACAACCCATGCATCTACTGCATTGCACGCAGATTCTTTACTGCTGAGTCATGGGGGAAGCCCTTAAGTAATATGTTTTCACAACTATTAAAAAATGGATGTGCTTAAATATAAATTAAAGTGATAAACACGTGACAAGATTAAGATAAAAACAGAGAAGACAACTAAGATCAGAAATGAAAGATAAGATATTATAACTAATACCACAGAAATGAAAAAAAGGTCACAGGGGACTATTATGAACAATTATACCTAAAAATTGCACAACCCAGGAGAAATAGGTAATTTCTAAAAACATACAAAGTACCAAGACTGAATTATGAAGAAACAGAGAATATGAACAGATTTATAACTAGTAAGGAGGATGAATCAGTAATTAAAAATCTCCCAACAAGGGAAGAACCAAGGACCAGACAGCTTCACTGGTGAATTCTACCAAACATTTAAAGAATTAATATCAACCCTATTTAAACTCTTCCAAAAAAAGAAGGAACACTTCTAAACTCATTTTATAGTGTCAGAATTACCCTTGATACCAAAGCCAGAAAACACACTACCAAAAAAAAAACCTAAAAATCATGATCTCTGATTAATACTGATGCAAAAATCTTCAACAAAACACTAGCAAACCAAATTCAACAGTGCATTAAAAAACTTATACATCATCACCACCAAGTGGAATCTGGTTTATTTACTCATTTATTCTTACAATGCAAAGGTAGTTCAACATACAAAAATCAATCAAATGTAATCACCACAAGACAAAATGAAGGACAAAAATTAATCTCGATGCAGAAAAAGAATTTGACAAAATTCAACACCTATTCGTGATTAAAAAAACTCAACAAACATAGAGATAGAGGGAAATGATATTAACATAATTAAGGCCATATATTAAAATTTCTGCAGATCCATTGCACAATAATGTGAATACACTTAACACTACTGAACTATACATTTAAAAATGGTGAAGATGATAAATTTTACATCATGTGTTTTTTATAACAATTTTTAGGAAGTGAAGAGAGAACATGCATCCAGATTTTTTTCACAGATGTTTTACTGAAACATGCACTTGGAGGAGACTGAAAGGAACAACCAGTAAGCAGTCCAGGTGGAATGAAGTGGTGAGATGAGTAAGTATCGATAGTTATACGTGTTAAAGGATAATAACCTGGTAGGAAACCAGAATTGTCACAGAAGTACCAATACACACAGCAGCCTGTAGTTCAAACGTCAGGATATATACCTTTCCAAGAGATTTAAATGACAATAATTTTCTTCAAAGATTTAGTCCCTACTTCATTATCATTACTGTATTAGTTGCTAAGATAGCCATACCAAAATACCACAGACATGTTTTTTCCTACAATTCTGAAGGCTGAAAGCCTGAGAGCAAGATGTCTACATCTCTGCTTTCTCCTCAGGTCTCTCTCCTTGGCTTCCAGACAGCCTTTTCTCAGTGCACATGCATCCCTGATGTGGTTCTCTATCTGTCCTAATCTTTTCTTATAAGGACACCAGTCAGATTGGATTAGGGCTCACCATAATAGCCTCACTTAATCATAATTACCTCTTTAAAAGCCCTATCTCCAAACACAGTAACAGTCTTTAAGGTAACAGGGGTTAAGACTTCAACATACCAATACAGCAGGAACACAATTCAGTCCATAACAATCATACTGTTTAAAGTCCTAGTTAATTGTACATGTGGTTTTTGCTAAAGAAAAACAGAACTTATGGGTGAATAGTTCAGGTCACATGCTATCAGCCAGGGATAATAAACGCAATGGACAAGAGTTTGAGCGAGCTCCGGGAGTTGATGATGGACAGGGAAACCTGGTGTGCTGTAGTCCATGGGGTCACAAAGAGTCAGACATGACTGAGTGACTGAACTGAGGGAAAATAAGAGAATGTAATTCTTTTACGTTCTCAGCATCACCAGCCACTTACGATTTCACAAATTATACATTTCTACAGATGTAGCTTTTTTTTGTTTGGTTGGTTAGTTGGACGATTGGTTAACTATTCTATATTTTACTCGGTAGCAGGGAAAATAAAAACATCAAAAGCAGGCTGTCAGGGCCAAGTGAAAGTTTGGAAGAACATCTCTATAATTCTGCAAGATTGTTCCCGAGAGATTTCACAACATTTCCGTGGGGAAGTCTGAGAGCAAAACTTTTCTTCAAAAGGTTTTAATATTCTGGCCTCCAGACTTACCCTGGACTGGGACATCTCCAAGTATTTTTAAATGAAATTTTTAAAAAACTGTAGGACTATTTCAGAAGTTTTTCTTTTAATATTGTAAATGAAAAGGTGACTTAATTTTGACCCCTGGAAAGAGAAAATGTTTTCTCTTTTCCGGGTTCATTTTACAGTCACTTCTGTAATACACTCAATAGCCATTTATTTTCCCTTCTGAATTTTTAACTGATTTAAATTCTTAAGAAAATTATTTTCTTGCACACACTGACTAAATTTCTCAGTATCACTAACATCAGTAAATATTTATGAAGGCTAGCTGCATTAACTACATATATACACATATATTCTTAACAAAATACAGCACAAGAGCAATTTTTAATTTAAGAGCCTAAATAAATGTGTTTATTTGGTGGTTTAGTTTCTGTTAATGGAATCTGACAGAATAAAGGAAAACAACCCAATTCATAACTTTCTATAATTTATGAAGAGCTATGTAGCAGAGACATTACTTTGCCAAAGGTCCATCTAGTCTAAGCTATGGTTTTTCCAGTAGTTGTGTATGGATGTGAGAGTTGGACTATAAAGAAAACTGAGCACTGAAGAATTGATGCTTTTGAACTGTGGTGTTGGAGAAGACTCTTGAGAGTCCCTTGGACTGCAAGGAAATCCAACCATTCCACCCTAAAGGAGATCAGTCCTGGGTGTTCATTGGAAGGATTGATGCTGAGGCTGAAACTACAATACTTGGGCCACCTGATGCGAAGAGCCCACTCACTGGAAAAGACCCTGATGCTGGGAAAGACTGAAGGCGGGAGGAGAAGGGGACGACAGAGGATGAGATTGTTGGATGGCATCACTGACTCAATGGACATGACTCTGAGTAAACTCCAGGAGCTGGTGATGGACAGGGAGGCCTGGCGTGCTGCAGTCCATGGGGTCGCAAAGAGTTGGACACAACAGAGAGACTGAACTGAACTGATGTACCAAATATATTCCCTTTTCAATAATATGAGATTCAGCACATTTTTAAATCCATAAAATAGAAAAATACAAGATATTAATTTGGAACAATTTCTAAATGGATGAAAATAAGATTGTTCAACTTTAAACATAATTTGAGACCAGTTTACCATATCAATAAGCACATCTCTGTTTACATAGATTTGATGTTCCCAACTATCGCTATTTTTAAATGTACAAGCAAATTCATGAACTTTACACCCCAAATATTGTTTACAAAGACCCAAGTTTTTTCCCCTGATTATCTTACAAATATTGATCTACATGAAACATTATTTTAAAAGTAACGTATTTCTATTTGTAGGTTAGAGTGATGATTAAATATTTAATCTCTTTACTACACTAATAACATTCTTACATACAGCTTACTGAAGAAAAAAAGTCATTCTAGTTCAATAGGAATATCAGCTAGAATACTGAGTACCAAAAGCAGGCATACAACATTCAAATGCAGTGACTAAATGTTAAATTTTAAATAGATTTATAGAATATTAAATTTCCCTCTATAAACCTAGATATATAGACACAAAATACTCTTCTACTTCCCTGAAAAGTTCAAGAAACAAAGCAATGTCATGCTAGTATTTAAAATGTTAGCATCAAAGAAATAGTGATGATGATTTATATTCTGCTCCTTTTTTAAATTTCTTTGAAGACATAGAAAATCCAATTTTTTGTAACTCCTGGATTAGACTGGACTCCAGTGTCCATTAACATAGCAATAAAGGGCTTCCCTGGTGGTCCAGTAGTTAAGATACACCTTGCAATGTGGTAGACATGGGTTCGAGCCCTAGTCCAAGAAGATCCCACATGCTGCAGGGCAACTAATCTCATGTGCCATAATTACTAAGCCTTCACTCTAGAGCTTGCGAGCCACAACTACTGAGCCCGACTTTGCTGCAACTATTGAAAACTGAACACCCTAGATCACGCACTCCACAACCGGAGAAGCCACCGCCTGAGGCAATGAGAAGTGCAGGAATCACGAGAGTAGCCCCTGCTTGCCACACTAGAGAAAGCCAGCTTGCAGCAAAAGACCCAGCACAGCCAAAAATAAAAATAAATAACAAGTAATTTTTAAAATATAGCATAAAACAGGGGATAGGACAAGTTGAGAATAGATCATATTTAAATGTTAACTTCCATCTAACTGTCAGAGCACTGATGTCTTCTTGGCTCTCGAGATCATCCTAACAAAGTAAATATGAGAGCATGAATGCCAGGCACTATTCCTTCCAGACAGTCTAAAATCATGAGAAGACAAGTCTGTGACACCCATTAAGAATAAGCCCTCACTCGCTACATAAGACTTACATAAAGCAAACATTTTCATCTCCTAATTATCTGCCACCCAGTATACTTCTGGACTATCCTTTACCATTTTTTTTTACTATTTATTTAAATATAGTTGATTTACAATGCTAACTTCAGGTGTACAGCAAAGCAATTTAGTTATAAATATACATATATTCTTTTCTTACATTTTCTTCCACTATAAGGCATTATAAGATATTGAATATATTTCCCTATGATATACAGTAGGTCCTTTTTGGTTATCTATTTTTATATATTCATGTGCATATTTTAATCCCAAACTGATAATTTATCCTTCCCTTTGACAGAGTCAATTCCTAGGCAGGTTGTTAAGTCCAGGGGTCCCTGAGGAGAGAGAGGTCTGGGGTTCTTGAGGAGGAGGAAAGGATAAACTTTGTTTTTTCTCTACATTCCTTTGTCTCAGTCACATAAAAAGTTTTTTTTTTTTCTTTAAGCCCGGAACTGATGGTTACACAACAACTCAGTTTAAACTCTGTACTAGGGATTACACCACAACAGTTATCCTGCTTGAGGACAGCTTCTCCTTCCTGAAAACCTTCTGGCTAATCCTCTTATCTTAAAATGTGAATTATGGGAGTGGGTCCAGTAAGATCTTTACAACCTTGAGACATTCTTTTGATCTATTGTAATAACCAATCAAAAAAGTATATAACTCCCTAGCTAGCACTAGGGAGGGAGTACTCTTTGTCCCCCTTCTCCTGTCTACGTCAGAAGCCTTTTCATACTTTAACAAAACTGCTACACAAAAGCTCTTGAGTGATCAAGCCTGGTCCCTGGTCCTGAAGCTAAATCTCCTTCTTCGGAGATCACTAATCTGACATCGTTCACTGTAAGCTATCGCCTTCCTCTCCTTTAGTAATCATAAGTTTGTTTCTGTGTCTATGAGTCTATTTCTGTTTTATAATAAAGTTCACTTGTATCATTTTTTAAGATTCCACATATAAGTGGTATCTTATTGTATTTGTCTTGGTCTGGCTTACTTCACTTAGTATGATAATCTATAGGTCCATTTATATTGCTGCAAATGGCATTATTTCATTATTTTTTATGTCTAAGTAATATTCCGTTGTATATACATACCACATCTTCTTTACGCAGTCATCTGTCTAGGGACATTTAGGTTGCTTGTTTTGACTATTATAAACAGTGCTGCTATGAATACTGGAATACATATATCTTTTTAAATTTTCTCTGGATATATGCCCAGGAGTGGGATTTCAGAATCATATGGCAGCTCTGTTTTTAGTTTTTTAAGAAAACTCCATACTGTTCTCCATAGTAGCTGTAAAAATTTACATTGCGAGCAACAGTGTAGGATGGTTTTTTTCTTCCACACCTTAACGTTATTTGCAGACTTTTTAATGTTGGCCATTCTGATTGGTGTGAGGTGATACCACATTGTAGTTTTGATTTGTATTTATTGAATAATTAGCTATATTGAGCATCTTTTCGTGTGCCTATGGTTATCTGTATGTCTTCTTTGCAGAAATATCTTTTTAGATTTTCTGCCTATTTTTCTGCCCATTTTTTTCACGCAGCCATGAAATTAAAAGACACTTGCTCCTTGGAAGAAAAGCTATGACCAACCTAAACAGCATACTAAAAAGCAATAACATGACTTTGCCAACAAAGGTCTGTCTAGTCAAAGCTATAGTTTTTCCAGTAGTCATGTATGGATGTGAGAGTTGGACTATAAAGAAAGCTGAGCACCAAAGAATTGATGCTTTTGAACTGTGGTGTTGGAGAAGACTCTTTAGAGTCCCTTGGACTGCAAGGAGATCCAGCCAGTCCATCCTAAATGAAATTTGTCCTGAATATTCACTGAAGGGACTGATGCTGAAGCTGGAACTCCAATACTTTGGACACCTGATGTGAAGAACTGACTCATTTGAAAAGGTCTGAAGCTGGGAAAGGTTGAAGGCAGAAAGGAGAAGGGGACGACGGAGGGTGAGATGGTTGGATGGCATCACCGACTCGATGGACATGAGTTTTGAGAAAGCTCCGGGAGTTGGTGATGAACAGGGAGGCCTGGTGTGCTGCAGTCCATGGGGTCGCAAAGAGTCAGACACAACTGAGTGACTGAACTGAACTGCTCATTTTTTGACTGGGTTGGGTTTTTGCTTTTTGGACACTGAACTGTAAGAGCTGTTTGTATATTTTGAAGATTAATCCTTTGTCAGTCACATCGTTGCAAATATTTTCTCCCATTCTGTAGGCTGTCTTTTTTATTTATGACTTCCTTTGCTATGCAAAAGTTTTTAAGTTTAATTAGGCCTCATAAGTTTAATTAGACCTAATTAAAATTAGGTCTCAAAAGTTTTTAAGTTTAATTAGGAGATGGATCCAAAAAGATATTGCTTCCAATTATGTCAAAGAGTATTCTATGCTTTCCTCTAAGAATTTTATAGTATCCAGTCTTAAAATTTAGGTCTTCAATACACTGTTACTTTATCTTTGTGTATGGTATAAGGAAGTGTTCTTAATTCATTCTTTTACATGTAGCTGTCCAGCCTTCCCAGTACCACTTATCAAAGAATCTGTCTTTTCTCCATTGTATATTTTGGCCTCCTTTGTCATAGATTAGGTGACCATAGGCTTGTGGATTTATTTCTGGACTTCCTATCCTGTTCCATTGATCTGTATTTCTGTATTTGTGCCAATACCACACTGTTTTGATGACTCTGGCTTTGTAGTATAGTCTGAAGTCAGGGAACCTGATTCCTCCAACTCCATTTTTATTTCTCAAGAATAAAATAATAATAATTTCATTTCAAGAATAAAATAATAAAATTGCTTTGGCTATTTGGGGTCTTCGGTGTTTCTACACAAATATTAAACCCTTTTGTTCTTATTCTGTGAAAAATGCCATTGGTAATTTGATAAGAACTACACTGAATCTGTGAATTGCTTTGGGTACTATAGTCATTTTCACAATATTCTTTCAATCCAAGAACATGGTATATCTCTACATATGTTTGTGTTGTCTTTGACTTCTCTCATCATTTCTTATAGTTTTCTGAGTACTAGTCTTTTGCCTCCTTAGGTAGGTTTATTGCTAGATATTTTATTCTTTTTGTTGCAATGGTAAATGGGATTGTTTCCTTAATTTCTCTTTCTGACCTTTCATTGCTAATGTATAGAAAGATAAGAGATTCCTGTGTGTTAATTTTGTATCCTGAAACTTTACCAAACTCATTGATGAGCTCCAGTATTCTGCTAAGTATCTTTAGAATTTTCTGTGTACAGTAAGTATCACGTCATCTGCAAACTGGTCTTATTTCTTTTCCAATTTGGATTCCTTTTATTTCTTTTCTTCTGATTATCCTGGTGAGGATTTCCAAAACTATGTTGAATGAAAGTGGCAAGAGTGAACATTCTTTTCTTATTCCATATCTTTTAGAGGAAATACTTTTCAGTTTTACAGCACTGAGTATGATGCTAGCTGTGGGTTTGTCATATATGGCCTTTATCATGTTGAAAAACATTAAAATGAAAATATGGAGCTACACTGAGTACATAGTACAGTCAAATAAAAATGCTTTTATATGTTTTTTTGCCTGTGCTTACCTTCTTGAGTGAGAAGTTGATTGCATTTTATAACTGATTTCTACGCTTCTATTTCTCCATTAAAACATTACCAAGTCATCAATGATTCTACCTTTGGTTAGTGGTTAGAAAACCTCTCCTGTCAGCACTTTTGTCTAATCTTATAATGAAAAAACTGGCATGTGTACATATAAGAGCAGACATATTGACTATGTTTGATGGTTGGAACAAACTGGAAACGAAACACATTACCTAACACATTATCCACATTACTAAGAAAGCAGGTTCCTTTTGCAAGATTTATTCCTAATTCTTTTGAGGTTAGTGAGCAAAATGTGGTAAGAAGGAAAACTGCTTTTGAAACCAGTTATATTCTTCTCGCTTCTCTGTAAGGATTCTCCTGTTATCTCAGCAATCATTCTGATGTGGATAACTCTAGCCCAACTTCTTCCCTTCCCTCCAGGACAACATTTTAACTTTTCAACCTAATGGCTGACACTTCCATCTGGATGTTCTGCTAACACCTCTGGCTTTAAAATGTATTCAAAATGGAGCCTCTCATCTGGGTCCTCCATCTACCTCCCTTTCTCCTATCTTAATAAATCTCCCTTCTTATTAAAGGTTTTTTTGATGTGGACCATTTTTAAAGTCTTTATTGAACTTGTTACAATATTGTTTCTGTTTTTTATTTTGTTTTTTGGCTGCTAGAAATGTAGAATCTTAGCTCCCCAACCAGGGATCAAACCTGCACCCACTGCATTGGAAGGTAAAGTCATAAACACTGGACCACCAGGGAAGTCCCATCCCTTCTTACTTTTCTGTTTCCTATTTGCCATTATTATCTGTCCCCCATCTTTGAAATCACAGGATGGGCCCTTCATCCATGTAGATGCTACATCAGCCTGTCTTTACCAAGCTAAGCTCCTACTTTTGTGTCTACTATTGTCAAAGCCTTCAGTACCTCCTTGAGGCAGCTGGTCCAATACTCTGCTGTAAGATGTGTATCCCTTCGGCACACTGGTCCCAGGCCACCGCCAGCCCGTGTGATGCTTTTGTACAAACCAGAAAAGACAACCTACCTTCAACACATTTGACTTATCTGTCAGGAAACTTGTCATAACATATTTACAATGACCGAAACATGGTCACAAAAGATATAGAAATGTAAAGAGTTTCCATGTGAATGCACCCTCTAAGATTTTCAGTGGAAAGTCTGCATACAACATTAGGCAGCCCTATGACCCTAATGCTCCTCAACTCTATACATTTTAACAACCCCATCACCTGTGAAAATAAATGCACACCTGTCAGCTTAGGAGAGGAAACTCATCACACTTGGCATCAGCCTGCATCTTCTGTATTATTTCCTATTTCCTACCTTTTTACATACCTATGCTCCAATCTAGCTGGCACATTTTTCCAGAAATAACTCACACTTGTCTGCCATCTTGCTTTTAACCCTTTATCTCCTTGGTATGCCCTCTATCCCTTTTTTCACCTGTAAATATCCCATCTGTTTTTCAAATGTCATTTCTTCCATGAAGACATGTATCTTTTTCCCACCCCAAATAGAAGTGAGTATTCTCTTTGAATCTCATTGAACTTTGTTTCCACCCCAGTTACAATATTGTAACATATTGCCTTTTATTAGTTATTGGCTCATCTGATTGATCCTGTACTAGATTGTAAACTTCTTGAAGCTCTGGGTATTATGTCTGATTTTACATCATCTTTAGGGTCAAAATGACTTCCCTGGTGGCTTAGACGGTAAAGTGTCTGCCTACCATGAGGGAGACCTGGGTTCAATCCCTAGGTTGGGAAGATCTCCTGGAGAAGGAAATGGCAATCCACTCCAGTATTCTTGCCTGGAAAATCCCATGAATGGTGGATACTGGTAGGCTATAATCCATGGGGTCGCAAAGAGTCGGACACAACTGAGAGACTTCATTTTCTTTCACTCAGGGTCAAAATAAGGATTTCATGCAGAATAATTTATTTTTAATTTGTTTAGTTGAATTAGTAGGCCTTACTCCCAATAAATATGAACTATATTTTTGTGGTTAAAAGCTTTCCTTATTCCTTAGGAACATTATCAAGGAATTTTTTATTTAGTATTGAATTGGCAAAAAAATAGAATAAGTAATTATGTTTCTAGTCTTCTTATCTATAGCCCAATTCATTTGCTTTATCTCTCCATTAGCTGAATAATGGGCAATTGCTATAAAATGTATAACCCATAAGATATATGCTCACTATTTTATTTTGTTCAACCAGCAGTGTTAAATATAATTCCTTCTTGCCTCTGTCTTATAAAGTCAGTCTATCTCTGATTATATAGATCTCATTCCTCTGACATTTTCACTGAAAATAAATAAGAAAAGTCTTTCAAAAAGAGTGGGTAACAAAGTATTTTCTTATTTAAAAAGGACCAGATCCAGTTCACAAATAATTATGGGACAGGAAGCATCGTAAATCTTTCACCTGCTGTGACTACTATGCCACTATGGATTTTAAAGAGCTCAAGATCTCAACTGAGTTGAGCACTATTCATTCATTTTATCATTTTGTTGTTAAAGTTATACAGACAATGCTAATGAGACATCATTTATTTGAGTCAATTTGTTTAACTTGTAAATATGTGATAAATATATGATTTTTAAAGAATATGCTTCTCAGGCTCTGAGACATACTAAATAAGTATGTGTCAGAAACTGGGCCCTAGACATCAATCGAAAATGGTGATGATCAATGACACAGGGATACAAATGCAAACAAGGTTGACAATATTTATAATTTAAAATCATCTAAAAATCCTGTTATTCCATATTTCTTTCATTGATTGAGATACTTGGCATTCAATTGCCCTCTGAGATTCAGTTCAGTTCGGTCGTGTCCGAATCTTTGTGACCCACGGACTGCAGCACACCGGGCTTCCCTGTCCATCACCAACTCTGAGAGCTTACTCAAACTCATGTCCATCGAGTCGGTGATGCCATCCAACCATCTCATCCTCTGTCATTCCCTTCTCCTCCTGCCTTCAATCATTCCCAGCATCAGGGTCTTTTCAAATGAGTCAGTTCTTCACATCAGGTGGCCAAAGTATTCAGGTTTCAGCTTCAACATCAGTCCTTCCAGTGAATATTTAGGACTGATCTCCTTTAGGATGAACCGGTTGGATCTCCTTGCAGTCCACGGGACTCTCAAGAGTCTTCTCCAACACCACAGTTCAAAAGCATCAATTCTTTGGTGCTCAGCTTTCTTTATAGTCCAATTCTCACATCCATACATGACTACTGGAAAAACTATAGCTTTGACTAGACAGACCTTTGTTGGCAAAATAATGTCTCTGCTTTTTAATACGCTATCTAGGTTAGTCATAACTTTTCTTCCAAGGAGCAAGCATCTTTTAATTTCATGGCTGCAATCACCATCTGCAGTGATTTTGGAGCCCCCAAAAATAAAGTCTCTCACTGTTTCCATTGTTTCCCCATCTATTTGCCATAAAGTGATGGAACCAGATGCCATGATCTTAGTTTTCTGAATGCTGAATTTTAAGCCAGTTTTTCACTCTCCTCTTTCAGTTTCATCAAGAGGCTCTTTAGTTCTTCTTCATTTTCTGTCATAAGAATGGAGTCATCTGCATAGCTGAGGTTATTGATATTTCTCCCAGCAATCTTGATTCCAGCTTGTGCTTCATCCAGCCCAGCATTTCTCATAATGTACTCTGCATATAAATTAAATAAGCAGGGTGACGGTATATAGCCTTGACGTACTCCTTTCCCGATTTGGAACCAGTCTGTTATTCCGTGTCCAATTGTAACTTGCTTCTTGGCCTGAATGAAGATTTCTCAAGAGGCAGGTCAGGTGGTCTGGTATTCCCATCTCTTTAAGAATTTTTCTACAATTTGTTGTGATCCACACAGTCAAAGGCTTTGGCATAGTCAATAAAGCAGAAGTAGATGTTATAGGGTGAAGAAAAGAGTCACTTGCATTGATAAACTAAATTTCTACCTGTTTATCAACTTGAGAATACATTTTCCCTTTTTGTTTTTTTCTCTCAGGAAAATCAGGATTAGACTTGACTTTAAACTCTTACTTTCTAGACCCCAAAATGCATATGAACTCTGGCGTTTAGGAGCTTTCAAGGGTGATAATATTCAATCACAAGGACTGAAGTTCACCTAGTCTGCCATTCCCATTCATATCTGAAATTCCTCTATAGCTTCTCTAACATATGGCCATTGAATGCTCACTTTAACATGTCTAGTATTATAATAGGAAGCTCAGCTTCACAAAGACTCCTTTTCCTAGAATTAATTCAAATTTTAGAAAACCTTTCCTTATGATGCACTGAAATCTATCTTTTTGTCTAATATCCCTTTCATTCCTATCTGTACTACTTCTACCCTCCAGGGCTACAAATATTATTTAAACTCCCTTCTAAGTCATGTTCCTCCTTTGAAAATTTACTGAAAATTGCCTTGCTTTTCATTATATCTTAATCCTGGCTCTGCCACTTGCCAGCTTTGTCATGCTAGCTTTATATGTCTAAAACCAGCAACCCTGGAAAAGTTGCTTAGTATCTTTAACTGTCAACATTTTCCTCTATAACATGAAGATAAAAATACGATCTGTCTCATTTGGTTTATCTTAAGGATTTCATGAGAAAAACACTTACAGAAGTGCTTCACACATTTTCAGTACTCCCTTTGACTATTACAAAAATCCCATTTTTAAGTATCCTTTCTCATCTATAAGGAAAGCCCTCTTTTTCTCAGTCCATCACCATTCCTCCTTTTTGTTTTTGTCCAAATTTCTCTTTTCAATGCCTTTTCTACCTGCCTGGCAAACAAAGAGAAAATGGCAGTGATGTTGCTGTGGCCTCACACAGTTCTAGTGACTCCTGATAATATACTCAAGTCTCATTTGTTCCTTTGAGGTGTACCTTCCCTATAGCTTGGAGCTCAGCGCAATGTTAAAGAAGGCCACAATGCTGAGTGGCACTGCCTGCTTTCCTCTTGAAATTTCCCCTCTTTCCACCTGAGAACAACTTCCCAAGTCGTGCTAGTGGTAGAGAACCCACCTGCCAATGGAAGAGACATAAGAGACTAGGGTTGGATCCCTGGGTCAGGAAGATCCTCTGGAGAAGGGCATGGTGACCCACTCTGGTATTCCTGTCTGGAGAATCCCAGGGACAGAGGAGCCTGGCAGGCTACAGTCCATAGGGTCACAAAGAGTCGGACACAACTGAAGTGACTTAGCACACATGCAGGCTCCCCTCTTGAAATTTTCACTATAGACTCCTCATCCCAACCATTAATCCCCTCTCTGAGCTACAAAATCTAGACTGTCACAGATACTCTTCCTCCTCCAGCTTCTCTGGGACCACAAGAGAGAAAAAGATAATAAACTTGTATGCTCCATGTTCATTTTTGGCAGTGCCCTTGCATTGGCCAGCTAATCTTACAAACAATTTTGCTATTGAGCTAATGGGAACTAATGGTCTAATATTTTGCCCTTCTAAATAACAAAAAATGCTATATCTTAGGCCAACTATAGAACCTAGATGTGACTTTTAAGTGTTGGATAAGACTTAATTTTATCCGTAGGTGTCTTAACAATTATGCTTATAAGGTTATTTTTCCTAGTATTTTAAATTTACCTTAATTTATTGTCCTGTGTGCTGGAACCACATGCTGCAAGAAATGATGATCTAAATGAGACTCAACACAGCAACAGATAAATAATTGTGTACTTTTTAAAAAATGTGTATGTGTATGCAGCACTTCACAGATCTCCATATCTATCAATAAGAAGTGGAAACTACTTAGAAAATCAGTGATGACAATTTCAGGCATCTCACTGGTGTGAGATGGACTTCTCAATAAGAAACTTTATAACCTTTTTGTGCCCACAAAAGTTCACACCATGTATCGCTTAGTCCAATCTTAAAACCAATTAAGTCTGATTCTATTCTATAAACATGCTTATACATAAAGAGTTATTTCAAAACTATTGCTGTTACTTTTTGGAGGTGAATGTTCACTGTCAAATTACCTAAAGCTTATGAGATTAACCTAAACAGAGAAAAGAAGAGATGAGATCAAACTTTTAACCAAAGTCAACAAAAGCACAACTTTCCTGCATACTCTGTGTAGCTCCAAAACAGGAAATGATCGAAATTCCTCTAATATTTATTCTTTGAACAGCATTCCTTCAACCTTTTCCATTTAGAAGTTGTTCATGCTAAGTATGAGATCACTCTTTGAAGTAAATTTACAGTAATATGTTCAAACCAAGATTGCTTACATTAGAGCCTCCATCCATGGGATTTTTCTAGGCAAGAGTACTGGAGTCGGTTGCCATTTCCTTCTCCAGGGGATCTTCCCAACCCAGGGATCGAACCTGGGTCTCCTGTATCGCAGACAGATGCTTTACCATCTGAGCCACCAGGAAAGTGAGCAAATGCTGTTGGAAAAAATGGTATTGATAAATTTGATCGGCACAAAATTGCCACAAATCTTCCCCTTTGTAATAATAGTATCTGCAAAGTGCAATAAAGTAAAATGCAGTAAAATGAACAATTAATTATCATAGAATTAATCACAGAATTATCATAGGCCATTATAAAACATCCTATGAGTTAGGTATTAACAATACCCTTCCCTCACCCTTTTTTAAAAGATGAGAGCAGTAAAACAGAGAAAGTTAAGAAACTTATCCCAAATAACACAGCCACTAGTGATAGAGGCAGTTTTGGAATCCCTCCATCAAGTCCCTGAGTTTGTTTTATGTACTGTTTCCTTTGTATGTACTACTTCCTTTATTATTGATTAGAATATTAAAGAATATTCACATCTTCCTACTGGAACTCATATCTGCAAATTTTGACAAACACAGACTGAGCTTGTTAGAAATAATGGCCACAAAGCTCTCAAAGCAAAAGCTAAAATCAGTGTGACATGATATGAACAAAACAACTATGAATTAATAATTTATGGGAATTTACACAAAAAAAATAGTTGACTGTGAAAACAAATCAACCATTGATTTCTTTTAAAAAATGAACTTTTTAAATGACATAGTATGCAATACAAAACAGTTATCTAATAGTGAAATAGGTTTTATGGAATCTGCTTGTCTATGCTAGTTGGGGTAGGCCAAGGAAAGCTATGGTAACAGATGACAAATACATTCCAGTTACTTCAGTGGTGTGAAACTTAAAAGTTTATTTTTCATGCATGCTATATGTCTTACATTTTGGCAGGGGTTTCTGTACCCATTTTTCACAGCTGAGACTTTCTGGAATGCCACTGACTGAAGTAACAAGCATCATCTCTTATTTCTTTGACCACAGCAAGTCATACGGCTGTGCCTACCTTCAAGCAGGTAGGGACGTGCCATCAGAAATAGAGAGGAAATACTAGTGAGAAGGTTTTCAATCAAGATTTATCAGCACATAGCTCCCAGATAAATACACAAAATCAGTACTCAGGTTAAAAGGAAGATAGAGGAGCAGGATGTGACTATAGACAAGCAATCAACATTTTCTGCTACCATCAGAAATGCTAGAAATAATAAATATGATAGTTGTGGCTGACATTCATTGAGAACTCACAAAAAGCCAGTCACTGTGCATTGTAGCCACTTGACATTTAAACCCAAATCCCACAGAGAAAGTGCTTTTTTGTCTATCTTCTAAAACACAAAACTGAAGAACAGAGAAGTAAAATATCTTTCTGGACCTCTGAGCTCGTAACTTGGAGCTAGGTTCAAGAAACTAGATAATCTGGTAATACTCCCTCTTAGAATTATTCCGCTATACAACTTCCCCTATGGTGCTTCTCTTCTGAGTTGCACATGATTCAGCGTTTAGAGTATTTTACCTCTGGATATTACAGACTTTGCAACTATATTCATCATTAGATCATGAGTGCAAAGTAGAAACTGACCCTGGTGGTTTAACTATAACCGGAAAAGACAACTTCCACAAAATTTTCTCATAAAGCCTGTTGCCAAGATTGTTGAGAACAACATGTGCTTTCCCAGATTACAGTGATAAGGTCGATGTTGCTGAGGGCTACAAGTTCTAACGAAGCAGCAGGTCTTCAGGAGAGGGATATTTCTGCTGGCCTCCACAAAAGCCTGTGCAATGGTTTATTGGGGAGAAGCTGGTTAAGTTGGTTGGGAAACAACATTGAATAGATTCATGCTGTGGGAAGGGCCATCAACAGGAAATGGTCACTAGATTCTCTTAAATCCACTGAGCTTACAGAGGGGTACTGCTGCAATCAGCTGAATGTTACCATGCTGTCCATTTACTTGAAGACTGCAAGACTCCTTCTGTTCTAAAGAAGGAGTAATTAAAGAAAAAAAAGAGTGTCTGCCAAAATAAACTATTCAAATTACTCACCCACAACTGGGAATTTACACCAATCCCACCAAGAAAAAAAGTAACTATTTCAGTGTCTGGTATCTGCTGAGCTGTAAATCTCTTCAACAGCTGCTTACTGTCATGGGCTGGCAGGTGCTAGTGTCAAACGGCCTCTAGCAAACACATACAAACACATACACACCCCCATGTCTTCCTTTCATGTCCAAGTTCTTTCTGCATCTCCACTGGATCCTTTCTCTCACTCTTGGGGTACACAAGACTCAGAAGAGATCCTCAGAGATATTAGATAAGGCTCTTCATCAGGCCATGGCTGGTCTGCTACTTCAGCCCCATGATAAACAAGGGGTTTCTCTTTATTTTATTTTTAGGCTGTGCTGGGTCTTCACTGCTGCACACAGGCTTTCTCTAGTTGTGGCCAGTGGGGGCTACTCCTCACTGCAGTGCACAAGCTTCTCTTGTTGTACAGTACAGGCTCTAGGGTGTGCAAGCTGCAGTAGTTGCAATGTGTGGGCTCAGTACTTATGGCACACAGGCTTAGGTTACTCTGTGGCACATGGGCTCTTCCAGGACCAGGGATTGAACCGGTGTCCCTTGCACTGCAAAGTGGATTCTTAACCACTGGACAACCAGGGAAGCCCCCAAGGGGCTTCTAACAGCATTCCAGTCTCCCTGGTTACACCTTGGAACCCTGGGAAGTGAGGTACCGAGTTCTTTCTGTTTAGGGTGTGGGAGTGAGGGAATACAGAGCAGGATTTGGGTCTCTCTCATTTGCTCTTACATCATCATACATTCTTTGATTTTGACATAATCTCCAGGCTTTATCACCTTCAGGACCTTGGATTCTAATATCCAAAGCCAAGAACTTGAACTTTAAAGTGGCTTATGTGTCTCAAGCACTTGGTTCCTAAGAATTTCACCTCTGCTCTAAGTTTCAAAATCCATTCATCATTCCAACTGTTTCCTTTCAAAGCTACACATGCACTCCCTCTGTGGGTGGTGTATAAAGAAAATTATATTGTGGGGAAAGGGTAAATGGGTTCCAAGCTCCCCTACAGAAGAGTAGGAAAGCGGGATCAAGAACTCTGACTAATGTATCTCCAAATATAACATTATTTGCTGGATAAGTATGGGTGTTTCTCCTATGTTGAGGTTATTCTAAGAACTGTAATAGCTACACTTAGGTAGCATTTGATGATATCATGTGTCAGTATCTTAGATGACTTTACCCTCTAATCCTCACAAAACATTATGAGTTGGAATTTTTATCTCCTTTCACAGATAAAGAAAGGGAGTCTCAGACATGATTATTAATTTGGCTAAATTCACACAAGGTAGTAGATGGTGGAGCCAGGCACTATGTTAGGCCCTGAGTGTTGAAAGATTAACGGTACAAAGATGAATGTGCCAACAGGTACAGACATCAGAAACTTAAATGGAACCAGACAGCCCAGGCGACTAGACCTGCTGATGAGGTTTACACACACAGGAAGGACATCTCACTAAGGACTATGCATGACTTCCTAAAGAGATTAAGTCCTGAGTTGATTCAAGAAGACTAAGCAGGAAGGTTAGGCAAGTGAAAGAAATGGGAAAGGAAGAAAATAAAGAGTATTTCAGGCCCAAGAAATAGAATCAACAAAAGCACAGGGGCAAGATTACATAGAATGATTTGCTCCCTATTTAGTCTTATTTCTCCAGTTACTGACTTCTGTGTAACAAGCCACCTGAAAACTTAATGTCTTATAACAGCAGTTATTTTGCTTACAGAGCCTGCAATTTGGACAGGGCTTTGTGGGAACTCCTTATCTTATCTCTGCACTGCCTGGCTTCATCTGGGAGAACTTAAAGGCTAGAGCTAGAATCAACAAAGGGTGACTCATATGCGAGTTGATAATGGCAATAAGCTGAGACCTCAGATGAGTCTGTGGGCTGATAAATCTAGCCCTGGCCTGTCCCTGTGGGTTAAGTTTCTTCACAACATGGTTGCTGGGTTGCAAGGGTGACCACCCTGAGAGAGAATAAACTAGGTAGAAGCCATATCACATTTTTTTATCTCCCCTTTTAGTCAGCAAGTGTCACTTCCACCACCTTCTCTTTGTCAAGATAGCCACAAAACGTCACCCAGTTTCAAAGAGAGGAGCAAAATCTCAACCCTTGAGGGCATATGGCAAAGTTTTGGAGGAGCATATGGAACTGGAAATAGGTTTGTGATCACTTTTTAAACATATGATCTGATGGAGCTATAAACATGAAAGAACAATATACAATGCAGATAGCCCTCTCCCATAGCAGTCCTGTCATTCCTGATCTAATCACACTATTCATTGTATGAGATCACTGATTGACTCATATCTTACTAGGAGGAGGTTAACAGCATAAAGTCAAGAAAAGAATTTAAGTCATTCACTATCCATGCAATAAATTGGACACAGGGAAATCCTGTCATCACTCCACAAAATTCAAAGAACACATTCATGAACTGTCTACAACAAAGACTCAGCTAAAAATTGTGTCCAAAAGCTTGAATTTGACTTTTGCAATGAAAAGACCATTTGAACCTTTGTCCCATAACGCCCTGGGACACGCAGTAATCTGTATGTCTTCACCAAGAATCCCTAACAGGTTTGCAGTCATTCAGGGAAGGTTTTGCTGTTTGTGGAAATGTATTCAAAATGGCTTAATCACTTTTAGCTTCATCTCACTTGCAGAGCACAAAAATCACAGCCCCGTGCCATTTCATCATGAGATTGTAAGATGCTGAGGTTTCTGCTCCCTACAGGGCTCAGAGAACAAGTGGGTCAGTATTTCTTGTCAGGTTAAGAACATGTAAACTTGCTTTTCTTAGGCAACTCAGGATAAAGCTAAAAAGATAATAACTCTCTTATCTAGAAAAATTTAGCTCTGAATTTTCAGCTTTTTAACCACCTCATCTCCCACTCCTCCGGGATCAAAACAGACACAGAGTACAGCTAGGGGTTTGGGGGCGTTTTTTCCAGGTATCTCAGAGATGAGTTTAGAAATAGCCATGAACAAATGCAGACAGGAACCCTGTTACCAAGCAATTTAATTCTAATAGGCACAGAGGTTTATCAAAGTCACACGAATATGGGATATAACTGTGAAGATAAATGCTATGCAAAAAAAAGCACCTGAGACTACTAAGAAAGAAAAAAGAAGGTGAAGTCGCTCAGTCGTGTCCAACTCTTTGGGACCCCAGGGACTGTAACCCACCAGGCTTCTCCATCCATGGAATTTCCAGGCTTGAGTACTGGAGTGGGTTGCCATTTCCATCTCCAGGGGATCTTCCCGACCCATGGATTGAACCCAGGTCTCCCGCATTGCAGGCAGAGGCTTTACCATGTGAGCCACCAGGGAATCGCCCGAGGCTACTAAAGCGTATTATAAAGTTGACAGATGCCTGGGGAAGGCTTCCCAGAGGAAGTGACAACCGGCCGAAGCTGCAGAACAAGTATGAATTAACCTGGAGTCTGGCCTGAGAAGGGGAAAGGGACAGAGGCTGGCTCCACACAGAACTAAATGAGCAGCAGCCCACAGACCGAAGCCCGGTGAAACCCAGGAAAGAAGGCACAGCATACAGGATGCTTAGAAGTTGCGGCAGGTGATCCTGCAGAGCCATTGTCCTAAACATGGTGCTGTGCCCAGGGGCCAAAAAAGAAAGAACCACAGAAAAGCCAGAAGAGCCTCACAATGCAGAAACAAAAAGCACCAGACCCTTATAGCCCTGCGCGCCATGTTGCAACTGTTGCAGAATTTTCAAGCCTTCTTGGGCAACATGTCTCATATAAGGAAAGGTATTCGTCCTGTTCTCTCCTTTCCAGTAAAAGGAAAGTATATGTACCCCACGCAGTCAGCAAGTGACTCAGAAAGATTTCTTTGTTCCCCAGCTATAAAAACAAGGAGACGACCCACGTTCCTTGAGGTGACCCGAGGTTCTAACAGCATCTCCCGCTCTAATAAACTATTCTCTCTTCATTCTGCTTCCTGTCTGGAAATTCTTTTCCAACACACGCATGGACTAGGACACTGAGGTCAATGAGAAGCCATTAACAAGATGCTAGTCTCTCGGTTTATAAATTCACTGCATTCGGTATCATATAATTTTCAACTAAAAGGAAGCCAAGGCAGAACAGGGCGGCAGTTTCGGCACTGAGGTGCACGTCTTCTGTCACAGCCTGGCCCTCGGACACTGCCGCTACCGTCCGCTTTGCGTAACCAGACGTTGTCTTCTTACCCTGAGCTCCTCTCAGAGCGCCTTCAGTGGTCCACACGGCGGGCGGGGTAAGCGCCCAGCCACCTCAGCACGGTGACGGACCGGGCCGGGCGCCGCTATGGCGGCGACGACGCCTGGACGCTAGCAACGCCCGGCCGCCGGCGTCGGACCCGGATGATGAGGACGCCCTCTCGGTGAGAGGAACCAGGCGAGCAAAGGGACCGCCGGAGCTTCCATGGCACTGTGGAGCGTGTCGCCTGTCTTCCTCTGGCTTCTCCATCCTCTTGGTCCTCGGCTACACCTTTCATGGCTTCTCTGCCTGAGGACAGGATGCCCAAGTGGGCGCCCGGGAAAGTGAGAGGCCTGTGAAAGTCCGGGAGGCCCACGGCTCCGGATCTGCCTCGACTCCAGTGAGGACCGCTTGCCGGACCGTGGTGAGGACCGCCTGCCGGACCGTGGTGAGGACCGCCTGCCGGACCGTGGTGAGGACGTACCAGTTGCCGCGGGGGTTCAAGAAGTGCCACCTTCTCCGCTCGCCGGCCGCCCTCTGCCTTCTCCTCAGAGCACCTAAGCAAAGGAACTGAAATGCTGAACTCCACCCCCCCCCCCCCCCCACCCCCCGTGCTTTCAGAACTTTATTAGGTGAAGTTCGGGCAGATATGAAAACCCTTGAAACTGTAGAAGTGGGGTAGAGGCGCCTTGGCTTGGAGATGTTTCTCTCACTGAAAAGAAAGCCATCTTTGGTTTGGTTTCTTTCTTTCTTTCTTTCTTTTTTCCTAAAGAGGAGCTGACTGGCTGAGTATATCTGAACACAAATTCAGATTATGTTCAGAATGGAGAACTAGAGGAAGGCAACTCTCTGGGCACAAGACCAGGCGAGAAGCAGAAGCCCCTGCTCTGTAGGAAGGCAGACAGGTGCCAGTTTTATGTTGGGCATGGGAAAGTTGTGGGGAGGGTATCTCTGCTCTTTCTAAACCGAGATTTGGTGGGAAGGAAACCTGAAAAATGGCGAAAGGACCGGGATAAGGGATATAGTTACACGGGGAAGAAAACAGATAACGGAGCTCAAGAAGTCGTGATCCTTCTGTATCTGCCCTAGTACCCAAAGTTCATCTTCCTACAGTGAAGTATTCCTCACGTCATTCTGCTCAAAAACTTTTAGAGGCACATTCAGAAAGAAGAATAAATTCCTCCTCTTTGTTATTTGTCATTTCTGGTTCTATACAATCTGTCTCCTCCACAGCCAGCTCCCACTCTTCCCCAAATTAATCTTTCGCTTCACCCGAACTCAGTATTTGTCTCCACCTCCTCGCTTGTGCTCATGTCAGTAGGAATGAGCTTGCTTTCTTCCTGCCTTGGCCAGCTCTTAGTAATCATTAGAATATCACCCTAGTCCCACATCTGTAGAAACTTGCATTGTACATTTATTTCACTGAGAGCTTATAGCTCCCGTTACCTATACCCTTTCTATTTGCAACTAGTCACAAATGAATGCACACTCCTGTGTTACTCTGTAACTGTTCACATAGGTCTGTCTTGTCTCTTCCAAGAAAAACACAAGTTCCTTGTCAGAAACCTTGCCTTTAATGTTTTGAAGAACATTAACCTGCGTTGGCAATTCTTTTCTTAAGCAATGGAGCCATCTAGTGGTTGAAAGTTTGCATGGCTTTGACTGACTTTAAGATATATTTATAAGAAGGATATAGATTAAGTAATGAACTCAAATGATTCCCATCAATTACGCTTGCTCATGAAGGGACTTAAAATGCAGATTTATGTGCTGTCCCTTCCCACTGCTTTCCGCATCCTCCTGTGGCCCAGTGGCCCACAAACTGCTGGTAAGAGGTCCCTGCATGTGCTCCTTGCAAACCACAACATCCCTTTCCTGTAGGAAGATCACTAGACGCTTTTATGGTGATTATGCGATTTTTAATTCTGTGTTTCCTGTTGATATAGAGGTTTATGTGCATAAATATTTATTTTGGAAATAAAATATGTACTTGAGGAAGAAACTTGAGATGATAAATATGATAGCCAGAGTAGAAACCCATTTCAAAGCCAAATGGGAGAGGCAGTGTGGTGCGGAGGAAAGCCTGTGTACATTGGCTTCTGAAGGACTTGGGATCAATGCCAGGGCTTTCCATTAAAGTCATGTGGTAGTTGTGACAACTAACATCTCTGGAACTGTTTTCTCATCCCAAACAAAGAAAATGACCTTGCCAAGCTGCTTTGGGGAGGATTGAATAGAATCGTGTACCAAAAAATTCTGGTCCAGAGTAGGTGGTCATAAATTATAGCTATTATTATTATTATTTACATTTTGCTAAGAATTATTATCATCATGCTTCCAATTTTGTATCTTTTAAAAACAAAATCCTAGTTTTTAAATTTGGAAACATCAGTAACTAATTTTGATTCTGATTAAAATTACCTCATCATTCTTGGTTTAAAATGATAAAGCTATAAAGTAATGAATTTGGGGAAAGTATTTTAAATCTCTGAAAATGAAACAGGAATTCTAATCTGTAGACATCAAAATTTGAATAGTAATGAAGGGTTTAGAAGAAATGAAGCAGACCGAAATTATCTTTACATAGAGAACTTGAAAAACAGCCTCTTTAACTCAGGTTATAAATTTCGAAGACAACCTGCATTTCTAGAGGGAGAAAAAAGCACTAGGACTAAATATGTAAATAAGTTTAGCATAAGAAAATATAAAGTACTAACTTGTGTGGCCCCCTTGTGGGCAAAATGTGAATAACAATTACCCTTTTTAAATGTACTTTTTTGTTTTTGAAAATATGATTTGAGTTTTATCTGAACCTTAAGGTAAACCAAGAATTGGTTTTAAAAGTTCACCTTTGTTGCCTATTATTTGGAACTTGGAAAACTTTTTTCCATATAAGGGATGTTATATATGGTGGTTTATTTTTCTGTCAGCTCCAGATTAATGCTACATTTAAGCCTCAACAATATAGCCCCATAAATTGTATTAGCCCAAGTAGCAAAAACAGACAATGATGTTTCTTTAAGCACATCAAAGAACAGTAGAATTTCTGGGTTGGAAGAAATCTGAGATCTCTATTCTAAATTCCAGCTAAGTATACCAAAAACAGGCTTTCCTGGTGGCTCAGATGGTAAAGAATCTGTCTGCAATGCAGGAGACCTGGGTTTGATCCCTAGGTCGGGAATATCCCCTGGAGAAGGGAATGGCTACCCACTCCAGTATTCTTACCTGGAGAATTCTATGGACAGAGGAGCCTGGAGAGCTACAGTCCATTGAGGTCACAGAGAGTCAGACACGACTGAGCGACTCACACACACACACACACACACACACACACAGATATACCAAAAACACTCCTTCCCCCAACTACTGTCCCATCAATGGAAGCAAATAATTCTTCTCCTAGAATTCTCTTCTCCTTCTTCTCCTAGATCAGACATAGCTCTTTTATCCTATTGAGAATTATAATAGAAACGGCAAGTCATGGACAGAAGGCCTGGGTTCAGATTCTCACTTTTTTTTGTTGTTGTAGAAGAAAAGAGTAGAAAGTTGGGATTATCATCCCAAAATTTCGTAAGATTAAACAAAGGTCTCCTTTGTGCTCATGTTAAGGGCCTCCACGGGTTGACTGCTATTCTCTTCCCAAGTCTTTTTCTTTCTGCCACCTTGACTGAGACAGCAGCCACTGACCAGGAACATGATAGTCTGGTGGCAGAAGGGAAAAATAAATTGACCAGTGAAATGCTTCACAGTGCCTGCTGGGAAGCAGCATGGCCTCTTCCACTCACATTCCTCAATCAAAGCCAGTCATAGGACCAAGCCCAATGTTAACAGAATAGTAAGTATACTCTTTTCACAGGGTAGAGCTCCAGAGAAGGGCAAGATAGGGAAGACAGCAAATATTTTGAACAAATATTGAAATGTATCGATTTTTGTGGCTGTAAATAGATCACCTATGATCTGTTAGTCTTAAGACTCAACCCCAAAATTGGAGGTAACAATCCTCTCCAGCCTAAGCTCAGGATTGTCGTAAAGATCAAGTATTTGTTATTTTTATCCTTTCCCATAGATTTTGTACAGCAAGTCTCATGGGGAACGCTACTGTCTATATTTTTTAAATGTCTCCATATATTTCAGAACCCAGAGAGCTTTAAGAGAAGACATACTTCTGGGCCTTATGCCAAAAACTCTGATTCTCCAAGTCTGAGATGGAGTTCTAGACATTGTATTTTTAAAAGCTAGTCCAAGTTTCTGATCTAAATCTGGGCAAGAAACCCTGAGCTATAGATTGTTTTTAACAACAAAATTCTGTAATATAGTCAATAGCTTCCCCTTTTTTTCAGAAAGCAGGATATTTTTATTGACTGTTTATATAGCTTTCTTTAGAAACTTTATTTTATATCTCAATCTAATACTAAAAAAAAAAGAATAGGTAGCAGATAAGCAAAGAGTAAATAAAGTAAAGGAGAGAGATACCTAATGTGACTACATAGCTCTGAGTGCAGAAATAACGGTGCTCATTAATTCTGTGATCTCGGGCTCTGGCTTGACATGTAATATTTCTCTGGAACCTCAGGATAGAATTATAAGTTAAGAAATATTATACTATATTAACCTGGGTGCCAAAAAGTTAAGTCAGAAGTGGATAAAGCAGGATTCATACTCAAATCTATCTAACTCAGATCTCAAGAATACTGGAATGAGTTGTCATTTCCCTTCTCTGATTTAATCTATGCTACATTCTCAATAGGTGGCCAATAAATATTTATTAGACAACATAAAAAGAAAATTTAGGGCTTCCTGATTGATTTTCATGATCCCAATATCCACCTGGAAACATTTTTCTTCTTCAGTCAGCTTTCAGAATTCTGCTTCTTTGTCTTCATCTAGGAAAACCTACAGGAAGGATCATCCTAATCCAGTGAGCACCTTGGGATTTCTAACATGAGTGCTTTGGCCCACAGACTTCCACATCTGCTGGTAGAGTGAGACTTGGAGAAAATAATACTAGTCCCCAGTCCCACCAACCTTAAGACTGTTTTATGCTTAAGCTGTTTGGCACTGGCTTTCTGTCACTTGTAACCTAAAGAGTCCTAACTAATATGTTCTACTCAACTTTTAACACGTGAAATTTGAAAAGTAAAGCAGGC
This sequence comes from Odocoileus virginianus, assembly GCF_023699985.2. NCBI lineage: Eukaryota > Metazoa > Chordata > Mammalia > Artiodactyla > Cervidae > Odocoileus > Odocoileus virginianus. Next base: position 83,600,957 of record NC_069674.1, on the reverse strand, counting down.
AGGTAGCCTGGTCCTTCAGACCACAGTGCTGAAACAATTCATGCCATACCACTGCTGCCCTTGATGTTGAGGCCTTTTAGTCACTTATAGACGTCTCTATGGTACTAGAAGCCAGACTTCCAAGAAACATAAAATCTCTCCTAGGTGTTCCAGGAAGGTAAAAGAAAAACCATCATTCTAACCAGGTGAGGACATCTGGAAAAGGGAAGAATACTGTACTCAAAGATCCTTCCTTCTAGGCTTCTCTGACTCATCCAGTCCCTTTTAGCTACATTCTAACCACTTCTACTCCATACCTGAATCCTTTACCCAGTTCCCCTTTTTCAGAGATTCTTTAGATAGCCTTAGCTCTGTGTAATAAAGTATCCCTTTCATCAAGAAACCAAGGGAATCTTAGCTCACCTCCTACTCCAGTGCCTGCAGCGGCAACTATTGAGAGGTTCCTTAGATTTACAGGTTTTTGGAGCAGGTCCCCTCCCACCTTATCTCATAACATTCAATTCTTTGCTGCTCCAATTATTACTTCTCTTTGGCTACACACCAAATTTCAGAACAGATGGACTTGAATGACAAATGCTGCTGTAAAGTTTAACTTTTTTCTTGCTCTAAATTTAAAATGTCACTATAGAGCTTAGTCTATTAAGAATTTAAATTTATTTTTTTAAGTACTCTGTAAGTCTTTGAGAAGTAATATAACATTAACACATTACCTCAGAATGGAGTTAGTATATAGAAAACCATCCACCCACATATGCTACAAGTGCATCTAATGTATGAATTCAAAAATTTGTCCTGTTTTATAGCAACAGTCCAGGAACATTTTCTGTATTTTTCATGTTTTTTTTTTTTTTTTTATTTTCTGATGCTTTTACATCTTGGGGCTTTACTGATCCTAGAGGGAATACCCCTCCAGGGTTAACTAATTCCTAGAGATACAGACGATTCATCCTGGAGTGTTCCTTTTATATGCAAACCATATGAAATCCAGAGCCCATATCCTTAACCATCTCCTTTATTAGGCTGAGTAATAAACATGCTGAGTATGCCACTATCCTTCTGCCCTAATCACCACAAGGAAGGTCTGGTACCAGACAACTAGAGACAGAACCTACAATACCCCAGCGTCCACAGAAAGTATTCAGATTAGCCAGTTCTAAGCCTGCTTATCCTGCTTTGCTTTGGCCTTTTCACAGAAACTACAACAAAGCCTCTTATACATGGTTTCTTTTGTTTCCCCTGCTTCCTTTCCAACCCTGATACTTATTTATGTGCAACTACATGAAGTGGTATGTTTCATGTTCCTAGGGTCTAAGAAGTCTCTACAACCTCTTTTGATATGAATAAAATACTGTGAGTCACCCAAGGGAAAATAATTTCTCCGTTTGTTGATTAGAAGTGATACATAAATTTTTACAAAACTCTAGGGGAAAGGCATTGTTTCTAACAATTTACCTAATTGTTCATTCGATTCTGGTGGATTATCTTGCAGTTTATTTAGGAAGGGGCTATTGAAAAGCAAGTGGCCCCTACATGTGACTGGCTAGTGTTTCCTTCCCTGGAGGAAATTAATCTTGTGGCAAATTATGCATTTTCTTTTAGCTAACCTTTAAATGAGTGTGGAGTTGATGACCTACCTGGCTACCTGACAGGGAGACTTTACACACGAATTACATTAATGTAATATTTCATAGTTCATGTTATGAAATAAAAACAACTTCTTTGTCCCAGAGAAGTTATTTTTCCTCTATTTAGAAGAGGAACTTTAAAAAAGAAATTCTGCATATGAAAACAACCAGGGGTAGAACCAGCTGCCCATTACTTTATACAATGGACCTCAAATTCTAATTTGAATCAAATTCTTTGTGGAGTGTGTTTAAAATGTGTATTTATAGATCACACTCTCCAGAGATTCTGATTCAAGAGTCTAAATAGAAGGTCAAAATCTTTATTTTATCAAGAAGTCCATATCCTGACACACATGTTCCAAGAATCACAATTTAATAAACACAAGGAAACCACCAGCCTACTTTGCCTGATTCTGAAGATTTATTGTTGAGTCATGTATGCAGTCAGCTGCCAGCTTTTAGGTCCTAAAGTATCTCCTAGTAACAGCTTCTCTCTAAACACTGGATTGATAATATTAATGTCATGCATACATTATGTATACATTTATAGACAGATCTAGCTATCTAGCTATAGATATGGTTTTGATATCACTTCATCTGAGCCAGACATAAATGAGTAAAATTTCTATCTCAGTCACTAACTGTCTGAATCAGGGCAAGTTAAACGCTTTGAATCTATTTCCTCATTTTTAAAATGGAATTATTACACCACTTCACAGATTTGCGATAAGGATTAAGGGAGCATTTGTGTATAATGCATTTAAACCAATACCCAACAAAGAATGAGGATAGAAGTGGAGACAGTACTACTGATTGGTGTTTTACATGTATAGACATTGTTATATAGTTTCCAGAGCTCTTTCACATGCGTCATTTAATTATATCCTCAAAATGTGCATGTGAGGTAGAGGGTGCAGATTATTGTTCCAATTATAAAAGTTTTAATCTCAGTCTGCCACCATGATCATAGGAAAGAAAGGAAACTGTTAGTCTTTCAGTCATGTCCAACTCTTTGCAACCCCATTGTAGCCTGCCAGGACCCTCTGTCCATGAGATTTTCCAGACAAGAATACTGAAATGGGTTGCCATTTCCTTCTCCAGGGAATCTTCCCAACCCAGGTTGAACCCGGGTTTCCCATATTGCAAGTAGATTCTTTACTGTATGAGACATCCTCAGTGGGGAAAACAAAAAAAAGAGCATCAAAGTGTCTTGAGAGTATAGGAGTTTCTTTTACCTTTTGAAGCCAAGGAATTAGTGTGCCCCAGAATGCTTCACACTTCAGAGTTCAAGGTGAGTTTCAAATTTGTAGAATGGCAGAGTAGTAGTGGTTAGGAGCATGGGTTTTCAAGTAGACGAATTTGGCTCTGTCACTTTAACAACTGCATTAACTTGACAATGTTATTTAAGTCTTCTAAGCCTCAATAGCTTCTTAGGAAAATAAGACTTATAAAGCAATGGTTAAATAATTTTCATAATTGTAATAGTGATATCTAATATTTATCAAAGCCTCCATAAAATATTTTGTAGAGTGTTTAGCAGAGTAATGCTCATAATAGAGCTAGTATATAAGAAACCATCCACTCATACATGCTACAAGTACTACCGATATATGCAACCAGTTCTAACAAAGAATAGAGCAATAAATCTTTTAATATGAAGAGATAGCTAATATACAAATTATTAGTTACTATTATAACCACAAACTTTATTAGGAAGCAAAGTAAACATGAAGAAACTATGTAGATAGACCCAGATCACAAAATGACTCCATGGCAGGGTCAGGTTTCTGCCCTGTCCAAGACCCTGTCTCTTCTCCAGGGATCACTGTGATCCTTTCATTTCACTCAGAAGTACTTACTAAACTTGGAGAATTCCCTCATAGAGTTCCATGGTTTCATACCAAATACTCTGAGGTCTTGAAGATTACTCTGTTTACTATGTTAGATTACCTTGTGTTTAATGTTCTGTGTTTATGTTGAAGATGGAATTTTTGCAGAGTTAAAGGCCTACACAGTTCTTACAGGTTCCAATTTGGAACCAGCCCTAAATCTTTTGTGGCTTTGAGTTAGTCTTGGCAGAAGACTTCCAGAGTGGGAGGATTTTTAATGGGTTTCTTTAAAGAGTCACTTTAAAACATTCATTTAGGCTCAAACCAAAGTAAACTGACCAATCTATTCCCATGGATTTTAGAGGAACAAGGGTTAGAATTCAGAGGAAATGTGGTAAGCAAAGCCTACTGAGAATTTGGTTGATACTGGGGGCCATTAAGAGAGCATGGTGTCACTAAAAGCAACTTTCTCACAAAGAGACTTTCTCACAAATTTCCTACTATATTATGCTCCCATAATAGTAGAGGTGTTTTGAATATGTACATATATGTATACACACACATAATTTATATACCTTGTATCAATGCCAAAGATTGTCATAAAAGTGATATTTTGCTGAACATAAAATCATAAAATAAACTTCTAGTACAAAAAAAAACACTAAATTTTTTTTATTGACAATAGTAGTGAAAACTTAAAGGTCTAAGATGACAGTGAAGACCTATAATTTTCTAAAGACTGTCAGCTGTTAAATGCTCCCACGGTCATTACACAGCACATCTGTCTTACTAAGTAGCCATTTTTCTAAGTGAAAGACAAAGATATTTTCCCACAATACTTGTTTTCTCTCCCCCATAGGTTTTGTATTCATTTTTAGATCTGAAAACTGTATATGGTTTTGGGGTTTTTTCACCCTCAGGAATATTTGAGATGGCAAACTGGTATTCTGCTCTTAATTCCTTCTCATAAGTTGTGAAGAATCTTAATTGGGACTTTTTTCCTGAAAGAACTAAAGGCTCAAATATATTCTAAAAGTTATGCAATATATGTTCTAATGATGACATTGTTAAGTATTGGATGAATGCTCAGTTCTGTTCAGTCCAGTCGTTCAGTCGTGTCCAACTCTTTGCGACCCCATGAAAGTTAGTATCCAATAATTCTATAAAGATTAAAAGTATAAACCATTTTATTTCTTTTATACTCTATCTTTAAAGTCATATAGTGATTATTTTTAATAGTTTTCCTAAATCTATCTAGCTGAAGTATATTCTCTTCTTTTAATACTCAAATTTCTTACTTTGTTAATTCTTTTTTTTAATTGAGATATAATTGATATATAATATTGTGTAAGTTTAAAGTGTACAACATGTTGAATTGATACCTTTATATATTGCAATATGATTACACTGTAGCATTAGCTAACATTTCTAGCACATCACATAATTATAATTTCATTTTGTGTGAGAAGACTTAATATCTAATATCTTAACAACTGTGAAGCATATAGTACTTGATTGCAGACTATAATCACACTGCTGTGCATTAGATCTTCAAAACTTATTTAACTTCTAACTATAAATTTGTACCCTTTGACTACTGTTTCTACATTTTTTCCACTTCCCAGTCCCTGGAAACAGCCATTCTACTCTGTTTCTCTGAATTAACCTTTTTTAGATTTTATATACAGGCGTACATCAGAAATATTGAAGATATGGTTCCAGACAACTTCAATAAAGCAAAGATCACAATAAAGCAAGGCACATAAAAGTTTTGGTCTTCCATGGAAGCAACCTAGATGCCCATCAGCAGACGAATGGATAAGGAAGCTGTGGTAAATATACACCATGGAATATTACTCAGCCGTTAAAAAGAATTCATTTGAATCAGTTCTAATGGGATGGATGAAACTGGAGCCCATTATACAGAGTGAAGTAAGCCAGAAAGATAAAGACCAACACAGTATACTAACGCATATATATGGAATTTAGAAAGATGGTAATGATAACCCTATATGCAAAACAGAAAAAGAGACACAGATGTACAGAACAGACTTTTGGACTCTGTGGGAGAAGGCGAGGGTGGGATGTTTCGAGAGAACAGCATCGAAACATGTATATTATCTATAGTGAAACAGATCACCAGCCCAGGTTGGATGCATGAGACAAGTGCTCGGGCCTGGTGCACTGGGAAGACCCAGAGGGATCGGGTGGAGAGGGAGGTGGAGGGGGGGGGATCGGGATGGGGAACACATGTAAATCCATGGCTGATTCATGTCAATGTATGACAAAACCCACTACAATATTGTAAAGTGATTAGCCTCCAACTAATAAAAATAAAAGAAAAAAAAGTTTTGGTCTTCAAAAAATTATAAAAGTTACATCTACACTATACTATAGTCTATTTTATGTCTTTAAAAACATGCCCATATCTTAATTAAATAATACTTTATCACTGAACATGCTAACCATCATATGAGCCTCCAGCAAGTTTTCCTCTTTTTTGCAGTAATAGCCTCTGATATAACTGATCATCAATCACTGTAACAAAATATAATAATAATGAAAGTTTGTAATGTTGCATAAATTACCAAAATGTGACACAGAAGAGACATGAAATGAGCAAATGCTGTTGGGAAAAATGACACTGATAGACTTGCTCAACACAGGGCTTGCAACAAAACTTCAATTTGTAAAAAGCTGAATATCTGCAAAGTGCAATAAAGCTAAGTGCAGTAAAACAAGGTATGCCGGAGTTTACTCAAACTCATGTCCATTGAGTTGGTGATGCCATCCAACCATCTCATCCTCTGTCATCCCTTTCTACTCCCGCCTTTGATCTTTCCCAGCATCAGGGTCTTTTCCAATGAGTCAGCTCTTTGCATCAGGTGGCCAAAGTATTGGAGTTTCAGCTTCAGCATCAGTCCTTCCAATGAATATTCAGGACTGATTTCCTTTAGGATGGACTGGTTGGATCTCCTTGCTGTCCAAGGGACTCTCTAGAATCTTCTCCAACACCACAGTTCAAAAGCATCAATTCCTCAGCACTCAGCTTTCTTTATAGTCCAGCTCTCACATCCATACATGCAATAAACATGAAGAGCAGATTTCTTTTTAATACTGTTTTTATTTTCTTTGTTTATCTACACAAAGTGGTATTTCTGCATCATTATGGCTATTTTATACTTAATATTTTGAAGAACCTCCATACTGACTTTAGTATCAGGGTAATGCTGATTTTACAAAATGAGTTTGGTGTGTTCCTTCCTCTTCAAAGTTTGGAAAAATCTGAGAAGTATTGACATTGATTCTTCTCTGTTTGGTAGAATTTATGGGGAAACCATGTGGTCCTAGTCTTTTCTTTCTTAGGAGGTTTTGGATTAATGGTTGAATATTCTTACTTATTGCTGATCTGTTTAGCTCTTCTATTTCTTCATGATTCTTGATTGGTTGTCTTGAGTCTTGATAGGTTGTATCTTTTTCTAGGAATTTATCCGTTTGTTCTTTATAGATGATCTAGTTTGTTGGTATGTAAGTTTTCATAGTATGATCTTCCATATTATCAGTTGTGATATCTCCTTTAATTTATTTTTCTTTTTTGGCCACACCTCACAGCATCCACGATCTTAGTTCCCCAACCAGAGATCAAACCTGAACCTGCTGCAGTGGAAGCAGAGTTCTAACCACCGGACCACCAGGTAAGTAAGTCCCTTTAATAAATTTTTAATCTTTTTTTAACACTTTTAATTTCTGATTTTACTTGAGTCCTTTTCTTAGTCCACCTAATGATTTGTCAATTTCATTTATCTTTTTTAAAAATTAGCCCGTAGTTTCTTTTCTGTTGTCTCTTAGTCGCAGTGTCAATTATTTCCATTGTGATCTTTCTTACTTCCTTCCTCCAAGTAACTTTAGGTTTAGTTTGTTCTCCTTTTTCTAGTTCCTTGATGTGTACAGTTAGGCTATTTATTTGAGACTTTTCTTTTTCTTAATATAGACATTTATCATTATAATCTCTCTTAGAACCACTTTTGCTACATACTACAAATTTTGACATGCTGTGTTTCCATTTTTGTTTGTTTTAAGATTTTTTAAGTTTCTTTAGACTTTTTCTTTGATTCAGTGGTTGTTCAGTGTATGTTGTTTAATTTTCACACATTGTGAATTTTCCAGTTTTCTTCCATTATTTACTTCTAGTTCCATACTCTCATGGTCCAAAAAGATACTTGGCATTTCAGTCTGCTTAAATTTGCCAAGACTTGTTTTGTGATCTAACATATGATATATTCTGGAGAATGTTTCATGCATGCTTGAAAGGAATGTGTATTCTGCTGCCGTTGGATGGAAAGTTATATATGAGTCTGGTAGTTTCATTTAGTCTAAAGTATAGTTCTGGTTCAGTATCTCTATTAATTTTCTATCTAGTTTAGCTATCCACTGTTAAAAGTGAAATATTGAAGTTTCATACTATTATTATATTGCTATCAGTTTATCCCTTTAAATCTGTTAGTATCTGTTTTCATGTTTAGTGCTCCAGTGCTAGGTGCATAAATATTTGCAATTGTTATATCCTCTTGATGAATTTATCTCTTTATCATTATATAATGATTACCTTCTTTATTTCATGACAGTTTTGATTTAAAGTCCATTTTGTCTGATATAAGTGTGGCTACTCCTGTGGTCTTTTGATTTCCATTTGCATGGACTATCTTTTTTCATCTCTTCACTTTGCACCTTTGTGTGTCCTTAAGGATGAAGTGAATCTCTTGTAGGCAGCATGTAGTTGGGTCTTGGGGGTTTTTTGTTACTCTGTCAGCCACTTCATACCTTTCAACTGAAGAATTTAATCAATTTATATTTTAGTAATCATTGATAGATGAGGACTTACTAACACCGTATTATTATTTTCTGGCTATTTTGTAGTTCCATTGCTTCTCTCTTCCTTTCTTGGTATCTTCCTTTGTATTTTCATGATTATCCATAAGGATGTGCTTTACTTCCATTTTTTTATCTATTGTGTATCTACTGTAGGTTTTTACCTTGTGGTTACCATGAGGATTATTTAAAACATCTTTTGTCAGTCTGTTTTAAGCTAATAGCAAGCTAACTTTGGTCACATCCAGAAACTCTAACCTTCTACTCCTCCTCCCCCACCTTTTATGTTTTAATAAAATAATTTAACTCACTTTATATTGTGTATCCATTAACTAATATTGCAGCAACTGTTATTTTAATATTTTTGTCCTTTACACTAAAATTAACTAGTACCACCATATTAAAGTATTCTACATTTAACAATATACTTAACCTTAACAGTGTTCTTTGTTTTTATATATTTACATTACTAGGGTGGCTCAGGCCATAAAGAATCTGTCTACAATGTAGGAGACATGAGTTCTATCCCTGGGTTGGGAAGATCCCCTCGAGAAGGGAACAGCTACCCACTCCAGTATTGCCTGGAGAATTCCATCAATAGAGGAGCCTGGCAGACTACAGTCCATAGGGTCACAAAGAGTCAGACACAACTGAGCAACTTTCACTTAGCGTTTCCCTGGTGGCTCAGACTGTAAAAAAATCTACCTGCAATGCGGGAGACCAGGGTTCAATCCTTGGGTCATGAAGATTCCCTGGAAAAGGGACTAATTAGTGTCCTTTCATTTCAGCTTTAAGAATTCCTATCAGCTTAGGCAGGTCTTGTGGTGATGGACTCCCTCAGCTTTTGTTCAGGAAAATCTTCATCTCACCTTCATTTCTGAATGACAGCTTTGCCAAGGTATTCTTGGTTGAAAGTTGTTTTTGTTTTTCCTTTTAGTGATTTAAATATATTATCCCACTTACTCCTGATCTGCAAGGTTTCTGCTGAAAAATCTGCTGTTACCTTTATCAGAGTTCCCTCATATATGAGAAATTTCTTTTGTCTTTTTGCTTTTAAAATTCTTTGTCTTTAATTTTAAACAATTTATTATATAAATGTATCTTGGAGAAGATCATTTGGGGTTGAAACTCGAGACCTATGAGCCTCTTGAACTAGAATGTCTAATCTCTCCCTAGAAATTGAAAATTCTCAGTCATTCTTTTGTTGTTGTTGTTATTTCTTTAAATAAGCTTTCTACCCCCTTCTCTGTCTCATCTCCTTCTATAACTCATAATGCTGGGTTGTTTCTCTTCATAGTGTCTTACAGTTCATGTAAGCCTTCTTCACCTTCTTCACTCTTTTTCATTCATTCATCATTTTATTTTCATTTTTTCTTTGTTATTCTCTTATCGGTAATTTCAAATGACCTGTCTTCTACTTCATAGATTTCTCCTTCTGCTTGATTGATAGGCTGTTGATTCTTTCTATTTCATGTATCTCCATTCACTGTATTCTTCAGCTCTAGAATTTGTTTCTCTTTTATGATTTTTACTTCTTTTACACTTCTCATTTTGTCCATGTATTGTATTCCTGATTTTGTTGAACTCTTTCTGTTTCCTAGTAACTCATGGAGCTTCCTTAAAACAATTATTTTTAATTCTTTATGAGGAAAATCTCAGTTCTCCATATCTTTGGGGTCAGTTACTAGAAAATTATTGTGTTCCTTTGATGATATCCAGTTTCCTTGATTTTTTATATTTCTTGAGGTTTTACATTGCTGTCTTTGCATTTGAAGAAGCAACCATCTCGTCTAGTCTTTCCTGACTGACTTCAGGAAAGAAATATACTTCTTCAGCCCTATTAAGGAATTTTAGGTGTTCTTAGACCTTTTCTATGGATATGTCTACTTTACACTTCTTGCTTCATATGGAGGGAGATTCTTAAGATTGTGTGCCTTCTCTTGATCCTCCACAGCCAGACCACGTATTGGCAGCTTCTCATTTTCTTTATCTTCCTAGGGCAGTGCTCAGTTTTGTCTGGTTTTTCACAATCCTGTAGATTTCTCTCAGTTTTCTGTGCATGTGCATGCATGTTCACTAGCTGTTCGTAAAGCCTTGCTTACACCATCCTCAGGGGTGCACACAGGGAGCCAGTCACAGATTGGGGAGTAGTAGAGAGTGGGTGAGGCATGCAGAATGTAGGGGGTACTCATGGGCCAATTGAGGAGATCCATAGGCAAGGCATCCTAAGAAACTTTTGAGCTGGCTTCTTGATATGACTAGTAGGATCATATCAAGACTAGTAGGATCTGCATCCCTTTGATATGTTCCATTCTGAGCCCTAGCTGCTATTATCCCAGCTACCCCCAGCCCCCTAGTCACGCAGCACACCTCAGTGGTCTAGATAGGGCCAGAAAGAAATGGGTATCTTTAGTGGCTTCCTGTATAGCTGAGAAAGTTAAACTATTTCTCTTCCTCTCTTTAGTCCATTTAGTCTCAGACTTTTACTGCAATAGTGAGCTGAAATTTCTCTGCTGGACCATCCCAGACATCTCCAAAGGCACTTTTGTCTGTGAATGATTGTCTAAATCAGTGTTGTGGGGGTGGAAGATGGTAGAAAGCTCCTATTTCACCATTTTGACCTCTGCCTTCACTTCTTTTTTTTTAAAATCCTGATGTTACACTGACGTCCTATGGTAATTGATATGGCTTGTTTGTCTTAAGCTGACAAAATGAAGCAAGTAGCTACATACTTCAGAAAAGGAAGAGAGGTATTGAATTGTAGACACTGTGCTTAGTGTTATAGTAAGGATTAAATGGCTTGCCCAAAGTTATATTCATGGGGAATGCAGAATTTGAGTCTAGGCAGTTTGACTCTAGAAATGTACTTTCTAATATGATAGCCACTAGCCATGTGTGGTTTTTAACATTTAAATTAGTTAAATTATGTAAAACTAAAAATTTAGTTCCCTCAGTAGCCACATTGTAGTGATGGTGATTTGGTCACTGAGTTGTGTCCACCTCTTGGGACCCCAGGGACTATTGACTGCCAGGCTCCTCTGTCCATGGGATTCTCCGGGCAAGAATACTGGAGTGGGTTGCCATTTCCTTCTCCAGGGGATCTTCCCAACCCAGATATTGAACCTGGGTCTCCTGCATTGCAGGCAGATTCTTTACCAACTGAGCTATGAGGGATACCCCTAATAGCCACAGTACAAGAGCTCAAATAGCTACACATGCCTAGTGACTACATCTTGAACAATATAGAAAATATCTCCATTTGTGCAGAAACTTCCATTGGATAACACTGCACTAGAAGCAAAACTCTTGACTTCTCTACTATACCACTTCACCTGTACTTGTATATAACATTGTCAGATTATTAAAGCAATTTTATCCTCAAATTGAAATGGCACCCCACTCCAGTATTCTTGCCTGCAGAATCCCATGGACAGAGGAGCCTGGTGGGCTATAGTCCATGGGGTCACATAGAGTTGGATGCAACTGAAGCGACTTCACACGCATGCGCGCATCCTCAAATTTTTAATTATTCATTCTGTGCAGATGACTGTCACAAGTATATATCTAGCTTAACAGTTTTCCTAATTATCAATGCCACATTTCCATCTGTATGAAAGATATGTTCACTTGGACACACTAATATTAACCAAACTTTCATTTTTAATCTGAATGTAACTTTCTCCCCTAACCAACTTTCTCTCCTGACTTCCCTATTATCATCTTTCTTACTCTTTTATTTCAGTTTCTGAAGTTTAGTTATTGAACTTGTTCTGACTCCTTATTTCTTGTTCCCTGAATCTATATCTTGTCACTCTTTCCTTAAAAATATTTCTCAGATATGACTTTCTTATTGCTGTTAAACTAGATCATAATGGGTCAACCTGAATTTTCTCTTTTCCCATGTCCTTACAATCAACATTTATCAGGTTAATTGCATCAAATATCAATGGCCCTGTCACTCTCATTCTCAGAAAATCATAACAGTTGCCCTAAAATTTGGTTCAGTGTATTCTACAATCTTATCTACTTTATCTCTTTCTTGATTTTTGCATGAGCTCTTCATCCTAACCAGACCGGTCTCATTCCTCTATTGTGAGATAATTCATCTTTGCATTCCTGAAATTATGTTCTCATTCCTCCTCCACACATCTCTACTTATTGACATATTAACCGTCCTCCAAAGATTAACCTCAGGGCCCTTCTCATCTGTGTGGTGAAACAGTTTAGGTCATAATGTTCTTCTTAGATGCTAGAAAAGTCACTCTATGTACTATTCATCATTTAACTTCCTGTCTTGCTGGGTATAATAGTCAGGATTCTCCAGAAAAAAACCTATTGGTTTTGTCTATGTCTATGTGTATCTATCTATCTAGAGAGAGAGAGGTTAGGAAGGGGGAGCATTAAGTCTTAAAAATTGGCTCACATGAGTGTGGTGGCTGGCAAGCCCAAAATCTTCAGGAAAGGATAAAAGTTAGAAACTCTAGCAAGAATTTGATATCTTGAGCCTGAAGATAGTCTAGAAGCAGAATTATTTCCTTTTTAGAGAAAAAGAGAAAATGACAAACAAATATCCCTTATGAATATTTATGTAAAACTCCTCAACAAAATACAGTAATTTCCCTATATATGAACCTAAAGCTCTGAACTTTCAAAGATGGGAACATGCATTCACATGTTGAATCACATAAGTTAGTTCACATGTCTGATGTACATTGTGATGTTCATGTATCCTCTACAAGTGTTTGTGCTTTTGTGTACAGTACTGTACAGTACTGTGTAGAGTATAGTAGTATAGAATCTTTATTTCAAGCCCAGGATGTCAGAAACAAGGATGAAAGCAGTGGTGATGTAGCTGATACTGCTAAGAAACACTGTTTCACTGTACTACTATACTTTTCAGAGTTCTGTACTGTAAGACTAAAAATGTTTTCTTTACTTTTTGTGCTTTGTTTTTTGTGTATTATTTGTGTGAAAAATATTATAAACCTATTATAGTATAGTACTATATAGCCAATTGTGTTAGTTTAGGTATCTAGGCTAATTTTGTTGGACTTAACAACAAATTGGACTTTCAAACACGCTCTTGAAATGGAACTCGTCCATATGTAGGGGATTTACCATATAGCAACCAAACTCAACAGCTTATTAAAGTGATTTGACATCTTGAACAAGTGAAATTTATTGCCAAATTGCAAGGATATGTGAACTTTCAAAAAGCAATCAATTTAATGCGTGCGTGCTTGCTAAGTCACTTCAGTTACATCCAACTCTTTGCCACCCTATAGACTGTAGTCTGCCAGGCTCCTCTGTCCATGGTTTTTCCAGGCAAGAATACTGGAGTGGGTTGCCATGCCATCCTCCAGGGGATCTTCCCAACCCAGGGATGGAACCTGCATCTCATATCTTTTCTGCACTGAAAGGCAGGGTCTTTACCACTAGCTCCCCTTGGAAAACCCCAGCCAATTTAATACACCTCATTAATAGAATGAAGAAAAATCTGTGTCTATCTCAGTTGATACAGGAAAAGCATATGACAAAATTCAATACCATTTAATGATAATAACACTCTACAAACTAAGAATAAAAGGAAACTTCTTCAACATGATAAAGACCATCTATTAAAAAACCTACAGCTAACATCATACTCAATGGAAAAAGGTGAAAACTTTCCCATTAAGATCAGGAGCAATTCTAGGATGCCTACTCTCACCACTTCTGCTCAGCACAGTTCCCAGCCAGCACACTTGGGCAAATAAAGGAAACATAAAACATCAAAATTAGAAAAAGAACTCTGTTCTTAGACAAGATCTTTTATATAGTGAATCTGAATATCTCTCTCTGTCACTCACACACACACACACAATTGTCATAGCTAATACATGTGTTCATCAACATGCAAAAATCAGTTGCTTCTTACTATTCACATTAGCCAAGATATGCAAACAACTTAAGTGTTCAGCCACCAGCAGATAAATATATAGTATAATATCAGTCAATGAAAATTTCTTGTGCAAATGTGCCATTGACATTAGAGACATTTATTTTACTTATTACAATTACTAATTCAGCTAATAAAATTATATGGGACTAAACAATAGAAAACTGGGTATATAGGCGCTACACATCTTTTTAAAAAAGTGTTTATTTGGCTCATTGAATTTTCTTTGCTCACTTTGTTTCCCAAGTACACTATGACAAGAACATAGTGTGCTTTACTTGGAAATTCACCCTTGCTGTAATCAGATATTAAGGTGTGGGCAGAAAACAGGCTTTAGCAAAGCACAGTTCTGAAAGTGCAGTTGGTGTTTTTGTTGTTGTTGAAGAGGAGAAACCACCCATGAGTTTGGTATAAATCAGCAGATCATGCACTTACCAAGGTGAGCCTAAATTGTTTTGGTTTCTTTTAATGAATTTATGAGTTTTATTATATAATTGCTAATTTCTATGAAATGCAATGATTGATAGAGTCTATTTAATTATTTACACATATGTTAAATAACTGGAGATGGTATAACATCAGTATAGCAATTATGAAGTTTTCTTGTATGAAGTTATGAACATTGGTTTCCAAAACAGGAAGAATATGCCAGTATATTTGTATCATGCCTTCCTTCTCAAGGTCTCCCCTGGAGGCCCAAATAGTAAAGAATCTGCCTACAATGTGGGAGACCTGGGTTCTATCCCTGGGTTGGAAAGATTCCGTGGAGGAGGGCATGGCAACCCACTCCAGTATTCTTGCCTGGAGAATCCGCATGGACAGAGCCATTTCTGACCCACTGGAAGCATTTCTTCATGGAGAAACTTACTATTTGAAAGTGTATTTTACAGGTTTTTACAGATGCTTAGGTAGTACAGTCCATGGTTCTCAAAGAGTCAGACACAACTGAGCAACTAACACTTTCAGGTAGTGTTTAATTGATTACTAATTCCACTCTAGAGTTTAAGTTCATGTATGTTATAATCATCTCAGTATAGATATTGAGAACACTGGAGTGGGCAGCCTTTCCCTTCTCCAGCGGATCTTCCTGACCCAGGAATCAAACTGCAGTCTCCTGCATTGCAGGCGGATTCTCTACCAACTGAGCTATCAGGGAAGCCCATAGATATTACATGGCCTAACAAATCAGATTGAGTCAAAAATATCTGTGTATTTGCAGAAAATGATAATTTAGGTTGATAATTGGAATCCTGAGACTGGGTAAGATCCTAACTGGGCTTCATTGGTGGCTCAGATGGTAAAGAATCTGCCTGCAATGCAGGAGACTAGGGTTCAGTTCCTGTGTCGGAAAGATCCCTTGGAGAAGGAAATGGTGATCCACTCAAGTATTCTTGCCTGGAGAATCCCATGGACAGAGAAGCCTGGTGGGGCTACAGCCCGTAAGGTCGCAAGAGTCGGACCCAACTTAGCAACTAAATGACCACCTAAGATCCTAAAATATCATCTAAAGGAAGAATACACTATATTTAATATAATGAGGTTTTTTTTAATATTCTAATTTTTAAAAGCTATTAATTCATATATAGTAGAAGCTCTAACTTCCTCATATTTAGTAAACGAGAGAACTCTGCTCCCTCAAACTACTGGCTAACAGAAACTATTGCATCAGGTTTTCTGTTTGTTTGTTTTTTGTTTTTTTAACAGAGAAAACTAAGCACTAGATAATTTAAAGGTTTTCATCAGTAACAAAAAATCAGTGTCAGAGGAGGAATAAAATCCAATATCCTGGGAAAACATGCCTTGTTCATGAAATCTGGCTTTTCTCCTTTTCCTTCTATCTCTAGAATTTTATTAGCTCCAAATCTAAGCCCAGAATGAAGCAAAGAAGTTATAAATTCATGTTAAATTCTGAATAGGTGAGCTAGGTAACCAGAAACTTCATTTGGTGTGTCAGGGTTGTGGGGGCACGGTGAGACTCAGCAGCAAGCTTTTCCAGAAGCCCTTAGGGATGTGAAGAATGCTTCATATCAATTAAGTGATAGAAGTTTATATTGTCATGATACACTTGTTAATATTTTACTTCAGAAGAATTAAGTTGTAAATAAGATGGCAAATTCTGAAAAAGCTGAAGAAATGCAAAAAAATTATCAGAGAAATGGGTAAGTTTTGCCTAATTTCTACAAAACATGTTCTGCAACTTCAATTATATCTTCTCCTTTTCTCAACTGTAGCAAAATGTCAATAATATTTTCCAAAAATAACAGTGCTGTTTGCATTTTGCTGGACTTTAAGATAGTCAGTGTTATAACTGTATTAATAGTAAATTTAAGAAGCGTAATTGCTACAGGATTTGATTTCACATTTACTTCAGATATTTATTCTTCCAAATTTCTTATCTCTTACCAACATGTAGAGGGAAAATACTTAAATATTTTTAATTCTTTGTGAATCCTTCATTCTATGTGGTACAGTTAATAAAAGAAAATATTGGATTCTAATTATTTTTTCAATAAGTTGGTGCCTATATGTATATTTGTATGTGTGTTATAAAATTGTCCTACATCTGTAATTCATTAACTTAGAGATGTAAAATGGAAATGATTTTAAATATTTTATTTCTATTTTTACCACAATAATTGAGTTACATTTCAGTGCATAAACTATAAAACTGTAGAGGCCTGCTTTAGATCACTAGTTATATATTCCTGAAACAAAGTTTATTAAAAGAAGATAGGGCTTACTAGATCTAGAGCTTTAAAAGTCCACATTTGAGCTGGGAGAAGGAGTTGTAGGGCTTTATAATCTTGAAGCAATAATTTTTGTCATCTATGAATTATCTCAGAGCAAACTGGCCCAATATGTTAGTAAATTATTAACTTCAGGTGGAATAAATGACTTGTCACTTATCAAAGCTGCCAGAACAGTATGTTATGAAGCTGAAGAGAGGAGTCAGGAGTTCATCCTTCTGTGACATCTTTTTTAGGAAATTTAATCTGATCCCCTCCACCCTTTTTTTAATGTTTCAGAGTCTTGTCTTGTGTGTGTGTGTGTGTGTGTGTGTGTGTGTGTTTAATGACAGATCACAGATTCATTGAAATCAGTGCACAAAAGTTTACATTCTTCATCTGGAACTCCTTGAAAGTGAGCTAAGAAATGAAATTTTCAATGGGTACAAATTTCTCAGTACACTTGTTTAATGTGTACTTAATAGAACTTCGTTCATTTAAAGCGTACAGTTTCTCTTGAGCAATTTGTTACAAAGGGTTAAAAATTCTAATTCACCACCTCATACCCATTAGGATGGTTCCTATCTAAAGATAGTAATAATAATATAAAACACAAAATAAGAAGTGTTGTTGAGGATATAGAGAAATTGGAATACTTGTGCATGGCTGATAGGAATGTGAAATGATGTAGGAAACAGTATGGTGATTCCTCAAGAAATTAAAAGAATTATCACATGATCCAGAAATTCTACTCTTGGTTGGATATCCAAAAGAATTGAAAGCAAGGACTTGGAGAGATATTTTTATACCTATATTCATAGCAGTACTGCTCACAATAGCCAAAAAGTAGAAGCAACCCAAGTGTTCACTGCGGTAAATGGATGAACAGAATGTGAGATAATACTTGCAATGGAATAGTATTCAGACTTAAAAAAGAGGAAAATTCTGACAAGTACTACAACATGGGTTAGCCTTGAAGACATTTTGTTAAGTGAGATAAACCTTTCAGAAAACAATAAAATATTGTATTATTCCACCAAAATGAAGTTCTTAAAGTAGTCAGATTCCTAGAAAAAGAAAGTACAATGGTGATTGGCAATGGCTATGGGGGAGAATTTATTTATTGGATACTGAGTTTCTTTTGGCCAAGACGAGAGTTCTGTGAGTGGTTGATGGTGATAGTAGCACAGCAGTATGATTGTACTTAATACCATTATATTTTTAAAAATAGTTGAGATGGTAAGTCCTATGTTATGTGTATTTTATCACTATAAAAAAAAATTCTACTTCAGATGTGTGTCTTTCAGTTGTTACCTAACTAATAATGTAGAGACAGCCAGTAATAAATTACTATCCCGGTGATTATACTAAAAATATTCATACTGTATATCATCATTTGATTTTAAAATTTCAGTGTTGATATAAACTTGTTACCAAGGGTAAAATTTGATACTTCAACACAGTTTTAATTAGAAAATTCTACAAATTATATTCACATTGTAATCTTTCCATTTTAAACATTTGTTTTCCAGAAAACTGCAAGAACTGCCTAATGTAAGAAAGCAAGTTGTTGGACCTATTGAAATAGTAAGTAAAATTAGTTAGAAAGTGTGTCTATGTATCAGAAAATTTTAGGGAATTGTCAGGAGAATGTAGGATAATTGTGTTTTTCTCATGCAAACATAATTTATTTTTGTGTTTGGGGGGATTTAAAAAAAATAATTTACCAAACTATTATTTCCAACAGGAAAAATGTATGTAAGTAACCCATAAATGCTGTAATAAGAGATTTAAAAAAACCCACAGTACCTGTACAAAGATTCAATTTTGCCAAAAATAATGGCAAAAGCTAAAGGTTGGTTTTTGGTGTTTGTTTTTTAACAGTATCATGCTACCATGTTTTATTCATTTTCCTCAGTTTCGCTTTGCTGATGGACTGGATATCACACTCATGATCCTTGGATTACTAGCATCACTAGTAAATGGGGCCTGTCTTCCTGTAATGTCACTGATATTAGGAGAAATGAGTGATAACCTGATAAGTGGATGTCTAGTCAAAACCAACACAAGTGAGTACAATATTTACTTTTCCATGTTGCTAGGGACTCAAAAGTATTAAGGAAAGCAGACATTAAACTCATAATACAGATTATTCTCTTGTCAAACTATGTAATATTTATTCTTCTGTGTTGCCAGGGACTGACGAACCAAAATCCATATTTGTCAGCTTTCTTCAAAGAAACAGAACCAATAGAATGTGTGTGTGTGTGTGTGTGTGTGTGTGTTATGTAGAGAGAAAGAGAGACATTTATTTTAAAGAAAGAAAAAAAAAAAAACAAGCTCACATGATTAGCGGAGTTCGTAAGTCCAAAATCTACATGTAAGGTAAGCTGGCAGACTGCAGACCCTCTGTTCCCTATTTTACTTTAAATACTAATTTATACCATCTTATTTTCCACCCAAAGTTTAATTTTTTAAATGCCCCAGTTTTGTTCAAGTGGAATAAATTCAGTTTCCATCTCTATTTCCTTCCATGTGATTATATCCTGTCTACACAGTTATTAATTTTTTTGATATGTTAATGGTAAAGTCTAAAGATGTCATTTCACTTGGTAAACAAATGGAGCTGCCAGTTCATTGAACATATGTTTGTTGACTGCCAGTTATGTCTGTCTGTCTCTTTCTCTGAATGAGTGAGTGAAGAAAGGGAAGGAAGGAGGGGAAAAAAGGGAAGGAGTGAGGACAAACTTAGCAACTTAAGGCAATCTCTTTTCGAGTACTCCTTCGGTTGCATGTGTATGTGCTAAGTCGCTTCAGTCTTAGATCTGCTGTATAAATGATTACTTTGTTAACTTTAGATAGGGTAGTCATTCGTGAAAGTGAAAGTCACTCAGTCCTGTCTGACTCCTTGGGAATGGAGTGTACAGTCCATGGAATTCTCCAGGCCAGAATACTGGAGTGGGTAGCTGTTCCCTTCTCCAGGGTATCTTCCCAACTCAGATATCAAACCCGTAGTCATGAGTATCTGACTGATACTGCTGAATTTTAATTTTGTTTTTGTTTGAGCCTTCTCCATGTTACTCAGGTTTTCATTGTGTGTTCTTTCAAATGTAATGAACACATAAAAAGGTTGAGAAATACTTAGATACATAATGGGTTTTGTTTGTATAGGGATTCCCAGGTGGCTCAGCAGTAAAGAATCCGCCTCCCAATTTAGGAGGTACAGGAGATGCAGGTTCAATTCCTGGGTCAGAAAGATCCCTTGGAGGAGGAAATGGCAACCACTCCAGTATTCTTGCCTGGAAAATCCCATGGACAGAGGAGCCTCGTGGGCTACAGTCAGTGGGGTCACAAAGAGTTGGACATGACTGAGTGACTAAGCACACATCCTATTATTGGTATAACATATTATAAAAAGAAGTGGAAATATTAAGGAGTATATCTTCAGCCTTATAACATTGGTTTTCTGAAGGATAACAGAGGAGGAATTTTTGCTCCTACAATTGAAGATATAAATAATAACTATCATTGATCAGAGGCCCATTTTTATGCTAGCACTGAACTTTTGCACATTTTACCCCTATTAATATAATCTCCAAAATGAAATTATGCCATTTTTATGTGATTATAGGTATGATTTTTAGAAACAATATGTATTCTCTTTGTTAAGTCAGTTAAATTTCCTTAAAACTTTCTACTGAGGTTTAATATTTCTATGTCAACTTTGATATTTATGATAAGCTGCTTTAAAAATGTTTCCTTTCAGTTCCAAAAATGGATAAAGGAAAAATGTGCATAAAGATCATATACATCATCATACAGGATATTATTGTGTTTATGTAAGAAATGAAGAGGATGATGTCTGTCAATTTATTACAAATGTTTATTATGATCAGAGAAGGAAATGGCAACCCACTCCAGTATTCCTGCCAGGAGAATCCCATGGACAGAGGAGTCTGGTGGGCTACAGTCCATGGGGTTGCAAAGAGTAAGGATACGACTGAGTGGCTAACACACGCACACATATTATGGCCATTTAAGAAAGAAAATTATGATAGTTGATATCAACCTCTGTTTTGTGCTGTTGGTGAAATTACAACCTTGGTATACTAATTAGGGTATGATGTAAGTTTTTTTAGAATATATATAGAAATTTTACATGGAAACAGGTGAACCAAGGATTATTTAAATACTATTTTATGATGCTGCCATTCTTGTACCCAACAAATTTCAATGAGCTTCTTTTTTTTTCTTTTTTTTTTTTTATTAGTTGGAGGCTAATTACTTCACAGTATTGTAGTGGTTTTTGTCATACATTGACATGAGCTTCTTTTAAATTTTTTCCATGACTACTACAACTTTCATTCGTATTCTTTATTTGCTGGGGTATTTCAAATGCATGAATTCTAAATGCATAATCTCAACAGGAAAGGAAATTCTGTTACTATTACTTACATGCCTGTTACCCGAAATCAGAGATATCCTAAAGAATTCTTTCCAGGTATGAGCTCCCTGGTTAATGTGTCCTTGTAATTTTTCATGTTGCATGTGTACTTCTTGTGACCAGAGATAATAATTTCAAATTTTAGGTGGAAGAATAGAAAATAAAGATGATCATTAGTTATTGTGTTAAGTCCATTTTCTTGATAAGGCATTATGTTTTGTTTGGAGGACTATATATAAAACACATCATGGCCAATTATAAATTGATTAATATCCTTTATAATTTAAAAAACTTTTTTACAGCAAATTATCGGAACTGTACTCAGTCTCAAGAGAAGGTGAATGAAGATATGATTATGTGAGTACTAATGAAATGTTAATATCATATTCATTGCATGCTGCTTTATATGGAAAAAAACTGAAATGTCTGATTATTAATATTACATATATGTAAGTAAAGTAAACATGTCCTCTTCTTTCATTAGATATATAAACATAGTTACATGTTAATTTTCCTCCTACTTGAAAGGTGTATAGCTTCATATGCTTTCAGTTTTGACGAAAGTGTCATAATAGAAATGTTGTTTTGGGATTTGCATTTTTATATCAGCTTTGTTTCCTGGAACTGAAGGTACATATCCTAGAGGTTTAGTGACTAATTTTTCCTTTTTTTCAAGTTATTTTTCTTACAAAACTTATAGAAAAAGTGCCACCTCAGTAAACTTTAAAAGACAAAAATATGCGTGCAACAAATAGTTAAAAAAAAAAAGAATAGTAAAGTTTTAGTAAACTTTTATTCAGATGAATTTTGGAAACGAACTATTCAGACTATCATCAGTTCAGTTCAGTTCTGTCGCTCAGTCATGTCTGACTCTTTGCAACCCAATGAACCGCAGCACGCCAGGCCTCCTTGTCCATCACCAACTCCTGGAGTTTACCCAAACTCATGTCCATTGAGTCGGTGATGCCATCCAGCCATCTCATCCTCTGTTGTCCCCTTCTCCTGCCCTCAGTCTTTCCCAGAATCAGGATCTTTTCAAATGAGTCAGCTCTTCGCATCAGGTGGCCAAAGTATTGGAGTTTCAGCTTCAACATCAGTCCTTCCAACAAACACCCAGGACTGATTTCCTTTAGAATGGACTGATTGGATCTCCTTGCAGTCCAAGGGACTCTCTAGAGTCTTCTCCAGCACCACAGTTCAAAAGCATCAATTCTTCGGCACTCAGCTTTCTTTATAGGCCAACTCTCACATCCATACATGACCACTGGAAAAACCAATAGCCTTGACTAGATGGACCTTTGTTGGCAAAGTAATGTCTGCTTTTTAATATCCTCTCTAGGTTGGTCATAACTTTCCTTCCAAGGACTAAGCATCTTTCAATTTCATGGCTGCAATCATCATCTGCAGTGATTGTGGAGCCCCAAAAAATGAAGTCAGCCACTGTTTCCCCATGTATTTGCCATGAAGTGATGGGACCAGATGCCATGATCTTAGTTTTCTGAATGTTGAGCTTTAAGCCGACTTTTTCACTCTCCTCGTTCACTTTCATCAAGAGGCTCTTTAATTCTTCTTCACTTTCTGCCATAAGGGTGGTGTCATCCACATATCTGAGGTTATTGATATTTCTCCCAGCAATCTTGATTCCACCTTGTGCTTCATCCAGCCCAGCATTTCTCATGATGTACTCTGCATATAAATTAAATAAGCAGGATGACAATATACAGCCTTGAGGTACTCCTTTCTCAATTTGGAACCAGTCTGTTGTTCCATGTCCAGTTCTAACTGTTGCTTCCTGACCTGAATTCAGATTTCTCAGGAGGCAGGTCAGGTGGTCTGGTATTCCCATCTCTTTCAGAATTTTCCACAGTTTATTGTGATCCACACAGTCAAAGGCTTTGGCATAGTCAATAAAGCAGAAATAGATGTTTTTCTGGAACTCTCTTGTTTTTTTGATGATTCAGTGGATGTTCGCAATTTGATCTCTGGTTCCTCTGCCTTTTCTAAAACCAGCTTGAACATCTGAAAGTTCTTGGTTCACGTATTGCTGAAGCCTGGCTTGGAGAATTTTGAGCATTACTTTACTAGCGTGTGAGATGAGTGCAATTGTGTGGTAGTTTGAGTTTTCTTTGGGATTGCCTTTCTTTGGGGTTGGAATGAAAACTACCTCTTCCAGTCCTGTGGCCACTGCTGAGTTTTCCAGATTTGCTGGCATATTGAGTGCAGCACTTTCACAGTATCGTCTTTCAGGATTTGAAATAGCTCAACTGGAATTCCATCACCTCCACCAGCTTTGTTCATAGTGATGCTTCCTAAGGCCCACTTGGCTTCACATTCCACTATGTCTGGCTCTAGGTGAGTGATCATACCATCGTGATTGTCTGGGTTGTGAAGATGTTTTTTGTACAGTTCTTCTGTGTATTCTTGCCACCTCTTAATATCTTCTGCTTCTGTTAGGTCCATACCATTTCTATCCTTTACTGAGCCCATCTTTGCATGAAATATTCCCTTGGTATCTCAAATTTTCTTGAAGAGATCTCTAGTCTCAGACTATTTATAGTAAAATTGTATTCAGACTAAAAATTGTAAATTCTAAAATAGATAATTTATAAGCACATTTTGGTTTTGTAGCCTTGTGTCTTAAGCAATATGCATTCCTCTGTCGCATATGTTGTTTGTTAGAGAAATGCAACCTTACTGGGTATAGTCACTGGATTTCTGTAGTGTCTCACTAAAACTATGTCTTATCAGACCTAAAGTGAAAGTGAAAGTGTTAATTGCTCAGTCGTGTTGGACTCTTTGCAACCCCTGACTGTAGCTTACCAGGCTCCACTGTCCACAGGATTCTCCACACAAGAATACCGAAATGTGTTGCCATTCCCTTCTCCAGGGGATCTTCCTGACCCAGAGATCGAGCCTGGGTCTCCTACATTGCAGGCAGATTCTTTACCATCTGAGCTACCAGGGAAGCCCGTATCAGACCTAGGGGATCTCTTATTCTTTTTCCCCAGAAGTGAAGCCTCCATGTTACACAACCCTAAGACATTGCAATGGCACTGTCTAGGCCATAATTCTTGATTTTCCACTCTGTTAGCACAGCCTCATGTGACTGTGACTTCATAATCTTCAATTAATTAAAATTAAATAAAATTTAAAAATCAGTTCCTCATCCTCAGTCACATGCCAAGTGCTCACAAGTCATGTAAAGCTGGCTGCCATATTGTACAGCATCAGTATGGGACATTTTCTTCATCACAGAACATTCAGTTGGGCTGTGCTATTCTGCAACTAAATATGAATAGTACTGCCTCAAGTTTTGCTTTGCTGCAGTCTCAGCTTTCTTTGAGGGAAAGTTTCCAATTTTTTCCGCAGTTTTTTCATAAAATTTATTTGTGTTGGATCTTTTGAAAATTCCTAATTAGGATCCAGGAACTTCCTTCTACTGAACACTAGTCTTACAGTATTAGAACAGGGCTCTGATGTTATAATCATGAAGTATGAGTTTCTTACAAAAAAAGTCTGGAACTTTTAAAACTGGGGACATCTATTTAAAAAACAGATAATAAAAGGGTTAGAGTAAAATATGTCTATGTAGTCTATGCACAGTTATTAAGAGATTACAAAATTTATGAGGAAATATTCCTAACATTTATAATGTAGTATTTGTTATGCTATTATTTCTCAAACTAGTGTATTGTTTTAGAAATATTTGAGGTATGTAATGAATAATGGTTCCACAGTCAAACTGATTTAGAAAACACTATATACGACACCCTTGTTGGACACTTCGGACAGATAAGCATAATTAAGGCTCAGTTTAACCCAAGTTTTTCAAACCTCTTTAACTATGGAAACTAAACATCCTGCTGAGCTAATGTTTTGATGAACAGCTATCTGGGAAACAGTTTTTTATAGAACTCTTTTGGTAGGGATAAGGTTGTGCCTCTTACCTCTCTAATAATCAGGAACTAAAGAATTTTATTCTACCTCAGTCATTTTACAATCACTCATAACTTTATGTAATTTTAATGTTTTGATGTTGTCTTTGCCTTTGTCTTACTAATTAGACAATTATTCTGAAAATAAGATTCCTCCTTTGCAATCAGCTCCCGTTTCCACCCTTAGCCCCAAGCAAATACTTCTCTGCTATCTTTAAAGATTTGCATAATTTAGACATTGCATGTGCTTACAGACATACAGTATATAGGATTTCCCACCTAGCTTCTTTTATTAAATGTAATGTTTTTGAGGTTCATCCATATTATAATGTGTATTAGTAGTTTATTTCTTTGCATTGATTAGTAGTAATCCACTGCAAGGATATATCACATTTTGTTTGTCTGTTCACCAGATGATGGACTTTAGGACTGTTTCCGTTTTTTGGGTTTTTGGGTTTTTTTTTGCAATTTAAAAATAATGTTTCTATGAACATTGATATGTAAGTTTCTGTGTGGACATATGTTTTTATTTCTCTTGGGTAGATACCTAGGAGTGGAATTGCTGGTCATATGGTAAGTTTACATTTAACTTTTTAAGAAACTGCCAAACTGTTTTCCAAAGTGTATACACCATTTTACTTTCCCACCAACAATGTGTGTTTCAGTTTCTCCACATCTTCACCAACACATGTTATTGTCTTTTTTATTATAGCTATTTTGTAGGTATGAAGTGGTATGGTATTGTGATTTTAATTTGCATTTCCCTAGTGACTAATAATGAGCATTTTTTTTCATTTACTTTTTAAGCATTCATGTATTTCTTTGGTAAAATATATATTCAAATATTTTGCCTATGTTGTTGTATTTGTCTTAAATATTGAATTGTAAGAGTTCTTTATAAATTCTAGATATGAGTTCTTTGTCAGATATATGACTGGCATAAATTTTCTCCTAGTGTGTGGCTCATCTCATTTTCTTAAAGATTCCTTTTGAGGCAGCAAAATTTTAAATTTTGATTAGGTACAGTTTATCAAGTTTTTTGTTTATGAATTTCCCTTTTGGATTTAGGAATTCTTTGCATAAGATCATGAAAATTCTCTTCTATATTTCTTCTAGAAATTTCAACAGTTTAGCTCATCCTTAGGTTTTTGATCCATGTTGAGTTTATTTTTGTGACTATTGTGAGGTAAGGGTCTAACTTCTTTTTTGCATGTGGCTATTCATTTGTCCCAAGACTGTTTCTTAAAAAAAACCATTTTTCCACATTGAATTGCCTTGGCACTTTTGCTGAAAACCAAATGCCCACAAATGTAAGGGCTTCTGTTCTCTCATTTTTGTTGCATTTATTGACATGGTTATCCTTATGCTACTGTTGGGCTTCTCTTGTGGCTCAGACAGTAAAGAATCCACCTGCAGTGCAGAAGACCTGGGTTCGATCCCTGGGCTGGGGAGATACCCTGGAGGAAGTCATGGCAGCCCACTCCAGTATTCTTGCCTGGAGAATTCCATGGACAGAGGAGCCTAGCAGGCTGCAGTCCATGGGGTCACAAAGAGTTGGACACGACCTAACGACTAAGTACAGCACATGTTGGTATCACACTGCCTTGAATACTGTAGATTTACAGTTTAAATAAATAAATTTTTAAAAATCAGGTGATGAAAATCCTCCAACTTTGTTCTTCTCTTTAGACATCTCATCTCTACATATATTTATACATCTATTTGGGGATTACCTTTCAAAATCTGCAAAATAGCCTGCTGAGATTTTTGACACAGGGGTTGATTGAATCTATAGATGAGCTCATCATCTAATCAACACTGAGTCCTCCAATCCATTTATTCAGATCTTTAATTTTTCCCAACAATGTTTTATAGTTTTCAGTGTACAAGTCTTCCATTTCTTCTTTGCATTTGGTTTTCTTAACCCATTTCCTCTTTTGATATTGCAAACATTTTCCCCACAACATTATAAAAAGTTCAGTAAGATTTCTATTAAACCTATAGCATTTTGTGGTGTCCTTGAGCAGTCCCTTCTATTAGAAAACAGTCAATTCTCATTATTGTAATAATTATCTTCTATTAAAGTCATCATGAACACTGAAATACCTATACTAAACCATTACTTCTAGGTTTCTGTGAACCTCCAGTCACAACATTTGCATTAATCAATTAATATTGAACTCATGGTCAACAGCACTGTAACTCATGTCTGAATGACACTTGCCTTTCACATGTATTTTCATGTGCCATAGGGCACTTCACAGCTTCCTGCACTTAGGAACACTAGACAGGACTTCAACTTGCCTCTTGAGAGTTATTTTAAACAGTGAAATCATCAACAAAAAACACAAAAATGAGAACAATTTGCCACTACCTAGATCACAAAAATGACATTGAAGGACAGGGAAGCCTGGTGTGCAGCAGTGCATGGAGTTGCAAAGAGTCAGGCATAACTTAGTAACTGAACAACTACAACAAAAAAAACCAATGAGAGCTAAAACAGAAAAGCAGAATGTTGCCTTGTTCAGCCTCAACTGGGAACATCTATCTATGTTGGGTGACTCAAAATTTTGGCCACTCTGCATATGTCCATAAATAACAATGAAAACAGCAATAACTGATTTTTGGATTACAAGTAAATTTTATTGAACTGGTACATTTGCCAACAGAGAATCTGGGGATAATGAGACTCAAGTGTACATTTCTTTGTGCTTTTCTTTGTACTTTACTATCCTGGCTTTCCACTTACCTCACTGGCCACTTCTCAAGCTTTCTTTACTGGTTCTTTGTCTTCTTCTTAAACTCTACTGTGTTTGGAGAGTACTTGAGCTCAGTCCTTGGTCTTATTCTCTTTTTTTATTGATATCTACACTTTATTCTCTGTCTCTGTGGATGATCTCAGACAGTAGTTTAATTGCCACCTCTCACCTGTTGACACAGATTTTCATCTCCAGCCAATACCCCTCTCATTTTCAACTTGTTACTTGATATCCACTTTGATGTTTAATAGGCATGTCAGACTTATGTCTAAATCCAAACACTTGCTATCTCCTGCAAATCTGTTCCTCTGTCAGCTGCCCACATCTGTAAATGGCACCCCGATTCACTCAGTTGCTCAAGACAAGATCTAAGCAGTTATGCTTGCTTTCTTCCCTTCCTGCTTTCCTCACATCCAGTACATTAGCAATTCTTGTTTGTTGTTGTATTTCCAGAATATAACTAGAATCTGTCTACCTCTCTGCAATCAGCTTCCACCATCTGCATCCAGGCCTCCATCTTTCTTACTCCATCTTACTTACTTTCTTACTTACCTTGCAATTGCCTCCTATCTAAACTATCTTTTTTTTTTTCTTTTGTTGTTGCCTTCATCCATTCTCCAGAGAGGATCCAGAGTAATCTTTAAAAGGTGAATAGATAAAGACATTGTATGTTTAAATGGTCTTCTGTTCTCTTGGAATAAAACTTGTGCAGTGCACCATGGCTAAGAGCCCTATGACATGCCAAATTCTCCAGCCTCATAATTTCATACCACTTTGGATTTCTTTTGTTCTGGGAATATGGTAAGCTCTTTCCTGCCTCTGAATGTATTACTTGCTCTTCTCTGTTCCTGCAATTCTCTTCTTGCTTTTTTATGGCTAATTCCATTTCTTCTTTTGAATCCCAGCCATTATATCATTTCCTCAAAGGAAGTTTTCTTAATCATTCTTTTTATCTTCACTAACTCTCCTGACTCACCTTTTTGTTAGTCGCTAAGTCCTGTCCAACTCTTTTGGGACTCCATGGACTGTAGTGTGCCAGGCTCCTCTGTCCTTGGGATGTCCCAGGCACGAATATTGGAGTGGGTTGCCATTTCCTTCTTCAGGGATCTTCCTGACCCAGGGATTGAACCTGCATCTCCTGATATATATATAAATATATATATATATATAGCCATCGATCCATCAGTGGCACTTAGGTTGTTTTCATATCTTGGCTATTGTAAATAATACTGTGATGAATGTAGAGGAGCATATGTCTTTTCAAATTATTGGTTTTATATTCTTCAGATAAATACCCAGAGTGAAATATTTGGATCATATGATAGTTCTATTCTTAATTTTTTGAGGAATCTCCATACTGTTTTCCATAGTGGCTTCACCAATTTAAATTCTCAGCAACAGGGCACAAGGATTCTCTTTACTCCACATCCTTGCCAACACTTGTTATTTCCTGTCTTTGTGATAATAGCCATTTTAACAGATGTGAAGTGATATCTCACTGTGGTTTTGATTTGCATCTCCCTGATGATAAGTGATACTAAGCATATTTTCATGTGTCTCTTGGCCATCTGTATGCTTTCTTTGGAAAAATGTCTCTCCCGATCCTCAGCCCATTTTTTATTTGGATTGTCTGTTTTTTCCTTGTTGATTTTCATTAATTTTTATATATCTTGGATCCCAGCTATTATATCATTTCCTCAAAGGAAATTTTCTTAATCATTCTTTTTATCTTCACTAACTCTCCTGACTCACCTTTTCATTAGTTGCTAAGTCTTGTCCAACTCTTTTGGGATTCCATGGACTGTAGTCTGCCAGGCTCCTCTGTCCTTGGGATTTCCCAGGCAAGAATATTGGAGTGGGTTGCTGTCTCCTTCTCCAGGAATCTTCCCAACCCAGGGATTGAACCTGCATCTCCTGATATATATATATAATATTAGGTATATGACTTGTAAATATCTTCTCCCATTCAGTAGGTTGTCTTTCTATTTTGTTGATAATTTCCTTTGTTGTGCAAAACTTTTTGGTTTGATATCATCCCATTTGTTTATTTGAAAGCTTGTCTGATTCTAAGAACTGATCTATTTCTTCTAGATTGTCCAACTTGTTGGCAAATAACTGTTCATCATATTCTCTTACAATCCTTTATATTTCTTTGGTATCTGTTGTAATGTCTCCTAATCTATGTGGATTAGGATGTGTAATGTCTCCTAATACTAATCTATGCTAATAATATAAGAGAGATATATTCTGAATGTCATACAAGGGTAACCTAGATTCCTCTATCAGCATACTCAGTCTTTCTGATGGTGGTTTATTTTTAATCATGTGCTTTAGCATAAACTCTCTTAATCAAATATGACAAATTTCACTTTTTGGTAACAAAGGAAAAAAAGGTGTGCTTCAGTCTCACTAAAATTTCCAATAATCTTTTTTTCAGGTTAACCTTGTATTATGTTGGAATAGGAGTTACTGCCTTGATTTTTGGCTACATACAGATTTCGTTTTGGGTTATGACTGCAGCACGACAGACCAAGAGAATTCGAAACCAGTTTTTTCATTCAATTTTGGCTCAGGACATCAGCTGGTTTGACAGCTGTGACATCGGTGAACTTAATACTCGCATGACTGAGTAAGAGAATGGATGTGCAGTTTATCAACTTTGTTCTTATACGTGATGTGTAAATGACTTAATTTCATGTATTTTCTTGTTTCAGTGACATCAACAAAATCAATGATGGTATTGGAGACAAGATTGCTGTGTTGTTTCAAAACATGTCTACTTTTTCTGTTGGCCTGGCAATTGGTTTGGTGAAGGGCTGGAAACTCACACTGGTGACTCTGTCCACATCTCCTCTTATAATTGCTTCAGCAGCCATATTCTCCAGGGTAGGTAAGATGGCTAATGCAGTGTTGACTGAGAGCAAGAATGTGAAGATATTTTACTGAGATTATATAAAAAGAAGGCAGTTCTATTTATTTATGTGTCCCCAAATAAGAAAGAATATTATATGCCACAAATACTTTTGATTTCATTCATCATTAACCACCTTTCTATCTTCAAGTAATTTGACTGCAATGAAGTCTTGTTTTAATATCTTACTAACATCTGAAAATATTCCTTTTATTTATAACCTAATGCAGTTTCAAATACTAGCATGGATAAAGTTTTATGCCACTATACATTGAATGCTGGGAAAATCTTGTGTATTCTAAATTCCCAGATAAATGTATTTCTATTAATTTCACCAGAACAGAATGGAGAAATCCTAAAACAGTAAACATTTAAGCTGTTATATGACTATTTTATGTCAACCATTCCAAATTTATATTTTATAAGGTTCTGAATTACCATTTAAAATGTCTGCTAATGTATATGTTTATACATCATGTATATGTTTCAATTTTTTAAAACAAATTATGTATTTATACAAGTTCTATTTTATCACTGTTATAGTGTGAATATTAATCTTTTTACAAGATATTAATCTATTTACAGCCTGGTTTTTAAATCAGTGCCCTTTGTAAAGGGCAAAATATATATACCCCTGCACCAATATATCCTTAATATTTCTCTCCGTGTTAAGTTTTTGGCAATACTACCAATGTGTATACCCATCTCCTAGATTGGAGGCACAGTGTACTCTTGAAAGATGGAGTTTTGTTTTGTTTTGGGCTTTTTTGAGTTTAAAATTTTTCAAAGCTAATTGTTTTTTATGGAAGTCAAAACCATAAAATTCACTGAGTTTCTTTGTTAGCTATATACAAATTCAACCAAACAAGAACTTTCAGCAATAAAAAATATTCTGTGATTAAAAATCCCTTCACAATAGATTTGGGTGTTTAGACCACAGATCTTTATTTAGTGAGTTCTAGTGTTGACCTTGTAACCCTTGTCAAAATCTTCATCCCCAGCTTACTAGAAATGAGGACCCCTCACTAGGAAAATTACCCATGTTACTAAAATCAGAGCTTTAACTTCCCAAGAAGTGAAGTGGACAATGAGTTTAAAAAGAACAGCAGTGGGGAAAACTAAAGTCTGCTCTTGTTATTAACTGGTTGCAATAGGAAGAAAAGTCAAAATAATCTAAATGACTGAAGAAGCCAGGCTGGATGGTTTCTAGCATCTTTTAATTCAATTTAATTCAACAAGTGTTTATTGAATACTGGATATGTATTGGGTTGGCCAAAAAGTTTGTTTGGGTTTTTCAATAAGATGTTACAGAAAAGCCCAAATGAATTTTTTGGCCAACCCATTACAAGGTTTTTTGCTATGTTCAGCTTCCCCTTCAGTGATACATTATAGAAATAGCTATCTTTATTAGTGAGTTTGGTAAATAATGAGGATTACTCAGTTTATAATACCTTCTGCTTTAGCAAACATCTGAACATGTCTTACATAAAATTAGTTCCAATTATGTGGAGCGTATTTTGAAAGTGGATTGATTTGTTATGTGAGTAAACCACAGTTACAGACTCATAACCCTAAGGACAATTTCCCTGCTTCCTTTCATTGAACTCTTATGCTAATTACTAAATTAAATCCTTCACTTATTAAAGGAATAGTAAGTGAAATGAATAATAGAGAAAAAGGCACAAGCTGATTAAATATTTTGAGAAATCAAGTAAACTTGACTAATATCACCAAGAAATAGTCTCTCTCTCTCTCTCTCATTCCACTTCTTGCTACAACTCTCTAACTCACGCTTGGGAAGTCTTTCTTTTTTCTTTATACATAGTAAGAAATCAAATCAAGTCAAATCAGGCAAACTAATTTTCAAAACATACTTAAGAAGAACCATGTCCCTAATATCCTTCTCCAAATCAAATTTTTCCAAACTGTATTGAGATAGATACTCATTTTCTAAGCTTTTAAAAATATAGAGAAAAAACAGTGAAGCTCCATTAGAAGGAAAAACAGAGATTTAAACTCTAGGTTATATTAAGCTAAGCTTATTCACTGCTGTGAGATTCTAAAACATCAGTATCTGTCATCTTTGATTTCCTCATTCACAAACTGACTGGGTTAGAATGTTATAAGTATCTTTTCAATAGTAAAATTTTGTCATTCTAGATTCTACCTGAATTAAAATCTCTGCACATTGTTAGTATCTCAGGTTATTCTTTTTTTTCTGATGATCAATCACACTTTATGTTTTATTGGGGTATAATTTACAATATTGTGTTAGTTGAAGGTGTACAACAAAGTGAATCTGTTATTCATATACATATATCCATTCTTTTTTAGTGTCTCTTCCTATATAGGCCATTAGAGTGTCGAGTAGAGTTCCCTGTGCTATACAGTAGATCCTTATTACTTATCTATTATATATATATATACGTTTGTATGTGTCAAACTCAGTCTTCTAATTTGTCCCCTTACCCTTACCCAGGGTAGCCAAAAATGTATCTTTTACATCTGTAACTCTATTTCTGTTTTGTAGATAAGTTCATTTGTAGTCTTCTTGTATCACATGTGAGTGATATCATATGGTATTTGTCTACCCTAAGTTATCCTTAGGTTAACTATGGTCTTTGTTTATTGTAGATAGTTATTTCATTATCCAATAAGGAATTAAATGCCTATTCCAAAGCTGGCGCTGTAGCAGAAGAAGTCTTGTCATCAATCCGAACAGTCATAGCCTTTGGGGCCCAGGAGAAAGAAATTCAAAGGTCTGTTTCTTTAACTATGTTAGTATACACTTGCTATGATTTTCCCCCGAGGCTATTTCCACCAGGAGTCAGTGGTCCAGCTGTGATGGCATCACATCTCTGTCTGACGTCACAGCTGCAACTTTTTTTTTTGATGGTTGTTATTTTGTTTTGTTAAATAAGATTAATAACTTTATTATTTGTGTAAAAGTGTTGCACCCATATTATAAAAATTCAAGCCATTGGAGAAATATACAGAAGAAAAATAACTCACCTTGTTTCACCCTCTTCAGAAAAACATAATTAGTATTTAGTGACTATCCTTCCAGGCATCTTTTCACATATATACGCAGACATCTGAAGAGGGAGGGGAGCGAAGAGATCAATGGAAATTATTCTAAGTGCGAGGCTGCTCTTCATCTTATTCGTAACAAAAATAATTAACTTTTACCTGAAGAAAATTAAACGGAAGTGGAATTTGAAGAAATTGTCAAAATTTAGACAGCAAATCTCTTCCCAGAAATAATCCTCATCCCCAAGTTATTCCTCTAAAGTGAAGAAGAAAATTATGGACTCATCTCACAGATAGAATCTTTGTTTTTCAGCAACTTGTTTCACTTTATCAAGGTTGGAGCAGGAAATGGCAATCCACTCCAGTATTCTTGGCTGGAGAATTCCATAGACAGAAGAGCCTTATGGGCTATAGTCCATGGGGTTGCAAAGAGTCAGACACAACTGAGCGACTATCACTCAAGCCTATTATATTTTGTTGTTTCTTTTAAAGGTATACGCAGAATCTAAAAGATGCAAAGGATGTTGGTATAAAAAAAGCTATTGCTTCAAAACTCTCTCTTGGAGCTGTATACTTCTTTATGAATGGAACCTATGGACTTGCTTTTTGGTATGGAACCTCCTTGATTCTTAGTGAAGAACCTGATTATACCATCGGAACTGTTCTTGCTGTAAGTCTTATTTGAGAACAAAGGTAACTGGCTTAGATAATCTTTTCTTACCTAGAGTTTATTAAAAATTTCTCTTTGAATGATAGTGAATATTTAAAGATGAGTGTTTTTATAAACAAATATTTGTTTCCTTTAAATGATTTGTATACACCTTTATAGTTGTCCATTGTCAGGATTTACTCATCCAGTGTGATTTAGTGTCTTCTAGAGCATGATGCTTTTGAAAGAATCATAATTGAATTCTCCACTGGGAGTTAGAGCCATCTTAATCCAGGAGTCAAAAAGACCAATCTCTTGTGAGACTGTTTTCTTTCCATCTTGCTGAGATAAGAGGGCGCCCTGCATTCACCTTGTTAAATGTCTTCTTCTGGAAATATTGTGTAGATTGGACTCTCCTACTCTTCCTCTGTACTTTCAGCTCATAGTAATGTTTAAAACAAACTATACACCATGACCAAGTGGGCTTTATCCCAGGAATGCAAGGATTCTTTAATATCCACAAATCAATCAATGTAATACACCACATTAACAAATTGAATGATAAAAAACATATGATTATCTCAATAGATGCAGAAAAAGCCTTTGACAAAATTCAACATCCATTTATGATTAAAACTCTCCAGAAAGCAGGAATAGAAGGAACATACCTCAACATAATAAAAGCTATATATGACAAACCCACAGCAAGCATCACCTCAATAGTGAAAAACTGAAAGCATTTCCCCTGAAATCAGGAACAAGACAAGGGTGCCCACTCTCACCACTACTATTCAACATAGTTTTGGAAGTTTTGGCCACAGCAATCAGGGCAGAAAAAGAAGTAAAAGGAATCCAGATAGGAAAAGAAGTGAAACTCTCTCTGTTTGCAGATGACATGATCCTCTACATAGAAAACCCTAAAGACTCTACCAGAAAATTACTAGAGCTAATCAACGAATACAGTAAAGTTGCAGGATATAAAATTAACACACAGAAATCTCTTTCATTCCTATATACTAACAATGAGAAAACAGAAAGAGAAATTAAGGAAACAATACCATTCACCATTGCAACAAAAAGAATAAAATACTTAGGAGTATATCTACCTAAAGAAACAAAAGACCTATACATAGAAAACTACAAAACACTGATGAAAGAAATCAAAGAGGACACAAACAGATGAAGAAATATACCGTGTTCATGGATTGGAAGAATCAATATTGTCAAAATGGCTATACTACCCAAAGCAATCTATAGATTTAATGCAATCCCTATCAAACTACCAACGGTATTTTTCACAGAACTAGAACAAATAATTTCACAATTTGTATGGAAATACAAAAAACCTCGAATAGCCAAAGTAATCTTGAGAAAGAAGAATGGAACTGGAGGAATCAACCTGCCTGACTTCAGACTATACTACAAAGCCACAGTCATCAAGACAGTATGGTACTGGCACAAAGACAGAAATATAGATCAATGGAACAGAATAGAAAGCCCAGAGATAAATCCACGAACCTATGGACACCTTATCTTCGACAAAGGAGGCAAGGATATACAATGGAAAAAAGACAACCTCTTTAACAAGTGGTGCTGGGAAAACTGGTCAACCACCTGTAAAAGAATGAAACTAGAACACTTTCTAACACCATACACAAAATAAACTCAAAATGGATTAAAGATCTAAATGTAAGACCAGAAACTATAAAACTCCTAGAGGAGAACATAGGCAAAACACTCTCCAACATAAATCACAGCAGGATCCTCTATGACCCACATCCCAGAATTTAGAAACAAAAGCAAAAATAAACAAATGGGACCTAATGAAACTTAAAAGCTTTTGCACAACAAAGGAAACTATAAGCACAGTGAAAAGACAGCCCTCAGATTGGGAGAAAATAATAGCAAACGAAGCAACAGACAAAGGATTAATCTCAAAAATATACAAGCAACTCCTCCAGCTCAACTCCAGAAAAATAAATGACCCAATCAAAAAATGGGCCAAAGAACTAAACAGACATTTCTCCAAGGAAGACATACAGATGGCAAAAAAAAAAAAAAAAAAAAAACACATGAAAAAATGCTCAACACCACTCATTATCAGAGAAATGCAAATCAAAACCACAATGAGGTACCATTACACGCCAGTCAGGATGGCTGCTATCCATAAGTCTACAAGCAATAAATGCTGGAGAGGGTGTGGAGAAAAGGGAACCCTCTTACACTGTTGGTGGGAATGCAAATTAGTACAGCCACTATGGAAAATAGTGTGGAGATTTCTTAAAAAGCTGGAAATAGAACTGCCATATGACCCAGCAATCCCACTTTTGGGCATACACACCGAGGAAACCAGATTTGAAAGAGACACGTGCACCCCAATGTTCATGGCAGCACTGTTTATAATAGCCAGGACATGGAAGCAACCTAGATGCCCATCAGCAGACAAATGGATGAGGAAGCTGTGGTACATATACACCATGGAATATTACTCAGCCATTAAAAAGAATTCATTTGAATCAGTTCTAATGAAATGGGTGAAACTGGAGCCCATTATACAGAGCGAAGTAAGCCGGAAAGATAAAGACCATTACAGTATATTAACACATACATATGGAATTTAGAAAGATGGTAACGATAACCCTATATGCAAAACAGAAAAAGAGACTCAGATGTATAGAACAGACTTGTGGACTCTGTGGGAGAAGGCGAGGGTGGGATGTTTCAAGAGAACAGCATCGAAACATGTATATTATCTAGGGTGAAACAGATCACCAGTCC
This sequence comes from Odocoileus virginianus, assembly GCF_023699985.2. NCBI lineage: Eukaryota > Metazoa > Chordata > Mammalia > Artiodactyla > Cervidae > Odocoileus > Odocoileus virginianus. The sequence goes on along the minus strand of NC_069674.1, from coordinate 83,563,464 downwards.
AGGTTGGGTGCATGAGACAAGTGCTTGGGCCTGGTGCACTGGGAAGACCCAGAGGGATCGGGTGGAGAGGGAGGTGGGAGGGGGGACCGGGATGGGGAATACATGTAAATCCATGGCTAATTCATTTCAATGTATGACAAAAACCACTGCAATGTTGTAAAGTAATTAGCCTCCAACTAATAAAAATAAATGGAAAAAAAAAAAAACTATATACAGCTATGTTCAACATCACAACTTAGAGTTTTTTAAATTCTTAACAGTTATACATTAAATTATAATTTTTTCACTTATGCTCCCAAGTTTCAATAATAAACATATCAGTTCAGGGTTGAGTCATTTGTCTTGATGAACTAAATGGATCCTACCGATATACTTTAGTTCTCATTTGGCCTTCCCATTCTATGTAGATTTCTTTTCTGTCAACTAAAGTCATCTTTTAAAGTTTAGACTTTTACTTTTAAGCCTTTAAGATATACATTAATTTCTGGTAAACAAAACTTGAGTTTGAGAAATTTTTAGCACCTTTTTCCTCCTCAATTTATGTGTGACTCTAGGTGTATAACTAACTTGCTAAGCTTTAGCTTCCTCATCTATAAGACCGGGAAACTAGGACTTAGCTTGTGAGATTCTTTGCTTATTTGTCTTTTGACAGAGATGTGTCTGTCTGAAAATGGACAACTGTCCACTAATACAAGTAATCAGAAAAGTTGGGGAAGAATAGTACAGCATCTCTAAGACAATGAAATCTATAAAATCCTTCCCTTTAAAGTTAAGAAGTTAACCAGCATGCAGGAGAGTATAGCTTACCTCCTCACCTATCCAGGTTCATGTATGGCTAGCAGTCCTCAGTAAGCAGATTTTCCTGCTCAGCTTCCGCACAGGTAATAACAAGATGATTACGGGACAATTAGAAATTGTTCAACATTAAGAAAAGGCCGACTGCACTTGGATTAACCAATATTTCCTTTCTGTTTGACACATATCTTCCAATCTTTCCTATCTAATTTCTCTAAAATCCCTCTGAATCTCAACCAAGTATACACTTCATTCTGTTGTCCCTCTGATATAACTGTGAAGGATAAATATTATTTTTTGTTTCTGTAGGTTTTTTTTAGTGTAATCCATAGTAGTTATTGTATTGGAGCAGCAGCCCCTAACTTTGAAACGTTCACTATAGCCAGAGGAGCCGCCTTTAATATTTTCCACATTATTGATAAGGTAAGACTCCCAATTGCTTTGAAAGATAACTATCATTATTGCAAGAAGGAAACCAAAGAACAGGCACACTCATTTCACTAAAATGAAAAGATGGACAAAATCCATGTTGACCAATTGGCTATGGAAAGAGGAATTGTTTCAACTCTTCTATAAGGAGACTGTGTTTTATCAAAACCTTCATATGCAACTCAATGCACTTCTAAAGTAGAAAGGAAAATATTGTAAAAGAAAACACATCTTTAAACTACTTTTAGAATATAGTGTCAGCTTAGTTTCTCTAAGATTTATAATGCCCTCTTTGTTTTTCCAAGAAACCTACTATAGATAACTTTTCAACAACAGGCTATAAATTGGAATGCATAGAAGGAACTGTGGAATTTAAAAATGTTTCTTTCAGTTATCCATCAAGACCATCTATCAAGGTAAGTAAAATTTAATTACAGAAATGTACCATTTTCTAATATTACTTTCCACTGGCTCGATTACTTCTTACAAAATTGTTTAGGATTAGTCTGACCAAGATTTGGCTGCTTTGTTTAGAGATTTGAGGGGAGAGATGGAGATAGAGACACATAGAGAAAGAGGAGAAGGAAAGAAGGAACGATAGATCACAAATGCACAGATAACTTTGGAAAAACTACTTGCATTTTGCAGCCTCTTCTCCATATTCAACTGACTAACGTATTTTCACCTCCCTGGAATTCCTTCCCTCTGAATTTGAGAGCACAGAAAAAATTTTTTGAATTGATGGTGCCACCTATTGGTGGTCCCTGGATATTTTCCCACTCAGCATAGACAATTGTGTATAAGTCGTGTCTTTCCCTTTTCCCTTCTCTAAGGCCTTTACTATACCAGCTTTTGTGCCTCAGTTTCTGTCTCTTACTTTTACACAAGCACACACTCACACACACACCCGACTCAGCATAAAGTGCTTCCTTCTCCTTTTATCATTCAGTCTTGGACAAGTTCTAGTAAAAATATGTCTGTTCTGTTGTTTTCATCCTTTCATCGTAGTAGTTATTTATCTAAAAAAGTAGTTACTGTTAAAGATTGCAAGGAATAACTCCTAATAAAATACCTGTTTTATAGAAAAAGGATGATTTTAAGTGAAATAGGTAAAATTATTAATGCCATCAACCTTTACTGTCTTTTAAAGTGTCCAAATATCCCCTGCATAATTTGCATTGAAAAAAGATATTTATCTACTCCTACTACCTTATTTTTTCTAGGTCTTTGATTGAAATTATTTTTTTTTAAGATCACTATTCTTAAAAAAATTTGTTACTCAATAACCATTATTGGAATAGTGTTTTCTTCCATCATTTTTCTTAATGTAAATAGAGCATTTTAATTCCATTTTGCAACTACATTTGGGTTGGCTTCCTGGAGACTTAAGCAGCAGTTTTGCTGGTACATTGCTTGGTAAAGAGCTCTCTGGGTTTTAAACAACTATTTTTTAAATGAACCTTTGAAACATAGCCTTTTTTGTTAAATTTAAAAATGAATAATTACCCACCCCACCCCACTCCCCCGCGAAAAAAAAATCTACCCACTTTAAATAAACAAAACACAGATTCTTTGAAAGAGAGAACAGAAGTGAATTCTAGAGTAAAATTGCAGATGGGAGAGGAGGTACTCCCACCTGGGTTCCTTTATTTCTCATCTCTTTTAGAGAATTTTTCTCTGCTTGGCCCTTTGAAAGTTTTACCTTTGGTCTGTTTAAAGGGTCTCTTTCTTTACAAATGTGGAGATCAAAGTGAAAGAATTCAAGAGAATATTCCTATGTTTGGGGAAAATGTAAGCAAAGATAGGTGACAGTTTCTCAACAGGATTACTGTTGTCATTTTGAGAGGGTGGCTTTTTGGAGTTTCTCTCATAATGCAGGTTCCAGGACATTGACTGCTGGTAGCAACTCCCAGTTATTGAGAAAATTATAGAAGTACTTACTCCCCCTAAATTAAAATGTTCCTGTGAGATATACCACTAGAAAAGGAGGCTTTCTAGTGATGAAATCCTATTCCAGCAAATACCTAAGTCTGCCAGTTGTTTACTTTAGAATATATTTTGCAACAGTGTTAAATATATTCTAAGAAAGAACTTCCTTAAAGGGCTCACGGAGATATCTGGCAAGGTTTCATTCCTGTTGTTGCAAGTTAGAAGATATAACTTTCTCTAACTTGGTAGTCATGAAATTCACATGAAGTATTTTGACTGAAAATTTGAAAAGTTTGCTGTGGCTCATTAACAGTCTATGAGTACTCAAGTTAGATCTTCTTTTTATATAGAGAGATGATTAGTTTTTTACTGTTACTTTCCAAAATTGTGTAGGTAATCATACACATATATGAAACAAATATAGCAAGATCTAAATTTGTTTTTAAGTGCCAAAATTTTTCTGTTTGTAATTATACATTAAATTTCTGAAGATAGGAAAATCATATTCTTACTTATCCCACTCTTATGAATTTCCCTCCCATACATTTCAATAGATTCTGAAAGGTCTGAATCTCAAAATTAAGTCTGGAGAGACAGTAGCCTTGGTCGGCCCCAACGGCAGTGGGAAGAGTACGGCAGTCCAGCTTCTGCAGAGGTTATATGATCCTGATGACGGCTTTGTAAGTGCACCTAGCAAGATCATGTACAGTCCACACAACGAGATGTGGAAATGCCCACCTGTTACAGAGAACGTACAGCTATGTGAACTGTTAAGTTTTAACAGTGGGGCTGGGAGAGAATCCATATTGTTTTCTCTCTTGCATATTAATTCATTGAGCAAGTATTTATTGAGCACCTACCAAGAGCCAGACATTGTTCTATGTGCTGGGAATACACTGCTGAACAAAGCAAAAAAACCTCTCTGCCCTCATCAAGTTTACATTCTAATAAGCAGAGACAGACCATAAATCAAATCAGTAAATTATATAATGTTAGAAGATAATAAATGCTGTAGAGAAAAATAACTAGTAATTTGTAATACCCAGAACTTAACAAGAATTTCAGTCTCTCAAAACATCCCAGTAGAATAACATCTGCAGAAAATATGCACTTTCATTTTTTTCATCATCCATATGTTGCACTTAATTTTTTAACCTGTGAATAGCATAGAAAACAAGACTATGATAGTCACAGATGCATAATTTGTAATGCTTCTATTCAGTTTTTCAACTGTTACTTGTATTAAAAGAAAATCTACTCTTCTGAAACATAAATTTGACATTTTCTTAAGTCTTTATGTGGAGTATACTAGACCTATGTATTCATGCTAATATTGAATAAATTATTGGCTAAGCATCCCTATATAAAGCAGTTGCATGGAATACCCATTACCTGACAGAATACCAGTTGGTGTGAAATACCAGAGTTATGATTATCATACCTTGGCTTCTGTCATTGAAATATGTAGGGATAATGAATAATGGTATTTTCTATGGGGAATACAATGTTCATTTAAGATTGTTTATAGCAGGGAGTAAAATGCACTTTTATCTTTTGCAGAGGATTGTGGTGTTGAAGGGAAGGAAGGACATTTCCTAGAAAACAATGCAGAGGTCACATAAGTCTTAAAATAACAAAACTGAAGTTTTTTACATGTGTCTGCATAATAACATTTGTGACCCCTAGAGTATATATCATCATACCTAATTTGCAGATCCTGTTAGCCTTAGTGTTAGGGCTTCCCGGGTGCCTCAGACAGTAAAGAATCTGCCTGTAATGCAAGAGACCCTGGTTCAATCCGGGTCAGGAAGATCTCCTGGAGAAGGGAATAACTACTCACTCCGGTATTCTTGCCTAGAAAATTCCATGGATAGAGGAGCCTGGCAGGTTATAGTCTGTGGGGTAGAGTAAAGATATTCATACAGTTTGACCAAATTTTAAGTCCATTTTTTTAGGTTTTATTAGTTCCCAACTACCAGAAAAAGTCTATTGGCAATGTACTTGCTATACATACTTTATCAAAATATAGTCAGTCTTTGTTTCCTGAAACAACCTGCTTCTCAGCTTATGTTTTGGAGTAGTAAAAAAGGTTTTAACCCAATGCGGTGGAAAATACCACAATGATTCATTCCTTTGGATTTGTAGATCACTGTGGATGGTAACGACATCAGAACTTTAAATGTGCAGCATTATCGAAAACATTTTGGAGTGGTCAGCCAAGAGCCTGTTTTGTTTGGAACCACCATTAATAACAATATTAGATATGGACAAGATGGTGTGACTAATGAAGACATTGAGAAAGCAGCAAAGGAAGCAAATGCTTATGATTTTATAATGGAATTTCCCAAGGTAAGTACACTATGTAACCTATATTCTTAGCTTAAACCTAAAGCACTGAGATATTCCAAAATAAGTTAAATAATGATAACATCTACAGAGTAAGGGAAGTGTGATTAATATTTGCATTGTCCTAGATGAAATATCTATAAATGAGAGAGCATGATAAAACCCAAAGAATACATTGTTGAAAGGTCAATTTTTAAAATCTGTTTTGTTCTTACTAGTTGTTACTGCTAATGGAAAAGAAAAATAAAGGGTATATTAAAACATAACAAAGAAACATGAAACAAAATCATCGGTCCATCCTGAGAAATGTGTATCTGCAAAATGTTGATTTGCAAGGCCATCTTGTGGCTAAGAGTGGGAATGTCACACGCAAAGTTCAAATTGGTTCTGTGTTAAGGCAAAGGAAAAAATTTTGTTTTTGAAGTATATGGAACTACTGTTGGATAAGAAATGTGACATTATAGTTGGAAAGAGATACAATAAACTATAATTTGGGGTATTAGGACATATAAGATCCTAATGGATATTTAAAATTGATAAAGAGCTATAAAAACATTTATATTTCTTAAAGTATTTGTTCATTAGTAGCATTTCATTTTCAGTTTTTCATTTCATTTTCAATTTCATCCCAGTATCACCTGAAATTATTATGGGGAGCACCTTGTGAAGCAAGAGAGGATGATATGTGAATTTAAAATGCAAATAAAATTCTAACATCCCAGAAGGCAATAATAACAAAAAAGTTATTTTAATGACTTTATTTTACAAACCACATTCCATAGGTCATAATAATTTTGTTCTTTTTTTTTCCATAAAATGTTTGTTATGCTGTTTATGCCTCCTTCCCCCATTATTTAGGGTCATACTTAGGACAGAAAAGTTATTCTTTGAGGTCATTCTTTGCCTTATGGTTTGGGAAAACACAAACTTCCTTTTTTTGACCTTCATTCAACACTTTCACTGACTTTTTTCCCTCAAAAAAAAAAAAAATGATCCTCAGTTTTCCACTTGGAATTAAGGAGTTTTCTGGTGCCTCTTTAGTCATTTTTTGAACTGTGGTGTTGAAGACTCTTGAAGAGTCCCTTGGACTGTAAGGAGATCCATCCAGTCAATCCTAAAGGAACTCAGTCCTGAATATTCATTGGAAGGACTGATGCTGAAGCTGAAACTTCAATACTTTGGCCACTTGATGTGAAGAACTGACACATTGGAAAAAACCCTGATGCTAGGAAAGATTGAAGGTGGGAGGAGAAGGGAAAGACAGAGGATGAGATGGTTGATTGGCATCATCTAATCAATGGACATGAGTTTGAGTAAGCTCTGGGAGTTGTTGATGGACAAGGAAGCCTGGTGTGCTGCAGTTCATGGGGTTGCAAAGAGTTGGACACGACTGAGTGACTGAACTGAACTGAACTGAAGTCATTCCCTGTAAGTTATGACTTATTTTTACTAAAAGTCCAATATTTACACAAAGGTGTTCCTTACTATAAATCTAATAGTAAATGCTAAAGATATAATCCAAAGAACAAATTAAATTGCTGGTTTATTATGATAGAAGCTAAATTCCACAGCCATGATGGTTAAACTGGGACATAAGAATAAACATAATAATAAATAAAAGTTACAGAAGTGACTTCATATAGGTGAAAATTTAGGGAAAGCTATACTCAAAAATAAATCCATTTCTGGGCTTTTTATCTTGTTCCAGTGGTCTATATTCCTGTTTTTGTGCCAGTACCATACTGTTTTGATGACTGTAGCTTTGTAGTATAATCTGAAGTCAGGAAAGTAGATTCCTCCAGCTCTATTTTTCTTTCTCAAGACAGCTTTGGCTATTCGGGATCTTTTGCATTTCCATATGAACTGTGAAATTTTTTGTTCGAGTTCTGTGAAAAATGCCATTGGTAATTTGATAGGGATCACATTGAATCTGTAGATTGAATTTGGTAGTGTAGTCATTTTCACAATATTGATTCTTCCTAGCCAGGAATATGGAATATCTCTCCATCTGTTTATGTCCTCTTTGATTTCTTTCATCAGTGTCTTATAATTTTCTGTGTACAGTTTTTTTTTCTCCGTAGGTAAGTTTATTCCTGGATTCTTTTTGTTGCAATGGTAAACGGGATTGATTCCTTAATTGCTCTTTCTGATTTTTCATTGTTAGTATATAGAAATGCAAGTGATTTCTGTGTATTGATTTTGTATCCTGCGACTTTGCTAAATTCACTGCTTAGCTCTATTAATTTTCTGATACTATCTTTAGGGAATCATGTCATCTGCAAACAGTGAGGGCTTTACTTCTTCTTTCCCAATCTGGATTCCATTTATTTCTTTTTCTTCTCTGATTGCTGAAGCTAGGACTTCCAGAACTATTATGAATAATAGTGGCAAAAGTGGACACCCTTGTCTTGTTCCTGATCTTAGGGGGAATGCTTTCAGTTTTTCACCATTGAGACTGGACAGCTACATGTAAAAGAATGAAATTAGAACACTTCCTAACACCATACACAAAGATAAAATGGATTAAAGACCTAAATGTAAGACCAGAAACTATCAAACTCTTAGAAAAAAACAGGCAGAACACTCGATGACATAAATCAAAGCAAGATCCTCTATGACCCACCTCCTAGAGTAATGGAAATAAAAACAAAAGTAAACAAGTAGGACCTGATTAAACTTAAAAGGTTTTGCACAGCAAAGGAAACTATAAGCAAGGTGAAAAGACAGCCCTCAGAATAGGAAAAAATAATAGCAAATGAAATAACTGACAAAGGATTAATTTCCAAAATATATAAGCAGCTCATACAACTCAATGCCAGAAAAACAAACAACCCAATCAAAAAGTGGAAAAAGACCTAAACAGACATTTCTTCAAAGAAGACATACAGATGGCTAACAAACACATGAAAAGATGCTCAACATCGCTAATTATTAGAAATGCAAATCAAAACCACAGTGAGACAGACATCACCTCACACCAGTCAGTATAGCCATCATAAAAAAGTCTACAGACAATAAATGCTGGAGAGGGTGTAGAGAAAAGGGGATGCTCTTGCACTGTTGATGGGAATGTAAACTGATACAGCCACTATGGAAGACAGTATGGAGATTCCTCGAAACACTAGGAATAAAACCACCATATGACCCAGCAATCCCACTCCTAGGCTACCCTGAGGAAACCAAAATTGAAAAAGACACATGTATCCCATTGTTCACTCTAGCACTGTTTGCAATAGCTAGAACATGGAAGCCACCTAGATGTCCATTGACAGATGAATGGATAAAGAAGTTGTGATCCATATATACAATGGGATATTACTCAGCCATAAAAAACAATGCATTTGAGTCAGTTCTGATGAGGTGGATGAACCTAGAACCTATTATACAGAGTGAAGTGAGTCAGAAAGAGAAAGATAAATACCATATTCTAACACATATATACAGAATCTAGAAGAACGGTACTGAAAAATTTATTTACAGGGCAGCAGTGGAGAAACAGACAGAGATAATAGGCTTGTGGACATGGGGAGAGGGGAGGAGAGGGTGAGATATAAGGAAAGAGTAACATGGAAACTTATATTACCATATGTAAAATAGATAGCCAATGGGAATTTGCTGTATGGCTCAGGAAACTCAAACAGGGGCTCTGTATCAACCTTGAGAGGGTGGGCTGGGGAGGGAGATGGAAGGGAGGTTCAAAAGGGAGGGGATATATGTATATCTATGGCTGATTCATGCTGAGGTTTGACAGAAAGCAACAAAATTCTGTAAAGCAATTATCCTTTAATTAAAAAATAAAAAGAAAAATAAATAAATATCATTAATCCTTCTATGATGTGCTTAGTCACTCAGTCATGTCCAACTCTTTGTGACCCAAGGACTATAACCCACCAGGCTCCTCTGTCCATGGGGATTCTCCAGGCAAGAATATTGGAATGGGTTGCTATGCCATCTTCCAGGGGGTCTTCCCAACCCAGGGATTTAACCCAGGTCTCCCGCAATACAGGCAGATTCTTTACCATCTGAGCCACCAGAGAAACCCAACTATGATACACACATATTTTTTAATTAGTATGTTAGGATTAACTGATACTTGCTAGCTTTTCCCCATGAACAGCCATAAAATGGACTAGAATATCTGAGGCATAGGACAATTGCTTCCAAGCATTAGATAAGCAGTAGCACAGAACTATGATTCCTGAGAGGAAGGAAACTCGAAGTCCATGAATGTCCAGCATGCTTCCTGGGAACCAATTATGACCCCATCACATCTCTGTAAAATGGAATTCAAAGAGAACATGTCAGTCCCACTGAGATAAAAGATAGAGACAGAATTTCAGGGCAGCTGAAGAAATTGAAGAGCCAAAATAAAAGAGTTGTGGACATGAGATGGGGGGCAGATGTCCATGTAAGCATCCTTTGGGAATCCTTCTCAGATATAAGATTACCCCTGGCTTACAGAAGAGCAGCTGCTACAAAGCTATAGTAGAGCAGAGATACTCAAAGTTAGGCAGTGTGGTGGAGCTGTTGAAAACACAACCCAGCCAGAGTGGAGAGGTCACATTAACACCTCTTTATACCTCAGGCATATAGCTGAGACACCAAAAAAAGTCACACCTTAGAAGTAAAGACCACACCTTAGAGTAAGGCTGACTCTAAATAATCTGCTCTAACAAAATCCTAAAACCAAGTGATGACAAGACCCTAAAGGAGACAGAACTTGGATATTGGGTCCTGTCCAGTTTTGAGGCTTTCTTTAGATGAGCAAGCTCCGGGTGATGATGAAGGACAGGGAAGCCTGGCTTCCCTGCAGTCCATGGGGTCGCAAAGAGTGAGTGACTGAACAACAACAGATTCACCACAACAAAGCATAAAACCAGGATGATCAGTCAATATTTGAATTGCCTAGGAGAGTGAAAGGGCTTCCCAGGTAGTGCTAGTGGTAAAGAACCCACCTACCAGTGCAGGAGATGTAAGAGACGCAAGCTCGATCTCTGGGTTGAGATCTCCTAGAAGAGGGCACAGCAACCCACTCCAGTATTCTTACCTGAAGAATCCCAAGGACAGAGGATCCTGGTGGGCTACAGTCCATATGGTCGGAAAGAGTTGCACATGACTGAGGTGACTTAGCAAACATGCATGCACGTGAGAGTCAAATCAACATTTTCCTCAGAATAAAACAGAACGGAGTCTCTTCAACATATTATGCACAGATTTCAATGTGTATTCTACAATATCTAGATGTGCAAAGAAACAGGAAACAATGATCCATAGGCGAAAAGAAAAAACCCATAATATCGATATTTGTCCACTTAAGCAAAATTTCAAGGGACTTCTGTGGCAGTCCAGTGGTTAAGACTTCCCCTTCTAGTGCAGGGGGTGCAAGTTCGATCCCTGGTCAGGAAGTTAAGATCCCACATGCCTCAGGGCCCCAAAACCAAAAACATTAATAAAAGAAGAAGAAGAAGCAATATTACAACAAATTCAATAAAGACTTTAAAAGTGGTCCACATCAAAAAAATCTTTAGGGCTTCCCTGGTAGCTCAGTGGTAAAGGATCCACCTGCCAATGCAGGAGACCCGGGTTTAATCCCTGGTCCGTAAGGATCCCACCTGACTCGAAGCAACTAAACCCATTCACCACAACTACTGCGCCTGTACTATAGAACTACTGCGCCCTCCCGCCGGAAATAAGGAAGCCCATGTGCCCGAGAGCCCATGATCAGCAGCAGGAGAAGCCACCACTATGAGAAGCCTGCACACTGCAACCAAAGAAAAGCCCACACAGCAAAGAAGACCCAGCACGGCCAAATAAATAAATAACACTATTTTTTTTAATCTATAAAAAATAAGTCTTTTTTTTAAAGTTTCAAAAAAAATTTCAAAATGCATGAAACAAAAACAATACATCTGAAAGGAGAAACAATGGGCCAAAGAACTCAACAGACATTTCTCCAAGGAAGACATACAGATGGCTAACAAACACATGAAAAGATGCTCAACATCACTCATTATCAGAGAAATGCAAATCAAAACCACAATGAGGTACCATTACACGCCAGTCAGGATGGCTGCTATCCAAAAGTCTACAAGCAATAAATGCTGGAGAGGGTGTGGAGAAAAGGGAACCCTCTTACACTGTTGGTGGGAATGCAAATTAGTACAGCCACTATGGAAAACAGTGTGGAGATTTCTTAAAAAGCTGGAAATAGAACTGCCATATGACCCAGCAATCCCACTCCTGGGCATACACACCAAGGAAACCAGATCTGAAAGAGACACGTGCACCCCAATGTTCATCGCAGCACTGTTTATAATAGCCAGGACATGGAAGCAACCTAGATGCCCATCAGCAGACGAATGGATGAGAAAGCTGTGGTACATATACACCATGGAATATTACTCAGCCATTAAAAAGAATTCATTTGAATCAGTTCTAATGAGATGGATGAAACTGGAGCCCATTATACAGAGTGAAGTAAGCCAGAAAGATAAAGACCATTACAGTATACTAACACATATATATGGACTTTAGAAAGATGGTAACGATAACCCTATATACAAAACAGAAAAAGAGACTCAGATGCATAGAACAGACTTGTGGACTCTGGGAGAAGGCGAGGGTGGGATGTTTCAAGAGAACAGCATTGAAACATGTATATTACCTAGGGTGAAACAGATCACCAGCCCAGGTTGGGTACACGAGACAAGTGCTCGGGCCTGGTGCACTGGGAAGACCCAGAGGGATCGGGTGGAGAGGGAGGTGGGAGGGGGGACTGGGATGGGGAATACATGTAAATCCATGGCTAATTCATTTCAATGTATGACAAAAACTACTGTAATGATGTAAAGTAATTAGCCTTCAACTAATAAAAATAAATGGAAAAAAAAAAATGAAAGGAGAAACAGGCAAATCCACAATTTTAGCTGAAGTCTCTAATACTTGACAGACCAAGTAGGCAAAAGATCTAAGGATATAGATAACCTCAACAATACTATCATCCAACTAGATATAACTGATATTTATAGGCAGTTTCACTCAATAACAGCATAAAACATTTTCCTTAAGTGCATGTGGAATGTTCACTGAGATAAACAATATTTTCGACATTGAAAGAAAAAACGTTTATAATTTCAAAGGAAACATACAAAGTATGTCCTTGGGCCACAATAGAATTAAAACGTAGACATCAATAACAGAAATATACCTGGAAAATCCACAAATATTTGAAAATTAAAGAACCTACTTCTAAATAATATGTGGTGCAAATAGGAAGGTTCAAGAAAAATAAAAAACTTTTGAAGTAAATAAAAATGAAAATACAAGGTATCTGTATTTGTGGAATACACTTGATCTTTCAACAACATGGGTTTGAACTGTACATATTCACTTATTCAGGAATCTTTTCCTAAAAATACACACTGTAGTACTACATGACCCCCAGCTGGTGGAATTCAAGGATGTGGACACAGAGGACTGATTGTAAAGCTATACTTGGATTTTTGACTGGATGGGAGTTGGTGTCCCTAGCACCTACATTGTTCAAGGATCAACTGCTTGAAGAGAAACTTACAACATCAAGTGCTTACTTTAGAAAAGGAAAAGATCTAAAATCCATTAACCGAGTTTACATCTTGAGAAACTAGAGTAAGAAGAGCAAATAAAACACAAAACAAGTAGAAGAGAAATAGACTAGAGCAGAAAACAGTAAAATTAAAAACAGAAAACATTAGAAACAGTCACTGTGAAACTAAAAGCTGGTTCCTTAAAAAGATCAATAAAATCAGTAAAATTATAGCAAGCCTGACTAAGAAACAAAAAAGAGAAGAGAAATTACAAATATCAAGGATCAAAGAAGGTACATCATTATTAATCCCAAAGACATTAAAAGGTTGATATAGGAATACTATGAACAAAGATATGCTTATAATGTTGACAATATAGAAGAGGTTCTATTCCCTGAAAGACACAGACCACAAAAACTCACTCAAATAGAAGTGGATAGGTAACCTTAATAAGATGTATAACTATGAAAAAAATAAACTGGTTCTCAGAATAGTAGAAACAACTACAAATGAAATTAAAAGTGGCATTCACAATAGCATTAAAAATATAAAATAGAATAAATATAATGAAAGATCTGTAAATCTTCTATGTGAAAACCATAGAACACTGCTTAGAGAAATTAAAGAATATCTAAATATAATAAATAAGATGTATCTTATTCATTGATTTAGAGATTGAATATTTTTACAGATATGCATTCTCCCCAAACCAATCTATAAATTTAATGCTATTTCAATCAAAATCTCAGCTGTCTTTTTCATGTGCAGAAGTCAACAAGCTGGTTAAAAATTTATTTAGGAATCTAAAGGACCAATAATAGTCAAAACAATTTTGGAAAAAGAGCAGCAAAACTGGAAGACCTACAATAGTTAATTTTAAGGCAGCAATTAAGACAGTGATAACTACCTAACAGCGGGTTTCCCAGGTGGTGCGATGGTAATGCAAGACACATAGGAGATGCAGGTTCAGTCCCTGGGTTGGAAAGACCCCTGGAGTAGAAAATGACAACCCACTCCAGTATTCTTGCCTGTAAATTTCCAAGGACAGAGGAGCCTGGCAGGGTACAGTCCATGGGGTCGCAAAGGGTCAGACACAGCTGAGCATACACACACGTTGACATAACAATGGAGGTGTAAGTCAGTGGAACACAACATAGAGTCTAGAAATAGACCCACATATATCTAGTGAATTGATTTTTGACAAAGCCAGTGTAATTCAGTGGGAGAGAGGAAACTCTTTTCAACAAATGGTGCTGGAAAAATTGGATATCCATATGTTAAAAAAAAAGAAATGTGGCTCTTACCTCATACTATATACACATATAATTTACCATGAATCTTAGACCAAGTGAAACTTAAGCCATCAAACTTCAAAAATAAGTGCACACTCTGTGATTCTATTTATATGAAATTGTAGAACTAGCAAAATTAATTTATAGTGATAAATATCAAATCAATGGTATCTGAGGCAAGGTGTGGGTTTTGACTGGAAATGGCCATTTGGAACATTTCTAAGATGATAGAAATTTTCTATTTTTATTTGGATGGTAATAACATGGATACATTCATTTTTCAAAACTCATAGAACTATTCTTTTAAAATGGATGCATTTTATTATGAAAAATTATTCATCAATAAGGTGTGTGTGTATATATATATATACTTTTTTTTTTTTTAATATGGGGCTTTCCAGATGGTGCTAGTGGTAAAGAACCCCCTTGCCAATGCAGGTTAGACATAAGAGGCACAGGTTTGATCCCTAGGTCGGGAAGATACCCTGGAGGAGGGCATTAAAACCCACTGCAGTATTCTTGCCTGGAGAATCCCATGGACAGAGGAGCCTGGCAGGCTATTGCCCATAGGGTCGCAAAAAGTCAAACATAAATGAAGAGACTTAGCATGCACATTTTTAATGTAAAGGTCAAACTCTAGAAGTTAAAAGTTTAGAAATATTATTTGAAAGTAAGTCCTTGAAGAAATGAAGTTTGAATCAGGGACTTAGCACAATAGAATATTACTAATTATGCTTCATTAGTTCTAGAAATTACCTCCAACTTCAAATATCTAAAAATATCTACTTTGTTAAAGACATATATATCAAAAAACAGTAAAAGAAGGCCCAAAAAGTCTCCCAAGATTGAAAAAATGTTTTGAGGAAGAAGTTTGTTTTTGCAATAATCTTTTTCGTACTATTTTTCAAAATGTAAAGCAAATTATGGATAATACATTAAATTACTAATAAACATTTTAAATAAATTATTTGTACTACAGTGTTTCTATTAAAGATACCAGTGCATTTTAAAAGTGTCTTTAAAACTTTGAAAATTGGTTCAAATTATTGTTAATCTTCCTTAAAATCCTAGATTATGCTATGTCCTCATTTTTTTTTAGTCCTAGCCAAATTTTTCTTTGGTCTTCTCTTCAATAGATTATTTTTAAAATGGTTGTTTATTTTTACAAAGAACAAATCATAGATCAAATACTATCCAGGCTGCAGCAGTGATTAATCTGGCATTAAAACACAACTATTTGGGGGAGAATGATTTCACATATGTATTTGAGTCCCTTTGCTGTTTGCCTGAAACTGTTAACAACATTGTTAATCGGCTATACCCCAATACAAAATAAAAAGTTCAATTAGTAAAAAAATGAGAAAAAAAAATGCACAACTGTGACTGCCGTTTCCTGTTCTAATCATCTGACCATGCTGCCTTCTGTTTCTGTTTTCTTTCCTCATTTTCATTAGAAATTTAATACCTTGGTAGGGGAAAAAGGAGCTCAAATGAGTGGAGGACAGAAACAGAGAATCGCAATTGCTCGAGCTTTAGTTCGAAACCCGAAGATTCTGATCTTAGATGAGGCTACGTCTGCCTTAGATACAGAAAGCGAATCAGTAGTTCAAGCTGCACTGGTGAAGGTAAGTAAGCAGACTCATTATTTTAATATTTCTGGTTCAGCACTTTTTTTAAATACAAAAAAGTATGGCTCCATAGTGGATTATTTATTCATTTCAGAGCCCTCCTTAAGTTATGAATTCAGAGTGTTCATCCTTGTAAAAACTTTGGTAATGTTTATAGGAAGTGATTTGGAGGAGAAAAGAAGATGCTATGCTTGGTGTTAAAATATATATGAGGCTCATAACCAAGCAATCATCCCGTATATATAGGTCTGCATCCCATTCCAACAGGTCTACACTTTCCACCTCCCCAGGGTAACTCCATACCCCTACCACAATTATAATCACATCCGCCCTTTGTCTCTTCCATATACAGCTATGGGGTTCTCTTCTCTGACCATTTTTTCCTCTCTAGGGTAATCCCAGAGTACTCATTTTAACTTAATTTCACTTCAAGTGGAGAAGTATACCATGTGGTTTGCCTTGACCTTGAACCATCCTCCTCAACATCCCTAAGGCCCTGATGCTGCCTTCCTACTCACTGTGTGGATGCATGCTAAGTCGCTTCAGTCGTGTCCAACTCTTTGAGACCCTATGGACTATAGCCTGCCAGGCTCCTCTGTCCGTGGGATTCTCCAGGCAAGAATACTGGAGTGAGTTGTCATGCCCTCCTCCAGGGGACCTTCCCAACCCAGGGATTGAACCCACATCTCCTGCGGCTCGTGCATTGCTGGCAGATTCGTTACTGCTGAGTCAACAGGGAAGCCCCCTACTCACTATAAGCTGCTAAATATGCTTCATGGCCACAATGCAGAATTGGCCTTTTACCAAAATGCACTGCATCTGGGAAGGTAGTTAGTGGTGGTGTCATGAAAAACCATAGAATACTTTTTCCAGTAACGAAACCCTCTTTGCAGTCACGGTCTTCAACTTGCAAATCAGAGTTTATAAATTTTTACCTTGTTTCCATCTCACATGATAAGAGTACCACAAGTTGCTCATATTTCTTATTTTCATAAAATAAATAATATGAAAATCCATGTTCATTGTAGACACTTTGCCAGTTTGGTTCATTTTGGTGAAGAAATGATTATTTCCTCAAAAGCATGACTCATACTCTATTCATTTCTTAACACTTAATAACTAAGACAGGGCTCTATTTATAGAATACACTCAAATTGTGTATACTAATGATGATGTTTAGTTACTTAAGGCTTGAATGTACTAAAAAATTATTAGATTTAACTGTCTCAAATTACATAATTTTTCTAGTTTTATTGAAATATAATCAACATACATATATAAGATTTTTTTTAATATTATACTAGGCTCTGAAGTTGTTTACAGGTTAAATGTTGTGCCCATTGCCTTTTCATTCAATATGTTAATCACTTCAGGCAATCAAAACTTATTCAGACTTTCAAAAATACAGTAAGTCCCCTACATATGAACAGGTTCCATTCTGAGAGTGCATTTTTAAGTTCAGTTTGTTAGTAAAGCCAACGAAGATAGCCTGGGTACCCAACTAATACAATTGGCTATATAGTGCTGTACTGTAATAGGTTTATAATACTTTTCACACAACAAATCCATTAAAAACAAACAAACACAAAAAATAAAACATTTTTAATCTTACAGTACAGTATCTTGAAAAGTATGGTACAGTACCAGCTATATCACCTCTGCTTTTACACTTGCTTCCAGACATCATTGGCTTGAAATAAAGATGCTGTACTCTATATAGTATTGTATAGTAAAGCACAGCAAAGCACAGCCACTTGTAGAGAATGCACACAAGTGATGATATATATCAGACATGTGAACTAACTTACATGATTGGACATGAGAAACATCTTTGAAAGTTCACAACTTGCAGGGGTGACTTACTGCAAATAGTTGCTTAGAGTCATGATAAACTAATCAATATTTTTTTCTACTGCTTGAAATGAAATCTATATCATAAGGTAAAAGATAAAAATACAAAATGCTTGCAAATGATTATTACAAGTATATATTTTAAAAATTCAATTACTGTTACTCTTTTCCAGTTTTTAAAGGGTGTAATTAAATCAGCGTTATAGAGATGTATAGGTGTGAAACTGTACGGAGACTTTGCTGATCTTTTGTGAGGTGAGGGTAAATGGTTACTCTGGGGTGACAGCTCGTTAAATATATATGCCTTGGTATTTAATTGGCGTGTGGTGCAGAGGAGA
The DNA here is from genome assembly GCF_023699985.2 of Odocoileus virginianus. NCBI lineage: Eukaryota > Metazoa > Chordata > Mammalia > Artiodactyla > Cervidae > Odocoileus > Odocoileus virginianus. The sequence goes on along the minus strand of NC_069674.1, from coordinate 83,545,291 downwards.
GTTGGGGCTTCCCCAGTGCCTCAGTGGTAAAGAATCTGCCTCTGATGTGGAAGACGCAGGAGACCTGGGTTCGATCCCTGGGTTGGGAAGATCCCCTGGAGGAGAGCATGACAACCCACTCTAGTATTCTTACCTGGAGAATTCCTTAGACAGAGGAGCCTAACAGGCTGCACAGGAAAAGCTATGAACACTCCAGTGCCATGAGAGTTCTGTACACCCACTACACAGATGGTGATTGTGAAACCAAGCTTTAAAGAGGTCCCACCTAAAGAGGGTAGGGCATCCAACAGGTCTCATTTCTGCTCAGACATCTGTCTATAAATTCCAGAACCCTGTGGCATGATACAGCCTAATCCACAGCAGTTAACAGATTTTTATAGCTCAAAATATCATGTAAACCACTAGCCAGCAAAGATGGAACAATAAAAATGTATTCTTTCTCACTGGTGAATGCAGCATCCACCTCCTTCCATACCCAGCCTTCAGATATCCTCCCAACCCCTCCTCTCCATTACCCCATCGTCTTCCTTTTGTATGAAGCTCTATAACCAGCAAAACTAATCAATTGTGATAAAAAAAAAATCAAATCAGTAGTTTACTGGAGGCAGGGGGTGGGTTTTGACTGAAAAGGGGCATGAGGGGAATATTACTATTGTCCTTACTTGGATTATTGCAATGGCTATCTCCCACAGGCTTCCTTGGTGTTAGATGATAAAGAATCCAGGTTCAATCCCTGGGTTGGGAAGACATCCTGGAGAAGGAAATGGCAACTCACTCAAGTACTCTTGGCTAGATAATCTCATGAGCAGAGGAGCCTGGCTGGCTACAGTCCATGGGGTCACAAAGAGTTGGACATGACTGAGCGACTAACACACAACATGGCATCTCACATACTACTCACTTCAGTCTGTTCTCAGCACAGCACGCAGACAATATTACTAAGATGGAAATTTGGTCATGTTGCCCTTCTGCTTCAAGCCCTTCGATGGTTCCTTTCCTTCTCACTCTAAGTAAAAACCAAACTCCTTACAGAAGCTATAAGGTTCTATGGAGTTGGGCACCAGGCTCTTTCTGGAACCTCACATCCTACCACTCTGTCCCGCATTGGGTACCCCTTAAACATACCATAGCCCTTTATGTCAGCTAATACATTATACACATATTTGTTTATTTTCTCTCTTCCCCTACTAAAATATCTACTCTCCTCTACTAAAACATCTGCTCTCTATTATCAAAGGCATTGATTGGTTAACTGCAGCATACTCAGCAATAGAACAATGCCTGGCCCTCATTAGACAGTCAATAAATATTTGTTGAATAGTGTTTGGATGACTGTGATATAGAAGAGTTTCAAGGCCTGAAGTGCTCTTTTCTGGATTTTTTTTAGTTTAGGCTTGCTACCATCTAGTTTTGCTTCACTAATATTGTTCAAGAGGAGGATTTAGGATCAGTGGATAAAGATCTATACAACAGCTATAGAGTTTTACTCTGCTACTGGTTTGGACCTGGTGTGCCAATGCAGCAGGCTTCCAAGCTGTCCTACTATGAGGAGGCATGAACACCTGCGAGCCCCTGGGGAAGCAGGGAAAGCCCATGTTGATTTTAGAATTAAGCCTGTGAAAGCTCTTTGAAATGTTAAAAGTTGTATGCAAATCTAAGGAATAATTATTAAGGGAGGTTCAGCTATACCACGTCAGTGGAGAACCTTAAAAAGGCCCTTTGCTGATTATGAAAGATGGGTTTCCATCACAGGTTTATTCTTTGAAGAGTCTGAGCCACTTTGTTGCAACAACCATGGGCTTTTCTTTATCATCATTTCTGTTTCTGATATGATGCATTCTGTTGGTCTTCCTCTGAAGTCCCTTACATTGTATTTATACTACTTGGAGAATTAATAAGTAAGTTGGTATATTATATTAAGCTGTGGGCTACTTTATTAAATTAAGCCCCAAGAAGTGAGGTTAATTATATTACACCCACAGATGCATACCAATACATACACACACACATATGTTTTGGTTTGTTAAATATCTTTCTCTTTATATGTGGAATTGGAAATACTTTAGATCTTTTTCTTTCTGCCCTCCCTGTTTTTAAAACTATTTGTTAATAGTTGGGAACAGAAAGGGAATTTCTACAAGGGAAATTCCTTGGCTGCAATTTAATTAGGAAAACAAAGGTAACATAGATAATACCTCATCCCAAAGCATCATGAGACATTTTACAAGCTTGCTTAATCAAGCTCACATGCATAAGCCTTGGTGTTAAGTTATAGGCCACTAACTCCTTTTAGAATAGTGTTTTTCCCCATTTGATAGATCAAGGGCCGATTGAGAATCTAAGAAAGGGAAAAATAAACCACTGTAAATTTTCCCAAAAATCTGCAAATGCACTTGTACACCAAGATTTATGTATAATATTGAGGGGTTCATAGACCCCCTGAAGCCATTCATAAGTCATTATTTTAGGTGGAATAATGGAACAGATAAATAAGAAAAACTAATCCTTACAAGAACCCAGTGAAAGTTGTACATTTATTCTCCTGTTTCACAGATGTGTAAACTGAACCACGGGGAGGTTGAGTAATAACTAGGAAGCAGTGAAGCCAGAACCTGGACCCAGACAGTCAGCCCTCTAGCTCATCCATGTAACCCCCATGGTTCAGCTCAGTTCAGTCGCTCAGTCGTGTCCGACTCTGAGACCCTATGGACAGCAGCACACCAGGCTTCCCTGTCCATCACCAACTCCCAGAGCTTACTCAGATTCATGTCCATCCAGTCAGTGATGCCATCAAACCATCTAATCCTTCGTTGTCCCCTTCTCCTCCTGCCTTCAATCTTTCCCAGCATCAGAGTCTCTTCAAATGAGTCAGTTCTTTGTATCAGGTGGTCAAAGTATTGGAGTTTCAGCTTCAGCATCAGTCCTTCCAATGAATATTCAGGACTGATTTCCTTTAGAATTGACTGGTTGGATCTCCTGCAGTCCAAGGGACTCTCAAGAGTCTTCTCCAACACCACAGCTCAAAAGCATCAATTCTTCGGTGCTCAGCTTTCCTTATAGTCCAAATCTCACATCTGTACATGACTACTGGAAAAACCATAGCTTTGACTAGACAGACCTTCGTTAGCAAGGTAATGTCTCTGCTTTTTAATATGCTGTCTAGGTTGGTCATAGCTTTTCTTCCAAGGAGCAAATGTCTTTTAATTTCATGGCTGCAGTCACTGTCTGCATTGATTTTGGAGCCCAAGAAAATTAAGTCTGTCACTGTTTCCATTGTTTCCTGTCTATTTGCCATGAAGTGATGGGACTAGATGCCATGGTCTCAGTTTTTTGAATGTCAAGTTTTAAGCCAGCTTTTTTTACTCCCCTCTTTCAGCTTCATCAAGAGGCTCTTTAGTTCCTCTTCACTTTTTGCCACAAGGGCAGTGTTATCTGCATATCTGAGATTATTAATATTTCTCCCAGCAGTCTTGATTCCAGTTTGTGCTTCATCCAGCTTGGCATTCGGAATGCTGTACTCTGCATATAAGTTAAATAAGCAGGGTGACAGTATGCAGCCTGACATACTCTTTTCCCAATTTAGAACCAGTTTGTTGTTCCATGTCCGGTTCTAACTGTTACTTCTTTACCTGCATACAGATTTCTCAGGAGGCAGGTAAGGTGGTCTGATATTCCCATCTCTTTAAGAATTTTCCATGGTTTTTTATGATCCACACAGTCAAATGCTTTGGCATAATCAATAAAGCAAAAGTAGATGTTTTTCTGGAACTCTCGTGCTTTCTTGATGACCCAAAAGATGATGGCAATTTGATCTCTGGTTCCTCTGCCTTTTCTAAATCCAGCTTGAACATCTGGAAGTTCACGGTTCACATACTGTTGAAGCCTGCCTTGGAGAATTTTGAGCATTACTTTGCTAACATGTGAGATGAGGGCAATTGTGTGGTAGTGAACATTCTTTGGCATTGCCTTTCTTTGGGATTGGTATGAAAAATTGGTTTTCAGTCCTGTGGCCACTGCTGAGCTTTCCAAATTTGCTGGCATATTGAGTGCACCAACATGGTATATTGCCACCATGGTATATTGCCTCATTGATCTGCTAGAACTTGAGGCTAAATTTGAAACCAGGTTGCTCTTCAAATCTAGCCTCTTATGAACTTACTTAAATGATCCAGCAATTCCACTTCTGGGTAAAGTGAGTAAGTGAAAGGTCCTCAGTCATGTTCATGTCCAACTCTTTGTGACCCCATGGACTTTAGCCCACCAGGCTCCTCAGGTCCATGGGATTCTTCAGGCAAGAATACTAGAGTGGGTTTCCTTTCCTTCTCCAGGGGATCTTTCTAACCCAGGGATCAAACCTGGGTCTCCTGCACTGCAGGCAGATTCTTTACCATCTGAGCCACCAGGGAAGCCACCTCTGGATATAACCAAAAAGAATTAAAACTGGGAACTCAAATAGATATGTGCATGCCAGCATTCACAGTAGCATCTTTCACAAAAGGTGGAAACAACACAAACATCCATTGACAGATGAATGAGGGATCAAAACATGGAAAGTATACACAGTGGAACAGTTCTTAGTCTTAAGCCTGAAGAGTGTTCTGATATGTTCTGTAACATGGATGACCCTGGAAGACACATGCTCACAGAAACAAGACAGACACAAAAAGACAACATTGTGTGATTACACTTATCTTAGATACCTAGAATAGTAGAATTCATAGCAAGTGGAGTAGAGGTTACCAGGGGCTAAGGGAAAGGGGGAATCGGGAGTTATGGTTTAAAGGGTATGGAGTTTCAGTATGGGATGAAGAAAAAGTTTCTAGAACTAGAGAGCAGTGATGGTTGCACAACAATGTGAATATACCTGAAACCACTAAAGTCCACTTAAAGATGTTAAAATTAGTTTAAATTTTTGTGTTATTTTACTACACAAAAGAGGAATAATCTAAGTCTGAGCGTAGAAGAATAGTGACACAGACAAAATTGATCACTCAGATCCAGGAGGACTTTAACCTTAAAAATGCACAACACACAGTGACAACACAGCAAACATAGCTAATATTTTTTAATTTATAAATTTATATGGAATACAATCTATAAAAATATTAAATCACTGTTATATAACTGAAACTAATATAATTTGTAGGTCAAGAATATGTCAATAAAAAATTGTTTTAATGGTTAGAATGGTAAATTTCATGTTATGTATGTTTTGCCAGCATTTAAAAAGAAACTATCTTCTTTCCAAACCATACTGCCTTCTTCGAAAAGAAACCCAGACTGTACCCCAAATTGAGACTCCCATCTGAGATTATAATAAACTTGTTTTTGTCCTTTTAAGTTGCTTATTTTGATCCTATTGTATATAGCTAGTAAATTTTTTTCCACAAATGAATTTAAATCATTTTTACTTATCAGGATACTTCAAAGCCTTTAAAAAACATAGTAAGAAACCTTTAAAATATATGAAAATATTTTCTCATGATATGGGTAGTTATCTTAGTGATTTCTGTGAATTTAATTATTCCTAAGCTTTGTCCTCCCCCACAAATAAGGAAAACTTCTATATAAGATATTGATTTTCCTTGTTTTTCTTGTTGTTCAACTGCTAAGTAGTGTCTGACTCTTTGTGACCCCATGGACTGCAGCACGCCAGGTTTCCCTGTCCTTCACCATCTCCCAGAGTTTTCTCAAACTCATCTCCATTTAGTTGGTGATACCATCCAACCATCTCGTCCTCTGTTGTCCCCTTCTCCCTCTGCCTTCAATCTTTCCCAGCATCGGAGTCTTTTCCAGTGAGTCAGCTCTTCACATCAGGTGGCCAAAGTATTGGAGTTTCAGCCTCAGCTTCAGTCCTTCCAATAAATATTCAGGATTGATTTCTTTTCAGACTGACTGGTTTGATCTCCTTGCAGTCCAAGGGAATCTCAAGAGTCTTCTCCAACACCACAGCTCAAAAGCACCAATTCTTCAGTGCTCAGCTTTATTTATGGTCCAACTCTCATATCTGTACATGACTACTGGAAAAACCATAGCTTTGACTATATGGACCTTTGTTGGCAAAGTAATATCTCTGCTCTTTAATACACTGCCTAGATTTGTCATAGCTTTTCTTCCAAGGAGCAAGGGTCTTTTAATTTTGTGGCTGCAGTCACTATCTGCAGTGATTTTTGGAGCCCAAGAAAATTAAGTCTGTCACTGTTTCCATTGTTTCCTGTCTATTTGCCATGAAGTGATGGGACTAGATGCCATGATCTTAGTTTTTTGAATGTCAAGTTTTAAGCCAGCTTTTTCACTCCCCTCTTTCACTTTCATCAAGAGGCTCTTTAGTTCCTCTTCACTTTTTGCCATAAGGGCAGTGTTATCTGCATATCTGAGATTATTAATATTTCTCCCGGCAGTCTTGATTCCAGTTTGTGCTTCATCCAGCTTGGCATTCAGAATGATGTACTCTGCATATAAGTTAAATAAGCAGGGTAACAGTATATAGTCTGACATACTCCTTTCCCAATTTGGAACCAATTTGTTGTTCCATGTCTGGTTCTAACTGTTACTTCTTTACTTGCATACAAGTTTCTCAGGAGGCAGGTAAGCTGGTCTGGTATTCCCATCTCTTGTAAAATTTCCACAGCTTGTTGTGATCCACACAGTCAAAGGCTTTAGGGTAGTCAATGAAGCAAATGTTTTTCTGGAGTTTTTCTGCTTTTTCTGTGATCCAATTGATGTTGGTAACTGTTCTCTGGTTCCAACTGTTAGCAAATAAGACATGTTTAATGTATTGGTTTTTTTTGGTCAGCGCTCTGAGCTAGGTTAGACTTTATTTCCTCTTAGAAAAAAGATGAGCTAACTATTGTAACATTTTCTCTTCTTATTCACTATTTACTTCTTCATTTACTTTTTTTGGTAAGTTTATCCACAAATGTTAGCTTGTTAATAAAGTTAAAAGAAGGAAAATAGTATTAAATGATGATAATTTTATTATCTTCAATTGCCAAGTTGTTTGTTAAGTTATTTAGAAGTAATAATGAAGAGAATCTAGGATATAAAAAGAAAATTTTGTACTATAGAGTCCTATTCCAAGTTACTAACTAGGTAGTCCATATGGCTTCAACTCAGCAGAGTTTAGATTTTGAATGTGTTTTCCTTTCTAAAGGGTCTTAACCTAAGCACACATACATATTCACATGCAAGTTGAAAGAAAGAGATTGGGAAGGAGGTGAGTCCCTTATTATATATAGCTTCTAAGTGCTTAGTATTTTTCTTTTCATCACCACATTTTACAAAAGAGAAAGCATTCTTGGACAGGTGATGAGATGGGACAGTAAATTCTTATTGTTGAGCTGTGGAACCGATATTGACCCAGAAGAACACCAAGCCAATGGGCTCTCAACATCATGATGAGGTAGTTAAGACTTCCAAAATCCTGTGTTTCCTGTGTAACTCCAATACATATATACATACATATAGTCACTAAGTTGTGTGTGACTCTTGTGACCCCATGGACTGTAGCCTGCCAGGCTGCTCTGTCCATGGGATTCTCTGGGCAAGAATACTGGAGTGAGTTGCCATTTCCTCCTCCAGGGGATCTTCCCAATGAAGGGATCGAACCCAGGTCTCCCGCATGCAGGCAAATTCTTTACCTCTTTTACTCACTATGAGCTATGAGCGAAGCCCATATATAGAACTTCTTATAGCAGATGAGTTAAAATTTGGTAGCTAAGAAAGGTGGAAATTTGCAAAAGAGTAGTGAGAGGTTTGCCAGACTTTTTTTTGAAGTACTAGGGTTTTCCAGAAATCTCTTGAGGTGTGGAAGAAGGTGGGGAGGTGGGGTAGGATGAGTGGGTAGAGCTATGGTCAACAGTTCATACAGAGGAGTTACTCATTAATCTGTATTGTTTATTTAAACATATAAAGTTTCTATGTGTGCTTTCATTTGGTGAAAGTATTTTTCATCTTAAAGAAAAAGAGTTTGAAGACCACAGGCCTGGGTCATGGAGCACCTGTCATCCGTGGGCCCCAAGTCCACCTGAGGCAATCTTCTAGGAGGCAGTCAGTGAGAACTTGTGGTTCTGTAGCTTTCTTAGATCATGCTTACTGTTAGACACTAGAACTCTGTGTTTACAGGCTTCTCCAGAGAGTCTATTACCCCTGTTAATTGACCCAGCAGTCAAATGCAGGCCCTCTCAAATGCTCATAGCTTTTTATTGTTCTCCCTTCTTTTCCTGCTGCTCACTCTTGTTCAAGGCCTATGGCCGCCAATGGCGAGAAGCTAGCTGCCCTCCTCAGGCCCTTATCTCTACCCTATCAATTCTGGGAGAGATGTTTTAAAGCATGCTGTCTTTCAAAATCCAAGCTAATTACCTGATGATTTATGGTTGTGCATGAAATTGTGAAGTAATCTGAAAATGCAAAGTGTCAAGTAGAAATCTTTCTGTTGACCTTTCTTTGGTCAAATACCTAATGGTTTGTCTTTCAGCTTTGTACATACTGTGAAGGAGCAGAGGAAGTGCTAGGAAATTCATTCAAATTGGTACTTTCTAGAAGGAATAATAGCAACAATGACATATTGAAAATCAACTACACCTAAGCATCTGAAAAAAGTGTGGAATGAATTACACTACCTTCCTTATCTTTACAGTGAAGTGAAAGTCACTCTGTTGTGTCCGACTCTTTGCAACCCCATGGACTATACAAGTTCATGGAATTCTCCAGGCTAGAATACTGGAGTGGGTAGCCTTTCCCTTCTCCAGGGGATCTTCCCAGTCCAGGGATCAAACACAGGTCTCCCACATTGCAGGTGGATTCTTTACCAGCTGAGCCACAAGGGAAGGCCCATCTTTACAGTAGTTATTGCTAAAAGACAAAGCATCAGCTCAAACTTCTTCAATCAGTTTTCTAAGAGGCCTTGGCTTCCAAAATCTCTTCTCTGTTTTAAGTCTGAAATGATTAGTGCCAAAATTTTTTTTTTGTTTCCTATGATTCATATATGAGTTTTATGTCACACTTATGATGTAGTGAAATTGTATTCTTGTAGTGAAATTGTACTTTATGGGCTTCCCAGGTGGCACAGTGGTAAAGAATTGCCTGCCAATACAGAAGACTGAAGAGACTCAGGTTTGATCCCTGGGTCAGGAAGATCCTGTAGAGTAGGAAATGGCATCCTACTCCAGTATTCTTGCCTAGAAAATCCCTTGGACAGAGGAGCCTGCAGGCTGCAGTCTGTGGGATCACAAACAGTCAGATACCACTGAGCACCTGCAATACACACACAGTGTACTTTATGGTACCTTAAGTGCATACCATGATGCTTGCAGGCTCCATTTTATAGGCCTTTGGAGCAGTTTTTCCCTTTTAAAGTATTATGTATTTCTGTAATTTGTTTGAAATACTCAGATTCTGATTCATGATATCATAAATTAATTGCAACATAATATATGTACTTGTGCTCAGTTGTGTCTGACTCTTTGCAACCCCATGAACTGTAGCCTGCCAGGATCCCCTGTTCATGAGATTTCCCAGGCAAGAGTTGCCATTTCCTCCTCCAGGGAATCTTCCCGTTCCGGGGATGGAACTCAAGTCTCCTGCATTGGCAAGCACATTCTTTACCACTGTGCCACCTGGCAAGCCCCAACATAATATGTACTTTAATCAGATGTTTGTAGTTTACATCAGGATTCTGGCAGAGTAAAATGATACACATGTGTAAGCTCAGGCCATTCCTGTTGGGGCAACATCAGTGCAGAAATGGTTATCTCTTAGTGTCAGTTTTCAGGTGTCAGACAACAGTATGAACTTTCTCAGAATAAGTACACCCACACCATATGTAATGCCTAATATATGAAGAAATATGAGAATATATGTGTGTAAAAATGCCTGAGTCCCTCTTTGAAGAAAAGAAGGATTAGACAAACCTGATAAGGAAACCTTGTGATTCTGACTCTGTCTCAAGAGGCTGCACACCATTCTCAGACCTCTTCTAGCTGCAATCTCCAAACTTTGATTTTACAACATTCTCTCTCCCCACATTCTCCTTTGAACATGAGGTGTTATATGTGCCCTTTCATATTTTTAATTAAATTTCATACACATTAATTTGTTAAAGAAATATTTAATAGTACCGTGAAAACATTGAACTAATTGATAACATAGCTTTATCAATAAGGTTTGAGCTCTGTTGCTTTTAGGAAATAACATTTATAACCTCATGGAAAAGTAATTGAATAAATGGGAGCAATATAGACCAGAAGCCTGGGTGTCTGGGTATTTTCGCCTTTGTGGTGATAGTTCTAAATCATATCCACTTAACAACATTATTAACATGCTCTTTTAAGGCACTGTTGTTAACTCCTAGGGTCTCCAAGTTTGAATGAGAGAAGTGGATCAGTATAGGCTGAATACCTTGCCCCTAAAAACTAGACACATCAGACATACCCAAACTGAGGGCCCTTCTACCACATATGTGATAGATATTCCTAGATATTCCTCAAAACTATCAAGTTCATCAAAAATAAGAACAATCTGAAAAATTGTCACAGTCAAGAGGATCTTAAGGAGTCCTGATGATTAAATGCAATGTGATATCCTGGAACAGAAAAAAAGGATAATGAGTAAAACTTAAGGAAATCTGAATAAAATTTGGAGTCTAGTTAAAAATAATGTAGTTTATATTAGTTTATTAGTTGTGACACATGCACTATAGAATTATCAGATGATGATACTGGAGTATCCTATGTGCAGGTACGTGGATACTGTAGTACCCTTGCAAATTTTCTGTAAGTCTAAAACTATTCTAGAATTACAAGTTTATTTAAAGAAGCTAAAAAAGTCTCATTACATTTTTTACTAATCTTTTATACCATTCATAAGGATGCTTCCATATAAGGAAGGTTTAGAATTACCACATAAAAGTAAATAAGAGGCTGAGAAAAACAAAGCAAAAATTCATTGCCTAAATATTATCCACTTATTAGTTGAATAAAAAGTCTATGTATTTGGCAATATGAAAAATGCAGGAAGCATTAGGCACTGTAGTACTTAGACCTCTCTCCTACTACAGAATATGTTACATAAATATCATCCATAGAAACTCAGAGTGTCCATTATCAGACTTTGCTGAAGTTAAGAAAAAGAAAGCGTCCTACCTACGATGTAGTTGCTACTCAGTTCACTTTTTCATTTTATGTGCATAACATGCAACTTTCTTTCTTAACAGTTTTTTGACTTACAATAACTGCACATAATAAAGTATACAATTGGAAAAGTTTGGGCATATATGTACACCTATGAAACCATCACCACAGTCAAACTTGTCAATCAGTCACTCCCGAATATTTTCACATGCTTTTTGTAATCCCTCCATCCCAAGTCCTCTAACCTTCTTTGACTCTTGACAGCCACTGATTTGTTTGCTGCCACTATACAGCAAAAACTATAGGGCAAAAACAAGACCGAGAGCTGACTGTGGCTCAGATCATGAACTCCTTACTGCCAAATTCAGACTTAAATTGAAGAAAGTAGGGAAAACCACTAGACCATTCAGGTATGACCTAAATCAAATCCCTTATGATTATGCAGTGGAAGTGAGAACTAGATTTAAGGGACTAGATCTGAAAGACAGAGAGCCTGATGAACTATGGACAGAAGTTTGTGACATTGTACAGGAGACAGGAATCAAGACCATCCCCAAGAAAAAGAAATGCAAAAAAGCAAAATGGCTTTCTGAGGAGGCCTTACAAATAGCTGTGAAAAGAAGAGAAGCAAAAAGCAAAGGAGAAAAGGGAAGATATACCCATTTGAATGCAGAGTTCCAAAGAATAGCAAGGAGAGATAAGAAAGCCTTCCTCAGCGATCAATGCAAAGAAATGAAGGAAAACAATAGAATGGAAAAGACTAGAAAACTCTTCAAGAAAATTAGAGATACCAAGGGAACATTTCATGCAAAGATGGGCTCAATAAAGGACAGAAATGGTATGGACCTAACAGAAGCAGAAGATATTAAGAAAAGGTGGCAAGAATACACAGAAGAACTGTACAAAAAAGATCTTCACAACTCAGATAATTACAATGATGTGATCACTCACCTATAGCCAGACATATTGGAATGTGAAGCCAAGTGGGCCTTAGGAAGCATCACTATGAACAAAGCTAATGGAGGTGATGGAATTCCAGTTGAGCTATTTCAAATCCTGAAAGATGATGCTGTGAAAGTACTGCACTCAATATGCCAGCAAGTTTGGAAAACTCAGCAGTGGCCACAGGACTGGAAAAGGTCCGTTTTCATTCCAATCCCAAAGAAAGGCAATGCCAAAGAATGTTCAAACTATGACACAATTGCACTCATCTCACACACTAGTAAAGTAAATCTTAAAATTCTCTAAGCCAGGCTTCAGCAATACGTGAACCGTGACCTTCGAGATGTTCAAGCTGGTTTTAGAAAAGGCAGAGGAACCAGAGATCAAATTGCCAACATCCGCTGGATCATCAAAAAAGAAATAGAGTTCCAGAAAAACATCTATTTCTGCTTTATTGACTATGCCAAAGCCTCCGACTGTGTGGATCACAATAAACTGTGGAAAATTCTGAAAGAGATGAGAATACCAGACCACCTGACCTGCCTCTTGAGAAACCTGTATGCAGATCAGGAAGCAACAGTTATAACTGGACAGGGAACAATAGACCGGTTCCAAATAGGAAAAGGAGCACATCAAGGCTGTATATTGTCACCCTGCTTATTTAACTTATATGCAGAGTACATCATGAGAAACACTGGGCTGGAGGAAGCTGGAATGAAGATTGCTGGGAGAAATATCAATAACCTCAGATATGCAGATGACAGCACCCTTATGGCAGAAAGTGAAGAGGAACTAAAGAACCTCTTGATGAAAGTGAAAGAAGAGAGTGAAAAAAGTTGGCTTAAAGCTCAACATTCAGAAAACTAAGATCATGGCATCTGGTTCCATCATTTCATGGCAAATAGATGGGGAAACAGTGGAAACAGTGGCTGACTCTATTTTGGGGGGCTCCAAAATCACTGCAGATAGTGATTGCAGCCATGAAATTAAAAGATGCTTACTCCTTGGAAGGCAAGTTATGACCAATCTAGACAGCATATTAAAAAGCAGAGACATTACCTTGCCAACAAAGGTCCATCTAATCAAGGCTATGGTTTTTCCAGTGGTTGTGTATGGATGTGAGAGTTGGACTATAAAAAAAGCTGAGCACCAAAGAATTGATGCTTTTGAACTATGGTGTTGGAGAAGACTCTTGAGAGTCCCTTGGACTGCAAGGAGATCCAACCAGTCCATCCTAAAGGTCCTGGGTGTTCATTGGTAGGACTGATGCTGAAGCTGAAACTCCAATACTTTGGCCACCTGATGCAAAGAGCTGACTCATCTGAAAAGACCCTGATGCTGGTAAAGATTGAGGGCAGGAGGAGAAGGGGACGACAGAGGATGAGATGGTTGGATGGCATCACTGACTCGATGGACATGGGTTTGGGAGGACTCCAGGAATTGGTGATGGGCAGGGAGGCCTGGCGTGTGGCGGTTCATGGGGTTGCAAAGAGTCAGACATGACTGAGTGGCTGAACTGAACTGAACTGAACTGAACTGTAGAGCGGTTTGCATTTTCTAGAGCTCTATAGTGTGTATTCTTTTCTGGCTTCTTTCACTCAGTGTGATTGTTTTGAGACTCATCCATGTGGTGGGATATATTAGTTCCTTTTCATTGGTGGATGGTGTTCCATTATATAGATATAATACAGTTTGAGTTATTGGTATTGATGCCCATTTGAGTTATTTGGTTTGTTTGCAGGTTTTGAATATTAACAGATAAGGCAGTTCTGAACATCCATATGTCATTTTTTTCTGTGGGCATACACTTTTGTTTCTCTTAGGTAAATACCTAAAATTTGAATGAGTGAATCTTATAGTAGGAGTATGTTTAAGTTTTTCATTAAGTGCCAAACTATTTTCCTTTTATGTTCTTTTCTTTTCATAGATACCTTTTTTCTTCTTTCTTTTTTTTTATTTTTTTTTTTTGGTTAGGAAAATATGATAACGCATTTACAGGAGACTTGGATGCAGCAGAACAAAGTTATATATAGTTCCACTATATATTACAATTATTTTTAAGTAGATAAATAAAGATTTTTATTGGTGTTTCAATATCAAACTCCCAAAAATTAATAGAATCAATAGACAGAAAAGTAGAAGGATATAGTAGACCTGAAAAGCACTATGAACCAACTCAACATAATTAAGATTTATACAATTTTCACACAACAGCAAGATACAAATTCTATTCAACTTCCCATAGACTATAAACCAGGAGACCCTGGAACATACCCAGGAATATAAACAAGATGAAAAAAATGTATGGCCTAAAGATATTGAAATGATAGTCTGTTCTCTTATCAGTGTGGAATTATGTTAGAAAGCAATATCAAAAAATATTCAAAAATAACCCACATACTTTCAACTGCAATATGACATTTACCAAGACAGATCCTTGACTTAGCCATTGAAAGCCTCAATATAATTCAGTTCAGTTCAGTTCAGTTCAGTTCAGTCGCTCAGTCATGTCTGACTGTTTGCAACCCCGTGGACTGCAGCATGCCAGGCCTCCCTGTCCATCACCAACTCCCGGAGTTTACCCAAACTCATGTCCATTGAGTCGGTGATGCCATCCAACCATCTCATCCTCTGTTGTCCCCTTCTCCTTCCGCCTTCAATCTTTCCGAGCATCGGGGTCTTTTCCAAAGAGTCAGTTCTTTGCATCAGGTGGCCAAAGTATTGAAGTTTCAGTTTCAACATCAGTCCTTCCAGTGAACCCTCAGGACTGATCTCCTTCAGGATGGACTGGTTGGATTTCCTTGCAGTCCAAGGGACTCTCAAAAGTCTTCTCCAGCACCACTGTTCAAAAGCATCAATTCTTCGGCATTCAGCTTTCTTTATAGTCCAACTCTCACATCCATGCATGACTACTGGAAAAACCATAGCCTTGACTAGACAGACCTTTGTTGGAAGAGTAAGTCTCTTCTTTTTAATATGCTGTCTAGGTTGGTCATAACTTTCCTTCCAAGGAGTAAGCATCTTTTAATTTCATGGCTGCAGTCACCATCTGCAGTGATTTTGGAGCCCAGAAAAATAAAGTCAGCCACTGTTTCCACTGTTTCCCCATCTATTTGCCATGAAGTGATGGGACCAGATGCCATGATCTTAGTTTTCTGAATGTTGAGTTTTAAGCCAACTTTTTTACTCTCCTCTTTCACTTTGATCAAGAGGCTCTTTAGTTCAATGAAGTTAAAAGACTGAAAAAACAAAGAAGGCAATTGCAGAGAAGAAAGCATTTAAATGAGAAATTAATATCAAGTATACTTTAAAAACCCCGTGTATTTGGATATTAAATATCCACTTTCAAATTAAATATCTAAGGAGCCATAACAAGGAAAATTAGAAAATATTTGTAACAATAAAAATGAAGAGAGAACTTAGAATTAGTCGCATGCAGGTGAAGTTGCTCAGTGCAAGTAAATACAATGTAGAATCTTGAATAAGGTATGAAAACAATTAATGGACACCAGCACAAAATTTTGTGAATTTGAACAAAATCTGTACTTTAGTTAGTATTACTGTATCACATGTTAATTTCTGGGTTTTTTTTTTTTAAAGCATAGTATTTCTTTATATTCTCGGAATCAGATTAGAAGTTTCTAGCCTCATTCAGATTTTTTTAAACACTAAAATAATAAACTTTCTAGACTTTTAGCAGTTATACTGCTATAAATGGAGCTATATCAAAGTTTTGAGTGAATATAAATTAGAAATCTAACATTCTGTTTATACTTAGTATAACAAGTGTAAAATGTCAAATTCTTTAGCTAAGCAAAAATTCATGTTTTCTAAAATATATGTTATATATAGTATTTATATACATGTGTGGGTATACAAAAGCTTTTCTACTACACTTGATAAAGACTTGAGAAGGAACAACAAAGAAACGATGGAGAAATTGGAAAAAAACTAGGTGCAATATGAACACTGAATATGAAATAGTAAATGTGAAACAAACTAGATAAAAATAAAAGATTTTCATATAATCCAATTTTCAAACATGGCTGCTCATTAGAATCATACCTGGAGCTTTGGAAAAAAGAAATAATACCCAGGCATTTGCATTTTTCAAAAAATTCCAAGATAATTATAATGTGCATCTGGATTTTTAAAAATTGTTATAGGTTTTTCTATTAAATTAGTTTTAGTGATATAGAATTCTATTATTTTCTGTTGAACAATCATGATACAATGGAATTAAAACATAATATTTACATAATCACAATAGTAAAAGATATTTATCAGCTATATGAGAATTCCTGCTACTCCACATATTTGCCAACACTTGGTATATCCAGGCATATTAATTTTAGAACTGTTTAGTGGTGCTTTATTTTTATTTTAATCTGAATTTTACTGATGACTATGAGTCCTGGGTGTTCATTGGAAGGACTGATGCTGAAGCTGAAACTCTAATACTTTGGCCACCTCATGCAAAGAGTTGACTCATTGGAAAAGTCCCTGATGCTGGGAGGGATTGGGGGCAGGAGGAGAAGGGGATGACAGAGGATGAGATGGCTGGATGACATCACCGACTCAGTGGACATGAGTTTGAGTAAGCTCCAGGAGTTGGTGGTGGATAGGGAGGCCTGGCGTGCTGTGATTCATGGGTTCGTAAAGAGTCGGACACGACTGAGTGACTGAACTGAACTGAACTGAACTGAATGACGTTGGGCATTTTTATGTGCTTTTTGAACATCAATATCTCTTCTTTTTTTTAATTGTATTTTATTCTTAACTGGAAGATAACTGCAATATTGTGATAGCTTCTGCAATACATCAACATGAATCATATCTCTTCTTTTTTAAAGTTTCCATTCACATGTTATGCTTATACCATTTTTTGATTGGTCATTTGATTTCTTGTCATTGTTTTGAGAGTTCTTTATATATTCTTTACATTCTGAATATAAGGACTTTATCAGATAACTGGAAAATATTTCTTTAGTCTGAGACTTGTCTTTTCATCCTCTTAGTATCTTCCAAAGAACAGAAGCCTTTGATTTTGAAGTTTAGTTTATCATTTTTCCCTTTATAAATCAAGCTTTTAGTGTTCTACTTAAGAAATTTTTAGCCAAATTCAAGATCGAAAATATTATTTCCATACTTTTTCTTCAAGAAATATTATAGCTTTAATTTTTACATTTAGGTTTATGATCAGTTTTGAGTTAATTTCTGTACATAGTGCCATGTATGGTTTGAAGTTTGTTTTATTTTTGGTTTGTTTTATTTTCTTTGCACATGAACTTTCAACTGTTCCAGCAATATTTGTTGAAAAGACTGTTTATTTCTGCACTGAATTACCTTTACATCTTTGTAGAAAATCTGTTTTTCCATATATGTATGGGTGTATCTTTGGTCTCTCTTATACTGATGTCTCTCTTTTTGGCTTATTTTCCTCCTTTTATATTTAATTGTTTTCTGCTTGGATCTTTATTATTTCCTTTCTTCTGCTTTGTGTTTAACTTTCTCTTCCCTTTTTGTTTTCTTAGGTTGACTCTGAGGTCATTTACTTGAGAAATGTTATTTGGTTTCCAAGTATTTAGGGAGTTTCCAGAGATCTTTCTGTATTAAATTTTAATTTAATACTATTGTGGTCAGAGAACATACTTTGTATGATGAATATTTTCAATTTATTAAGATGTTTTATGACACAGGATATGGTCTATCTTGGTAAATATTCTGTGTAAACTTGGAAATAATGTGCATTTGCTGTTGTTGATCGAATGTCCTATGAATACTGATTATAGGAAATTGGTTGATAGTATTATTCAAGTCTTCTTTATCCTTACAGAAAGTCTGTGTACTCGCTTAATAAATTATTGAGGAAGAGTTACTGAATTATCCATCTTTCGTTGTGAATTGGACTTGTCCTTGCAGTTGCATCCATTTTGGTGCACACATTTTGGAACTCTGTTGTGATGTACATAAACATTAAGGATTGCTAGGTCTTCTTGATTAATTGATCCTCTATCATTATGGAATATACTCCTTTATTCTGGTTATATGCTTTGCTCCTTAGTTTTCTTTGTCTGACACTGATAACACAGTCCGCTCCAACTTATCTTTGACTCAGAGTTAGCAGGTATGTCTTTTTCCATCCTTTACTGTAGGCTTATTTGTGTCTTGATTTTTAAAATGTGTTCCTTGTGGTTGGCATACAATTGGGTCTTGGTGGTGTGCTCAGTCTGACAATCTTTGACTTTTAATTGGGGCATTTAGACTATTTACATTTACCGTGATTATTAGATCCCCTAGAGAAGGAAATGGCAAACCACTCCAGGATTCTTGCCTGGAAAACACCGTGAACAGAGGAGCCTGGCAGGATACAGTCCATGGGGTCACAAGAGTTGGAAATGACTTAACGACTAAACCACCCAATTTAAATAGATAATCTTTGCTGTTTTTTCTACTCTTGTTTCTATTTTCCTCATGTTCTCCCTTTACATGGATTAACTGAATACTATTTATGATTCCATTTTATCTCTTTTGTAAGTATATTAGCTCTCTTTTTTATTTCAGTGATAGGTTTAGGGTTTAGAGTATATACCTTTAACTTATCACCATCTACCCTCAAATGACATTACATCACCTCACATATAGTAAAAACTTACTTCCATTCCTCCCTTGCTGGCCTTCAAGCTATTATTATTATTTTCTAGCAAGAGATGCAAGAGACGTGGGTTGAGAAGTTCCCCTGGTGTAGGAAATAGCAATCCTCTCCAGTACTGTTGCCAAGAAAATTCCAAGGACACAGGAGCCTGGCGGGCTGCAGTCCACGGGGTCACAAAGAGTCAGACATGACTGGGGCAACTGAGCATGCACAATAATAATACACATATGTTACACACTTATGCATGTGTTATAAACCCCATGCTGTTCATACATTGGGCTTGCCCTCAGTAAATAGTCAAGGGTCTGCTGCCTGAAAACAGTTAATAGTATAAAAGCTATTACTTACAGCAAAATTTCCAACTTTGAGGGATGGTACCAAGAATACTGGTACCTCTCATATAGTAAAAAAAAAAAAACTTGCATTAGTATACTTCAGCAATTGAGCAACTTTCACTTTCACTTCACTTCACCGAGAATATTAATCTGCACAAAAACCCTAAAATATAGGTAGCATAATTTCCCCTATTTAGTAAATGAGGAAACTAGTCTAAGATCGCAGACCCAAAAAGTGACAGAAAAAAGGCTGAAACCTAGGAACTGCGACTCCAGAGAACACAAATGATGAAGAATTATTGAAAATTAAACTTCCCTTTATAAGCATGGTATCCTTCATAGTCTGTATATGAGATTGTTTACCATTTGTACGTAATGCAGAAAGTTGGACTTCCCAGGTGGCTGAGTGGTAAAGAATCCGCCTGCTGATGCAGGAGACATGAGTTTGATCCCTGGGTCAGTAAAACCTCCTAGAGGAGGAACTGGCAACCCACTCCAGTATTCTTACCTGGAATATCCCATGGACAGAGGAGCCTGGCAGGCTACAGTCCCCAGGGTCACAAAAGAGTCAGACACAACTTAGCAACTAAACAACATTATGTCCATCAATATATATGTCAGAGTAACTGTATTGTGAGTTTTAATTGAAACAGTGGGCTCCATTCCTAGTTTATTGTTTGCTTAGCTATTCATTCAGTGTGATGATCTGCTTGCAGTGTGATGATCTGCTTTCAAACTAAAAACATCAAGGGTAATTTGGTGCCAGTCATATTATCTCATATTATTTTTTAAAAAGATCTAAAACATAGGTAGGCCTGCTGAGGGTAGTAATAACTACTCTATCTAATCTATGTGACAGATGATGTGGATTAACCGTGATACAAGTTTAGATGCTTTGAATAATAATTAAAGTCTGATTATTAGAATGTTATTGAGGTCATGACAAGAAGAAACACTGGTAAAATATACATGACATTAAATTTACCATTCTAACCATTAAAGAAAAATTTACTGACATATACTTGACTTACAATATTATATAGTTTCAGTTGTACAACATAGTGATTCAATATTTTTATAGATTACACTACATATAAATTTATTCTAAAATTTTAGCTATATTTGCTGTGCTACATTTTTCTGTATGTATATAGTACTTGTTAAAAAGTTAAAAACATATATTATCTTGAATCTGTACCTTCATTTTAGAGATGAAAAATAAAATAATTAGTTACTTTTAGTTACTGATAGCCAGGCAGTTGTTAGGTGGCTCAGATTAGTCTTTCGTTTCCTTTTCAGCTCTAAGATACTGTATCAGTGTTTTTTTTAAGTATTTTTTAATTTATTTTTGGCTGAACTGGGCTTTCTCTCCTGTGTGAGCAGCTGCAGTGAGTAGGGGCTGTGTCTCGTTGCAGTGCATGGGCTCTCATCGCAGTGGCCTATCTTCTTGCTGACCATAGGCTCTAGGGTGCGAGGGTTCAGCAGTTGTGACTCACGGACCCTAGAGCACAGGCTCAAAAGTTGTGGAGCACAGGCTCAGTCACTCTGCAGCATGTGGGATCTTCCCAGACCAGGGATCGAACCCATGCCTCCTGCATTGGCAGATGGATTCTTTAACACTGAGCTACCAGGGAAGCCCTACTATGGTTTTATAAATTCAACAATTTGGAATCTAACTTCCTGCTTTTTCATTTTAATTTCTATTGGCCTTTCAAATCAGTTAAAGTTTTCAAATTTCTATATCCAAAGGTAAGATTCTTTTGTGCTTAAATAATAGTATAAGACATTTTCCTGAATGCTCCGAGTTTATTATTCCTACTAACATTCATTTTCTATGCTTATTGCTTTATAGGCAAGCAAAGGTCGGACTACAATTGTAGTAGCTCACCGGCTTTCCACTATTCGAAGTGCAGATATGATTGTGACCATAAAAGATGGGATGGTGGTGGAAAAAGGGACACATGCTGAATTAATGGCAAAACAGGGTCTATATTATTCACTTGCAATGTCACAGGTAATGTTCACATGACATATGTTATGTTTGCGTATTTTAACTTTTCAGAGATCATGCCATGCTAGAAAACAGAAGTTCTGAATTATTATCTCATGTTTCATGAGGCAATCAAGGATATTCATAGTTCCTTAGTTAAGAAATTCAGTGTGTCTAATATCCTCAGCATTGTTATAGATAATGATGGAAGTTAAAGAACTAATTACTGTATATATATATATATATGCTGCTAAGTTGCTTCAGTCGTGTCCGACTCTGTGTGACCCCATGGACTGTAGCCCACCAGGCTCCGCCATCCCTGGGATTTTCCAGGCAAGAGTACTGGAGTGGGTTGCCATTGCCTTCTCCAGTATATATATATACACACACGCGCACACACACAGACACACACACACACACACACACATATAGTATTTTTACCTAATATTTGCCATGCAGATAACAAATAGGCTTCAAAGTTTGTATGTGGCAGATCCAGAAAAATCTAACTCTGTATGCTGTGATCTTTTTGTTAAAACACAACGAACCATAACACACAATTGCTACTTAAAGGCTTAAAACTCAGCTATAGAGGTAAAATGCAGAATCATGCATACAGATGCTACAAGCTGTAGAAATAAGAAGCAAGATTAATGGAGACATGAACCCCATGAAAGTATTCGTGAAGAAATCTTGAAGGCAAGCGGGGGGTAAGGAGGAGAAATCTAGGTGATATGGAAGTAAGAAGGAACTTGGTTTGCAGATCAACAGAAAGGAGACCAGTCTTCCTTAAGTGATAATAAGTGTTGGGGGAATAAAGGAAAATTTGGATAATGAAGATCAGATCATGTAAAGATTAAGACTTCCTGTGTAGGAAGCACCTAACTCAGTGCCTAGCACATAATGGGCACTCAAAAAATATCTGCTAAATGAAAGGATGTATAATACATATCCATACTGCATAGATACCACATTATCACAGGTACACCAGAAAGCTCATGTTAGGTAATCAGGAGGATACATGACAATACTGGGGCATGCTGGCACATCCCAAATTTGGGATCCAAATTTCTGCATGTCGTGTGATCTACCTTACTGAATTTCACAGTTTTTTATTAGGGCACATTAACATAAGTGGTAGTGATTTGGCTCTAGCTATCTTCTTCATTCTGCCTTCTTCTCTTGGTCAAGAAGGCAGCCCTCTTTCCAAGGGGTCTTCTGCAGGCAACTAATATTAACCTTTTTTTTGGTTTATTTTACTACTTTAACTTTCTGACTATATTTTTATATCAACATTATTATTTCACAAATTAGGAAATTTAGAAAGCTGTGAGCCTATATCTCACAAAACTTAAAATTTCAAACCCCAGCTTTCTCCCTATGCTAGAATGAAGGATTTTTAAACACAACCTATAAAGCAAAGATCATTTTAAAAAAAGAGAGAGAGAAAATAAAAAGTTTGAAAATGTCATCTCACATTGATTAATTTTAAAATTTCTTTATTTCAATTTTATTTCATGTTAGGCCATATTCCTCTTTAAAGATAAATTTTATGTGTTATTTGCCAGTTGAATTCGCCTGATTTTCATTCCATAGTAAATTTAACAATTTATAAATTTCAATATTTTCAAGCTAACAATTATAAAAATAAAAGGAAATAATTGTAGTCAAACTAACCCTATTTTAAGATTCTTAAAAACTACTACACTGAGATCTTTCTTTGAAGCAACACTTTTTTCATTATAGCCAAACTAAAACTCCATTTTTAGGTATGAGGTTAAAGAGTTCCTCAATGTAAGGAAAACAAAAATGGAGTCTTTATGGTATAACTGTGTAAAAAATTTATTCAAAACCTTATTCAGGATGGATTAGTACTCTGATTATCTAAAATAATGTTCATTCTGCTATAATAATATAATTTTAAATATTAATACTCAATGAACAGCTCTAAATTCTGGGAACTGTATATAGTAAGCATAACATACATGATATCTGCATAAACAGTAACATAGTTCTGAAACTCTGATGGATTTATTTGCTACGATTGCCTGTAGTGTCCAAATGAATCAGTTTATGATAATTCATGGTTTTCATAAGTATTATGGTTAATGCTGCTAAAGCAGCACAGCGAAATGGTTGCAGTCATGAGCTCTGTAGACACATCAAGTGGAAATCCTTACTCTGCCACACAATAGATTTAGGACAGGGAGAAAGTTGTTTAAATTCTCTGTTCCTCAGCTTTCTAATATCTAAAATGAGGAAAATAATAGTAACATTAAATGAGTTCATTCATGTAGAGTACTTAGAACTATTATTGGCATAATAAAATTTTTTTTTAGCTGTTCTTTCATTTTTATTTTTTTTTCCATTTATTTTTATTAGTTGGAGGCTAATTACTTTACATCATTGCAGTGGTTCTTGTCATACATTGAAATGAATTAGCCATGGATTTACATGTATTCCCCATCCCGGTCCCCCCTCCCACCTCCCTCTCCACCCGATCCCTCTGGGTCTTCCCAGTGCACCAGGCCCGAGCACTTGTCTCATGCATCCAACCTGGGCTGGTGATCTGTTTCACCCTAGATAATATACATGTTTCGATGCTGTTCTCTTGAAACATCCCACCCTCGCCTTCTCCCACAGAGTCCACAAGTCTGTTCTATACATCTGAGTCTCTTTTTCTGTTTTGCATATAGGGTTATCGTTACCATCTTTCTAAATTCCATATATGTGTGTTAGTATACTATAATGGTCTTTATCTTTCTGGCTTACTTCGCTCTGTATAATGGGCTCCAGTTTCATCCATCTCATTAGAACTGATTCAAATGAATTCTTTTTAATGGCTGAGTAATATTCCATGGTGTATATGTACCACAGCTTCCTCATCCATTCGTCTGCTGATGGGCATCTAGGTTGCTTCCATGTCCTGGCTATTATAAACAGTGCTGTGATGAACATTGGGGTGCACGTGTCTCTTTCAGATCTGTAAAGTACTTAGAACTATTATTGGCATAATAAATTTTATTATATTACTGTTCTTTGTTATCCAATCAAATTTTTAAGGAAAGTTCAAACCGTGGTTATTATTGTAACCATGTACCAATTAATGCTGCAAGTATTTATCTAGAATGTACATAATTATTTACATATATAACGAGTCTGTGAGTTTCCTTTAGTGAGTTTACACACGAAAATGAAATAAAAAGAGGTAGAACTACATACATACCCAAACTCTTTGCCGTTGTTATTTTGTCTAGCAAACTTCTCAGCAAATATAATTGTTCTTGCTCTGTAAGCACCTCTTTAGAAAATTTTATTATGAGAAGTCAAAATTTTATTTTAAGCTTGCCACAAAGTAAATAGCTCCTGGAAAAAAATGCCAAATAAAAATTTTCTTTCTTAGTAGGGAAATTTATTGAAAAAGGAAAGTGATAGCATAAAGGAATGTCTGATTCAAGATATTAAGATAGCATAAGGCTGGTTAAAGTTTATGTACCTTGAAATGACTGATTACTAGTTGTTAATCTGGTTAAAGAATCACAGTGTCCCTAGGAAGCCTTATGTGTACATACTCTCCTTTGCATCTGAAGTTACCTAAGTCTTACCATCTGTACTCCCCACCCTGGTTGGGCCTTCACATCCTAACCAAGCTCTTCATTTCTGTCTTCACTGCTCTTTCCATGTCTTCATAAAGAAGTCACTAAAACTGGCCTTACTTCCTTGGAGTAGCAAGAAAAACAAAAACTAGACTTAAAGAAATCTGGTTTAGAACTTTATCCTAGTCTATGATTTAAACAATTTCTTTACGGTTAATTTGATGTCTTTGGAATTTCTCATTCTTTTGGAGCTGGCCCTACCAAATTTGCTTTTTAGTTTCTTTGAAATGGACAGCAGTGGCCAGCCTGCAAAGTGTTATTGTCTCCTGAGATCTATCTCATACCTAGGGCCAGCTTCACATTTGAGTGCCTAACTATATGTTATAAATTTGTAAGCTCCAGAAAAGGCTGGGAAGAAGGAATCAGAGAGAGAGAAAGAGAAAGTATATTTGAGTCATCACCCTCACAAAGCTCATTTTACTAAGATCTGTTCTTGCTAGTGGAATAATTGTTTTTAATTAAGGCATTATTTTCTGTGGTTAATTATACAGGTCTTTGGGGGGGAAAGACACAATAAGCTATTGTCACTCACTAACATTTTAGTATGAGTTGGACTTACTGGTTCTGTATTGAGTCTAAAAACTTCAGCAAGAACTGCTCAGAAATACACCACTTTCAGTAACAAAGGCAGTACAATTTTAGAGGCATGTTTAATAGAGTTGCGTTGAATTTTTAAGGCATTATTCTAGTGGTAACATGGGTCTTCTTCATTTAAGGATATTAAAAAAGCTGATGAACAGAGAGAATCGGTGACTTATTCTGCTGAAAAAGATACCAGCTCAACTCCTCTGTGCTCTGTGAATAGCATGAGGTCAGATTTTACTGACAAGTTTGAGGAATCCACCCAATATAAAGAGGTAATGAGTCAACTATCAACAAGTTACCAACATGTTCTCCAATGAATTTTGATACAATCCTTCTAATATATTTAGAACGTATTTATTATAAAATGTTATTATAGCACTTAGGTTACCAAACCTAAGTCTTTGCCGAACTTCACACTAACATCACTGTGACGTTAAGAAAGAAGCCTTCAAATAAGACTGCACTGATGTCAGAGGTCATTACTGGGGCAAGATATCTTATGAGAATCCTTTCCTGTATGGCAAACCATGGGTTAAAACAGTGGCTCGGGTGGTGTGGTACCAACAGTGATGCTCAAAATCCATCTAAGTCGGATTAAGACCCAAATCCACTCCACTCACTGGATGCAGATAAGCACTAGCACACAGGATCCAGTCTTTCAACCCCAGGGTACAATCCTAATAGCTTTGCTCAGCTGGGCAAGGAGTATTTGTTCCCATGCTTGCTTCCCTACACCTAGCCCCAGGCTCTTCCTGAGTCCCGATCAGTCTCCTCTAAGCCTCCTTAAGTGTCAAAACTCTCTGTACTACCTCTTCAGTCTTCATTCTTACCTCAAGTCTAATGTCTCTTTCCCATTCAGCCTCCCTTTTCTTAAAATCCCCAGCACCTTCTTTGGAGCTCAACTTCCACTCTAACTCTTTTCCTCAGCATTCTTGCATAAAACATAATTCTATCTCACCTCAGCCTGTGATTCTTCGAGCCTCCTCATTCCCTAAGTCCAGCTCTCTCCTCAACCCCCAGCAACCTCACTCAGCCCTTTGACTGCTTCTCAATTGTAAACTCATACACCATGAACTCTCTCACCTCAGCCCCTGAATATTAGCTTCTGTTTTCCTAAACTCCAGCTCCCATATCATCCACTCTTATCTTTGGCTCACTATTTCTCACAGACTGGAGTTCCCTTCTTCTCCTTGGGTTGACAAATACTTGAGGTTGAATACCCCTTCGCCATTCCCACCATCTTCCTGCCCACTGTTCTCAGTCTCATCTATTATCTGTCTGAAGCCCTGGGATGACCTGCCTCAAACCTCCTCCTCTGCCTTTCTCTGACACTGCCAGTCTGTCGCTTTTAATTCTAGATGCAGTTTTTTCCCCTCTTAGGTATGTGATCCTCCTACATAGCATTCACATTTATATGTTTGCTTATCTATTAATTTTCTTTAAAAAATGCATTTATGTAAACATTAAAAGAACATTATGTAAATAATAGCATAGGTAATTTGCTCTATGGCAAAAGGCCTGAGTAGAAGAAGGCAGTACAAGAGTTTATAAGAGTTTGTGAAATGCTGTGCAAGAGTGTAAAAAACACTATGTTGAAATATCTGCTAATAGCTGCTGGACCTCTCACTGTAATTGTTAAAAACAGAATGAAAGTCCACCTTGAAGTCTGAAAATTCACTAGGTATATAAAGAGGAATTTTAAAATCTGATAAAGGTGAAAATCATAAAACTAAAAAACAACTCAGACTTATAGAGAAAATGATAGGGTAAATTTACACTCTGATACAACTGCTCTGCTCCATACACA
Organism: Odocoileus virginianus; assembly: GCF_023699985.2. Classification (NCBI taxonomy): domain Eukaryota; kingdom Metazoa; phylum Chordata; class Mammalia; order Artiodactyla; family Cervidae; genus Odocoileus; species Odocoileus virginianus. Next base: position 83,518,192 of record NC_069674.1, on the reverse strand, counting down.
TAGTAATGATAGATAAAACATAAAAAGGGAAAAAACAATAAGACATAGCCAAGCTCCAAAACAAGATAAATATCTCTATCTACTAGAAACAGAGCAGAAGTACCAAGTGGTTAGCTGGGCTTCCGTTGAGCACCTACTCTTGTGTTCTTATTTTTTATTGGAGTTTAGTTGCTTTACAGTGTTATGTTAGTTTCTGCTCTACTACAAAGTGAATCAGTTATGCACATACACACAGCCACTCTTTTTTGGATTTCCTTCCCATTTAGATCACCACAGAGCACTGGTAGAGTTCCCTGTACTGTAAGGTAGATTCTCGTTAATTATCTATTTTATATGTAGTAGTAAAAGGAGGCTACAGACTTGGTTACCAGTGCCTGGTGCTGTAGTGAGTAGGAAACTGAGATCCTGGAAGGAAGGATACAGTCCTACCAAGTGAAGCAAGCCAAACCTCAGCTCCATGGCCACATTTGTAAATCATTTTTTTCAGACTACAGTAACGCAATGAGAAGTGAACAGAGACTATAAAAGTAAATAATGAAATGGAAAATGTGAAGTAGGATTTTAGAACAGAATTAATAGGAGGTTGGGTTGAGTCAGAAGACAGAAACCACACAATTTGAACAGAGACAGTTTAGTGTAACGAATCATTAGGGAATTAAAGTAATGGGAATTGGCTAGCTAAAATTAAGAGAACACGAAAGAATGCAGACATAGCAGAGAAAAAGTGCCAACCACTATACTTGGGGTGAAACAGAGACCCAGGGAAGAGCCCTCTTTATTCCCTGCAACTAATTGACTCAGTGGCTAACAAAGAAGATGCCAAGGTACCTTGCTGGTGAAGTTTACTTGAAATCTGTCCTTTAGGATGCCAGGGGAGGGTCTGAGTTTCAGAATAAAAAGATTCAACATTGTTTGGAAGTCATTTCTTCCCAAATTGCGTCCATAGTTCAAAGCAATCCCAGTCAATATCTTAGCAGATTTTTTGTAGAATTTGGCAAATGGATTCTAAATGGAAATTCAAAAGGATAAAATGAGAAGAACAACTTTCATAAAGAAGAACAAAGTTGTAGGGTTTATAATTACTAATTCCAATTTTTAGTATAAAGCTATAGTAATCAAAATAATGTGCTATTGGAACAAAAATAGAGAAATAGATCAATAGAACAGAATAGAGAGAATCAAGAATTAGACCCACACACATATAGTCAGCTCTTTAGACAAAAGTGCAAAGGCAATTCAATACAGAATATATAGTCTTTTTGAATTGTATTGACTGATTGATTTTGGTTGCACTGAGTCTTCGTTGCTGGGCAGAGACTTTTCTCCAGTTACCCCAAGTGGGAGCTACTCTCTAGTTGCTGAGCATGGGCTTCCCTTTGCGGAAGCCTCTCCTGTGGCTGAGCACAGGCTCTCGAGTGTGCAGGCTTCGACAGTTGTAGCACCCTGGCTCAGTAGTCGAGACTCCTGGGCTCTAGAGTACAGGCTAGTTATGGCGCGTGGGCCCAGTTGCTCCGTGGCATGTGGGATCTTCCCGAACCAGGGATCAAACCTGTGTCTCCTGCATTTGCAGGCAGATTCTTCACCACTGATCCACCAGGGAAGCCTCAAAAATATATAGTCTTTTTAAGAAAAGATGTTGAAAGAAATACCTATCTATCCAAAAGAATCATCTTCAATCCATACTTCAAAGAACAGATGAAAATTAACTATAAATGGAATTCAGACATTACCAAAAAGCTAAAAATAGAAATTTTTCATAAGAAGATAGAGTAGAAAATCTTTATGACTTTGAGTTAAGCAAAGATGTCTTAGCTACAACACCAAAATCACAATTTGTAAAAGAGAAAGATAGATAGTTAGACTTCAAAATGAATAAAATTTCTATTTGTAAAACTTTTTTTTTTTTTTTTTTTGCTGCATCACAAGGCTTGCAGCATCTTAATTCCCTGACCAGGGACCAAACCCAGGCCCCGGCAGTGAAAGCACAGTGTCCTAGCCACTGGACTGCCAGGAAATTTCCAGTAAAACTTTGTAAGAAATGAAAAGATAGACTATAAACTGTAAGAAAATATTTGTAAGTCACATATGTGATAAAAGATTTGTACCAAAATATACAGAGAACTCCCAAAGCACAGTAATAAGAATACCAACAACCTAACAGGAAAATGGGCAAAATATTTTAATAGACATTTTGCCAAAGAAGATATGCACATGGGAAATGAGCATATGAAAATATGCCTAACATCATTAGGCATTGTTGTTTAATCGCTCAGTCGTATCTGACTCTTTGCAACCCCATAGGCTGCAGTATGCCAGGCTTCCCTTCCTTCATTAGGCACTAGAGAAGAGCAAACTAATTATAATTGAGATGTCATGATACACCTTTTAGAAGAGTTAAATCTAAAAAGATTGTACCAAGTATTGGTGGTGATGTGGAGCATCTGGAACCCTACATTTTGCTAGTGGGAATAAAAAGTAGTAATCCCAGTTTGGAAAAATAATTCAACAGTTTCGTTAAAAGTTAAACATGCACCTACTATGATGCAGCCATTCTTTTTCTTGGTTTTGTTGCTGTTGTTGTTAGTTGCTAAGTCGCGTCCAATTCTTTTTCGACCCCATGGACTGTAGTGTTCCAGGCTCCTCTGTCCATGGGATTTCCCAGACAAGAATACAGGACTAAAGGTTTGCCATTTCCTTCTCCAGAGGATCTTCCCAATCCAGGGATCAAACCTGCATCTCCTGCATTGGTAGGAGAGTTCTTCACCACTTAACCACCAGGGAAGTCCTTCTAGGTGTTCACTCAAGAGAAATGAAATCGTATCTCCACACAAAGTCTTGTATGTGAATGTTCATAGCAGCTTTATTTGTGATAGCCCATAACTTGGAATAACCCAGATTTATGTCAAGAGGTAAATTGTGGTCTATCCAAACAATGAAACACTTCTCAGCAATGAAAATGAATGAAATATTAATTCATGGAATAGCATGAATAAATCTCAAAGCAGTTATTTTGAACAAAAAGAAGCCACGTGAAAAGAGTACATACTATGTGATTTAATTTATATATATTAAAAAAAACCTCTAGAAATTGCAAAGCAGTCTATAGTGACAAAAATATATCAGTGGTTGTAGGAGAAGAGCATGGGCAGCTGAGAAGTGTGGAAGAAAGGGATTAGAAAAGCAGGAGGAAACGTACCAGGACAAGGAGTACGTTCATTGTGTTGACTGTGGTGATAGTTTCATGGGTGTGTACTGAAGTCTAATCTTATGAAAATGTACACTTTATATGTGTGTAGCTTATATGAAAATTATAACTCAATAAATCTTTAAAATATATCAGATTAAATTTTAAAATTTTAAGAGATTTTTTTTAACTTTTAAAAATCCTTTCATATCTCTTTATGAAATGACTCTAATTTCTTATATTTTTATATCAAGTTCTCTTAAAACACGCTATTAATATAACCTATAACACAGTTAGGTAGTCCAGACTCTCATGATTTTACTAAAACTTTTCATTTTGTTTTTACTTCAATTTATTCTTTTCCCTCTTTATAACATTATTTAACTAATACCATTTTTTCAATCTTTTTCATATTTTTAGAGGTAAAAAGTTATTTACAGAAGCTGATAGACCTCCTACATTAGCTGGCTCTGTAATGTACTTATATTGTGTCCTGGGACATGCTTGTAGTTTCATTACAATATGAGATAATTTTGTAAAGAGTTTGACAAAAAATAAAATTCATGTTTAGCACTTCACAAAGAGTTGGAACGGAACTTTTAAAATTTCTCTGTATTCTGTTGGATAGTGACCTAACTGAAAAGTGAAGCTTTTTATGATGATAATCCTCAGAAAACTTCAGAAGAGAAGATAATAGATAATCAAATTATTAAGTGAAAGTGTTAGTTGCTCAGTCGTGTCTGACTTTTTGCAACTTCATGGACTGTAGCCCACCAGGTCCTCTGTCCATTGGGATTCTCCAGGCAAGAATACTGGAGTGGGTTGCCATTTCCTTCTTCAGGGGATCTTTGCGACCCAGAGATCAAACCCAGATCTCCCACATTGCAGGCAGATTCTGTACCATCTGAGCCACTAGGGAATCCCCCAATATAAATTTGGTTTAGCCATCCTGAAAATAGATTTTAAAGGATTTAGAATTTTAAAAGTTCTTTTGTTCAAACAATAGAGCTTGTATTATAATTTCCAGGCTAAGATTAAAATAAGAATTATATACTATTTTATATCTTACCTGAAATCTTTATCTGATTATCAGGTTCATAAATTTCATTACTTCAACAGTGAATGCCATGAGGAAGTTTCAACATATAAAATGCCTAGTAGTTTGCTACCTACATTCCTATTCAAAAGAACTACTCACCACAGAATTTATTCACAAGGTTTTTGAAGTTTCTTAAATAAATCCCCTAGGTATTCCAGACAAGAGAAAGGAGAGATCATTATTATGTTATTTATCCTCTGATCATCATGACTACTACCTCCGCCATGGTACCCTCCATGGATCAGGAAGGACTAGCAGATACCAGTGTTACTTGCAATATTCATTCTCTGTTTAAGATCCAAGATTTTTCATAACACTATCCTTCCTTTCACAATAACATCAATAATAACTAACATTTATTTAGTATTTATTGTTGTTATTCAGTCGTTAAGTCATGTCCGACTCTTTGACCCCGTAGACGTCAGTGCACTAGGCTCCGTGTCCTCTCCCAAAGTGTTCTCAGATTCATGACCATTGAGCCCGTGATGCTATCTAACCATCTCATCCTCTGCTGCCCTCTTCTGCTTTTGCCTTCAATCTTTCCCAGCATCAGGGTCTTTTCTACCTAGTCAGTTCTTCGCATCAGGTGGCCAAAGTATTGGAGTTTCAGCTTCTGTAGCAGTCCTTCCAATGAATATTCAGGATTGATTTCCTTTAAAATTGACTGGTTGGATCTCCTTGCAGTCCAAGGGACTCTCAAGAGTCTTCTCCAACATCACAATTCAAAAGCATCAATTCTGCAGCACTTAGCCTTCTTTATGGCCCAGCTCTCACATCCATACATGACAACTGGAAAAACCATAGCTTTGACTATACGGACCTTTGTCAGCAAAGTGATATCTTTGCTTTTTAATATGCTGTCTAGGTTTGTCATAGTTTTTCTTCTGAGGAGCAAGTGTGTTTTAATTTCATGGCTGCAGTCCCCATCCACAGTGATTTTAGAAGCCAAGAAAGTAAAATCTGTCACTGCTTCCATTTTTTCCCCATCTATTTGCCGTGAAGTGATGGAACTCGATGCCATGATCTTAGTTTTTTGAATGTTGAATTTAAGCCAGCTTTTTCACTCTCCTCTTTCACCCTCATCAAGAGACTCTTTAGTTCCTCTTCATTTTCTGCCATTAGAGTGGTATCATCTGCATATCCGAGGTTGTTGATATTGGGTATTTATTGTGTACAAATACTGAGTTAAGCTTAATTCTGAAAACAGTCCTCTACTCAGCATAAAAATGAATGAAATAATGCCATTTGCAGCAACACAGATGGACCTAGAGATTATCATACTAAGTGAGGTAAATCAGAGAAAAATATCATATGATATCATTTATATGTGGAAGCTAAAAAAAATGATACAAATGAACTTATTTGCAAAACAGAAACAGACTCACAGACTTAGAAAATAAATTTATGGTTACCAAAGGGGAAATGTATGGGGGAGGGATAAATTAGGAGTCTGACATTGACATATACTCACTATTATACATAATAATAATCAACAAGGCCCTACTGTATAGCACAGGAAACTCTACTCACTATTCTGTAGTAAAAGAATCTGAAAAAGAATGGATATACATATAACTGAATCACTTTGGTGTATGTCTGAAACTAACACAGCATTGTGAATCAACTATCCTTCAATATAAAATAAAAACTAAAAAAAAAACAAAAAAAAACCAGTCCTGTAAGATAGGAACTGTTATCTTCCTTGAAAAGAAAAGGAAAGTGAACCATGTTGATCGTAAGTAACATACTCAGATATTGCAGCAATTAACTTATAATTGGGAACCCCAAAACAAGCTTTTAACCAAGGCATTAGAAAAATGTTTCCATAAATAGTCATGAAACTAGAAAACTTTCAAGCTTAAAATGCTAGAAACACTTTTACCTTCTGTCTATGCTGAGTTCCTATCTAGATTTTGTCCTATGCTAGGGCATGTTATTCAATCCAGTTTAACAGGTATAAAGGAAAATATGCCTGTCATTTCTTCTAAAGTCTTAGCTATCAGCACATGTGTGTTAATTTATACTTTTTTAATGATAGTGACTGAGTGAAATGCCAAAAGGTGATAAGTTTCACAGTCACTTTTGTATAAAATTTATTTTATGTTTTGATATTGTTATCAGTAATATAGGCAGTAAATTTTTTCTAAAAGAAATTCTGCTTTCTTCTCTATTACCTATTATATTTGATATTTTATATTATAGATCTATTCAAGATGGGCTCACTTCTTTAGATTCCATTATTCTCTCAAACTGGGGTTATAACCAAGGTATTTCATTTTATCTATAGACAAATCTTCCTGAAGTTTCTCTATTAAAAATTTTTAAATTATATAAGTCTGAATGGCCTTCTGTGGTTCTGGGGACACTGGCTTCTGTTCTAAATGGAGCTGTTCATCCAGTATTTTCCATCATCTTTGCAAAAATTGTAACTGTAAGTAAAACTAATTTGCTAATATTTTTAACCATTTTAAACAAAGTGTGAACTGAGAGAACAGACCTGGGGTACTTTAACTCAACATGGGGAAAATTGAGACGTGCAATGGGTTACCCCTAGTGTGGAATCCATGATAGAACGGTTAGCTAATGTTCTCAGGAGATAAGCCAGCCTCTATTGTGAAGTGTTGAGCTGTACCTTGTTAACTGGGCAATCAGTAAAGAAATTGCTTTGTTTTCCAATTCTAACTCCAGTGCTGTATCAGCATTCCAAAACACTGAAGTAATAGAAGAGACAAATACATCTACTCTTTCTTTCAACTGGTCTGAACAATGACCATTTTTTATTACCAGTCGAAAAGAGGAAATAAGGAGTTTTGGACTGTGCTGGGGACCCAGGAGAGCTGATGAATCAAGGATTTTATTAGAGCCATGTTAAGTCTTCAGTTTTAAAAACAGCAACAGTCCAAGACTGTTGATGCTGTGTCAACATAGATGCCAATGTATGTATAGTCACTAATTTTAGGAATAATTTCTAGAGACTTGTTAAGGTCTCATATTACAGGTGGTACTCTGAATAGAGGAATATTAAGAAATCTGAGTTATTAGAAATAATATTTCAATTAGAAAACTAATTTCAATAGTTTCTTTGAAAATATACAGTGATATTAATAGCAGATAGAGGACTCATTTCTCTGATCCCTTATTGATATATCTTAAGTGAGAGGATTTATGATGAGTTATTTTTTATTAAAGTAGTGAGTTATTTTTTATTTTACATAATGAGTGTAGAGGATAGAATAAGGTGCATTTTTTCCCCAGAAATATGTGGAAATTATTACTTTGAAATTCGTTTTTCAAAGTAATCCTGATGAATAGATATTTTAGTTCTTTTTTTTTATATTCTTCTCCAATCACCTGATTTAAAAAATCTACTCCTTTTCAGATGTTTGAAAATGATGATAAAACCACATTAAAACATGACGCAGAAATTTATTCCATGATATTTGTAATTTTGGGTGTTATTTGCTTTGTCAGTTATTTTATTCAGGTAAGCTTTTAATGAATTAACTGTGTACGTGATTACTGTTTTGTGTCATCTTATTTGAGTTAAAAATAGTAACTAGATACAACTAAATAAAATACAAATAAGTAAATATAGTAACTAAATATTCCAAAGAAATGGAAAAGATAGTTAAGAATAAATGTAAATTTTTGTTTGTTTCTTTTCCAGGGATTATTTTATGGCAGAGCAGGGGAAATCTTAACCATGAGATTAAGACACTTGGCATTTAAAGCCATGTTATATCAGGTTGGTGTTTAGTTGCTTTTATCCTATTTTATTTAAAATGTGTTTTTAAATATTCTAGGTTTTAGTTTTTTCTTCATAAACATTTTCCTGACGTAATCTTTCCTTTGATCATTTAAAAGCATCCTTTTTGTGTCCCAAGCAGCATCTGACATCAGAATTCTTGTGGTGTACTTTCCTAACAGAAGCAAGTCGAAAATTGTTATGTTCAAAAATGCAACTTACAGAAAACAAGATTTAGAGTTCACTCCTTGTTCCTTGCATTTATTTTGGCAAATCTCTTTCACTGTATAATGTTTTAGAATCAGAATGGAAGGCTGACTTAAAACTGAAAAGGAGTGTTAAGAACTACAGTATCTCGAAGAACATGTTTAAAAAGGAGGAGTTAATTTCTATAGTGCTCATTCACTGCTGACTTCTTAAAGCAGTCATTCTTTCTGCCCTCATCAGAAGAGTCCTGAATTCAGATAATATCTGTCTAGCTTGCCACACACAATCATTCATACCTATGAAATAACTAAAAATATGTGAATCAAATAATAAACTTGAAAAGTGAATCATGAGGGCAAATGGCAGGAATGTCTCAGATTGGCACCTCTAAAATTCTTTCAGGAGGCTGAGGTGTATTGGGTAACCCTGAAAGCCAGTAGTCATTTGAAGTCCTTTGCCACACTTTCTGTCACCAGAGCTCACCATGCAGGAGCAAATAGCTTCCTGCCAGGGTCATTTCTTTTCAAAAGTAGTTACTATCCCTCCAGCTGAGTCATCAAAACCAGTTTTTACATCTTGTGACTTTTAGCAGTAGTGCTCAAAGGACTGCTGAGTAGCAAAACTCCTCCACCTTTGTGTGCTGTTAGAGGATTACAGATTAAAAAAAAAAAAAAAGAGTGAGTTTCCCATAGCAACCTGATGCTTGGAAGCAGTTGGTACCTAACATCCTCTCTCAAAATGTCCTGTTGACAATTGGAAGCACTCAATCCAGAAAAACAAAAATCTACTTGATGGATCATAAAATGATTTAAAGACTGCACATCTTGTCTAATTCTCATTAAGCTTGTACTTTTTTTTTCTATGAACAGTTTATGTTTTTACCTCAGATCTTTGATGAAATTAGGTGTGATTTTAATTGGCTAATACTATATTTCACATTTGTTGAAAATTTCTGCTCATTTTTGTTTTTCTTTGTGTATTTATGTTTTTCCACATTAAAGGACATTTATTTTCAATTTCCAGGAACTTTTGAAAATGTTCCCTGAATTTCTGAATATCTTAAATAGAAGAATATAAATTTTAACTTTTCCAATTATTACTTTGAACTTCTTTCTAGAGGTTTACAGGATGCTTTTGGTGGAGTATCCTAAAGGCCACAAGCCAGTTTAACCAGTGGATATTGTTAATCCAACATCCTGATGACTGATATTGGACATTAATCCTCTGCCTAGCATTAGCTATGTGACCACGAGGAGAGTAACATTTTTGGATTAAGTAGTGTCTGCCCCTCTCCCCCACAAAAAGTAGTGTCTGCCCATGAGAATACACCTACCTGTAAACTATAAGCTCTCCTTCTTCAGAACGTACAAAGACACAAATAGAAACTGTGCTATTCAGCAGACATTATCCAATTCTCTCATAAATTCAACTGAACCCCTTTCAGCTTACCATTTGTTTTCCCTCTTCATTCTTCAGCACTCTTTTTGCTTATTTGCTTTTTTAAAATTGGAAAAAAAAAAAGAGTAATGTAATTGTCCTTTTCTTCATAAATGTCTTAGAAATTTCACTTTTGTCTCTTAGTAAGGGAAGTTCCTAACGTACAGTTTTTCCCTGACTCCTATTACTTGTTTTTTTCCCCTAAGATAAGATTTTTGTTTTTTTGGTCTTAGAAAGCATGCTGAAACTTGCAGTGCTTTTTATAACCATTTTGAAACCTCAGTTGAAGTTGAGGTATTTATGGAATCAGGTGTGGTCTTTTCGTAGGTATAAAATCTCTATTTTATTTGATCACCTGAGATCCTTCCAGTTGAAAAGAATGTTCAAATTGTTGCTGACTTCAGTGATTATAAATAACTCATTGCTTATTATGTTTAAGGGCTTCTCTTTTTATTTATTTATTTATTTTTCCATTTATTTTTATTAGTTGGAGGCTAATTAATTACCTTACAATATTGTAGTGGAGCGCATTATACAGCGTGAGGTAAGCCAGAAAGATAAAGACCAATACAGTATACTAACGCATATATATGGAATTTAGAAAGATGGTAACGATAACCCTATATGCAAAACAGAAAAAGGGCTTCTCTTATGGCTCAGCTGGTAAAGAATCTGCCTGCAGTGTTGGAGATCTGGGTCCCATCTGTGGGTTGGGAAGCTCCCCTGGAGAAGGGAAAGTCTACCCACTCCAGTATTCTTTCCTGGAGAATCCCACGGACAGAGAAGTCTGATGGGTTGCAGTCCATGGGGGTCACAAAGAGTTAGACATGACCAAGTGAGCACACAATGATAAATATTAGCCTATAGATCTATTTGGCTTTTTAAAAGATGTGAAGCTTATTTTTGCCTATTTCTCTCTAGACTGAATTGGGTAGGGCTTTGGCACGGAGGGGGAAGGGGGGAGGTGGGAGGGGGATCTAAATCATTAGATGATGGCATTAGTGGAGATCACTAAGGAATTTCCAAAAAGATTTGAGGTAACAAATCCTGAAGCAGGAAAAACATATCATGAAACTCAACTGTAATTCTTCAGTTAGATGGGAGGCAGAAAAAGGTTTTGATTAAAAATTCTGGCATTTGGTTGCCTAGGTTTAAATCCTGGCCTCAGTTCTTTCCAGCTGTTTGACCTTGGGCAAGTTACTTAATCTCTCACTACCTCCTTCTTCTCATTTATAAAATATTAATAATCGTAGTATCTGTCTTATACTTGTGATGATTAAATGAGCAAAAACATACCAAGCACTTACAATGCCACTACTGTAGTTTTTTACTTCTAGTAGAATTATTGGCAGGAAAATGGGTTTTCTAGTATCAGAAAACTTAATGAAAGTAAAAGTTGCTCAGTCGTGTCCAACTCTTTGTGACCCCATGGAGTGTACAGGCCATTGAATTCTCCAGGCCAGAATACTGGGGTGGATAGCCGTTCCCTTCTCCAGGGGATCTTAGCCTAACTTATAATCATTTTACCATTAGGAAGATAAGAAGCAAGCTAATTTTTACTTGATACCATCTGTGTTCCAGAAACTCTGCTAAGTGTTTTAGCACATAGTACCTATGCTGAAAAGCAAACCCTAGAGTGAATAATTGCTGACTTGTTGAAAAGCAAGTTTGGATATCTTGCTGATTGAACATCATCAGATAAGGACTAAGACTAGTCATATGTGTATCCTTTGCCTTATGTATTAGAGCAATTACTATACTATAGAATCAGGAGTGTAGTATTAAATAATAAATTATTTTTTATACTTCACATTGTATCTAAAACTTCTTCGGGTATTCCATGTCATGCTGAAATATAGAAATAATTGCACAGTGTAAACTACACACACACACACACATGCATATATATATACATATAATTGCATTTGTGCATGCTCAGTCAGTCAGTAATGTCCAAAACTCTTCATGACCCCATGGACTGTAGCCCACCAGACTCCTCTGTCCATGGGATTTCCCAAGCAAGAGTAGTTGGCAAACCACTGCAATATACTTGCCATGAGAACCTCATGAACTGTATAAAAGGCCTTTTAAAGAGATATGGCACCTAAAGATGAGTCCCCCAGATCTGAAGGTGTCCAATATGCTACTGGGGAAGAGTGGGGGAGAATTACCAGTAGCTCAGAGTGAATGAAACAGCTGGGCCAAAGCAGATACGATGCTCAGTTGTTGATGTGTCTGGTGATGCAAGTAAAATCTGATGCAGCAAAGAACAGTATCGTATAGGAAAACTGGATACGGTCAAGCAGGAGATGGTAAGAACGTTGACATCCTAAGAATCAGCAAACTAAAATGGACAAGAATGGGCAAATTTAATTCAGATGACCATTATATCTACTACTGTGGGCAACAATACCATAGAAGAAACAGAGTAACCCTTGTAATCAACAAAAGAGTCTGAAATACAGTACTTGGGTGCAACCTTAAAAAGGACAGAATGATCTTGGTTTGTTTCCAAGGCAAGCCATTCACCATCACAGTAATTCGAGTTTATGCCCCTACCACCGGTGGAAGAGATGGAAAGAATACATGGATGAACTGTATTAAAAAAGATCTTAATGAACCGGATTACTACGATGGTGTGGTTAGTCACCCAGAGTCAGACATTCTGGGGTGTGAAGTCAAGTGGGCCTTAAGAAGCATTGCTGTTAATAAAGCTAGTGGATGTGATGAAATTCCAGCAGAACTATTTAAATCCCTAAAGGAGGATGCCATTAAGGTTTTGCATTCATTATGTTAACAAATCTGGAAGACCCAGCAGTGGCCACAGGACTGGAAAAGGTCAATCCTCATCCCAATTCCCAAGAAGGGTGGTACCAAAGAATGTGCTGACCAGCAGACAGTTGCTCTCATCTCCCATGCTAGTAAGGTCATGCTCAAAATCTTGCATGCTAGGCTTCTTCATTATGCAAACCAAGAACCTCCAGATGTCCAAGCTGGGTTTAGAAAAGGAAGAGGAACCAGAGATCAAATTGCCAACATTCGCTGGATTATAGAGAAAGCAAGGGAATTCCAGAAAGACTTTTATCTCTATTATATCAACTATGCTAAAGCCTCTGTGTGGATCATGGAAAATATGGAAAGCTCTTAAAGAGATGGGAATACCAGACTGTCTTACCTGTCTCCTGAGAAACTGTATTCGGGTCAACAAGCAACAGTTAGAACCCCTCATGGAACAACTGATCGGTTCAAGATGGGGAAAGGAGTGCAACAGAGCTGTCTGCTGACACCCTGTTCGCTTAACCTATATGCTGAGCATATCATGAGAAATGTCAGGCTGGATGAGTTACAAGCTGGAATCAAGATAGGTGGGAGAAACATCAACAACCTCAGATATGCAAATGATACCACTCCAATGGCAGAGAGCAAAGAGGAAATAAAGAGCCTCTGATTGAAGCTGAAGGAGGAAAGTGAAAGAGCCAGCTTAAGACTAAATATTTTTTTAAAAAACCAATAAGATCCATTACTGCATGGCAAATAGAAGGGGGAAAGGTGGAAGTAGTGACAGATTTCCTCTTATTTAGCTCCAAAATCACTGCAGACAGTGACTGCAGCCATGAAATCAGAAGACGATTGCTTCTTGGCAGGAAAGTGATAACAAACCTAGAAAGGCTGTTGAAAAGCAGACATTATTCTACCAACAAAGGTACTATAGTCAAGGCCATAGTATTCCCAGTGGTCATGTATGGTTATGAAAGTTGGACCATAAAGAAAGCAGAACACCAAAGAATTGATGCCTTAGAACTGTGGTGCTGGAGAAGATTCCTGAAAGTCCCTTGGACAGCAAGGAGATCAAACCAGTCAATCTTAAAAATCAACCCTGAATATTCACTGGAAGGACTGATGCTGAACTTGAAGCTCCAGTATTGTCATCATCTGATTCAAACAGACGACTCATTGGAAAAGTCCCTGATGCTGGGAAAGATCGAGGCAAAAGGAGAAGAGGGCGTCAGAGAATGAGATGGCTGGACGGCATCACCGATACAATGAACATGAACTTGGGCAAATTCCAGGAGATGGTGGGGGACAGGGAGGCCTGGTATGCTGCTATCCATGGGGTCACAAAGAGCCCAACATGACTGGGTGACTGAACAACAACAACAAAATCAGGAATGTAATATTAAATAATAAATTATTTTTTATACTTTTACTTTATATTGTATCTAAAACTTCTTTGGGTATTCCATGTCATGTTGAAATATAGAAATAATTACACAGTGTAAACTATACATATGTATAAATATATATATGTATATATATTCTATGAGTGCATGCTCAGTCACTCAGTCCTGTCCAAAACTCTTTGCATCGTCATGGTCTATAGCCAACCAGACTCCTCTGTCCATGGGATTTCCCAGGCAAGAATACTGGAGTTGAGTCGCCATTTCCTTCTTCAGGGGATCTTCCCAACCCAGGGATCAAGCCCACTAGTATACAATAAAAACCAAGTAATGTCTTCTAGATCAGGAGCGCTGTAGTTAAAATTACCGCTCATGTGTGTTCACAATAAGACAGGCTCTTGACTTGGGTTCTGTTCTCAACACCACTTCTGTATAGTGCAGATTGTGATCTCTATAACATGCCTTTGAGCACCTAGAGCCCTAAATTGTTTGGGACAAGTTCCCAACCCAGGGGTTTACAGAGGAGTGATGTCATGCTAGGACTGCAATCCCCCGACCCCTCCCATATTTGCCCACAGGGGCTTTCTTCTTACACAGCAGCATGATTAATGCACCACCTTCTATCTGTCTTCTCTTTGTCTCCTTAGTTGGCAGAAATCCGTTACCTGGGCAATAGGGCCCTGGCTGGGTTGTAGTAATTCAACAATTCTTTTGCTCTTCACTCACTAAAAATCAATCATTTTTAGAGCCAGTCTCCACATAGTTTTAAGCCATAAGAGGTTTAAGTAGTTTGAGTGCATGGGAGGAAACATTCAATGGCTAAGGAAAGAAAATCACATTCCTTAAGTTGAGAAGTGCTAAGTGCTATCTGTATTTGATGTTGAAAATTAAATTGGTTATAACATTATGCTTTTATTGTGTGTATTTTTGACCTATCAAATTGCATGCTTTTTTTGACTGCAGGAGTTTTACAGCAGGCTTTCTGCCTTTTTAGTTTCTCAAAATGCCCAGTACTTATAAGATCTAGGTGGGAATGTGAAGTGTCAGGGAAAACTGCCTTTTTAGCTTCTCAAAATGCCCAGTACTTATAAGATCTAGGTGGGAATGTGAAGTGTCAGGGAAAATCTTGCGTATCTAGATCCTGAGGAGAAGGAAACAGATTTTTTATTTATTTATTTTTTTTTACCATTTCTAAATTTAGACAGAAAGTTTGGAAATATTTCTAAAGTGTGTTGTGCATTACCTTACTTTTTTAGTAAAATCTGCTCTTCACAAAAATTACTTGTGGAGTATAATTATCAATTACTTGGTGGTTCAAAATGATCATTTTAAACACTGATTATTATATAGTGCTGTAGCATGGTAGAGTCCAAGTTGTTGGGCTTAAGTTCTTCAGTTAGTATCTACATATAGATTTTTATGAAGTAAGAAACAAAATTTATTTGCTCCATAAATTTTAAGTGCCTGTGAGTAAAAAGGCAGGCACATAAATGCCTTCAAAGTTAATAGAGTGCTTCCCTGGCGGCTCAGACAGTAAAGAACCCACCTGGAATGCGGGAGACCTGGGTTCGATCCCTGGGTTGGGAAGATCCCCTGGAGAAGGGCATGGCAACTCACTCCAGTATTCTTCCCTGGAGAATCCCCTTGGATAGAGGAGGCTGGCGGGCTGCAGTCCATGGGGGTGCAGAGTCGGACACGGCTGAGCAAATAGGCACACAGCACAGGTTAATGTAGCACAATCACAAGTCAAGCATTTTTTGATAACCATTCTAACTCTTTTTCCTCTAGGATATTTCCTGGTTTGATGATAAAGAAAACAGCACAGGAGCCTTGACAACAATGTTAGCCATAGATATAGCACAAATCCAAGGAGTATGTATATTGCTTTTATTTTTAAATGGTGTATGTTTGTGTTAAACATGAATGCGTGTACACATATGTGTCTTTGCATATATGTAAGCTATGCTGAGATGACCCACATCATTAAGGAGACCAGGTAAGTCTCAGGGCTAACAGAGAGCTCTCAATGAAAGATATAAGGAAGCCTTTCAGTTCTGGACATTTTTAATTAAAAATAAAGGGCATTTAGGACATATAATAGGATAACCAGAGGACTACAGAAAATACCAAGAATGAGCTAGACAAAAAAGGTCAAAATTAGATAGTAATATAAGATAAAGTAACAAAATTAAAACACACAAATAACTTGGAAGTTTTAAAAGAAGAAAGTTTAATTTTTACTTTCCCCCAGAAAATAAAATCTCATTTAACGTAATATGTAACAAGTTAAATTCATGCATATCTGGAAATGGTTCTGTGCTATTGTTAAACATATCAAGTTAAAGAGTTATGTGTAATCATGACTGGTCACAATAGGTGTAAATAAAATTCACACTTATGCACAATATTCAAAATTAACAACAGAATGACCAGCATAATGTATGTCAAAGTGATGCTTAATAAGTATGGGGAGTAGGATAGTATGGAAGAGATAAAGAGTAATTTATTAGTTTTCATCCAGTTATTTTAATAAAATTAATCTTTTATTACAAGTGGGATTTCAACTACGATTGAGAAAAGAAATGCAAAACAAAATTTTTCCACTTTGAATTTAAGTGAGATAAAGTTTTTGATCTCTTTGTTAAAATAAGAATTCTACCAGAGTTATAAACTTTCCTTTTTCCTTATGCATGTGGAGAAAAGGAAAGTCAATGATGCACCTCCGAATGACAGAAAAATCTTAACAGGTTTTGGTTGTTGTTATTGTTTAGAAATATTGAAATGTTGATTACAGCATTGTTATCAGAGCAACAAATTGTCAACTAAAACAGCTCTTCAAAATTGTATTTTCTTTTGGAAGCTATTTCCACAAGACATGGCCACTATTCTAATTTTTGTAACTTTTGCAAAACCTCTTTGTTCAATATATACATGCAAGGAGGTAGATTTCTAATACTAGAAAATAGAGCAAGTTGGTGACAATTATAAACATTCACATGCTTCTGTATTGGTTTAGAAAACTAATTTTATGATGTAGAAAGACCTAGAGAGGAAAGGGGGAATCATCTTCATCGCTTCCTGAAACTCTTTTTTATCATTTTTAAAACAAGGCTCTAAATTTCATTGAATAGCATTTAAATTTTAAAGTAAGGCTGAGGAGTTGGGTTTTACTGATATAAATGGGGAAAAAATGATGGATAGAATTTCACTTAGTCATTAAATAATAAGGATAGTAATCCTCCATAGCACAATGGAATTAGATGAATGACAACATCTGTGTTTAGAAATTCAAGGGTTCACTAAATTTGGCAGAAATATCAGTCCCTATAATTCCATTTGGATCTCCATTCTACAAACCTTGTTTTTCTTTCTTTTTTTTTTTTGCTTTGCTGTGTGAATGTTTTTCTCTTACTCTCTTTTAAGAATTCAGTGAAACAGGTATTCTTACTACCAGCTATACTTGATAAGCAAGACATTTCTTTTAGTAAGTATTTGCTTGAATGAAAAGAACAAATTAGTACTAAAGACCAACATTGCTTTCCTAAAATTCCTTAGTTGTGTCAAATGATAATGTTGTCTCTCATCAAGAGAAATTAATGAGAATATTTGTCAGTGTGGTTCCTTATAAGCATTTGACTAATACCATTTGATCATTTGAAAATTCCTGTTGCAGTTAGTAAATGTTGTTCTCATGATAACTTCTGGGCAAGTCAAATCATTTTCATTGAATAAGAAGTAGCTAAAGACTAGATGGCTGGAATACCGATGACCCATTTAAAGTTGCAGAACTTGAAAAGCAAAGCAACCAAAGAAGGATACCAAGAATGAGACTGTATCTAATGGCATATAATTCACATAAACCCTTGCATTGCCATATATAGGTAGAATCATATCTAACTTGAATGGATTCTCTTTCTACTAAAGGAGGAATTATTTACAAATCCCATTTGACCACTATTTCTTTACTCACAAAGACACACTACACTAGAGATGAATCAAAAACCAATAATTCAGGGTCATATGTCCTATCATATCAACTTAAGGAAGATATATTTCCATCTCAGTTTCTTCATCATGCAATTTCAGTCACATGTTACTTTTATCAAATGTGTTAGGGTAAATGTTCATGAACTAGCCTCTTAATAAATATTATTATGAAACCCTTACTAATGACCAAAAGTCTAAGCTCCTGGTCATTTTTAGATGTTCTGATACTCAGAGTCA
The DNA here is from genome assembly GCF_023699985.2 of Odocoileus virginianus. Taxonomy (NCBI): domain Eukaryota; kingdom Metazoa; phylum Chordata; class Mammalia; order Artiodactyla; family Cervidae; genus Odocoileus; species Odocoileus virginianus. Next base: position 83,500,118 of record NC_069674.1, on the reverse strand, counting down.
TGAGAAAGACATGTTAGTGAACTAAGGTTATAGGACAAAATGATTCCTGAAACAGTTGATTGAATACAACCAATTTAACTGGTATTATTTCAGCCCCAAGGTAATGGCTTACTGCCAGTACAGCTGTCAACAGACTATTTTCTGTGTAAAATGTAGTTTTATTAAAGGTATAGAGCCGTATTAAATTCTTTGGGAGACTGAATTTCACAGAATTACAAGGTACTATTTCTGTATATTTTAGCAACTCCTCTTCATCAACCAGAAGTCTTACCTCACTTTTGTCCATAAGAAAGTGTTATTGATGCCACAATGTACGCTTGATATACCAGTGACAGACACAATGTTAGTTCCAAGAATTCTCCTTATCAGAACTATAGTTACATTGCCCCCCCAGAAATAAAAATTTCATTTATTAATTCCAAGAGCCCAATGAATTGATTAGGTAGAGCTTGGCTATCATTGCCTAGGCAATGGTGACCTCACTTCTTGATTTAATTTTTTGACGTGGAAAGAGTATAAAACAGCTTAACATTACTTACAATTCAAACAATGTGAGTAGTCACTGAAATCACTTTACCACAGTATAATGTTGGTGTATAACTGCTGTTTGCCTTACAATTTTAGGTTGAATTCATTGAGACATTATCAAGTCTACAGCAAAACCTAATATCCAAAACCACAATGAACAAGGTGGTTCTTTTTATAAAGAAAAATTTCAATCTCAGCCCTGAACTCAATACTCCATAGTAAAACTTTACCACTGCTAAACCCACAAATTGTTGGGAAGACAAATCAAGAAGTTCAACTTCCACTTTTGACCAAAAAAATAAGAGAAAGCTATAGGGACAAATCGACTTCATTCAGCATACTGGTCCAATAATGTGTAATAAATTCATTTAGTTTCCACAAAATATTAATGAATACAATGAATAACAACAGGCCTTAAACACCTTCATTTTCACAAACTTTATGAATTTGTCCAACTAAACCTTTTTTTTTCCTCTACAAATATTTTTGCCACAATCAGTTGTACATCTTAGCAGGTTACACTTCAGGTTGTACTCATCTAGGTTTTTGTCTCAAATTCTTTGAAAATATTCTCAACTGTAGTTGTTGCATACAGATTATCCACAGCAGCTAACTTTTCAGTCACTTCAAATTTTTCAGTCACTTCAGTCACTTCACTTTGATATTGACTCCTCAAAAAAAACAACAATTAAGCAGTATCAGTATTTAGTTCAACCCATCAAGAGCCAGGGAAACTACTCAAAATGACCTTCAAAATAATTTTCAATTGATCATTGAGATTTCTGCTGTTCTCAACTTTTTGAGCAATAATTCTCATCAAGATACTAATCATCTGATATAAGTTTATCCTCTCTGAACACATTTCTTCCACTGCTTCAATCAAACATGATTTAATTAATTCACTATCTGTGACTTTCTTGACTTAGCTAATAAATGAGCTGCTCAGAAACTTATTTAGATTCAGCCTCATTTTCACTTTTTAGTTTTATGAATAAATTGTTAAGATGTGTTATTCCATTTTAATTTTCTAATTTTTATAAATGTTACTTTCCTGTGAATTAGGAATTTTATGATGAGTGCTGTCTGCAAATGTTGACATGTTCTGTTTATTTTTAGAACTCTACAGTATCATAGCATAATAAACACAACACTGTGGCATCTAATTAGAACACAAAGTGATCCATAGCCTATTCTGCCTTAAAAGCAGACGTCCCAAAGTCCACTTTTCTCTTCCTTTCTTGTCTTTAGATGATGGACATCAATGGTAATTTTAAAAACTTGAATAAAATACCATAGTACTGCAACACATGTGGCACTCAACAAGCTGCCAGATCAGTGTCCTCACACTGAGCATCAGTGCACAGTGAGCCGCGGGGCACATGGGTTTCTCTAGCAACGCCTCAACTTCCATCAGTGCAGTGCCCAGATAGCGGCAGACAACAGGCGAACAAAGAGACATGGCTGGGTTTCAATAAAACTTTGTTTCTGGACACTGACATGTTTCATTTGTAGGAGTTTGATGTGGGTCTTTTTCATTTACCCTCCTTATCTCTTAACTTTTTGAGTGTATGCTATACAATTATAATAACTTTTAAGGCCACTGTCTGCTACATCTAACATTTCTGTCAGTTCTGAATCAGTTTCAATTTATTGATTTTTATGCTCATTAAGGGTCTTTTTTTGCTGCTTTTGGGCATACCTGATAATTTCTGACTAGATGCCACATGTTGTGAATATAAATTTTGAGGTGCTGAATATTTTTGTGTTTCTATAAATATTTTTGTCTTGTTCTGGGATGCAGTTAAATTACCTGGAAACAGTTTGATGTTTGGGAGGGGGTGGGTCTTGATTTTAAGATTTATTAAGCAAGACTGGAGTCAACTACTGAGGCAAGACATGCGCTACCCAATGCCAGGTGAATAATGAGGTTTTCCAGTCAGGCTGATATGACCAATCACTATTTCTAGCCTTCACACGTGCATCGTTCAATTGAATACTCAAGGGGGACCCTTTCTGGATATTTAGATTTCTTTCTGTATACCTTTAGTGTTCTGTATTGCAAATGCTAGCTTCCTTGGACTCTCCAGACTCTCAGCTTTGTCTATTCCACTTAGTCAGTCTGGTGGGCTCTGTCTTAGAGGGCTTAGAGTTCACCCTATCCTACAGCCTTGAAGCCCTTTCAAGGCGTAAGCTGGGGCAATCATAGGGCTCACCTTGTTTGTTTCCCATTTTCCTTGCTTGCCTTAGGTCTAGTATCTTGAAATTTATTGTTTCATATATTTTGTCTATTTTTTATTTGTTTCAGCTGAAAGGACAAATTCATTCCTTCTGTTCATGTTAGCCAGAAGCAGAAATCCTGCCATATGGAGTTTTATTTTCTACAATTACATACTGAATTTACTTCCATTTATTTTCTTATGGTACCAATTTTCTGGAATTTTCATATCAAAGTTGTATTCCCCACATTTAGCACAGTACCTTGGACAGAGTGAAGTCTCTCAGTTGTGTCTGACTCTTTGTGACTCCATGGACTGTAGCCCACCAGGCTTCTCCATCCATGGGGTTTTCCAGGCAAGAAGACTGGAGTGGGTTGACATTTCCTTCTCCAGGGGATCTTCCCCACCCATGGATTGAACCTAGGTCTCCTGCATTGAAGGCAGACGCTTTACCCTCTGAGCCACCAGGGAAGTCCCTTGGACGTAGTAGATACTCCATAATTGTTATCTGCAGAACTATTTAATTATGACTTTCTGCTCTTAATTTTCAAGGAAAAATTCTATTAATCTGCACATTGATAAAGAATCTAAAGAAGTTTAATTAAATTTCTTCTGATTTCCAGTTCTAAATTCTTTCCAGAACTACACTATTACTGTAGGCTTTAAAGGCAATTTTTTATTTTCCTTTAGTTCTTGTAGAATTTTTCAAGACTGAATTTTTAAAAAGAATTCTTCCTGGAATAAGAAAGATATATTCAGATCTTTCTTATCCTGCTACCATCACCAAAAGGCAGGGACTGTGGCCTGTCCATGGCTGCATTGACTGAATATTTCAATAAGTTTCTGGTAGCTTAAACTAAAGTACCACGTAGAAAGGTATATGATCTTATTTTCAAGAAGCAGATTAGTACAAAAGTGGATAACTCAAGTTTGTTGAATAAGCAAGGATATGCAAGTACAAGTCAGGTTATAGAAAGTTCTTATGTCCTAAACAAAACGTTCAAACACAAGACTGTTCCATCAAAAATTTGACAAGTTTACACTTGAATGTTTTTAGACATGAGGTTGGTATGCATAGTGTATAGCCTAATTTTCAGTGATTCTCAAATGTTCATCTACTGTGGCATCTACAGTTCATCTACTGTACTTCTCCCTCTCTTTCCAGCACACTGCATAATTTTATACACAAAAGCTACAATCCTCAGCATACTTTCTATCTTTCCTCTTCTGGTTTTCTACCTCTTTACTTCCTTTTGATCTACTGTCAAGAATTGTAATTTTTAAAGAAACTAGGATAAAAACAGAGGAAGGCAGTGAAGAAAGGAACTATATTATGGCCACCTAACAGGAAATATCCAAACAGAAAAGAATAACTGTCCACTAGATATATTTCATACTTCTGTTAATATAGATATAGTGCTAAGAACTGTGATCTGAAAAAGGAAAAGTCATTGACTTCAAACTAAGAAACTACAAAGTGGAAATTAATGAATGTATAAAGGCCTACAAAATATAGCTATCAAGTAATTGATGGCAAGTAATTTCTCAGTAATACCTAGATAAATTTTATATTAAAAGAATATCTTATTCTTAACAAAACCTGATTGTAATTTTTTAAAATACTTCTATTTTATAGAAAAATATATAGAGTTTATGTGGCTATAGGGGCATTCCATAGTTAATTTGATGTGGGGTGGGACCTTCAACATTACAAGTGCTTAAGTTCCACAGCCTCTTCCTCCAACTATATGATCTATATAACTCTGAAACTCATGGTGCGGGTGGAAGGAAAGAAGCAAGTTGACAGTATATTAGTTTGCTAGGTTGCTGTAACCAAGTACCACAGTCTGAGTGGCTTAAACAACAGGAATTTATTTCCTCATGGCTCTAAAGGTTAAAAGCCCAAGTTAAAAATGTTGGCATGGTTGGTTTCATTCTGCATCCTCTCACCTTGACTTATATATCGTTTTCTTCTTCTTGTGTCCCCACATGGTCTTTCCTCTGTGCAAACATGTCCACATTGAAATTTCCTTTTTTTAAAAAAGTAAGGAAACCAATCATATTGGAGTAGGGTTCACCCTCAAAAACCTCATTTTAACTTAATCACCTCTTTAAGGACCTTATCTCTAAATGCAGTCACATTCTGAGGAACTGGGAGTCAGAATCTCAACATATGAATTTGGGTGGGAGGTGTAGGACAATTCAGTCATAATATACACATCATATATCTCTGCATCATCCAGAACCCTCAAGAGACAGAGTGTGAGTAAGTATTAAATACCAAATGATGTTCTTATTTCAACCTCATTGATTAGAGTCAGTCTGTAATAAACACCTTAAGGCATATTTAAAATACATTACCTGTCTGTCTGTCTGTCTGAATTTGCAGTATTTAGTGGTTTGTTTGGTGTTTGCTATTGTTATTTGTTTTTACTTTGGGGGAGTTTTCTTTCATAGTTCAGTGAAAGATGGGAAAATAGTGAATCATTATGAAATGCAGTCTTGAAACTAAAACCACAAAAAAATTTTTAGGAATAAATCAGAGCCCTCTCTGATAGCTCAGTTGGTAAAGAATTTGCCTGCAGTATAGGAGACCCCAGTTTGATTCCTGGGTCAGGAAGATCCCCTGGAGAAAGGAATGGCTACCCACTCCAGTGTTCTGGCCTGGAGAATTCCATGGACTGTATAGTCCATGGGGTCACAAAGAGTTGGACACAGCTGGACAACTTTTTACTTCACAGAACCCTGTGGGGAAAGAAGATTTTTCATTAATGTTATTTTAATGATGATACTAATTTGGGGGGGGATATGTCAGTGAATAGTAATATCATTTTTTAGAGAAGCAATTTGACAATATCTATGAAGAATGAAAGGGTATACACCCTTTAGCATATAATTCCAGGCTAGGAATTTAATATCAGGAGATAAAAGATGAGCACAAAGATTTTGCACAAAGATGCTCATTATGTCTTTGTTCTTAGTAGTGAAAAATTGGGAGCAATCTACTAAAAATTTTTTGAAGATTATTTAATGACTCATGAAAAAGCTTGCAGTGTAATATAAAGGGATTAAAAAAGCAGGATACAATGCTGAATACACACAATAATCCTAATCTGAATGTGTATGTATTTATGTCTGGAAGGATGTCATTTTAAACATTATTTAGACCTTTTCCAATGACCATGTTTTCATGATCAGAGCAAAACATATGTTCTAAAAAGTGAATTGATATCCTAGTTGATTGTAGCTATGTTTATAGGTATATAGGGGCTTCCTTTTTTCATCCTAGCATAAAGGAGCTTAAAATTTCAAGGCATGTAGTTCTCATCAAACAGTGATGAAGATATTTCTACCTATTTTGAGTTTTTTCCCCAAATTTCTCTTATGTTATTTTATACCATAATGTTTTCAACTCCTTTTCTATCTTGATGTTGCCTCTGTAGAATTTTGCTGAGTGAAATTCTTATAAAGTGCAGAAAAGGGAAGATATTATATACAAAGGATATACTTCAGTGAATATCCTCATTCAATTCAGCACTAGTATAGTACAGTAGCTAAGAGTACCAGCCCTTTTTCGGTATAAGAGGAAGGGGCAGCACTGGGTTTTGGAGACCACATATGGTGAGTTGGGCATTCATATGAGGCACCAGCCTCATGCAGGAAAGCAAAACCAGAGTGTGCAGAGAAGAGGGTACGCTTCCTGGGCAGAGACAGGGGTCATGATAGCAGATTGGTCATGATCTGCATGATAGCAGAGAGACTGATCATGAAACTCTATTAAAGAAAATGGGAGCTAGGTTTCTTACTGTTGAAGAAGTGGATAACAAATATTAGAAGGGAGAAAGCCAGAAATAATAACCTTGTGTTTTTTTTAATTGGAACTGGATGTATTGATATAAACCCATGGATTTCAAGAAATGTAAAGAGAGAAATAAATATAGATTTCAATATGTGCATGCATCTACATACACACACACACACACACACACACACACACACTCTCCAGTTATATCCACTAACATTCCACTGATAATGAACACAACTAGTGCTATATATTGACTTCTTTTATATATATATATATATATATATTGACTTCTAAATAACATCCTCCACTAACAGGAACTCAGACTCCTTGAAGAAATGACAAATTTAAGGTGTAGGCCTAGAAAATATTTTTGTATCAGAAAGAAATATATCCAAAGAATAATAGGAACAATTCAAAGGACTTTTGACATAAGGTATACAAATAAAACATAGTGACTGCATAGTATAGGACATTTTAAAACTCTTCAGTATTATTTAATCTCTAAACAGACTTCTCTGGTGTTTTAGATGGTTAAGAATCTGTAATGGCTACCTGCTCCAATATTCTTACCTGTAGAATTCCATGGATAGAGGAGTCTGGCAGGCTACAGTCTATGGGATCACAGCCAGACACAACTGAGGGACTAAAAAAAAAAATCTCTAATTCTTGGGCTGACCCAAAAGTTCATTTGGTTTTTCTGTAAGATATTATGGAATATATTCAAAATAAAAATCTATGTATAAATCCCCCCCAAAAAAACTTATTTTGCAAGAAACTATCATAGCAATTCTTATAAACTTAAAATTAACTGGCTTTTCCCCAATTTATGTCTGATTATAGGCAACAGGTTCAAGGGTTGGTGTCTTAACACAAAATGCAGTTAATATGGGACTTTCAGTTATCATTTCCTGCATGTGCGGATGGGAGATGACACTGCTGATTCTGAGTGTTGCTCCAGCACTCGCTTTCACAGGAATGATTGAGACAGCAGCAATGACTGGATTTGCCAACAAGGATAAGCAAGCACTTACGCGTGCTGGAAAGGTAAAATAAAGACCATTGTTACCATCATAATATTTCAAGAGAAAATCAATAAGAGATTCCATTTTTAACATTAACTTCCTTTCTTAAGAATCTGTAAAGTGGTGTATATGTATTGAAATCCATACAAATCAATTTAGGATGGGTATAGATATGTCATAGCGGTAGGGGGTACATAATTTAGAGCATGGGCTATGCCGTCAAATTGGCTGAATTAGAATCCAGATTCTATCACTAACAAATGTGTGATATGAGCAAGTTATATCAACATTTCTGGACTTCAATTTCTTCCTTATAAAGTAGAAATAAAATACTATCCACTTATAGATCTTTATGAGTACTACAGAAAACAGTCTTATTAGGTATATGCAATAGTATCTGGAAAGCAATATGCACTCAATAATGTCAGTCAGTATTACTGTTAGCAAATTGTGGGGGAATTTGTTAACATTGTGATTGCCCATTCTCTAATTATTGAATAATTAAATTTCTTGAATAATTACGGGTATTCCATTTTTCAAAATAAAGAGGAAATATAATATTTACTAAATGCAAGGCAAGGTACTGCTAATGGGAGTGCCTAAAACAAAACTTTATACTGATCAAAATGAACAATGTATTTACTTAGAAAATGCTATGACATATATAACTTTCTTCCCTGGTACCTCAGTCAGTAAAGATTCTGCCTGCAATGCAGGAGACCAGGGTTCAACTTGGGATAGGAAGATCCCCTGGAGAAGGAAATGGCAACCCACTCCACTATTCTTGCCTGGAAAATCTCATGTACAGAGGAGCCTGGTGGGCTACAGTCCATGAGGTTGCAAGGGTCGGACATGACTTAGCAACTAAACCCACATGTAACTTTCCCAGGATCAGTCATATTCATAACAATCATCATTGTAGTAGAGATTTAGGGAAATATTGGAAATGTAGTACCATAATATCTAAGAATTGAAAGAGATGTCATTTGATCCAGCCACTCACCCAAAGTAGGAATCTCTTACGTAACATCCCTGTTGAGTGTCTATCCATTTCTATCCACCCTTTGCTCCAGTTGCAGGTGGTATATTACTTTCCCAGGCTGTTGCCTACCTCTTAGATAATAGTCAACTTTTTTGTTTGTTTGCTTTTGGGGACCTTCTATCCTTCTCGGTTTTCATCTCAGTAGGGGTCCAAAACCTGTTTCTCATGACTTTAGGAAGCTGCATCATGTAAATGTGAAGTCTTCTCTTGGCCACCTAGCCCAAGATATAGTATTAAAGATTTATATCAAAGTTGGTGAACATGCCTGAGTATGAAAATGATTTTAATATTCTTATGGTCTGAATCACAGTGACTGTATCAGATTAGATGTAGTATGAATATTCATGAATAGGGATTCAATGAAGCACAAGACTCAAATAAATCAGGTTTTCATGACCCTTGGGCCTTTCCACCTTTCCTGCACTAGATAAGGACCTTTAGGTTGTCTGCTGCTGCTGCTAAATAGCTTCAGTCGTGTCCGACTCTGTGCGACCCCATAGACGGCAGCCCACCAGGCTCCCATGTCCCTGGGATTCTCCAGCTTGAGCAAAAAGACTGAACCGTTTAGCGTGTATTTGCCTCAGAGGGCTGAAATTTTGTTCAGCCCTCCGTGTGTTTGCAAATTATCACAATTCCAAGTTAATCTGGTCCTAATTAATTGTATTTTATTCATCTTAATTTTTAGGTCATGAGCTTTAGTTATAAATCAAAAATCTTTGATTTTTCCTTATTGCATTATTAGAGTAACCTCAGACTATACAATTACTAATTCCAATCAAATAGGCAATGTGTCCTTTTCTCACTGGCTTTTTAATCTGTCACTTTACCAAGCACCAAAACTTAGAACATGGACCAGTAAAACATATTGGTCCTTCTTTGGTTGCATGTATAGATTTGGACAAATCATCAAATGTTTTATTTTTCAGATTTAAAATTACCATATTAGTTTTTTTTTTTTTAATTTATTTTCTAAGGCTGTCTTATTAGTCCTTTCTCCCTTGTGAAAAGTGAACCCAAGATTTTGGGTTCATTTCTCTTTATTTTCCTCAAGATTTCAGCATTCTTATCCATTTTCCTTATGTACTGCAAAATATTACAAATGGAGGTTTCTTTGTGTTTCTTTTGAAATTATGAGAATTTAGAGCAGAATCCAGGTGTCCTGAGCATGGTCTAGATATCCAATTCTCTCCCATAACCCAAGTTTCCCTTCAAATAACCTTGAGTGTCTACCTAGGTCTTCATCTGTTCCACAGTCCACTCTGCCAGTCTGGAAGCAGACTGTCAAAGCAGGAAATTTCTCTTTCAGATCAACATGTGTTCTCATGTCCAAATTATTCTAAGCCAAAATTCTCCTCCATATTTGATACCTCTTCTTTTTGAAAACTATGTAACTATGAAGAAGCATTAATATATTTAAACTAAATATCATTTTTAAGGGATATCTCTGGCAATCCAGTGGTTAAAAATCCATGCTTCATTGCAGGGAGCACAGCTTCGATCCCTGGTTGGAGAACTAAGATCCTATGTGCTGTGCGGTGCAGCAAATAATTGAATAAATAAATATCCTTTTAAGGTTACAGAAATCAAAATGAAAAATAGCCATAAAATATCTTATACAGAATTGGAAAGACATACTCCATGTTACTTTATGGCAGTGTTCCTAAGTCCTTGGGCTGCTATTTGCATTTCTGTGCTAGAATGAAATAATTATTTGTTTGATTCTCTCTGCTGTCTTTTTTGGGCTTCCCTGGTGGCTCAGAGGTTAAAGCATCTGCCTGAAATGCAGGAGACCCAGGTTCAATCCCTGGGTCAGGAAGATCCCCTGGAGAAGGAAATGGCAACCCACTCCAGTATTCTTGCCTGGAGAATCCCATGGACAGAGGAGCCTGGTAGGCTACAGTCCACCGCTTGAATTAGCTCATAATTCATAAGACAGCTCCTTTGCATAGTTACATATGGATATAATGTTCACTAATATTTGATCCCTCTCCTTATGGAACTAGTCTAAATAGAAATTCAATGAAGACTTAAAGAAGGCTAAATTTAGATCAGTGGACAAAATCTTTTCAAAAGGAATTTTCCTTGAGTGTATTATCCTGATATATTACTTTCTTATTTTGTCCATGGGATTGCAAAAAGAGTCAGACACAACTTAGCAACTAAACAACAGTCTTATTTTGGGGAAAGGAAAAAAGAAGCTAAGAAAACTTATCAGAAAAACTTATTGACTTGATGTACTTAACATATCTTCAACGTGACTGTAATTCACAATCAGAAGTTTAACCACTACTAATTTGATTTCTCTTTTATTATCTTGTTTTATAAGATAGCAACTGAAGCTGTGGAGAACATACGTACTGTAATGTCATTAACAAGAGAAAAAGCCTTTGAGCAAATGTATGAGGACGCGCTTCAGACTCAGCACAGGTGAATGTAGATTCATACTGATTGTATTAACTATAGTTTGTTCCTATAAAGACAGTACTCCTGGGTTTCTGCAGTGGTTTGCCTGCCAATTCATTTGCTCTGGAATCATTCCTAATAATGGCATATCAGAATTTCTCACATAAGTCCACCAAGAGGAGACTAGAGAGAGGAGTTGAGAGTAAGCACATTTAGAACATATGTTTTAGGTCCTCTCACATTGCCATAAACTATAACTGAGTGAGCATTTTATTATTTCCATGAAACAAGGTTGAGGAATAACATATTTAAGAAAGAAATAATATTACTTAGCCCTTTATACTGAATCTCTAAAATAGTTCACATTTAAAACAAATATATACACATCAAAGGTGATCACTTCTTTTAATTTTAAACTAGTCCTCCTTACTTTATCAGAAAGATAGCTTTGTATTCTTTCACACTTATGCTTCTTTGGTTAGTACTGCCCTTTAATTTCCACCATTTATTCTCTTAGTGCAAGATTAGGATAGAAAATATTTTTAAGCCAAATCTCTTTAACTCTTTCATTAGGTCTTCTTTAACAGACCTTGCCCATTCATTTGAAAATACATAGAGTCAGTTTTGTTACATCGAACTACAGAGCCATATAGCTATAGGGAAAATCATTATTTCTGTTGTTTTCTCTGTAATAATTACTAGTAGTTAAAAAGGTAAATTCTTTTTTTAATTCTTAGAAGAAATTCTTTAAAATTCTAAATAATAATGTATCTTGTTTTCTATATTCATTTCTCTACATTTATTTAAAGACCTTGCTATACCTCATGCCCCATTATCTGGTAAATTTTGTGCATTTCAGAAATACCTTGAAGAAAGCACAGATCATTGGAATCTGTTATGCATTCAGCCATGCCTTCGTATATTTTGCCTATGCAGTGGGATTTCGATTTGGAACTTACTTAATTCAAGCAGGACGAATGACCCCAGAGGGCATGTTCATGTAAGTCATGCAAATATATAAACTCTGTAAACGGGTTATGTACTTAAAGTAACCAGAAAGATGTCTAGTTTAGAGTGCATTATCGTTTAAATAATATATGTGCAAAAGACATACTGGGAAATTTTTTAAAAAATTGTTATTTAATAAGTACAGTCAAGTCAGTAAAATACTGATGTAACAGGTGTATGTGTGTGTGCTGTTGCTTCAGTAGTGTCTGATTCTCTGAGACCCTCCGCACTGTAGCCCGCCAGCCTTCTCTGTCCATGGGATTCTCCAGGCAAGAATACTGGAGTGTTGCCATTTCCTTCTCCAGCACAGGTACTCTGAATTAAACTCTCAAATGAATCACTTACTACTTCGGTTTACTAGATGTGGGAATGTAAGGTAGACTATGTCTTCTTGTTATCCATTATCTCTCCAGGTAGAGATGGCTTTAACAAATATGATTGTATTATTATTGAACTGTGTCCTATTTTTTAGTTTTTGAAGCAGTCTATAATTCTGGTGATTGTGTGATATAAAGAGGTGCTATGATGGTCATGCAATTAATACTTAATACTGACTCAATACACAGAACCTTATTGGAAAAAAAAAAATATGATTGTAAATCAGTGAGGTGAGTTCCTTGCTAAGCAAACACTCCAGAAGAAACACATGTAAATGAGTATTTCTCCTCAGAAAAGTCACACTGAGAATTGATCTTGGCATCCTAATGAGGCTGCCTCTTCCCAAAGCATTTGTTGGTGCTTCTATTTGAAACTCTGTTCACATAGTTATCAATTTCTTTACTTCATACAAATACCTAAATTCAACTTCTGAAATTAGAATTAATTTTGAGATTAATTCTGAGCTTCTTAAGTCTCCTTAAAATGTCAGAATGTTACTAATCTGTATCATAAATGTCATTGATAAACATTTAGAGCTGCCCTGAGATTTGTTTAGATGAAAACTAAGCAAGGAATCTTCTTAGTTAAAGAATGATACAACCTCAAAATCACACCATCACTATCATGCCTGCAAATGACATCAGGCAGGATATTTCTTGAATGGGGCCTCTCAAGACTGCCAACCATTCTGTTTCATATGATAATCACAGTAACAACAAACTTGATTGAGTCCTTATTCAGTATTAAGGATTTGTAATACATTATTTGCTTAATCTCAACTGCCCTGTGAAATGTTATGATTCCCATTTTACAGGTGGGGAAAATTAAGACTCAAGGAGGTTACCTAACTTGGCCAAAGTCACTTTATCAGTAAGTGGCAGAGCACAGATTCAAGTTCATGATTCAAGATGCTAGGGGCTTTGCTTAGTAGACACTTATTATCATTAATCATTAGTTATTATTATTACTAACTTTGTGACAAATTTGCATAGAATATTTCTACAAAATTATTATTTTTAAATTCTTATGTAGTTTTCTGAACATTTAAATATCTAGAATTGGACTAATGATTACCATAAATGGAACAAGTGACTTGCTTAATGCTATTTTATGGCCCTAAAAAGTAGGAGAATCAAAAGGCCCCCATACAAAAACTCCTCCTCCTGCTGGCCTACCACATTTCCTGAATTTTTTTTTATTAAACTCATTAAAATGGATAACTTTTGGAGACAAACTTTTTAGCTGTCAGAATATATGTAAGACTATTAACATGAGAGCATTGAGTAATGAACATATTACATTGGTATTTCCCAGTGCCCTGAGGGAAGGAAGAAACAAGGAACTATCTGAACTAGGAGCACTAGTATCATTTTTGATTTGTTTCATTCAACCAGACTACAAATAGACTAAGGATACTGATACTTTCATAGTGTAGGCATAGGAGACAGGCTGTGAAAAATATGGGAATGGGACTGTGCAAAATGTGAACAGATGATATTTGTCTTCAATAGCAAAATCTTCAGCTTTCTTGGAAATCCAAAGTGATCTCCGACTACCATGATCATGTCATGAGTGTCCCTTTATCAACGCTAAATTATCCCTAGCTTAAAGGATGTTGCGCCTTCCAGAGTAGGACAGCTTTCTATCTCATCAGCTAAGTGAATGGATGACTTTACAAAGTTAACCACTTCCTACTAGAACCCTCTTTAGGTAAAAAGAACTTTGTGCTGTTTTCTAAATCAGTGATTTCCTGATTCATTAATCGAGAAGCTGATTAAAAATGAAGATATTTGGAGCTCACCCCAGAGATCTAATCCAGAGATATGTAGACCTGGTGTAGGGTCAGGAACCTACATTTTACCAAACATTCAGATTATTCTGAGGCACAGAACCTGAAGATCACTCTTTAAGAAATATGAGTATAGGGACTGAATCCCAGGCTGCTTTCCATAGCTCCTTAAAACCTTAGAGTTTTCTTTTGATCATTTCAGAAACTTTCCTAGAATTATCTAAAAATTGGGAAATTCGTATTTTAGTTTATTGTATAAACTAAAAATGTTTTATTCACTCTATAAGATGTGAATGTATTTTCATGATTTATAGCTACCAGGATGGGCAAGCTGTCTCTGTTTCAGAAACGACAGTGTGCCTTGTAGAAGGCTTCCCTGGTGGCTCAGATGGCAGAGAATCTGCCTGCAATGCAGGAGACGCAGGTTTGATCCCTGGCTTGGGAAGATCCCCTGAAGAAGGGAATGGCTGCCCACTCCAGTATTCTGGCCTGGAGAATTCCATGGACAGAGCCTGGCAGGCTACAGTCCATGGGGTCACAAAGAGTCAAACATGACTGAGCGACTTTCACTTCACTTATAAAAGGAGATACACAAAGGGAGTCTTATCAGCAGAATTCTCTGATGTGCTCATAATATTACTTTATCAGCAAAGCTACTATCAACTGTAGCTTTTTCTTCTTAAAAAAAAAAGTCATATAGATTTCTTATGGTAGAAGCTGTCTCTATTATCAAAGAAGTTTCTCTGAAATGAGCATTTTTTTAAAAGGTGATAACATTTTCACTCTGTTGCCTTGCAGCCAATACATAAGCATTTAGAAAAATTTCTTGCTTAGGTTTTCATTACACATATGTGTAGTAAAACTCGCTGCTTCTGCCTCTGTTAGTCCTTGTAACACTTTGGGTTTACTCTACTATAAATGTACAGACTTTGAGAAATACAACATAAGTTTATTCTGTCTGAATTTTAGTGTCTTTAGGTTAGTTTCTAGCTGACTTGCCTTGTGCAATATAGTCCAGAAACCTTGGTGCCCAGCAGAGGTTTCTGTAACTCTTCATACTCCGACTTCAGAACTTGCCTCTCTCTCTGTTTCTTCCTTCTATGCTATGCATATTAGCAGGAAGTAAGCAGAGCCTATGGGTAAGGAAGAATCAAGGCATGATGCCTTCAGTATAGTAATAATAAAAGCCACAGCTTTGAAAACTGCCTGACAAGCAGAGCCAAGTAGCATATGTGTTGTGGCCTAGTCCTCCAAAAATCCAAATACAGTTTGTGACAGGAAATTGTATTGGACTGTGAATATTCAATCCCAGGTAGCTCAGTGGTAAAAAAAAATTTGCCTGCCAAGGCAAGAGACACAGGTTTGATCCCTGGGTTGGGAAGATTCATTGGAGGAGGAAATGGCAACCCACTCCAGTTTTCTTGCCTGGAAAATCTCATGGACAGAACAGCCTGGTGGGCAACAGTCCGTGGGGTCACAAAGAGTCAGACATGAATTAGCAACGGTGCAGAAGCACAGAAAGCAAGCTAGATCCTCACTATTATCTTTGCTCTGGTGAGCCAGGCAGCCAGGGAACTGTGTTAACATTATATTGATAGTTAGGAGAACAACCTTGATTAGCCAAAACAAGGAAAAAAGTCTTCTTTCAGTGTTTACTGCCTCCCAACTTCTCCCCAGAGATTATCCAGAAGAGAGGAGGACAAGATAAGGAGACCAGATAGAGGGATCAAGCATTGAAGGGATCTAAAGGAGACAAATCAAGGGAGATTTGATATCTAAGGTTGTCTGAAGATTCTAAAATGGGAATCAAGTGATAACAAACCCCAACATGCAGGACACAGTTCAGGCCAACTTTCCCCTGAAAGGAGCACAGTAGAAGGGAAAATACAGTAAACAAGGAAGTTCAAGTTCCAGGCCTAAAGTTTTCATAGCTATGTGATTCTGGGCAAATTGCTTATTTCTTTGAGTTAAGAGTCTCCTGATTTATTAAAAAGGAATAAATTTTCCTACCTTACTCCTAAGTGATCAAATGGTATCATATATATGAAAATATTCTATAAAACCTAAAGAAACAAATAAATATAAGTTGTATATTTTCTTTCTCCCTTCTGCTGAGAAAGGGATGTAGGGTAAAAAGAAAAGGATCTTTGTATTGTTACCTGGATGCAGGGAGAAAGAGTGTGAGTATAGGAATAATTGCAATGGACACCTGTGTGAGGAAAGATACTTTATCTTCCAATTCAAAAACAGAAACTTACTGGGTAGGGACTTCAGAAGTTGTGATTTGACCTGCTGCGCTAATCTACATCCATAGAAATGTGTGAGTTTATTTTCCAACAGGAAGTGTCCCATTAACTTTCAGTTCTGTGAGAGGAATAACAACAACTTAAACATTCACTGAGCACTATACTAAACACTTTACATTATTAACATATTCAATTCTCACAACAATCCTGTAAGATGCAGATAGTGTTGTTATCTCCGATTGTCATGCAGAAGCAGAAGCACAAAGAACGTGCAGAGGGTCACAGAGCTGGTACATAAGGGATGGAGTTTGGATGTAGTCCCAGTGGTCTGGCTTCAGAGTCAGTCTCAGAACCCCCTAGTATACTTCCTCTTGAAGTAAGTCACCAAAGGCATACAAACTAGATATGGGAGCAGGGTTAAAGGGAGACATACAGACAGGGACTAGTTACTATGCTAGATATTTCTATTTGGAGCAATTGTGTTAAAATCAGGATTGTTCATTTCTATGCTTTTTTATTGTTGTTCCTAGCCAAAAGATCTTTTAAAAATTTGAATTCTGTTTCAGCAGCAATGAGGGGCAAGGAGATTTCTCCATTGCTTGGAAATGCTTGAAAGGATCATTGTAGCGAGGCTGCAGTGACAATGACCCCATGCACCCATGAAGAATCCGTATAACTAGGAAAGAAGCTCAGCATGTGAAAACCCTCTCCCGATCTCTTCGTGCTCAATGTTCTCTTTCCTCAACTCTAGCCAACCTAGAGATTTTTGCTATAGAATCAGTAAAGCAGCATAAATTCAGGGTAAATCCATGTAAGGATAAGCTGTAGATAAGATTTCTTCTTCCATGGACAACTTAAATTTAAGAAAGTTATGGAAGTTAAATTTTAGGTTTTTGAATTCTTACATTACGTATTTGTGGCTCAAGAATTTTTTCTACATGCAAATCATTTCTGAACTATGTAATGTTTCTAATAATCTTATTTAGGCATGAAGAGTCTATATAAGTATTTATCATAGATTAATACTTTGATAAATGTGCTATTGGTGACTTTAAAACATTTGTCATCATAGCAAATTACTACTCTTTATATATCCTAAATGGGCAAAGCTCCCATGACCAATATTAGCATGGGAAGTTGGCCTGAACATTTCTTGGAGTAAGCTCTTAGTTCAGAGGCCTTCAGGAGCTGGAACCAATTTGAAGAGATTTAACACTGTCATGGAGTTAGAGCACTGCTTATTGTGCAATAAATACTTAAGTGGAAGTGAGTGCACTTTAGTTCATTTATCTAATTGGGCCAGATGGGGTTAGGACAGATTCCGTAGCTTTGGTCTCTTTATACAGCACCCACTGGGAGAAAACTATAAGGGAGAATAATGTCCCTGACTAAACCCCTAGACTTTATGTTTTGGGGTTCCAAAATCACTGCAGATGGTGACTGCAGTCATGAAATTAAATGACGCTTGCTCCTTGAAAGAAAAGTTATGATCAACCGAGACAGCATATTAAAGAACAGAGACATTACTTTGCCAACAAAGGTCCGTCTAGTCAAAGCTATGGTTTTTCCAGTAGTCATGTATGGATGTGAGAATTGTACCATAAAGAAAGCTGAACACCGAAGAACTGATGCTTTTGAACTGTGGTGTTGGAGAAGACTCTTGAGAGTCCCTTGGACTGCAAGTCCAACCAGTCCATCCTAAAAGAAATCAGCTCTGAATAGTCATTAGAAGGACTGATGCTGAAGCTGAAACTTCAATATTTTGGCCACCTGATGCAAAGAACTGACCCACTGGAAAAGACCTTGATGCTGGGAAAGATTGAAGGCAGGAGGAGAAGGGGACCACAGAGGATGAGATGGTTGGATGGCATCACCAACTCAATGGACATGAGTTTGAGTAAACTCCGGGAGTTGGTGATGGACAGGGAGGCCTGGCGTGCTGCAGTCCGTGAGGTCGCAAAGAGTCAGACATGACTGAGCGACTGAACTGAACTGAACTGAAACCCCTAGACAGTCCCATCACCACAAAATTAGTTTCCTCAATCTAATTATCATCAACATCAGTCCCTGTCCCATTTAACCTCCCCTCAACATAAACACAATAAAGACAGCAGCAGAGCTTTCAGCTCGTGCTCTCCTTACTAAAACTTTTCTTCTTCATCTATTTTGCATCTTTGTTTTCCCTTCTTCCCTTCTCAGTAAATTTCATTTTACGGGAGACCTAACAAAGACATTAGCCTTGGTACACTTATGCCAAATAATTAAATTGACTTTTAATTATGCAAATTTTAGGACAGTAAGATATTCTGGCACATTTCAGATACTAAGGTATGTTCTTAGTTGTTCTGAGAAGCCTACTCTCATGTGTTACCTAAATTCAGTACTCACTTCTGATATTTATAGCTGAGTATTAAGTATTTTGAATGGCATTTTGAGCTCTAAATTTCGGTAAATATTAGTACTAAAAATGCCTTGACATCACCAGTTGTTTATATATTTTGTATGGTGTTTGACCTTTATAAAGAAAACAAGGTTCAAGATCTGAAGTCTATGTTGCAGAAGAGATTGCATCAAAATCCACCCCTTGATAGGTCCCATCTGTGGAGAAATTCATGAGACCAATGTGTTTGTGTTTACCTTGCTATGATCCTGCATGGCAAACAAGCAGCTGGGTTCTATGTGTTCTTTTACTGCCTAATGTTTAAATATTGCCAGTGAAACTTACATAATTGTTAGCTGAATTACACCTTTAGCTCTGCCTCTGAGATGCAGCATTTTTCACTCCAATAATGTGCTTTAATGACTAAAATGAAAAATGAGAGGAAAAATATTTAACCATGGCCACATGATATGCCACATTTCTGTGACTATTATCCTGTGTGCTATCATCTGCATACTTACCATTTTAGAATTAATATGTTTTAAAACTGAGATCATAATCTGTAGCAGACCAAAGATCATAGCGCTTCTTCCAGTCTGGCTAAGCTGTATTTTACTCATATATTGTTTTTAGGATCTGAACAAAGCACAATCTCCATGCTTTGCTCTCTTTAAATCTTATAGCACTTCAGGCAGATAACCAATCATCTGGCATCAGTTATCTGTTCTAACTACATTATATGCAAAAAAAGGGGAAAAAAAAACACATTCATATCTACTGTGTAAATTCAGACCTCACTACTGGAGAGTCCATTCTTCCCATTGTTAGTTGAATTCTCTGTCAAATCTCCAAGCAAATGATCCTTATATCAAGGAAGCTAAGATGTTTTATATTCACTAGTTAGAGCCTTTGATCTGTCTTTCTAATTGGAAGAGAAATTTTTAAGATTACCTGAGCTCCAAAGTTATTTTGTTGTATAGGAAAGGGATAATCAATATGTGGTAGAAAATTACAAAAGAGCTATATCATTGTTGGGCCTTGAGCATTAATGGCTCTATCTGGATCAAAAGATTATATTCCAGTGCCTGATTTTTCCTTCCCTTTTAAAGCTCTTATTTGAAAATAGACCTAACTGAGATTCAAATGCTTTATCTTTTGATAGAGTTTTTACTGCAATTGCATATGGAGCTATGGCCATTGGAGAAACACTTGTTTTGGCACCTGAATATTCGAGAGCCAAATCTGGGGCTTCACATCTGTTTGCTTTGTTGGAAAAGAAACCAACTATAGACAGCTATAGTCAAGAAGGGAAAAAAACAGTAAGCACAACTATGATTTTAAATGTCCACTTATTAATTATTCATATGCATGCTCTCTAATTAGACTTAAATGAAGGCATTATTTGATAACTGCAAATGAGTGCTGTAAAGAATTAAAAGCTTGTATAAATAACTGTTATGGTTACAAAAGGAGAAAGGGGATGTTGTCTCAATCAAATTTTCACCTCTCCTACTAAAATGTACAGATTTTATATTAAAAAATATGTGCTTCTGGTTTATTTGCCTGATACCATGAGAATGTTCTTGAACACAGGATTGATTTATACATTTGATTTTATTTAGACTGCAAAAGTTTTAATATTGGATAAAGCCTTGTATTAAGATTTATTCATTTTTTTCTCTGATAACATATGCAAAGTAAATAGTATCCTGCTACTTCAGACATCATTTTTCATGGAAAATATATGTGTAAACAGAAGAGAGGAAATGGGAACTATATTAAATTATTAATATTAAAACATATGCACACATTTTAGTCACAAACTCTAAAAGATACATACATAAATATATATTCAGTTTTTCTAGACATTTTAAATTTAAAAGAATAACTATTAGGTATACACTTGAAAGAAAATTTTCATTTAAATGTATTTCCCTCTAGAATTTTAACAGTAGATTTATATGTATGATAGCTTAAAATAGTACATTATCACTAGAACTTCATAATTATTAAAAGAAATGCTAGTTGTTAGAAATAAAAAGATCATGACATTCTCAAAATAGAATGCTTTAAGATACATGAGTGTCACAATAAAATTTCATACTTGTCTTTTGAAACGTAATGTAGGAAAATTTTTAAATCTTAGGATTTAGATATTTAGTAATATTACTAGTCATTTCTTTCTAAATGTTACAATAGAGGGATTGAGCATCTCACTGATAAACATCCCCATAGAACTGTATCAAAGGGATAGAATGTGGAAATGTTTCTTATAAAGATTATAAAATTAAGCTATTTAATCTCTACTTAATATACACATACTTCTGTCACTCCCTGTGCTTTATGTTTTATTTTAATTTCTCTTCGTTTCTTTCTGGCCGTGCTGGGTCTCGTGGCTGTGCTGCCCTTTCTCGGGTTGCTGTGGGCAGGGGCCCCTCGAGCCGCGGGACGCAGGTCCGTCTTTGCGGTGGCCTCTCTTGCTGAAGGGCGCGGGCTCCAGGCTGGGCAGGCTTCCGCAGTCGCCGTCCCGGCTCCAGGGCAGGGCTCAGATCAGGGATCAGGTCTGTCTTCTGCGTTGGCAGGTGGATTGTTCACTACTGAGCTGCCAGGGATTCCCACTCTCTGTGCTTTAAAAAAGGAAAGTCTGATAAAACAAAATTGACAGACAACGATAATTACTGAGGTTGGGAGATAAGCATATGTGCAAGCAGTCCATTACATGTTATTCTCTCTACTTTTAAAGGTGCTTGAAATTTTTCCATTACAAAATGTTTAAAATAGTAAAATTTTAAATGTATTAAAGTCTGGAAGTCTAGAATATCTCTCTATACCTTTCCAAAAGGCATCAGAGCATACAGAAATAATTGCACTCTCTAAGCTTTAAAAAAAAAAATTTTTTTTTTGCAAATAATATTTGTGTGCTGTAATGGGCAAAACAGAAAGCACTGAAAAAGCTAAAAATAAGCTGCTGTTAAACTCAATATTTTGGCACATATCGTTTCAGGATTTTTTTTTTCTAATTCTAAAATACTTAACCACAAGTTAACATTTCTTTCCTTTGACAACAGAATAATTTCATTGTCAAATATTTTTCGATACTCCTCCCCTCCACCTACCCCTGCCTCCTACCTATATACTGGGCTCAGAATATGCTGAGCATGATTATTAAACCTCACTAGTTAAAATCATTTGATTGAGGGCAAACATGGAATTCAAAAGAACCTAAAATCTTATGAACCAAATATATAAAGAGAAAGTTAATCGTCGTTTAGTGATTGTTCTGGAAAGTCTTTTATAAACATCATACTTATGATATACATAAATACTGGTTTACAAATTATCAACCACTAAAGAGATTGAAGCATAAAGAGAAAAATAAATTTATAGGCAAATGTCACTGCCAAAAGATCAATTAACACATAAATCTGAATTTAAAATAGAGGTATATATAAACTGTAAATCATGGTCCAACTTATAAAAACAACATTTATACATATAGTTTATGAGGGCTCCAGCTATTCTGAGTTAAGCAATAATACCTATAAAGCGCACACTAATTTTTTTTAAAGATGTATTTATTTAGAGCAGGTGGTCAAACAGCTCTTCTGCAGATCAGACTGTGACTGGGTACTGAAGCCAAAGGAAACTAGTATTTTTAGGAAGTCTGAGAGTTAAGACCACAAAAACTACAGATATAAAAATCTCAACCAAAATGACAGAAAGTACTGATGCTGAAGCTGAAACCTTGGCCACCTGATGTGAAGGGTCAACTCACTGGAAAATACCCTGATGCTGGAAAAGTTTGAGGGCAAGAGAAGAAGGGGGCAACAGAGGATGAAATGGTTGGATGGCATTACCGACTCAGTGGACATAATAGGTTTGAGCAAACCCAAGTATATAGTGAAGGACAGGGGGCCCTGGCATGCTGCAGTCAATGGAGTTGCAAAGATCTGGACACGACTTAGTGACTGAACAACAACAATGTGCAGTCAGCAACTCGACAGAGAGGAACATGATGTTTAAAATTAAAATGGTTGTGGAAACATACACAGTTTTCAGAAAGCACTCAGCCAGTGTGCCGTAATTTGTTACACACTTTCTAAGTCATCCTTCTAAACACTGCCAACTTTCTTTCACAGGACATGTGTGAAGGGAATATACAGTTTCGAGAAGTCTCTTTCTTTTATCCAAGTCGCCCAGATGTCCTAATCCTTCGCAGTTTATCTCTCAGTATTGAGAAAGGGAAGACAGTAGCATTTGTTGGAAGCAGTGGCTGTGGGAAAAGCACTTCTGTCCAACTTCTGCAGAGATTTTATGACCCAGTGAAAGGACAAGTGGTAAGACTGAATTCAAATACAATTTATCTGTAGGTTAGTAGGGCTGTTGTGAAACATTCCCTCGGGCTTAAGTTCAGGCTTCCTGGTATTCACTCTGGCCATCTCCACACCACAATTCTCAAAACCATATGCATGATTAGTGCTCTTTTCAATCAGCTCCATTAAGTTCTGCATCCTGACCTCAAAAAAGAAATGCAACCTCTCCCTCCTTTGAACTCCAAGGATGGTTTTTCTTACCTGGCACTTTTCTTACTCTAACTTATATTCAGATTTTCAACTATTCTGTCCCTTCAAACGCCACCACATTACAAACACACAAAGACAACTTCCTGTTCTGCCTTCCCCTACCGCCGCAAAAAACAAAAAGCCCATAAAAGTCAAAGATTGTCATGTTAGTCATCATTCTGCTGCAATTTACAGTCTTTTGCTCATCACAGTCTCAAAGATTATTTGGAAAACCTAACAGTCCAAAATGGCTGCCTTCAAAGAAAACAACGAGTTAACAATGAGTACCAAAATTAGTTAACACTCAGCTGTTTGTATACAGCATAGCACATGCCTTCTTTTAAACTCTCCAATGATTTTCTATCGCAGTTAGAATAAACCAGAGTCCATACTATCAAATCAAGGTCCTTTGTGATCTAGCTCCTGCCTCTCCCTCCAAACTCATTATACACTGTGTATCAGTCTCACTGACTTCTTTATGTTCTTTAAATACACAATGTTCTTTGAACACACATTGTTCTTGCTATTCCCCTGATCAAAATGTTCTTACTATAACTTCTTTACCAACATCTTCTCATCATTCATATCTGTCTAAAAATGCTACTTCCTTAGACAGGACTTCTTAGATAGAATATAATGCATTCACCCGTCCCCTTCCCAAATCCTCAGCACATTCTTAGTCACTTTCTATCCCATTATCTTGTTTCATGACACTTTCTTTTTCTGATGTTGTGTTTGTTAGTGTGCTTATTACCTGTCTCTCTCCACTACAATACAAGCTACAGGAGGGTAAGACCTTTGTCTTATTTATTACTCTTTCCTCAGAGCCTGAAGAGGCCTCATCATATAGTAGGTATTCTTATGCCCATCAGATGTCAGTTGAATTTTGTTACATCACTAGGCTTTAATAAAGCAGGGTCCTTTACAGTGGAGGTTGGTTGTTTTTCATCTGACTTTAGTACAGAACACCAGACTTCATTCTAAACTTTGGGCAGGTCTCTAGAATATATGGCCATTCCCAGAAATGTCAAGTAAGTTTAAGAGTTGGTACTTCAGTTAGTTATTAATACATGCTGTCTGCTTTTATACAATATACGATTTATGAGCCCTTCTTGAGTAACATTTATGATATGAAACAGCTTGAATTCCTAACCTTCTTGTTATGATTTGTATATGTTTGAATACAGTGAACTGTAACATGATACAGTTTTTGGATCTTCACATACCATTCTCCATTCTGCTTTTGGCAGCTATTTGATGGTGTGGATGCAAAGGAACTGAACGTACAGTGGCTCCGTTCCCAGATAGCAGTCGTGTCTCAAGAACCTGTGCTCTTCAACTGTAGCATTGCTGAGAACATTGCCTATGGTGATAACAGCCGTGTTGTGTCAATGAATGAGATAAAAGAAGTAGCAAACGCAGCGAACATCCACTCTTTTATTGAGGGTCTCCCTGAAGTAAGAAAATGTCTGATGTCTTGAGTTAAAAGCTGTCAAGTATGCCCTAGTATTTTATTGGGTTTAAGTGGTTATTTTTATGTGCTCCTTGGATTACACAATTTATTTATTGCTGGCATCTAATGTAAAGTTAGATATAAAAAGCAAAATTTGAGATTATGTTTGTGTGACTTTTTCGAAGACCAACTGTATTAATATTCACTGGATAGGAATTAATTTTCACATTTTGATTTTATACCTTCTATTCATTTATACTCTACTCAGGGCCATACCACCATCATCCCCCTCTGGACCACCTTGAAAGTGAGTGTTAGTCGCTCAGTCATGTCTGACTGTTTGTGATGCCATGGACTCCTCTGTCCATGGAATTCTCTAGGCAAGAACACTAGAGTGGGTAGCCATTCCCTTCTCCAGGGGATCTTCCCAACCCAGGGATTGAACCTAAGTATTCCACTCCACATTGCAGATGGATTCTTCACCGTCTGAGACATCAGAGAGGACCACTTTAGTACCTTCTTGATCTGTCTTCCTGCTTCCAGTCTTGCCCCTTTACAATTCTTCCTCACATCAATTCACTTTTAAAAACATAAAGTAAATAATACCCCTCCCTGCCAAAAACCTCCTAACGTCATCCCTTTGAACTAAGAATGAAATCAAAACTTCTTGTAAGACTGGCAAGGCCTTCTGTGATCTGGCCCTGATCGCCTCTTTATGCGCTCACTCTCTCCAGTCATACTGACTTCTTTCTGTCTCAAGAACTTGCCAAGTTATTCCCTACTGCAGGACATTTACACTCATATTTCTCCAGCTGGCTTCTCCTTTCCTATGACTCTTCGAAGAGCCAGCTCCTTAAATTTCAAGCTCTTTCAAATGTCACTTTTGCAGAAGCCTTCCCTGGCCATCTTATTTTAAAGAGGGCCCATCAGCCTTCATAGCTCATCACACAGTCTTCAGAGTGCTTACCACAGTCTAAAATTACCCTGGTGCTTATTAATTTGTTTATGGTCTCCTTTTCCCACTAGAGTTTTAGGTCCTTGCCTGCCATTTTTGTCAGCTCTCTATATTGGCTATGACAGCTGACACAAAATCTCGGAAAAGTTGAAAATCTTGGCTAACTGTAAAGAGGGCTTTAGCATAACAAGCATTGATACAAATCCAGAAATAGTGCACACAGACACTAATGTTAGTTGCAAGTTATAAGTTCTTACAATATCTATTTATACCTACATACACACATACATAAAATAAAAATATAGGGACTTTCTGGTGAGCCAGTGGTTAAGACTCCACACTTCCTAAAAGGTGCACAGGTTTGATCCCTGGTGAGAGAACTAAGACCCCACATGTTGCACAGTGCAGAAAAAAAAAAAAATTATATGTATATACCTACTTACTTTTACTTATACTTACTTTTGATTAGAAACAAATTTGTATACTGTGGTTTTCTAGCTTACTTTAAAAGGAAATGCCAACGTTTAGTAAGCATTATATCAAACAACTAATCTAATGCCCTGTTTTGGGAGAAGGATAATGGTCACCATACTCTCTTTTATACTGCTAAATCATCCCTCACCATCTCCTGTCCACAGTAATTGGTTCCTCTAACTAGAAATGGGCCATTAATACAGTTTCCCTAACTTCAGTAAGGTTCTGCATTACTAACTATAATAGGAGTAACAAAATATTGTGACCCTATAGCTTTCCCCTTTTTAACCAAGACATTCACTGAACTATTGATTCAAGGACAGATTATTATCTACATAATCCTAATAGGATTTTTCTTTAATTTATGTATGGTAAAATGCTATCCATTTTGTATTTGTACCATTTGACTTTTAGCCTTAAATTGTTTTTTATCTTTCATTCTTTTCATCATACTATTTCTCAGATTTACCCAAAACTATATACTGCAGAGATTCAGCATTCTTTTTACAATCAATTTTGAGAATCATAATGTTATTTCCAAAAGAAAGAATAGTTTGTTTCTAAGTGTTTTTAAATAAAACTGTAGTTTACCTTCATATCACTCTTACCTGCAAAATATATAGAACCATAAAGAAATCTGGTGCCAAAATATCCTTTTGGAATAGGACAGGGAAATTACTAATCTAGCAGTAATGTAAATAACCATTTGGAGTGAAGAAAGGACAGGGGTTTTGGGAAATCAACTTGGAGCTATTTCCAGGGTTAAGTTATGAAGGTCTGAATTAATAAAGTAAAATAGAACAAGGAAAAGGATGTAAAAAATATCACAAAAGTGGAATTGTCAGGACTGAGCTTCAGGTTGTCTGTAGAAAGTGAGCAAGAAAGTACATAATACATTGGGCAGCTTTCTGGCATGAAAACACGAAGAGCATATGACGAGAGTACAAAAGCAGGAATGACAAAGTTTCACAGAAAACCACACCGAGGATATTGCTTTGAACTGGGTTTTGAAGAATGAGTAGCTCACTAGGCAGAGAGGGAGCAACACCGTTTCTAGGAGACAGAGTAAGCTCATGCAGAAACACATACATGTGAGAGGGTTTTATGTGTTTGAGGGAATATAAGTTTAAAGTTCTGAGCATAAAGTGGGGAATTAAGAAGCCACACAAATATGAGCATGGACTAAATGTGAAGGTTCTGAATTACCTGACTAAGTTTGGACTCTGTTATTATTGGAAAGAGGAAACCGCTAGACCTTTTTACACAAAGAAGTGACATGATCAAATTTTTAAAGGAAAAAAAAAAATCATTTGAAGCTCAGTCTTTTGTTTGCTCATTCAAGAGACGCTGTGGCCTCTGTGGCAATGGCCCAGACTACATGAAAGGGGCAAGTCCTGGTACATTACAACCTGGATGAGAGAAATTCAGGCCCATATTTTTCTTTCCCCCAGTTCCAATTTCCAAAAGTTCTTAAACGTCACACACTCCCCTCCACACACAAAGACCGTATGTTTGAAGTAAATTTGTTGGGTAGTCAAAATGACGTGAGGTTTTATGTAGTCTTTATTAATCCTACCTAGAATGAATTGTCAAATATTTCTACAGAACTTTTCACATATTTGATTATTGATTGCTACCCAGCCCTTTCCGAGAGTCTTAAATAGTAAGTGTGTGTGTGCTCAGTTGCTCAGTTGCGTCTGACTCTGAGACCGACCCAGGACTGTAGCCTGGCAGGCTACTGTCCATGGAGTTTTGCAGGCAAGAATAAGGAGCAGGTTGCCATTTCCTTCTCCAGGGGATCTTCCCAACCCAGGCAGCAAACCTGAGTCTCCTGTGTCTCCTGCATTGGCAGGCAAATTCCTCACCCCCGAAGCCTGGGAAGCCCAAAATGATATATATTGCATATTAAACATAAACAATGTATGATGTGTACAATTTATAGCATATTTTACTCTAAAGTAAAAAAAAAAGTAGAATTGTTAAACAAATATAGCCCTGTGGGTTTCAGGTAAAGGATTATGGACCTGTCTGGCAGATCAAGGCCAGAGCGTGAATAGCAGTCAACTTGGAGTGTGCTAAGGGTAACAAATCTATGGTGCATGCCATGAATAGAGCCTCCAGGCATTGGAGATATCAGCCTGGGAGGGGAGTTGAGATAACACTGGCTTGGTTGTGAGGATCCCTGAGAAATATATCAGGCATAGAAATCCCCTAGTGCCCACAATCTCACACAGTCAGCTCTGTCAAACCACCTCCTGGCTCCCACTGGAACCACCCTGAAAGTCCTCTAAAGGGCCTGCAGGGAATCTCCAGAATGTAGTTGGTTTAGCATTAGATTTTATCTGATGTTCCTTCCAGGATCCAATTGGTATTTAGACCCAGGTTTACATTGAACAGCTACTGCTTCTTGAGTATCTCATAAAACAGGTGATTTCAGGGCACTCACCATCCCAGTGTTTGCCAGAAAATTTAGATTTTCAGTTGAAACAGGAAAGAATGAAATTCTGTAGTTCTTCATTAGACACAAACAAAAAGACAAAAACCTTCAGTTTAAGTGTCTGAAAATGTTTTTAGATTACTATTGAGACAACATGTATATTCATATTTATAATCTGTTCTGCTTGAAAGTGTTAGTCTGTCAGTTGTGTCTGACTCTTTATGATCCCATGGACTGTAGACTGCCAGGTTCCTCTGTCCATGGAATTTTCCAGGCAAGAGTACTGGAGTGGGTTGCTATTTCCTTCTCCAGGGATCTTCCCAACCCAGGGATTGAACCTGGGTCTCCCGCATTGCAGGCAGACGCTTTACCGTCTGAGGCACCAGGGAATCTCCCAAAATCACAGAGGAGATAGCTAAAGTCTGTTTCCTTTGTAGACTTCACAAAGGACTCTTTTACTGGGCTTCAGTAATTCAGACACCCATTGTTTGACATAAAGTAAGCAACTAAACATTTTAAGTTGAAAAATGAACTTTGAGATTCAGGAGACATATCTGTTATTAAAGTTACTCACAAACTCTCTCAAAACCCCCTCTTGCTGGAGAAACACCTCCTGAAGGCAGCAAGGTGTGGAGGGAAAGGCAGTTGAATCAGACCACCCCAGGGTCCTAAGTTAAACAGTACATCATCACGTGCTGCGTTTCTCTATGACGATGCTACGGGATCCACATTTAGAAGGTTGTACAGTTGGACTTACTTTCCCAGTGGAGCTGATCCACCCACACATCCTTGTTTGGGTACCAATGGCATGTATTTCTCAGACAACTGGCAAGGGCTAATAGAGAGTGGTGTGAAACCCTGGAGAAAAGCAGAGTCAACAGGATAATGTAGAAAGCACGTGGGAGCCTGCTTGCTGATCCATTATGATTTAGATATGTGAGAAATTTCCTTTACCCTTCCATGGAGTGTAATACTGAAAAGGGGGTCATTAGTAAGTAGGAGAGTGTAGAAATTTGTGAAGTGCTAAATATCATGGCCTGAAAAGTTGAATGGACTGTTTTACGATGCCAGCCTAACTTATTGCTAGGATGATACCTGTACCACTGAGAATGGCATCATGACACCTGGAGAAATGTGCCCACAGAGATTTAGTAAGAGCCACAGCTAGGGAACCCAATGATTTCTTTTAAAATGATATTTTAAATCATTTTGACCTGAAAACAGAAGATACTTTAACTTAATGGGGAAAGATTTGTGTTTACTGGGAACTTTTTCCCTAATGATTTTTTTTTTAATGCTTGAATTTGAACAATTCCTTTGTAGAAGCAAAATGGCAAAGGTCTACTATTTGTGATCAGATTAGATATGTAAATGAAATGGTAGTGTTTACTGCTGGTTTAGCATTTATTTGCAACAAAGCCCAAGAATAGATTTCAGCACTTGTTGGGACACAAATTTTAGAGAGTAGCAAAATCTGAAATATTTAGATGGCTCTTGCCCACAGTTGCCATGTTAATTTAAATAACCAAGACTTGCTTTCTTAATTGCATGTTCCTGTAATAGAAATACAACACACACGTTGGACTGAAAGGAACACAGCTTTCTGGCGGCCAGAAACAAAGACTAGCTATTGCAAGGGCTCTTCTCCGTAAACCAAAAATTTTATTGTTGGATGAGGCCACTTCAGCTCTTGACAATGAGAGTGAAAAGGTAACTTTCTCTTCTTTCATCTCAGGATTAATATGAAATACAAGAGTGGAGTATTTTGGAAGAAATTAAGGTCAGTTGGTGGGGGGAAAAAAGGCCTGGAGAGAAATGCAGTCATAGGGTCACCAGTTGTAATTAAGGTTTTGACCTTTATGTAATGGGTTAGAGACTGGTGGGGAGCGGGGAGAGAGTTGGGGCACAAGGCATCTTGTGTGTTAGAAAGGTTTTCTCATTAGAATTGGTCTCATCATCAAAATGGTCCCAATTCTTGAAATGCTTCTCCACTCAAGGAAAAAGTCCAAGGAAGATTACTTTCCTGTTTTATTATTATTCTAATGATACCAAACAAAATATATAAGGTAAACGACATATGTAAGAGAGTGATCTACACAGCAGTGCTGGAGCCTGCTAGTTTCTCTACCTTCTTTAGAATATTTGCTCAGTTTGAAAAGGAAACAAGGGGGCAAATAGACATGTAACAATAGGTGTACAGTTCAAGCTTCTTCTCATGTTTAATTTTACTGTATTCTTGTCCCTTAGTAGTTCTTGCATATATAGTATGCTCTTATTTGTTAAATGAAAGCTGGTTAAATGAATAATAATCTTCAATATTTATTAAGTGCTTATTATACACTACTATCTCAATCCTCACAACAGTTTAATTATTTTTTACTATGTTCAATTTACAGATCAGCACACTAAGGCTTAGAAAAAGTTAAATAACTTCCTTAAATCCCTTGTGGCTCAGTTGGTAAAGAATCCATCTGCAATGCAGGAGACCTGGGTTCGATCCCTGGGTTGGGAAGGTCCCCTGGAGAAGGGAAAGGCTACCCACTCCAGTATTCTGGCCTGGAGAATCCCATGGACACTAGTCCATGGTCGCAAAGAGTCGGACACGACTGAGCAACTTTCACTTTAAATTCTAATAGAGTGTATCTGATCTAAGATCCCATGAGATTAATCACTACACAACTACTATTTTTAGATGATTATCATTCTTGATTTCCAAGGAGACAGTGTGTTATGAAAGAAAAAAAAAATGGGACTTTTGGAATCAGACATATTTGGGCTGTAATTCTGGATTCATCAGTTACTAGCAGTGTGACCTAAGTCAAGTGACCTGAATTTTTCAAATCTTGGTTTACTTATCAGGAAAATGAAAATACTCCTTACAGAGATACTGAAAGGATTTAAATGAGATAACCATCATTAGAATATTTTATATATTCGGCAAATAATCGGATTTTACCTTCTACTTCCATTTCTTATTTGTTCTTGTTGTTTTGTTTTTGGCTGCACTGCGAGGCATGTGGGATCTTAGTTCCCCAACCAGGAATTGAACCTGTGTTCCCTGCAGTGAGAGCACAGATCCTACCACTGGACCTCCAGGAAATCCCCTTATTTCTCATATAAAGCATTATTACCTCTTTGTAGCTGAGATGCTGTTTTAGCTAGGACAGTTTTACAACTAAATTCTAAAAAGAAAAACAGACAAAAGAAGCCATGAGAGGAAAACAAGTAAATAGACAACTGAGTATGGAAATACTACTTCCTGAGTTTGACTTTGAAACCACTAAATACAAATAACCATCTAATTTTTATTGTCACAAAAAGCTACTCCAATTAAAAAAATCTTAGTGTCTATAATTACTTATTTTAGATTTCTATTAAGATATTCCAGAAAGAAGGGTAGTTTCCTTGAACATAAGCAAATATACAATGAATGTTATTAGATTTCCTTAATCAATTTGACTTGGGCAAGTTTACTGGCATTTAACCAAAACTAGCAGTCACAGGCCTTCTCTCTTCCAGGTGGTTCAACATGCCCTTGATAAGGCCAGGAAGGGGAGGACCTGCATAGTGGTGGCTCACAGACTCTCCACGATACAGAACGCAGATCTGATAGTGGTTCTGCACAATGGAAAAATAAAGGAACAAGGAACTCATCAAGAGCTCCTGAGAAATCGAGACATATATTTTAAGTTAGTAAACGCACAGTCAGTGCAATGATGCTGCTGGAGCTAACACATATTTTGATCTTTGTGTAACATAAAGAAAGACTGCTTAATAACTATTTGGTATGCTTTGATCTTGTTTATTGCATGTATCAATAGAATCATGCTATTCAAGTAGACATGTTTTGTTCACACACCATTTTCCCTTCAGATTCTTAAAAGGAAACAAAAATTCATTTAAGTGAGATAATGCATTTATCCTTCAATTTATAAAAAGCACATTTGCTTATAAAGCAATTTGCTGCAAAGTGAGTATTTTCCTATCAATTTCTGCTATAAAATTGGGAATATATTCCTAGAGGGAAAAATTATCCAACTAACTAAATTGAAAGATTTTGGCAAATAGACAGTATGATGTAGTTGGACCTGTGGCATTGCAGGAAGAATGATTTTAATTTGGAACATCCTGAATTTTCTAGCAAATATTAGATTAATTTCAGCTGGTCCTTTTCTCCAGACCATCGGATGTTCTCTCACAGTATCTCTCAATGCTTCTTTCAGTGAATATCCACTATTACCCAAAATCCCATTATAACCTTTTGTCATGAATATCCACTATTACCCAAAATTCCATTATATCCTTTTGTCAAGAGGATAGGGAGAATTATAATGTAATTATAATGTAAAATTTCTGGCAGAATTAGGTAGTTATCTTCCACTTCAGTAAATGAAATGGTTTACATGATCCATTCTGAAGATTACACTGTTTCAAGCTTTAGGTTTGGCAGAGTAAGTCACAAGCTTACTCTATATATGAACACTTATTTACTTAAAATAAGGGCTACTTTTATTATGGTGAAAAATTTTAAATGCCTTTGTTATTATTCAATCAAGTAATCTGTTTAAACTTTATATGTAATATATGTATGATTTTAAAATTCCATGTAAATAACAGTAAATAACATGTAAATAAGCTGAGTCGTGTTTTACATGTACTTAAATATGTGATTCCATCCAGTGATTTTATGTCTGCTCTTCACTGTTTCTGTTTACAGTGATACTTACAACCAGCCTCCCTAAAGTGCACTCTGCCAGTCATCTGAAATCTTGTGAAAAAAATTAAAACCACTTGTGTTTTATGCCACACTTTAGAAAATGCAAAATAAAAACAGGATTGGGGGATTGAGAACCAGATTATTGTTTAGAAGCACCGGCACGGAAGCCTGTGGCCCCTTTGCTACGTGTGGGTGTTAAGCTCTTGGTGGTTTCCCTTTCCTGGGGAGGGAGAGAGCAGTCTGGTATTGGATACGCTTAATTCCTCAGAGCAGGAGCAGTCCAGGCTTCGATTCTGTAATGCCTCCTAGATTAGAAATACCTGCCAACCCATATTCTCCTTGGGCTTAGCCATAGCAGTTCCACAGCCATACCTACAGACATCAGCGAAACACTCTTTTTTTTTTTTTACTTTTGTGACTGTATTATTTTTTTTCAAGTACAATTGTGATTGTATTTTTTTTTCCATTTATTTTTATTAGTTGGAGGCTAATTACTTTACAATATTGTAGTGGTTTTTGCCATACATTGACATGAATCAGCCATGGATTTACATGTGTTCCCCATCCCGATCTCCCCTCCCACCTCCCTCTCCACCCGATCCCTCTGGGTCTTCCCAGTGCACCAGGCCCGAGCATTTGTCTCATGCATCCAGCCTGGGCTGGTGATCTGTTTCACCCTAGATAATATACATGAGCGAAACACTTTCTAATTAATAGCCCCGTCTAATATTTTATTTGCATTTTTATTTCAAAAGATTTTAAAGGATCCTCCACAGGCAGAATTCTCTTGACGTTACTGCCTTCACCGGAACAAGTAACCAGGCTGAGAGCGGGGCTCCTGGGCGCTATACAAGGATCTGTGGGGTTCTTGGCTGATGAAGGCAGAAAGTAGAGACCAGCTGCTTTTAGCAAACATCACAATTTAAAAATTTTAAATTGCTGTATTATTTTTAAAATGGTTTTAAAATATAACCCAACCAACTCACTTTTTATCTTACCACTCCTTAAAACAAATGGTGGTATGTTTTTATGTTCAGTGATCTTAGGTCATAGCTAATAACCTGGCTTTTAGCCTACTCAATGTGTTGGTTTCATAGTATATATAGAGTGCTTTGCATATGACTTATTGTTTGAAAATATTTTCTGTTAGTGTCCACCTGTGTATTCATTGTTTTAATTTGAGCTCTTATTCTCAGAGGATTACTGAAGCAGAATCATAAGTTGACTGGAAAATTCACTCATAGGTCAAGGGAGGAACCTGGGAAAATTGGAAGTGATAGAAATTTAAAAGCTCATTTAAAAGACATAATTATTTTTTAAAAATGCATGGATAGTCAAATGTCTACATAGTAACCTCAAGCAACACAGCTTGCCTCCTTTTAGCAAAAGTGCACTAATAAAGTCTGTATTACTTTTCTATTGCTGCTGTAACAAATTACCACAAATGTAGTGGATTAAAAAATATATACATTTGTTATCTGGCAATTCTAGAGAACAGAAGTCTAAAATCAGTCTCCATAGGCTCTAGAGACAAATCCATTCCTTGTTCTTTACCTATGTACCTCAGCATGCATCCCTCAGATCTCTGATTCCTTCATTATACCTCCATCTCTGCCTTTTCCCTTCTTCTAGAACTCTTTTTTCTCTAGTACTCTTATATAAGGACCCTATGATTGCATTGGGCCCACGTAGGGCCAATTATCCAGGATAATTTTCCCATCTTAAGAAAAAGCATAGTATCTGTGAATATAATGTCTATGGAAATACACTGAAAAGCACTACCAATGTAATTGAATTTGTTAGGCATGATTCCTTAATGATTTATACTTAATTATCAAGGTAAGTTCAATCCTATTAAAATGTTTTAATTTTAAAACTACTTGAGGAGCTCCTTAAAGATACTTGAGATTTTAGAAAAGCAAAAGTTATAGACAATTCAGTGTGAAAAACTATAAATGAATGCAATCACTGCTGCATTATTAAACTGAAGGAAAGAATGGTCTCGTAAACTGATCCGTGTTTCTGTAGATGTAATAAATGATGGAATGCTATTCTTTATAAGCCAAGTAAAATTTTCTATTGAACGGAGGTATTCTGTTTGACCATCAGCTTTACTACAATCCAGTAATGTAATACACGGCTAAAATATTTTCTCCCCAGCTGAAAGTCAAGAAAAGATTCTAGGAAGATAGTTGAAGTTGTTAAATTACCAAAACATTCTGGACAATTGTAAAGCAAAAAAGAAAAGGAGAGAGAGCAAGAGAAAGAATGAACTAGAAAAAGAGGAAAAAAAACTATTTGAAAATACTCAAGCAATAAAGAATATAATAGACTCAAGGAATCAGCTTAGGACTGAAAGGAAAAAAATATTCCACCATGAAATCCTCAGAAAATCTAAAAAAAAAAAAATTTAAATTTGTAGTTTCGTGGCCCTAGTTAAAGCAGAATTAGTTTGCCTATATTAGTTTCATAAGTTCCTTTAGCCCCCACTTTCCTAGAACTAAATCCCCTGGGAAGAGATGGGTTAAAACCAACATACAAGCCAAAAAGGAAAAGCCTGGTTCTCACAGCATGGTATGTACAGGACACCAAAGGAAATCAGGAGCAAGAAGGGGTCATCAAATAAGAGCAAGGTCAACAGGGCTCCCAAAGACAGAGAAAGGGAAAAGAACCTCCAAAGTAACAAAAAGAATGCCTTCCATTATAAAATGAAATGCTCCTGTCATTAGTATCCACAATAATAAGATCAATAATATAAAATCAGCTAATTCATAAGTTTCAGTTTTTATATACCATATATACTTTTTATATAGAACTTATAAAATTAAGTTCACATTCTTAAGCACTCATCCATCAGGCACTATGATTGAGCCTTACAGGCATTAACCTACTGACAGTAAGATTCATTCTTTTAGTCAAACTTTACCAAATGAGGCACAGATTAATTAAGGAATCTTCTCAAAGTCAAACAGCAAGGAAGTAACAGAATGAGGATTCAATTCAGAAAATCTGACTCTATAACCCACACTCAACTAATACATCACCCTTCTAAGATGGAATTGGAAGTCGTACTTTTGAATTGTTTACATAGAAAATAGCTTGCTGTGTGACTCCTCCTTACACAGCAAAAACATAAAGGTGCATGGTTCCTCCTTGGTTAACATTCTGATGTGAATCTAGATTTTTTTTCTGCCTACCCACACTCTGAAAAAAATTCTCATGCACAACCTAATTATGATTCGGAAGGCTCGGAAATATAGCTGCTATGGCAATAGCACATTTTCCCCACAACTGTTCAGTCTCTCTACCTTCAGACACCAGTGCTCACAAGTGCAGAGGAAGATTAGACCCAAGGTGAACGTAGACGTAGACTGTCTCTCTCACTGTTGAATCACCCCTTCTATCTTTATTTTCAGGGTATTTATCATAACTCTTTTGTTCCATTTACAGCACACTTGCTGATGCATCATTCTTCTCTTTGGTTAAGATAAAAAAGATGTTAATAACTGTATCATGCAAAAACTAAGACAGATTTACAAATGTTGTAACTGACCAAAAAAAAAAGATAGTAACATAAGCATTGGATAAAGTGTTGGCTAAGGCGGAGTCCATCAGAAGTGGTTTGGATTTGCTCAACTATACTGAGGCTCCTATTCATATGAATGACTTTCTAAATATTAGAAAATAAATACTGCTTCAGTAATAAAATTATTTTAAAGTGGGATATTTAATGATGTACTATAAAATTCCATCTATTTCCATATTAACAGAAGGCCTAAGACATTAGCCTAGACAAAATTAAAACATCTGGAGTGACCACTAGTGTATCACAGACGCAGCAAATACAGAACAAGCAAGAAAAGTACAAACATCACAAAATTTTAATCATACACTTCTGAAAGGTGAAGGACAACACCCCAGTGGTTCTTCTTTATTGGAATCTTCAGAGACATTCCAGTCTGTTGGAAAAGAGTCAGCCTTTCTCCACATTCGTTTTTATCAAGGTTAGATAACAGAGTCAAAGATAAAAGACACTTTCTTTGACTTGCTCAAGTAAAATTCCTCTAAAAACGTGTGCATTTTAATAGAACATACAAACTAAGAACTCAACAGTATACACCTACCTCTAAATCTTGAGTCAACTTATAGGTATCAGAGAGGTATTGAGATGAGTATATTCTTAAGATCCATAACCTGAATCAAATTCTCAAAGGGGTTTGTTAACAACAACAAAATTGAGAACCATTGTTCTAGAGCAGAATTATAAAAAAAAAAAAAAGACAAAACAGAACAAAAACTGTCTCCAAAACCAGACACTTTAAATACAGGATTCATAAGCAAAAGTTGTAAACTTGAGCATGGATAGAACAATTAATTAAATCCAATAAGTGTTACCTTATTTTCTCTGTTGAAGTTTAGGTTTATAAAGGTATAAGCTCTTGGATCCATTTTTTTTTTAATGTATTCAGAATTTCTTATATATAGAAAAGAAAGAGCAATTACTTTTACAAAAGTCTATTTAGCAACATCAGTGACTATCAGTTTATTATACACAATAGAATATTTACATTCAGTTAATAATCAATTAACTTTATTTGGAGGATGAACTAATATTAACTTGACCTCTTATAACAATTTGAGATAAAAATAGATTGGGCATAATTCTGGGTAAGTACATATACACACACAGACTAAAGTTTAAGTTATTTTAACACACTTTGAGCATTTTAAAATTATAATGCTAAAATGCCTTCATACTGTTAAATTTTTAAATAGTTGACTTTAGTCATATGGTCAGAATGATGGGGTGATTTCTTTTCAAATGATTATTTTTTTCTTAAAGAAAGGACACAAGAAATATTTTACTCCTGTTTACAATAATATAAATTCTCAAATTATGTCAGTGATTCATAATAATGCTTAAGGCTTATTTTTAACCCAAAAGACTGAACACAAAGTAGGCATTCGGTGTTTGTTATTTTTAAAAATTTTTGAACAACAGCAAATGTGTCATTTAAAATATCACTATGAGATACTGTTATCTCTACTACAAGCTGAGACTATATTAGAGACATGATATATGTCCAATCTACTCACCCTCTCCTTCCTTCTCTTCTCCCAATAACTCAAAGGCTTGACTCTTTAATGGTTGTATTTAAGCATTCCTCTCAAGGGCTAATGAATATGTCGTGTAGTTATTACTTCAATCTTGTAAAGGAATAATTATGTAAAAAACTTTAAAAAAAACTTAGAATTCATTAGTGATTATGTTTACTCTTGGACATTATTTCTCCAATGGTCATAAAATATCAAAATTTAAAAATAGATCTTTCTGTCCTGCTAAAACAGCTGATTCAAATCAAACTCATTATCTATGGTGGCCACGAATTAGTTGAGTGAGTGAGTGAAGGTCCCTCAGTCGTGTCTGACTCTTCGAAACCCCATGGACTGTAGCCTGTCAGGCTCCTCTGTCCATGGAATTCTCCAGGCAAGAATACTGGAGTGGATAGCTGTTCTTTTCTCCAGGGGATCTTCCCAACCTAGGGATCGAACCCAGGTCTCCTGCATTGCAGGCAGACTCTTTACCCTCTGAGCCACCATGGAATGAAGTAAGCCTCTTTAAAGATCAAATCTGTGGCTTCATGCAGCCAGAGGCCCTGGCTAATTCAGTTTAAAAAGTAAACTATTAAAATCATAAGTCATTTTTTGGGACTATTCTATAGACTCTTTTTTTTTTTTAACTTTTCAAACAGTTACAGCTAACATGTTCAAGTGAATCTATACTTAGTACTATGTGACAGTGCAAAACACTGTCCACGCTTAGTTGGGAAATACAACTGGTTGTTTCCCAAAATTCTTCTGTAAAATGATAGCATGTATTTATGTTCCACTCTGCCCACTTACTGCAATTAACCTGCTACCAACAAAAGGAAACCGATCTGCAGGTTTCACCTTAAGGAACTTTATGGTGCAAAAACTGAAAAGGGGTTTCTGCTTCCAGAGCCAACACTGTTTCTCCACAGCGTTCTTCACTGGCCCAGATCATCTGCTTGATTTTGCAACCAAGTGGACGATCATTCAGAAAAGGGCATAGCCATGGAAGGACAATTTACAAAAGAGAGAATAAAAATAGCAAACACATATGGGGAAGAAAAGTTTAGGAATCCGAAATATATGACTTAAAGCAATAATGAGAGTCATTTCTTTCTTAGTAAATGAACAAAGAATTCAGTGCACTTAAGGCCAGTTCTTGCAGCTGCTGTTTCCTAAAGTATGAACAGCTATATACTTCAGGGACAGTAATCTGGTCATCCTTATCTAGAGCCTTTAAAATGTTCTTATCCCAAAAATTCTCTTCTCTTTTAGTATCCTAAGGAAATAATCAGAAATTAGAACAAAAAGTCATACATAAGGATGTTCAATCATTTGGGAACAACTAGATGCTCAGTATTAGGGAAGTAGTAAAATTTTGATATATGGGGTCCATAACCACTGAAAATCGTATTTGCAGATAACTTTTAATAGTGAGGAAAATTAATTTTGATATTAATAAGGAAAAAGTAAATTATACTCATATGAAAATCACAAAGAAAAAAATTATAAGACATCACATATCTCAGAAGTGGGTTTAAAGTATTTGTGGTTCTCTGCTTCTTCATAATTTCTTGTATTTTCTAGGATATCTTCAAGTGAGGCTCTAATAGTCTCCAAAAACCGAAGTTTCAAACTTTTGTTGAAATGGAAAGTCTTTTTGGATTAGGATGGAGGTAATATGTTTTGAAAAATTTGCATTTGTATATGAATGCCTCCCTTAAAAGTCACAGAGGTAATTACATTTTAAAAATCTAACCCAAATGAATATCTAATTAGCTTTATAAAACAAAGTAAAGTGGAGGGGAAAGTAGGGCACTTTGTGAAAACTTGCCTACAATTTAATTTTCAGGGAGTACGATCATCAAGGCAGCCTCCTAAATAAATTTTCCTACACTTCCCACTTAGCCATTTCTTCCCGACCCTTAGAGTAATATCTTAACAGTCTGATAAAAGCAGCTACCTTTAAAGTCTGGGCTTTTGATAAATTCCCTGTTTATGAATAAAAGACTGCCTGTATTGTTCTT
This sequence comes from Odocoileus virginianus, assembly GCF_023699985.2. Taxonomy (NCBI): domain Eukaryota; kingdom Metazoa; phylum Chordata; class Mammalia; order Artiodactyla; family Cervidae; genus Odocoileus; species Odocoileus virginianus. The sequence goes on along the minus strand of NC_069674.1, from coordinate 83,459,585 downwards.
AATGATTTATCTCATTGGTATACATGGCCTGTTAATGTTGTCTTTACTTACTCTTTGAGCTGTGTGAAAGTAACATGGATAAACCTCAGATGCCAGGTTCATTGTCCCCCTCACCACTTATTAGCCTGTATTGTATCTAAGCTACATAAAATTTTACTCATTATTTTTAGGGATAATCACAAACAATAATTGCCAAGAGATTGGAAATTGTTAGAAAAATCAATAGTATAAATAAATCACAAGGAGGAAAACTATCATGTTAGGATAATGGATTGCTTCTGGAGAAAATGTCATGAATAAATAAGTGGATATTACCTTTATGTCCTACAGCAATATTTCCACAGAAGGAAAAACAAACTCTCCTAGTATAGAGAATTTTAACTTCAAGTTACTTAGTTATAATTTATAGAATACCTGGCAAATGAATTTCATACGCAGTACTGCTGCTACAACTTATACATGACTTCTGGAAATACAGGAATCCACATTTATGCAGTTTAGGTAAGAGTAATTAAGTAGGTGTAAAGTACCTGGGAAGTAGAATTTTCAAGAGCAAAACTTTACTATAGGGTCTTAACTGCATGAATCTAATGACTAGAAATTAGGGTGATTTTTTAGATATCTCCTTTTTATAGCATTAATATTAGAAAGAAGAGTGCACACATCAGCATATTACTTTCTTGAAAGCTAGGTAAATGTAGATTCTTAGTATGGCAAAGTAGTACTCGCATTATTCTAAATGTGTAAGGAAAGTCCAGTTTGAAGACAAACAAGATGAAAAATGAAAAACAGAAAAGAGGAAAACCAATTTTATATTTTCATCCTACATGTAACAAGTAAATTTTAACTTTATTATGTCGTATACTTCCTTTGTAAATAGTACAGAATGCTATCTTTAGCATTTTCATGAACAAGCACAAGTTATTTTGTATTTATATTGCCTTTTATTTTTAGATTCGTCCTTATAAATACATGAATTTCATTTTAAAAAAGGAAAAATAAATAATCAGGACACCCAGTTAAATCTGAATTTTAAAAAAACAACAAATCATGCTTAGTATAATTATGTCCCAAATATTACATGGGACATAGTTATGCTAATAAAATTATTTGTTGTTTATCTAAAACACCAGTGTAACTGGATTTCCTGTATTTTATCTAGCAACTCTATATAAAGTAAAAATACATTTTAAGTAAAGAATAGTTCCTTTTTGTGAAACTGCTTATAATTTCACTTAAATGAGACAAAGATCCAAGCAAATGTATTGCTCCAAGGAAACACATTTATCTGTGTTTAAAAAAAGAAGAAAGAAAAATCATTAAGTTTTAAAGCTTTCTATATGCTGACAAACTCAGTTCTTTAGTAAAAGTGATCCTAAAATTTAACTTGGAAAACAGGAAATAAATAGAATCATTATATTATTACAAATAATGAGTAAATAAGTCATTTTAAATTGCAGAACAAAAAATAGTTCTAGACTACAAGTAGAACATTGCTAACAATAATTGCTTTATAATTTTAAGTAAAACCATCAACTGTGAAAATTTAATCTGATGCTTTCATACATGAAATAAAAATGAAAATTGAACTAGATATTTTCATAGATTTTAACTATGAAAGAATTTTTAAAAATCTTTTTAAGAAACAATATTTTAAAAACACACCCCTGTAGAGTAGCTTTCTACATAACTTGTTTACTAATGTAGTATATAGCCTCTGCATAGACAAGTTGACTATAAGAAGCTGAACAAAAAGAAGTCAGCATTTTCCTAAGCTGCAATCTACCACTGACAGATATGCAGTGCAACATTTGTTGACTTTAATTCTTTATTTTAAGAAATTGTATACCAATATTGATTTCCTGGATGTGACAAATACACCATCATAATGTAAGATGTTATTAACAGAGAAAACTACTAGAGCTCACTATACTGTTCTTACAACTTTTCTGAGTCTAAAATTATTCCAAAATGAAAAGTTTACTTTAAAAAAAATGAAGTAAAAAAAGTCACTGTTTTTGGATTTTAAAAATACTAAAAGTCATTCTAAACCTCTTCACAGACATAAATACCATCTTTTTTACAATAGGAATCACTATTATATACCACTTTTGAAATATTTTCTCTGCAAAACAGGCAGAATTTTAAGAATGGAACACTTCACAGATTATGATTTTCTTAGGTATACATATTAAAACATTCAAGTGAACATGTCACTAAGCAAAGTATGTTCACATCTAATAATTGCACCATATACTAAATAAATTATATCATATACTTTCTACAAAGTATATGCAACTAAAGAATGTATGATGTTTTACTGCCAAAATATTTTCAAGGCTGTTTTACTGCCTTATATTCATTACTATTACAACAGTCAATTGTGATAATAAACTAAAATATGTCACTACTGAGGGCATAGGAAATATGATGTATGTATATCATACTCCAACATAACCATTACAGTTTTAAGCCAAATAGCTATTTATTGGGAAAAAGAGAAAAACTCAATTTGCCTAACAGTACAAAGGATACTGAATTGTCATCTACAAGAATCTTACTTGCTATAAAAAAAAAAAAAGAATCTTACTTTCTTAAAGGTTTGAGAGAAACAGAATTTAATGTTCGAAAAATGATTTTTTTTTGTTAAACTGAGACTTCATATACTTGTAGTCAAATTCTGTTAAGAGTGTATATATATATGTGTATATATATATATATATATATACATATATATATATATACACACATACATACATAACTTGATAATATTGATTCATTAAATCAATGTGAATAACTCTTAAACTCACCTCCACCTACTGGTTCCCCCTTCCTTACAAAGGTCATTGTTGGTTTAATTGAAAGGGGAAAGGGCTTATGAAAAAAAAAAAAAGCCCCCAAAAAATCAGGTATGTAAAAGACAAACGAAATATTGAACAGTACAGAAGAATGAGCACAAAACTTCCTGAAATGATGGGAAACCTGATGATAGGGTACCTGAATAATTAGGGATATTAAATTGGGTGCAAAATTGGGCAGTACAATCTTTATTTTCAGTTGAAGTAGACAATCACCTGAACTCTGGGGGAGGTGGAGGGCATAACATCTACTTTCTTTCTTTCTTCTGTTTCAGTGCTTAAAATGGAGTGACTAAAAAACAAAACTGGAAGGATCAGTCCCCTTCAAAGATATAAAGATAACCCTAGGTAAATTATTGAGTTTTTTTCTAACATTCACAAGGAGTATAGAGTGAAATGAACATAATGTAAATCAATTCATTGTTTGGGCACTTTCAAATTAGTTGCCAAGAAAGGAGTGAAAACTTGATAAGCAGGCTCCAGTTTCCACATGTGTTAAGAAATCTTAAAACTTGTGGGAGCACAATAAATTTAAAGGGAAGAAAAGTAAACAAGGAAAATGCTAAGCAGTAGAACACTGATGTGAACGGGGTATAAAGGATTTTCTTTAAAGAAAAAAAACTATAAAGAGTTCCATTGTGCTTTTAAATCACAAATTTTGGTTTCTTTGATTTAAGCTAAGTCTGATTTTAAAGTATCTGTCAGAATGTCCTGATCCATTTAAATATTCAAACTGTTGATGCTATTTCTTACCTAGCTTGGGGAGAAATTAAATATAAATCAAAATCTTAAGGAAGCCCACATTTTCAAATAGGTAAATGGCTATTTTGAATGAAGCAACAATGTAGTATGCTTTTTATCCTCCCCCTCTGGCACAGAAAGTGCATTTCTGAATGCAAACCAGGTATGTTCAGACCACTGTTTGCAGCAGTTCCAGGTCTTGAGCCTTTTTCTCAGGAAGCAAGCAAAAAACGCACAAATTCACTAAAATAAGTTACAAGGGATAGCACGCAAATCCCAAGTGGCGTGTCTGCCTTTTCCCAGGAAAAATGTGGCCTCAGCTTTCATGACTGTTTATTTTGTCTTGATAGGAATGCATATTTAATCATCAAAGCAAAAAATTTTACACTCAAACATAAAATTCTTTAGTAGAGATTTTTTAAGTATTTTTATGCCACAAATAAAACTTTAATTTGAAAAGTGATGCCAAACTGTTTTGCAGGCGCAAGAAAGGTGAGAGCAGGAAAAAGATGAGATCATCCAGACGGGGATTTTGAAAGACACTTGTAGTTTACTTGTGAAGCTTCCTTCAGCATTAAGGTACAGGGGAAATGCTGTTCCTGGTGACAGCGCAGCGGGGATTCCCACTCCAACAACCCATGAAATGTTACTGCATAATTATTCACCTTCTGAGGCCCATTAGAACTTATCAGCAGAGAAAGAAATTTAATTTAAACTCACCCCTCGGTGGTAAAGAATGACGGAGACACGAGATCAAAGCCGGAAGCTCTGTCCTCCAGTGGTTTGCAACACCTAGGCACAATAGGGTGAGAGAAGGCGACATTCCAGCACTTTCCGGCTTTCCGGACCCTGGCGAGAGGGGTGGAGGTGGGGGCCTCCACGCCGGCTGGTTTGAGGGAAGGACTCCGGAGGTGGATGTGTCAAATACACCCTGGAATTCCAGGAGGCCAGACTGCTTCTACCCCGAGGCTTCAGGGACTTTTCGAGAGAGGCCCAAACTGCAGACCAGTTAAGCCATTGCCCTCCCTTCCCTGCTCCTGGGATTGCGGGTCAGGGGTGCCTGTGGATTTAACCGCAAACTGGACATGGTGGGAGCCAGAGCACACGCAAGTGGGCAGCTCTGCGAACTCCTGAATATTGAAGACGCTTAGATTGCAGCACATCACAGGGCACTTTAAAGGCCTATAGCTGGTGCATGCATAACCAAAACTAAACTCCAAATTTAATCCCTGGCATATCTAGAGGGTACGAAGTGGAACTCTGATCCAAACCTACCGAGAGGGGCCTCTGTTCCTCAGTCCGCCCCCAGGGAGCAGCAGGTACATTCCCAAAGTAAAGATGATCTTTAAAGGAAGTATGGTACTTTTTCTAAAGGACTGATCCGTTCCTCCCTTCAGATGTCACCAAAATACGGGGCCCGGAGAATATTGCTGGCACTCCTCAAATATCCAGCTGCCAGAAGCACGGAGGGGCAAGAAGGGAGAGGAAGAAACCCAAAAGAGGTTGTTGGGTTTTAGGTACAACGCGGCAAAGACGAGTTGAGTCAGCTCAACAGGTACAGTGATTATGTATCTATATATACCTGTTGATAAGATTCTCCTCTAGGTCGTCATTTAAATGGCTAAACTGTTCTTTTGATTCCTGAAATCAAAAATCACAGTCAATCGGTCCTGATTTTGCTTCCCCTATGCCAAGAGTGTGAGAAAAGGTGCACAAGTTCTTTCATTTGAGTCCGGCAAACCCTTAATAAAATGACAAGAATAAAACTTACTGCCGACAGAAGACCGCTGCAGTTTGTGGAACTGCTACAGGGCCAGAAACGAGTAAGAGACAGCTGAGAGTGACCAGAGTACTTTAGGCAGGAAAAGAGCACAGTCGATGCTACACGGAGAGGACTCCGACAGGTTCAGAAGGACTCGGCCCGCCACGCCGCGGCAGGCCCGGGGAGCACCGGCAGGACGCAGCACTTGGCCTGCCATCCCGGGGTAGGGTGGGATAGAGGCCCGAGGGTCCCGGCGCTCGGATGGCCAAGGGCAGCGGGCGGATGCTGGTGATTTGGCGAGCAAAAGGAGGGAATCCACCCGTCCCAGGCCGGCCGGCTGGTCTTTTGGGCCGGGAGGTGAGCGCGGGAGAAGTTCCCCCGGCGATTCCCGCGGTGGGTTCGCGCGGGGCCAGAGCGGCTCTGGGAAGCGCGGGCCGGCTGGGCCGGCGTCGGCCGCGGCTGGCGCGCTGCAGAACGCGCACGGGGCACAGGGTGGCGCTCGCTGTCCGTGCAGCGGGAGGCGGCGGCCGCGGCGTCTTTGTGTGCGCGGGCGCCGCGCGCGGCGGCTCGGCGGGCAGCACAGGGGGGAATGCGGGCGGGAACGGTGCTCCGGGAGAGACCCGACTGCCGCCCCACCCTTCGCTGCAGCTCTTGGGTGGACAACGCGGCTCGTCCCCTCAAACGTTTTCGGGGAGTCTCGGAGAGGCTTTTTTGAGAGCAGCTGGCAAGTCGAGAAGGGAAAGGAAAGAGGAAGTAGCGTTTAGAGAGGCTGGGAAACTCTGTTGGGCTCAACACATCGCCTTGAATTCACTGAAGCAGTAGGGCAACTTTGGGCAGCCCAAACTCAGCCTCGAGCCCCGCAAGAGAGGCAGCGGGCTTCTCCACCTTCCCTCCCGCGCGGCAAGAAATGGCTTGCCTGAGAAGTGAAGTTAGGGAGTGGGCCTAGAAGAAATTCCCCAAATGGACAGGAAAGAACAACAGTGAAAAGCAGCAGTTTTGAGCGGGCGCTTCATTCCTGGTTCTCAATCATCCTCCAGCTCCCCTCGCTGTCTCTGGAGCTCTAGAAGCCCCGACTGTCGTTAGGAATCGAAGCAAAATGTATAAGGCTGCTTGCTCACCGCCAGGAGACTCCGCAGGAAATTAAATTAAATTAACACGCGCCCAGGGACCAAAGAAAATAGATACCACCCCCAAGCCCCCTCCCCCCGCTAAGCAAATCAACACTTCAGCGTAGAGGGAATGCGGCGAACCTAAAGAGATGGCCACTGACGCGCATCCCCTCCAATCTTAGCGGCTAGAGCAAGGAATTATCGGCTTTCCTTTAATCCGGAAGCAGGGAATAAATAGGGCAAAAGCAAATTCTGAATCTTAATTTTTAAACAACAGCAACAATTGTATATCGAGCAAAGTCTTCAAAAGATACCACCCAGAACGACAGTCCTAACTTAAAAATGAGTACACTTCATTCCCGTTGATCCTTTACTTAACACAATTTTCTTTCAAGACAGTGATAGAATTAATCTGCTTGGCTACTTTTTAAAGAAAAGGGGGGTGGGGGGAGACAACATAGAAACCATATTTTTAAAAGAGAGAGGAGCTTGATCATACCTGAGTTTTTCTTAAGGGTGTAGGGAGAAATAATAATGCCTGTTTGGACAGAAGCAGTAAAAGTCAGCAGTACATTTAAAACCCCAGTTTATTCAAAATATCTACGTCAAATTAACCCCTCTTTGAGGCTATTTGAAAAATTGAGCAAAATGTAGAATTTCTTTACCATTTTAGGCAACCAGAGAATAATCAAATCTACACTCCCCTTCCCCCCCAAGTTCCTGCCTTAATTTACCAGCCTAAAAGATCAACTGACCTTTGAGCTAATCCTCTAAAATAAAATATTTATTAAAAAAAAATTCCTCCACAGGCCCTCTGTAACATTCCATAATCTCAACAAAAGATCCGTGGGGAGATGAAAATGTAGATGGCAGGATTATCGATTTGTCCGCTCACGAGTCCAGTCTCATGATATGCTTGTCTTTAATTTTTAATTTCAGCATTCTGTCCCCAATGGGAGCCCCATTGAGAAGTTATACCAAGATTGGGGTAAGATGAGAGTGGAAGGAGGACAAACCCATTCAGGAACTTTTTCTAGTATCAGTTGATAAAGAAGAGTAACTCATCACATTTGCTTAAATCGTTTTAGCTTAAACAAATTTTTTGCTGATAGTCCAGCTCAACAAATCATAGTCATGTTCCTAAGCAAAAGACATCATCCAGAAAGAAGTTGAACCAGAACAGGAGAAAGCAGGGTAAGGAAGAAACACTCAAGTTTGGGGATGAAATGAGGCAGGTTAACAGAAAAGCTGGACTCAGCTGCAGCCCTAGTCCAGTCTCCTGAGGGTAGACATACATGCTGGCCTGACCTGTGGGTCAACAGCTAGTTTAACTCTACCTTGATCTGCAAGACTGGAAGCTTGTCCCTTGGTTTAAAGTGAGACCAAGCCTTTGGCTTCATTTGACTGAGACTACAGGCACTGTTATGGGGTGCATTAGCATAGATAAAATGGGGAGAAACCAGTTTTGTACTTCATCTTCTATCCTCCAAAAAGATGTGCACCCCCCGAAAGGAAACCCTGCCCACCCTGCAGAAATGAATTTTTTGGCTATAGCCAACAAAACAAAATAAACCAAAGCTTAAGTGGGGAGAAGCCAAAGGAAGAAAGTGAAAATTTGAACATCCATACTACAGAAAAATCTGTCCCCGTTTACCCACCCCAGAATCTTCTTCCAGACAATATCTATCCTTATTGTCAACCACTTTGTAAATCAAATGTGATCTTGGGTAAAATGCAACTGATATAATGAAGGTACCAAGCAGCTTTTTTCTTACCTGCCTCTACATTTAACTCCTTCAGAACCGTTTTCTCTGAATCCCTCAGCACTGCAACTTTCAATAAAAAAGAAACACTTAAAAATGTGTTCTGCATGTTATTCCTAGGAAGAAAGTAACAGAAAGAGACTATTTTACTTTTTAAAACCATTATGTAGAGCTGTAGTATACCAAAGAATTAGAGCTTACTTGCTTGCCTAAGTCATAGGGGTTGGAGTTCTCAAACGTCAGCACAGACAACAGGATTAAGGCATGCTGTTACTTGGGCACAAACTACATTATTCTAAAATACTTTATCCCTGTCTTTTTCTTACGAATTTACAGTATTTATAACACTCCGTATTTTCACTTGTTTCTATGGCTAATAATGACTTTATATAAATTTCATTGAAAAATTGTCAGTTCAAGATGCACACCAAGACTGAATTTAGGGTGGGAAAATGCAAACGGAAAGAAAGAAGCTAAACTTAAAAGAATCTGAACACACTAACTTTTTATTCAGTTTGTTTCAAAATAATATTAATCTAATAGTGAAATACTTTGATATAACAGCAATCAACATTTAAAGTATTTTATGTTTCAAAGTATGGCTCAAGGAACACCCATTGCTTAAATGCACTTAGACATAACAAGACAGTATTTTTTTATTGGCATCATTGACACCTATGAACAATAGCCTAGTAGATAGATTAAGGTTTAACCTTCCTTTTCTTTGGTGGCTGTTTAGAGACTTTAAAAGAACAGATAACTCATTTCAACAGGAATCTACTACTGATATTTACCTCTACATAATCTTTAGCTAAGACATGGAATGCCAAAAACAAGCTTCTGTTAGCTTGACCTCCTCCACCCCCTAACAACAAAAAGTTATTCGCAAACCCATGTTTTTATTTTAGATGTACTGATCTTCTAGTGTAAGGCTTGGCCTTTTAAATACCAAATGCAACCAATGGCCAACAACCTGACTCCTTCTGGAGAATGAGAAGAAAGCAGAATGAAGAAATTTCTTTCAATTGTTTGGTGACTTTGTACAAATTTTAAGAGCTCAGTAAATCCTGATGCTTGGAGCTAAAATCTGCTGGTAAATAATTACATTTCTTAGACACTACAGTCTTTATCTTGGTAAATAGAGAAACCACAGCTTCCCCAAATATTTCATTCCATCTAAGTAATAGCTTAAAAATAATTATTTAAATATTACCTCAAAACAGGGTTATATTTTGTTTAAATTAGACATTTAACTGAAGATAAAATGCAAATGTCCAGTTTAAAAAGGAAAAAAAAATACAAATTAACTGACCTAGTCTTTATCTGAGTTTATTAATACCATTTAAAATATTACAAATAAATCAATTACATTTCATGCATTTAAAATGCAAGTCTAAAATGTCCCAGAGAAAGGCTTTTCATTTCAATGTGAAATATCCAAATTATTTCAACATTACAATGAGCAATTAGTTTGCAGAATCTGCAAACATTCAAATGTAGTGTCAGGAGTGTTTATTATTAACAGTTAACAATATTACCTTCAGGAAATACACAAAGGCCAAAGTTAGTTGAGATTCACTTGGACATTTTATTTAACACATGGGTTTTTGGCAGACCCATTTATTATGAAATATAAGAGAACTCTCACTTTAACTATGCCTGAACTGCCAGCAAATGCAAGTAAGTACATGCTTCATTAAATTAAGTGTCATCCCACATTTATCAAATATTGTCTTAGTTACAGTTTGATATCTATCTAAATCCATATTCGAGCAAAACTAGGCCCCGAAAGTGCGTTTGTGGCTCTGCACCTCCAGAAGTGAGTTCCAAAAATCTGCAGCTCATCAGAACTGCAAGAATAACTCTTAATATTTTCTTGTGACCAAAAAGAAAAAAAAAAATCAAGTTTACTTCAATATATTTTCAAATATTTACTGGAAGTAATGTACAAGAAAAATACTATACAAAATCGTCTCCTGGACAACTGCACCTCGCACCCATACACTGGTGGAGTTAGAGTTAATTGATACCTAATCTAGAACGATTCTCCAGTTGTACAAACCATCAGGTTCAGATATATCTTACAATTTTTTTCTGTTTTTCCCTTTTGGCATTTAAACTACAGCCTCGTCCGAAATAAACAATAGCTTTTTAACTTGCTTATAAGTTTAAATCACACACAAAAAAGTTAAATCCTAAGAATCTTCAACGAATTGCAAGAATTTACAGAAATGGGTACTATACAAATTGACTGCTGGACTAGCAAAAAAAAAATAAAAATAAAAAAGGAGATTATGCTCGGGAGTGGTGAAAACGAGGTAGAAAAGGACAAACACAGAGATAGTTAATCTGGTCTCACCGGAAAGGGGTATTTTTGCATAAGAAAAAGACACCTACCCTCACCCCCACCCCCAACCCCATAAGTTAAGTTAATGCGATCAAAATAACTTTGGGATCAATATTAGCACAATTTTGATAGAAAGACTTGTTTACTGATAGAGGAAAACATACCCACAAAGGAAACCAAATAGAAGAATGCTGTTGTGTTTTCTTTAGATTTTTCGTTTAAAAAAGTTATAAAGATTAAAGAAGGCTGTTGCATCGATTCACCAAGACTGCCCTTAGCTGAAACTTGCATCGGTTCCACCCCAGGAAACAAAGAGAAAGAGTCAGGGCTGGCGTTGGAGAGCTGAACTAGGCAAACTCCGGGTCTCCGTGCCCCCAGATGGGTACCCGACGGCTCTGCGAAGGGCAGGCCGCGGCGCCCGGCTGCAGGGCAGGGCGCTCCGCAACTCAGACGCCCGAAAACGCCGTTCTGGTACTGGTACCTAGCCAGTCGGCGGCTGGCCTGCCCCGGAGGCCCTGGGTGGCGCTCAACCTTGCTCAGCCTAGTTGTGAACCGCGCGTGCGGAGGCCCGGGGTCCCAGGCACTGGATCGGTCCAGCCTTACCTCCAGCGGCCACTTCCCTCTAAAAGATGTGCCCGTTCCCGCTGGGGATGGTGAAGGGGGAACAGGGAGAGGACCAGATCAAAGGCCTGGCGAGGCGCCGGCTGGGGCTGTTCTGGGCCCCAGAGGTGTTATCCGGTAGAGACACCTAGGGCCCAGGAGAGCAACGCGTGTTACCCCCATGTCCACACTCCCTTTACAAAGTTGTCACAGAGTTAGAAGAGAGAAGGGCCCAGACGGAAAGAGATAGTGAGCAGGGTGGGGAGAGACTGGAGCCAAAGCCAGGACCCACGAAGCCCAAACGGACCAAGGTGGGAGGAGAAGGGGCGAGGGGCAGGGGCGGGGGGCGCGTCACTCCAGGCCGTTGCGGTGCCCGGGCTCGGGGGGCGGCAGCAGCTCCGGGGAGTGGCAGGGCGGGCTGCCCGCGGCGCTGTGGTCGCTGTCGGTGTCGCTGCCCTTCTTGCCGCCGCTGCCCGAGCCCGCCGAGCCGCCGCCGCCGCCGCTGTGCGTCTTCACGTGCTTGCTCAGGTGGTCGCTGCGCATGAAGCGCTTGTTGCACACCGGGCAGGCGAAGCGCTTCTCGCCGGTGTGGGTCCGGAGGTGCCGCTGGAGCTCATCGGAGCGCGTGAAGCGCTTGCCGCAGAAGAGCCAGTTGCACACGAAGGGCCGCTCGCCCGTGTGCCAGCGCAGGTGCGCTTTGAGGTGCGACGTCTTGCCGTACACCTTGCCGCAACCCGGGATGTGGCAGCTGTGCAGGCCCTTGCGCCGCAGGCTCGCCCCAGCCGGGCCCAGCCGCTCCGCCTCTTGGCAGTTGGGGCAGTCGCAGGTGGCGCGGCCGGAGTAGCGGCGGGCTGAAGAGCGCGGGGAGCCCCCCAGAGGCGCCGACGGCCCCGCGCTCAGCATGGAGCCCCCCGCGCCGGCCAGCGGCGACGGGGCAGAGTCCGGGTAGGAGCCGGGCAGCACCGGCTTGAAGCCGTCCATGAGGTGTTGCCCCGCGGGGCTGAGCAGATGCGAAGAGGCGCCGCTGCTGAAGGCTGAGTGGCTCAGGCCTGAGTAATCCGAGTTGTAGCCTCCGAGCGGCGAGTGCAGCGAGGTTTGGAGCCCCCCGGCGGCGGGGTGCAGGGAGCCGGGCAGCGCCGCCGCGCCGTTCGGGTTCTGCACGTCGATCCAGCCCGCGCCTACGTCCCACCAGCTGGAGGCGCCGGCTGACCCCACTTCGCCGGCGGCGCCCAGGCCGGGATGCGAGGGCTTGAACCACGACTCGTAAGGGTGCGCCATGCCCACGCGCGGGTAGATGCCCTGCAGCCCGTCCACAGAGGTGTGCACCTTGGAGATGAACACGGGCTGGTGGGAGCCGTCCTGCGAGTGCGCCGAGGAGCCGCCGCCGCCACCCCCGCCGCCGCTGCCCCCCGACACGCCAGGGGCCTGGAACACCGAGTAGTCGTTTGCGAAGGGAGAGCTCGAGGCGGCGGCGGCCGCGGCGGCGGCGGCGGCGGCGGCGCTGCTGGAGGTCAGCGAGAAGGCGCTAGAGCCGGGTGAGCCGCCACAGCTGAAAGAGTCGGACACCAGAGCCGCCGCCGCCGCCGCCGCCGCCGCGGCCGCCGCCGCCGCCGAGGACGAGCCGCCGTTTCTGGAGGGCCCCGACACGCCGAAGCTTGAGAGACTGGAGCCCACTACGTTGCAGCTGCCGGAGGACGAGGACGAGGACCGTTTCCAGGGGTGGAAGCCTTTGCCGAAGGAAGATGAGCTGTCCGAGAGGGAGGAGGGAGACGGGCTGGGGCTGCCGATCTTATTACAGGTAGCAGCGAGCATGGCCAAAGGAGTCGATCCCAACCTCGGTTCTTCCTGAGAGAAGGAGGCGAGAAGGGGTGGGGGAGGGGAGGTGGGCAAAGGTCCGGAGGGGGAGGGAGGGAGGAAATGTGCATCAGTCCTCCGGTAGCCTCCAAAACGCCCCCAGTGCACCCCATTTCTCGCTGCGGCGCGGCGCCACCAACTCACCTGGCTCCCCCAACAGCCCCGGCGCCCGGCTGCTTCCTACTCTACGGGAGGGGACAAGTTTGGCTGCCGGCGTCTGATTCGGGAGTAAAGCGCCATGCTAAAGAAGAGTTTGACAAGTATTCTCACCTAAAACAACACTCTTATGCACACAAGGCCCCAGGCACTTCGAAACAAACAAGCAAGCAAAAAGTCCAGATTGGGGAAGAAGGAAGATTCGTTTGCGGAGAAGCCTGGGGAAAAACCATTGGATTGCTTTTAAGAGCTACTCCTGAAATCCACAGAAAAGCTTTGAAAATCCTGTTGCGGTTCCCAGAAACCCATCCTGGGTTGTTTCTCCCAGGCCAAAAGACGTCAAACTATAGGGTTCGATCGCTCTTCCTGATTTTCTTTAAAAAAAAAAAAAAAAAAAAGGTCTACAATACTAAAAAAGAGAAAATGAAGGAGAGAGAGAGAGACGGGTTCAACGTACCTGCAAGACAAGGCGGGCTGAGGAATTTTTTTAAGGGGAAGAGAGAAAATCTGCAGTTTGCCCAGGAGGAAAAACTTGCTTTCTTTACCCCCGAAATCGTCTCATGTAAAATAGGCTGGACGCACGTCTCCGGGGCGGGGAGCGGCCGGGCGCTGCGAGGTGGCTTGTCTAAATGCCCTCCGAACCTTTTCCTGCGCTGAAAAAAGTGACTCTGCCCCCCCTCTCCCCCTCTTTCTTTTCTCTAAACTCACTTGTATTTAAAGGGGGGTAGGAAAAAAGCTCTCAATAGAGACTGATAGCCCGTGGCCTGGCCGGGGCGATTTTAACCCCCTCCGATCGGCAATAAAAGAAAACTAATTAAACCAGCAAGAGAAAATCCTGAGACTCACCCCTAGAAGTGAAGTTGCCATCACACAAAAGTGCCCTCCTCCTCTCAGAGGATCTTTTTTATATTGATAAATCAGAGGCAGTGTTTTTTTTAGAGGTGTGCAATACAATGATCAGTTCCGCCCATTCCACCACAATTGTAGCTCCCTCTCCGGCTTTGAAGTGCCGCGGAGGCGCGGCCAGCCAATCTGCGGCCTCGCCGGGCCGCGCCGCGCGCGCGCCGTGAGGTCATCGGCGCCGCCGCCGGCCGCCCTGGGGGGGTTGCGGGGAGCCGGAGCGGGAGCGGGAGGGGCGCGCGTGACTGCGTGTGAGTTACAGAGCGGTTGTGTGTGTGTGTGTGTGTGTGTGTGTGTGTGTGTGTGTGTGTGTGTGTGTGTGTGTGTGTGTGGTGTGTGTGTGTGTGTGTGTGTGTGTGACTGCGAGTGCAGCAAAGCTGAGAAGAACGCAGTGCAGCCTGAGGGGGGCGACGCGGAGAGGCTGGGGAGTAGAGTCTGGCAGTGAAACCGCGACGGGGAAGGGGAGGGACCGTGCCGAGAGGGAGAGGGGTTGTGAGTGACAATTTAACTGTGTGTGTGACAAAGGGGAACAGACCAGTAAATTGTTGAGGGAAGGGTGAGTGTAGTGTAACTGAGTGATAAACCTGGGGAGGGAGGGGGACAGTGCTGTCGAGTGTGTGTGGGGGGCGGGGGGAGTGTGCTAGGTGGTGTCTTGAGTGTGGTTTGGAGAAGAAGGGTGACTCTGCGGGTTTGTGTGTGTGAAAAAGGAGGGAGAGTGGATGAGTGTGTGTTCGCTCCACAGGCGCGAGGCGAGGGCACTGTGTCACACACGTGGGGAAGGGATCGTGTGTGCTGGTGTGTGTCTCTGCGACGAAACTGTGGTGGAGAACAGGACCGGTGCAGTGAAGTGTCTGTACGTAAGAGAGAGACACGGCGATTTGAAGAGTGAAACTGACTGCGAAGTTGAGTGAGGTTGAATAAATATTCACAAATGCTATCACTGTCCCCAGATTCCTCGCGTTTTCTTGTAGCTCAAATCTTGATTGGTTTTTTCCCCCCCTTAATTTTTCGGATACTGTCACTACATTTTAAAACAAAATCATATTAATACCATCCTCTCCTTTCCTGGCTTTCCAGCCGAAGGGTAGAAATTTAGGGAGGCTGAGGGGTATTTTTAGAGCGTTCGGGAGGGTGTGCGCCTGCGTCAAAGAGCTGTTACTTTGATGCGGTAGCTTTTTTTTTTTTTCTTCTGAGGTGGGATTCGGCTTTGGAAGTGCAAGTCTCACTGTAGGGGAGACCGTGTGTTTATCCCGTGGCGATGAGTAAATTTCAATACAAAAGGATTAGATAAAAGAAAGGGGTAAGAGTATTGTTTTTTTTTTTCTGAGGGGTGAGAAATGGAGCGTTTTCTAGAATTTAGGAGTTTTCGTAGGATATCCCACAGCCTCTTTCTGAAGGAAAAAAAAATCGGGATTTTGATTGAAATCTGGGGGTTTTATTTATCTGAGAAGAGAAACAAGCTTTTAACAAATCTTGGACCACGTGTATGGAAAGCTTCTGTGTCTAGTGGGGTTTGAAGGGCCAGATATCTGTTAAGTGTATGCATGGCAACAGTTCAAATTTGGTGGGTTTTAGAACTTGCTTGCTATTTGTGGTATTAGTTGCCTACAGAAATGTAATTACAATTTCACTGCCACCACAAGGAAACACCTTAAACTACAGAAAGCATCACATCAGTGTAACAAAAAGTCCACAGCCTTTGGAGCCCTGTTGAATAGCCATATGTCTTTAAAAAGTAATTCACATATTTAAGCAGTTACAAATACTCCCAGAAATCTAATTTAAGTCAGAAGTGATAAAAAAAAAATGTTACTAGCTGAGAGAGGTGTTTTGTTTTGACAGAGGAAACCTTTTCATTTTATTGTTTTGAACCTTCCTCAAGTACATCACAGCTTCTGGGGATGTAAAAAAAAAAAAAATCCTCCTGGGGTTTACTGAAGTCCAAAGTCAGGTTGTAGCATTGTGTAAGTTTCACTGAACAGAGTTGAGGCTGATGTTTGTGGTGTGAGAGTAAGTGTTTCTGACCCCTTTATAACAGTGTTGAGATATTGACTGTACATCATATCTATTGATTAAGGGGATAAGGTACATTCTCATACTTTGAAGTAAGTGTGAAGTAAATTAATGAACTGCTTTCTTTCTCTGAAGGCTGACGCTTACCATAAATGTCGTGTTTCTCCCTGCAAGCCACTCTGAATGATTTTAGCGTGTTGAGAAGGCGTGACAGGCCAGCCCAGAAGGAGGAAGGGGTGGGGGAAAGGAGGGAACTCCGTTTAACAAATAAAGAGAATTAACTTCATTGCTTTGGTCTCCTTCTATAATGATATTCATTTTAAAGACCTAATATACAGTTGTTCGAATTTGGGATTTAATTCTAATCAATAGCGTCACCCTCAAAGGTGGAGAAAGAAAGCTTGAGGGAAGACTCCCTTCTATGAATAGTTATTTATTTTATCTTTTTATCCTCCTATCTCTAGTAGGAAGTGAGGCAGGACTTTTGAAAAGTCAAAAGCTGATTCTGAGAGTAAACAAACATTAACCATTGTTTCCTCAAAAAATGCAGGAATTAGAAAAACACACATCGTATGATTACAAATTTGAGTATCTACTTCTAAGATTGTATTTATATAAATTCACTTTAGAATCATGTAATTCTGCCTAGGCTAATGGGTCACAATGTTGGTGTGTCTGTAATGAGTATACTGGATTCTTCAGTTTGCATAAGGTTGACTTGCAGATTTTCACAAATGTTTGTATGTGCATCTTCATTATGAAAAACTATGTTTTCATATATATATGTATAGTCCATTTACTCCCACTTTAAAATTAGGTGTTTATTTTATACTAGTATTGTCAAAGTTTTTTTCACCCTACCCCTCACCACAAAAGAAGTGGTTAGTGTTTGTTCTAAGGCATAAGACAGAAGATTTAAAAAGGAAAGGCAAAGAGAATTATATAATTGACCAAAAATTGAAACAATAATAATCTTGAAACAGTGACCAGCAACCAACCAGACCAACAATGAAACTGGTCTTAATGGCAGCTCTTTCTCCACTTTGCAGAAGTGACTGTATATTTTTTAATCCCCCCACAGGAGGGAACATCTGTAATCCATTGTAGATACAGTCTGCCGGGGAAAGCATTTCACAGCACATCCAGCTCAGTTTACCTTTTGTGATATTGATGACTGCTTGAGTATTAAACTGCAATAATACGGAGGTTTGGAAGGGGAAGAGGAAGAAAGATAGGAAGTGCAGGCTTTCTAGCATCAATTAAAAGTTTCCCCCACCCCGTAAGAAGTTTAAGTCCTGCCTGAGAGGAGTAGATGGATATTCTGCTGTTTCTTGCAAACCTGTGAGATCCACTTTCAATAAAGCTAAAATCTATTAGCATTCTGTATGCATCTGCAGCATAAATTTCATTTGAATTTCAAATTTAATAAACCAGGAGGTTTTTAATCATCCCTGGTTTTATTTGTTTGATATTAACATGCTTATTGACCGGGTCTGGTGACCAGTTTGATCATTACAGGACAGCAAAAAGTTAATTAAAACGACCACAGCCCCTTAATCATATCATCTGTCTCATCCATGTCGCTCTCTTTATTACCAGTGATGATGGATAGTCTCCCAGATTAATTTCTCTGTTTCTTCGATTTGGACAACAGCTTTTGGGACCTAATTTACATCCTGGGAACAACTTGCTCAAGTATATCTAACACCTTGCAGCTACAATATACATCAACATCTCTTTAGATAGAGTAGGAAAGGGGAGCTTTTTTGCTGGCTGGTTTGAAGACTAATCAATGCTGTGATTTGGAGCTCTCAGGTTTTCACAAGCAAAGAAATAGAAGGTCCTAAAAGCAAATTAGAGGACTCGGTCCCTGATTTTCCTTTTCGTGGAGTGGGGAGTGAAATATGCCTCTGCTGTTTGGTTAAACAGATTAAAATGTGTCGATAGAAGGACAAGTAAATAAAACCATTTGTAACCATTGAGTACGATTGGGGATTTATAGTCGAAAACATCAAAGTTATCCAGGCTTTCAAGTGTCCAGCAACAGATCTACACCAAATAAGGTTTTGAACGTGTTAAGTGTGGTCTGGTAAATACACAGAGCTGAAAAAGCCTAATTTAAAAAAAAAAAACGCACATGAACTATATAGGCGAGTACCTCTGCTGGGTACGTTTAAACAGGGCTCTTCGCATCTCGGTTTCCGGAGCGTTGGCGGAACGCGCAAGCTCTGGCAGCTGATTTGGCCGGTGCCCGCTGAAGACCCAGGTGACCTGGTGGGCGCCCCTCCTCAGAGAGGGAGACAGCCCCCAGTCTCTGGCCACTGTGCAGGGACCTCGCGCGCGGACTCCTTGGCTCCTACGTAAAATTTGAAGAAGGGTGGGGAGAGCCGAGCGCAGCCAGCGGCTGCAAGGAGAAGCGGTCTGGGCCAGGTTGGGGGTGTCTCCTCGCCCGGAGCTCCCTGGTAAAAGTTTCTTTCCTGCTGAAAAGAAAACCTGGCCAGGCATGAACCTGTGGATTCCCGAGAGGCATCCTTTTGCTTTCGGGAGGCTTTACTAGGAAGTTGCCTAACATTTCCTGGGAAGGGAGGCAATAAAAGCCCCTCGCTGGTGGCAGATTGTAGAGCCGTAGGTGGGAAGGGATCAGTCAGCCAGAGTCCAGAAAGGGCTGTATTTTCCTGATTGGAAAATGGGAACTTCCATACTGAACAATAGCCCCTATTAGTGAGGTTATTCGGTTTCAAACTATCCGGCCACATTTACAGCCACGTCCTCACTTTCCTGGTTCTGCTTAATTGGATGCATTTGTTGACCACAGCGAAGCAGTGGCGACTCTTGATCTACGTGCAAGGATCTCCTGCAAAGCATTGCCTTGGCGACTCTTTTTAAATAAATAGGGTAGCTTGAAAAAGCATATTGTTTCTTAATTGACTAGATTCCCCCTACCCCCACCCTGTACCACGCTGCTTAATATTTATTCTTTGTCTCTGCCACTTAGAAACACTCAAAAGTTAGGGACATTTTAATTAAAAGGGACTCATCTAACTTAGGATATTACACCCTTTGATTCCTTTTAGCTAGGGCAGTCAAATTGCAGATATTCAGAAAGACAAGGAAGATTTTAATGTAGCAAACATATGAATGTGTTGGTAAATTCATGGATAGGAGAAACATGAAGATATTTACCCAAATAGGCATTTCATCATATATTAAAGGAAGATAATAATTCCTTATTTGTGTGCAGGCATAATGTTCATATCTTCATAGCATGTTGATATGATTGTGTGCTAGTTCTACAGGCAGGCGTGGACTCAATGGTATATTTCATATTCATCTCCCTGCTACCCCACAGATGAAATTGATAATTAATTCTACAGCATTTCATATTCCTCTTTCATCATGTAAATGAAGGAAACATGCGTAGGGAAGAGAGTTTGCTCATTTGTGGTGGGGTGTGTGTGTGTGCATGTGTGTGTGTGTATTCTAGTTAAGCAAGGCAAGAAAGAGAGGCTTAGACATTCAGACAAGTTCGCCTCTGATTTTTTCCTAGAGTGGATTTGTTTCAGCTGTTTTCTCTTTTGGTATTATATATCACTTTCTCACAGCTAACATGCAGAGTTAAAAACTACTGAATTCTTATCCTCAACACTATTGATTTCTTTTCATTCTGTTCTGTTACTAGAGGAGGTAATGCTCCCAGATTACCCCGAGGTCTCTTCCAGACGGTTGACAATTGCAATCGCAGTTTCGGGAAGATAAATGTTACTTTGGGAATTGTGTTTAATTACAAATAATCTAGGAGCTGCACCCGGTCTCTAGGTTTAACCACACTTATACATCATTGTACAAGGTTTACAAATGGGTGATATTTGTGAAAGGGGATACAGTTCACTTTTCCAAAATCAGGGGGCAATCTAGGATGCCCCCACTTGGGGTTTGTCTCAGAGATAACATAGACCAGAAAACACTGGTAACAAAAAGTGTGGGGCCTCAGAGTACTTGAAAGCTTAAGAAATCTTTTTCCAGTGAAGTTTATCTTCAGATCAATTTTATTAAAATGAAAACAAACCAGTCTTTGTTGAGTCTTTAAAATCTCTTACGTAAAACCATTTTTGTAGAGATCATTTCTGAATTCACATGTTCAATTTTCTTTTCTCTTTTTCTCATAGTCCTGTAGATTTTCATTGAAATAGCCCAATGGTTATTTTTTACAGTTCCTCTTGTAACTCAGCTGCTATCTTTGTGTGTCTGATTCCTTGCTTCTACGGTAGCTCAATTAGTGTTGTTTGTGTGTGCGCTTGCTTTTTTTCTAATAGTCTTATTAACAAGAAAAAAGGTGGCGAACAGGTTATTCTCTTAACCTGACCTGGCTGTAAGAGTAAGATGAGCAGCACTTGAACAGATGTCCCCATTTAAGCCGTTCTTTTCCCACATGCCTGCTGGATATTGCAGGCGCGCAGGAAGCTCGCTTCAAACCTGGCCCATTTCAGGCCATAATGGCCACGTTATTTCGGCCCAGTGAACACGAACAAAATCGCGTGCTTTAGAATCATTCGACTCTGAGCCCAGGAAAAGCAGCGGGTGTGGTGGCAGTGGGGGCGGCTAGGGAGGGGTGTGTACTAAGGGGAGGTGGGGTGGGGAGCCCATTTCATCTTGGATCTCAGGAAGAGAACTTGCTCAAAAGAATTTTTCCCTAGCAAATATGGTATAATTTACAGCGCAACTTAATAATCCGAGGGGCAATGCAAAAGCCCTTTGCGTTGTAAACTGCTTCTAATTACCTGCCAGAGCAATTAGCTGACTATCACGAAGAAATTAGATCGCTCAATGTAGCATAAATAATGCGAATAATTTTGTAAGAAGAATGGAAAGCGAGACCTGGTGTTTCTTTATAAGGAAATAACACCTCGTACTGTACGAACCCTCCATGAACACATATTAATGTCTAGGCATGCATGGCAATGAGTCCGAGCAGGAAGCCTCTGGCTGCGGTTCAGCACGCTTTCCGTTTACGTATGCGGGGTGAAAGTCGGCTTCCAGGCGTTCGATCTCCAGCCTTCCAGCTCACAGTAATTAACACATAGAGACTTCAATGGGAAAACCTGTTTTCCAGATGATTTTTACAATGCAGCTTTATGTCTCATTTGGCAGTTTAAATAGCTGGAGTTGTTTTCTGGCTTCATCTCTACTATCATCTGTTGAGCATATTTTGGTTAGAATACTGAATCTCACCCAAAACTTGGGTGCAGGCTTTCTCTTTTTTTTTTTTTTTTCCTAAGAAGTAGGGCTATCAGAAGTCACTCTGAGGCCACTAGGGCAAAGAATTCTTGTGGAGCCGTGAAAGAGACCTGCTTTCCTGAATGAGATTGCCGGGTATATTAGAATATTTTGATGTGCTTCATTTTAACTTTTTATTTAAGTCTACCTCAGTCATATTGTTATGTATGTGTATAATTTCTCTTGATTGTTTCCTATAGGAGATTTATATGGTGAGTTGACACATTACTAAGCAAAAGATTTTAAGTCAAGGGAAAACCTAATTTGGGAGGAAAGCTGACCGTGTATTTACGTGTCTGATAACAAACACTATCAAGCTCTTCGAAATTTACTGTGTTTGTAAATCACAAATGAGCAGACAGATTTCAAAGATGTTTGGAAGTCGAATACCTATGCCAACACCTACACACACACACACACACACACACACACACACACACACACACACGCTTTCCAGTGCCGCCGAAGTGAAGGGAGTCACGGGCCCCTCTTTCCCTGGTGAAAAGGATGGGTCACACGCTTGGGTCAAGTTGAATCAGTCTGGAGAGCTTCCGTGGTAATCGAACTGGACGTCCGCCCTGGTCACTGCAAAGGGTAGCTTGTGAATCCAGGAGCAGCCTGGTCGCGCAGTCCTCAGGGTGTGTTCCGCCCCCGCAGACCCTAGTGGCTTAGGGCTAGCGCCGCCACACCCCCATACCCCACTCATCCCTACACATCGAAAGCTTCTGCCCAGGTCATTGGTGACCGTTTCTCACGCCAGTTTTCACTGAATTTTGCAAGACTTCTCAATGGCCTTGGCCAGACCTGCTGGCCTGCCCACTTTTCTGCTTCTGAGAAGACAGACTAGCTGGTGACTGGGGAGTTCTAGATGGAAATACAAGGAACCTCCATGATTAACTGAGTCAACGCAGTCTACAAATTGAGTTACTGCTGCTTATGGCTTCACGTCTATGCAGTCCTCCCTCTTAAATAGATGGGCGCTAGCCACCTTAGGCTCCTTTCCTGGAGCTCAGGACAGCGGGGTAAGTGGGGAGGATATAAGGGTACTAAGAGGGGGACCTACTTAGCACACACCTTAGAAGGTGTTCGAAATAAAATATCTACATCAGCTCTAGTAAAGTCGTGACGTGATGCGCTAAACTTTTGAGTTCAAGGGCGTCTACCATACCCGGTGCGAAGTTCCCCCTTTCAAATCCTTAACAGAAACGCCCATCTAGACTGAACAGGGTCACGTTTTCATTTAAGGCTTGACAAGTATTGACTTCTGTACTCAGCAGCGGTTACTTTTCAAGAGGAAATAAAACCTTGAATCTCGCTTATGGATTCTGTAAAAGTAATAAAGTTTGCTCAGATACTGACAGCGCAATTTTCCACAATCGCCTCACCGGAACAAAGCAACTTACGGAATTTCATTTTGCAGCTCGGTTTCTTTGGAGCTCTTAGCACCACCCCTCCCCCAACGTCGCTGTGAAGAGTCTCCCTCTTAAATAACAAGGACCTTGTCGGCCACTAAAGAAGGCTGCTGCCCCATTTCAGTTCAAAACAAGAGCAGGACTGCAGGGTTTAGAGAGTGGGTGAGTGAGGCTCGAGCTTTTTCCTCTTGAAGTAGCTGCACTAACTCGCAATAGCCAATGTAGTCCTTCTTTCCTTATCTGTTGTCTTTACTTAAAGGTTTCTTTCTAAAAAATTCTCGCAGCATTTAAGATGAGAGAAACTGAACTGATTGTTATGTCTGTAATTGTTCTAAAAGCATCTTCCAAAGGGGCCTCATAAGACAAACACATAGCTCTTTGATCCAACACTGGAGAGAGCAAACACTGGAAGGACGGAAGCCCACTACTTTGGAGTCTACACTCTGCATTTACAGCCCTGAGATGGAATGTCCATTACCTTCAAAGGGGCAGCTATTAACGGCAGAACGTTCTCATTTTTCTGTAGATGGTACTCTTTTCAAGATTACACCTGTCCTAATATAGGCACAATCTCCTCCTCATCCCACCTCATCCTCCTGAAGCAGGAACACACACACAAATTGCTGCAAATTGAAACAATTTGACAAGTACTGTCCAAAATCAGTTTATTTGAAGTTTTCTGGATTAAAGTGTTGGAAGAACTAAGGAATCCACTTCAAAACTCTTTCTGCTCTGCTTCAAGAAGCAGCTTAGAGAACAAAAGGAAGACAAAAGTGATTTCCACAATTCCGGCATACTTACCCACTGGAACTCTAAGAAGTGTGTAGCAAACTAATAAAAGCCAAAGTCAAACCAGAAGCAGCAGTGTTTGTTGTTGCTGAAAGACACCCCGCACGACTGACTTTATTGACTGACTGGTATTAGGGCATTAAAAAGTGTTTTGCCCAATTTCAGTGCTTTAACAGATTGATTATATACAACTAGTTTTGCTCGGTGATGCTGCTGTTTGACCAACCGAGTCAAAACGACTCTTTTTCATAAGCGTCGTCGGTAATTCGAATTTCCTTCTCCTTAGGTACTAGGAATTAAGGACCGAAATTTCAAACCGGCCAGAAATTGTAGGAAATCTGCGGGAGAAAATTAAAGTCAACCCAGTGCTGACTTTAAAAAGGCCTGACATAAAAAAGAAAAGAAAAGAAAAAAAGAAAAAGGCCCGATATGTACAAGTTCCTAACTCAGCTGCTGGGGAGACCCTTGCGGACAGACGGTTCCAGAATCACTTTACGCACCAGCAGCCACCACGCTCTGCGACAGGCAAGACTCGCGAGGCCGCGGTCGCCGCGCGAAGACGCGAATATCCGCGAGTTCCCGCGATTAGTTGTCCCGGCACCTCAGCGGCGCTCCCCCTTCTTTTGCCCTCCAGGGTGTATCGGTGGTCTCCTGTCCCTTCACTGTGCTATGCCATCTAAGAGGTCAGGAGACTGGCAAGGAAAACTCAAGGCTGTAGCCGACGGGTGGGGTAGGGGGATTAGAAAGACTAGGAGAGGCTCCCCCTTCACATCCGCCTCCCACGGTGGTAACCGCCCAGCGCTCTCCTGGAGCTGCAGCGCCCCAAGAAGTCACTTAGTGTCCTGTCCTTGGGACTCTAGAATAAAAGGTGAGTGGACAAGGTTCCCCACCCGTCTCAGATCTGGATGAAACGGGCGACGGTTGTCTGGAAGGCGGTCACAGAGACCCTCCAAACGAGGGCCCGTCGGGCCATCCCGCAGTTTCCCAGGGCGCGGAGCCGGGACCTCCGACAGCACGGCGGAGAGTTTCCGCACCCAGCAGTCACAATATTTGCACGACCCTTTCTTCTCTCCCCTCGCCCTACCCCGACCTCGACAGCCGCCCGGCCCCAGGCCCGGCGCGCAGGCCCGCGTCGCCTCGCACCTCCCGGTCTCGGGCGAAAGCCGCCCGCCCGCGCGGTCCGGACGGCGGCGGCGGAAGGCGGAGGCGCGGGTGCTGGGCTCCGCCGCGGCCCGGCCCAGCCCCGCCCCGCCCCGCCCCACCCTCCGGCCCTCCCCTCCGCTTAGCCGCGCTCTCCTGCCGAGCGCCGCCGCCGGCTCCGCGCTCTGTCCCGCTCGGCCGCCGGCGGCCGCCGCGTTCCCCGGCCGTGAAGGCTGCGTCGGCTCCCGCCAAGGGGGAGGCGCCACCCCGCCCCGGGGCGGGCGTTCCGCGAGAACCCCGGCCGGCCACAAAAGCCCCTTTTCGCGGCCCAGGCGGGACGGGAGTCGGGTGTGCGGCGGCGGCTCCCCACCCCTGCACTCAGCCGCCCGCCTCGCTCCTCCTCCTTCCCTCCCCGGTCCCTCCTCCTCTCCCGCCCCCCGAGGGTTCGCACACCCCGCGGGCGGGAAGGTGCCGCCCTCGGGGCGGACAAAGGGGCAGGCCGGGCGGAAGGGGGCTGCGGCCGGCACGCGCGGCCGCGGGAGGGGCTCGCGAGTCCCGGGCTGTCGCCCTGACTCCCACTGGGCGGCCGGCGCGGCCTTGGGGCGGGCGGTGAGGCCTGGGGGCGGGGTGCCTGCCCCACTCCCCCCGCCCCACCCCCGGGACCGCGGGGGGCGTGTGTGCGGAAGGGGGTCGCGGACAGGTCACGGGGCCTGGGACTCACCCCACCCCACCGGGGCAGGAATTGAACCTCCTGTTCTGCCCGTCTCCCCCTCCAGGTTTTGACTGGACTGGACTTTAAAGCTCCTCTAGAAAATTTATATTCTCGTTTTTCTGTCAGTGATAATACATTAGAACCACCCAAAGGGCTAGTTAAGCGCAGATTGCTCGGCCCCAACCACAGAGTTCCTGCTTAAGTAGGTCTAGGGGGGTGGGGACCGGTAATTTGCATTTCCAAATAGTTTCCACGTGATGCTGAGCTGTTGATTCGGGTACCACACTTGAGGATCACTGCTGCACGATTCTTTCCTCACCACTCCCTTCCTCTCGAAATGGGGAGAGGCTCTCCTACAGGATTTCCCAAATACACAGGTTGTGCTGTCATTGCCAAGGTAGTTTTCCCTCTTTTGAAGGTAAGCTGTACAGAGTAGGAACTGGATTTTCTTGCCAGCGGCTCTAAACTTGAGACTGACCAAATGCTGGAATGTAATACTACTGCGGAGGGCTTTCCTCCTAACTCAGTTGGTAAAGACTCTGCCTGCAGTGCAGGAAACCCGGGGTCGATTCCTGGTTTGGGACGATCCCCTGGAGACGAAATGGCAACCCACTCCAGTATTCTTGAGAATCACAGGAATAGAGGAGCCTGGCAGGCTACAATCCATGGGGTCGCAGTAGTCGGACGATTTAGCGACTAAACCACCACCAATCCTAGTGTGAGTGGTGCTTGAGAAAGAGGCTGCAAAGAGATGAACCAGAGAAAGCCATAGTTCAGCTGGTCATTTCCCCACATTCAAAACCGGAGCCAGGGAGATGAGACCTGTCGCTCCAGCACAAATTCAAAAGGCAATCAAGTAGTTCCCTTCTGATATATTGACAATCTCCTGCCTGCTCTTATTTATAAATTTTTAATTTTTTTCCCGTCCTATGTTCTTCATACTTTTATATCTTACTGAAGGACCTAAAAGTGTTAAAACAGTGCACAAGAACTAGATAAACAGAAAAGAGATAAGTATGAAACTTTATTTAAAAGCCACATTACTGTTGAAAATTTCTCTGATGCTTTAAAAAAGCATAATTGTTTTTTAAAGCTATGTATTTTGAATTATTAAATAATAATTAATCTGATTTTAAATGCATCCCCTGCCCTCTCAAATCTGATTTCTCAAAAAAAAAATTTTTTTTTTAAAAAAATTTAGTGTGAAATATATTTTGACATTTCAATCCAGTTAGAGTTAGTTGAGGAAACTCCCCCAAAAAAGAGACATGCTAAAGTTTTCTTATCCCCAGTGGATGTTGTTAGTCATCTGATTTGAGCCTTGTAGTTTTCATTGTCAATACTTGGGTTCTCTCAAAGGAAAGAAAGTTGGGGACTTGCATTCACTGTTTTTCAAGAGGAGATTAAACACAAAATCGATTTAATGGAGCATCTGTAATCTTAAATACAAGAAGTCAAGAGCTAAGGCTGTAATAGAAAGGTTAGCTTTTCTCCATTGTTCACACTCTCTAACTCATATTTTTGGAACTTAATTATCAATGAAAGCTGCTACATCGATGCAATACAGTATAGGCAAATTACAAGAACCTTTTACTTCTTCCAACTGGGTTTAAATTGCAAATCTTAACAGTGAACTGTGTGCTTTTGGCATTGAATATTCAATACAGTGAAATGTGTTTTAAGTGAACCACCCAAGGACCCAGGAACATTTGCTTAATAATGATACTTTGCAATTCTATAGGGCCTTTCAGGCAAGGATCTCAAGTGGAATGCTCTTTAACTACACCCTGCATGGGAAACCTCGAGAATATTTTAAAGTGCTCACTTAAGGCTTATTGGAAAGAATCCTTAGTATAGATTTCACAGTGTGGTTTTAAGAAATGAGGTACTGCAGAATTTTCAATCTCAAGGGTATCATATTCATGGGGGTTTGATGGTTACTAAATATGTGTTAGTTATTTTCTGTGAAGCTTAAAATGTATATATTTCCCCCCAACTTTTTATTTTGAAAAAAATTTTAAACTTACAGAAAAGTTTGAATAATAGCACAATGAACCATTTCAGTGAACACCCATATTCCTTTCTTCTAGGTTAACATTGCTAACATTTTGTGACAATTGCTTAGATTCTTTCTTTCTCCCTGTACATATTGACATACTTTATCTATATAGATAGACATCGATATAGTATAAAATTATTTGTTTTCTTGTTTGTTTATTCATGTACCTGCATTTAGTTCTGTAGTTCCTGTTTAACTTATGAGCATCATTAAACTTCACTCCTAAATGCTCCTCCTGATTCTTCTACTTAACTATAATGCCTATAAAGAATGTATTCTTATAGTTGATTTTTAAAAAGAATTCCATTGACCTTATTTTTGAGTTCAGAATTTTGTCAGTGTTGTCTATGAATTCTGTAAAGAGATTTAAGCCAATGCTGGCATAAGTGATCTAAAATACCTAGGTATCTTGGAAACTTAAGAACTCAATTAAATAATTATTATAGAAACAATATATATTAAGTGTTTTGAAATCTAATTTCAAAAATAATTCAAGAAACACAAAATCTTTTTAACATGCTTATGAAACAAGAGGAACATTTATATTCCAATCCAAGCCCATCCCCACCCCTCCACCCCCTGCTAAATTTAATCTGCTTTTACCTTAATTAATGTTTGATCTAAATTATCAGAATAATTGTCTTAATTATCCACTTCATTTTGCTAGCTAGTGTAGACTTGACCAAAGTGAAAATAGCATTGGCAGTTATGTACTTTGAGAAGTGTATGCAGACAATTTACATAATTTAGCCAAAATGGCCAATTAATTGGTGTAATTATGGATGTCTAGACTTGGCCTTTATTGGGTAGGCAGAAGTAAAACCACTCCTCTTTCCAATGGTTGTTCGCCTCTAGCTTGAAAGATCCATATTTTTCTTGTATTGAATATTTTTACATTCTTAATTTAAAATATTCTCATATTTTTATTATTTAGGCATGTTAATTAAGAGTAATTATCATGAGACTATCAAGTGCATCTTCTTGCCTCTTACAAATCCTTGAATTATGACATAACTTAATGTGTGATTTATCCCACTTTTGGAAATGTATGTAATTACATATTTATCTCCATAGTGTTACTGCCTTATGCTTAATATTCACTCATTAGCATTATTCTCTTTTCTAGGGAAAGTCAACTTCTAACTGCATGAAATTCCCAGAGCTTAAAGTCATTTTTACAAATAAATGTTAATGAATTTCTGCAGTTTTTCAGGTGTGAAATTCATACAGCTTTATGTAAAAATTAGTGGGAACTTTAAATTTTTTATATACAATTACCTCCTTAGGTTAGAATCACTGCTACTTTGACTATTTAAATATAATGTTTTCTTTTATTCTTATGTAGCTCACATTTTAAAACATGTTTCAATAAAGTCTTAATCTTCTAAAGCTCTTTGTCAAGGCAAAGTAAAAGTACTGATGGCTGTGTTAATCCTACTAAGCAGAGAACTGCAGTATGATTAGTTTTAATGAGAACTTAAGCATCAGAAATGTACAACCTCAATTATAAAACATGTTTTTTGACAACTAGTAATGGTTATTGTCTCTGTCCATGGGAAATTTCTTAATGCTAGTCAATGAAGGCAATTGAGAATAAAAGTACTTTTATAGTTAATATACTTGTACATACACTTGAAGAAGCTATACCTATAATGAATACTGACTTGTAAATTGGGAAATTGACTTCTCTTTCTAGTTTCACTGGTTCTCTGTGTTGGTTAGAAGACATATCACTTAACCTGCTGAGTCTCAGTTTTTTCATTTCCAAAACAGGGATATTACTTGCCCTGCCAACTCCACAAGTTGGACAAGATGGCTCTGAGGCTCCAATGAGATAAGGTATATGAATCTTCCTATTTGCGGAGCACCTACTGTAGGAAGAAAGGAAAACATAAGCAATAGACACCTGATTTCAGATTATTTAGAGTACCTGAGTAGAAGAGCAAAAGAAGTCACTAGCACACATGTTAGAGAATATGTGTTTAATGACTTGTATAAATCATTACTTAGGGTCAATAGGGAGTTGCAAGAAGACAAAACCTAGGGGTCTTGAGTGGATTATAAGACAATAACATGTAACAGATATGGAATATTCTGAAGATTAAAATTTTTATTTTTCAGATTTTTATGTGTAAACCTAAGACAGATCTAGAGCTGCACTCATTATTTGATACATGTAATAAAGCTATAGATGGAACTGTAGCATATAATATATACCTGGCAATATAGATATATATATATTATATATATATATAAAATTAAAAGGTAATTATGAGTTAGGGAAAAACCAGTTGTTGGTGTTTGCTTGTACTATTAGGTAAAATGGTATTCTGAGGCTTAATCAGTAAATATTGCTTTGTACCAGTATCTTATATATGTAAAAAAGGCAGCTGGCTTAAAAAAAATTTATTGAAGTAAATGGGGCTCCAAGACTGTCATTCTCTTTTGTTTGTCTGGGATGAGGTCCTGCCCACTTTGGGGCACTGGCTCTACATCTGTCATTCCATTTGCCAGTGAGTCTCAAAGTCAGGACACTACAGCTGTCCTGTTCTTTTCAGCCTTTTCTGTGATGGAAGAGATGAGATGACTGGCTGGCTGGTCAAGGCTTCATCACATATTCAGCAATTCTGTACAAGTACTATCCTGTAATTGTATTGTTCTCGCCTTTATTTGTGGAGCAGAACTTTTCACTCTGAAAGGTCATTGGAATGTTTATTTTACTATGTGTCCCTATTTAATTATTTTGCTTTGAGTTGTTTGTTAATAAAACAATGGTGTCAAACTGTTAGCCGTAATTTATGTTCTACCACGCACATGCATGCATTTGCATAGCCAGGAATAGTGAATGGAAGGGGAAAGAACACTGCAGTTGGAAGGTTCCAGTTAGGTTTCCTTCCAAATAAGGACTAATCTGTTGACTTCCTAAATAAGACGTGTGGACATAAACAAAGACTTTTGTGTTTGAAAGTAGCAAAGTCTACTAATTCAATATTAATGTCTTGGATTTGTCAGAGGAACCTAAATATAAATAATCAGATGAATTTTCTATTGGTTGGTGACTGGGCTGGTTCTGGCTAAACTAGCTTTGAGTTGGATGGAATTGGTGGAGACAAATTCAAAGTTCATTTGCACTTTCCTTGGCTGGGATGTGTATGTGTTTGAATTAGTCTTTAATCAAACCAAAAATTTTGGTGGAGGAAGCATTGTAATGAGGCATCTCTAAGGGTGCTATGTGATAGTCCTTGCACAATCGCCATGAACTTGAATGCATGATCTTGAAGCATAGCAAGATCACATCTTTTGCCTTCTCGCTTGAGTCTCAGTTCTTTTTAACCTTGGCTGTACTATCATACTCTCTTGAGAAGGTTTCAGAAATCTTGATGTCTGGACCAGACACTCAGAGGTTGATTTAATTGGTCTGGAATGTGATCTGGGGGTTGGGATTCTGAAAGCTCCTCCAAAGAGATTTGCCACATGATTCTAACTTACAGCTGAGGTAGAAAACCATGGACTCAAGGGTAGACTGTTTATCGAGTGTGCTTAAGCACTTGCTTTTGAGTTTGGCATCTTTCCAGGTCTTTCCTGCAGGTCTTCAGTTATAGCTTGACAATCCCAAATATCTAGGGGAGAGAAGCAGGTAGTGTAAGTTACATACATTCAGAATGGGGCTAAAGTAAACAGGATTCAGAGCCCTGTGATTTAAACAGTTTTTCATTTAATTACCTGAATATCCTGCACTAAATAACTCCATTTGTGTTAAAACTACTGTTAGATTTTAAAAATTAAAAAAAAAAAAGAAGTGTGATTGGCTTACAATAATATGTTAGTCCCAGGTGTACAACATACTGATTCTCTGTTTCTATACATTACAAAATTATCACCACAGTAAGTCTAATTACCATCTCTCACCAAAAAAAGTCTTTACAATATTATTAACTATATTCCCCATGCTGTATATTTCATCCCCATAACTCATTTATTTTTCAGCTGGAAGTTTGTACTTCTTAATCTCCCTCACCAATTTCAGTAGAATTCACCTGTGAACCTGTCTGGTTTTGTTTGCACTTTTGTTTGTTGGGAGATTTTTAAATATCTGATTCAGTTTCATTACTGGTAATCAGTAAGTTCATATTTCCTTTTACTACCTGATTCAGTCTTGGGAGATTGTACATTTGTAGGTATTTGTTTATTTCTTTGAGGTTCTTCATTTTATTGGCATTCAAAACTAATCTCATGATTTTTTGTGTTTCTGTGGTATTTGTTGTAACTTCTTTTTCACTTCTGATTTTATTTATCTGGGCCTTATTTTATTATCTGATTTTGTTTTATTTATCCGTGTCCAACAAAGAGTCAGACACACTTAGCAACTCGAGAAGAACAATTCACTTAAAAAAAAACCAACAATAGCCCAATGGGTATAACTGCAATTTAAGATAATCAGTACCAGTAGTTAAGTGACCAGATTAAGTATATAATTTGATTGTTATTGTTCTTCTTCAGTCACTAAGTTGTGTCCAACTCTTTGCAACCCCATGAACTATAGCATGCCAGACTTCCCTGTCCTTCACTATCTCCCTGAGTTTGTTCAACTCATGTCCATTGAGTCAGTGATGCCAGCCAACCTTCTCATTCTCTGTCACCCTCTTCTCTTGCCCTCAGTCTTTCCCAGCGTCAGAGTCTTTTTCCAACGAGATGGCTCTTTGAATTAGATAACCAAAGTATTGGAGCGTTAGCTTTAGCATCAGTCCTTCCAATGAAAATTCAGGATTGCTTTACCCTAGTTGTAGACTGGTTTGCTCTTTTTGCTGTCCAAGGGACTCTCAAGAGTCTTCTCTACCACCACAGTTTGAAAGCATCAATTCTTCACTGTTCAGACTTCTTTATGGTCCAACTCTCACATCTGTACATGACATCCAGAAAAATCATAACTTTGACTATAAGGACCTTTGTTAGCAAAGTGATGTCTCTGCTTTTTAGTACACTAAGTTTGTCATAGCTCACCTTCCAAGGAGTAAGGGTCTTTCATTTCATGGCTTCAATCACCATCTTCAGTGATTTTGGAGCATAAGAAAATAAAATCTGTCAATGTTTCCATTTTCCCCCTATCTATTTGCCATGAAGTGATTGGACCAGCTGTGATGATCTTAGTTTTTGAATGTTGAATTTTAAGCCAGCCTTTTCACTCTCCTTTTTTACCCTC
The DNA here is from genome assembly GCF_023699985.2 of Odocoileus virginianus. Classification (NCBI taxonomy): domain Eukaryota; kingdom Metazoa; phylum Chordata; class Mammalia; order Artiodactyla; family Cervidae; genus Odocoileus; species Odocoileus virginianus. The sequence goes on along the minus strand of NC_069674.1, from coordinate 83,426,896 downwards.
ATCGAGAGTAAAGACAACAAATTTAATTCCATTATAAAAACCTATCTCAATGTTAATAGTTCCTGAAGAAAATGAGATTTAGGGACTTATACTTAATATAGCAGATTGAACATGTATACTTTCTTCACTTCTCTTCAGAAACCTATCAAAATCATAATGGAATAATATGAGAGAGCAAAGTAGAACCAGAAAGTAAACTAGGAAATGAATAGTCATGGAGTCCATGAAGCAATCCAGTCAAAGAACAGAAGTGAAGTAAAGAATGACAAATGGGTTTAGAGGGAGCCACCAACCCATATTGAAATAGGAGGCTATGGGAGGAAGGATTTTAGGGAAAAATGTAAAAGTAATGAATTGTTTGATGTACACAAATTGGGTTAAAACAGTTGTTCAGTTCAGTTCAGTTGCTCAGTCGTGTCCGACTTTGCGACCCCATGAATTGCAGCACGCCAGGCCTCCTTGTCCATCATCAACTCCTGGAGTTTACTCAAACTCATGTCCATCGAGTCGGTGATGCCATCCAGCCATCTCATCCTCTGTCATCCCCTTCTCCTCCTGCCCCCAATCCCTCCCAGCATCAGGGTCTTTTCCAACGAGTCAACTCTTCACATGAGGTGGCCAAAGTATTGGAGTTTCAGTTTCAGCATTAGTCCTTCCAATGAACACCCAGGACTTATCTCCTTCAGGATGGACTGGTTGGATCTCCTTGCAGTTCAAGGGACTCTCAAGAGTCTTCTCCAACACCATAGTTCAAAAGCATCAATTTTTCGGCACTCAGCTTTCTTCACAGTCCAACTCTCACATCCATACACGACCACTGGAAAAACCATAGCCTTGACCAGATGGACCTTTGTTGGCAAAGTAATGTCTCTGCTTTTTAATATGCTATCTAGGTTGGTAATAACTTCCCTTCCAAGGAGTAAGTGTCTTTTCATTTCATGGCTGCAGTCACCATCTGCAGTGATTTTGGAGCCCAAAAAAATAAGTCTGACACTGTTTCCACTGTCTCCCCATCTATTTCCCATGAGGTGATGGGACCAGATGCCATGATCTTAGTTTTCTGAATGTTAAGCTTTAAGACAACTTTTTCACTCTCCTCTTTTACTTTCATCAGGAGGCTTTTTAGTTCCTCTTCACTTTCTGCCATAAGGGTTGTGTCATCTGCATATCTGAGGTTATTGGTATTTCTCCCAGCAATCTTGATTCTAGCTTGTGCTTCTTCCAGCCCAGTGTTTCTCATGATGTAAATTATAAGTACATAAAACAGTTGTAAGTACATAGAAAACTTGGGCTTCCCTGGTGGCAGAGTGGTAAAGAGTCTGCCTGCCAAGCAGGAGACGTAGGTTCAGTCCCTGGGTCCGGAATATCCTCTGGAGAAGGAAATGGCAACCCACTCCAGTATTCTTGCCTGGTAAATCCCATGGACAGAGAAGTCTGTAGGGCTACAGTCCATTGGGCCACAAAAGAGTCAGACATGACTCATCGACTAAATAACAACAAGAACATAGAAAACTAAACCAATGTGAGATCATTAAAATTAATAACTACAGGAAAAACAAAAAGTATAATGAAAGAGGAAACATAGTAAAAAATACCACTTGGCTCACCCAATAGTAAACAGTTTTTATGTAATTGTAATATAGTAAATATCAATTATTAATCTAAATAAAATTTTTGATGTAATTGTATTTGGTGGATGGGGGAGATAAATGTATATTTCTTTTTTTGGAAGGGACGTGAGGTGGTGTAAGAGAGCTCAATTGTCATTCATGTCATCCATGATAGAAAATCAGTAGTTTCTATGAAAAATTTTTTATATATTTACAATTGGAAAATATGTGCTTAATTAGTAACAGCAGTTGCTTTGGGCTGCAGGATTTTGTTGGGTGGGGGATGGTGGACAGAAGTGGGAATGGGATAGGAGAGACTTTTTAATACTAGTTGATTTGATTTGATTTTTAATAGTAATTGATTTAGTAATAGTTGGTTTGATTTAGTAGTACCATGTACATGTATTACATAGGGGAAATTTAAAATTAATTTAAATAAATATCTTTTATAAAGACAAAATGTGGTTTGAAGAAGCACCCTCAAACTAATCTTTCACTCCTAAAGTAGTTAATGTGTACATGTAGTTTTTTTTTTAAGTCTTCCCAAATCAAAATATTCTTTTCAGGTTGTTATTTTTGGGAATGCTAAAGTCCTCTGAAACTCAATTCAATGGGCTTAGAGTTCTAATGAAACAATTAAAGCAAAACCAAATTATAACAATGAAGGAAATAATTTACTTTTGATTTTTATTTCACCTCTTTGATGTCTTAGTGGTGAAGTGCAATGGAATCAACATTCCTGATTGAACAAGTTCTATTTCTTCCTGATTAGGTGATCTCGGACTAATAGTTTAACTTCTCTAAGCATCAATTTCTTCTCTAAAAATTGAATGATAAGATTTTCTATCTCATAGGGCAGTTGTGAGGATTAAATGAAATGAATTATTTAGCAAAGTGTTTGGACTGTCACAGGCATTACTTAATGCTAACTGCTATTACTAATCCTTCTTTCTTCCTAGAAAACAGAATATTCTCTAACAGCTCTATATGCATTGTCTTCTACCACTGGGCAACTAGATGCTTTTTAACTTGCCCTATTAGTTATTGCTTTATCTCTAGCTACATCTATTTTTATAAGCACATGAATTATGGACCATTATATTACAACTGAACTAGTTTCTTAATGAGTATCTTAATTATAAGTTATACGAGAACGGGTAACTAGTTTCTGATGTTCTGAGGGAGTAAATTTTTTCTTTTTTTTTTCCTGAGGGAGTAAATTTAAGGTTAATTATAATTGTATAGAACTTTTCATTTGTCAAGCTTAAATTGCTATGTAAATAAAATCTTATTAAACCTTTGAGTAATTTATAATTCCCATTTGGCAGATGAGAAAACTGAGGTTTGAAAGTTATAGGCTTATAGGTTATATAGTTTGTCTTTAAAAGGCCTGTTATAATATGTTCTGTGCCTTAATTCATTTTAACTTCCTCATTTTAGCAGTATCAAAAGTGTTACTGAAGGTAATAATACAATGTTTCAAAACTTGAATATGCAGTCAGTGATAACTTAGTGCTGCAAATTGGGTAATATTTCTGAATCCCAAAGAGCTGTGGGACTGTCCTTGATTGCTGCAGGGCCAGTAAGGTTTTTCCCCATGAACTGCTTTGGTTGGTTTGCACGTTTATGCATGCAGTAACCAGAGTGCTCACTGTATGATAGGCACAGTGGTTAGGGTTGGGCATCCGTACTAGAAAAGGTATGGTTCTTACCTACCCCAAGCAGTTCCAGCAGGGAGATCTGTCTGCATTTGTAACACATTGCTGTCAAGGACATGATGCAAATGTGAACAAAGTTCCCAGGAAAATAGCACCTAGGTATATGCAGAGGACTCAAACTGGTTTAGGCCAGTCCCTCCTACACTATCCAGGGGCACAGGACCTTTCCTCTGGAACTAGTCCTCCTCTCTCTGAGAGGAGACCCCAGGGGAATTGTATTGGCATTACCCTTTCAAAGAACTTTTCTCATGGAAAGGGCCATGGTATTTACTTCTCCTTTCTTACAGGGTCCTTTTGACTATCCCCTCAGTCTCTCTAAGATCCTTTACTATGAGGGACAGTATTCTAATCTTGATCTTCATCTTAGTGAATGGACCTCTAGTTGCTGAGACAGTTGGCTTCTTGGATTTGGATACCAATTTTCAAGTGAATAACAGGAATTCGTTTTCTGGGGTCCAGCTCATGAAGGCACTTGACAAACATGACTGCAAAGTCTATGCTCCATCACTACATTATACTACCTCTGAAACACGTTTTCAGTGTCTCTATAAATAGCAGAAATACGGGATTTCCTTAATGATCTGATAATGACTTTTCATTAACTTGTTTGTGTTGTCCTTGTGACTTCCTCATACTGGAATACAACTGACATGCATAGTGTGACCACAATGGCTGATATATCCCCCTCAAATTTAAGGTGGTCTGTACTGGCTAAGAGTACAATGATTTGAATGTTGGGCCTTGTTCATGGCCCTCTTGGGTGAATTACTTAACTCTTCTAATGCTCAGTTTCCTTATCTGTGAAAGGAGAATATAGTAGTAATTTCATACAGTTGTGAAGAATAGATCATTGTAAGTACCTAAATCAGACTTTTGGGCTTTACTGTTTGCTCTGTCCTAGCTGGGCATGAATATTTGAGGAAAATACACGTAGGGAGAGGTTGCCAGCTTGTCTTCTGCATCTTCCGTCTGCTGTGGCTGATTAGAAGGTCATGCCATTTCTCCATCATATCTCACTTTGGTGTTTGCCTCATTTCCAGAGACTGTATCTACAGATGGAGCCTTTCCTACCCTCCTTCCATCCCTGAAATGGCAGCTGCTGTGAGATTTCATAAGTCTAGGGGATGTATTAATTGGGATATTGGGAACTGGTTGAATTTCACTTGTCTGGTGGTGGTTTCCCAGAGCTTCAATATTATAAATAGGTTACTAACATTATTCCTAAAAGAGTGTGTTTACATATCATATAGTCTGGAGCACCTAATAATTTTAGAGTATGAGAAGTATTGCTTTTTCTCTATAATATAAACAAAAGTAATGGATTGTTGTGACTTAAGATACAGAAGTAATTATTTTGCAAGTAAAAATAGTGTGGAATACTTTTATTTAATCATAATGTGTATCTTAATCATAGATTCCATAAAAATCCGAACTTTTTTTGAACTTTTTATTTTGTATTGGAGTATAGCTTGGGAAGCGCTTCTCTGGTGGCTCAGCTGATTAACAGTGTTGTAATAATTTCAGGTGAATAGGGAAGGGACTCAGCCATACATATACATACATCCATTCTTCCTCAAACTCCCGTCCCATCCAGGCTGCCAGGTAACACTGAGCAGAGTTCCCTGTGCTCTACAATAATCCTTTATTGATTATCTGATTAAGCAGTGTGTACATGTCCATCCCAAACTCCTAAACCTTCCCTCTAGCAACTGTAAGTTTGTTTTCTAAGACTGTGAGTCTCTTTCTGTTTTGTAAGTAAGTTCATTCATATCATTGTATTTTAGCTTGCACATATAAGGAAAAAATCCCAACATTTTAATCCTAAAATTTCAGCTACAAAATCCAAAAATTTCAGCTAACTTATATTTTGATAATACGTATTTTATGTCTCTTTAAGAATTTTTCTCTTAAGCTTATTTCTTACTAATAAAATTTTATTAAAGCATTAATCACCAAGCATAATTTTCTAAATATCTTAGTGCTTTTTCCAGTTTTATTGAGAAATAATTTAGTATATCAGTGTATAAGTTTAAGATTTACAGCAAGATGGAAAAGAGAGTGGCAATGCACTCCAATATTCTTGGCTGGAAGATCCCATGGATGGAGGAGCCTGGCAGGCCCCAATCCATGGTGTCACAAAGAGTCAGACATGACTGAGCAACTAACACACATACAGCATGATGGTTTGATTTACATATATTATGAAATAATTGGGCTTCCCTTGTAGCTCAGTTGGTAAAGAATCTGCCTGCAGTGCAGGAAACCTGAGTTCGATCCCTGGGATGGAAAGATCCCTTGGAGAAGGAAATGGCAACCCACTCCAGTACCCTTGCCTGGAAAATCCCATGGACAAAGGAGCCTGGTGGGCTGCAGTCCATGGGGTCTCAAAGAGTCGGGTACGACTGAGCAACTAACACTTCACTTTATGAAATAATTACCACAGTAGTTCTAGTTAACATCCATCATCTTACAAAGGTTAAAAAAAATTTCTCCCTTGATTACAACTCTTCAGATCTACTCTTTAACTTTTCCATATATCATACAGCTGTGGTAACTGTAGTCACCATGTAATATTAATACATTTTATCCCTAGTACTTATCTTATAAGAGGAAGTTTATACCTTTTGGCCACCTTTCTCCAGTTCCCCGCCCACCCCCCCACCTGCCCCACTCCCACTTTTGGTAACCAAAAATCCAATCTCTTTTCCTATGAGTGTGGTATTTGTTTGTTTGTTTGTTTTAGGTTCTACATATAAATGTGATTATATAGTATTAGTTGTTCTCTGAATTATTTTATTTTGCAACAATGCCTTTAAGAGCCATGTGTGTTGTTGCAAATTATAGGACTTCCTTGTTTTTTATGACTGGATAATATATGTATTCAGTTCAGTTCGGTCACTCAGTCATGTTCAACTCTTTGTGACCCCATTGACTGTAGCACACTAGGCTTCCCTGTCCATCACCAACTCCAAGAGCTTGCTCAAACTCCTGTCCATCAAGTCGGTGATGCCATCCAGCCATCTCATCCTCTGTCGTCCCCTTCTTCTCCTGCCTTCAATCTTTCTCAGCATCAAGATCTTTTCCAATGAGTCAGTTCTTCACATAGGGTGGCCAAAGTATTGGAGTTTCAGCTTCAGCATCAGTCCTTCCAGTGAATATTCAGGACTGGTTTCCTTTAGGACTAACTGGTTTGATCTCCTTGCAGTCCGTCTTTTAACAGTTTTGGATCAATAATTTGGATTAATAATTCCATAAAACTGTTAAAAGACTGTTGCTAGTGTGTGAGATGAGTGCAATTGTGAGGTAGTACAAAAAGTAGTATGTGTATATATATATATATATATATATATATATATATCTCACAACTTCTTTATCCACGTTGAGATCAAAAGACTTTGATCTCAAGAGTCTTATCCAACACCACAGTTCAAAAGCATCAATTCTTCGGCGTTCAACTTTTCTTTATGGTACAGCTCTCACATCCATACATAACTACTCGAAAAACCATAGCTTTGTCTAGCCAGATGTTTGTCGGCAAAGTAATGTCTCTGCTTTTTAATATGCTGTCTAGGTTGGCCATAGCTTTTCTTCCAAAGAGCAAGTGTCTTTTAATTTCATGGCTGCAGTCACCATCTGCAGTGTTGTTGGAGCCCAAGAATATAAAGTCTGTCACTGTTTCCATTGTTCCCCCATCTATTTGCCATGAAGTGATGGGAACTGAATGCCATGATTTTAGTCTTTTGAATGTTGAGTTTTAAACCAGCTTTTTCACTCTCTTTCACTTTCATCAACAGGCTCTTTAGTTCCTCTACACTTTTTGCCATAAGGGTTGTGTCATCTGCATATCTGAGGTTATTGACATTTCTCCTGGCAGTCTTGATCCCAGCTTGTGCTTCATCCAGCCTGGCATTCTGCATGATGTACTCTGCATATAAGTTAAATAAGCAGAGTGACAATATACAGCCTTCACGTACTCCTTTCCCAATTTGGAAGCAGTCTGTTGTTCCATGTTCGGTTCTAACTGTTGCTTCTTGACCTGCATACAGATTTCTCAGGAGGCAGGTCAAATGGTCTGGTATTCCCATCTCCTGAAAAAATTTCCACAGTTTGTTGAGATCCACACAATCAAAGGCTTTGGCATTGTCAATAAAGCAGGAGTAGATTTATTTCTGGAACTCTCTTGCTTTTTCAATGTTCCAATGGATGTTGTCAATTTGCTCTCTGGTTTCTCTGCCTTTTCAAAATCCAGCTTGAACATCTGCAAGTTCATGGTTCATGTACTGCTGAAGCCTGGCTTGGAGAATTTTGAGGATTACTTTGCTAGCATGTGGGATGAGTGCAATTGTGTAGTATTACAAATAGTAGTGTGTGTATATATGTATATCTATATGTCTCACAACTTCTTCATCCATTCATTCATAGATGAGTTTATAGGTTGTTTGTAGGTCTTGGTTATTGTAAATAATGCTTCTGTGAACATGGGAACACAGATATCTTTTTCAGTCAGTGTTTTTATTTCCTTGGGATAGATTTTCAGGAATGGAATTGCTGGATCATATGGTAGTTATAAATTTAAGTTTTTGAGGAACCTCCATACTCTTTCCCATAGTTGGAAGTATAAATTTATAATCCTGCAATAGTGCGTAAGAGTTTCCTTTGCTGCATATCCATGTCAGCATTTGTTATCTCTTGCCTTTCTGATTATGGCCATTCTAACAGGTATGAGGTAATATTTCATTGTGGTTTTAAGCTTTAGAATTTTTTAAAACAGAATTTTTCATGAGACAACTCTTCAACCTATCCCTGCCCCCACCCCCCCTCACTTTTAAGGCTGTGCCACTAGGCATGTAGGACTTAATTCCTGGATCCGGAATTGAACCTGTGTCCTCTGTAATGGAAGTGTGGAGTCTTAACCCTTGAACCGCCAGGGAAGTCCCTTCATGAGACATGTCTTAAGGAAAGAATATTTGATACAAAATTTGAAATACTTGTTCTCCTTGAAAGTAGATCTGTAATCAACTTGAGATCTCAATGACATATATAAGTTCAAGTGTCAAAGATGATGTTTGCTGGTTTACTAAGAGGCTAAAATCAATCACTTCCTTTATCAGTTTGAAAGTTCTTTGAGAGCAATGACAGTATCTTAGGCCTCTTTATTTCCCTTCACTATACATTATCTTTTTATAATATGGTGCGCTGCAGTCCATGGACTCACAAAAAGTCAGACATGACTGGGGAACTGAGCAGCAACAACAACAACATACATTATCTTGCCTTGCACGTAGAAAATAATGAATACTCAAATGAATTAAATGAACATCAAACATGACGAAATTGAGGTCTAAACTTTTTGGAATGAACTCTAATTTTTAACTTGGGTCAATAATTCTTATCCATATTACTAGAACATTTGGTTCGGTTGTAGAAGATCAAGCTTTGAGTTAATTTGCAATGGTAGACAGGATTTACATATTTTTTTGAAAAAAACTAATAAAACTCTGGGTTTGTGGATAAAATATTATTGGTGAAATACTTCGGGGATATTTTTCTGAAAAATCACTGTAAAATAGTGGCTTGGATGAACATATGGTATCATTTGTGTAAGATAGACTGCTTCTAATTCTTCTGTTTTTTTTTTTTAAACACTAAGTGTTAGACATAAGATAGGATGAAATTAATATTCAAAATATATAGTGTCTTTGGTTCTCTTAAAATCTTGATTTATTTATTTCTTCCTTTTTTTAAAAAAATGGCTCCTGTAGCACTTGAAAAATCATATACACTTCAGTCCTAGAAGTACTGGTATTGCCAAAGCAAAACATCTTCTATTTACATATAAATATCCTCATTCAGCAGGACTGAATACCTTTCTCATTTATAATGAAGTGACAGCAACCACAACAATCAAATTCTAAGACGTAGATACTAGATTAAAGTGACTGAGGATATCTCAGCATCAAAAAAAAAGTCTTTCAAAAAATTCAGCCTGGTCCTCCTGTATAATCCTTCTTAAAGCTGTTTTGAGTTACTGCCAGATCCCTGGCTATGATTTCACAATCCCAGCCAAACAATTCATAAGACCTTTGGAGGAGAATATCAGAACTTCCTGCCTCATCCAGTGACACAGAGGGAGTGTTGATGTATTTTCACTATACCATCTATCTCTTGCTGGGAGGCCAATATTTTGCATTTATATAGTGACTTATAGAAGTCAGTGAACATTGTGGTTTCACATTAACCACAGTACTGTCATTTCAAAGGTAATGTACAAGTTCATCAGAATTTATCCTAGCTCTTTTAGTCTGCAAAGCAGTAGGAAGCCAGTTTATGTGGTCAGTTGACTTTGATGTACATAATTTGTGTCATACTCTGATCACTTAATGTTAAATATCTTTATTTAATACTTTTTCATTAATTTATTTATTTATTCTCTTTTTGGCTGAACTGTGAGGCATTCAGGATCCTAGTTCCCTGGTCAGGGATCAAACCTGTGCCCAGTGAAAGTACTGGGCCCAATAGAAGTACTTCCTTCTACAGTGGAAGTACAGAGTTTTAAACATTGGACCACCAGGGAAATTCAGAACTTGAAATAGCTTTAAAAAAACTAATCAGAATACTTAAAAAGCTGAGCACAATTTATTCTGCAATTTTTAATATTTAAATTTAAAGTAATTCAATTACTAATTTATTATATTATTTAATCTTTGAATAAATGTTATATAACTATCACTTTCACTACTGATTTAGCATGGTCTTATAAATCATTTTCTTTCTCTTACATGTAATTTTGTATCTTCCATCTTGACCCTTTATCCATCCATTCATAAAGCATAATTCCATAAAACTGTTAAAAGACTAAAAGTTTCTCAACTAGAATGAGTAGGAAGGATTGGTACAGGTGATTTCCGTAAAGTTTATAATACTTCGGCTCCTACATTCAATTAATTATTTATTTCTTAAAGAGATTCCATAAACCCTTGACTTCAATACATGATTTCTATAGAAGGAATGATAAACAGCCTGATTGATGTGTGACTGAGAAAATAATTGTTTTGCATATTTTAATCATTTATTTTTACAGTGTAAGAAATTTTAATAAATAATTTTCCAAATTTGTCCATTTAATATTAATGCTTGTAATTATTGGTCTTAGATTAATATTCAGTCACTGTTGCATTTTAAGAATCTGAACTATATGAGTTTAATTATTGATTAAGCATCTAACATGAAATTAAAAGACGCTTGCTCCTTGGAAGAAAAGCTATGACCAACCTAGACAGCATATTAAAAAGCAGAGACATTACTTTGCCAACAAACGTCCGTCTAGTCAACGCTATGGTTTTTCTAGTAGTCATGTATGGATGTGAGAGTTGGACTATAAAGAAAGCTGAGAGCTGAAGAATTGATGCTTTTGAACTGTGGTGTTGGAAAAGAGTCTTGAGGGTCTCTTGGACTGCAAGGATATCAAACCAGTCAATCCTAAAGGAAACCAGTCCTGAATATTCATTGGAAGGACTGATGCTGAAACTGAAACTCCAATACTTTGGCCACCTGATGTGAAGAAATGACTCACTGGAAAAGACCCTAATGCTGGGAAAGACTGAAGGCAGGAGGAAAAGGGGACAACAGAGGATGAGATGGTTGGATGGCATCACCAACTTGATAGACACGAATTTGAGCAAGCTCCAGGAGTTGGTGATGGACAGGGAAGCCTGGCGTGCTGCAGTCCATGGGGATGAAAAGAATGGGACATGACTGAGCAACTGAACTGAACTGAACTCATCTGATCCAGTGGTGTAGCTGCTAAGAAGGTGCTAAGATGCAGGGTCTAAAGTAGGCATCCCCAATTTTACCAAACAAAGTAAACAGGGAAGTAATTATTCTTAAGCAAGGATAAGAATCTTTGGGGGAGTGCAAGTGGAATTAGTGCCAACAAGTTTACCAGAGAATCAGAGATGGAGGCCTAGGGGCCTCAGGTAATTTAGTTTCATTGCCCTGATGTTGAAGAATGTTCTTGGAGAATGGCTGCTGCAGAATTGAATGCCATCACTGCCTGGACAGTACAGTGGGATCCTAGCCCACTGCTCCAGTATGGTGTTAGAGCTACCTCAGCCTTGCCCTTATACATTTCCAGCATACTTTCCATGTCAGCTTGTACCACATACTTTCAAATGCTTCTCTGGTAATGAGCTTTTATGGGACCCTTATAAAGCCTATGACCTGAATGGCAAAGCATCAACCCTGGTTAAGTTTTACCATCTCTGATTCCTTTACCCTGGAGCTGGACAAATGGCAGGAATGCAATTCCTTTTAAATGAAATTATGAGTACATGAAAATGAGGAGTGTATAAAGTAGACCATGAGTCCACTTTATTGAGTTCACTTTCTGAATTGCTATATGAGGTAGAAGGAAAGGTCTTGGCAACCTGGATGAGACTGAGAGAGAGAAAATATGCACTGGGTAAATACCAAAGAAGAGGGTGATTGAAGTCACTGTACCATTGGTAATCGTTGCCTTATAGTGGAATGTGCAAACAACCCCAAGCCCTGACCTGTGCTCTTCACTTGTTGGAATACCTCACTTCCTTTCTTGCTTAGTGGAATACTGAATATCCTTTAATGCTCTACTTTTTGACACCCACCTAGACTTGCTTTTTCCTTCTCTAATCCTGCCCCTTCTTTATCTGAAGATGGCCAGCTCTATCTCCCAGGTTGTTGCAGTGGATTTCTCTCAAGGCATGTAGAGTTAGTTAACGATTACTTTCTTTTCTAAATTGAAATATCCTTATGGAAGAATCCTTATGTTTATAATCTTAGTGCATAACATAGTGGGTGTCCAGTTCAGTTCAGTGACTCAGTCGTGTCCAACTCTTTGCAACCCCATGGACTGCAGCACACCAGGCTTCCCTGTCCATTACCAACTCCCAGAGCTTGCTCAAACTCCTGTCCATTGAGTCAGTGATGCCATCTGACCATCTCATCCTCTCTTGTCCCCTTTTCCTCCTGCCTTCAGTCTTTCCCAGCATTAGGGTCTTTTCCAGTGAGTCAGTTCTTCGCATTAGGTGGCCAAAGTGTTGGAGCTTCAGCTTCATCATTAGTCCTTCCAATAAATATCAGGACTGGTTTCCTTTAGGATTGACTGGTTGGACTTCCTTGCAGTCCAAGGGACTCTCAAGAGTCTTCTCCAACAACACAGTTCAAAAGCATCAATTCTTCGGCACTCAGCTTTCTTCATAGTCCAACTCTCACATCCATACATGACTACTGGAAAAACCATAGCTTTCACAAGATGAATGTTTTTGGCAAAGTAATGTCTCTGCTTTTTAATATGCTGTCTAGGTTGGTCATAGCTTTTCTTCCAAGGAGCTTTTAATTTCATGGCTGCAGTCACCATCTGCAGTGACTTGGAGCCCAAGAAAGTAAAGTCTGTCACCGTTTCCATTGTTTCACCATCTATTTATGAAGTGATGGGACTGGATGCCATGATCCTTGTTTTTTGAATGTTGAGCTTTAAGCCAACTTTTTCATTCTCCTCTTTCACTTTCATCAAGAGGGTCTTTAGTTTCTCTTCACTTTCTGCCATTACAGTGGTGTCATCTACATATCTGAGGTTATTGATATTTCTCTTGGCAATCTTGATTCCAGCTTGTGCTTCACTCTGCCTGGCATTTCGCATGATGTACTCTGTATATAAGTTAAATAAGCAGGGTGACAATATACAGCCTCGATGTACTCCTTTCTCAATTTGGAAGAAGTTTGTTGTTCCATGTCTGGTTCTAACTGTTGCTTCTTGACCTGCATACAGATTTTTCAGGAGCCAGGTTAGGTGGTCTGGTATTCCCATCTCTTGAAGAATTTTCCACAGTTTGTGGTGATCCACACAGTCAAAAGCTTTGGCATTGTCAATAAAGCAGGAGTAGATGTTTTTCTAGAATTCTCTTCCTTTTTCTGTGGTTCATTGAATGTTGGCACTTTTTTCTCTGCTTCCTCTGCCTTTTCTAAATCCTGCTTAAGCATCTGGAAGTTCTCAGTTCACATACTGTTGAAGCCTGTCTTAGAGAATTTTGAGCATTAGTTCACTAGTGTGTGAAGTGAGTGCAATTGTGCAGTAGTTTGAACATTCTTTGGCATTGCCTTTCTTTGGGATTGGGAGAAAAACTGCCCTTTTCCAGTCCTCTGGCCACTGCTGAGTTTTCCAAATTTGCTGACGTATTGAGTGCAACACTTTAAGCTAAACATGATCGATGTTCTTATAGTGAACTGATAAATAGTTGTTTAAATATCTCCAGAGAAAACAGAAAGGACTGGACTGCAGTAAGTTTTTTCCTAAAAAGTAGCATATGAATATGAACTCTATTCTTTTGTGAAATGCATAAACTTGTTTGGTTGGTATCTGGGAGAAAGAGTTGGCCAGTGCCCAAACCATTGGATCCCATTGTCAAATGCCAAACAGCACACTGAGCATCAGCAGGGGACTTTCTGTTGAAAATCATTCCCCTAAGGAAACCAACCACCCGGGGTTTAGAAGCTGTAGAGAGAGGTCAGAAAAAACAGGTTTACAACAGTTTTTAAAGTAAAGGGAAACGAGTCATGCATTTCTTCAGAAAGGGGCTCTCTTAAATGATATTGGAAAAGAAAGCAAGCAAGAAAGGAAGGATAATAGGAAGGAAATAAGGAAGGAAGAAAGAAAAGGATCATTTCTATTGTTATTTTCCAGAAGTTTTCTAATCAACTCTTAAAAAAATAATAGCTTTATTGAGATATGAATCACACACCATAATATTTATCTATTGACTATGCTAAAGTCTTTGTGTGGCTCACAACAAACTGGAAAATTCTTGAAGAGATGGGAATACCAGAACACCTTCTCTGCCTTCTGAGAAACCTGTGTACAGGTCAATAAGCAACAGTTAGAACAAGATAGGAAAGAACAGACTGGTTCAAAATTGAAAAAGGAGTACCTTCCTTATAATACTCTTATTATATTCAAAGTACATCATGCAAGATGCTAGTCTGCATGAAACACAAGCTAGAATCAAGATTGCCAAGAGAAATATCAATAACTTTAGATAAGCAGATGATACCACCCTAATGATAGAAAGTGAAGAGAACTAAAGAGCCTCTTGATGAGAGTGAAAAGGCTGGCTTAAAATTCAACATTCAGAAAACTAAGATCATGACATCCAGTCCCATCACTTCATGGCAAATAGGTGGGGAAATAATGGAAACAGTGACAGACTTTACTTTCTTGGGCTCCAAGTCACTACAGATGGTGACAGCAGCAATGAAATTAAAAGATACTTGCTCCTTGGAAGAAAACTTATGACCAACCTAGTCAGCATATTAAAAAGTACAGGCATCAGTTTGCCAACAAAGTTCTAGATAGTCCAAGCCATAGTTTTTTCAGTAGTCACGTACAGATGTGAGGTTTGGACCATAAAGAAGGCTGAGTGCCGAAGAATTGATGCTTTTGAATTGTGCTGTTGAAGAAGACTCTTGAGAGTCCCTTGGACTGCAAGGAGAGCAAACCAGTCAATCCCAAGGGAAATCAATCCTGACTATTCATTGGAAGGACTGATGCTGAAGCTGAAGCTCCAATACTTTGGCCACATGATGGGAAGAGCTGACTCACTGGAAAAGACCCCAATGCTGGCAAAGGTTGAGGGCAGGAGAAAAAGGGGGTGACAGAGGATGAGATGGTTGGATGTCATCATCAACTCAATGGTCATGAGTTTGAGCAAGCTCCAGGAGATAGTGAAGGACAGGGAAGCCTGCTGTGCTGCAGTCCATGGGGTCGCATAGTTGGATACGACTGAGTGACTGAACGACAAGAAATTTAAAGTGTAAATTTCAGTGGGTTTTAGTGTATTTACAGGGTTATTCATACATCACCACATTGAATTATAGAACATTTTTGTTATCCCCCTCAAAGAAAACCCATGCCCTTTAGCTATCACTTATGAAACTTCACCTCTCTCCCTCACCTGTGCCCAACACAGTTTCTTTCTGTCTCTGTAGATTTGCCTATTCTGAACATTTTATATTGATGGAATCATGTAACACGTAGCTTCTGTGATTGACTTCTTTCACTTAGCATAATGTTTTCAAGGTTTATTCTTTATCAATGAATACTGTTCCATTGTATGGATAGATGACATTTTATTTATCTCACATCAGTTGTTGGATAAGGTCGTTTCCACCTTCTGACTATGGTGAATGATGCTGCTCTGAATATTCAGGTACAGGTGTTTTTGAGGATATATGTTCTCATTTCTTTTAGGAATATACCTAGGCCTTTTTTCCCAGATGCTCAGTAGGCAGTCTCCACATATATAGCCAAGGTCCTTTTGCAAGTTCTTAGGGTTATCCCCTTGAGCCTCTGACTCTAAACCTGACAGTATAAGCAAAAATTTTAGTCAATTCTCAAGGCCTATTTCATTCATTTATGCATTCACTATTTATTCAGTCCCTACTATGTGCCAGGCACAGTGCCGTGTCCTAGAGATGAAATGGAGGTGGTGTTTTAGTTGCTAAGTAGTGCCAGACTCTTGTGATCCCATGAGCTATAGCCTGCCAGGCTCCTCTGTCTATGGGATTTTTCAGGCAAGAATACTGGCAGTGCAGCAAATCACTTCAGTTGGGTCTGACTCTTTGTGACCCTATGGATTGTAGCCCACCAGGCTCCTCTGTCCATGGGATTCTCAAGGCAAGTATAATGGAGTGGCTTCTGTACCCTCCTCCAAGGGATCTTCCTGAACCAGGGATCAAACCTGTGTCTTTTAAGTTTTCTGCATTGGCAGGCGGCTTTTTTACCACCAGCAGCACCTGGGAAGCCAATACTGGGAAGAATACTGAAGTGGGTAGCTTTTTCCTTCTCCAGGGGATCTTCCCAACTCAGGGGTTGAACCCAAGTCTGCACATTTCAGACAGATACTTTTACTGACTGAGCCACCAAGGAAGCCCAGGAATACAATAGGAAATAACAAAACCAAAGTTATTACCAGAACTTACTTATTTGTTGTCCCTCAGTCATGTCGGACTCTTTGCAACCCTATGACTGAAGCATGGCAGGCTTCCCTATCCTTCACTATCCTGCGGAACTTGCTCACTCTCATGTCCATTGAGTCAGTGATTCTATCCAACCATCTCGTCCTCTGTTGTCCCCTTCTCCTCTCGCCTTCAATCTTTCCCAGCATCAGGGTCTTTTCCAGTGAGTCACCTCTTCCCATCAGATAGCCAAAGTATTGGAGCTTCAGCTTCAGCGTCAGTCCTTCCAATAAGTATTCAGGATTGATTTCCTTTTGGATAGATTGGTTTGATCTCCTTACAGTCCAAGGGGCTCTCAAGAGTCTTCTCCAACACAGTGGTTCAAAAGCATCAATTCTTCGGTGTTCAGCTTTCTTTGTGGTCCAGCTTTCACGTCTATAGATGACTACTGGAAAAACCATAGCTTTGAATAGACAGACATTTGTTGGCAAAGTAATGTCTCTGCTTTTTAATATGCTGTCTAGGTTGGTCATAGCTTTTCTTCCAAGGAGCTTTCCAAGGAGTACATGTACCCGAATGTACTTCCAAGGAGTACATTCCACATGATGTACTCTGATACAGGTTAAATAAGCAGGGTGACAATATACAGCCTTAATGTAGTCCTTTCCCAACTTGGAACCAGTCTATTTTTCCATGTCCGTTTCTAACTGTTGCTTCTTGACCTGCATACAGATTTCTTAGGAGGCAGGTTAGGTAGTCTGTTATTCCCATCTCTTGAAGAATTTTCCATAGTTTGTTGTGATCCACACAGTCAAAGGTTTTAGCATAGTCAATGAAGCAGATGTAGATGTTTTCCTGGAATTATTTTGCTTTTTCTGTGATCCAACGGATGTTGGCAATTTGATCTCTGGTTCCTTTGCCTTTTTAAATCCAGCTTGAACATATGGAAGTTCTCAGTTCACGTACTGTTGAAGCCTCACTTGGAGAATTTTGAGCATTACATTTGTGTGGGATGAGTGCAGTTGTGCAGTAGTTTGAACATTCTTGGCATTGCCTTTCTTTGGGATTGGAATGAAAACTGACTTTTCCAGTCCTGTGGTCATTGCTGTTTTCCAAATTTGTTGACATGTTGAGTGCAGTACTTTCACAGCATCATCTCTAGGATTTGAAATATCTCAGCTGGAATTCCATCAGCTCCACTAGTTTTGTTCGTAGTGATGGTTCCTAAAGCCCACTTGACTTCGTACTCCAAGATGTCTGGCTCTAGGTGAGTGATCACACCATCACAGTTATCTGGGTTGTTAAGATCTTTTTTGTATAGTTCTGTGTATTCTTGTCACCTTTTCTTAATACCTTCTGCTTCTGTTAGGTCCATACCGATTCTGTCCTTAATTCTGCCCATCTTTGCATGAAATGTTCTCTTGCTATCGCTAATTTTCTTGAAGAGATCTCTAGTCTTTCTGATTCTATTGTTTCCTTCTATTTCTTTGCATTGTTCACTGTGGAAGGCTTTCTTATCTCTCCATGCTATTCTTTGGAACTTTGCATTCAGATGGGTATGTCTTTCCTTATATTTATTTATACCTGGGACAAATAAAATTCTGGTAACACGTAGAAATGAAAGAGGCTGGATTAGTATTTAAAAATTTAGGTTCAAATCCCATATCCTTAGTCTACCAATTTCTTATTATGTAATGTTGGGCAAGTGATGCTATTTTCCAAATGTATGTTCCCAATCTGTGTAACAGTTGTAATATCTTCTGCCTCATGGAGCTGTGAGAATTCACTTTAATAATGTATGTGAGAATATTCTGTAATACATAACAATATGTTACTAGTTACTGTTATTTTGACTCTTCTAGCCTGGAGAATCCCAGGGATGGGGGAGCCTGGTGGGCTGCCGTCTATGGGGACACACAGAGTCGGACACAACTGAAGTGCCTTAGCAGCAGCAGCAGCAGCAATCCTGATGAGACAGAAGGGTTATGGGTATTAAGATTACACTATCTCAGATCACACTATCTCAGCTGAATCTTACTGTTACGGGAAGCACACTGATTGAAACCGCCCACCCTGGCCAGGCACCATAATAACCATTTGCATGAGTTGTTTTATGACAGGAGGTCCTGGTAAGGAACAGGGAACTAATAAGCCTCCACCAACCAGAAGAGTTCGGGAAAGGTCAAAAGGAGACACCACCTGTCCAACCACCTCCCAGAATCCTTCTCTCTGGCATCCTTCTTGGCTGAAGGACTCTGAGTCAGAATGATTGGCTAATGACAACCCAGAAACTAATCCCATCATCATGAAACCAGAGACTGCAAGCCATGTGACAGAGAAGTTCTCCTGGGTTCCCTTACCCTCCTGCTCTCCGCCCAGGCGCCCTTTCCCAATAAAATCTCTTGCTTTGTCAGCACCTGTGTCTCCTCGGACAATTCATTTCTGAGTGTTAGACAAGAGCCCAATTTCGGGCCCTGGAAGGGGTCCCCCTACCTGCAACATTACCGCTGCCACTTGCAAGATTGTTGTGAGGAAAAAAATGAGTTAGTACATGTGAAATATTTAGAATAGTGCCTCACACATAATAAGCACTTAATAAATATTAGTTATTATTTATGAGGTAGACTGACATGGTAGAGTCTTTCCCTTTTAAACTTTTATTATTTTTTATGTAAAAGCCCTTCTCTGCTAGAAAAATTCACAGTAATTTCCCTTTCCCAGTAAGTAGAAGCAGTTTTCTCAAGCAAATAAGCATTTCAGGAGTGTATATAAACATTTCTAGTAGATGAGCTGAAATGTTTATATTTACTCCTGAGAAGCCTCATAGACTTGCTCTGTGACAAAATTGGGGTTGTCAGTTGTTGCACAGCCAATAATAAATGACTCTGGCTAAAAATTATCTAATTGTGCATGAATGTCCGATATAAGATATAAAGTATGCTTTACATTTTCCCAGGCTACTTTTTGGAGAAACATGGAGGTCCTTGTGAACAACCCAAGTCTGAATATTTCGCCTGGGAAAACATTGCATGTTAACAATTTTCAGATAAAGTTCATTTTCTTCATATGTGAAACATTGATGGCATCTTATCCCCTTTGTTTTTTAGTTTCCTTTAATAAACTGTGTGTTTAATTACTCTGTGAGTGAGTGAGTAAAAGTCGCTCAGTCATGTCCAACTCTTTGCGACCCCACAGACTATACAGTCCATGGTATTGTCTAGGCCAGAATACTGGAGTGGGTAGCCTTTCCCTCCTCCAGGGGATCTTCCCAACCCAGAGATCAAACCTGGGTCTCCCGTATTGCAGGTGGATTCTTTATGAGCTGGGCCCCCAGGGAAGCCCATTTAATAGCTCAAGATGACCATAATTCATTTATTAGTATTTCTAAATTTATAAGGATTCATGGGTGGTTAACTTAATTGGTTAGCATTAGCAGTAATTGGATGCCACTGTGGGTTTGTGAACTTTGTCCTCATTTAACAGTTATAGCTTTATATCCTCTCTCAGTTACCTGTATACTCACAAATATGACATTCATTATCATGAGAAAAATCTGAGTCTTCAAGGAAAACATGTTAGCTAAAGCCAAGCTGATCTAACAAGCATGCTAAATAAAGTGGCTTAAAGAAGACAGATTTATTTTTCTTTTATGTGTAACAAGGAGAACAGGTGAAGGCAGCTTGGCTCTATGAGATCATGCAAGGACTCAGGTACCTTTCTTCAGCCCCCACAAGCGTCCCGTAGGGCATTATTGCCGTCTGCTTGGTTAAAGTGGGATTTCTTCAACTAGAAAGGGAAAAGAAGACATGAGGAAACATGCCCACTGTCCTAAGGTTCAGGCTAAGGTGCAGCATAGTCTGAGGCTGCACCTAACCACAAGGGATGATGGAAAATGTCTAGGTCTGTAGTCACATGCCTAGAAATAGAAGGAAAATAGATTTTGGTAAACTGCTAGAAGTTTCCTCCAATATATTGTTGTGTTGAATTGCAGAATTATATCTCCAAGATAAATATTTTGTTATTTCAATAAAGTTTTTCTTTCACACATTCATAGCAATTTAAACCTGCTTTCGTATTCCATTGGATTGCTATTTTATCATGCTATGTGGAGAGCAAAATTCCCACTCGGGGATAAAGTACCCACTGATTTTGGCTGAGTTTTCTTGAACAAAGTCAAATATCCCAAGAATCTTTTGAATGAAAAATACATTTTTCTCAGGGGCCAAAGATAAATGCTTACTATTTGGGGATATAGTAAATGTAAAAGCACTTTGGGAAGTGTGAAGACTTGTACAAATGCAATACTGTTATTATAGTATTACCGTCACAGAAGTGAAAGTGTTCTGTTCTTCATAGCATATTATGCGATTTGGCCCCCAAAATGTTGAACTGCTTATAAAGACATTTTGTTCTTTATTTTTACAGTTTATTTTTTCCAGTCTATCCTAGAGAGTTCCATGTGCTCTGTAAAGGTGACTAAAATGTGATGATAAATATCATAGACTTTGTCATAGAAATGAACAATATAGCTAAACCCTATGTTTTCATTATCATAATCTACATATTTATGCAGTTTACCTTCTTGTACTAAACTCATAAAATTTCCTTTATTGTTAATATGCTAGTTTTCCCAAATTATATTTACTTCTTACATTTGGTCTTACTCTTTCAGAAAAAGCTTCTTTAAAATTTACTTTTGTTTACTGTGATACTGGCTTTCTTATTCAAGAGTTTCATAATTATTTAGAATGTTGTTTGGAGAAGAAACCCTTAATTTTCTTTACAACTCCATTGACATTTACCCAACAAAAGGGGGTTGTTTGTCCTGTGGCTGTTAGTAGGTGAGAGGAAACCTGTAAACATTTTGCCTCTTCTTGGGAAAGAAATTTTTTTAAAAAGCCATTTATTTTTAAGATAACCAATTCTTTTTTATTTTTTATCATATGCTCTGTTATCATTGATGAATGGATGTGATTGTTGTCAAACAATAATTACTTCTTATAATTGCCTATGATTTTCATTTTTGTACTCTTTGTGGTATTTTCTCTCAATATCCAGGGAAAACGAATGGAAGAGATACTTTACAGTAATAATCATACCTTAAGAGTGCCCAAGAATATAAGACAGTATTAGGAGAGCGAAATACATAAGTTTTTATTAATTAGGCAATCCCTGCAGATTAGAAGCCTTGAGGCATGAAATCCTTGCCTCCAAAAAACTCACATTGTAATCTTAGAAAAATTGGACCAAGCTGAATAGATGAACAAAGTTAGTTTTACCCCTCATGGAAAAACGTGTTGCTTTTAGAAAGTACTTTTTCTTAGTTACTGAAACATTAGCTTAGATCTTCAGTTCAGTTCAGTCGCAGTCATGTCTGACTCTTTGCAACCCCATGGACTGCAGCATGCCAGGCTTCCCTGTCTGTCAACAACTCCCAAAGCCTACTCAAACTCATGTCCGTTGTGTTGGTGATACCATCCAACCATCTCATCCTCTGTCATCCTCTTCTCCTCCTGCCTTCAATCTTTCCCAGCATCAGGGTCTTTTCCAATGAGTCAGTTCTTTGCCTCAGGTGGCCAAAGTATTGGAGTTTCAGCTTCAGCATCAGTCCTTCCAATGAATATTCAGGATACACCACTCCTTTTGTTTTAAGAATGTTTGTCCTCTGCAAATGTCTCTTCTTTCATAAATAAACCCATTTGCAGATTATGATAATCTTTGTTCCTGATTAAAATTTCTCATTCCTGTTGCTTTCACAGAAGCTTTCACAGAAGCTTAATCCACATTTTATTGTTTTGTGATTAACTCTGGATATGGAATCTTAGTGTAGGTTTCATGAGTCTCATCTGAACTTGAAGCATATCTCTTTGTTTCATTTGGAATTTCTGCAGTAGCATTGATTTACCTCATCTTCAGTTTTGTTCACTAAGCAAATCATTTTCTTTTGAGTTCTGCAGCCCACCTCCTCCCCCGCTTTCTTAATTGGTGGGCAATTTTGGGAATTTGTTTTTGTTGTTATTCAAAGCACTGATCAGTGATTTAAAAAAATCATTAACTCACTCTTCTAATACTGTCTTTTATTCTTGGGCACTCTTAAGGTTTGATTATTACTGTAAAGTACCTTCCATTTGTTTTTCCTGGATATTGAGAGAAAATACCACAAAGAGTACAAAAGTGAAAATTATAGGCAATTATAAGAAGCAGTTATTGTTTGACAACAATCACATCCATTCATCAATGATAATAGAGCATATGATAAGATAAAAAAGAATTGGTTATTTTAAAAATAAATGGCTTTTTAAAAAAATTTCTTTCCCCGAGAAGAGGCAAAATGTTTACAGGTTTTCTCTCATCTACTAGAACAGACACACAGCCATGAGACAAACAACCCCCTTTTGTTGGGAGACATGTTGATGGAATTGTAAAGAAAATTAAGTGTTTCTTCTCCAAACAACATTCTAAACAGTTATGAAACTCTTGGATAAAAAAGCCAGTATCACAGTAAACAAAAGTAAATTTTAAAAGAAGCTTTTTCTGAAAGAGTAAGACCAAATGTAAGAAATAAACATAATTTTACATGATTTTCTTTTTTCTTACAATTAAAATAATCAGTGACATTTAGCCATCTACATGCCCTACCAATACTGTCCTTAGTGTTAAGATAACTGATTAGTTCTGCAACCCTGCTGAACACCTCCCAGCATTCACCTATAATGGGTCATAAACTTGAAAGCCTTCCAGCCTCTTTCCCTGTCCCTGGGTGAGGCTTGCAGAGTGGAGGAGGGGCACCAAGCTCCACAGAGAATGAGTGAGAAACACTGACAGAATAACAGGGGAGAACGGAAAAAAAGAACTTAAGAGGATTATAACAAGAAAGGAAGCATTTGGAGTCCTGGGAGGTGATGCCAGTCAGGATCTCTGAATTGCTAAAAAAGAAAAATTTCCTATCCACTTACAGGACGTGGTCGGGGAATTTCTTTTTCCCTCTCATACCCCTTCTTCCTGAGAAGTGATGGCCCTGCACTTCAGGGAAGGGACCAGGCCAACCTCTCCAAAGAAGGACATTTCCTTGAAAAGTGGCTTTGACTTGACATTCTCATGGGGTAGGAAGAGCAATCAAGAGAGGCATGAGTTTTAGCCAGATAAACTGATGACATCTGGAAAAGGCAGGCCAACATGATTCCTAGTAGAATGTAGAAAATTGCTGTTCAATTGCGGCTATTCAATTTGGGACAGTCTAAGAAGGGCTTTTCCACAAAAAGCCTTGAATTTTCTGAAGGAAGGTCAGGCAACATGGATTATTTAAATGAAGATTTTAATCTTGAAGTGCATTTTGATTATATTAGATTGCATAGGTCTTTTATTTTTTCATGAACATGTTGCAAATATTTAGTGCTAGAGAATACTGTAGTTTTAAATTATTTTTTTAATACTTACATTTATTTTATTATTATTAATTGTTTATTGTTTTGGCTGCACTGGGTCTTAAATGCAGCATGTGGAATTTAGCTCCCTGACCAGGGATTGAACCCTGGGGCTCCTGCATTGGAAGCAGGGAGTCTTAGCCACTGAACCGCCAGGGGAGTCCCTGTAGCTTTAAATTAAATAAATATTATTAGGCTTGTTACTAATCACAAGCCTAAAATCACATAATTTTCTTTGATGAGCCTATTTCTAGTGCTTAAAATTTAGATAACAGATTGGCAAAAATATTCAAAATTATAAATATGTTTAATAATTACTGATTTTCAAGTGAGAATGCTATTCTTTTTTTAAACAACAGGAGAAATTTGCTTAAAGAATAGTGCCAAATACTTTAATAGAAGCCAATTCATAAATATGTAATGATATTTTAATATCCTGAAAAACATTCTGAGGGATTGAAATAACAGCAAAGAGGTAACTGTTAAACACAATCCTTCAAAAGCTATGGAGCTTTGGGAAAGAGATGGAAAGAATTCTACTAATAGCTAACAACTATAGGAATGCACAGAAAATTTCTTTAGTTGAGACCATAGTACCAGTAGACCTATATGTCTTTATAACATAATTGTTTTTCCTAAATTTTTTGAATAGAATTAAGGCTTTATATTTTAGAACTTTTTAAAAGAAAGTTTATACCAAAATTGAGAGGAAGGTACAAAAATTTATCATATACCTCCTGCCCCCCACATTCATAGCCTCCCTCATTATCAATATCCCCAGCCAAAGTGGCAGGTTTGTTACACTTGATTAAGTTAGATTATAATCATCCAAAATCCATAGTTTGTTGCAATTCACTCTTGGTATTTGCACAATCTGTGGGTTTGGACAAATGTATGGGTTTGGTAGATATGTATGTATCCATCTTCATGGTATCTTTGTGGGATGTTTTCACTGCCTCAGAATCCTCTGTGTTCCACATATTCATCCTCCTCTCTCTTCTAACCCCTGGAAATTACTGAAATTTTTACTGTCTCCATAGTCTTGGCTTTTCAAGAATGTCATATAGTTGGAATCAGACAATATATAACCTTTTCAGACTGGTTTCTTTAACTTAGTAATATGCATTTAAGAGTTCTCCATGAATTTTCATGGCTTGATAGCTAATTTCTTTTTAGTGCTGAATAATATTCCATCCTCTGGTGACCATAGCTTATGTATCCATTCATCTACTGAAAGACATCTTGGTTTTTTATGAAATTTTTCACAATTATGATTAAAGATGTTCTAGACATTCATGTGCAGGTTTTTGTGAAGACTTGAGTTTCCAATTTATTTGGGTAAATACCAAGGAGCATGATTGCTGTATTATATGGTAAGTATATTTGGCCTTATAAACAAGTACCAAACTATCTTCCAAAGTAGCTGTACCATTTTGCATTCCCACCAGCAATAAATGAGTGTTCTTGTTGCTTCATATCCTTACCAACATTTGGTGTTGTTAGTTTTCTCAACTTTTAATAGCAATGCAGTAATACCTTACTGATGACAGAACATTTTTAAATTTGTATTTCCCTGATGACATGTGATGTGGAACATTTTTTCATGTGCTTATTTGCTATCTGTTTGTCTTCTTTAGTTGGTGTCTGCTAAGGGCTTTGGCCCATTTTTAAATTGGGTTGTTAGTTTTCTTATTGTGGAGTTTTAAAAGTTCTATGTATATTTGGATAACAGTATTTATCAGTTGTGTTTTTTGCAAAAAATTTTCTCCTAGTCTGTGATTTATCTTTCCATTCTCATGACATTGTCTTTCATAGAAGAAGTTTTTAACCTTAATGAGGTAGCTTATTGTTTCTTTCATGGATCATGCTTTTAGTATTATCTCTAAAAAGTCATCACCATACCCATCTAGCTTTTCTCTTGTGTTACCTTCTAGGAGTTTTATAGTTTTATATCTGTTTATAGTATAGGAGTTTATATTTTTAGGTCTGTGATCCATTTTGAGCTAATTGTTGTGAAGGGTGTAATGTCTATCCAGATTAATTCTTTTGTGTGTGGATATATACATAAGCCTGCATAATCGGGTACACAGTTGGTATTGTTTTTGTGGGCAAACTGTTTTCTGTTAGATCCATAAAGAATAATAAAAATGAAAGTTTTAATTTTACCTTAGCTTGACTTATTCTTTATTTGCTGCTCTTCTTTTTTATAAATGTAGATCCAAGTTTGTTACCTCTCTCTCTCTCTCTCTCTCTCTCTCTATATATATATATATATATATATATATATATATATAGTTTTATTTTTTCTCCCTTATCTCTAGAGAACTTCTTTTAACATTTCTTGCAAGACAGGTCTGTTGGCAACAAATTAGTTCAATTTTGTTTCTCTGAGAAAGTATTTCTCTTTCCTTTCTGAAGGATAATTTTACAGGATACAGAATTCTGGATTTTTTTTTTTTTTTTTTTTTGTCTCTTAAGACTTCAAGTATTTCAGTCTACTTTCTTCTTACGTGGTTTCTGAGGAAAAGTTGGATGTAATTCTTATCTTTGTTCTGTTGGTAAGATTGTGGCTTCTTTTACAACTTTATCTTTGCTTTTCTATTGTTTGAAAATGATATGGCTAGATGTAGGTTTTTTTTTTTTAATTTATCCTGCTTGGTGTTCTTCGATATTCCTGGAGCTGTAGGAATATCTGACATTAATTTGGGGAAATTCTCAGTTACATTGTCAAATACTTCTTTGTTCTTTTCTCTCTTCTTTTCTGATAATTCCACTTCACATACATTATACCTTCTGTAGTTGTCCTGCAGTCGTTTTTCTTTCCGTCTTTGTTCTCTTTGCTTCAGTTTTTGAGATTTCAGATTTCTCCCTTAGCCATATGCAATCTAGTAATGAGCCTATCAAAGATGTTCTTCATTTCTGATACAATTTTTAAAAAAATCATCTCTAGTAAAATAGTATCTTTCTTAAGATTTCCCTTTTTCTGCTTACATTGCCTGTCTGTTCTTGCATGCTGTCTTCTTTATCCATTAGAGCTCTTGGTTTATTAATTCTCAGTTTTTTCCCTCTCCCCTTAAGTGGAACAATAGAGCTAGAATAGACTGGAGTTGGATATCCCACCCCCACTCCCCCTGTCAGTTAGACTCTGATAATCTTCAAAACAGGTTAGGGTCTGGCTAGTTAGTTTCCCCTGAGTTCAGGCCTTGCTGAGTGCTCTGGCATACTTAAAAATGGTTCCTTTTCCCATTCTCCTGTCATGAGAGAATGAGAGGATTTTTTTCCTCTGTTGTTTATTTTGAAAGCCTGGTGGAGCTCATGGAGTTAAGTCTCAAAATATTGTGAGAGTTCTGCTTGTGGCTGAGTCCCCCTTGAAGTTTTAAAATCTCAGACTTTTTCTCACTGAGCCTCCAGCAGTTCATTAATTAATAGTTCAGGCCCTCCTCCCCCAGCACTGGTTCCCACTGTGGTTTCTGCTTACGAGTCTCTGCTTCAGAAAGCTGTGGCTGCCTGGATTTGCCAGTCTGTCTCTCCAATTTTTGGGGTGGCAATTTGACCTGTGTCCTCTTCTCTTTTATGGATCCAAGAAGAGTTGTTGAATTTTTAGCGTGTTTTGCTTTTTACATGATGTTAGCACCAAGTGGTATGTTCCAAATTACTTACATATGAAACCAGAACTCTCCTAGAGTTGTTTTTTTTTTTTTTTTAAAGCCAGTTAGAAGAGTATGGATTTGAGAAGCTGCCCCATGGTTGTGAGTCTTGTGACTGTATTAAGCTGTGAAGGTGGTCAAGGAGGACAAAGTTCTTAATTTGTATTCTGCTTCTGTGCAGTTCTCAGAAAGTCTGGTCAAAAAAATACCACCGGAGAACTCCAGAGGTAGTTCTGTGTCTCCCTGGAATCAGTACCTAAGGTGGGATAAATGTGACAACATGATGCCAGCACATCTGCTGTCCACAGCTGGTTAGTTTCATTATATCCTCCAGTCACAGTGGGAGAAGTTTCTAGCAAAAACTAAGTATTAAGGTAAATTTTCTTAAGAACAGCATTCAGAGCATATTCTTGCTGAGTTCTCATTCTGGGTAGATGATTAGGATGGAGGCACACTTTGAAACAGAGCCCCTGTGATTATGAAACAGGACAGGCTCCACTGGGTGGACATAGAGGAACATGGTCCGTACCAGTGCCAGGCAAACTTTGGGTGGTCTTCCAGCAAACCTATGTCTACTCATCCTCAGTAATCTGCACTGTCTTTTTATACTGAGTAACTTAAGGGTAATAAGGCATGATAGTCTTGGTTCATGTGGCTCTTGACTGCAGATTAATCAACTTAGTTTTGGTAATTTTCAGACACTACAGAACATTATCAGTGAGTTACACTTGACAGCAACTAGTCTAAGGGTTGCAACTGAGGTTTAAGATGGAACTAGGAGCACTTCCAGCCCTTCTGATAGTAAGATCTGGTACCAGCCTCCTGCCTTTCTCATTTCATCTTGTATGATAGATATCTTCCCAGCTCACTCTGGGCTCCAGCCTCACCACCTTCTCACTCTATCCCACCAGTAAGTCTCAGCTTGAATCATCTCTAAAAGGCCTTCTGTGTGGCAGTCCTCCCATCTCTCACCCCCATTTATGAAAACATTACTCTGTTATATTTTCTTCATAGCATTTATCACTCTGGAAAATTTCTCTATTTTATTTTATTTTTTCTTTTTCTTTGATGACAGTCTCTACTAGAATGTAAACTCCATGAAAGCTGGACCTTACTTACTTAATGCTGTATCCCTAGCACCCAAGAGAGTATATGGCACTTAGAAGGAACCTGATAAATAAATGTTTAATAAATGAATAAAATGCATTCTTATCCAGAGTAATCCTCTTTAGCTGTGGGCCATTGCCTCATTGTTGCTTTTCTCAGCTGTTGCATTTGATCGTACATGCTCAAACTCATTTTCCAGACCAATCTAAATAGGTATAATATAAACAGCCTCAGATTCCCTTTCAGATCAAGATGGGGCAGGGTCGGGGGTGGTGGTGTTGGTGATGCAGTGGTCGCTAGCCCAGCACAGGGTTCTGCAGACCCCTCTCTGATCATGACAAAGAGTCTTATAGGCTGCTCTTATATCTGGAAATCTGTGTCCCCCATTTACTGTGAGACCCTGCAGTCGCACCCTCCTCCATGGGTCCTAATTTTCAGGACTATGCTGCTGCTTGTTTTCTGACACCCCCTGTCTTTAGCATGGGAACTGAAGCCCTGCCCTTGGCAAGAAGCCCCTTCCACATGGACAGAATGCCTAGATGACAGCCATCTGCCATACACTGGCTTGCTTTCTTTCCTAGCAAACTCTGCCTATTCCCCTACCCTCACCCAAGTTAATTACTGCTGACAATCCGGAAAGTGTCTGTAGGCTGGGGAAAGCAATGCAATCATTACTCAACCTTGCTTAGAGTTGCTTGCCTTAGGAGAGAAGAAAAACAGTTTATAGTAAATAGCTTCAGTGAAGCTTGAAGTTCTTGCTTTGCTTTTGGAGTAAGCATTTCTAGTGTCACTAATACTTTATTTTAAATGCAATGAATACATGCAGCATTGATTTGATCTGAAGTGCCTAACAAATTGATTGGAGTTTCTGATTTCTCCTTTCTCTCTACCTCTTGCTTGTTTTTATTTATGTTTGTATCTTAAGACTCTAAATGTAGGATTTCTGATAACTTTCCTAGAATACAACTTGTCTTGATAGCCATTCCTTTTATGGACTACATGAACTAGCTTCTTTGACCTTTAGTGCCAGCGTGTATGAAGGAAGAGTGCATCCTCCTCATCCTCCTTGTGCCTGCCCTGCTGGTTGACAGGAAAGGCACAGCTCCTGCCAGGCAGACTTTCTGAGCTGTAGCTATTCCTTCTGGGTCCTTGAACCTGCTTTCCCTCTTGCCTCATTCAGACTAGGAATGGTAATAGTGTCCCGCTGTTGCTACTTTCTGGGGTGATTCACTCTTGTTGATTTCTCTTTTCTCTTCCTGTACTCATAAATGATCACTTTATTATGCATTTTCTGATTGTCTGTTCATGTGTGTCATTTGTTTTTGCTGAGACCCTAAGTATAATATATGGGATATGAATTTGGATAAAGGTATTAGTATGTAAGGTATGGTATATGTGTAACCATTTAAAATAAAACATAGGAGGAAATTCTGATGACATCAGAGTAGATGAAGTGGTATTAGATATGACAAAAAAGCACATTTCATACAAGAAAAAAATTATTATATTGGTCTTTCTCAAAATCTTTTGCTCAATGAATGACCCTTTAGAGAGGATGAACAGGCAAGCTACAGACTAAAAGAAAACATTTGCAAACCATGTATCTCATAAAGAACTCTCAAAACTTAATAGTGAAAAAAGCAAGCAATCCATTTTGAATCATAATGGTTAAAATTTAAAAAAAAGATTAACACCAAATACTGGCAAGGATGCAGATAAAGTAAATCACTCATGCATTGCCAGTGGGAATGAAAAATGTGAGAAATATTTTGGCAGTTCCTTAAAAATGTGAACATTCTCCTCCCATGCAACCCAAAATGACACTCCTGGGCATTTATCCCAGAGAAAGAAAATTTATGTCCAGATCAAAATACCTATGTAAATGTTCCTAGCATTGGTATTTGTAATATGAAAGTTTCTGTGAATGAATGATTAAATAAACTGTGTTGCACCTGTACCATGGAATACTATTCAGTAACAAAAAGAAATAAGCTATTGAAATACATGGATAACTTGGGTGGACCTCATGATAATTATGCTGAAGGAAAAAATTTACAAACAAGAGATTATGTACAGAATTGATATAATATTATCAAAATAAAATTATAGAGATGCAAAAGAGATTTAGTGGTTGTCAGGGGTTAGGGACAGTACTTGGGAGGGAGAGACACAGTATGTATATAAAAGGTATCACTAGGGATCTCTGTGGTAATGAAATGATTCTGTACCTTGATTGTATGGTAGTTATACAAATCTGCCTGTGATAAAATTGTATAGAATCTCACACACACAAGAGTGTCTGTCAAAACTGGTAAAAATCTAAACTAAGTTGTTTATTTTACCAATGTTAGTTTCCTGGTTTTATATATATATATACACACACACACTATGCTGCTGCTGCTGCTAAGTCGCTTCAGTCGTGTCCGACTCTGTGCGACTGCATGGACAGTAGCCCACCAGGCTCTTCTGTTCCTGGGATTCTCCAGGCAAAAATACTGGAGTGGCTTGCCATTTCCTTCTTCAATATATACACTATATAACACAGTTATATTAAGATGTTATCTTTGAGGAAAAATGGGTGAATGGTACATGGAACCTGGCTATATTATGTTTGTGACTTCTTGTGAGTCTATAATTATTGAAAAATAGAAAGTAAAAAAAAAAAAATCAGTCTCAGATCAGGACCATTAGCTTGGGAAATATGTTGTCTTGGTCTTTAGCAAGAGGGAGGGGAGGAGAGGAGGGTAACACCATAAGCACTTTGCTATTAGCTATATGTCATTGCTAAGCTGTGTCAATAATAGTTAAATTGCCAAAAGATCTGAGTATTCCCAATAGGAAGATTTATTTTCAGTTGTTGTTTAACTTAAACTTTAAAAAAATGAGTCTTCCATATCTCTTTGTGGAAGCATTTCCAAGGAAAGATATAAAATCCATATAAAATTTCTCTTGACAAATATATAGTTTGTACTCTAAAATGTTAGTAATTTGCTTCTACAGAATATTCAAACTTGTACAGAGATTTCAGCCATCTTCAAGGAGCCCTGGACACACTTCCAGAGACTTTCTAAAAAGATGTCACCATTCAGTTAAACACTCTGCACTCTCCACCTAGCTCTAATTTTTTCCTAGGTTGTGGCTGTTGTAGTTGTCAGCTCTAATATTAATGTTTCTTTATGGTGATCAAAACCACAGCTACAAAGTACTATGATGAAAACATAGGAGTGGTAGATACACCAACTCAGCAGTGTGGGGTGTGAAAGAGGCTGTAGCTTGTGGCAATTTGATCTCATCCAGGGGGACAAGCTTCTCTTTTTTGGTCACAGATCCAAGGAGCTTGGCTTTCAAGTCAAATAACTGATCCAGGGTTTGGGCACAGTAGAAGGTGGACAACATTTCAAACATCTCATTAATTCAAGTAAAAAGGAGAGACATCAGTCTGATTTCATTAAACCTTAGACTTACACATAGTGCTTTCCAAAAGGCTAATATATCCATATAACTGTGCATCTAAAAATAGATAAGAAAATATCTGATAGTATTTCAGGCACTTATATATGCTATTATTATGTAGGCAATTCCTTGACAATTTTTAGAGAGACCTCAAAAAATTCCCTTAAAAGTGCTCCCAGAGCCTCCGATGCATGTTTTGCTACTACTGCCACATTCAGGAGTGCTTCTGCAGCACTTGATACTAATGTACTTTACAAAGAACACCATTTTCCTCATAATCTTTGTCTTCTGTGTGCATGTGTGCGTGCTAAGTCGCTTCAGTCATATCTGACTCTTTGGGACTCTATGGACTGTAGCCCTCCTGGCCTCTGTCCATGGAATTCTCCAGGCAAAAGTACTGGAGTGGGCTGCCATGCCCTCCTCCAGAGGATCTTCCTAACCCAGGGATTGAAACCTTGTCTCTTAGGTCTTCTGCACTTGCATGAGGGTTCTTAACCTCTAGTGCCACCTGGAAAGCCCAATCTTTGTTTTCTAGAGACATATAAATTCCCCTATTTTTATTATCACGCATGTTTTGATCCATCTAGATGATAAATAACATTTTCTGAATGAATGAATGAAATTCAAAACTTAATAAAGAGTTGCTATATTCTTATTTTATGGATTAAAAAGATTTTATTACATGGTGAAGCAATACCTAGAATTGAATAGAGACATCTTTGACTTAGGTAAGTTGCAAAATCAGTGAGTCTTGGTTTTCTTCCTAGTAAGACTTATTATGTCACAGGTTTTTTTGGAAGGATGAATGAGATCTTAACTGTTGAAAGTGATTTGAAATATAAAGTGCTTATATTAAGACTGAAGTCAGTGGAGTAACTCAAAGAATGGAGTTAGTGGTATTGACAGAGATTGGGTTTAGGTCTTCGCAAATGGAATTCCGTGTTTAATGTTGTTGCTCATCTTTCAACATTTTCTAAAGCTGGTTTGAAGACAGAGAGTATAGTTTTCTACAACATGACACAGAGAGTACCGGGGCAAGATTATATCTGTCACAGATGAAAATACTCTTATTTATGTGTCATAGTAATCTATTCATTGGTTTATGGACCCAAAATTCTCCAGGGGGACTCACAAATCCACATGATGTTTCCAGGTGCCAGATTTTTCATTTGGAGTGCTTATTTAGTTGACAGATGTGTAAAAATCAAATGCAGCCAAATGACTCTTCAGTTACTACTAAGTTGATAATGCCGAAGACTGTTTATCCCAGCTGAGTCACTGGAACCTCTACCTAGACTGTGCTTTTCAAATCTTATACTAGAGTTCAATGTTATGCTGTGCTAATGCCAGGCTTTTGTCCCCTATGCTCTATCTTCAAAATATAATGCCTCTTTCTGTTATAAACACTAACTTACAAAGAGATCTCTTTGAGGACATCAGAAGAGATCAGTAACAGCATTCAGTTCCTCAAAGATATCAGTGAAACCGTGGCTTGAAGATTCACAGACAAATCAGACTGGGAGAAAGTTTCTATTTGGGATAATAAATTATAAAATCTTAAAGCATAAGTATTAGTTGGACATTAAGTATTGAGTCCTCAGATGTGCCCTGCCACTGATAAAGAAGATCAGTGGAGGAAAACTGATTTGCCAGGTCTTGCAGACAGTAACTGGTAGAGCTGAAATTTGAATCCAGGTCTTCTGATTACTCTAGTTTGAATGCTGTTTATGCTATTACTATCCTTTAGGTAAAAATGTTAATTTTATGTTAGACAAACCTGGTAAGCATAGAAGTTATATTAACACCAGTAGGAGTGATTAGGTTTCCCAGGTGGTGCAGTGGTAAAGACTCTGCCTGGCAATGTAGGAGATACAAAAGACTGGATTTGCTCCCTGGGTCAGGAAGATCCCCTGCAGAGGTAAATGGCAACCCACTCTAGTATTCTTGCCTGGAAAATCCCATGGATAGAGGAGCCTGGCAGGCCCCAGTACATAGGTTTGCAAAGAGGTGGATGTGACTGAGCATGCATGAACAAAATGATATTAAACATTAAGAAGTTTTGTTCGGGTTTTCCAGAGAAAAAGAACTAAAGGAGATCATATGCATATATGTATGTATATGTTTGTACATGTATGTATGTATATACAAACATGTATCTAAAATTATAAGGAATTGGCTTACACAGTTATGAACACTGAGAAAGAAGTTACAGGGTCTGCACCAAGACCTGCACACAGCAAGCTGAAGACCCAGGAAAGTCAAGGTATTTGTTGTTGTTTAGTTGCTAAGTCGTGTCTGACTCTTTGTGACCCCATGGACTGCAGCACGCCAGTCTTCCCTGTCCATCACCATCTCCTGGAGTTTGTTCAAGCTCTAGTCCATTGAGTCTGCGATGCCATCCAACCACCTCATCCTCTGTCATCCCCTTCTCTCCTTCTTTCAGTCTTTCTCAGCATCAGGGTCTTGTCCAGTAAGTCAGTTCTTCACATCAGGTGGCCAAAGTATTGGGGTTTTAGCTTCAGCATCAGTCCTTCCAGTGAATATTCAGGTCTGATTTCTTTTAGGATTGACTGGTTTGATCTCCTTGCTGTCCCAAGTAACTCTCAAGAGTCTTCTCCAGCTCCACAGTTCAAAAACACCAATTCTTCTGCACTCAGCCTCTTTATGATCCAATTCTCACATCTGTACATGACTACTGGAAAAACCATAGCTTTGATTATCCAGACCTTTGTTGTTAAAATGATGCTTCTGCTTTTAATACACTATCTAGGTTTGTCGTAGTTTTTCTTCCAAGAAGCAAGCATCTTTTAATTTCATGGCTGCAGTCACCATTTGCAGTGATTTTGGAGCTCAAGAAAATAAAATCTGTCACTATTTCCATTGTTTCCCCATCTATTTGTCATGAATTGAGGAGACCAGATGCCATGCTCTTAGTTTTTTGACCTTTGAATTTTAAGCCAGCTTTTTCACTCTCCTCTTTCACCTTCATCAAGAGGCTCTTTTATTCTTCTTTGCTTTCTGCCATCAGGGTGATGACATCTGCATATCTGAGGTTATTGATACTTCTCTGGGCAATCTTGATTCCAGCTTGTGGTTCATCCAGCTGTGGATGACAAGTGACATCCACAAGTGACAAAATACAGACTTCACTTACTCCTTTCCCAATTTTGAGCTGAGGAATAGTTCTAATCTGAGTCCAAAGACTTGAGGACCAGGAGAGCCAGTGGTGTAAATTCTAGTCCAAGTCTAAATCTGAAGGCAGGGAGAGAAAGCCCCAGGGTCCCAGTTTGAAGATAAGCAGGCAGAGAAAGCGAATTCTTATTTCATCTTTTGTTCTATTTAGGTCTTTGATGGACTGGATTGGCAAGGCAATTTACTTTACTCAGTCTACCAAATTAAATTCTGATCTCATACAAAAACACCCTCACAGATACCTTTAAATAATATTTGACCAGATATTTGGGCACCCAGATATTTAAACTAACCGTCACAAAAGTGGACAAATACCTTGGTTAATATTTTAGATTTTATAATGATAATGACTAATAAGTAGGATAGTTGTTTTATAGAAAAAACTCCAATATATTTTGCATTCCTATTTTTTTTTTTTTTGCCCTTCACATAATTCCAGGGTATTTTTCCTCTTTTCTCTCTTCATCTGGGGAAAAAAAAAGTGATACTATATAAAAAAGGTTTAGAAGGTTGATTTTTTTCCCCCTAAAAAGTCTACTGTTATTCTAAATAAATGATATTAGCTATTTTTTGTGATAAGAACAAATAAAATGTTTCAATTTGTAGTACATGCATTGCGTATCAAACATGTACTAGGATGTATATCAGTGAAATCTGATCTTTAAATAGAGTGGATCTTGTTTTTAAGAAAAAATTATTTATGTTTGACTGTGCTGGATCTTCACTGATGAACACACACTTTCTCCAGCTGCGGCAGGTGGAGGCCACTCTTCAGTTGTGAAGCACAAGCTTTACATTGTGGTGGTCTCTCTTGTGGAGCACAGGCTCCAGGGCTCATGGGCTTCAGCAGCTGCAGTGGGCTCAGCAGTCGTGACTCCTGGGCTCCAGAGCATAGGCTCAATAATCATGCTGTACAAGCTTAGTTTCCCCATGACATGTGGAATTTTTACAGACCAGGGTTCAAACATGTGTCACCTGTATTATAAGACGAATTCTTAACCACTGGATCACCAGGGAAGCCCAGAGTAGGCCTTTTATATTTATAAATCTCTACAAATGGCATCTTCCAGTCACTTTGGAATTCCTGTTTAAAAAACAAACAAAACCACTATGGGAGTGAAAAACTAAAATACTTCCAAAGGTCAGATAGATAATGTAAATGAAGGAAGCATTCTAGAGCAAGTTTATAGAGAGCAGTGGGGACAGTGGCAAACTGGAGTGATGTGACCTGCCTGTATGGGTCTGCAGTCTGCTCCAGGCCTGTGCTGCCATGGGAAATGTGACAGCAGTGTTGCAAATTCCCATGCTGTGCTTTCTAACCTTTAATTAATTTATTTATTTTTGGCTGTGCTGGGCCCTTGTTGTTGCTTGGGCTTTTCTCTAACTGTGGTGAGTGGGACTACTCTCTAGTTGTGGTATGTGGTGGTCACTTCTCTTGTTGCAGAGCATGGGTTCTAGGGTGTACCGGCTTCCATAGTTATGGTGCATGGACTCAGTAGTTCAGCTCCCAGGCTTTAGAGCACAAGCTCAGCAGTTGTTTTGTACAGGCTTTGTTGCTCCTTGGCATGTGGGATCTTCCCAAATCACGAATCAAGCCTGTGTCTCCTGCATTGACAGGCAAATTCTTTACCATTGAGCCACCAAATAAGCCCCAAAAAACCCCATGCTTTTTTTAAAAAAAGAATTTGAAGTGCTGTGATTTTAATTTTTAATACAAAGTTGCAACTAATTCTAGTTTTTTTTTTTTAAAGTTCAGACCAAGCTAAATACATCTGTCATTGTATCTGGCCTATAAGTTTTTAGTCTTTGACACCTGATCTAAATAAAGCATGTAATTTCTTTTAAAATTCATTCAGGACAAGTACAGGGCAACAAGTCCCCACTAAGAACAGATTCTGGGCAATCAGCCAGGCTCAGTCTTTGTTGTTGTTTTTGTTTTACTTGAGGTAATACTGGTTTAATAACATGATGTAATTTTATGTGTACAACATTATTTCAACTTCTGTATATATTACCACATGCTCACCACCAAAAGTCTGCTTTCCATACATCATAATACCGTTGACCTCCTTTATCCATTTCACCCTCCCTCAGCCTCTCTTCCCCTTTGGTGACTGCTAGTTTGTTCTCTATATATTTGTGTTTGTTTTAAATTTGTTTTGTTTGTTCATTCATTTTTAAAATAACACACATATCAGTGAAATCATGTGGTATTTATTTCTTTTTCTGTCTTGTTTTACTTAGCATAATACCTCAAGGTCTATCCATATCATTGCAAATAGCAATATTTCATATTTTTTAAAGCTGAGCAATATTCCATTATATTATATATCACATCTTCTTTGTCTATTCATCTATTGATGGGTGCTTAGGTTGTTTCCATATTTTGCCTATTGTAAGTGATGCTGGAATGCACATGTGTGCTTCTGTCGTGTCCAACTCTTTGCGACCATATGGACCATAGCCTCCCAGGCTCCTCTGTTCATGGGATTCTCCAGGCAAGGATGCTGGAGTGGGTTGCCATGCCCTCATCCAGGGAATCTTCCCCACCCAGGGATCAAACCTGAGTCTCTTACATCTCTTGTATTGTCAGGCAAGTTCTTTACTACCAGCACCACCTGGGAAGCCCTGCAATGAACATGTGTGTATGCTAAGTCACTTCAGTTGTGTTGGACTCTGCGACCCTATGGACTGTAGCCCACCAGGTTCCTCTGTCCATGGGGTTCTCTAGGCAAGAATACCAGAGTGGGTTGCCATGCCCTCCTCCAGGGGATCTTCCTAAACCAGGGATGGAATCTGCAACTCCTGCGTTGCAGACTGATTCTTTACCTCTGAGCCACTGGGAAACCCTTTCCAATGAAATGTAGGGATACATAAATCTTTTTGAATTAGTATTTTCATATTCTTCAGATAAACACACAAAAGTGGAATAGCTGGATCATATGGTAGTTCTATTCTTAATTTTTTGAGGAATCTCCATATTTTTTTTTCCATAGTAGTTGTACCAGTTTGCATTCCCGCCAACAGTGTATGATGGTTCCCTTTACTTCACATCCTTTCCAGCTCTAATTGTTTCTTGTCCTTTTGATAATTCTGGCTCAGTCTTTAACACTTCTCTGTGTAATTATGTGATTCAAACTCATGATTTAGGAAAGTAACACATTCTGTAAGCCAGGGGTCTCAAGATCTAATGGAAACTTTGAATGAAATCTTTGAAGCCAAGTTTCTCTTGTATTTGGAAACTGAGTTAACCCTTGTTGATTTGGAGGACTATCTCTGTTCCTTTCTGTTCTTGTCCAGTGCCAGCATAGCCCTGAAAAAACAACCCAAGGGTTGTTTGGTTATTCTCTTTTGGTAGCTGCTATTTGGCCATTAATGGTAGGATTTTGCACTGAGGAAAGCTATGCCAAATCTGCTGATACATGTAGCTGGTTTGGTTAAGATAATACAATGGAATTGAAATAGTTTGTTTTTTCTTTCATTATTAAACTTTTTTTGTTTTATCCGGATGGTCTATTTATTTACAATTTATTTGTTTGCAAGGATAAGACTGATGTCTTAGGAAAGAATGGTTTAAAAAGTGATTATTACAATGTAACTTGGCATTATGAGAAAGAAATAACCCTTCTAGAATATACTACACTGTATGTATATGAGTTTTGATCTAGGGTTGTTACTTTTACTGGTATTTGCTAGTTTGATGCAAAAGCCATGTGACAATTTATTATGAATGC
Organism: Odocoileus virginianus; assembly: GCF_023699985.2. Classification (NCBI taxonomy): domain Eukaryota; kingdom Metazoa; phylum Chordata; class Mammalia; order Artiodactyla; family Cervidae; genus Odocoileus; species Odocoileus virginianus. The sequence continues at coordinate 83,388,024 of NC_069674.1, read as the reverse complement.
TGAAAACTGCTCTTAGGTTAAATCGAACAGTTGCTGCTACGTTTATCACCTTATAAGAGCTGTTCTCAAATTTTAACTGTAAGTTCATCTGTGTAAAAGCTTGTCTCCAATGTGGCTGCTAACGGTTCTTCCTCTCTCTGTACGTGCATGCTGCTTCTTTCATCAAAACGTGGAATCTTGTTTCTCTCATTTCAATCTGGGCAGTCCATGTAACTTGCTTTGACTAATAGAATGCAGCAGAAGAATCTAAGTAAGTTTCAGGACAAGTCTGTAAAAAATTTCTACTTCTGTGGCCTTGGAAACCAGGTGCTATGCCAAGAAGCTTAGGCTAGGCTACTGAATGATGAGGGATCATGTCAAAGTACTGGGGTGATCTCTGGGATGCCCCATCCATGGTCAGCACCAGACTGCATAAGAACTCTGAGGATAATTTAGGCTGGTAAAGTTCCAAACTGAATGCAGTTATGTAAATGAAATCTTCTGATACCATGTGGACCACAAGTCCTGCCAATCCACAGACTATTCTTTCAGGGTACTGCAGTTTGTGTGTCCCTCCTTAAGCAGATTTATGGATTAGAGTATACTATTCTAAATAATAGAATCCTCATAATGTTTTTATTTATTTATTTTTAATTTAATTTATTTATTTTAATTGGAGGCTAATTACTTTACAATATTGTAGTGGTTTTGCCATACATTGACATGAGTCAGCCATGGGTGTAGATGTGTTCCTTATCCTAAACCCCCCTACCACCTCCCTCCCCATCCCATCTCTCAGGGTCATCCCAGTGCACCAGCCCTGAGCACCCTGTCTCATACATTGAACCTGGACTGGCGATCTGTTTCACATATGATAATATACATGTTTCAATGCTATTCTCTCAGATCATCCCACGCTCGCCTTCTCCCATAGAGTCCAAAAGACTGTTCAATACATCTGTGTCTCCTTTGCTGTCTCGCATATAGGGTCATTGTTACCATCTTTCTAAATTCCATATATATGCGTTAGTATACTGTATTGGTGTTTTTCTTTCTGGCTTACTTCACTCTGTATAATAGGCTCCAGTTTCATCTATCTCATTAGAACTGATTTAAATGTATTCTATTTAATGGCTGAGTAATATTCCATTGTGTATATGTACCACAGCTTTCTTATCCATTTGTCTGCTGATGGGCATCTAGGTTGCTTCCATGTCCTGACTATTGTAAACAGTGCTGCGATGAATATTGGGGTACATGTGTCTCTTTCAATTCTGGTTTCCTTGGTGTGTATGCCCAGCAGTGGGACTGCTGGGTCATATGGCAGATCTATTTCCAGCTTTTTTTTTTTTGGTCATTTATTTTTATTAGTTGGAGGCTAATTACTTTACAATATTGTAGTGGGTTTTGTCATATACTGACATGAATCAGCCATGGAGTTACATGTATTCCCCATCCCGATCCCCCCTCCCACCTCCCTCTCCACCTGATTCCTCTGAGTCTTCCCAGTGCACCAGGCCCGAGCACTTGTCTCATGCATCCAACCTGGGCTGGTGATCTGTTTCACTATAGATAATATACATGTTTCAATGCTGTTCTCTAGAAACATCCCACCTCACCTTCTCCCACAGAGTCCAAAAGTCTGTTCTGTACATCTGTGTCTCTTTTTCTGTTTTGCATATAGGGTTATCATTACCATCTTTTTAAATTCCATATATATGTGTTAGTATGCTGTAATGTTCTTTATCTTTCTGGTTTACTTCACTCTGTATAATGGGCTCCAGTTTCATCCATCTCATTAGAACTGATTCAAATGAATTCTTTTTAATGGCTGAGTAATATTCCATGGTGTATATGTACCACAGCTTCCTTATCTATTCATCTGCTGATGGGCATCTAGGTTGCTCCCATGTCCTGGCTCTTATAAACAGTGCTGCGATGAACATTGGTGTGCACCTGTCTCTTTCAGATCTGGTTTCCTTGGTGTGTATGCCCAGAAGTGGTATTGTTGGGTCATATGGCAGTTCTATTTCCAGTTTTTTAAGAAATCTCCACACTGTTCTCCATAGTGGCTGTACTAGTTTGCATTCCCACCAACAGTGTAAGAGGGTTCCCTTTTCTCCACACCCTCTCCAGCATTTATTGCTTGTAGACTTTTGGATAGCAGCCATCCTGACTGGTGTATAATGGTACCTCATCGTGGTTTTGATTTGCATTTCTCTGATAATGAGTGATGTTGAGCATCTTTTCATGTGTTTGTTAGCCATCTGTATGTCTTCTTTGGAGAAATGTCTGTTTAGTTCTTTGGCCCATTTTTTGATTGGGTCATTTATTTTTCTGAAGTTGAGCTGGAGGTGTTGCTTGTATATTTTTGAGATTAATCCTTTGTCTGTTGCTTCATTTGCTATTATTTTCTCCCAATCTGAGGGCTGTCTTTTCACCTGTGCTTATAGTTTCCTTTGTTGTGCAAAAGCTTTTAAGTTTCATTAGGTCCCATTTGTTTATTTTTGCTTTTATTTCCAATATTCTGGGAGGTGGGTCATAGAGGATCCTGCTGTGATTCATGTCGGAGAGTGTTTTGCCTATGTTCTCCTCTAGGAGTTTTATCGTTTCTGGTCTTGCATTTAGATCTTTAATCCACTTTGAGTTTATTTTTGTGTATGGTGTTAGAAATGTTCTAGTTTCATTCTTTTACAAGTGGTTGACCAGTTTTCCCAGCACCACTTGTTAAAGAGGTTGTCTTTTTTCCATTGTATATCCTTGCCTCCTTTGTCGAAGATAAGGTGTCCATAGGTTCGTGGATTTATCTCTGGGTTTTCTATTCTGTTCCATTGATCTATATTTCTGTCTTTGTGCCAGTACCATACTGTCTTGATGACTGTGGCTTTGTAGTATAGTCTGAAGTCAGGCAGGTTGATTCCTCCAGTTCCATTCTTCTTTCTCAAGATTACTTTGGCTATTCGGGGTTTTTTGTATTTCCATACAAATTGTGAAATTTTTTGTTCTAGTTCTGTGAAAAATACCATTGGTAGATAGGGATTGCATTGAATCTAGATTGCTTTGGGTAGAATAGCCATTTTGACAATATTGATTCTTCCAATCCATGAACACAGTATGTTTCTCCATCTGTTTGTGTCCTCTTTGATTTCTTTCATCAGTGTTTTATAGTTTTCTATGTATAGGTCTTTTGTTTTTAGGTAGATATACTCCTAAGTATTTTATTCTTTTTGTTCAATGGTGAATGGTATTGTTTCCTTAATTACTCTTTCTGTTTTCTCATTGTTAGTGCATAGGAATGCAAGGGATTTCTGTGAATTAATTTTATATCCTGCAACTTTACTATATTCGTTGATTAGCTCTAGTAATTTTCTGGTAGAATCTTTAGGGTTTTCTATGTAGAGGATCATGTCATCTGCAAATAGCGAGAGTTTCACTTCTTTTCCTATCTGGATTCCTTTTACTTCTTTTTCTGCTCTGATTGCTGTGGCCAAAACTTCCAAAATTATGTTGAATAGTAGTGGTGAGAGTGGGCACCCTTGTCTTGTTCCTGATTTCAGGGGAAATGCTTTCAATTTTTCACCATTGAGGGTAATGCTTGCTGTGTGTTTGTCATATATAGCTTTTATTATGTTGAGGTATGTTCCTTCTATTCCTGCTTTCTGGAGAGTTTTCATCATAAATGGATGTTGAATTTTGTCAAAGACTTTCTCTGCATCTATTGAGATAATCATATGTTTTTTATCTTTCAATTTGTTAATGTGGTGTATTACATTGATTGATTTGCGGATATTAAAGAATCCTTGCATTCCTAGGATAAAGCCCACTTGGTCATGGTGTATGATATTTTTAATATGTTGTTGGATTCTGTTTGCTAGAATTTTGTTAAGGGTTTTTGCATCTATGTTCATCAGTGATATTGGCCTGTAGTTTTCTTTTTTAGTGGCATCTTTGTCTGGTTTTGGAATTAGGGTGATGGTGGCCTCATAGAATGAGTTTGGAAGTTTAGCTTCTTCAATTTTCTGGAAGAGTTTGAGTAAGATAGGTGTTAGCTCTTCTCTAACATTGGTAGATTTCAGCTGTGAAGCCATCTGGTCCTGGGCTTTTGTTTGCTGGAAGATTTCTGATTACAGTTTCAATTTCCTTGCTTGTGATGGGTCTGTTAAGATCTTTATTTCTTCCTGGTTCAGTTTTGGAAAGTTATATTTTTCTAAGAATTTGTCCATCCAGCTTTTTAAGGAATCTCCACACTCTTCTCCATAGTGGTTATACTAGTTTGCATTCCCACCAACAGTGTAAGAGGGTTCCCTTTTCTCCACACCCTCTTCAGCATTTATTGTTTGTAGACTTTTGGATAGCAGCCATTCTGACTGGTGTGAGATGGTACCTCATCATGGTTTTGATTTGCATTTCTCTGATAATGAGTGATGTTGAGCATCTTTTCATGTGTTTGTTAGCCATCTGTATGTCTTCTTTTGAGAAATGTCTGTTTAGTTATTTGGCCTATTTTTTGATTGGGTCGTTTATTTTTTTGGAATTGAGCTGCAAGAGTTGTTTGCATATTTTTGAGATTAAATTTTTGTCAGTTGCTTTGTTTGCTATTATTTTTTCCCATTCTGAAGACTGTCTTTTCACCTTGCTTATAATTTCCTTCGTTGTGCAAAAGCTTTTAAATTTAATTAGGTCCCATTTGTTTATTTTTGCTTTTATTTCCATTACTCTAGGCAGTGGGTCATAGAGGATCCTGCTGTGATTTATGTCGGAGAGTGTTTTGCCTATGTTTTCCTCTAGGAGTTTTATAGTTTCTGGTCTTACATTTAGATCTTTAATCCATTTTGAGTTTATTTTTGTGTATGGTGTTAGAAAGTGTTCCAGTTTCACACTTTTACAAGTGGTTGACCAGTTTTCCCAGCACCACTTGTTAAAGAGATTGTCTTTTCTCCATTGTATATTCTAGTCTCCTTTGTCAAAGATAAGGTGTCCATAGATGTGTGGATTTATCTCTGGGCTTTCTATTTTGTCCTATAACGTTTTTAGTACTAAGACAGGAAGTGATCATGGGCATCTCTTATGCTGTACAGAAGTTCAATGGTTATTTTGAAATAAAACACTTGGGGGAGTTGTCCTATTTAGTGATAAATGGTGCTTATTTATTTTATAAAATATAAGGTTTCAAGTTTGCTGACCTTTCTATGATAAGTAACCATGAGTAGACTGCTACCTAGTAGAAAATTAACACACACACCCTTACTCATTCATTTTCTCTGTGCCAGCAAAAGAGAGGCAGTTTCATAATTAGTGAGAAAATTCCTTTCTTTTCTTAAAATGAAGTCTTTGAAAAACAAATATTGGGAAATATTTCTACTGTTATATAGTAGTGCAGAAAAAATGATGTGTTACCTACGAAAATGCTAATTTTGGCTTGTAAGAAATTTGAAAAACAATTAAAATCAATTTAGAAATCTTCCAATGTGAGAATTTCTGTGCATTTGAATCCATTTGTGATTAATGTGCAACAAGTGTAAATTTACTAGCTGAATTTCACCAAAATATAAAATTTTGGGGTGGCATTGAAAAATGAGCATCAGAATTTAGTACGTGCAACCAAATGTTGGCACCTTTCCTATTTGGGAAATACAAATGTTCATGAGAAATATTTTTCACTTCTAAAAACTATGTATCAAAAGAAACAACTTAGAAGCAAACTTAAACTCCTCTCATTAGATGTTAAACTAAAATTTATGGAACAATTGAAGTATATTATTGTATTAACTTAATATTATGTTTTTAGTGAGAATCATTTTATGATAATACAATGACCAATAAAGTATTTTAAAATATTGTGTGCTTCATTATCTTATTCTATAAATTTTCCTAATTTTTGGGTTTTAGATGCATGTTATTTAGATAATACAGTACATGTATATAATTTAAACATAAATGTTGACTATTTGAAGTTCATGTTTGAACATTTTTTATTGTTGGATTGTACTATCCAAATAGCTTGGAAACCAACATTCTAGAACCTCAAAAAGATATTCTGTAATATCTTCCATTCATGTTATTATGTAGAAAATAATGTATTTCTGATTGTTCACTGATGAAAAGTCTACAGAGCAGGAATATATTTTTAGCCCTTTCATAGATAAGAGACTGGGGATCTGGCTTAGATTTATCTTCTTGCAGATCACTTGGATTTGGTACTCTTAGCATCTATTCTAAAATAATGTAGATATTCATATTTGGCACCTTATGATAATTCTATTTTTTGCATATACTACAAAGGACAACACATTTCTGAATGGGTCAGCTACTACTTCTGTAGTCTAGAATTAGTATTTTCTTCTCCAATTTGAAAATAGACCAAGTAACAATGAAAACCTGAAAAAATTGATTTTTTTTCAATAAACAGATTCTTTTTTAGAAGTTTTATTTTTTTGTCTATTTTTGGTTGCACTGGGTCTTCACTGCTGCCAAACAAGATTCTACATTCTGCAGCACACAGGCTCTGCATTTGCAGCTCCCGTGCTCAATCAGCCTGGTGCTCAGGGTTAGTTGCTCTGCAACATGTGGAATCTTCCTGGACCAGGGATCAAACCCGTGTCCCCTTCACTGGCAGACAGATTCTTATCCACTGTACCACCAGCAAAGTCCCCAGACTGACTTTTTTATTCTTTTTTTTCCCCCTTATTTTTAGCATGTTGCTGGGTAGGGAGGTTAGCGAGAGGGAAGCATTATCAGGGAGAAGTTAAACTTCATCCAGCAGTTTTTTGTTCACTTTAACCTTTGGAAAGGGAACTCACTTTTGTTTCCTATTCTTGCGCTCTGGGGGAACAGAGAGGGAACATTTTAGTATAAGTACTTTTCACTCATGCAAGTGCATGACAGATACATCACTTAACACCAGCACATGCTTGTAGGTAAAAATATATTTCAGTAAGTGGAATGAAACCTTGCTGAATTGTGCTGAAGCAGTTTAGAGCATTTATTTCATTTCACTTTTGGAAAATTTCACTATAAGCAACTTTACAAAGAGGGAGACTATATAAAAATACACTTGGGGTAAGCACTTTAGAAGGTTTATATAATGTTGAAATGCAAGTCTTCTTTCTTCATCAGGAATTTCCCCTTGGTATTATAGATGTTATAAACTTGAAAGGTACAAATACCGAACTAATTTGGGTAAAATATTTGTTATCTTTATAGCAGATGGTATAATGTAAATTGTGAAAATACCCTTAGAAAATATTACCCTTTTATACTTTATTATTTTTGTGTTTTTCTATAATGTATCAGTATTTAAACAGCTGTTACAGTTTGCTCTCTATATATTTTAAAATGTAGTCACCCACATTGTTATTCAATGTATATATCAACCAGATGTGTTAGAGTTCAGTTCAGTTCAGTTCAGTCGTTCAATAGTGTCTGACTCTTTGCGACCCCATGGACTGCAGCACGCCAGGCTTCCCTGTCCGTCACCAACGCCTTCAGCTTACTTAAGCTCATGTCCATTGAGTCAGTGATGCCATCCAAACATCTCATCCTCTATCATCCCCTTCTCCTCCCATCTTCAATCTTTCCTGCCTCAGGGGCTTTTCCAATGAGTCAGTTCTTTGTGTCAGGTGGCCAAAGTATTGGAGTTTCAGCTTCAGCATCTGTCCTTCCAATGAATATTCAGGGCTGATTTCCTTTAGGATGGACTGGTTGAATCTCCTTGCAGTACAAGGGATTCTCAAGAGTCTTCTCTAACACCACAGTTCAAAAGCATCAATTTTTGTATTAGAGTAGTACTGATTATTTACAGCCTCTTCATGCTTGGTTCTTTTTTAGGCTAAGGAGGAAAGAGTATCCCAGTAGCAAGTTTATTATTTGTTCTGTGGAAGGTTTAATAGGTAAAGGTATTAATTAGAAAGATTTCTTCAAATAAGAAAGGGACAGAGATACTAAAGGAGGAATAGTGTTTGAAGAGAAAAAGGAAGATGTTTCAGGTGATAGGAAGAACGGATAATCTGAGGAATTTCAAAGGAAGATAAAAGGGATCAAAACTTAGGAGAGAATTAATGATTTGTTGTAGCATTTATTATGTAACTCCTTTCTCAGCCATCCTACAAAGCCTCTAGTAAAATTCAGTTGTTGGTCCATGCTTTTGGAATGTTTATAATTCTGGATATATGTTCAAGGCCGGTTTTAAAGTGTCTGTGGATATGAAAAGAGGAGAAACCTTCTACAGTTAGGGATAAAATAAGCTATGGTGTACTAAGAGGCAGAAGTCAGTTTGCTTGGGTAGGGAGGATTATTTTATCATGGACATCGATTAGAATTTTCTGTGTAGAGTGATAAAAAGCAGATTTTTTTTTCACTTTTATTTTGTTTTTGAATTTGCTGTGAATGTGCTCCCTGATTGTAGGCATCCGAGCAGACTGCTCTTCCCACCTTCCTACCTTAGTCTCTCATTAGAAATAAGTGAAAAGCTCTAATTCAAAATACAGCATATGTTGGAATTTCCATCAGAAACTTACCACTCTTTTTTTCTTTTTAGTTGTTCTATACCACCTTAGAGGACATCTCAGGAACCTAAGTGACCAATGTATTTTGAAGTCTCTGGTGAGTTTGGTCCTAATTTGTAGCTGTTCTGTCATATTAATACTTGTAGGTCAGAGGCAGTTCCCTAAATAGCAAATGTGAAAAATGATATTCCTGCCCTCCTGATAACTGCAATTCCTTTGTACAATTTCTTATCACTTGTAAAGCAATGAGAGTAGGTTTTTGGGTTTTTAAATTTTTGTCCTTTTTCTCATTTCCCTCCTCTTTTTCTTTCTCTCATTTTATGTCTACCTGTCCCTTCTTTCTGACTCTTGATTTCCACACCTAAAATAGGGGATCATCAGAGATCAGTGAAGTTATGGAGGGATATAGTTAGAGCACCTACTGGTGAATATTCTGGTTTCTTCATCACTGGTCAGACTGAAGCTTAATGAGCTTCATTTACTGGTTTTGTTTTATTGGGGCAGTTAAAAGGAAGAGCCAGGGAAAAAGAACATAAGGGAAATGACTAAGCAAAAATACTACCATGGACATAATGAGGGTGAGGCCATAAAAGTTTTGTTAGTCATTTGTTTCCAATGTACTGTGCTCTCTTCACAATGTCTATACTTGCAAAATATTTATAATGAGATTAGAAATCTTAGTTGCTTGCTTTATTTTTTTGATGTAAACTTAGATTTCCTCCCACAGTAGATAACTGCTGAATTGTTAAAGTTGTAGTGTTGTTTCTACTTGTGTTTAGACTACAATATTATGAAGAAGGGAAAAAAGGTGGTGACAGCAAACACAGATTCCTCTCATGGACTCTTAAGTCAGTTGTACCTTGTTTCCTTTTTTTCACTCTACTTTTTCACTTCCTGCCAGAAGGTCCTCATCATTTGTAGTCTACCTTTGCTCTTCTGATAGGATCTCACTGAACTCCACATATGGATGGCATCGTCTCAGTGTGGATGGTAGCCTGAAACTTGTGCCTGGGCTGTTGAGACATGGAACAGCTACTTTCCCTTAATGTCAAACTTTGGCTGTACTTTTTTTGACCATGTGTTAACAAGTGTGAATTATAACTGAAACAGAGGTCATCAAACTTTTTCTATAAAGAATCAAAGAGTAAATATTTTAGGCTTTGCAGGTATCTAGTGAAAAAAAAAAAAGTAACCTAAAAGTTGAGAATTCCATTTTATTCAGTGGGCATACTGAGGACTCAAGCTGGGGAGACAGGCTCTCAGCTAACTCGGAGGGACTGCTCTAAAGAGGTAAGGGAGGAATCAGGATATATAGGAGTTTTTGCAGAAACAACCAGGTGATCAGAGTATCAAAAAATTACTGTTAATCTTTGGAAGAAGATGATGATTTCAAGGACAGTGAAGATCTCAAGTTAATGAATTTAGTGCTTTTCTTTGCATGGGAAGATACAAGAGTCTGGGCTCATTGAAATCATTCCTTTGATATGCACCTTAACTATCTAGGGCCTATATCCTGCTTTTCTTTATCCTGAATCTTCTAAGGGTGCACAGCTGGGGGTGGCTGCAGTGGCTGATAGCTTGATGGCTTTAGAATCCTTTGTTTACTGATATGGCAGGTTACATTCTTCTTCAACACAGGCGATATAGTCTCTATTAAACTTTGCTCTCCCAATGCAAAAGTAGCCACAGATAATGATAAACAAATGGATGTGGCTGTGTTCCAATAAAATTTAATTCTGAACACTGAAATTTGAATTTCACAAACTTTTATATGTCCTGAAATAAATTCTTCTTTTGGTTTTTCATTTACAAATTACATTTACAAATGTAAAAACCATTCTTAATTTGTAGGCTGTACAAAAACAGGGAGCAGGCTAAATTGACCTACAGGCTGTAATTTGCTGGATGTGAACCAGAGCATTATTCTTTGCCATGCTATTCTATACCACCAGTTTAGTGGCTTAAAGCAACTGTTATTTGTTTAGTTTTTTATTTGTTGATTGGCAATTTGGATGGGCTGCACTGGGTAGTTCTTGACTAGTTTCAAGTATATATCTGTGGTCAGCCGTTGGTCATGTAGTGGCCTGTGGCTGGGGTAATCAAGGCTATTATATTAAAGGTGATGTATCCAGCAGGCTCACCTGTGCTTGTTCACATGGTGGTTCTAAGAGCAGCCAAAATAGGTAAACCCCTACTTGGGAGAACTTTGCAAGGTTCTGTGAGTTTCATTTTGCTACTGTCTCATTGGCTGAAACAAGTCACATGACCAAGTCCAGCATGTGGAAGAGGACTAGGTATGGATCCAGGCAAGTGTGAACAGCTGGAGTCTTACTGCCACAACCTACCATAGAAGGCCCCTGACTTGATGATTTATACCCTTTCCATAGGCAAAGCACATTCCTTCCCTTCTAAAACCCCCCAAATTTCATCTAGTTACAACATCAGGCTCAAAGTCCAGGATCTCTTGATATAGAATCATGTCTGAAAGTACCTTTGAATGCAGTTCCTGTATATTTAGTTGCACTAAAAAGCTAAGTTACAGCATAAGTAACTTAAGACAACAACATGATAACTATAATAATAAGAACCATTTGAAACGGGAAGACTGAGAGCAGAGCAGTCACTGGTTCACAAAAATTCTGAAATCCAGCCAGGCATATGTTGTCAGACCATCTGTACTCCAGGAGCCTATCAGGGAATGCTCCATTATTTTGGAGCTTCCCTTGTGGCTCAGCTGGTAAAGAATCCTCCTGCAATGCCGGAGACCTGGGTTTGATCCCTGGGTTTGATCCCTGGGTTGGGAAGATCCCCTGGAGAAGGGAAAGACTACCCACTCCAGTATTCTGGCCTGGAGAATTCCATGGACTGTACAGTCCATGGGGTCACAAACAGTCAGACATGACTGAGCGACTTTCACTTTCTGTACTCCTTGGTCAGAAAGTTTTCCTTGATTAGGCTGAAACTGCTTTCTGGGTGTGTTTCTCCAGTCTGTTGTTTTTTAACAAATCTCAGGGAGTGGTTGCTGCTGCTGCTAAGTCGCTTCAGTCGTGTCCGACTCTATGAGACCCCATAGACGGCAGCCCACCAGGCTCCCCGGTCCCTGGGATTCTCTAGGCAAGAACACTGGAGTGGGTTGCCATTTCCTTCTCCAATGCATGAAAGTGAAAAATGAATGGGAAGTCGTTCAGTTGTGTCCGACTCTTTGCGACCCCATAGACTGCAGCCCACCAGGCTTATCCATCCATGGGATTTTCCAGGCAAGAGTACTGGAGTGGGGTGCCATTGCCTCCTCTGGGGAGTGGTACCCTAGTCCATTGTTTTTCACAGTTCTTATCTTTGACTTCTGAGATGACATTCCTTATATTTTTAAAAAAGATTTATAGATTTATTTATTTATTTAATTTATGGCTTTTTGGCTGTGCAGGGGCCTTCTCCAGTTGGGGGCAGAGGCTCCTCTCTAGTTGTGGTGCTTGGGCTTTTCATTGCAATGCTTCTCTTGTTTTGGAGCACAGACTCTAGTTGCTCAGGCTTCAGTCATTGTGTTGCGTGGGCTCAATTGTTGCAACTCATGGGCTATAGCGTACTGGCTCAGTAGTTGTAGTGAACAAGTTGTTCTGCTGCATGTGGGCTCTTCCTGGACCATGGATCGAACTTTTGTCCCCTGCATTGTCAGGCAAATTCTTTACCACTGAGCCACCAGGGAAGCCCCATCATTCCTTATTTATAAGCAATGGATTGTATGTATAGCTGAATATCATCCTCAGCCTTCTTCATTGTTATGGAGTGTTGGGGTCCCAGAGGCTCTTCATGGTTTGAGATGATGTGGTCTCTTTCAGTGCGGGATGACTGGGCTTTTATCAATGTAATTGACTTCAACATTTTGAGAGCTTTCTATGACTCTGATTCAGGTATGGAAGCCAATTTCACAATTCATATAGAGGCAGTTTACTTTGTACTTGGGTGTGCCATGATGCTGGGGAACCACCCTGAAGAATTTGAAGGTTTTTTTTTCTTTTTTCTTTTTTGTCTGAGAGTACTGTATATGTCCTTTAAAATTGTATAGCTCTTAACAAAGGGATTTGGGCTTCCCTGGTGGCTCAGTGGTAAAGAATCCACCTGTTGATGCAGGAGACACATGTTTGATCCCTGGGACAGGAAGATTCCCTGGAGAAGGAAATGGCAACCCACTCCAGTATTCTTGCCTGAAGAATCCCATGGACAGAGAAGCCTGGTGGCTATAGTCGATGGGGTCACAAAAGATTTAGACATGACTTAGCGACTAAACAACAGCAAAGGGACTTTGAGTCACACTATGATTCGATCTTTATCCTGAAACCATTTATTAGTTTGACAATTTTTTATTGACTGGGGAGATTGGAGATAAAGAACAGTTAAGTTTTTTCCCAGCATGTCCTGGCCCCTTTACATTCCCCCTAACTTCTGCTTGCAGACAGAATTTTCTTGAGCTCATTTTTCCTTTCTTTTACCTTATCATAGGCAGTTAAAAGAAGCCAATTGACTTTAGCTTTTTGTGAGACCATCTCCTTAGCCAAATTCATTAGTTACTACAGGCAGCATTTTTATTAATTATTTCACAACTACATAACTTAGGTCATCTTTCCTAGTCTGCTTTTGCAGTTTTTTTGGGCTTCCCAGGTGGTGCCAGTGGTAAAGAACCTGCCTGCCAACACAGGAGACGTGAGACTTAGGTTCAATATCTGGGTGAGGAAATTCCCCTGGAGGAGAAAATGGCACCAACTCCAATATTCTTACCTGAAGAATCCCATGGACAGTGTAGCCTGGCAGAGTATGGTCCATGGGGTCTCAAAAAGCTAGACACGACTGAAGTGACTTAGCACACACACACATGCATGACAATTTCCTTATCACTTTCATAACCCCTGCTAACAGTGTGCTTACCATTTTTCCAGCCATCTTTTCCATCCTTTTGCATCCTTTCCAGCCTCCACCAGCCACCTATTCCAAAGCTAATGCCTCGTACTTTGGGCTTTTGTTAGAGAAGCACTGTACTTCTTTGTACTGATTTCTTTATGAGTTGTTGTTGCAGCAGAACAAAGCATCCAAACCCTAGTGGGTTAAAACGGTCATTTATGTCACTCATAACATATGACACATATGTGCTGGAAAACCTGAACTGGGCTCAGCAGGGCAGATTCGACTGGTCTTTGCCAGCTTCACTTGCACACCTGCAGTCTTTGACAGTTAGAGCAGAGGTTTGACTTCAGGTGTTGGCTGGCTGCTGAGGGGTGACAGGGAGACTGGGCCGCGTGCCTGTCATTGTCGAGCTGGCTAGCCTGGGCTTGCTTATGCAGTGGTGTTGGCAGGGGTTCCAATCAGCCAGAAACTTCAAGTCCTGATATGCAAGAACTTTTTAAGTCTCTGCTGTGTCACATTTACTGTTGTCACATTGGCTAAAGCAAATCACATTGCCGTTCCAAAGTGAGTGTGGAATTATCCAATGGCATACACTGAAGGAAGGGATGATTTCAGAAAGGTATGAAATATTTGGGGCTATTAAGGCTACAGTCTGTAAAACTAGTCTTATGCTAAATAGAACAGACTACAATCTGACATGTAGATAGCCTGCCAGGTTTCTCTGGTAGCAAAAGAGCTGCCAGCTTGCTAAAAGATCACTGAGTTTGCTGAAATTGAAAATTTTGAGTGACTGGTCATGCAGCTAGTTGATACCAGCATGGAAAATTCAAGTTATGGCTCTAAATTTGGTAAATGATACTTTCTAAATACCAGGGCTATATATAGATTTCTGCACTGTGCTTTTGGAGCTTGAGCTACCAAAAATGCAAGGGTATGGAAAGAAGAGTGCTTCTGAGAGTAGGCAAACAGAGTGAAAAATAACAAAAATTAAAATACCTAACATTTACAGGATGTTGGTCATGTGCCAGATACTGTGCTGGTAGCTTTTAATGGATTATGTCATATCTTTTAAAAACAGAAAAATTAGTATTAGGAAGTTAAGAAGAATTTTTTTTTTTTTTAGATCTAGAGAGCATAACCTGCTCTCAATATAATGGGAACGCTTTTACGGTCTCAGGATTAGAGGCTCTCTTTTCAGACACCATTGATTGGAGGTTGGAGATTATAGAAAAGTGTAGGTTACTTTGGAGTCTACTGGTCATTTACTCCGTTTCCTATTTGCATGAGTATTATTGTTTGGGACAGTTTCCATCTTTATAATGAATCCAGCTGAAACTGAAATCCTTTCCTTTTGCCTTTATCAAGTAAAATATCCTAGTTTAATAATTAGTTTTTGGGAAGAGAGCCTATTGTGATTCTCCTTGCATATTTCCTGTCCATTCTTTATTGACCCCAAAATGAAAAAAAAAGAAAATAACAGATTTTCCTAGAATAAAATATTTGCTTTTTATGATGTATGTGTAAGGATTCACAGATGTGAATGTATAAGGATTCACAGAAAAGTTAGCAAAGAAATGACAGGAATTAGACTTGAATAGAAGAGTTTTATTGTTGCTTTGTTGCTGAGTCATGTCTGACTCTTTGTGACCCTATGGACTGCAGCACCCTAAGCTTCCCAGTCCTTCACTATCTCCCAGAGTTTGCTCAAAGTCATGTCCATTGATGGAGAAGGCAGTGGCACCCCACTCCAGTACTCTTGCCTGGAAAAACCCATGGACGGAGGAGCCTGGTGGGCTGCAGTCCATGGGGTCGCAAAGAGTTGGACATGACTGAGCGACTTCACTTTCACTTTTAACTTTCATGCATTGGAGAAGGAAATGGCAACCCACTCCAGTGTTCTTGCCTGGAGAATCCCAGGGATGGCAGAGCCTGGTGGGCTGACGTCTATGGGGTCACACAGAGTCTGACATGACTGGAGCTACTTAGCAGCAGCAACAGCAGCAGCAGCATGTCCATTGATTTGGTGATGTTATTCAACCATCTCATCCTCTGTTGCCCCCTTCTCCTCCTGCCCTCAGTCTTTCCTAGCATTAGGGTCTTTTCCAATGAGTTGGCTCTTTGCATCAGGTGGCTAAAGTATTGGAGCTTCAGCTTCAGCACCAGTCCTTCCAATGAATATTCAGGGTTTATTTCCTTTAGGGTTGTTTGGTTTGATCTCCTTGCAGTCCAAGGGACTCTCAAGAGTCTTTTCCAACACCACAGTTCTAAAGCATCAGTTCTTCAGCACTCAGCCTTCTTTATGGTCCAACTCTAGCATCCATACATACAATTACTGGAAAAACCGTAGCTTTGACTATACACACCTTTGTTAGAAAAGTGATGTCTCTGCTTTTTAATATGCTGTCTAGATTTGTCATAGGTTTCCTTCCAAAGAGTAAATGTCTTTTAATTTCATGGCTGCAGTCACCATCTGCAGTGATTTTGGCGCCCAAGAAAATAAAATCTGTCACTATTTCCACTTTCCCCCCTTCTATTTGCCATGAGGTGATGGGACTGGATGTCATGACCTTAGTTTTTTGAATGTTGAGTTTTAAGCCAGCTTTTCACTCTCCTCTTTCACCCTCTTCAAGAGGCTCTTTAGTTCCTCTTAGCTTTCTGCCATTAGAGTGGTATCATCTGCACATCTGAGGTTGTTGATATTTCTCCTGACAGTCTTGATTCCAGCTTGTGATTCATCCTGCCTGGCATTTCACATGATGTATTCTGGAAAAAAGTGAAATAAGCAAGATGACAATATATAGCCTTGATGTATTCCTTTCTCAATTTTGAACCAGTTCATTGTTCCATGTCCAGTTCTAACTGTTGCTTCTTGTCCTGCATACAGAATTCTCAGGAGATGGGTAAGATGGTCTGGTATTTCCATCTCTTTTAAGAACTTTCCACAGTTTGTTGTGATCCACACAGTCAAAGACTTTGCTATAGTCAGTGAAGTATAGTCAGAAGTATACATATATATTTCAGTTCCCTTGCTTTCTCTTTGATCCAATGAATGTCGGCAATTTGATCTCAGGTTCTACCTTTTCTAAATCCAGCTTGTACATATGGAAGTTCTTGGTTCATTTACTGCTGAAGTATAGGTTGAAGGATTTTGAGCATAACTTTGCTAGAATGTGAAATGAGGGCAATTGTACAGTAATTTGAGCATTCTTTGGCATTGCTCTTCTTTGGGAGTGGAATAAAAACAGACTTCTTCCAGTCCTGTGGCCACTACTGAGTTTTCCAAATTTGCTGACGTATTGAGTGCAACCCTTTAAAAGCATCATCTTTTAGGATTTGAAATAGCTCAGCTAGAATCCCATCACCTCCACTAGTTTTGTCCATAGTAATACTTCTTAAGGCCCACTTGACTTCACAAGTCTAACTCTAGACTTGTGATGGTGAGTGGCCACACCATCGTGGTTGTTCGGGTCATTAAGACCTTTTTTGTATAGTTCTCATGTGTATTCTTGCCACCTCTTCTTAATCTCTTCTGCTTCTGATAAGTCCTTGCCATTCTTGTCCTTTAGCACTCCCATCCTTGCATGAAATGAATTATTAAAAGTAGAATTATTAAAAGTGTTTTCTTCAGAAATTTAGGTTAAAGTGAAGATTAAAGTAGAAGAATAAAGCAGACCAGGAATATATCAACAGCTTCCCCTTAAATGGATAGAAAATATTAATGCTGAACTCTGACACATACACAGTGAGACTGAGCAATGAATGTGTGGGGGTAAAGGAAGATTCTGTAAAGACATAACACTGATAACCAAACTCTATTTTTACATTTAAATTAATTATTTTGGAAGTAGTGCTTTCACCATGAGAGAGAAATTTTTTTTTCTTTTTAATTAAGCTAAATTATAAGCAAGAAAAAAAATTGTAAAGTATCTCAGATGTTCAAGTTTGTAACTCTAAATTATAATCTGTATTGGCTAACTATGGCAAAATTAAATGAGGCACATCAGCAATTAAGAAGTTACCTTAGTTCATCAAACGTCAACATGAATCAACCATAGCTATACATATGTCCCCTCCCTCTTGAAAGCATGTTTGACAGAAAACTACAGAAGTCTATAAAGCAATTAAATTCTTCAATTAAAAAATAAGTAAATTCAAAAAAAGAAGTTACCTTAGTTTAGACTGATAGACATATATATATATATATATATATATAGATGATAAACAGAAAATTCTTCAACCCCTACAGAAAAACAAGCACAGTGACAAATTTAGTTTTGTTAAAGGAAGGTAATAAGTCCACTCAGTTGTGGAATGCTCAGTTTCTAAAAACCTTTCCTTTTTTTTTTTTCAAGAATATTTATACATTTGTAATTGTGATATATTCTGCTGAAATTCTTGTTAGTTTTATTTTTTAATTTTTAAAAATTTCAAGCATTCAGAAAAATTATAGAAAACTTTATAGAATTCTAGAACACTTGTATGCACATCACCTAGATTGATTATTATTTTCTCACATGTTTAATTTCTTTGTAATTATCATCTATCTATCTAATCATGCTGAATTATTTGAGAATAAGTTGTAGATATCATAACACTTCACCTCTAAATACTTATATGTCATTACAGCCTCATGTATTAGTTTAATTTGATACAGTTTAATTGTAAAATTCAGGAAATTTAACAGTAAAACAACACAACACAAATTGCCTAATATACGGTCCATATTTGGATTTAGATTTTTAGTCCTAATAATGTTCTTTAGAGAAAAGCAAACAAAATGAAAACCTTTTTTCCTATCCAGGCATCAATCCAGAATTACATATTGTGCTTAGTTATTGTGTCTGTTTAGTCTCTTTTAATCTTTATCAGCCCATCAATCCTTTTGTTTTTTTCATGACATTTTGAAAGTAACAGGCCTGTTATTTTTGTGTAACATCACTGAATTTGTTTTTGATTGTTTCCTCATGATTAGATTCAGGTTGTGCATTTCTGTCCGGAGTACTGTCTACATGGGACCATTCTTCTCAAGCATATGACCCCATGTCACACAATGTCAGTTTATCTGATTATTGGTGATGCTAACTTTACTACTTTCATAAGGAGGTGTCTGCAATTATCTCTACTTAAAAATACCATTCCCTTTGCTAATTAATATATAAACCATGAGGAGATACTTAGGTCCTACTCTCCAACTAACTTTTGCCTAAAGGTTGTAGCATTTGCTGATAATTTTTGCTTAAATCAGTTATTACAATGTTAGTTACCAATTATTAAAAAAATTTGATCAAGCAGAAATTTTTACTAGTGATATTTTTTTAAAAAAAGAGTGTAAAAGAGGTTATCACAAGGTATTAATACATCTGTAGACAAGTAGAAGGGTACAGTAGTAATACTGGTAATTAATCTGGAATGGCAAAAGTAAAGAATAACCCCAAAGAAGAACAAAGCTATTGCAACAAATATTCTGAATTTTTCATCAAGCAGTAGAATGGTAATAAGTTAGATCTTTGAAGTGAAATGCATGCATCAACCATTTCCCCCTGCATAATCTTAAACTGCTTTGCATTTATACACAATCATGCACAGTGATAATCAGGAAAATGTTTGGACTGTACAGAAAAAAAAGAGCTTGGCACTGAGTATAATAGAAGAGAAATATGAGAACAAGGGGGTCAGGTAAGGCATTTAAGACTAGGAGATGTTTACATAAAATATCTAAAGTAGTTTACAAATGATATTTACTTATATTACTAGTTTTTCTTTCTATATTTCTGGCTAATTTTATTAATAAACTATAGCTTTAGATTATTCTCAGTTGCATCTAGTGAATTCGAAAAAGAACAACTCTGCCATAAAGTATCTATCATGTCTTGCCAAATAAAATGTGTATTTTGTGCAACCTGAGATTGAAGGCTTTCGAAGCTTGTTGGAGGTTTAAATCAGACAACCCCCCACTTCTTGCAGACACAGTTGCTTGTCATTTTGAGTTTGATTTATCTCAAGCAGGAGCTAAAACTGTATTAAAATCTTCTGTTAAGCATGTAAAATTCCACATATATAGAGTCAGTAAGCTAAACATCTCTAATAAAAGACAGCTGTGTTCTCATTGGAAGCAAAAATAGACTTGTTTCTGTGAAAGGTGATATAAAAGTATTAGAAACCAGGTGTCTTCTCTTTGCTCTATAAAATGACTCTGATATAGAAAGCAATAAAAATACTTTAGATTATTTTTTTAAGTGCACATAAAATAATCAGTGCATCTGTGTATTCACCTATTGATGAGTTTAGTAATATGATGAAAAATTAGTTACTTACTGAGTGTCCTCTGCTTTATCATTATTTCACTGTATATTTTCCTTTCTCTTTGAATCTATGTGAGAATAAACCTGGGATATAACATTATATAACATTAATGGTTTTATAATCATTGTTTCCATATAATTTCTGCGATTATTTTTGGCATCTTAACATTTTTGTTTTGCTCATTTATGTGTATACTTTAAATTTTTAAAATTTTATTAGATAAGTTTAAAACATTATGAATATGGATTTTTAGCCTTAAAATATATATAACCAAAGAGAATGGCCCATTTATCCTAGAGTTCATATAATATATCTGATTAGCTATCTTGTAAATTTTTGTTCATATTTATAGTATAATGTACATGAAAGGAAACAGAAGTAAAAATTGATGACTTCATGTTGATAAACTTAAGCCGAAATTAAACAGCATAGTTTGATTACAGCTTAGTCTGGAATTCTGCTTTGGTTCACCTGATTATGGTGGTGCAGTGCATTTTATTTATTCATCTAGAACATTTATTTAGTGCTGACACATAGAAGTTGTTTAATAAGTAGTTATTTTATTGTCTTTAATGCATTAAACACATCCATACATATCAGTTCAGTTAGGTTCAGTAGCTCAGTCATGTCTGACTCTTTGCAAGCCCATGGACTGCAGCATGCCAGGCCTCCCTGTCCATCACCAACTCCTTCAGCTTACTCAAGCTCATGTCCATTGAGTCAGTGATGCCATCCAACCATCTCATCCTCTGTCATCCCCTTTTCCTCCCGCCTTCAATCTTTCCCAGCATCAGGGTCTTTTCAAATGAGTCAGTTCTTTGCATCAGGTGGCCAAAGTCTTGGAGTTTCAAATCCAACATCAGTCCTTCTGGTGAATATTCAGGACTGATCTCCTTTAGGATGGGCTGGTTGGATCTCCTTGAAGTCCAAGGGACTCTCAAGAGTCTTCTCCAACACCACAGTTCAGAAGCATCAATTCTTCAGTGCTTAGCTTTCTTTACAGTCCAACTCTCACATCCATGCATGACTACTGGAAAAACCATAGCTTTGACTAGACAGACCTTTGTTGGCAAAGTAATGTCTTTGCTTTTTAATATGCTGTCTAGGTTAGTCATAACTTTCCTTCCAAGGAGTAAGTGTCTTTTAATTTCATGGCTACAGTCACCATCTGCAGTGATTTTGGAACCCAGAAAAAGAAAGTCTGTCACTGTTTATACTGTTTCCCCATCTATTTGCTATGATGTGATGGGACCAGGTGCCATAATTTTAGGTTTCTGAATGTTGAGTTTTAAGCCAACTTTTTCACTCTCTTCTTTCACTTTCATCAAGAGGCTCTTTAGTTCTTCGTTTTCTGCCATAAGGGTGGTGTCATCTGCATATCTGAGATTATTGATATTTCTCCCGGCAATCTTGATTCCAGCTTGTGTTTCATCCAGTCCAGCGTTTCTCATGATGTATCCTGCATATAAATTAAATAAGCGGGGTGACAATATATAGCTTTAATGTACTGCTTTCCCAATTTGGAACCAGTCTGTTGTTCCATGTCCAGTTCTAACTGTTGCTTCTTGACCTGCATACAGATTTCTCAAGAGTCAGGTCAGGTGGTCTGGTATTCTCATCTTTTCAGAATTTTCCACAGTTTATTGTGATCCACACAGTCAAAGGCTTTGCCCTAGTCAATGAAGCAGAAATAGATGTTTTCCTGGGACACTCTTGTTTATTAATCCAGCAGATGTTGGCAATTTGATCTCTGGTTCCTCTGGAAGTTCACGGTTCACATATTGCTGAAGCCTGGCTTGAAGAATTTTGAGCATTATTTTATTAGCATGTGAGATGAGTGCAATTGTGTCATAGTTTGAACATTCTTTGGCATTGCCTTTCTTTGGGATTGGAATGAAAATTGACCTTTACCAGTCCTGTGGCCACTGCTGAGATTTTCAGATTTGCCAGCATGCTGAGTGCAACACTTTCACAGTATCCTCTTTTAGGATTTGAAATAGCTCAACTGGAATTCCATCACCTCCACTAGCTTTGTTCGTAGTGATGCTTCCTAAGGTCCACTTGACTTCATGTTTCAGGATATCTGGCTCTAGGTGAGTGACCACACCATCGTGATTATCTGGGTCCTGAAGATCTTTTTCGTACAGTCTTTTGTGTATTCTTGCCTCCTCTTCTTAATATCTTCTGCTTCTGTTAGGTCCATGCCATTTCTGTCTTTTATTGAGCCCATCTTTGCATGAAATGTTCCCTTGGTATCTCTAATTTTCTTGACGAGATCTCTAGTCTTTCTCATTCTATTGTTTCCTCAGTTTCTTTGTACTGATCACATAGGAAGGCTTTCTTATCTCTCCTTGCTATTCTTTGGAATTCTGCACTCAAATAGGTACATCTTTCCTTTTCTCCTTTGCTTTTCGCTTCTCTTCTTTTCACAGTTATTTGTAATGCATGTGTATATTGCTGACATGAATTCCTCATAGATTAAAATTTAAATTTTTCTTTTATAATGTATGCAATATGGTTTTAAGTTTATTTCATGTATTTAATAATTATTTGAGGACCTTCCATGTACTAGTCTTCAGCAGTGCATCTATGGATAAGATACATGGACCATCAGCTTTCAGGGAGCTTATATTTTTGTAGGAAAGACAGAAAAGAAACAAGCAAACAGGTAAATAACATAATTAGATATTTTCAAGAATTCTACAAAGGAAAAGTGCCCAGAGTAATTAGTCTTGGCAATTAAGTATGTGTGTGTGTGCTTGTTCACATACCCCTGTGTGTTTGTATTGTGTATATGTATGGATGTGTGTGCATATATATAGGTGTGTGTGCATGTGTGTGTAAATATATACACATATATATAATCTATGTTAGTATAGATATATATAATATATATATGTCTGTGTGTGTGCTTACATGTATATGTACAATTGACCCTTGAACAATGAGAAAGTTAGGGGCATTGACCCCTGACGTAGTCAGAAATATGCATGTAACTTTTGACTCCTCCAAAACTTAACTACTAATAGCCTACTGTTGACTGGAAACATACTATAACATAAACAGTAGATTATCAGACACTTTGTATTTTAATATATATAATATAGTATTATATGCTAATATTTTATAGGAAATTATGCTAGAGAAAATAAAATGTTTTGAAAATCATAAGGAACATACATTTATGGTACTGTACTGTATTTCTTGATACTATAACTTTGTATCATCTGTTTAACAAGATGAATATTCTGTCAGTACCTATGTCAATATTGTCTTATAAGGTACAAAACACTCTAGATGTTATATATATTACTAATACTAGACATCAAAAAATGATAATATAAAAAAGAAAGTCATACTTATTTACAGGTATAACAATTCATGCTTTGATAATGAAGAAGCAGCAATATGGTAAGTGGTAAGTGGTTCAAAAACCACTTACCAGTGATGATATGTTGGTATACAGTTTCTCTAATTATGAGAGAGAGAGGCATACAGGTTAGTAATTCTTTTAAAGTTATAAAACAGTAAGAAAACTAATACATTAATTTTATGTTAAATATCACTCAGCTTGTGCCTATATCAGGATTGACTATCCACTTCAATACAGGTCTTACACACCTTGTTCTACATGATGAATGATTAAGCAATGATGATGATGGCACAAAATCTCTCCTGCAATTCTCGCTGTAGAGTTACTAGATTTCCATATGAAGACACACATACAGGGCAGGTATATTTATTAATTGTATGGTATGATGAGTTTTTACGGTTAAGTGGAAATGGATCATTTAAATGTTTTTATCTTCATCATTTTCATGTTGAGTATGCTGAGGAGGAGTAGAAAAAGGAGGCGTTTGTCTTGCTATCTCAAGGATGGCAGAGGCAGAAGAGGTGAAGGGGCGGCGTGCACACTTGGTGTTACTTTATAGAAATGCACTGTAATGACAGTCTGACTTTTTATCTTTTTCATTTTTCTGAAAATGTTTCCAGTCCTTCTTACACTGTTTACTTCATTTTCAGTGCCTGTTTCATGGAAGGGTCTCTGACCTAAAGAGAAGTGAGAAACTGTCTTAAGTGATCGGAACCCTCCCGCCAGATGTCTAATGTACATTTATTTCTGGTTCTGCTTCTTCTACATCTTCTTCCTCTTCCTCAGCCCTTGGTTCAGAAGCACTCGCCTCCATCAGGTCATCCTCTGTTAATTCCTTTGGTGTGGCTTCTATAAACTCTTGAATTCCTCTGGTGTGGCCTCTAAAATCTCTTCAATTTCTTGAAATTCTTCACCCACTACCCTTTTTCCTTTTTGCCATAACCACAGTCTCTTTTGTGATTTCCTTGATAGGCTCTGTTGTAAATCCTATGAAGTCATGCGTACCCTCTGAAAGCAGTTTTTCTAGCAGTAACTTATTATTTTGGGCTTATTATTATTTTTTGGCTTTTTCTGTTAATAAAGATGACATCTTCAGTGGTGTAATCCTTCCAGACTTTTACAGTGTTCTCTGTATCGGGGTTTTCTTTGTAGCATTGAAAAAATCCTTCCAGAGAAAACCAGGTGTCCTTACGACCTCCTGATCTAGAAGCTGAATTAAAGATGCATTTGGTGCAAACAGAGCACTTTGACATCTTCGGTTGAATTCATGGGGTTCTGTGTGTCCAATATCAAGATAACTTGAAAAAGCAATATGTTACTGGTAAGGTATTTCCTAACTTTAGCAAATAAAAGCATCTATGGGACTGACCCTCAGAAAAAGGGTTTGCACTGTTCAGGCCTTGTACAAACCAAAGTCTGGCAGCTGCTGTTTATCTTTTCCCTTCAAGGCTTAGAGATTAGTAGCTTTACAGATAAGGGTAGATCTGATCACAAACGTGACTACATTTTCACAAAACAATAGAGTTAGCCTATCCTTTCCTGCCTTAAATCCTGGTGCTTGCTTCTCTTTGTGACTAATAAATGTCCTTTGTGGTATTCTTTTTTTTCCCCCAGAGTAGGGCACTTTGGTCTGCATTAAAAACCTGTTCAGTCAGAAAGCCTTTCTCCTCAGTGATTTTCTTAATGGCATCTGGAAACTCATCTACTGCCTCTTGGTCTACAGCAATTGCTTATCCTGTTATCTTGACATTTTTTAAGCCAAACCTCCTTCTTAAAATTATCAAACCATCCTTTGTTGGCATTAAATTCTCTAGTTTTATATCTTTCACTTTCCTTTTCCTTTAAGTTGCTATTATAATGATACTGTTTTTCTAGAGTTATATTAGTATATATAGGTATATCTTTCTTATAGCAATCTCGCACCCACATAAGTCTACATTTTCAGTACAAGATTAAAAGATATTTTTGCAAAAAAGTGCAAAGTTTTCATGGCTGCTGGCATGGCTGTGGCAATGGATTCACAAATTTACTTTTTAAAAACAAATAAACAAACAATGATCCTAATGCTGGATTCATTTATCTTGAAATGGTGTGCAACCACAGCTGCAGACCTAAATCTATAGTACATATCAGACAATTCAGCTCTTTCTTGTAACATCATGACTCTTCTCTGCTTCTTGGGAGTCCTTCCAGCTTCTCAAATAGTGGGGCTATGCTGTGCTGTGCTTAGTCACTCAGTCATGTCTGACTCTTTGTGAACCTATGCACTGTAGCCCTCCAGGCTCCTCTGTCTATGGGATTTTTCAGGCAAGAAAACTGGAATGAGTTGCCATGCCCTCCTCTAGGGTATCTTCCCAACCCAGGGATTGAACCCAAGTCTCCTGCATTGCAAGTGGATTCTTTACCAGTCGAGCTACCAAGGAAGCCCCAGTAGTGGGCCATATGGGTGTTATCGAAGGATTATGGTATTGGACTAAACAAAAAATAAGCAAGGACCATAAGTGATCACTGTTTTCTGTGATAGACAATGTACTGGAGAGACAGCTGCTCAGGGAGATGATTAATGTCACATGGCATTTTAAGTGGATACTTGTAACACTTGAACTTACTTCAAGAGCAACAGGAGGTGGGTACAAAATTAATACAGTAGTACAGTATGTACTGCAGTTACTTATATGCAGTTATAATTTAATAATGACTATTTTTGTTTACATTTCTCTCAATTGCAAATGATGTCTCTTACAGTCTCTGTGTGCATAATTTTGATAAATTTTAACTTTTTACAAGAGTTTTGTATATGTTTTATGGTAGAAAATGATAAAGTAGACTCGTATCTATCTATATATTTTATACATTCATGACATTTAAAAAAATTTTTTTATATTTCTAGGTCGTATAATTGGTCTGTGAGGTTTTTCAAATTGTCACAAATCTCCAAGCATTTTCCCAGTAGATTTATTAAAAAAATTTTTTCGTATAAGTGGACTTGTGAAGTTCAAACCTATGTTGTTCAGGTGTTGACTGTATTTATGTATGTGATACTGTAGACTGGGTAGTCAGGGAAGTTCTGTCTGGAGAGTATCATATAGACCTGAAGAATGAGAAGAGATGAGTTACATAAAAGGGCATGGAATGTTGTTCCAGAAGCAGTCTTTAGGATTTATTATGATTTTATGATAGTTTTAAATTTGGAAATAACCAAATAACTCATCTAGTCCTCCTGAGGTCCCCCAAATTCAAGTTACTTACCCAAAGTTTCATTAGCCAAGACTGGAATGCAGAGATGACTGCTACTCTGTAAAACAGAGTCAATTAAATATATAGAGACATAAAAGCAGAAATTATCATGTGCGATAAAGCAAGATAAGAGAATGGAGTTGGAAGTTTAGAAATGGCAGATCTCTTTCATCTTCACATTTTCCATTTCATCTAAACTCAGTGAAGAGTTTAAAATTCAATATAGGTAAGTAGGCTAAAAAACTATAATTCTGAGTCATCAACAGCATATCTGAAAGGAACAACACAGCCAAGCCTGGCAGCTCCTATTTTTCGGATTAGAAATTAACTACTATGTTGTCAGGATGAAACGGTATGTTTTAGTACTGAAAAGGCAGCTCTATTAGCTTCTCTGGGCCACAAGGACCCATTTATTTAATTACTTCTTCCAGGACACTAAGTGGATCTCTAGTGACCAGGCCAAATTGTTGCACCTTAAAAGGTGAGCAGCACATTCACTTTGATGGATAGTAGGTTTTCTTTACTTTGCTTCCATTTATTCATTTGTTTCACTAAATACATAAAGAAAGGAAGAGTCCAGTTTCTATTCACCTCTGCTGAAAATAGCTTAGAGCCAAAGCATTTTGATTCACTTTTAATAAAGTAATATGATAGAAGTGAAAAGTAAGACAGATCATCTAAATGAGGAGCACAAGACTTGTTTTAGATTCCTATAAAAAATCCTTTAACAGACTTTATTTTCAGAGCAGTTTTAGGTTCCTGGCAAAACTGAGAGGAAGGTACAAGAGATTTCCCACATACCCATCCATAACCTCCCCCTAGCCTCTCCTACTATGAGCATCCCCCACAAAAGTGGTCCATTTGTTAAAAGTGATGAACCAACATTGACATATCATTATTACCCCAAGCCCCTAGTTTACATTAGGATTCATTCTTGGTATTGCACAATCTATGGTTTTTGGCAAATATATAATATATACCCGGCATTACTGTATACTGAATGATTTTTTTTCCATTGCCCAGAAAATTCTTTCTACTCTACCTGTTCATCCCTCCCTCCTTTGTAACCTCTGACAATCTCTAATCTTTTTTGCTGAGTCCATGATTTTGCTTTTAGCAGAATGTCATATAGTTGGAATCATTCAGTAGGTAGTCTTTTCAGATTGACTTTTTTTAAACTTAGTAATATACATTTAAGTTTCTTCCATCTCTTCATAGTTTTGATAGATCAGTCCTTTTTAGTGCTGAATTATATTCCATTGTCTTGGTGTAAGATTCCTTTCTTAGAACTCCAAACTTAATAGAGATTTTGAATGAGAAAATTTAGAATCAGAGAAGAAAATGTAAAGTTATATTTAAAAATTATTTTATAACAAAGTGTGAAAGAATAGATTCCTATAATTAAGCATGCAAAAACAGAAATATGTGTTGTTTTGCAGAATATCTTCCCTTTGTTAACAAAGTTAAGGTAATGCTAAAATCTCAATAGAGTCAATAGAAAAAAAAAATTGACACATCCTATAATGTAAATATAGGTCAAGGGTAAATATCATAGTATAAAAAATCTATATATCTTAGATATTTAATTGTACCAGCCGATAGCCTACGTTTCAAGCAAATTTTCTTTCAGATTCTTTGAGTGTGGTTGGTATTTAAGCTTTACTAGCCCAGCATTGAGCATCTGTTACTAATGGGTTATGACTTTCATCTTTTAATTTTTAATTCTTAATTTCACATGCTATAAAGCAGTAACTGCTATAATCCTTTTGAATGAGTTTTCATTGGCACTCACTTTAGTTTTAGGGATAAAAATATATAATATCTCACAGCACCTTTCTCAAGAGAAATAAAATCTTTTCAGACATTACTGATTTTCAGAAATTTTCTTTAAGGTGGGTAGGAGATATTTATCACAGTTCCTACCGGATGAATTGAAAAGCAAGTACACAAGCTGAGAGTCAAGCTCTTTGAGGTTAACTCATAAATCAGTAGGGATAAGTGAGAACAGAAATTCTACATTTTTTTAAAACAATTTTATTGTGGTATAGTTGATTTACATTGTTGTGTTCATTTCTTCTGTACAGCAAAGTGAATCAGTTATATGTATACATCAGTTCAGTTCAGTCGTTCAGTCGTGTCCGACTCTTTGCAACCCCATGAACTGCAGCATGCCAGGCCTCCCTGTCCATCACCAACTCCCGGAGTCCACCCAAACCCATGTCCATCATTTGGTGATGCCATCCAGCCATCTCACCCTCCCTCGTACCCTTCTCCTCCTGCCCTTAATCTTTCCCAGTGTCAGAGTCTTTTCAAATGAGTCAGCTCTTTGCATCAGGTGGCCAAAGTATTGGAGTTTCAGCTTCAGCATCAGTCCTTCCAAAGAACACCCAGGGCTGATCTCCTTTAGGATGGACTGGTTGGATGTCCTTGCAGTCCAAGGAACTCTCAAGAGTCTTCTCCATCACCACAGTTCAAAAGCATCAATTCTTCGGTGCTCAGCTTTCTTTATAGTCCAACTCTCACATCCATACATGACCACTGGAAAAACCATAGCCTTGACTAGACAGACCTTTGTTGACAAAGTAATGTATACATATATGTTTACATATCCAAGAAATTCTATGTTTTGATTCTTAGGATCTGGTGTTTTCCTTTCTAAACTTTGCCTTGTTGATTTTAGTTATGTAGCAAATTGTCATGATTTGTATTTCATTAAATCATAATGTATGACAATTTAAGTAGCCATTTAAATTCTATCTGATTTTTTCCTATTCTTCCTCTTACCTAATGATGGAATGAAGATGATTCATTATACTGCCTATCATGAAGAGGTCTGATTTTAGAGAGAGGAGCTCAGGCTGAAATCTTAACTCTGAAACTTTATTAACCATGTGATCTTGGGAAAGTATTTAAATTGTCTAAAACTATAAAAAAAATGAGAAAGAGATATATCTAAATCATATAGCATCTATATCATAGAGTTCTTATGGAAATAAAACTATTGATTTTAAAGTATCTATAGAGTACAGTGCATAACACATTGAAAATGCACAATAAATATCATTTCTTATTAAAACCAGAGATAGAAAATTCTTGTTGTTGTTGTTGTTTTATATATCGTAGATTCCTCCAGCAATAGTGACTTAAATTTTAGCTTAAATTATTTTAATAAATATATTGCTGTTATTTCTGGACTTAAATTTAAAAAAATTCCTTCTTTATCTTGCTTTCTCTTTAGCACACATTTGTGAGTTTTCATCTTAGTTGAAAAGAAAAAGCCCTTCCATAGAACCCTTATAGTGTTTCTAATACTGTATCCAAGGAATCTAAGCTTTTGTATTGGAAAAAGTCTCTCTGTATTCTCACTATCAGGAGAATTAATTATTGAATGTATAAACATCTAAATTTTAGAACATTATATGTTATGACTTGAAGCTTGATTCATTGCATGCATCACTCAGTCGTGTTTGATTGACCTCAACTAAAAATCAAAATTATGATTCAAGTAATGTGGGCTGCAACTTGTATTAAGTATGTTAACCTAAAGGCAGGACTAATTCATACCTTACGCTGGCTATCATTGACTACAGGCTCAGTGAATATTTGTTGAGTTACTTTAATACCATTCCTTGGTAAATGGGTGGCTTTACTTTATGGATATTAATCTTTAATTCTCTGTTCAAATCATTGTATGAACTCTAGGAAAAAACTTCACTAGTTTGTTTCTTTCAAATACAGTTTATTTGTTTATGCTTATTTCACTTAGCATAATATCCTCTAGATCAGGGGTCCCCAGTCTCTGGGCCAGGGACCAATACTAGTCATGGCCTGTTAGAAACCAGGCTGCATAGCAGGAAGTGGGCAATGAACACAATAAATGTAATATGCTTGAATCATCCTCAAACCATCCTCCCCACCCTTTGTCCATGGAAAAACTGTCTTCCACAAAAACAGTCTTGTGCCAAAACGGTTGGGGACCACTGTTCTAGATTCATCCACGATTTCACAAATGACAAGATTTCACTTTTGTTAAGGCTGAGTAATATTCCATTTTATGTATGTATCACATCTCTATCCATTCACCTATGAATGTACATTTACATTTCTTCTGTATCCTAGCTATCGTAAATGATGCTGCAGTGAATATTTACAAGCATATATCTTTTTAAAATAGTGCTTTAGATTTTTGGGGGGTAAATATTTAGAAGTGAAATTCCTAGATTGTATGGCAGTTCTATTTTTAATTTTTTGAAGAACCTCCATACTGTTTCCTATAGTGGCTGCAACAACTTACAAGCCCACCAGCAGTGCACAAGAGTTCTTTTTTTCTCCACATCCTTTCCAACACTTGTTATTTGTAGTCTTTCTCATGATAGCCATTCTGACAGGTGTGAGGTGGTATCCCTTTGTAGCATTGTTTTGCATTTCCAGGATGATCTGTGATGTTGAGCATCTTTTCCTGTGTCTACTGGCCAGCAATATGTCTTCTTTGAAAAATGTCTATTTAGGTCCTCTGCCCATGTTTTAAAACATTTTTTTTTTTATGTTGAGTTGTGTGAATTCTTTGTGTATTTTGCCTATTAACCCTTTATCAGATATATTGTTTGTGAATATCTTCTGCCATTCTTGAAAGTCAACTTTTCATTTTATAATTTTCTTCATCAGGCAAAACTTTTTAGTTTGGTGTGCTCCCGTTTGTTTATGTGTGCTTTTGTTTCCCTCCCCTGAGGAGGCAAATATTAATATATATATATATATATATATATATATATATATATATATATATATTGCTAGGACTGACGTCAAAGAGCATAGTGCCTATGTTTTCTTCAAGGAGTTTTACGGTTTCAGGTCTTATGTGAAAGTCTGTAATTAATTTTGAGTTTATTTTTGTATGTAGTGTGAGAAAGTAGTCTAGTTTGATTTTTTTGCTTGTAGCTACCTGTTTTTCTCAAGCCATTTACTGAAGAAGTCATTTTTTCCCCCCTCTTGTATATTATTGCATCCTTTGTCATAGCTTAAATGACCATATGAATGTGGTTAATTTCTGGGCTCTCTATTCTGTTCCATTAATTTATACGTCTGTTTTGTGACAGTACCATGCTGTTTTGATTACTGTTGCTTTGTGGTACAGTTAGAAATCAGGGCATATGGTAGCTCTAGCTTTGTTCTTCTTTCTCATGATTGTTTTGACAATTAAGGGTGTTTTGTGTTTCCATACAAATTTTAGAGTTATCTGTTACAGTTTTGTGAAAAATGCAATTGCTAGTTTGATAGGGATTGCATTGAGTCTGTAGATTGCCTTCAAATAATGTGGCCTTTTAAACTATTATTTCTTCTAATTTATGAGCATGGTGTATTTTTCCAATTAATCAATGTAACCTTTAATCTCTCATCAATGCAATTGGTAGACACTGATGCCAGTTTTCAGGTTTTAAAAATAATCGTCACATCACACTGACTGTCAGGGTATTTTCTCATAAAATAGAAGATTGTATGTGTGTGACTCAGTCTGTAGCTTTACTCTGCCTCCCTGCCTCCCATCCTGTTCATTCTGTGTACCTCTTGGCTCGTTAATTTTCTCCTTTTGTTCAGAGGGAAATAAATTCTGGCATTGTATATCCTATGATGAATCTTAGCCTCTTACTCTTAATTCCACCCTCTCCTAAGGGTGGAATAACATCAGAGATGTTATGGACTCTCAAGGTAAAACTCCACATAATCTAATGTCAAGTGAATTGACCTGGTGGAAGTGTCTTAGCATTATAAATCATCATATGTAAAGAAAATCACCTCATGATATTTTTGATCCAGCTGTTGTATTTAAAATTTAGGAAATTGACTAGACATTAGCAGTATTGAGCAAATGAATACATGTAAGTTATAGGAAGAAAATTGAAACAGAATGGTTTTGTTTTATTTAGCAGTGCTTTCTTAGACACATTATTTGACTATTACATGTGTGCTTTTTTCATTTCTTGAATATATTTTACTTTAATTAAAGTGTAGTTGATTTACAATATTAGTTTCAGGTGTACAAATGTAGTGATTCAATACTTTTATAGATTATACTCCAGGTAAAGTTACTATAAAATGATGATTATATTTGTCTGTGCTGTGCAATATATCCTTGTTGTTTATCTATTTTATGCATAGTAGTTCGTATCTCTTAATACTATATCGCTATCTTGCCCACTCCCCACTATATGTACAGTGTTAATGAAGGGAAGGCATCACTCACTCCCTAATTGGACCTAATGGGAAAATTTTTCCCATTTGTACCCAAGTACTTGGAGTGTATATCTTGGGTACATACTATAGACAGTTGGGGACATCTGCTTGATAGTTAACCTCAACTCTGAATTTCGTTCTTCTGTTGTTTCTGTTCAGGGCAAGTGTTATTCGGAAGGAGTAAAACAAATACATCAATAAACATGCTCATGAATATGTTATTAATTAATATTCTATAATATCACATGGCAAATCTAAACTTCAGATTAATGCAAATCTTTACACATCTCAGTATATTTAGCATATTTTATACAAATAGTTATTAAGAATAAAAATTCTAATTTCAAATGAAGAAAATTCATAACATGCATCTTGGGTTGTGTTTTAATCACTGTATACCCAGGAAGGTATCGACAGTTGTCCTGTGGAAGCTATTAAAGTTGCTGTCCAAGGTTAAATGAAATTGCAGTTTATCAGAACTGCATTGAGAAAAAAAGGGAATCTGTTCATGGCTCTTGATTAATGCCAAGCGTGATCAACACGAGAGGGTTCATTAAGCTATACATCATGTAGGTAATTTAACATGTCATTGTGCCTGCTGTCTGCCTTGACTGTGCACAGCTCTGGGTTTCAAAGTTGTACCTCTGACCCACTGAGTTTTATATAGAAGCATCCCTCATACTTCATTGCTGCACATTTTTCATTATGCATACTTTTTGTATAGACACGTTAAATGTTTCATATAAATTATTGATATGTTTTGTGACGAAAACATATTTTGTTTTTATAATGGCTTCCTTTCACACTAAACATAGTAAAACTTACTAGAAAATTCCTCTCCTTTTGAATTTTTCTCTTCACTTAATCATATTGATTATTGACCTAATCAACATATATGTCTTAAAATCTGATGTGACTTGGAAAAGCTTTTGAAATTATTAACTAAATCCTTTTGAATACTCTTATTTGTGTCCTGTAGTTAATACTTTCACAATACAAATTTACCAGAAAAGTTTTTTAACATTCACAGTGGTTTTCTTATTACTTTTTGCTTCTCTAGCACTCATTTTAAAAAGTTGATTGTGTGTGTGTGCACTCAATTCTGCCTGATTCTTTGTGATCCCATGGAATGTAGCCCGCCAGGCTTCTCTGTCCATGGAATTTTCCAGGGAAGAATACTGGAGTGGGTTACCATTTCCAACTCCAAAAAGTTGTTTGTTAGTTGCTCAGTCTTTGACCACATGTACTATATCCCGCCAGGCTCCTCTGCCCATGGAATTCTCCAGGCAAGAATACTGGAGTGGGTTGCCATTCACTTCTTCAGGGGATATTCTTGACCCAGGGATCAAACCCAGGTCTCTTGCACTGCAGATTCTTTACACTCTGAGCCTTAGGTTTGGGCAAATATTAACTGCAGATACATTATTAGTGATTTTATTACATATTGAAATGTTATTTAAAACATAATTGTCATTGCAAATACTTCTGTGTCATTTTAGAAAACATACCAAGCATGATAAATGATGAAATGTTTTGTGTTTATATGTTTTAGAGATTTTTTCAATGATATTAATTTCTTTAGAGATGATGAATTCTTTATTTAAAATGTTTTCAAGAGCTATAATTTTTACTTCTAGTTTTTATTTAATTTTTTTTCAAAATTAAATTTGCTAATGTTATTAGTATTAAATATAATTTGACAGCTTATACAAGAAACAAAGTATTTCCATGTAAAAGACTAAAAAAACTGATTTATCATTTTACATTATTTGTTATCTAATACATGGAATTCAATACAATCATACTTCATCATTCTCACTCAAAAATAGACTCTCCTGGTTACCAAAGATTTATGGCATACAGTGAACTAGAAGCCAAGATCTCAGTCATAACATCAGTGGCTGTTACAAGGAAGGACATGGCAAGGGAAATATGACCATGGTTGGAAGCAATCTTAATATTAAAATTTTTGACGACTGGAATTTAGTGAATCAATTTCACATTATGCTTCTTTTAGAATCCTGTGAGTGCATATACAAATTGTTAGTCTAGACAGAGACCTAAAACTTCCTAAAATGTCCTAGTATGACAGTTGTTTATTGATGACTGTATTTTGGAATTTCCCTGTTTCTTGATTTGTATATCTATTATCTTATAAATTGGAGCCTCTACGGGTTTTTTAAAGCATGGACTCCTATATGATACTGTAATGCTTTTTAGGATACAGAAACAAAAACAAACCAGGTAAATAATTTATAGGACTGCTTCCCAGGTGGCGCTAGTGGTAAAGAACCTGCCTGCCAATGCAGGAGACATATGAGACGTGGGTTCGATCCCTGGCTCAGGAAGATCCTCTGGAGGAGTGCATGGTAACCCACTTCAGTATTCTTGCTCCTGGAGAATCCTGTGGACAGAGGAGTCTGGTGGGCTACAGTTCATAGGGTTGCAAAGAGTTGGACATTACTGAAGCGACTTAGCACAGCACAAGTATACGTATGAAAGAAACTACTATCACTGATGTACAAAATATTGAGGTATGTTTGTGGGGGATGATAACCTTGTTGGCATATACCATTCTTGAAAGGAGATTAGAATGCCATTTAAGAGCTGAAGAGACCAGATGCCAGATTTTAAAGGTACACCTGAATAATGGAATGCTGTTTCTGTTTTAGTCTCTTTTTTCCCTGTTGGACTGTGAATGCACTGTATACAGTACCCTCAAGATAAACTGTTTGATTATTTATAATTGGATGTTTGAAAATGTATTTTAATTAGGTCTAAGACCAAATTAGAATGATGTTTAGTGAATTACAAAGATTTTCAAAGGCAACACAACATGAAGTGTTTTCCTTCCTGGCATGTAAAGAGGAGAGGATGAGTTTACTTGTCAGCTCTCAGTCAAACTCCCAGCCATTTATTGTAACTATATGATGGGTTCCTCCTGAAAAATGCTGCAAAGGTCATTTCACATAGGCAAGGTCTTTTTCTTGAATACTTTTTTTTAAGAGTGTTTTCTGCCACCATTAATTACCAAGGGTTTATTTACAAGACAATAATTAATTATACCTCTGGGAAGCTCAAGAGTCAACAGGAATCAAAGCAGGCTTGGTAAGGAACATGGAAGTCTCACATAATTAAGCAGGGCACTGGAGACCAATTGTTTACAGAATGATTTTGCTGGAGCTAATTGACACTAATTATTTAATCTGATTTTCTTCTTCCTGGTTGTTCTTCTGCAGAGTCACTACTTTCTGCTCGCGATGCGGGCGACTTGCAAGGCATGCTGCGCCTGCACTCACTGTGGGCTCCCCACGGGAGTCAATAACGCTGAGACCATCTCCTCACATGAACGGAGTGTTGTGTAAGACACACCAGAGAAGAAGTCCACAGATCATCCAAGGTAAAATCACTTCTATTGATGACTGTGAACTTTTCTCATATAAGACTAATCCAGTTTCTACTCAGGTTTAAGTTTAATTCATTTAAGATTTAAAAATAAGTGTAAGCAGTGAATTCATAGTTTCCACACAATTTTTTTTCATGTCTGAGGACTGTGATGTGATTGAAAAGGAAAACAAAGTTTATATAGCTGCTAAACTAAAAAGAAATGCTCCAGTTGAGCTTATAGTGAAACTTAGAGAACAAACCATCTGCAAACACGCCACATTTTATGCAGGATCTATGGTGATGTGTACATGAAAACTGGAAACACACGGTAACTAACTAAAAAGTGTACAATGTGAATTGCATTTTATGGTACCAGTGTCTCTGTGGTTTCTACTTACAGACTGTTCCCTGCTCAGAATATCACTGTTTGATGACAGTGTTCAGAGTTAAGATAATCAAAGTGAAACTGAAAGTCACTCAGTCATGTCTGACTCCATGGATGACCTCATGGACTATACAGTAAGTGAAATTCTCCAGGCCAGAATGCTGGAGTGGGTAGCTTTTCCCTTCTCCAGGTGATCTTCCCAACCCAGGGATTGAACACAGGTCTCCTGCATTGCAGGTGGATTCTTTAGCAGCTGAGCCAAAATGGAAACTCAAGAATACTGGCGTGGGTAGCCTATCCCTTTAGCAGATCTTCCCATCCAAGGAACTGAACCAGGGTCTCTGCATCGCAGGCAGATTCTTTACCAACTGAGCTATTAGGGAAGCCCTAAGATAATCAAAGATGGGGATTATTTTACTGGTTGTGTATTTTGGTTCATTAGCTTCTTAACCCTTCATCATATTCAGGCTTCTGTATTTTGTATAAGATTCAGGTTCTAAATAATCTTCTGGATAAAAAATTATTAAAAAATTGAATCTCTACCATCTTTATTGTACTGTGAAGAATAATAGGTTTATTTTTGGATCCCTGTTACCCACCTCATCCTGTGTATCCCCCTCCTCACCTTTCTGGTGATGTCCTAAGCTAGTCTGTACTAGTCTCTTTGCCAGATCATGCTCTCTGCCAGATCATTCTCTCCTCCCCCTTTATTTTCTTTCTCTGCTGTGCAGGGTTACATGTTCCATGATTTTTCCCTGTCTCTCATTCTTTGTTTTCCAGAGTGACAGGCAGCTAAGGAGTCCACATTTGATTTTAAAGTGCTCACTTTCCCACATCATTGCCTGTTCTTAATTTTATGAATATTTTGTTCACCATAGAGAGTCCTAGAGAACTTAGTGTTATGGAAGAATATAGATATAAAAAGACATATTTTGGGATATTGTAAGAAATGTAAATGACAGATTTCAGAATTCAGAGGATGAGGACATTTTCCCAACCTGGAGATCAGTTAAAGCATCCTAGAAAGAATAGTTAGTCTCCTTGCTTACATCAGGGAATTCAATAAACATGATTAAAATCCATCCCTCAGTTAAGTACCTAACTAACCTTAAGAGACTTCAAAAGTAGTTCTCTTTAAAAGATACTGTGAAATATAATAATTGTCTTTATTTAATGCTGGGCTCTCTTCTAAATGTTTTGAAAAGGAAAGTGAAAGTCACTCTGTTGTGTCCGACTCTTTGTGACCACATGGATTATAGAGTCCCTGGAATTCTCCAGGAAAAATACTGGAGTGGGTAGCCTTTCCCTTCTCCAGGGGATCTTCCCAACCTAGGGATCAAAACCTAGGTCTCCCATATTGCTGGTGGATTCTTTACCAGCTGAGCCACAAGGTAAATGTCTAAATCAATTAATCTTCCCAACAGTCATATGAGGAACACAATTTTACATATTTAATTTGTTATCCTCATTATATAGATAAGAAAGCCAAAGTGTTGAGGTAATATAACTTGCACAAGATCATATAACTGTTCAATATTGAAGCTGGAATTTAAGCTGAAATGATTTGGCCTCTGAGCTCTTAACCATGGTGTCTGAAGAGGACTGTGAAATTTTTCTGCCAATGTTTTTGGTCGGTATGGTTTTCAACCCTGAATTCTCATTAGAATCACTTGTTTGGGGAGAAGGGCAGAAGTTGAATTTTAAAAGATAGCATTAATCTCTGAAGGGTGGGGTCCAGGCAAGAACACTTTGCAGTGTCTCTCTCCCACCCCCTTTCCCAGCCCCCCACTGACTCTGAGATTCTAATGTACAGCCAGGATCAACAGGTCCTGCTCCAGGCCCTGTGGTGGGAGCTGTTCTCTACCTGCCTTCTGTCCATGTCCACCACCCACAGTTTCTGAAGGTTGTAAAAGTGTGTCACCAGTCCTCTGGCAGGAGGCCACTCCTCAGGTGCCGAGTCTCAGTGTCAGTGAATCAAACTCTACAGACCGCAGATCTCTACATTTGAGAATAGATCAAAACTGTGGTTAACAGTTGGTCCAGGACAGACCCATACAGAAACCGCCCCTCCGGCCCCCCTTTCCTGCTGTTAGAGACTCTGATGTGCAGCCAAGGATGTCCAGCCTGATTCACCAATGATGTAATCGTAACAACCTAGTGACCCTGGAATCCCTAGACCCTATTCCCTTTCAGCCTTTTATGTAGTGGCTTTTGGCCGTTGAAAATGGTTGCAGTATCAGTATTTTCATCAGGGGTTGCAGATGGTGATATTCTAATTCAACCATTCCTTCTTCCTTTATTAGCCACCTTTCTTCCAAGAACTGATGAGAACTTTGCTCATCAACTATTTAATTAATCTGAAATCAATTCATTCCATATTTTAAATCTATCAGTTTCAGATGAGTGAATTTGGTGTCCTGACAACTTAAAAAAAAAATGGGGTTTTGTTACATTTTGGTGCCATTATAAACTTACAGCTTTCAATGTACTGTAGTCTTTCTTCTTAATACTTACATTGTCTCTCAACTGAAGAACCACTTGAAGTTGGTTGTTCATTTGTCATGACTCTAGTAGTCCTCGATAGCATTATTGCTATTAGGTATCCTAAGTACATTCTGTTCAGTTTCTTCTCTGCCCCTGGAATCAGTGGTGATTTCCTTTAAGTGAGAAATGATATTAAATGTTGTATGCTGGGCTCTAGGGGAGCTCGTTGCTCCTGGGTTGTCAGTGCTTTTAACATTTTTTATTTGGCAGATATAATATATTTTTAAAACAAAAATAAATTATGAGCGTGTACTGGTATTTCCAAGTCAAATATAAAATTGTAGCTTATTCTATATAGTACTTTTGATTTTATGTTTGTTTCTCTTTTCTCTTTACTGAAAATCTTCATCCTTTCTCTTGCTGTGTGAGTAACTTTTATATATATATATATATATATATATATATAGTTGTTGTTGTTGTTATCTTTCCATAGTTTCTTTAGTAAATATACATGTACACATGTATACACACACACACATACGTACCCCTTTATTTGTCTTACACAAAGCCTTCCCAGGTGGTGCTAGTGGTAAAGAACCTGCCTGCCAATGCAGGTTAGACGTAGGAGATATGGGTTCAGTCCCTGTGTCAGGAAGATTCTCTGGAGGAGGGCACAGCAACCCACTCCAGTATTCTTGCCAGGAGTATCCCATGGACAGAGGAGCCTGGTGGGCTACAGTCCATAGGGTCGCACAGAGTTGGCCACAGCTGAAGCTAATTAGCACACATTCACGCAGCCTATAAGAGACACATATGCTTCTGTCTCCTGCTTATTCTACTTAAGGATACATCCAGGGGCTTGCTCATTCCTCTATAGTGTTTAGAGGTCTTTCTCATCACTTGCCATAGCTGTGTGGCTAAATAGCTACATTAGGCTAAGTCTCTTAGTTCTTATTAGTTTCAACATGATCTCTCACATTCAGTTCTTTTAACCTCTGAAGAAGCCTACTCTTTTTGGTCCACCTCTCCGTTTCTTGCCCAAATTGCCTCCCATCACACATAACAAAGCTTCAGCATTTGGCCTTGCTTGGAGTGGGCACTCAAACAATGCTAAGCGACTTTAATAGGTTTTCTTCTTCATTTCACTCAGTCTCTGAAGCTGACTCACCTTTTCTTCCTTGAGCCACCCCTTATTTGAAAGCCTGGGTGACCTTACAATAATCTTATCTTTTCCTGCTCTAAATCTTTCCTCTTTCTGAAAGCAGCCTCTCTCTGAGCTCCCTTTCTCACCAGTCTGATGAATCCCACTTCCCCCTACTCCTGGATGGTAACAGATTTCAAAATATGGAGATGTTTCTATCTTGAATATTTCCCTACTTCCCTAGAATAACCTCTTTCAGGAACTCATCCTTTCTCAGTTACAATATGAGGCTCTCTTTTAAAAATTATTATTTACACTCTAGCTCATTTCAGAGGGGATTCTAGGCACTTAACTGTGACAGTATTAAAGTTATTTATTGACTGGCCAGAGTATTGGAGGAATGTTTTAAATTATAGACACACAAACTCAAACATATATACCAGACAAATTTATCAGAAGCACTTTGATCTTGAAATAGTTGCTAAAACACTAGATGTATTATTACTTAATTAAGAAGTCATCTTCAGTAGTACAGATTATCACATTGTGTGGCTTCCAAAATTTTATATATCTCTTTAGAGGAATGTGATTCCTAAGGTTAATCAGAAGCTCCTGAGGGCTGTTCATCTTATCATAGTTACTCATCCACCTGAGTTTGGGAATTTGAATTATCTCAAAAACTAAAGCTTAACTAAATTCTTCAGTGGACTTATAAAAGACATTCTTGAGGATAATTTAAGTTTATTTTTTTCAAAAGTAGCTGCTTTTGTGATGGCTAAAGAGACATAGAAATTGAAAACACATTTGCTTTATTTTCCTGTAAATAAGGAAATTTAACAAGACACCAATGTAAATAATTGCTCACTTTCTTCCTCCCTAGTTTTTTATTCTGAATATAAATGTAATACATTCTCTGATTATAAAATGTAGATTATACATGCATGTAAAAAGAAAATAAAATATTTTCCTAAACAACTGTTATTAGCACTATTAATATTTTGATATATTTCTTTTCAGGAGTTTTCTAAATAAATATAAAGCAGAAATTTATATAATTTAAATTTAGTTGAAATTGTAAACAGTGACAGACTTTGGTTTTTTGAGGGGGCTCCAAAATCACTGCAGATGGTGACTGCAGCCATGAAATTAAAACATATTTGTTCCTTGGAAGAAAAGCTATGACCAACCTAGACAGCATATTAAAAAGCAGAGACATTTCTTTGCCAACAAATTGTCCATCTAGTCAAAGCTATGGTCTAATAGTCATGTATGGATGTGAGAGTTGGACTATAAAGAAAGCTGGGCACTGAAGAATTGATGCTTTTGAACTGTGGTGTTGGAGAAGACTTTTGCAAGTCCTTTGGATAGCGAGGCGATCAAACCAGTGCATCCTAAAGGAAATTAGTCCTGAATATTCATTGGAAGGACTGATGCTGAAGCTGAAACTCCAATACTTTGACCACCTGATGCGAAGAGCTGACTCATTTGAAAAGACCCTGATGCTGGGAAAGATTGAAGGCTGGAGGAGAAGGGAACGACAGTGGATGAGATGGTTGGATGGTGTCACTGACTCAATGGACATGAGTTTGAGTAAACTCCATGAGTTGGTGATGGACAGGGAGGCCTGGCGTGCTGCAGTCCATGGGGTCGCAAAGAGTTGGACATGACTGAGCGACTGAACTGAACTGAACTGATAGTCTTTTATACCCTGCTTTTCTTCACTTGTCATTATGCTTAAGCATGTTTAAGTCATATAATGAAAAACATTTATTATTTTAATATTTTCATAGCATTGGGTCATTCAGAAATTATAAAATTTATGCAACAGTTCCTCTGTTGTCTCAAAATTATGTTCTTTACAGTTTTTAAAAGTATTAACTGCTGTTTACAATTCAGATAATTTCCTCAGACTCTACTTCCTAAAGTGAAATTACTGAAGACCAACTGACTCAGTGTTTGGTCTGTGACCTCTGCTCTTACCAAAATAATCGAATCAATCAGGAAATGTAGGAAATAAAACTTTTGTCTTAATTTCAGTTCATAACATACAGGATGCCTGTCAATAACAGTTGTCATTAGTTAATAAGAGCATCTCTTGTAGTGGTGGTTTCATTGCTCAATCGTGTCCAACTCTTTGCAATCCCATGGACTGTAGCCCGCTCGGCTCCTCCATCCATGGGATTTTCCAGGCAAGAATACTGGAGTGGGTTGCCATTTCCTTCCCCAGAGCATCTCTTAGCATGAGTAGATTTGCATCTATGCAGGTCTCAGGTGGTTCAGCACAGGATAACACAAGGACGTTGCATAGAGGACAGGATTTCTGGATTCTAGTCTCAGCTTTTCTACCATCAGCTTGTGTGACCTCATCATTGTTAACATCTCTGTGCCTTAGTTTCCTAGTCTGTAAAGTGAGGAAATCTATAAAATTATATTTACTAAGATTTCTTCCGGTCCCCAAATTCTCTGATTTAATATTTGAAAGATTTTATGTTTGGAAGTTGGAGGAAGGCTACTTTCTAAAGATGTGGCTGATTGGATTTCTGCTGTCAGCATCCCATCAAAGCCATCCTTTATTTGCAGATGAGAAGAGAACAGATTAACTTGTTCTTAGGCTGAGTCTTAGTTGTTCTAGTTCATGCAGCTTGTACTTGAGAAAGTACCAACTGAGTTACTTGACTGTCTCATTTAAGTCTGCCTCCCATCCTCTGGCAAACTCTTTCAGCTCTGGGTATCACAGTCTCCAAGAAAAGTTCTAGAGACAGTTATCTGTAAGCTTCTGCACATTTATAAACCCAAAGCTTCTATGTTCCAGTACAAGAACTGCAACTCTCCACTAAGGCCCACTCATCAATTTTGTTGTCTATTCTGTGACAAATGGTATCTGATGGGCAAACACAAAACTGTGTGGAAAAGTTCAAAATGACCCTGGGAGCATGAGGCAGGGGAATAGAGTATTAATTTGGCTTTGATCGTCAGCCAAAATTAAAGGTTTACAGGATGGCAATTGTAATCAGCTTATCATATAGCTATGACACTGGGAACTGCTAACATTTCTTCTAAGAACAAGAGCAGTACTTACTAGGCCATCCACCGTCCCACTCGATGGAAAGGGATGACCACTGACAGAAAGATCTCAGAGCAAAGTTTGTTTTACCACAGTGGTTCTCAAGTTTTAGCATGCATCAGAACCATGTGTATTTAAAAAGAAATTTATTGGAGTGTACTTGATTTACAGTGTTGTGTCAGTTTCTTCTGTGCAGCACAGTGATTCAGTTATACATATATGTATGTGTATGTGAGTGTGTATCTTGAGTTAAAACTCAGGTTGCTGGACCATATCCCTAGTGTTTCTGATTCAGTGGCTCTAAGATGGAGCACAAGAATTTGCATTTCTATCTAATTCCCAGATAGGCTGATAATGCTGGTCCAAAGATCAGACTTTGAAAATCACTGGCCTACTGGATTTGAAGCACTCTTCACTGTAATCACACCATATCTTCCATTTGAGTGAATGGTGAGCTAGCAACAAGATGTTAAGTAGCTTTTGTAAGGAGAGGTGAAGAGTGATGATTACAGGTATAGGGCTGGCAATGAATATTCTACAGAGACTAATCCAAGGAATGGTGAAGTAATGCAACACAGTATGTGGAAGTTAAAGCATAATAGTTGAAGGTGGTCTTTGTGGAAATTGTCAGAGGTGTAGTAGCTAAGCCTAAGGAAGAAGCCACCAGGGTAAGAGGCTAAACTGGCAGCAGCAATAGGCTCTTTACAGGATAATAATCTGTAGGTCAGTTATTACATTAAATAGTCAAATATCAGCTGTCATCAATTTATACCTTTCTCAACTCGTAATACTCCCTCTAGTTTTCTGTAATAGGAATAACAGTGATAGATTACTAATAGAATGGGCTATTGTGGAATATTGGCTGGCAGGAAACATTTCCTTTTCTTGCATTTTTTTCCACATAAGAGTTTTTCACATTTAAATGATCTGAATCTTGAAGTACCTGCCACTTAGAAAGGGAGATCAATATACCGAAGCATGCAAGAATATGAACTGGAGGAACTCTACAGTTTTTGTCTTCTAGAAGCACTCCCTGTTCAAGTTTCAGCCAGAGAATCAATGGGGAGCAAACCAGAATCAATTTTAATTGATTGTTCATGTTTTAAATAATTGGCATTCTTCCCTAATGCTTGACAGAATAGCAACTAGAGTCTGATGGTCTGTAATTTTAACTCCTATTCTAAATGCATATTACTGTCTAGCAACTATTGCACCTATAAATAACACACTGCCCCCATAGTATGTCAGAGGAAATAGGGGAGCAGAATAAAGGAGAAAAAGAATAAAATTGTGTTTATATGTGTTTATTTGCACATATGCACACAAATGAAGGCTCTAGCTGCAACAGCTGTGGCCAAGGTCCATTGTTGGGAGTAAAATAGTGTGTAAGGAGTAAACTTTTGCAAATATTAAATTGATATGCTTTCATTTCTTTCTTATTTCATGTTTGTTAACTTCTAAGTCCTCCAAGGTTATGTCATGAAGTAAATTGTTCCAAAAGCAAGAGAGAACAGTATTAGCAATAACATGAAGACAATTTTGAATACTAGAGGACACTAGAAATCCTTTTAGCAAGTGTGGCTTACAGCATCGTTGCTTACCCAACAGCTCTGCACCCCACACCTATTTTCTAATCTTGCTAACAGAATTCAGACTTTGGGACAACCATTGAGGCCAGCTTCAAGGGGTGAATTTTGAATATTTAAGTAAATTATAGTTATTCCAGATGACTAAAAAGTGCCCCCAAAAGACTTATAAAC
This sequence comes from Odocoileus virginianus, assembly GCF_023699985.2. Taxonomy (NCBI): domain Eukaryota; kingdom Metazoa; phylum Chordata; class Mammalia; order Artiodactyla; family Cervidae; genus Odocoileus; species Odocoileus virginianus. The sequence goes on along the minus strand of NC_069674.1, from coordinate 83,343,280 downwards.
CAGTGGTTCTCCCTCTTGGTGATATACTGAAACCTGGGATCAACCCCCACGAATACTGATTTAATTGGTTAAGTGTGACACAGAGCATTGGTATTTATAATAATAGTTCAACAGCAGCTGTGAATGAGAGTCACTGGTTTGAACTTTTGAAATAACCAAATTTTAAAACAAATTGGACTCTATTCAGTTTCCCATTGCACTTCTTGTTACAAGAATACTTAAAGACTAAATAATGAAACCTATACCTCTGAGTTATACTATGAGAAAAACATATGGACCTTCCTAAATAATACCCATTTTTGAGTCCTGTCTTGGATATTTTCCTTCTGCTTTTACTAAATTCTTATAATACTATAGCAAAGGGTAATTAATATCCCCAGTTTTACAGATGAGAATATTGAGCCTAGGCAGGAATGTAATTAGTGGAGTCAAACTCAGGTTCTTGGGCTCCAAAGTTCATACGCTTTCATCTCTACCGAACTGCTTTTCAACTCTTAAAAAATCTGCATCCCAATACCTGATTCTTACTCCTAATGATACAGAGCAAAGCCAAGACAAGTAACTTTAGATTTCTGTCTCTCCAGACTAATGCTCCAGCTCCTAAATTTAAGACTCAATCCAGTCATAGTCAAGCCTTACTAGTCCAATTTTTGAAATCAAGTCAGTGTCAAGCAACCTAAATCCTCAAGCCCTATTGTATTGAGGGTACAGTAATATAGTACCTGAAAGTATAATAATATAGTGCCTTCAACTTCTTGAAGCATTCCAGTGCCTCTAATCCTAAAGGAACAACAGAGAGTCCCATGAGCTTCTTGATATGCATTTATAGATACTGCTTTTTGCTTCTGAAAACATTTTTTGTGAATCGATAGCAATTAAATTCAGTAGCATATTGTGTCTCAGTCCACTTTGGGATACTAATGGTCAGGATTGGCTGTCTACATTCAGCAATCTGACTGGATAAAAATCAGATTTCAATTTTATTGACCTGTAATTGTTAATGCATCATTCAAGAGAGCCTGTGTTGCTCCAGGACAAATTTGGTTCAGTATCTGAATTTCTTCTCTTACCACCAGTGGCCAAAAAACACTAAGCTGTTTGTTACTAATATTTTTTTACCCATGATAAGTGTATATTTCTTGGGGAAAAAATCCAAGCCAATATTAACTGACTTGATTTCTTATATTCCTCTTACTTCACTCTTGTTTTAGTCCATTGCTTCTAAGTGCTTGATTTCTGTTAAGAAGGCCTATTTTCCAAATCATCAATGTAGTTGTGAAAAACATTAGTTAATTTTCTGAGTAAAATAGTACTGCAATTCATGTTGGTTTTCACTCACTGAACATGCTGGTTTGTTTTTTTTTTTAATTGTGTAACTATGACATAGGTATATTGATCTCTTAAGTACTTAATCAAACTCTATTAATACTGCTAGCCATATGCTACCTATCAGAAAGGTATAGCCTTGAAATGTTTATATTCCACAATTCAAAGTTAAATAATTTATTACAAGACTATTTTCTGGGCCTACTGAGTGTTGATCCTGGATTTTTTGTGCTTTGTTGTTAACTTGCAGTTGGCTTTGCCTAATCCTATGTAAAGTATGCTGATTTATTAGAACACTCACTCTATTGTAAACTATAATTGGATACTCTTGAAAGAATTAGTTTCATTGATTTAGTCAGTGACCACAGATATTACTGAAGTAAACCTCTTAACAGTGTATGGGTGTACTTTGACCATGATCAATGTTTCTGAATCTTCCCTTGTACCTTTTTGTTTTGTTTTGTTTAGTGTTATCTGCATTGATTTAAATCTGCAGCAAACATTAACTGCTAAATTTATCTTGACACAAAATTTCATTACTTTTCTGGAGATGCACACTTTTCTTTGTTTATTATAGAATAAAAATACTCCCTGGCAGTCTTTGAAAATAATTTGTACTTATGTCAATATGTATCAGCAGTAGATGATAAGTAAAGTGAAAAATTAAAGACATTGCCCTTAAAATAATCGAAGTAAGTTTCTTCTTTTTTATAACCATTGCAATCATCTACCTTTGTGACTTCTAAAGGAATTTTGAACTTTTTGAAAATAAAAGGTTAAGTTCAACAATTGTAAATCTTTTTGTATACCTGTGAGTGAGTAGAACTTGACAAATGATATGCTAAAGGATGAATAGTGAATATGATCTTGACTCAGAGTCCCTTGGAAACAGCTTTTATCAAAAGTTTGCTGACCCTGCAAGCATCTTTCTACCCTATTTAACAACATTAAGCCCAAAGGAAAAATTGGGAACTAGACCTAAGGTACATGTGGGTTGTATATCTATCTTCTGAATTATACATCATGGAAAAATAGAAAATATACAGCTTAGTGGCATTTTATTAGAATTATAAGATAAAAAGGGACAAATCCATACAGCATATATATGCATGATATACTTTCTGGTTAGAGTAGAAGTTCACTTGGGAATGTTTGATTTTTATATCTCTCATTTCATTTATTTTTTGAATTTAAAAACTGGAAGTATAGTTGATGTATAACATTGTGCCAGTCTTTGCTGTGCAGCAAAGTGACTCAGTTGCACACATTTATACATTCTTTTTCATTATGGTTTGTCCCAGGATATTGGATATAGTTCCCTGTGCTTACACGGTAGGACCTTATTGTTTATCCATTCTAAGTGTAATAGCTTACATCTACCAACCACCAACTCCCAGTCAATCCCTTTGCCTCCTCCTCTCCCACTTGGCAACCACAAATCTGATCTCCATGTGTGTGAGTCTGTTTTGCAGTTAGGTTCATTGGTGCCATATTTTAGTTTCCACATATAAGTGATAATGTATGGTATTTGTCTTTCTCTTTCTAACGTACTTCACTTAGTATGATAATCTCTGGTTGCATCCATGTTGCTGCAAATGACACTAGTTTGCTCTTTTTTATGGCTGAGTAGTATTCTATTGTGTATCTGTTACACATCTTCTTTATCCATCATCTGTCCTCGGACATTTAGGTTGCTTCCGTGTTTTTGCTATTGTGAATAGTGCTGCTATGAACAGGGGTGCTTGTATCTTCTTGAAGTATAGTCTTGTCCAGGTATATGCCCAGGAGTGGGGTTGCTGGATTATATGATAATTTTATTTTTAGTTTTCTCAGAAACCTCCAGACTGTTTTCCATAGTAGCTACACAAACTTATATTCCCACCAATAGTATAGGAAGGTTTCTTTTTCTCCACAGCCTCTCCAGCATTTATTTGTAGTTATGTCTTTCATTTTAATATCTACAATATAGTTAAATTTTTCCTGGGTATGGAGAAAATAAGGGGCACTATGTTTATTTGATTTTCTTTAAAAAATAATGTAAGCAGGCTACACATGCACATAGTATAAAATTTAAAAGGTAGCAAAGAGATTTGAGGTAAAAGTGAGCCCCTCTACCATCCAATAGTTAGCTACCTAATCCCGTCTGTGCAGGCCACTAGTTACCTGTTTTTTTTGTATATACCACCAGACACACCTTCAGTGAACTGTCAGTGTCTATCTGTATGTGTGAATGTATACACAAACAGTAGTACATTGCACGGTGTTCTCTACCTTGATTTTTTTCATTTAGCAGTGTTTTTTAGAGAGTTTTCCATATCATTACACCCATAGTTGTCTCATATTTTTTAAAAAACTGGCATAATAATCCTCTATAGATGTACCACAATTTATTTAACCAGAACTCTGTTGATGGACATTTAGGTCATTTCTAATCGTTTGCTGTACTGAATGATATTATAATGAATATCTTTTTACTTGGACTATTTCTTACATGTGTAAGTATATCTTAGATTATACTCATGAGTGGAATTTTTGGGTCAAAGGGCATGTTTAACTAAACTTTTGGCAAGCATTGCCAGGGTGATATTTGAATATTTAACAGTTACCACAGCAGAGGCTCCAATCAATCAGAATGGATGCCAGCTTTAGACAACTGGTAAAATCTGGATATCAAATGTGAACACTGTTAAACTGCCTACCAAAGACATACTAATTGATCAGTCTGCTTTGAATCATGTTTTTGAGAAAAAATACCATATTCTTCTACTTCTTCTATTTCTTCTATTTCCATTTATAGAATTTGCTAAATCTCAATGGTTTTTTATATTATTGATTTACTGCCGATAAAACGTTACCTGAAGACACAGGTGGACTGGAGGGAAAAGGTGCTATATTCAGACTACATAATGAATGTAGTACATTATAACAAAGCCAAGTTCAGAATTGTCTATCAACATTAATGCCATGCAGGGCTTCCTGCCCACGTGACTGAGTAGGTGACTAGAGCAGAGGGCTTATCTGCCTCTCCAGTTAGAAGGTCAGCTTCATGAGGGAATAAGTTGTTTTTATTTCCCACAGCAGTATCTTCAACACCTAGAAAAATGCCTGCTGTTTTTGAGTTGGAGCTCAAAAAATAGGTTTCCCTACTGATTTAAATAAATTAACATTGAACAAAGTATCAGGGAGATAATCTTCCCTACAAGGAAAATAACAAAAAGTTGTGAATATTCGCATAGGATTTTTGTTGTTATACCTATTTTCTTATTTCTAAGGTTGGGAAATTGGTCACTTATTGGTGTATCCTGAAGTCAGAATTACTGAAGGGAAAACTTAGATTTTACCATTAGGCCTTTTAATTCAGTTCCTTGAGAAAGTGTCTGTGTTTGAATATTCTTAGACCATGATTATAGCTAAAATTTGCACTTTTTATAATGTGGTAATTGTATTTAGCTAGCTGACGTCTTTTGTTTTGGAGGGCTGGGGTGTAGATACTTGCGAATGTAGAATTTAACACCTGAAGTAGTAATTATGTGTACTTAGAAATTACAGGGTAGAAATTGGAAATTGGAATGGGAAAGGCAGGTTATAGAAAATAATACGCAATATATAGATTTATGTGTTGAGTACTGTGGGGACACATAACAAAAAATGCTTGCAATACCTTAAAACACAGTTGCTAACTTTCTTAACTCTCTCCCGCCTCCCTTCCACCTCCAATTCATGAGGAACAATGAGGCAAAGTCATGTGACAAGGTGATGATTCCAAAACACTACTGTATTAACATGGAATTCAATGCTGTATCATCAACTTAGATTGTCTGGGAAAAATATGATCTAGAAATATTGTGTTATGTATAATATAACATCTTTACAGCACACTGAATTATGTGGACTTCTTCAGCCTTTCTCTCATGTAAATATAATAACACAGGGACTTGAGATGACTAAAAAAAAAAAAAAACTGTCCAGAATTTCAGATGAGCAAGAACTAGCTAAATGTAGTATTGAAGTGAAGTTGCTCAGTCATGTCCAACTCTTTGCGACTCCATGGACTGTAGCCTACCAGGATCCTCAGTCTATGGGATTTTCCAGGCAAGAATACTGGAGTGGGTTGCCATTTCCTTTGGTGCAAAAGTAATTGCAGTTTTGCATTGTGAAACTTTGCCATTGATATTGGAATGCATTCTTAAATAAATGTGGTTGTGTTATACATCATTTTAATGTGCATTTCTCTCTTTATGTTTTTTTTTTTTTTTGCTAATGACATTACTTGCTATTTATTTTATATTTATTTGAGACTAGGGAAATGATGTGAGACAAAAAGCAAATTCGAACGATTTTCTTATTCTAGTTCAAAATGGATCATAAACAGCAGAGACAACTTGCAACTTCAATGACACATTTGACCCAGGAACAGCTAGTAAACATACAGAGCAGTGGTGGTTAAAGAAGTTTTGCAAAGGAGACAAGAGCCTTGAAGATGAGGAGCATAATGGCTGGCCATCAGAAGTCAACAACAATCAAGAGGATCGTCAAAGCTGATCTTCTTATAACTACATGAAAAGTTGCCAAAGAACTCAACATCAACCTTTAGTATGTCTTCGGGCATTTGAAGCAAATTGAAAAGATATAAATGCTCAATAAGTGGGTACCTTGTGAACTGACCACAAATCAAAATAATTGTCCTTTTTGAAGTGTTGTCTTCCCTTCTTCTACACAGGGCTTCCCTTGTGGCTCAGACGGTAAAGAACCTGCCTGCAATGCAGGATACCCAGGTTCAATTCCTGTAGAAGGGAATGGCAACCCACTCCAGTATTCTTGCCTGGAGAATTCCATGGACAGAGGAGCCTGGCAGGCTACAGTCCATGGGGTCGCAAAGAGTCAGACACGACTGAGTAACTAGCACTTTCACTGTCACGCAACAACGAATCATTTCTTCATCAGATTGTGATGTGCAATGAAAATTGGATTTTATAAGACAACCGTGACAACTGGCGATGGCCAGCTCTGTGGCTGGACTGAGGAGAAGCTCCAAGGCTCTTCCCAAAGCCAGACTTGCACCAAAAAATAGTCATGGTTACTGTTTGGTGGTCTGCTGCCAGTCTGATCCACTGTAACTTTCAGAATCCTGGCAAAACCATTACACCTAAAAAGTATGCTCTGTAAATCAATGAGATGCACCAAAAACTGCAATGCCTACAGCCAGCAGTGGTCAACAGAAAGGGCTCAATTCTCCAAAACAGTGCCCAACTGCACATCACACAACCAATGCTTCAAAAGTTGAATCAATTGTGCTATGAAGTTTTGCCTCATCTACCACATTCACCTGACCTCTCGCTAACCAACTATCACTTCTTTAAGCATCTCAACAACTTTTTGTAGGGAAGATGCTTTCACAACCAGCAGGAGGCAGAAAATGCTTTCCAAGAGTTCATCAAATCCTGAAGCACGGATTTTTTTTTTTTTTACAGGAATAAACTCATTTTTCATTGACAATAATGTTTTGATTGTAATGGTTCCTATATTGATTAATAAAGATGTGTTTGAGCCTTGTTATAGTGATTTAAAATTCATGGTCTGAAACCACAATTATGTTTGCACCAACCTAATATTAAGTATGTATAAATTCTACTACAGAGCAGGAATGTTATGTAATTTTCTGAAAAGTTTCCATGAGGACTGGGTTTATTTGATTCACTATCAGATTTCAGCACTTAGCACCTGGCACACAGTAAGTACTCAACAAATATTTGTTAGATGAATAGGAAGAATATTCTTAGTTTGTGAGACTAAATGAGGGGATTCTTGATAAAAGCAGCAAGTGGTCAGCATTTGTTAAAGTGTTAAACATCCTGAGACAGAGGGGTTGAGTGAGTGTTGAGTTATTAAATAATGCCTATGATATCAAACCTGGATCCCATTAAGCCCCAGGCTAAGGGGTGAACAGTTAATTTCATAGCTGTACTAAATAGTTATATCACATATCAGTCAAGGTGATATATTCCTCTAAATCCCTTGGAAAGCACCCAAGGGCAGAGGCCAGAAATCATTATAAGGTTGACTTGGAAAACTGCTAATAAAATGGGTCATGGAACTTTTTTCAATTGCCAAGAAAATAATGTAATAATGGGATTGTGTCTTTCCCCTTTTCCTTTGAAAATGCTTTTAGTATTCGTATCTATTCAATCAAAGGATTTAGGAATATTCTAACCATGAATGTTTCTGTGTTTTATATTCAGAACTTATTAAAGTGGATACCTGATGAGTTGTATTATCAAATTAAAATATCTATGAATCAAAAGAGAGAGAGACTGGATTTATTGAGCTTTGTAAAGATGTTTATATTATGAAAACTGACAGTAAAGTTTTATTTGAGGGTAGTAAATGGGAAGATTTTCTCTGTGAGAACTGAATGTAGATAAATAATGGAAGAATGTTTAATAGATGGGGCTTTAGAATTTTACAAAGAGCTTTCTGTTATAATATGCAATTAAGCATATTGGAAAAGCTATTGAAAATAAAGCATAGTTCTACATTGTTAAAAAATGAGGTCTGGAAGCAATATTCACAATTAACATCAGGTTAGTTCATCATCCCTTGATTTACAGTGATTTAACAATGTTGCATTGCACACATTTTTCAAAATCCAATTGCTAATCTATTTAAGGTCAAAATGAGTTGGAACACTATTAGAACTTCATTTTAATGTTCTGACCTAAAATGGAAATGCATGTACCAGAGCTCCCAAGTTTGCATTACTTCTGGGTATTACATCATGTTCCTAGAACTGTTTTTCTTCATGATTGTGTCTCATTACTTTATACCTTTTTATTCATGGAAAAGGGAATTCCATCTTGAATTAGTGAATCATATTTACACTTCCTTAGAAGAGATGTCAGTCAAAATGTGATTTGGCAGTTTCCATGGATTCTCAGAATTTTGCAGAATGTGTTGAGAAAAGTATTGAATTCTCCCCACACAGAGGATACAGCTTTTTAACTGGTGAATGAAGCTAATTGACTGGGATCTCCTTGGAGTACTGCATCCAAACTTTACTTCATCCCTCCAACCTAAGGCTTGTATGATATGAAATTGTGACAAGTAAAGGGATAAAGACTTAACACTGACCCCCAAGTGCCTTTTTAGATATTTTTTGACAGCATCCATAGATGTTCCTTTAATAAGCAGAAAGAACTATATAGTTCTTATCAATCAATTTCTCCTCGAAGCTTCTGAGCAGATGTAACCTGCTTTAAGATAATCCATTTTCTCCGACATAAATCACAGCAGGATCCTCTATGACCCACATCCCAGAATTTTAGAAATAAAAGCAAAAATAAACAAATGGGACCTAATGAAACTTAAAAGCTTTTGCACAACAAAGGAAACTATAAGCAAGGTGAAAAGACAGCCCTCAGATTGGGAGAAAATAATAGCAAACGAAGCAACAGACAAAGGATTAATCTCAAAAATATACAAGCAACTCCTCCAGCTCAACTCCAGAAAAATAAATGACCCAATCAAAAAATGGGCCAAAGAACTAAACAGACATTTCTCCAAGGAAGACATACAGATGGCTAACAAACACATGAAAAGATGCTCAACGTCACTCATTATCAGAGAAATGCAAATCAAAACCACGATGAGGTACCATTACACGCCAGTCAGGATGGCTGCTATCCAAAAGTCTACAAGCAATAAATGCTGGAGAGGGTGTGGAGAAAAGGGAACCCTCTTACACTGTTGGTGGGAATGCAAATTAGTACAGCCACTATGGAAAACAGTGTGGAGATTTCTTAAAAAGCTGGAAATAGAACTGCCATATGACCCAGCAATCCCACTTCTGGGCATACACACCGAGGAAACCAGATCTGAAAGAGACACGTGCACCCCAGTGTTCATCGCAGCACTGTTTATAATAGTCAGGACATGGAAGCAACCTAGATGCCCATCAGCAGACGAATGGATGAGGAAGCTGTGGTACATATACACCATGGAATATTACTCAGCCATTAAAAAGAATTCATTTGAATCAGTTCTAATGAGATGGATGAAACTGGAGCCCATTATACAGAGCGAAGTAAGCCAGAAAGATAAAGACCATTACAGTATAGTAACACATATATATGGAATTTAGAAAGATGGTAACGATAACCCTATATGCAAAACAGAAAAAGAGACTCAGATGTATAGAACAGACTTGTGGACTCTGGGAGAAGGCGAGGGTGGGATCTTTCAAGAGAACAGCATCGAAACATGTATATTATCTAGGGTGAAACAGATCACCAGCCCAGGTTGGGTGCATGAGACAAGTGCTCAGGCCTGGTGCACTGGGAAGACCCAGAGGGATCGTGTGGAGAGGGAGGTGGGAGGGGGGACTGGGATGGGGAATACATGTAAATTCATGGCTAATTCATTTCAATGTATGACAAGAACCACTGCAATGATGTAAAGTAATTAGCCTCCAACTAATAAAAATAAATGGAAAAAAAAGAAAAAAAAATAATTTAAAAAAAAAAAAGAAAAAGAAAAATCCATTTTATGAAAATCCAAAGTAAACCTGCTCTTTACAAAAGAATAATCCCTTGAGAGACCCTGAGTAATTTTAATAATCTGAAGAATGTATATACATTTGCTTAGTTCTGAAGGATTTTCTACATTTAAAATTGTCTAAGCATACTCCAAAGTGTGGGGAGCAAGATATGTTTCAGTTTGTTTAAGCTGAATACTTGCAACCACAAACAGATATTTGGCTTTTCCACAGGACTCTGGAAATCCAATACTTCTTGTCAGATGGTGCTGGTAATTTGGGGGTGGGGGAACATGGCAGTTGTGAGGATTTGAAAATTAGCTAGAAACAGATTCCCTGGGTTGGGTTATGGGCCAGAAGGAATTCCACAGCCCTTTTAATTGACACTATCAGTTCAGTCACTCAGTCGTGTCTGGCTGTTTGCGACACCATGGACTGCAGCACGCCAGGCTTCCCTGTCCATCACCAACTCTCAGAACTTGCTCAAACTCCTGTCCATTGAGTCGGTGATGCCATCCAACCATCTCATCCTGTGCCATCCCCTTCTCCTCATGCCTTCAATCTTTCCCAGGATCAGGGTCTTTTCCAATGAGTCTATGCTTTGCATCAGGTGGCCAAAGTATTGGAGTTTTAGCTTCAACATCCGTCCTTCCGATGAATATTCAGGACTGACTTCCTTTAGGGTTGACTGGTTTGATCTCCTTGCAGTCCAAGGGACCCTCAAGAGTCTTCTCCAACACCACAGTTCAAAAGCATCAATTCTTTGGTGCTCAGCTTTCTTTATAGTCCAACTCTCACATCTATACATGACTACTGGAAAAACCATAGCTTTGACTAGACAGACATTTGTTGGCAAAGAAATGTCTCTGCTTTTTAATATGCTGTCTAGTTGGTCATGGATTTTCTTCCAAGGAGCAAGCACTTTTTAATTTCCTGGCTTCAGTCACCATCTGCAGTTATTTTGGAGCCCAGGAAAATGATATTTCTCACTGTTTCCCCATCTATTTGCGATGAAGCGATGGGACCAGATGCCATGATCTTATTTTTTTTGACTGTTGAGTTTTAAGCTAGCTTTTTCACTCTCCTCTTTCACTTTCATCAAGGGGCTCTTCAGTTCATCTTCTCTTTCTGTCATAAGGGTGGTGTCATCTGTGTATCTGAGGTTATTGATATTTTTTCCCTTGTTACATTGATACTATGTAACAAGACAAAAGCAGAACTTCCTCAATGGTATGAGAAAACTCTTGAGAGCCCTGGAAGCTTAGAAGGTAACTTCTCTATGGGTCATTTTACTTTTCTTTTCATGGAAATCAGTGAAGCAGGTTCATGAAACTCAGAGGCAAGGACACCAAGTAGGGAGGTAAATGATTAAAGAGCTACAACTTCATGAGAGGGAGCAAGGGCCAGGCTAAGGCTCTAGCAGTCAATAGGCCTGGAAAGGAGAGCTGAGACAGCATGCTCAGGCTTTTACTGGAAACACAGCAAGACTCAAAGCTGGAAACTTTAAACTATTTTCAGAGGCAAGAGTGGATCATGGTTTTGTGGGGACTGAAACTTATACAATTTTAGAAATAGAAAGTGAGACGTAACATAGGGCCTCTAAAATGGTGTTTGCTAAAGAAAAGCCTTGAGACTTATGCTGTAATTCATAACAAAATGTATGACTTATCCCTCCTTGTATAAAACAAAATACATATCACTCTTGAGAAATAATAGTAATTTACTGAGCCCTTACTGTGTGCCAAGCATTATGTTAAAACCTTATTATATTAGTTTCCTAGGTCTGCTGTAACCAAATACCACAACAGGTATTTTTGAATTTTTATTTATTTAATTTAATTAATTCATTCATTTTTACAGTTTAGAGACCAGAAGTCTAAAATCATGTTGTTGTTAGGGCCAAGTTCCTTCCAAAGCCTCTAAGGGAAGATCCTTTCTTGCCTCTTCCAGCTTCTGGTAGCTTCAGGCATTTTAGTTTGTGGCGGCATAACTCCAATCTCTGCTTCTGTCTTTACACAGCACTCTCTGCGCCTTTTCTTCTTATAAAGAAATCAATTAAATTTGATAAACATTCACCCTAATTCATATAACCTCATCTTAAAATTTTTGTTGTATTTGCAAAGACTCTATTTTTCTAAATTAGGTAACATCCACAGGTTCTGGGAGTTAGGGCTTCCACGTATTTGCCACATATTTGTGGGAAAAACCAAGTTCAACCCATAGCACTTACAAATGGCTGCTTTGATCCTCACAGTAATCCCAGGAAAAGTTACTATTATTATCCCCATTTTACAGTTGAAGAGATTGATACTCAGAAAATGATTTGCCTGAGATCACTGAGCCAGTCTAGCACTGGGATTCCATAATTCTAGCTGAGGTCTGATGACCCCTGTACACACATATTTAATTATGATGGAAGTGAGTTAGTCTGTCTTCTTATGCCTATCACTATAATAATAGCTAGAGCTTTTTTTTTCGGTAAGAATCAAGACAAAGGACTTCTATCACCCATATCTTAATTCTCTTTCAAGATTTCTTGAACTGCTTTATGGACATCATCTCTTAAACTTTATTTGGTAATTAGTGACACTTAAAGTGTCCATTTTAGAGTTTTGTGTGTGTGTGTGTAGTCACATTCAGGTGGTTCTAATAGTCTTACTAATTCTCTACTTAAAATTACCCCAAGTTTTCTTTTTCAGATTTCTTACAGACTTTTTGTTTTGTATATAGCTGTAATCAAAGTAACACAACCAGAATTTTTTATATGTTCAATGGTTGTGTGGTACTGCTGTGTACTTTCTAAAGTAGTGAAAGAATTCCTTTTTTCTCTCATGGTTTACCCGTATGTGCTAAGTCACTTCAGTCATGTCCGACTCTTTGCAACCCTATGGACTATAGCTCACCAGGATCCTCTGTCCATGGGATTCTCCAGGCAAGAATATTGGAGTGGGTTGCCATGCCCTCCTTCGGGAGATCTTTCTGACCCAGTGATTGAACCAGCGTCTCTTATGTCTCCTACATTGGCAGGTGGGTTCTTACCACTAGCACCACCTTGGAAGCCATAGAGATGACTTGATGAGTTCAAAGAGAATCAAATGCATATAAATTTTAAAGAGAAGCAAAATATTATTCATAGTCAGAAATCTTCCAGCGTTTTGGAGAGCTTATTAGGTCTCTCAGCTTTCCACCATATGTGGTTACTATAAGATGACAGTTCAGGAAAAGGGCACTCACTAAGAACTCAATCTGTCAGAATCTTCGTCTTGTACTTCTTAGCCTCTCAAACTATGAGAAATTAATGTTTATTGTTTAAGCAGCTTTGATTCTTTTGCTACACTGTTATTCCAGTGATTTTTTCCAGCTTAAAATTTGGAGGCAACTTTTCCTTAAGAGATTACCAAGTATCAATATCTTCCAACTTGGGTAAGTCCCACTGACTCACAGTATAATATCATTTCACTTCACACCCCAAATTTCAGTCTTTCATCATACATTGTACATTGTTTCATGAGCGCCAAAGAATTTCAACTTTTGAACTATGGTGTTGGAGAAGACTCCTGAGTGTCCCTTTGACTGCAAGGAGATCTGAACAGTCAATCCTAAAGGAAATCAGTCCTGAATATTCATTAGAAGGACTGATTCTGAAGCTCCAGTACTTTGGTCTCCTGATGTGAAGAGCTGATTCATTAGAAAAGACCCTGATGCTGGGAAAGATTGAAGGCAGGAGGAGTAGGGGACAAAAGAGGATGAGATGGTTGGATGGCATCATCGACTCAATGAGCATGAGCTTGAGAAAGCTCTGGGGGTTTGTGATGGACAGGGAAGCCTGGCGTCCTGTAGCCCACGGGGTCGCAGAGTTGGACACAACTGGGAGGCTGAACTGAGCTGATTATACATTAACAGAGTTATTAGGAAAACTGGACTACTACTACTACCATTATATGACAGAGGACACACAATTGTGATGAGGGAAAGCCAAGGTGAAAGAGTGGTTTTCTTCTGGGAAAAATTCTACTACATGGGAACAGAATTAATTTAAAATGTTCAAGACATATTAAATGCATAACTGTGACTACAAGTTGCCATTTGGTATGCTTTGTATTGGGCTTCCCAGGTTGCACTAATGATAAAGAATCTGCCTGCCAGTGCAAAAGACATGAAAGATAAGGGTTCAATTCTGGGTTGGGAAGATCCCCTGGAGGAGGTCATTGCAACCCACTCCAGTATTCATGCCTGGAGAATCCCTTCAGCAGAGTAGTCTAGCGGACTATGGCTCATAGGGTTGTGAAGACTCAGACATGAGTGAAGTATGCTTACCATGCACATGTGTTTTGTTTTATAAGGTATAAAATGACCCCCTCTCCTTCTACAGAATGTTAGGCTGACACTGAAGACCTAAACCTTTCATAATTCAATATTTCACTGTTCTCTGGTTGTACCAAGAAACAGACAAGTAACAAATAATTTCATTTCTTTTAAAAAAAAAAGCATTTACACTTAACAAATGGGATGAGGTAGAATTCTCTTTTTATTAAAAGTGTGTCTGTTAAAAAAATCCCACTTAGAAGATAGTTGACTAAAATTATTTCTCTGGATTATATAAGGAGGAAGACAGGAACCATGAGTAAGACCTGACATTTGACATCAATCAGACTTAGTTTCATTCTCTTCATCATTACAGGCTGGACGCTCCTCATTTTTAATTTATCCATGTTCTACAGGTTAATCTTTAGTTTCACACTTCAGCCTGTTTTTTCTTTTCCTTCCTATTCCCTTTTGTTTTTTCATGAAAAATTAACCTTTCCTGTTGTTATTTTTGGTTTTCTTTCCACTTTTGCAGAAATAGGTTTAGCTGACAACCTTGTGATCTCCTCTTGGGCTCCTCCTTCACTGCCCCTTGGCTGAGCTGGCACCAGTTCCCCTACTCCCCATTGTTTGATGATGCCTATTCATTCATTCTGGAAAAGGAAATGGCAACCCACTCTAGTATTCTTTCCTGGAGAGTCCTGTTGATGGAGGAGCCTGGTGGGCTGCTGTCTATGGGGTCGCACAGAGTCAGACATGACTGAAGCGACTTAGCATGTATGCATGCATGCATTCGTTCATTCATTTTTTTCTAGTCAACAAATATTTTTTGTTGTTAATCACAATTCTAGGTGAACAGTGAATAAGAGCAAACCATTTCTTGCCCCCATGGAGCCTATAGACTTGTTTGTTAAAAACAAGGCAATTTGAAGGAGAGAACAAGATGGTGGAAGAGTAGCTGGATGTGGAGTACATCTCTCTCCATGGATACATCAGGAATACACTTTCAGACACAGAAGTGCATGCAGAACACTAGTTGAGAGTGGACAGGAATACCTGACCAGTGGAAAAGAATATATAGAGCCAGGCAAAACTCGGTAGGAGGAAGGAACTAGGGGGGAAAACAGGACTGTTACTAGGACTGGACTTCCCCTCAGCAGGTGGGAGAACTGAAGCAAGGGTCCGATTCCCACATTGGAGCAACTGTCTGAGTCAGAGGAGAAGCATTTAAGGCTGAGAGTAAAGCAGCTTATCTGTGGCAGTCTAAATGGAATCAGAATCAGTTCTTGCTGCAGCTATACATACCCCAGACAGGGATGCAGGTCCCCTGCAAGGCACAGTGGCTGGGAGCTGGAGTTTAGGGATTGTGGAGCAATCCCAGGGTGAGGGCTGCTGTTGTCTGTGGAGAGACAGATCAAGGGGATATGAGGGAGGAGGTTGTGGTGGGAAATGCCTGTGGAGGAAAGCCAGGCAGCCATGTAAGCAAGGTGATACTGCTGAGTCACGCATAGCGGGTGTAGCCATCACCATAGCCTTTCTCTCCTCACAGGCCAGCCAGCATCAGCAGCTGAACAGTAGAGAGGTTGGGCCATCAAGCACCTGAGGCACTGAGCTAGAGAGTAGGACCCCAGCCAGGGCAGCCTCTCTTTGTGCCTGACGCCCTGAACAAAGAGAAGGACCCCAGGCAAGGGAGCCCTCTAAGTGCTTGAATGGGCAGAGCTATGGAGAAAGACTGGCCAAGGAGGCCTTCTGATCGCCAGCTACAAGAGGCTCAAAAAAAAAAAAGATTGACAAGGCCATAACTCCTGAGGCAGAGGCAGTCTGTGTCCCTGCACAATTGGCACTGCCAGGGTCCCCACAAGCCAAGCAACTGTGCCACATTCACACTCAATTCTCACGGGGGCAGAGATGCCACAGGCAAAAAAAAATTTGCATCTATGTGCACAGGGTTGCTTCAGTCATGTCCCACACATTGCGGCTCTGTAGACAGTGGCCTGCCAGGCTTCTCTGTCAGGCAGGTTCTCCAGACAAGAATACTGGAGTGTATTAGCCAATACTGGTTGCCGTATCCTTCTAGAGCACTGTATTTTCCTGCTGCCTAGCCACCAACTCCCCTGAGTACCTGGTGCTTCCAGAACTCCTCTGAAACAAGCAGCTGCATCACCTCCACATCTGGTCATCACAGGTGCAAACCCAAGTGCTCCAGGCAGCCTCAGGAGCAATCCCCAGTGGACAACCCACATGCAGAGATGGAAATAAAACCACAATTGAAACCCAGCAGTGTGACTAAGGAAGAAAACTCAAAGCCTTCCCACCAGGTGTACAAGCTGAAGATTAAATCCACATGACCAACTAGGCAGACTCAGTTTTATATACTGTCTATGGAATATATAAAAGGTCATTGAGAGCTCCCACAAAAGAAAATGCAGTAGTTCTGATAGCTGTGGACATTGGAGGCAAGAACACACAGGAGTAGATTAGATTAGCTCAGATTAGAATCTGAGCTGCCCCCCACA
The DNA here is from genome assembly GCF_023699985.2 of Odocoileus virginianus. Taxonomy (NCBI): domain Eukaryota; kingdom Metazoa; phylum Chordata; class Mammalia; order Artiodactyla; family Cervidae; genus Odocoileus; species Odocoileus virginianus. The sequence continues at coordinate 83,326,603 of NC_069674.1, read as the reverse complement.
GCAGGTTCAGAGATCAGCACAGTGTTGGAGGGCATCCTAGGGAGATGAGGTGGACTGTGACTCCCAGCGAGGGAAGGGACTCTGACAGCAGTGACTCAAGAAAAACATTATTGTTATGTTTGACTTGTTCTGTACATTCTTTTGGATTTTTTCCCTCCTGTTTTCCCCCTCTGTTGTAGTTGTCAATTTTATTGGCACTATGAAATCTAATTAAACTTTAGAGCTTTTTTTTCCCCTCAGTCACATTTTTTACTGTTGTTATAAACCTCTGCCTCCATGTTGGGCTTTTGCAGTTCTATGGAGTTTTTTTTTTTTTTTCTTTCTTTCTTTCTTTTCTCTTTTTTAATTTTAATTTTTAAAACTATTATTATTATTTTCTACATTTATTCCCTTGTTTGCTTTCCTATTGTTCTTTTCCCCTTGCAGTTAACCTTTAATGTATAGAAATCTTCTTTATGTCATTTAGCTTTGCATATCTATTCTTTCTTTCTTTTCTTTCTTTCCTTTCCTCTCAACATATTTGTTCATTTATTTTTATTACTTTATTCCCCATTTGACACCTTGCTTTAGTTTTGTTTTCCACTTTGTACTTTAGTTTTGTTCTTAACTGGTAGATATAATTTTCTGTTTCCCTTGTTTGCCAGGTCAATCTACAATACTTTAGTTGGACTGTTTTGACTTTGCTTATGGATGTATATGTGTATATTCCATTATTTTAATTTTTATTTGCCTGATTTTGTAACTGCCATTTGTCTGGGGTTCACTTTGGTTTCTTGTCTTTGGGTGTTTGTTTTAATCTCACCGAATGCCATAAAAAACCACTTGTGGAATCTTCATTCCTGGCCAGAGATCAAGCCGTGAGCCTTTGGAATGGGAACAATGACTCCCAAGACCCTAGACTACCAGAGAACTAACCCTGGGGAGTATCAAATAGTGATAACTCACACTAAGGAAACCACTTGAATTCAAGACCTTGCATCACCCAACCACCTGTGCAGGACGCCTCATCTGAACAACAAACAAAACATAAATACAAACCTAATCATCAGCAGACAGGATTACCACCTCACTCAGCCTTGCCCATCAGAGGAAAAACAAACAAAAAAACTCAGCACAAATCTCACCTTATACAAAGCTTACCCAAACCACTGGACCAATTGTAGGAGGGCAGAAACCTAAAGGAAGAAAAAATTCAACCTTGAAACCTGGGAAAAGGAGACCTCAAACACAATAAGTTTAGTGCATGTATATACATATATACATGCAGAGAAATGTAAAAAAAGGCAGAGAAATATTACACAAATGAAGGAACAAATTAGAAACACAGAAGTCCAAATAAATGAAGAGGAAATAGGCAAACTACCTGAAAAAGAATTCAGAATAATGATAGTAAAGATGATCAAAAACCTTGAAAACAAAATGGAGAAAATGCAAGAATAAATTAACAAAGACCTAGAAATTAAAGAATAAACATATAGAGACAAGCAATACAATTGCTGAAATTAAAAATACTCTGGAAGGAAGCAACAGCAGAATATCTGAAGCAGAAGAAAGAATCAGTAAGCGGGGAGATAAAATGGCGGAAATAACTTTTGAAGAGCAGAATAAAGTAAAAAGAATGAAAAGAACTGAGGATAGTCTCAGAGACCTCTGGGACAGTATCAGATGCACCAACATTCGAATTATAGGAGTCCCAGAAGAAGATGAGGAAAAGAAAGAGTCTGAGAAAAATTTTGAAGATATTATAATTGAAAATTTCCCCAATGTGGAAAAGGAAATAGTCAATCAACTCCAAGAGTTCCATACAGGGTAAACCCAAGGATAAACAAGCCAAAGCACATACTAATCAAACTAATAAAGACTAAATAGAAAGCATATTAAAAGCAGCAAGGGAAAATCAGCAAGTAACATACAAGAGAACCCCATACATTTAACAGTTGATCTTTCAGCAGAAACTTGGCAGGCCAGAAGGGACTGGCAGGATATATTTAAAGTACTGAAAGGGAAAAATCTACAACCAAGATTACTGTACTGGCAAGGATCTCATTCAAAATTGATGGAGAAATAAAAAGCTTTTTAGACAAGCAAAAGTTAGGAAAATTCAGTACCACCAAACCAGCTTTACAACAAATGTTAAAGGGACTTATATACTCAAGAAATAAAAGAGAAGAAAAAAGATCTACAAAATCAACACCAAACAATTAAGAAAATGGCAATAGGAACATATATATCAATAATTACTTTAAATGTAAATGGATTAAATGCTCCATGAAAAGACACAGCCTGACTGAATGGATAAAAAAAACAAGATCCATATATATACTGTCTACAGGAAACCCACTTCAGATCTAAAGACACATATAGACTGAAATTGAAAGGATGGAAAAAATATATTCCATGCAAATGGGAAGGAAAAGAAAGCTTGAATAGCAATCCTCATATCAAACAAAATAGACCTTAAAATAAAGAGGATTATAAGAGATAAGGAAGGACACTACATAATGATCAAGGGATCAATCCAAAGGAAGACATAACAATTGTAAATATCTATGCATCCAACATAGGAGCACCTCAATACATGGCAAACACTAACAGACATAAAAAAAGAAATTGACAGTAACACAATAATATTAGGAGACTTTAACATCCCACTCACACCAATGGACAGATCATCAAAACAGAAAATTGATAAGGAAACCCAAGTCTTAAATGATACATTAGATGAGATGGATCTCATTGATATCATCAGGACATTCCATCCAAATGCAGAATACATCTTCTTCTCAAGTTGACATGGAACATTCTCCAAGACAGACCACATCTTGTGTCACAAACCAAACCTCAGTAAATTTAAGAAAGATGAAATCATATCAAGCATCTTCTCTGACCCTAATGCTATGAGACTAGATATGAATTACAAGAAAAAACAGCTATAAGAAACATGAACACATGGACATTAAACAACATGTTTCTAAATAATGAACAGTTTACTGAAGATATCAAGAGGGAAATTGAAAAAATTCCAGAGACAAATGGCAATGAAAACATGACAACTCAAAACCTATGGGATGCACGTGAAAGCAGTTCTAAGAGGGAAGTTTATAGCAATACAATCCTACCTCAAAAATCAAGAAAAACATCTAATAGACTACCTAACTTTACACCTAAAACAGCCCAAAAAAGAAGAACAAAAAAACCCCAAAATTAGTAGAAGGAAAGAAATCATAAAGATCCAAGCAGAAATAAATGAAAAAGCAATGAAAGAAACAATAGTAGAAATAAATAAAACTAAAAGCTGGTTCTTTGAGAAGGTAAACAAAATTGAAAAACCTTTGGTCAGACTCATCAAGAAAAAAGAGAAAAAAGTCAAATCAACAAAATTAGAAATAAAAAAGGAGAGGTTACAACAGACAATGCAGAAATGCAAGGGATTATACGAGACTATTATGAACAACTATATGGCAATAAAATGGATAACCTGGAAGAAATGGACATATTCTTAGAAAAGTCAATCTTCCAAGACTAAACCAGGAAGCAATAGAAATTATGAACAACCCAATTACAAGGACTGAAATTGAAGTTGTGATAAAAAATCTCCCCCAAAACCAAAAGCCCAGGACCAGGAGAATTCTATCAAACATTTAGAGAAGAGCTAATGCCTATTCTTCTATAACTCTTTCAAAAAATTGCAGAGGAAGGAACACTTCCAAACTCATTCTACAAGACCACCATCACCCTGATACCAAAACCAGACAAAGACAGCACACAAAAAGAAACTACAGGCCAATATCACTGATGAACATAGATGCAAAAACCCTCAACAAAATTTTCAGTTCAGTTCAGTCACCCAGTCATATCTGACTCTTTGTGACTCCACGGACTGCAGTATGCCAGGCTTCCCTGTCCATCACCAACTCCCCAAGCTTACTCAAGTTCATGTCCTTTGAGTTGGTGATGCCATCCAACCATCTCATCCTCTGTCATCCCCTTCTCCTCCTGCCTTCAATCTTTCCCAGCATCAGGGTCTTTTCAAATGAGTTGGTTCTTTGCATCAGCTGGCCAAAGTATTGGAGTTTCAGCTTCAGCATCAGTCCTTCCAGTGAATATTCAGGACCGATTTCCTTTAGGGTGGACTGGTTGGATCTCCTTGCTGTCTAAAGGATAAACAGAATTCAGTGACACATCAAAAAGCTCATACACCAAAATCAAGTTGGGTTTATTCCAGGGATGCAAGGATTCTTCAATATATGCAAATTAATCAATGTGATACACCATATTAACAAATTGATAGAGAAAAATGATATGATAGTCTCAATAGATGCAGAAAAAACTTTTGACAAAATTCAGCACCCATTTATGATTAAAACTCTTCAAAAATGGGCATAGAAGGAACCCACTTTCACCACTATTATGCAACAGTTTTGGAAGTCCTAACTACAGCAATCAGAGAAGAAAAAGAATCTAAATAGGAAAAGAATAAGTAAAGCTCTCACTGTTTGCAGATGACATGATACTGTACATAGAAAACGCTAAAGATAGTATCAGAAAATTACTAGAGCTAATCAGCGAATTTAGCAGGATACAAAAACAATACATAGAAATCATTTGCATTTCTATATACTAACCATGAAAAGTCAGAAAGAGAAATTAAGGAATCAATCCCATTCACTATGGCAACAAAAAGAAACTGTACACAGAAAATTATAAGACACTAATCAAAGAACTCAAAGATGACATAAACAGATGGAGAGATATTCTGTGTTCCTGGGTAGGAAAAATCAATATTGTGAAAATGACTGTGCTATCATATGCGGTATACAGATTCAGTGCTATCCCTATCAAATTACCAATGACATTTTTCACAGAACTAGAACAAAAAATTTCACAATTAATATGGAAACACAAAAGACCCCAAATAGCCAAAGCAGTCTTGAGAAAGAAGAATGGAGCAGAGGAATCAATTTTCCTGACTTCAGATTACACTAGAAAGCTACAGTCATCAAGACAGTATGGTACTGGCACAAAAACAGAAACATAGACCAATGGAACAAGATAGAAAGCCAAGAAATAAACCCATGCACCTATGGGTACCTTATTTTTGACAAAGAAAGCAAGAATATACAATGGGGAAGAGACCACCTCTTCAGTAAATGGTGCTGGGAAAACTGGACAGCTACATGTAAAAGAATGACATTAGAGCACTTCCTCACACCATACACAAAGATAAACTCAAAATGGATTAATGACCTAAATGTAAGCCAGAAACTATGAACTCTTAAGAGGAAAACAGGCAGAACCCTCGATAATATAAATCAAAGCAAGATCCTCTATAACCCACCTCCTAGAGTAATGGAAATAAAAACCAAAGTAAACAATTGGGACCTGATTATACTTTAAAGCTTTTGCACTGCAAAGGAAATCATAGGCAAGGTGAAAATACAACCCTCAAAAAAAAAAAAAAGGAAAAAAAAGAAAATGTAACCCTCAGAGTGGGAGAAAATAATAGCAAATGAAACAATTGACAAAGGATTAATTTCCAAAGTATACAAGCAGCTCATACAACTCAATACCAGAAAAACAACCCAATCAAAAAGTGGGCAAAAGACCTAAACATACATTTCTCCAAAGAAGACATACAGATAGCTGACAAACACATGAAAAATCAACATCACTCACTATTAGAGAAATGCAAATCAAAACTACAATGGGATATCACCTCACACCAATAAGAATGGCCATCATCAAAAAGTGTACAAACAATAAATGCTTTAGAAGGTGTGGAGAAAAGAGAATGCTCTTGTACTGTTGGTGGGAATCTAAATTGATATAGCTACTATGGAAGATGGTATGGAGATTCCTTAAAAAAATACAAAAAACTAGGAATAAAACTAACATATGACCCAGCAATTCCACTCCTAGGCATATACCCTGAGGAATCCAAAATTGAAAAATACACATGTATCCCATTGTTCGTTGCAGCACTACTTAGAACATGGAAGCAACCTAGATGTCCATTGACAGATGAATGGATAAAGAAGTTGTGGTATGTATACACAGTGGAATATTACCCAGCCATGAAAAGGAACATCTTTGAGTCAGTTCTGATGAGATGGATGAACCTAGAACCTATTATACAGAGTGAAGTAAGGCAGAAAGAGAAAGATAAATAGCATATTCTAACCATATATACAGAATCTAGAAAAATGCTACTGAAGAATTTACTTATAGGTCAGCAGTGGAGAAACAGACATAGAGAATAGACTTGTGGACATGGGGAGAGGGGAGGAGAGGGTGAGATGTTTGGAAAGAGTAACATGGAAAGTTATATCATCATATGTAATATAGGTAGCCAACAGGAGTTTACTGTATGGCTAAGAAGCTCAAACAGGGGCTCTGTATCAACCTAGAGTGGTGAGATGGGGAGGGAGATGAGGTAGGGGGAGGAGTTCAAAAGGGTGGAGTTATATGTATATCTATGGCTGATTCAGGTTGAGGTTTGACAGCAAACAAGGAAATTCTGTAAAGTAATTGCCCTTCAATAAAAAAAAAAAATTTTTAAGGCAATTTGTTAATATTTATTGAAAGAATAATTCATATTTCTCGATATTTATTTATATGTTCAGCATTCACTAGGTTTTAAAGGTATATTGTATATATTTTTTTCTTGTCTCTATTTTGTCTTCTGTATTTGTGAAATTGGTATTTATTTTAGATTATTGGATCCTCAAGAATAGGGATTTTTCTTTTTCTGTCCCTGGTGGAGGCCTGCTTATAACTGACATATCTTAATCAATGCTTGTTAATGATTTTATCATTTAGACTCACACAATTTTAGCCTTGGAAGATGCCTTAGAGATCATCTAATTTAATCCTTCTATTGTATAGGTGAGACAGTGGAGATTCTGGGTGATAAAATTTTTTTAAATAAAATATTGGCAAGAGCTGTTGCTAGGTTCACATAGCTAGTTTTTTCAAAACTGGAACTAGAATCTAGTTTTTCTGGATTTGAATGTAATGTCTGTTACTTCCAAGCTGCACAATTTTTGCCAATTTCTTAATTTCTCTGAGCCTCAGTTTTGTCATGTGAATTGAGCATGCAGGAATTCAAAACAGACAGCCTCTGATTATATGGATGGCCTGTTTTCAATATGACTGCCAAATATTGGTGAGAGAAGCCATGAGGAGATGAACAAGGACTTAGAGTGGGCTTGGCATAGTCTCCAGCTCTCTCTGAGAGACAACTGGGGACAGGTCTTCCATCTTCAAACTAAGCAAGTTCACCTAATTGTTGTGAATCACAGGGAGGTGACAGAGTCTAACCTGAATACTACAAGAACTCAAGTGACTAACTTGAATACGGAAAAGAAATGTGGCTTTTTATTTTTTCCCCAAAAAAGATGAGGTGGATCACATTGATTACAGGATGATTTTTCCTTAAGCCTATATTCCTGTCCTCTAACAGGTCAAAAATAAGTGTAAGAAGTATTTAAAAAAAATGAAAAGATAATATTATCAATTCTTTCTTTTCATTGAAACTTTTAATTATACTTTAATCTCTGCAGTTGTTTTCTTTCTTTTAAATAAATAGTATTTAGGGAAGAGAAGCACAGAAGCTTTTATGTTTAATAGTCCCTGACTACCCAGTCCTTTTTTTGGTCCAGTTCAGTTCAGTTCAGTTCAGTTCAGTCGCTCAGTCGTGTCCGACTCTTTGCGACCCCATGAATCACAGCACGCCGGGCCTCCCTATCCATCACCAACTCCCAGAGTTTACTCAAACTCACGCCCATCGAGTCGGTGATGCCATCCAGCCATCTCATCCTCTGTCGTCCCCTTCTCCTTCCTCCCCCAACCCCTCCCAGCATCAGGGTCTTTTCCAATGAGTCAACTCTTCGCATGAGGTGGCCAAAGTACTAGAGTTTCAGCTTCAGCATGAGTCCTTCCAATGAACACCCAGGACTGATCTCCTTTAGGATGGACCGGTTGGATCTCCTTGAAGTCAAAGGGACTCTCAAGTCTTCTCCAGCACCACAGTTCAAAAGCATCAATTTTTCTGCACTCAGCTTTCTTCATAGTCCAACTCTCACATCCATACACGACCACTGGAAAAACCATAGCCTTGACCAGATGGACCTTTGTTGGCAAAGTAATGTCTCTGCTTTTTAATATGCTATCTAGGGTGGTCATAACTTTCCTTCCAAGGAGTAAGCGTCTTTTAATCTCATGGTTGCAGTCACCATCTGCAGTGATTTTGGAGCCCCCCAAAATAAAGTCTGACACTGTTTCCACTGTCTCCCCATCTATTTCTCATGAGGTGATGGGACCAGATGCCATGCTCTTAGTTTTCTGAATGTTAAGCTTTAAGCCAACTTTTCACTCTCCTCTTTCACTTTCAGCAAGGGGCTTTTCAGTAGAGGGGATTTATTTGACTCTGAGGAATAACAGAGTAGAATAAACTCATCAAATGAAATGGTAATTTTTATTCCATTATCTTTTTCTATACTGATCACCTAATTGGTGGTTATTTCTGAGAAGAGAAATATTTTTAAAATACACATAAGGTGAAATATGACTGAATAATAGGGTATATTCATTCAGTGGCATAAAAAGTTATCTGAGACTTAACTGCAAAGGAATACCAAACAAGCTATTAACATGCAAACATATTTTAATTAAAATTTTGAGTGAAAAATTTGTTATTAATGTAAAGTTGTAAAATGCTACTATATTCTAATTTAGGAAAATTATGTTTAAAAAGCATGTGGAAAATATGCTTATCAACTTCAGGATAGTGGTTCCCTTTGGGGATGAAGGGAACTGTGTTGAGGAAAGAAACAAAGGATGCTTCAGCATACTTTTTTACTTAAAGACAATAAAAGTTACTTTAAAATACAATTGGAAATAATACCCTTATAATTTAAAAAATGGAGCTATTTAGACTAGACTAATAGTAATTTTCTGTGTTATTTAGTTTAGTATTGTCTTACAGAACGTCCTGCAATGATGAAAATGTTCTGTCTCTATGATGTCTAATCAGGGACCCACTCGCCACATATGGCTACTGATAATTTGAGATGTGGTTAGTGTCACATACAAGCAGGATTTTAAATGTGTGTAATTTTAATTAAACTAAATCTTAAGTTAACTTAGATTTCATTGCAGCCAGTAGCTACTGTACTTGACAGCACAGATTTAGATCCTTCCATTTGACTTCTTTTTGTAAAGACCCTGTCTCATTATTCTTTTAATACAAATTTGAGTGTGAATATTTGAAGAAAACTCAATAATCTCTTGTTAATGGCTAGTATGGCAAAGGACAACTGAAAGTTATTGGGGTTTGGGGGAAAGGTAGAAAAAGAAACCTTCCTAACTGTGTTTACATTTGTAAAGTGGAATGAGGAGAAAGGTCACTAGAAGTTCCATTGGGTATCAATAGGAAAGAATCAAAGCCCTCCAGTTACTCTTGGGGTGGTACTACAGATTTGGTAACAGATTTGATAACTGAAGACTTAATTTCCCTGGTGACTCAACTGATACAGGAGGTTTTATCTTTTTCAGAAAATTAAGAGTAAATTGGCTGGTTCAATAGAATTACTGAGTCCAGTTAGATAAGTATTTGTTGTGTTTATTAAGTTGTTTATGTAGTGTAATAATACAAGTGATTTAATAAAGATAAGACTTCAGATAATGTCAACACACTTCCCACTCTGCAGCTGGTCCATTTCAGGCAGTTAAAACAAATTAAAAGATAAAATGCCACTCACAAAAAAATTGATCATTGTCCAAGGGAGACACTTAAAATTGAATGAAAGTTTCCACATTCAGTGCACAAAGACATATGCATATATGTAGGAAATGAACCTCTCTGTAATATGGAGATTCTTTACCCTGAAGGAAAGGATCAGGAAGCTATATTTTGTAGGTGTTTGCCATAATGAGATATAATTAAAATATATTCACAGTTTGTAGACAAGTATTAATGACTAGTATTAATTTATAGCCAAATAATGGAGATCTTTGAAATGCTATTGATTCTGTTATTTATTTATCTTTATATACATCAAGGCACAGCTCGTGAAAGCTTACTAGGCTATAAAATGTAGATGCTGTCACTGGAGTTTAAATAACATAAAGTGTATCTGAATTTTACCCAACCTTCACTATTTAAATTGCTTTGAAAAAGATGTATGCTTTTAATTGTAGTGTCTGTAGGACATAATCTGATACTTGAAAAATATAGTAAAAAGGGTGATAACAGAGAAAGAGGATATGTCTTTAAATGGTCAAATTATTATTTCTTTCATCTTCCAGATTAGGATGGATGAGATTCCTCTGTTCTTTCAATGTACCCAGGACAGATCTCTACCATTTCGGTATGCCCTTTCCTATATTTTCCATCCAAGGCCTATGTCACAATTCTGTGAACATAATTCCTGTTCAAAAGAGTAAAACACGGGTTAGTAACGGCAACCCAATAGGCCCATGGTGAACACTTGCTGAGTTCTAAGCCAGTGATCTTTCTTACAAGACACCAAGGTGATTGTCACATAACAGGAAATGTTGGATTGGAGCATGAAACATGAGGCTGATGACATCAATTCTTGGTTTGATCAGGAAAGAAGTATTTACCATAGTTCTAGAGTACTCTTTCTTTCTTGTTGAAAATTGTGTGGAATGTTTAATATTCCTAGTGTTGCACTCAGGTCAAATGCTTGACACACAGAGACATCAGACATTTGCTATTGCAAATACTAGGAATGAGATGTCCATCTTCCCTATGAAATGAGAAGCTGGCCCGTTCTGAACTGGGAACCAGGTGTGGTAGATTGTTTAATGGCCACAAATACCTCTAATTTCTGTACCTGGCCCCTTCGCTGTTCTTTCCTTCCAGAAGGGGAATCTTTCCTATACCTTGAGTCTGGACTGATCATGTGGTTTGTTTGACTGATAGAATGTGTCAGAAGCAATGTGTGAATTCCAGGGGCTAGGACTCTAGAGGATTTGCAGTTTCTGCCTTTGCATTCCTGGAATGCTACCCTGAGATTTCCATGTGAAGCAGTTTTGGCTTGCAAGAAGATGAGAAGCCATTTGGTGAACTGAGGCGTCCCAGAACCAAGTATCAGATATGTGAATACAGTCACCTTGGACCTTCCAGACTGTCTGATCTTTCACCTGAAGCACTCACATGGATGAGCTTAGGCAAAACCAGCACAGGAATTGCTGTTTAAATCCATTAAGTTCTGTGGTAGTTTGTTGTACAGTAAAGGATAACCCAGGCAGTGAGGCGATAGCTTCTTAAAGTGAGATTGTTGAGAGAGCATATAGAAAGATCAAGAACATGGTGGCATTATTAATTTCCAGGTCATTTTAGAAAAGGATATGAATTCTCTGATATAAAGAATGACATGAGTCACTTGGTAGTGGATGACAGCTATTTCAATTAGTACAGTGCATCAGTGTAAAAAAATTAAAATATTAGGTTCATACCTTACTATTAATTTGACAGTGTTTGTCCATGCAAATATACTATGTCCAACATCTTTTTCAGTGGTAGAAATTAAAATTCTTTTCTTTGAAAATTATGAGAATTAAATCACTTGAAGACTGACAATAATAGTGACTGATATTTCCAGGGACTTTATACACAAGAATGACCCATCTCAATTTCCCAACTTACACATGTGTAGTTCACCTATGTATTTGTTAATCACAGGGAAATAAATGTGCTTGAAATACTTAAAATATATTGATGACCTACTTACATTTCTTGTCATTTTTCTGTAGTTGTATTATTCTAGTTGTTGTGATTTCAGATTGCTTTGGGTCTCTAAATGTAAGAATTTAAGATTATTTTTTTAAAGTAAAAAAAAAAGATTAAAAAAAATTTTTAAGTAGAAGAGATTTTTTTTAAGTGGAGGAAAGATAGGGAAGTAGAAGCAAAGACCACTCCATTCCTTAGTGCATCTTGTTATGACAGTGCAACCTAAAGAAATGTTGATAGTTGACTGGTGATCCTCAAGTAAGCAGTTTTAAAATATGCCTGTATTAATTAATATTTCTTCAAACACCATAATGGTACAAAATTTCAACAACAAGAATAACTATCTTTTTACCAAGTTGTAGGCAACAGAAAATGCCTCTCAATAAAAGATTTTCCAATCTCAGTTCAGAGAAGTAATAGTCTTATAAAAATATAGTGTTTGGAAGGTTGGAAGGAAAAGCAGAAGATTGCAAAACTAGGCAGAAGAAGTCTACCAGCTGTTAGAAAGTTTAAAAAGTCAATAAATGAAACTAAATACTGGCCTTCTAAAATCATTTTTTAGGTAAGATTAATAAGATCCTTTTCACCTTAAATTCTCATTTGACAATATCCCAGCACATGTCTTGGCTATTAATACACTTGGGTAGCCTCAGGGAGACTTTCAAAAAGTGGTTCTTAAGATACTGATATTCCTGTCTCCAGACTCATGAGTCATTTGGACACAATCACTGAATTTAAGAGATATTCAGTTCCTCACCATTGAGGAACTGGTAGAAAAAAACAGTTATTATACTGACAGTTCAATAAACATTCTTTCATTTTCAAGGTAGATTCTCACAACACCATTCTAAAATCTGTGACTGCTAGACCTTCTGTGAGGAAGGAGTAACCTATCTTCAGTTTTTCCCTACATCATGGCTCTTGTCATCAGTGTATCAGTCAGCCAGTCAGTCCTGTCGCTCAGTCGTGTCCGACTCTTTGCGACCCCATGGACTGCAGCACGCCAGGCCTCCCTGTCCATCACCAACTCCCCAAGTTCACCCAAACTCATGTCCATTGAGTCGGTGATGCCATCCAACCATCTTGTCCTCTGTTGTCCCCTTCTCCTCCTGCCCTCAATCTTTCCCAGCATCAGGGTCTTTTCAAATGAGTCAGCTCTTCGCATCAGGTGGTCAAAATATTGGAGTTTCAGCTTCAACATCAGTACTTCCAATGAACACTGAGGACTGATCTCCTTTAGGATGGACTGGTTGGATCTACTTTCAGTTCAAGGGACTCTCAAGAGCCTTCTCTAACACCACAGTTCAGAAGCATCAATTCTTCGGCGCTCAGCTTTCTTTATAATCCAAATCTCACATCCATACACAACCACTGGGAAAACCATAGACTTGACTAGGTGGACCTTTATTGGCATCAGTGTGTATCTCTCTCCAAATAAAAAGGCAGTGTGGTAAAATATGGAACAGCCACAGGTGCTCCACCTTGGGAAAAGATAAGAACTTCTATTCACTAGGAAATGGGCTCTGTTAATCTTCTGTTTTCACATCAAGATTTCTGTGGCATTGGGGCTATTTTAGTGGATATTTATAGCTTAGAGGATTCAGCACCTGTTAGAAGATGGATGTGGGGGAATGGAATTTTTTTTACAAATTTCTGAGATATATCTCAATCTTGGTTTAGTTTTTTTTTTTCCATTTTAAAAAAATTTATTTATTTATTTATTTATTTATTTATTTATTAGTTGGAGGCTAATTACTTTACAATATTGTAGTGGGTTTTGTCATACATTGACATGAATCAGCCATGGATTTACATGTGTTCCCCATCCCGATCCCCCTTTGATGTCAATGTATGACAAAAACCACTACAATATTGTAAAGTAATTAGCCTCCATTTATTTTTATTAGTTGGAGGCTAATTACTTTACAATATTGCAGTGGTTTTTGTCATACAGTGACATCAATCAGCCATGGAATTACATGTATTCCCCATCCCGGTCCCCCCTCCCACCTCCCTCTCCACCCGATCCCTCTGGGTCTTCCCAGTGCACCAGGCCCGAGCACTTGTCTCATGCATCCAACCTGGGCTGGTGATCTGTTTCACCCTAGATAATATACATATTTTGATGCTGTTCTCTTGAAACATCCCACCCTCGCCTTCTCCCACAGAGTCCAAACGTCTGTTTTGTACATCTGTGTCTCTTTTTCTGTTTTGCATATAGCGTTATCGTTACCATCTTTCTAAATTCCATATATATGTGTTAGTATACTGTAATGGTCTTTATCTTTCTGGCTTACTTCACTTGGTTTAGTTTTGAATGATTAGCTGAAACTGGGGTAGAAAATTGAAAGAAAGGAAATCTTATTTCTCTTCACAAGGGATATGCCAGTGTGTCTGTCTACACATGTACACACAGTCATGGCATGTACATGGTGAGTTTTAGAGAGCTTGCTATTCTGTAGTAAACATTACATAATTTGTAACATTTTATGCATTACATGTCCATTGTGTGTAAGACAATGTGCTGAAGGTGGCCAAGGAAACACATTCTTAGCTCCCATGTATCTCAAGTGTAGTAGATTTATGTTTTCTATTCTTGCCTTTTGCATTAAGCTATCTGTTCCTAATAATAGTACTCTGTATTTGGATGTACATATACATTTGAACAGAAGCTATATAAATGGCTTCAGCTCAGTTCAGTTGCTCAGTCATGTCCAACTCTTTGCGACCTCATGGACTGCAGCACGCCAGGCCTCCCTGCCCATCACCAACTCCTGGAATTTTCTTAAACTCATGTCCATTGAGTCGGTGATGCCATCCCTCCATCTCATCTGCTTTGTTGTCCCCTTCTCCTCCTGCCTTCAATCTTTTCTAGCATCAGGGTCTTTTCAAATGAATCAGTTCTTCACATCAGGTGGCCAAAGTATTGGTGTTTCAACTTCAGCATCAGTCCTATTGGAGTTTCAGCTTCAGCATCAGTCCTAGAAGTGGCTTGGTAATGTGGAAATGCCATATCTATAGCCAGTTCATAGGCAGTTGGTATTAATACATAACTTCCTTTGGCACAAAAGAATAAATTAGTGTGCAAACCAATATTTAATGAGTGAACAAAGAGAATAAAATATCCTATTAAACTATCAAGTAATTTCTCCTTGTTATTTAGAAATGATTTTTAAGTTACTTATTAATTTAATTTTAATTAATTTATTTTAAATTTATCTCCACCCTAAAGGGGATCAGTCCTGGGTGTTCATTGGAGGGACTGATGTTGAAGTTGAAATTCCAGTACTTTGGCCACCTGATGCCAAAAGCTGACTCATTGGAAAAGACCCTGATGCTGGGAAAGATTGAGGGCAGGAGGAGAAGGGGACGACAGAGGATGAGATGGTTGGATGGCATCACTGACTCAATGGACATGGGTTTGGGAATTGGTGATGGGCAGGGAGGCCTGGCGTGCTGTGGTTCATGGGATCACAAAGAGTCAGACACAATCGAGCGACTGAACTGAACTGAACTGAGTGCATGTATGCGCAGTCGCTCAGTCGTGTCTGACTCTCTGCGACCCCGTGGACTGTAGCCTGCCAGGCTCCTCTGTCCATGGGATTTCCCAGGCAAGAATACTGGAGTGGGTTGTCATTTCCTCCTCCAGGATATGCAAGAGTAGGTAAGAGGAAACATATTTTTTTATTCTTTTTAAATAAGAAAGTTATGTTAGGTCTCTAGTATTGTCATTAGGAAAAAAATTGGCACACAACTATGGCATTTTAATTAGTTATTTGCTTCCTATTGTAATAACTCCTGTTTTGTGTCCATGGATTTTATGCTAGATGGTTAAGTGATTCAAGAAATTGTTTTGTGGTGGTATAATAGTTTTGTTGAAACTATAATATATATAATTTGCCAGGCAATATCTGATTTAATTAAATATACTTTATGGGTGAAAGAATTCATGTAATATCCTAAGGTGCCTTAGTCAAATTCATGATGGCCAATTCATAGGCAAGCACAATATTACCCAATTAGCAACCTTGGCTTTATGACTCAATTGCTTTATGTATTTTAAATTTCAGTGTCTCTTGTGGTCAATCATCTTTCAACATTGAGTACTTAAATGCAGTTTCAAAATGAAGGCATCAGAATTTCTGACCAGCATAGCTACTTGGCAGTTGTTTTATGATGCTGGCTATTGTGAATGTTAATATGTCTCTGTTCATAGCAATAATGTATTTCTAACAATGCTTTCATGAAATTAAGTATTATAGAAGCTAGCTAATTAGTGCGAAATGTTTTTTAGGCAATAATTATCAGATGTATAAACCAAAGAAAAGTAAAATATTTCAATTCAGTTGTTTTATTGATATCTCCTGTGGGGATTCCCAAGTGCCTATTGTATTTGTGAAGAAAATGACATTTTTATTCAATAGAAAGTGAGCCAGGCCCACATGCCACCCAGCTCGGCTTAATTGTATGAATTCATTTAAAAAATATAAACTAAGATAAAAGTTAATATATTAAAAGAAAGAAGATATAACAGAGACCTAGAACAGCTGTCATTTCATGAACAGCCATATATAATCCACAATGAGATTACCTTATGACCAATTTATCTATTGAACAAGTTATTTTAGAACTCAATTCCTTATTGAGTGATTTTGTAATGGTCTGAATATTCTTTCTTTCTCTCTTTTCATCTTTATAGCTTTCTTAGAGGTAAAACCAAGCAAATACAACTTAACTTGACTTAGGTGATTCTGCTTCACTTTATGACTTGTATAATAAAACTGTTTTGTACAATTGTGGCTATCTTTTTTTTTTTTAATATATCTACTGTACTTCTGAATGTAATAGGCTTTGAAAGTCTAAAGATCCTTTGATCAAAGTTTAATTTTAAGGGAGTCTGCTTAAGGTAGGCTGACTCTTGAGATAAATTTTCTCAGTACAGAACTTTTAAGAATACTTGGATAAAACTTTAAAAATTATAATATAAGTGCACTACTGAATTGAATGGAAACTAAGGATAATTTTTGGAGTCTAGAAACAAGGAGAAAGTGAGACTGGAGAGAGATAAGCAAAGATTGAAACCCTCACTCTTGAACTCCATCTGCAGATGGACAGGAAACAGTCTGAAGCTGTAATTGTGTGGGAGTTTGTCTGAATGCTCAGAGAGTGACCTGGAACTGCTTTCCCCTAGAGGGAGAAAGCATGTAGATTCTTGCCCTTTACTGACATTGGCTCTGGATAAAGAGTTTAAACAGAAAGTCTCCTCTGAGGATTGGTTCTCAAAGCCTATTCTCCCAAGAGTTTGGTCCCAGATTCATACTACCACACTATTATGTGGAAAAAACAAAAACTCACACAGATAATGTACATTATGGGTATCCAGGCTGAGATGGTTTGAGGTTCCAAGAAGAGACAAATACACTTTGGAGCAATATAATTGAAACATAGAGGCCGAAATGATAAACTTTGAAGATGGAAGAAGGCAACATGAGTCAAAGAATGCAGACAGCTTTTAGATGGGAAAGTCAAGGAAACAAATTCTCTCCTGGAACCTCCAGAAAGAATGTAGCATTGATAACACCTTTAGTTTAGTCCCCAAAACTCATTTAAGGCTTTAACTTTCCAGAACTGTAAGAAATTTACAGTTAAGATAACAAGTTACTATTGTTAAGTTTTTAAAAAATATTTATTTATTTACAAATGAATATTTATATTATGCTGGTCTTCCTTGCAGCACTCTGGGCTTTCTCTAGTTGTGGCAAGCAGGGGCTCCTTTCTAGTTGCAATGCGCCGACTTCTCATTGTGGTGGCTCCTCTCGTGGTGCACAGGCTCTCGGGCACACGGGCTTTAGTAGTTGTGACACAGGGGCTCAGTAGTTGCAGCTTGCAGGCTCCAGATTACAGGATCATTAGTTGTGAAGAATGGACTCAGTTGTCTTGCTGCTTGTGGGGATCTTCTGAGACCAGGGATCAAACCAGTGTCCCCGGCGTTGCTAGATGAACTCTTAACCACTGGACCACCAGGGACGCCCCTTGTGTTGTGTCAGTATTGATGAGTCACTAAGTCATGTCCAACTCCGTGACGCCATGTACTGTAGCCCTCCCAGGGTCCTCTGTCCATGCACGTTCCTGGAAAGGATACAGAAGTGGATTACCCATTTCATTCTCCAGAAGATCTTCCTGATCCAGGGATCAAACCCATATATCCTGCATAGGCAGGCAGATTCTTTACTGCTGAGCCACCAGGGAAGCCTCAGTTGTTAAGATAAACAACTTTTCTTGTTTGTAGCCACTAGGTCTTTGGTAACTTGTTGCAACATCAATAGGAAACTAATACATGGTGATTAAATGAACTGGTTTCAGAAGAAAGGTTTCTTTTTTTCCCTCAGACTTAAAACTTTTAATTTTGTATTGGGGTTTAGCCAGTTTAACTATGTTGGGATAGTTTCAGGTGAACAGCAAAGTACTCAGCTATACATATGCGTGTATCCATTCTCCCCCAAACCCTCCTTCCATCCAGGCTGGCACATAACATTAAGTAGAGTTTGCTGTGCTATACAGTAGGTCCTTATTGCTTATCCATTTTAAATACAGCAGTGTGTACATGACCTTCCCAAAGTCCCTAACTGTCCCTTCCCCCTGGCAACCATAAGTTTGTTTTCTAAGTCTGTGAGTCTCTTAGGAGATAAGAATCTGATACCAATCAGAGCCACCAGAAGACCACGGAGGAAATTTGTACTTGGATTGAGAGATTGCAATGTCTACTTAAAATGTTGCTTTTTTAAAAGTGCCATTGATTTCTCTAAATCATTTGGAGGCCAAATATTTTTAAAATTTTGTACATACAAAACACAAAACTTGAATTTTAGTGCTATGTTTTGATCGTTTAGTCACTAAGTCATGTCTGACTCTTGCGACTCCATGGACCGTCATAGCCTGCCAGGTTCTTCTGTCCATGGAATTCTCCAGGCAAGAATACTGGCATAGGCTGCCATTTCCTTCTCCAGGGGATCTTCCCTACTGAGGAATCGAACCCAGGTCTCCTGCATTGCAGGCAGATTCTTTACTGACTGAGCTATGAGGGACTGAACAGCACTGAATTTTAGTGCTATTCCCATGTTTGTATACATTCAGGCTGATGAACTCAGACTTACAAACTAGAATTTGCTGCCTAATCACTGTGTGATATTTTTTTCTGAAAATCAAAGTATAATAAATTGTTGACCAGAACTTTGATCTTAATGCTTCAATGTTTAAAAGAGCTTCCCAAATCAAGTATAGGAAGAGCTAATTGAGGAAAGTGAGCCCTAAATTATGGTTTTGTATCTGATTTCTGAAGTACATATCAAGAGAGATAAAATGCAAAAATTAATACAAGGGAAAGAGCTGAAATACAAGGACTCACACTTCAGTCTCTGACCCGAGATATTGTAACTCAGTTATTTTTGATAGTGTTTGTCCCCTTGATCAGCCACTTTGCTATAAGACCTTGGACAATACCAGGACATTTCTCTGGCAATTTTTATCCATCATTGCTTAAACAGATGTTAGGCTATTTCGACCATCCACTGTTCAAGTGAAAGTCACGATTCAAGGTGAGTAAAAGTAAATATCTCTCCCTATCAATACAATCCCACAATTTGATCTTATGTGAAAGGTATTTCCATTTTATCAGAAGATCATGCAGCATCATTTGCTCACAGTGTTTTCTAAATATTTATGATTTGTGTACATTTTGAATTTGAAATACATGAAATATCCTCTGTGTTAGGAAATTGAAACTATCTCAGGTAGAGAATCTGCCCGCAGTGCAAGAGACACAGGAGGCTCACAGGTCTGATCGCTGGGTGGGAGGGTCTCCTGGTGGAGGAAAACGGCACTCCACTCCAGTGTTCCTGCTTGAAAAATCCCATGAACAGAGGAGCCTGGTAGGCCACAGTCCGTGGGGTCACAAAGAGTTGGATGCAACTGAGTGACTGACACACGCACGTGCAAGACAAAAGTATTCTGTAGAGAATTTGGTTGAAAATAAAAGGCTAACTTTGAAAATCAGTATTTCAAATCCTAAACTTTGGGTTTTCCTATAGAATCTGTCTCTCATTTATCTTTAGATCCTTACAGAGTTTTTAATACAATGTCTAAATCTTGGTAAGCATTTGCTCACTACATACAGTGTATATTTGCTTTATACATATAGTCATTATACCCACAGTCACTTGTTTTAATTTTGATTTCTCTTTAGTGTTATGAGTAATTGATTTATGGGATTTGCCAGGATGTTTCCTGAAGAAGTCCCAGGAAAACAAGAGGGGTATAATATAAATGGGAGAAGAACAGGACATTTCTCATTCCTCGGCCTCTTCATTCTCAGTTGTTCTGAGCCACACTGGGGATGGGCAGGAAGGGAGTGTTTCTTGGACCATCTAATGAGTATGATGAGGCCACAGGTGCATATCTGACAATAGATGAACAGGAAGGTGCTAACGTCTTAATGCAGCTACAGTTTGAGACATATGAACAATCATTTCATCCAAGACTATAAGCAATTCTCAAATACTATAAAAAATGTTTTTAGAGGTAGTATGTACTTGGTAAAACTTCTTAGGGTTCTAGCAAGCAGTGCTGAGCACCATCAGCATTATAATCTTCTGTAACTAAAATAATGTTGTTTCTCATCCTAAAAACATATAATCCAGACCACAGAACTACCTTTCAGGCTATGAAAAGTGAAAGTGAAGTGTTCAGTTGTGTCCAACTCTTGTCAACCCCATTGACTGTAGCCTACCAGGTTCTACCATCCATGGGATTTTCCAGGCAAGAATACTGGAGTGGGTTGGCATTTCCTTCTCCAGGAGATCCCAACCCAGGGATCGAACCTGGGTCTCCCGCATTGTAGGCGGATGCTTTACCATGTGAGCCGCCAGGGAAGTCCCAAGTAAAAGTGAAGCTCAGCTGTGTCCAACTCTTTGTGACCCCATAGACTATCCAGTCCATGGAATTCTCCAGGCCAGAATACTGGAGTGGGTAGTCTTTCCCTTCTCCAGGGGATCTTCCCAACCCAGTGATTGAACCCAGGTCTCCTGCATCACAGGCAGATTCTTTACTAGCTGAGCCATCGGGGAAGCCCAAATAATGGGTCTTAAAATTCATGTAAGCATTTTTGTTGTTGGACAGTCACTCAGTCATGTCTGATGCTTTGTGACCCCATGGACTGCTGCATGCCAGGCTTCCCTGTCCTTCACCATCTACCAGAGATTGCTCACACTCATGCTCCTTGAGTCGGTGATGCCATCCAACTATCTCATCCTCTCTTGTCCCCTTCTCCTCCCACCCTTAATCTTTCCCAGCATCTGGGTCTTTTCAAATGAGTCATTTCTTCACATCAAGTGACCAAAGTGTTGGAGCTTCAGCTTCAGCATCAGTCCTTCCAATGAATATTCAGGATTGAGTTCCTTTAGGATTGACTGGTTTGATCTCCTTGCAGTCTAAGGGTCTAGTCTTCTCCAGCAACACAATTCCAAAGCATCAGCTCTTTGGCTCTCAGCTTTCTTTGTGGTCCAACTCTCACATCCATACATGACTACTGGAAAAACCATAGCTTTGACTAAACGGACCTTTGTCAGCAAAGTACTGTCTCTGCTCTTTAATACACTGTCTAGTTTTGTCATTGTTTTTCTTCCAAGGAGCAAGCATCTTTTAATTAAATGGCTGTAGTCATCATCTGCAGTGATTTTGGAACCCAATAAAGCCTGTCACTGTTCCCATTGTTTCCCTGTCTATTTGTCATGAAGTGATGGGACTGGATGCCATGATCCTTGTTTTTTGATTGTTGAGTTTTAAGCCAGCTTTTTCACTCCCCTCTTTCACTTTCATCAAGAGGCGTTAGTTTCTCTTCACTTTCTGCCATAAGAGTGGTCTCATCTGCATGTCTGAGGTTATTGGTATTTCTCCCAGCAATCTTGATTCCAGCTTGTGATTCATCCAGCCTGGCATTTTGCATTATGTACTCTGCATAACTCTTGAGAGTCCCTTGGACTGCAAGGAGATCAAACCAGACAATCCTAAAGGAAATCAGTCCTGAATATTCATTAGAAGGACTGATCCTGAAGCTGAAGCTCCAAAACTTTGACCGCCTGATGTGAAGGGCCAGTTCATTAGAAAAGACCCCAATGCTGGGAAAGATTGAAAGCAGGAGAAGATGGGGACAACAAAGGATGAGATGGTTGATTGGCCTCACTGACTCAATGAAGGTGACTTTGAGCAATCTCTGGGAGATAGTGAAGGACAGGGAAGCCTGGTGTGCTGCAGTCCATGGGGTTGCCAAGAGTTAGACACATTCGAGAGACTGAACAGCAACAACTCTGCATAAAAGTTAAATAAACAAGGTGACAGCATACTGCTTTGATGTACTCCTTTCCCAATATTGAATCAGTCTGTTGTTCCATGTTCAGTTCTTTCTGTTGCTTGTTGACCTGCATACAGGTTTCAGGAGGCAGGTAAGGTGGTCTGCTATTGCCATCTCTTTAAGAATCTTCTTCTGTTTCTGTGATCCACACAGTCAAATGCTGTAGTGTAGTCAGTGAAGCAGAAGTGGATGTTTTTCTGGAACTCTCTTGCTTTTTCTGTGATCCAACAGATGTTGGCAATTTGATCTCTTGTTCCTCTGTCTTTTCTAAAACAGCTTGTACATCTGGAAGTTCTTGGTTCTCATAGTGTTGAAACCTGGCTTGGAGGATTTTGAGCATTACCTTGCTAGCATGTGAAATGAATGCAGTTGTGTGGTAGTTTGAACATTGTTTGGCATTGCTCTTCTCTAGTATTGGAATGAAAACTGACCTTTTCCTGTCCTGTGGCCACTGCTGTGTTTTCCAGATTTGCATATTGAGTGCAGCACTTTCACAGCATCATCTTTTAGGATTTGAAATAGCTCAGCTGGAATTCCATCATCTCTACTAGCTTAGTTTGTAATGATGCTTCCTAAGGTCTACTTGACTTTGCACTCCAGGATGTCTGGCTCTAGGAGAGTGATCATACCCTCATGGTTATCTGGGTAGTTAAGATTTTTTTTTATAATATCTGATAATAAAATATCTTCCTAGGTAAAGAATGCAGGAGACATAAGAGACGTGACTTTGATCCCTGGTCAGGAAGATCCCCTGAAGGAGGGCATCCGACTCACTCCAGCATTCTTTCCTAGAGAATCCCACGGACAAAGCTGCCTGGTGGGCTATAGTCCATAAGGTTGCAAAGAGTTGGACACAACTGAAGTGACAATTATGCACAAGCATAATATTATTAGTAATGTGTAAAAGTAAGGCAATTTCAAGAAAGAGTGAAAAGTGAAATTGAAGCTAAAAGTGCTATTATTCAGTTCAGTTCAGTTCATTTGCTCAGTCATGTCCAACTTTTTGTGACCCCATGGACCTCAGTACTCCAGGCTTCCCTGTCCATCACCAACTCCTGGAACTTACTCAAACTCATGTCCAATGAGTCGGTGATGCCATCCAACTTTCTCATCCACTGTTGTTCCCTTCTCTTCCTGCCTTCAATCTTTCCCAGCACCAGGGTCTTTTCCTGTGAATCAATTCTTCTCATCAGGTGGCCAGAGTATTGGTGCTTCAGCTTCAGCATCAGTCCTTCCAATGAATATTCAGGATTTCCTTTAGGATGGACTGGTTGGCTCTCCTTGCAGTCCACGGGACTCTCAAGAGTCTTCTCCAACACCACAGTTTGAAAGCATCACTTCTTCAGCCCTCAGCTTTCTTTATGGTCCAACTCTCACATCCATACATGACTACTGGAAAAACCAGAGCTTTGACTAGATGGACCTTTGTTGGCAAAGTAATACCTCTGCTTTTTAATATGCTGTGACTCAGATGGTAAAGCGTCTACCTGCAATGTGGGAGACCCAGGTTCAGTCCCTGGGTCGGGAAGATCTCCTGGAGAAGGAAATGGCAACCCACTCCAGTATTCTTGCCTGGAAAATCCCACGGATGGTGGAACCTGATAGGCTACAGTCCATGGGGTCGCAAAGAGTTGGACGTGACTGAGTGACTTCACTTTCACTTTCATAACAAAAAAGCTGTATCCACATCATAACAGACTGTCTCCTAGTGACCAAATTCAATGTGATCTACATATCCATGAAACTAAAACTGAGCCTTAAGAAAATAGTTTGTCAGAAACTTAATGAAATTAATGAGTATAGTTTTTCTATATCCAATAACAAACATGAGCCTGCCACATCATACACAGTCTCCTTAATCATTAGCAAATTTGCAAGATGATCAAGAATGTGGTTAGACTCTCAGGTCTTATGCAGTTCTAGAATGGCTGTGTGCCTGAGCCAGGAACAGAGGAAGAATTTGTGTATATGTAGGTGTCAATGGGAGAGGGACTTGGTTTGCTTTTATATTAATGATGTTATTGAGAAATAGATGTATAATATATTATGAGTTTTCCCAGATTCCCCTTGTCTCACTAGACTCTGGCCATTTTAATAAAATGTTTATTTAACATGCAGATTTTCGAGTCCTGTAGTTGCATATAATTATGATATAGTTGAACATGACTTTGAGGGATCCCCTAACCTTCATATGAATGATTTAACTCATAAAGATTACCTTTAAATTTTTTTAAATAAAAAAAATTGAGAGACACCTGGCAGTCTTTGTTTTGGGGCAACACCTATTCTATTGTTTGATTATCCTATTGGCCAAGCTAATGTCTAGAGCAAATGAACTATAATGTTCATTTTAGACTGATTTTTTTCTTATTTGAACTTCCATCATCAGAGTTGCTGGCCAGAATTATCCTAAAATACTGTAGATGCTTAAAAATAGCGTTCAGGTCACCTTGGAGCCTCCTTCTGAAAATGTCTTCACTTTTCCTTGTCAGGCTTCTCCTTCCGTTCTTTAGCTAGTTGGCTTTCTCTTTGAATATGATTGGGTTCTGCATGGGTTTTTTAGTGTGCCGTTCAAAACAGGATACTTTCTCCCTCTGACTAATGGGGAGGAGAGAAGAAGAATTATGTTTCAGCCTTGCCTACTCTACTCCTATTGATTTGTGCTGGTATCATATTGACTTTTATCACAATAGCACTGAATTGGTGATTCATATGCAGCTTCTGGCCATCCCCCCACTCGCTTTCTGTTTTATTTGTTCTTAATTGCTTTTCCCCATCACGTGTTTCTGCTGCCTGGTAGTTTGTCCAGGGTATATTACTCTGTTCTTGCCCTACTAAATATTTTTTAGCTGTTCTTAATAGTCAAGTGTTAATTTCTGCTGGCAGTAAAATATGGGCATGCTTTATAAAATGCTGATCTGAACACATGGTTACTTTTGCATAGCTTTTTTTCAAAACCACATAATGTCTGTTCACCTATATATGTAAAATATAATCTTTCATAGTACGTTATCTATAGTAGATGCTGCATAAGTATTTAGTGATAGCTAGTGGCCACAAACTGTTGTACACAGAAACAATTTCAAGAGTTTGCAGGAAACTGATATTTTAGAAAAACATGCTTTGGACGGTCTTTCTTTCCCATTTACAATCTTAAACAATAAGGACGAAAAAGTCCAAACCGGAGGGCTTCTGTTGTTCTCAGTGAATAACTGAGATGGTGTTTGGTAGCATGCTCACAAGGTTTGTGGAAATTAACTTCACACCAGGAACTCTGTATTGAAATAGATTGTTTAAGAATAATTCTTCTCTTTGAGAAGGGTGAGGAATTAATCTGCAGAAATGTTCATGCTAGAGCTGTGCATGTGTTGAAATTTGTCAGGGGGAAGATAAATGGGCCCTCCTTGAAAAGTAAATCGCACCATGGCTAATCCCTTGGGAAAGCTGAAGAATTGTTATGGTAGCAAAGCAACCTCGAAAAAGGAGGCACCATCCCTTTTTACTTAGGAAGTAGGAAGATGGGGAGAAGACAGGATTGTAAAATGAGATGAAAATGTGCTTGGCTATAAAAATACATTTATTAAAATATATACATAAGATATAATTGTATCTATATTTTGATTTTTTGAGGAATAATTTATGTACTCTAAATGGAGAGTCATACTTAGGACTGTTATTAAAAGCATTTGACAGCATGCATCCAGACACTGACCATTCAGAATGGATGTCAGGGGAGGTGCCTGAGCCTGGTCTTCATGGGAGGTGCCTGAACCTGGTCTTGGTTACCTCATCCAATGACCAGGTGTTAACTCTTTAGTTGCTAACTCAGTAGAAAGTTAGAAGTGGAGTTGGTAGACCACTTGGGAGGCTCAGAGCAGTGACCATTTTCTAGCATGTATGGAAGATATTAATATTTTAGCAAGCAGTATGGCTCTTCTAGTGTGTACCATCTAAGTATCAGTCCTCATTCTAATAGAAAATTATCTAGTAATTTTACTAAAAAAGAAAAGAATATAAGCTTTCTCAAAAAGATGACATATTTTAAAGGAAAATGTTCATGAAGTGCTCATGAAATTAGAAATGTTGGTGAAATTTAAATATCAGATAAGTAACAAGTTTATCAATGTGAGTATATTGAAATAAATATTTGGGACAAACTTATATTAAAACATTATGCATTATTTATTTGATATTCAATTTTAAGAGCCCTGCATTTTATCTGGCAGTCTTAAACAGAATACATTTAGCAGGACCTGTGTCAGTCCTATTGAAAATGTTAAACAAAAGAGAGTAGAAAGGAGCCCAGCTCATTGAGATCACCTGAACATATTTGACAAAAAGCTGCTCTGGAATTCCAGTAACATGGCAAGAAATCTTAAATGCAGAATTATAAAACTAAGGATACAATGGTTTCACATAATAAAATGCTTTTGAGATTATACTAAAAGGAAATAAGGTGTTACTTGCATTTAAAAGTTGTCTTTCCCAACTAGGAAAAGCTATTTCAGCCATCATCAAATAGCATTAATCAAGTCCCTGTCTGCATGGGACCTTTTGCAAGGTGTTTTGCAAAGTGAGAAAACAGACAAGACATGGCAGATAAGCCTTTGTCAGCCTGTAATCTAGACACCTATACTGAAATGCAGCCATAAAGGATATAACTGAAGAAATGTTGATCAAGGATCCAGAACCTCCTTCATTCATTCTAAATGGAGAAGAGAAAAGTTCATCTATTTTATAAGAAAGAATTTTGTAAATCATTTAAAAATGCAGTTTTATTATAGCCAGTTATATATATATATATATATATATATATATATATATATATATATAGTATATAAAACTACTACTGTATATGGTAGATTCAGAAATACATGCTGTTGAGCAGGGTTTCTCAACCTTGGGACTATTAACCTTTTGTACTGGATAATTCTTTGTTGTGAGGAGCTATCCTGTGTATTGTGGGATGTTTAGAGCATCCCCGGCTTCTTCCCACTAGATGCTAGTTACATGTGCTCTCCCCATCCTGCCAATCAAAACTGTCTCCTGACATTGCCAATGTACCCTGGGGGACAAAATTGCTTTGAGTTGAGAACTACTGTTCCAGGAAACTACAGGAGGGTAATCCCCAGCAATGTGAGTGGAGGTAGGAAGAGGTCTCCTCACTCACAAACGTATCCATGAAAGAATTAAATATCTGCAGTATCCAGAAAGCCCTCACTTTAAATCATTACCTCAATATTAAAAATACAAATATCTGGTTGCATCCCAGTGATTCTGGTTTCATTGATCTGGAGGAAGGCCTGGACAACCTGACATTTTAAAAATGCCCCAGGTGATTCTAGGTTTAGATTTAGTCTCTGGAGTAGTGAGCAGCAGAATCTGCTGGAAGGCTTATAAACACAGATTTTTTGGCCTTGGTATTAGCCCTGAATATTCATTGGAAGGACTGATACTGAAGCTGAAACTCCAATACATTGGCCACCTGATGCGAAGAATCAACTTACTGGAAAAGACCCTGATGCTAGGAAAGATTGAAGGCAAGAGGAGAAGGGGGCAACAGAGAATGAGATGGTTAGCATTCCTGACTTAATGGATATGAATCTGAGCAAACTCTGGGAGATAGTGGAGGACAGGGGAGCCTGGCAAGCTGCAGTCCATGGGGTTGCAGAGTCGGATGCAACTGAGCGACTGAACAACAGCAACAATTCTTGATTTAGTAGGTCAAGGGTGAGGCCTGAGAATGTGAATTTCTCACAAGTTCTCAGATGCTGCCAATGTTGCTGGTCCTCAGGGCACACTTGGAGATCTGGTTTAGCGATACACTCCTGACTGCTTTACACTTTTGCTTCCTTGGAGAGAAGGAAGTGTCGCAGACCAGAGCACATGGGATTGGTGGATTGTAGAGGAGGAGCAGGCCCATGTGGTTCCATCCCTGCTGAGCCCTTTTTGATGTTTCCCTTCCGCAGTCTGATACATCCGGCTGTTCTCTGTGGTGCAATGAAGCAGTCAGCTCCTACCCCAGGACCTGGGGGTAAGTCTAGCTGAATTTTAGATTGCAGTTTGCAGTCCACTTGTGCTCACACATCTAAACCATGTTTACCAGCTTTTGATCAGTCATGAAGCTGACAGTCTGCTTGTCCTTTGCTGGGATGCCTTATATGTCTCTTAATTGTTTAGGACCATGGATGGGGAAAGGGAATAATACAATGGACCCCTTCCTCTACCAAGCAAACCCTAATTCAGTCCCTTGGACTTCTGTCTTGTTCTCCAGCACTGGAGAGAGAAGGTAGGAACATATAATCCCTTCCCGAGGTCTCCACGTAACTCTTGATATAATATAATTTTTGGAAACATCACAGAAGTACAAAAGAATGTTGGTAAGCATAAGTCTTAGGCTTTTCAGGTTGTGGCAAGTTTGTAAGTGTTCACTGAGATGGAAAATTAAAACAAAGAAGTCCTGAGAATTTCCTAGAATAACTCATCAGTGTCAAGGCTGAGTTTGTTGTACCACTCCCCTCTCTATCCTCCCCTCTGCCCAAACAGGTCTACAAACCTCACTCTCTTATTATAGTCATTGGGATTCTGGTGCATACTCATGTTTCTAACTCACTGTCTTGGTAATCTGCCTTAAATTTTGTTTCCTAACTATTGCTTGCCTGGTGATATTGTAATTCCAATTAATCAGGTTAAAAGTTGACCTAGAAAAGGATCATGGGAATCCACTGATATTTGTTCACAGAACACTGCAGTAGTCTTTAAAGGAATTGCCTGCTAAAGTGCTATACATATTAGAGCTACCCATAAATATTCATATATTCATTGATGATGGATTACATGAATAGAATAATGGACAAAGGTGGTTAGGAGAGCTAGTCTATTAGAAAAATTTAAAGTACAATCCTACTGTCCTATAAGTAGAGCTTGAAAATTGCTGTGCCAAGGATATTTCTCATCTTCAGCCTTGTCATTCTATGGAAATTCCGGAAGACCTAAGGGGAATGCTAACCCTCCTCCCCACAAGAGACACTAATTCAGTATAAGTTTTTCCTCCATGAAAGATCCCTCAGTGAAGCACAAGACACAAATAGTAGGTTTTGAAAAATAGTGAAATATATGGTAAAGCACTTTGTGATTAGACCTCAACTCCGAGGAAATGAATTCTCTGAGTTGTGCTTTTCCATAGTTTCAGTGATGTATATGATTGTGTATAAATACAGAATAACCATGGTCAGTATCAACTATATGAATAACTACCTATTAACATATGCTTGACTTACTTGGTGGCTCAGATGGTAAAGAATCCTGAATGCAGAAAACCTGGGTTTGATCCCTGGGTTGGGAAGATCCCCTAGAGGAGGGCATGGAAACCCACTCCAGTATTCTTGCCTGGAGAATCCCCATTGATAGAGGAGCCTGGTGGGCCCCAGCCCATGGGGTCACGAAGAGTCAGACATGAGTGGATGACTCAGCACATAACATAGGCTTACTGTGAGTCAAGCATTGTGGTAAGCACCACTATTTATTATCTTATTTTATCTTTATAATAGCTCTAGGCAGGAGAAATGGTAATAGTAATAATAATAATAATGTTATCACTGTCCTTCCCATTATTTCAAAGAAAAAACTAAGACCCCACACTTCTCTGTTAGTAAGAAGTGGAGTCAGAATGAAAACAGGTCTGTTTGCCTGTGCTCCAGCCCACCATGCACACTGCTTAATGCTTGGAAATAGCCCCATCTTGGACCTGCAGGGCTCTATCTACACCCTTTCAAAGAAGCTGCCATAACTGGTAACCTAGGCCTTGCATAAACTGGTGCTGTAGCAATTACATTCCTAAAACAGAAGCACCACCACTCTTGCTGAGCCCCATGGGGCACTGACCTCAGTTGATCCACTACCATTTTTGCCTCCAGCTAAAGCCTAATAATTTCCTCTTTAGATCTTCAGTTGCCAGAATGTCAATGGTCTGTGACTATTCTTAACCCAGTTGTATATATGGCATAAGCTCCTTCCAGGGCTGAGAGGCTAGAGACACTAGTTTCTGTCTTCTTTTCCATGGTCACCATGTAACTTTGGAACTCTAACATCAACTGTTAGAGCTTCACTATGTCATCTGACTAAAGAGCATTTTTGAGGAAAGGGAGATGTCCTGTTCCATCTCTTTCTATAAAAAGGAGAAAACAAGATTTAGAGAGTTAAGTAGCTGGCCTGAGCTTGGCAGTACCAGACTAGAATGTAAGTACCCTAAATATCATGTTATTTCCCCACAAAGATGAAATGTCAGGATGACTTGTTTAATTTGATCCACAGAGTCAGAGGAGTTAGTATTGTTACACTGGACCTGTTCCACATACCCCATAGATGAATCAAAAAATCAATATATTTTGGTTGCCAATTAAGTATACAGTGTCTTTGTCAGATGTTGTGAAGGATGCCAAGATCAGTTAGATATTTTCATCCCTGGAAACCAACTCTTCAGTTATAATCCTGGGCTGGAGTTTGGACAAGCTCCTTAAGATTGAATATGAGCCTTTGACATAGCCCACATAGTCCAGAATCTTCTGAAAGGACTGGCCAAACTTAGGCCACCCAGTGGGTATCCTTCTGTTCGGCCAAGCCTGGGAGCTGTGCAGACTGTGAGAATAGCACAGGCTTTGGAGTTGACTGGGAATGAATTAGAGAACTTTTTACTTGCCCAAATTATTTATTTGTCTGAAAGTCACTTTCCTCCTTTATCAAAGTAAGGTAATAAATAGCAACCATGCAGGCTGACTGGGACACTAAGTGAGATAATTATGTAAAATGTCTGGCACTGAGTAGTATTCAATAAATGGTAGCTGCAGTGTCTGATACTAACTATTGTTAGTATCAGTAGCACCCAAATGGGATCCCAGGTCAAGATCTGAAACATATAGGTCTCTTGGAGCCTTATGGAGTGAAAGGGAAACCCACAGGCTTGCAGTGGTCTGAAAGCAAGCTAGTGGGTTTCCTCTCGCAAGGAATGCTTTCCTGTCCGTGTTCACAGCTTCACCTTTGGTGGCAGGTTGTGTAAACAGGGATCTGCCTCTTCAAGGCTAGGAAGTGATTCTTCCTGCCTCTGAGCTGGGTCAAGCTGTCATCACATGTGTGCTCAGTGATGGCCTCCACAGTTTAAGAAGGCTGTAGAGATAGTTGAGAGGTTCAGGAAGGGTTGCAGTGTGTCATTGTGATTGCTAATTTTATGTGTCAGTTTGACTGGGTTATGGGATGTCCAGATATTTGGTTAAACTTCATTTCTGGATGTGTCCGTGATGGTGTTTTTAGATGAGATTTATACTTGAATCCATAGAGTGAGTAAAGTAGGTTGTCCTCAGTGTGAATGGGTTGCATTCAATTCATTGGAGGTCTGAATAGAGTAAAAGGCTGAGTAAGAAAAAAATTCTTTCTCTCTGTTTGACTGTCTTTGAGTTTAAGATATTAGTCTTCTTCTGCCTTTGGACTCAGACTAGGACTAGAATTACTCCATTGGCTCTCCCAGGTCTCTAGCTTATGGACTACAGATTTTGGTACTTCTTAGCTTCTATAATTGTGCCAGCCAATTTCTTAGAGTAAATCTCTTTCTCTCTTTTATTGGTTCTGTTTCTCTGGAGAACTCAGACTAATATAGTCATCTAAGAAAGGTGTTAGATTATGTAGTACAGGCACAGACAGAGGGGGAAGGGTGTCCTTAGGGAGGTGTTGAGCAGCTCCCTGCCACGTGGCAGAGACGATGGGCTCAAATGCCACAGGGCAGCCAGAAGAAGGAGACTTGGCAACAAAAGTGATTAAGTACTACAGCCAGATAGCAAGGATGAATGTAGGACCTAGCTCTGGCAGAACTGGGAGAATAGGCTGAACATCCATGTTTCCGGAAACCTGGAGAGAATGTCTTGTCTGGACATAGAATTTGGGCTGAATTACACCATGAATTTCCTTCTGATACTGAGATGGATTTATTTGACCTTTTGAAAGTCCAGAGGAAATTCTGGAAATTTGACTTTGGTGGGATTTAATATAAGTAAAATTTTCTTTATTTTTATAAACAAAAATCTAGGATTTGGATAATTGATATCTCGCACTTAATATTTGCAATTAATATTAAGAGATTTGGGCTTCCTGATTGGCTTAGTAGGTAAAGAATTCATTTGCAATTCAGAAGACATGGGAGACATGGGTTAAATTTTTGGGTTGGGAAGATCCTCTGGAGAGGGAAATGGCAACCCCCTTCAGATTTCTTGCCTGAAAAATCCCATGGACAGAGGAGCCTGGCAAACTGCACTCCAAAGGATCTCAAAGAGTCAGACATGCCTGAATGACTGAGAATGCACACACATTAAGCAACATGGGATAGTTACAACTTTTGCCTTTATGAGAACGAAGGTCCCATTGACTGAGTGAGAACACAAGACATTGATTCTTTCCTGCAGAACAAGAAATCTGCATTCAGGTCAAGAAGCAACAGTTAGAACTGGACATGGAGCAACAGAGATCAGTCCAGGGTGTTCATTGGAAGGACTGATGCTGAAGCTGAAACTCCAGTACTTTGGCTACCTCACGTGAAGAGTTGACTCATTGGAAAAGACCCTGATGCTGGGAGGGGTTGGGAGCAGGAGGAGGGGGCGACAGAGGATGAGTTGGCTGGATGGCATCACCGACTCGATGGACATGAGTTTGAGTAAACTCCAGGAGTTAGTGATGAACAGGGAGGTCTGGCGTGCTGCGATTCATAGGGTCGCAAAGAGTGGGGCATGACTGAGCAACTGAACTGAACTGATAGTGTATTGGTGTTTTTCTTTCTGACTTACTTCGCTCTGTATAATGGGCTCCAGTTTCATCCATCTCATTAGAACTGATTCAAATGCATTCTTTTTAATAGCTGAGTAATATTCCATTGTGTATATGTACCACATCTTTCTTATCCATTCATATGCTGATGGACATCTAGGTTGCTTCCTTGTCCTGACTATTATAAACAGTGCTGCGATGAACATTGGGGTACACATGTCTCTTTTAATTCTGGTTTCCTTGGTGTGTGTGCCTAGCGGTGGGATTGCTGGGTTGTATGGCAGGTCTATTTCCAGTTTTTAGAGGAATCTCCACACTCTTCTCCATTGTGGCTGTACTAGTTTGCATTCCCACCAACAGTGTAAGATGGTTCCCTTTCTCCACACCCTCTTCAGCATTTATTGCTTGAAGACTTTTGGATAGCAGCCATTCTGACTGGCATGAGAGGGTACCTCATTGTGGTTTTGATTTGCATTTCTCTGATAATGAGTGATGTTGAGCATATTTTCATGTATTTGTTAGCCATCTGTATGTCTTCTTTGGAGAAATGTCTGTTTAGTTCTTTGGCCCATTTTTTGATTGGGTCGTTTATTTTTCTGGAATTGGGCTGCAGGGGCTGCTTGTATATTTTTGAGATTAATTCTCTCTCATTTACTTCATTTACTATTTTTTCTCCCATTCTGAAGGCTGTCTTTTCACCTTGCTTATAGTTTCCTTTGTTGTGCAAAAACTTCTAAGTTTAATTAGGTCCCATTTGCTTATTTTTGCTTTTATTCCATTACTCTGGGATGTGGGTCATAGAGGATCCTGCTGTGATTTATGTCAGAGAATGTTTTACCTATGTTTTCCTCTAGGGTTTTTATAGTTTCTGGTCTTACATTTAGATCTTTAATCCATTTTGAGCTTATTTTTGTGTATGGTGTTAGAAAGTGTTCTAATTTCATTCTTTTACAAGTGGTTGACCAGTTTTCCCAGCACCACTTGTTAAAGCAATTGTCTTTTCTCCATTATATAGTTTAGTCTCATTTGTCAAAGATAAGATGTCCATAGGTGTGTGGATTTATCTCTGGGATTTCTCTTTTGTTCCATTTATCTATTTTTCTGTCTTTGTGTCAGTACCATACTGTCTTGATGACTGTTGCTTTGTAGTGTAGTCTGAAGTCAGGCAGGTTGATTCCTCCAGTTCTTCTTCTTTCTCATGATTGCTTTGGCTACTCGATGTTTTTTGTATTTCCATACAAATTGTGAAATTATTTGTTCTAGTTCTCTGAAAAATACCACTGGTAGCTTGATAAGGATTGTGTTGAATCTATAGATCGCTGTGGGTAGTATACTCATTTTCACAGTATTGATTCTTCCAATCCATGAACGTGGTATATTTCTCCATCTATTTGTGTTCTCTGATTTCTTTCATCAGTGTTTTATAGTTTTCTATATATATGTCTTTTGTTTCTTTAGGTAGATTTATTCCTAAGTATTTTATTCTTTTCATTGCAATGGTCAATGTAATTTTTTCCTTAATTTCTCTTTCTGTTCTTTCATTATTAGTGTATAGGATGCGTGGGATTTCTGTGTGTTAATTTTATATCCTGCAACTTTACTATAGTCATTGATTAGCTCTAGTAATTTTCTGGTGGATTCTTTAGGGTTTTCTATGTAGAGGATCATGTCATCTGTAAACAGTGAGAGTTTTACTTCTTCTTTTCCAGTCTGGATTCCTTTTATTTCTTTTTCTTTTCTGATTGCTGTGGCTAAGACTTCCAAAAATATCTTGAATAGTAGTGGTGAGAGTGGGCACCCTTGTCTTGTTCCTAACTTTAGGGGAAATGCTTTCAATTGTTCACCATTGAGGATAATGTTTGCTGTGGGTTTATCATATATGGCTTTTATTATGTTGAGGTATGTTCCTTCTATGCCTACTTTCTGGAGGGTTTTTATCATAAATGGATGTTGAATTTTTTCAAAGGCTTTCTCTGCATCTATTGAGATAATCATATGGTTTTTATTTTTCAATTTGTCAATGTGTTGTATCACATTGATTGACTTGCAAATGTTGAAGAATCCTTGCATTCCTGGGATAAAGCACTCTTGGTCATGAGGTATGATCTTTTTAATGTTGTTGGATTCTGTTTGCTAGGATTTTATTTAGGATTTTTGCATCTATGTTCATCAGTGATATTGGCCTGTAGTTTTCTTTTTTTGTGGCATCTTTGGTTTTGGTATTAGGATGATGGTGGCCTCATAGAATGAGTTTGGAAGCTTACCTTTCTCTGCAGTTTTCTGGAAGAGTTTGGGTAGGATAGGTGTTAGCTCTTCTCTAAATTTTTGGTGGAATTCAGCTGTGAAATCATCTGGCCCTGGGCTTTTGTTGGTTGGAAGATTTCTGATTACAGTTTTGATTTCTGTGCTTGTGATGGGTCTGTTAAGATTTTCTATTTCTTCCTGGTTCAGTTTTGGAAAGTTATACTTTTATAAGAATTTGTCCATTTCTTCCAAGTTGTCTATTTTTTTGGCATATAGTTGCTGATAGTAGTCTCTTATGATCCTTTATATTTCTGTGTTGTCTCTTGTGATTTCTCCTTTTGCATTTCTAATTTTGTTGATGTGATTCTTCTCCCTTTTTTTTTGATGAGTCTGGCTATTTTATTTATCTTCTCAAAGAACCAGCTTTTAGCTTTGTTGATTTTTGCTGTGATCTGCTTTGTTTCTTTTTCATTTATTTCTGCCCTGATTTTTATGATTTCTTTCCTTCTACTAACCCTGGTGTTCTTCATTTTTTCTTTTTCTAGTTGCTTTAGGTGGAGAGTTAGATTATTTATTTGATTTTTCTCTTGTTTCTTGAGGTAAGCTTGTATTGCTATGAACCTTCCCCTTAGCACTGCTTGTACTGAATCCCATAGGTTTTGGATTATTGGGTTTTCATTTTCACTCATTTCTATGCATATTTTGATTTCTTCTGTTATTTGTTGATTATTCAGAAGTATGTTGTTTAGCCTCCATATGTTTGTCTTTTTAATAGCTTTTTTCCCCCTGTAGTTGACATCTAATCTTATAGCATTGTGATCAGAAAAGAGGCTTGCAATGATTTCAATTTTTTTGAATTTACCAAGGCTATATTTATGGCCCAGGATGTGACCTATCCTGGGGAATGTTCCGTGTGCACTTGAGAAAAAGGTGAAACTCATTGTTTTGGGGTGAAATGTCCTATAGATATCAATTAGTTCTAACTGATCCATTGTATCATTTAAAGTTTCTATTTCCTTGCTAATTTTCTCTTTAGTTGATCTATCCATAGGTGTGAGTGGGGTATTAAAGTCTCCAACTCTTATTGTGTTACTGTTAATTTTCCCTTTCATACTTGTTAGCATTTGCCTTATATATTGTGGTGCTCCTATGTTGGGTGCATATATATTTATAATTGTTATATCTTCTTCTTGGATTGGTCCTTTGACCATTATGTAGTGTCTTTCTTTGTCTCTTTTCACAGCCTTTATTTTAAGGTCTATTTTATCAGATATGAGTATTGCTATTCCTACTTTCTTTTGGTCTCTATTTGCATGGAATATCTTTTTCCAGCTCTTCACTTTCAGTCTGTATGTGTCCCTTGTTTCGAGGTAGGTGTCTTGTAGACAGCATATATAGGGGCCTTGTTTTGTATCCACTCACCCAGTCTTTGTCTTGGTTGGGTCATTCAGTCCATTTACATTTAAGGTAATTATTGATAAGTATGTTTCTGTTGCCATTTACTTTGTTGTTTTTGGTTTGAGTTTATAAACCTTTTCTGTGTTTCCTGTCTAGAGAAGATCCTTTAGCATTTGTTGAAGAGCTGGCTTGGTGGTGCTGAATTCTCTCAGCTTTTGCTTGTCTGTAAAGCTTTTGAATTCTCCTTCATATCTGAATGAGATCCTTGCTGGGTACAGTAAATCTGGGTTGTAGGTTTTTCTCTTTCATCACTTTAAGTATGTCCTGCCATTCCCTTCTGGCCTGAAGAGTTTCTGTTGAAATATCAGCTGTTATCCTTACGGGAATCCCCTTGTGTGTTATTAGTTGTTTTTCCCTTGCTGCTTTTAATATTTGTTCTTTGTATTTTATCTTTGTTAATTCACTTAATATGTGCCTTGGAGTATTTTGTCTCGAGTTTATCCTGTTTGGAACTTTCTTGGTTTCTTGGACTTGGATGGCTATTTCCTTCCCCATTTAGGGAAGTTTTCAATTATTATCTCCTCAAGTATTTTCTCATAACCTTTGTTTTTGTCTTCTTCTGAAACTCCTATGATTTGAATGTTGGGGCATTTGACGTTGTCCCAGAGGTCTCTGAGATTGTCCTCATTTCTTTTAATTCTTTTTTCTTTTTTCCTCTATGCTTCATTTATTTCCATTCTATCTTCCACTTCACTTATCCTATCTTCTGCCTCAGTTATTCTACTGTTAGTTCCCTCCAGAGTGTTTTTGATCTCATTTATTGCATTATTCATTATTGATTGACTTTTTTTTATTTCTTCTAGGCCCTTTTTAAACATTTCTTGCGTCTTCTCAATCCTTGACTCCAGGCTATGTATCTGTAACTCCATTTTGTTTTCAAGATTTTAGATCATTTTCACTATCATTATTCTGAATTCTTTTTCAGGTAGACTCCCTATCTCCTCCTCTTTGGTTTGGTGGGCATTTATAATGTTCCTTTACCTGCTGAATATTTCTCTGCCTTTTCTTCTTGTTTAGATTGCTGTGTTTGGGGTGGCCTTTCTGTATGCTGGTAGTTTGTGGTTCCTCTTTATTGTGGAGGCTCCTCCCTGTGGGTGGGATTGGACGAGTGGCTCGTCAAGATTTCCTGGTTAGGGAAGCTTGTGTCAGTGTTCTGGCAATTGGAACTTGATCTCCTCTCTCTGGAGTGCAAGGAAGTGTCCAGTAGTGAGTTCTGAGGTGTCTATGGGTTTGGCATGACTTTTGGCCACCTGTATTTTAATGCTCAGGGTTAGGTTCCTACGTTGTTGGAGAATTAGCTTGGTATGTCCTGCTCTGACACTTGTTGGCTCTTGGTTGGAGCTTGGTTTCAGTGTAGGTTTGGAGGCTTTTGGATGAGCTCTTGTCAATTAATGTTCCCTGGAGTCAGGCGTTTTCTGGAGTTCTCAAGTTTTGGATTTAAGCCTCCTGCCTCTGGCTTTCAGTCTTATTCTTATAGTAGTCCCAAGATTTCTCCATCCATATAGCACCAATGATAAAACATCTAGGTTAATGGCGAAAAGGTTCTCCACAGTGAGGGACACCCAGAGAGGTTCACAGAGTTCCATGGAGAAGAGAAGACGGAGGAGGGAGATAGAGATGACCACGAGGAGATGAGGGGAGTCAAAACGAGAGAGACAGATCTAGCCAGTAATCAGTTCCCTATGTTTTCTCCACAGCCCAGAACACCCAAAAAGATTCACAGATTTGTGTAGAGAAGAGAAAGGGGAGGGTCCTAAGTAAAAATAGGTACTGAAGGTTGGATTCTTAAAGGTACAAAATTGATAACAAAAACCAAAAAGCAAAGGTTAAAAATCTAGAGTAGAGGTTAGACTCTCAAAAATACAATATTAAAAAAAAAAAAAATCACAAAAATTACAAAAAATACATACATGAAATTTGCTTTAAAAATAGGATCTTTTTTTTTGCAAGGTAATAATAGGTTATAAAAATGAAAATTAAAGGAGTAATAACTTAAAATTTTTTTAAAAATTACAAATGATAATAGTAAAATATATCTAGGAATTTCTCTGGAGCTGTTGAGGGCAGTGTGGGGTCAGTTCAGTTTCAGATAGTTCCTTGTTCCAGCTGATACTTCTTCTCAAGATCTGTAGGCCCTTTCCAGTGCAGTCAGTGCTAACTACAGGGTTTTCATCTGTTGGACCCGTCACTTCCAGAGCAGCTCCCTCTTTGTTTATTTTGGTTTCCTCTGTTTGCAAGTCTCTTCAGTGTCTAATTTCCACCCTGACACAAGGGGGCGAAGGTGGTTGCTTATTTAGGCTCACTTGCTCAGTTGTGCTGTGGGTGGGGGAGGAACGCTGGAAACAAATATCACTGGCGTGTGTGGGGAGCGCTCACAGTGTCTCGGCCACACCGGGTTTGCCCCCACTCATGGCCTGTGTGCTTGCCCCATCTACACTGCTCAGGCTCCAGGTTGCTCTGCAGGGGAGCTGTCTAAAGCCGGCCCTGGGTTGTGTGCAGGTCTAAACCACTCAGGTTCAGGTTCTCGGGTACTCCATAAAGGCACAGACTTGGTTGGGCCTGCGTTTCGTGCCCTTCCCAGGTGTGAGCGGCTCAGGCGACAGGTGCTTGGCAAGCGAGCACACTCTCCCAGCTGGGTGGTGCGTCTTATCACGTCCCCGGTCCCTGCCCCTCGGTTTCCTGGGTGTGCTGGGAGGGCGCTACCTCAGGTAGTGTCTCCTCTGGGAAGCTGATCTCTGACTGCGACCCTCTTGGTGGATGTCAACCGTCCAGGATCCCAGGAAGACTTTGTTAGTGACTGGGAGCCTTTTCACAGTTTGGTGCAGGATGCCGTCTCTGGGGCCGACATGGCCCCTTGCCTTCTGGCTCTGGCTTGTCGCCCGCCTGCCTCTGGCAGGGGGAGGGGCCAGTCTGCAGCAACCTAGCTCTCCTCTGGTATTCCCTCAATCCTTTGTTCTGTGAGTGGGCCAGGCTGTGCGTCAGAGCTTTTCCCAGGAAAGTTCTCTATTAGTGCCCTCAAATTGTCCTCAGGGCGCTCAGTGCCAGTCCTCACCCTATGCATGCAGCCCGTACCTCCCTGTTCAGCCCCCGCTTACTGCTGGTGGATGAGAGTGTCCAGGCTACCTCTCTGCTGGGAGTCGTGGCTAGGCGCATAATCTGTGGGTTCTTTTTTTTTTTCTCCCCGTTATGTTGCCCTCCAAGATTCCAAAACTCCCCCACAGAACCGCTGGTGGGAGGGTTTCCTGGTATTTAGAAACTTCTCCACCTTCCTGACTCCCTCCCAGGAATGGATCTCCGTCCCTAACTCTTTTGTCTCTCTTTTTATCTTTTATATTTTGCCCTGCTGCTGCTGCTAAGTCGCTTCAGTCGTGTCCGACTCTGTGCGACCCCATAGAGGGCAGCCCACCAGGCTCCCCCGTCCCTGGGATTCTCCAGGCAAGAACACTGGAGTGGTTTGCCATTTCCTTCTCCAATATTTTGCCCTACCTCCTTTCAAAGAGAATGGGCTACCTTTCTGAGTGCCTGGTGTCCTCTGTCAGTGTTCAGAAATTGTTTTGTGGAACTTGCTCAGCATTCAAATGATCTTTTGATGAATTTGTGGGGGAGAAAGTGGTCTCCCCATCCTATTCCTCTGCCATCTTAGGACCACCCCTGGCTTATGTCCTTTTAAAAAGGAGAAATTTGGACACAGACACAGGGAGAATACCATGTGAAGATGGAGGATTGAGTAATGCTTCCAGCAAGCCAAGGAATGCCAGTGATTACCAGCAAACCACCATAAACCAGGAAGAGGCAAGGAAGGATTTCCCTACAGGGTTTATAGGGAGCATAGCCTTGATGATACCTTAATTTCAGATTTGTAGTCTCCAGAACTAAAGACAATAAATCTCTATTTTATGCCACCCAGTTTGTGGTACTTTGTTATGGCAGCCCAAGGAAGCTAATGCACTAGGCTAGGAGATAGATATAACCAAGGAAAATACAATGATATGTATGCCTTGACAAAGATAAAAAGGAATAGAAAGATTCCCAAAAATGGGGAATTAGAAGGATCCAGTGAATAAGGAGAGAAAAGTGCTTAAATGTGAGATGACATATAAGCTTGGTTTTCTAATGGCCATTGTAGTAATCTTATCATGATGGATCCTAATTGATTATTTCATCTTTGATTTGGGGTCCCCAAAATACTCCAGCCAGGAATAATGTGGTGACATACACAATGGATATCAGAAGTGATACTTTAGGAGTTTAAAAACATCTAAAGCATAAACACATTCCCACTTCTATTATATATGTTTATGGTTTTTAATTGTCGGACATACTCTGTTTATCAGGCCCTGAAGTTGGTATAAGTTTGGTTAGCATATTTGAACACTCATATTTCCTGGTGTTTATATACCAGGTTACAAAGGTGATCCACATGAAACCCCTGGGCTCACATGCCCACCCAAAGGTCAACCTGGAAAGGTCTAGTGTGGCTTTCTCTCTGTAGGTTTCAGTGGTTTTGATTTTTTGAGTTTTTCCAAACAGTATAAGACTCATTCTAAACAGATTTCTTACATGACTTTTAAGCTTACTTTTCTGTAAGATCCAAGTTCGGTATGTACACCCTTACAAACTTTTAAGCTTTCATATCCTACTTTTCTGTAAGATTCAAGTTCAGTATCTACATCCACGCAAATACAGCTACACAAACTGATTTTGTACAAAAAGTACAGAGGGACCATAGGTCTCAGGGCACATAAGTTTTCTAATGGAAGCTATAGTATGTACAGAATGTTACAGGTTGTAACAAACTCCTGAATTTGAGATTAACTGGTTTAAAAATCAGTTTACCTATGACATATAACAAGAATTTTCACAATGTTGCAAACATAAAAAGTCACTGGTGTGTGAATATTTATCACAGCATATTTTTGATAGATATAATGGACTTTCCTTTTAATACATTCTGTTATGTTCTCATATATTTTTCTTTGAGTTCTTAGAAGAAAGTTGCTGTACAAATTCTTGTTATTTTTATTGACTCCTATGTTACAGTGGAGCTAGATGAATAGAGTTTAAAGTCAAGTGTTGCTACATATTTCCAGGCCACTTGGCACCTCAAACATGTAAGCACTTTTTCTAAAAGAGAAGTGCGCTATATATTGATCTTATTCTGCTCCAGCATTTGGCAATTATACGAAGTTTTAAGCATCTCCTTAGAATTCCCAGCTTTTCCAGGGCCAAGTTCTATTCAAGGTTTTTATAGCTGTTCTCTTATGACATTGATCATTCTAAGCATTTGAACCTATTAACACTCACATGTATCTTTGCCGTGCATATTTTTTATCTGCTTGTCCAAGCTCATTCTTCAGGTGGTAAATCTCTTAAGGTCAGTGAATGAGTATGTGATTTTTTTTTTTTTTTTAATATTACTGTGCTTTGTCCACAGGTCACATTCAACTCACTTTGCTATGGCGAAAATAAAGCCTGGAACCAACCCTATAGCTCTCTCTGTCAAGGAGGGTTCTTTCCTTCTCCTTCTTCTTGCCCTACATTGATGCAAAGATTCTAGATCTCCACTCTCATGGATCTATGAAATGCTTACTCCCTGTTTTACCATCTCTTCTCTCCTAAGGAGTATGTTAGTTTTCGCCATTTTCATCCCTTATCACAGAAGTAGAGAAGTGCTTCTTTCTTTGTGGAGTCACATTCAGCCCACTGCACCTAGTCATCTTACCTCATTAGCATGTGTGTGTAGGGCACTAAGAAGAGGAAGAAGTTACAGGGATATTCTGCTCAGTATCCTGAATGTACAAATATTATCTCTCAAGGAAATAGACTAAGAACCAGAACAGAGTTCTGATTTAGATATGTCATTTCCTCACTGGTGACCCTAAGCTAGTTGCTTCATCTATTGGAGCTTTAGTTTCCAAATGTATAAAATGGGAATAATAATACATTCTACTTGTCTTATGGGTATATTCATACAAATGCAAGGTAAAACTATTTGGGGGCCAGTGATCATGAAGCAGTCTTCAAGATGGTTAAAATATTTTTGTGTATTTAGACCATTCTCTCCTATTGACTGCCTCACACTTCAGCCCATTGTGGGCATCCCTTTTTCCTTGTTGATGCTTCTAGGACTGGAACAGGGCTTGTTGCTCCCAAGAGAAGAAGGGCTGTGGTAGATTGAGCAGATATCCACCTGAATAGCAAAACGCATGCCCACAAGGTCTGTGCTGCACAAAATGACTTGGTAGGATATACTGAAACAAATAAATATGGTATTATGAAGCTTTATCAAATCTAGGAAATAGTTCCTGGGGAATATCTCTATAGCATGTTCCTGAGTGGGTCTATGCTGTAGAGATTCCTTTGAGAAAAGAGCTTATATGCAGCAATTATTTTGCTGAACCACATGAAGTTGCAATAGTCAACCATTTTTGACCCCCAAAAATGGAAATTATATTAAATTCAACCTGATACCTCTTCTTACCACCCCCTCCCCCCACAGTCTGGTGGGGATTATGAACTCAGACTGGTCCCAGGATTCTGTAGTCACGATGACATGATGACAATAAAATTCTGCCAAAGAGAACTCCTCAGTCAGTCAGTTCAGTTCAGTCCCTCAGTCGTGTCTGACTCTTTGCGACCCCATGAATCGCAGCATGCCAGGCC
Source organism: Odocoileus virginianus (assembly GCF_023699985.2). Classification (NCBI taxonomy): domain Eukaryota; kingdom Metazoa; phylum Chordata; class Mammalia; order Artiodactyla; family Cervidae; genus Odocoileus; species Odocoileus virginianus. The sequence goes on along the minus strand of NC_069674.1, from coordinate 83,283,269 downwards.
TCCCTGTCTATCACCAACTCCCAGAGGTTACTCAAACTCATGCCCATTGAGTCGGTGATGCCATCCAGCCATCTCATCCTCTGTCGCCCCCTTCTCCTCCTGCCCCCAACCCCTCCCAGCATCAGGGTCTTTTCCAATGAGTCAACTCTTCACATGAGTTGGCCAAAGTACTGGAGTTTCAGCTTCAGCAGCAGTCCTTCCAATGAACACCCAGGACTGATCTCCTTTAGGATGGACTGGTTGGATTTCCTTGCAGTCCAAGGGACTCTCAAGACTCTTCTCCAACACCACAGTTCAAGAGCATCAATTTTTCAGCACTCAGCTTTCTTCACAGTCCAACTCTCACATCCACACATGACCACTGGAAAAACCATAGCCTTGACCAGACAGACCTTTGTTGGCAAAGTGATGTCTCTGCTTTTTAATATGCTATCTAGGTTGGTCATAACTTTCCTTTCAAGGAGTAAGCATCTTTTAATTTCATGGCTGCAATCACCATCTGCAGTGATTTTGGAGCCCCCCAAAATGAAATCTGACATTGTTTCCACTGTCTCCCCATCTATTTCCCATGAGGTGATAGGACCAGATGCCATGATCTTAGTTTTCTGAAAGTTAAGCTTAAGCCAACTTTTTCAATCTCCTCTTTCACTTTCATCAAGAGGCTTTTTAGTTCCTCTTCACTCTCTGCCATAAGGGTGGTGTCATCTGCATATCTTATTGATATTTCTCCCGGCAATCTTGATTCCAGCTTGTGCTTCTTCCAACCCAGCGTTTCTCATCATATACTCTGCTTGTAAGTTAAATAAGCAGGGTGACAATATATAGCCTTGACGTTCTCCTTTTCCTCTTTGGAACCAATCTGTTGTTCCATGTCCAGTTCTAACTGTTGCTTCCTGACCTGCATACAGGTTTCTCAAGAGGCAGGTCAGGTGGTTTTGTATTCCCATTTCTTTCAGAATTTTCCACAGTTTATTGTGATCCACATAGTCGAAGGCTTTGGCATAGTCAATAAAGCAGAAATAGATGTTTTTCTGGAATTCTCTTGCTTTTTCGATGATCCAGCGGATGTTGGCAATTTGATCTCTGGTTCCTCTGTCTCTTCTAAAACCAGCTTGAACATCTCGAAGTTCACAGTTCACATATTGCTGAAGCCTGGCTTGGAGAATTTTGAGCATTATTTTACTAGTGTGTGAGATGAGTGCAATTGTGCAGTAGTTTGAGCATTCTTTGGGATTGCCTTTCTTTGGGATTGGAATGAAAACTGACCTTTTCCAGTCCTGTGGCCACTGCTGAGTTTTCCAGATTTACTGGCATATTGAGTGCAGTACTTTCACGGCATCATCTTTCAGGATTTGAAATAGCTCAACTGGAATTCCATCACCTCCACTAGCTTTGTTCGTAGTGATGCTTCCTAAGGCCCACTTGGCTTCACATTTCAGGATGTCTGGCTCTAGGTGAATGATCACACCATTGTGATTATCTGGGTCATGAAGATCTTTTTTGTACAGTTCTTCTGTGTATTTTTGCCACCTCTTCTTAATATCTTCTGCTTCTGTTAGGTCCATACCATTTCTGTCCTTTATTGAGCCCATCTTTGCCTGAAATGTTCCCTTGGTATCTCTAATTTTCTTGAAGAGATCTCTGGTCTTTCCCATTCTGTTGTTTTCCTCTATTTCTTTGCATTAATCTCTGAGGAAGGCTTTCTTGTCTCTCCTGGCTCTTCTTTGGAACTCTGCATTCAAATGGGAATATCTTTCCTTTGCTCCTTTGCTTTTTACTTCTCTTCAGGAGACAGGGATCAAGACCATCCCCATGGAAAAGAAATGCAAAAAGGCAAAATGGTTGTCTGAGGAGGCTTACAAATAGCTGTGAAAAGAGAACTCCTAGCTGTTACCAAAAAATGTTTTCCTCAAATTTTGCAAATCTGCCATATGTGTTTCTTTAATTAAAAACAAAGACATGAAGTGTAGCTGCCACATGTCAGGCAGAAATCTGTTTATGCCTGGAATTAGTAAATATCAAGATGCCTCTTTACACTGACTGGCAAAAGCTGCAGAAATAAAATACGTAAATAAAAAAGAACTCCTTGGTTAGGCGTGTGCATACTCCAAAAAGTATTAATTTGCATAATAAATAGTTCAATATTCAGGAGGTTATAAAATAGCAATTACTGCTGAGTTGCTATATTAGGGCTTGCTAACAAAAAAGACACTTAAAATGCAATAGTTTGCTCTCACAGAGGCAATCTCCTACAATCTTTATTTTGAAACAAGATTTTATTTTTTAAAGTAGTTTTGAAATCCTTTGCACATTTCTTTGAAAGAAAAGCAGAAATATGCTAGCTAAAAACAAAAACTGATAAACAATCTATGGGAAAAAAATTAGCCATTAACATTTTTATCTAATGTTTAAAAAGAAAAAAGAGAAAAATTAGCTGCTGAGGAGAGTGTTTTCCTCATGTAAGAAAGTACAGGGAGACCAGTAGGGAAGTGTGGAGTCAGACTGTGCAGAGTAGGTGGTACCCTCAGGCAGGGGATAGAAACAGAAGTCATTACATGTTACGCTAATAGGAAGGTCGACTCCTGCTAAAATACCATCTGTGTTTTTAAAAATGACTCAAGTGTTCCAGGTATTGTGTATCCAAGTAGTTTCTACTTGCTTTACATATTGTAAGCATCTAATATTGGGAAAAAAATATAGCTTTTTAAGTTGTTGTCTTTTTTTCACTAAATGTTGTAGTAGTTTTAATGCTCTTACATAGAACTTAATTTTTCAATAACATTGCTTTTAGAGTGTTACATGTGTATATATTACATTAAGCCATTTGATTAAATGTATATCTACACATATAAACCTATCTTTATAGGTTTGTATTTGTTTCCTGCTATGAAGAGAACATGGTGACATCAAGGAAGGGTGTATTTATACCAGTGTATCTGAGGAGATTCTTTTTAAAATGAAGCTCTTGGAGTTGGGATGGCTACATTTGTTAGGCCCCAGCAAAGGTTGACAGCTGGAAAGATGAGGAAAGGGAAGACCAAGGAAACATTCAGCTGCACTGAACAGTGGAAGGCTCAATTATACAGTGTTAGGTTTACATTACACCCCCAAATTAGCTACTTTGTCACAGGTTTTCAGCAGTTCCAGGGTTTAAAACTTCCCTGGATGCCAAACAAAGGGACAGTTTATCTTTTGGTGGTAGAAGCTGCCCCTAGTTAAAGCACCATAATTATTCCCCCATCTCATTGAAAGATATATTTCCAATCATATTTTATTTTTATATTTAATGATCTTTATCAAACATTTTTGAAATATTTATATTGTTTTGTTAAATTGTGTTATACTAATGCTTTTAAGGTCTTCCTAGGTGGCTGCTAGTCATAAAGAACCCACTGCCCAATTCAGGAGACACAAGAGAGGTTAGTTCAATCCCTGAGTCAGGAAGATCACCTGGAGAAGGAAATGGTAGCCCACTCCAGTATTGTGGAGAATCCCATGGAGAGAGGAGCCTGGTGGGCTACAGTTAGTTCCTAGGTTCGCAAAGAGTCGGACATGACTGAAGCGACAGCACACATGCAATGCTTTTAAAAAACCCTGAGTACAGAGGAATGTTTTTTAACACTTGGAACTTTGTGACTACAGGATATTTTTTAAGTTAAAAAATTCAATTTATCTACTTTTTTGTTGTAGAGAATTGTGATAACATACTCAATAAAGGACTTTCAAATATTAAACACATTATAGTAAGATAAAATTGTACAAGAAAAGAGAAGTGGAGGCACAATTTCAGTGGGATAAAAGAATCATGTAAAATTTGCAACTATTTAAGAAGACTTGGTTGAATCTATTTTTCAGTGGATGATGGTAGGTGTAAAATCACTATGGCATTTATGTCCCATTGAATTCATTGAAAAGAGTGATGTAAAGTTGTATTTTAAAATGTCAATATTGCATCCTTTACAACTATTTTCACTTATGATTAATTTAAGATGTCAACTTGAAATGTATGGAGGACACACAGTTTTTCAAATTTATGGTCGTTTTCTTCCGCCTCCTTATATGTGTAGCCTCAAAGAAGACGCCCCTTGAAGGCTAAGACTTTAAAGAAGTTTAGACTTCAGTTAATCTTCTTTTGACTATTAAAAAAAAACAAACAAACTTCAATTTTGGTACATTGCCAGGTAGAATATAGCCAGACATGATTTCTTTACTTGTTTCTACCACCAGTCCCTGGCCTGGTTCTGCATCTGCTTATTGCCTCCCCATAGCACATGAAATCAAAGACAGTGTCTAGCTCAGCAGTGGCACTTTTGGTGTATTTAATGGTTTTATTTTAAAATTTTCTCAAATATTTATTTCTTTATGACCTGAAAAAGATTTTTTTCTATAATAGATTACCTGCTTAGAAGCTCAGCTCATGTGTTCAAATAGATATAGGTGAATGACATTCCAGCCTTGTGCATTGTGCAAGCTGAGTGTGTCATGTTCATCTGTTACCATGCCTCCTGGTGTCCTATTGGTGACTAGGTGTCTCCTTTTCTTTACTAGGATGGGCATTTCCTCCACTGTCACATGTGAGGAAAAAATTCATAGAAGTCAGTGCTTTTGTTATAGCTTCTTTGTCCTTCCAGGTGCTATTTTTTTTCTAAGTCATTGTCAGTTGAGTCCTCTTTAAGTTGATCACTTTTACTCTGTATTAAAAGATAACTAACACTTGGTCCTTGTGTCTCTTTGAAGTCTTGATACTTCCAGCTTTTCATTCTATATCCTATTTGTTTATATTTCACGTTTTGTTCTTTAAAATCACTATCAGTTCTAAACTGATACATCCTAAATATAAATGCAAAGTTATTGAATCCATAAAAGTTGTTTGGCAGATCTGGTCTAACTTAGAGTTGCAATTCAGCTTTATTGCAAAAGAGAGGTCTTGGATGCCATCATTAAAACTCTTTTCAGCTCCTTGAATCATTAGATAACAACCACTATTACATAGTGGAATCAGCTTCATTTTTAAAAATTGAGTATTATTTTATTTTTAAAAACTTATTTTATTGAAATATAGTTTACAATGTTGTGTTAATTTCTGCTGTATAGCAGAGTGATTCAGTTACACATATACATGCATTCTTATTATAATTTTCCATTATGGTTTGTCACAGGATACGAATATAGTTTTCTCTGTTGTACAGGAGGACCTTGCTGTTTATACGTCCTATATATAATAGTTTGTATCTGCTAGTCCCTAAACTTCATTACTTAGATTAGTGACCTTAACACATCTCCTGTTTAATTCAGAAACTTCTGGATTGTGAATGTGAAGATGATCTAGTAACATAATAATGGAGGACATGAAAAATAAAAGGGCCATCAAACATCAAAGACAGATTTTTTATTAGTCCTGCTAACAAGCTACTCTCCTCTCTCTTTACATCACAAAATACCATGTGAAGAGGTGATGGCAGTAGAATGAGCAGAGTTAAGAGAAGTGCTAATGCACTAGGATACACTGGTAGCCTGCACTAGATGTTAAAATAATGAAATAATTTTGCATCAGTTGATAGACAATCACTGGCCCAGCCCCAAGTGCTCCTATCTCACCTCTGTTCCTGAGCTTCCTTGGCTTTAATCTGGACTCCTACACCCACCCAGGATATGGGAATTAACTAAGTAGACCCTGGTAGGACAGCTGGTCTCACGATCCTGCTCCAACACATTGAGCAGCATCTGTTCTCATTGGTCACTACCTAGAACTTTAAGTTGCTAAACATTTAAAATACTATCCATGGTTAGAAGTATTGTTTTATACTCTTGAACTTGATTTTTAGTATTGTTTTATACTCTTGAACTTGATTTTTGGCCCTTTGCCTATTTCTTTCTTTGCAGAACTGTTTGGCCCAATTTTTCACAGTTTGAAAACAGGATAAGCCCAGGGTTGATAGCATATATTTGATTTATGCACATTTTCATGCATTTGCTGCTTGTTCCTTAGTTACGTGTTTCATGATGGTGGTGTCACTGTTTTTCTACACCATAATTTCCCTGGGCACTTCACTGCTCCTTCATCACACAGGAAACTGTAAGGGTCAGTGATCTTCGGTGCCACCACTTCCATTTCCTCATTACAAAAATTGACCTTCTTTCTGTTGTTTGAAAGGGCTCAGGCCACTGTCATTCAGATTTCGGGACCGTTGAGCAATAATAACAGTATAGGAGGCGCAGGCAGCCCCCGCAGCAGCTGGGCGTTGTGCTCTCTTCCTGGAGTCCATTTTGGTTTTCTTAGACTAGCCAGCAGGCGCTGTTTGCTGCCTTTCGCAGGCATTATATTTTACAGTAATTCCCTACTTGTCATTAAGCCATTTAGTTGTATTAGAGCATTGTGCTCTACTCTGTGAATATTTGCCAAGGTTCTTGTGCTTTCTAGCAATTTCATGTTCATACTCACATCATGCAACTCAATATGTACAACTAGTATCACAGAAAAATGAGCTAATTAGTAAGCCCTGTAAAACTACCAGTTGCCTTCTCATCATCTATGAATTTGGTGTGTGTGCATGTGTGTGTGTGTGTGTGTGTGTAAGGGATACTGATGTGAAACTAGTTCAGAAATGAAAAAGTAAAAGCGCAAAAAAAAATTAAAACCAGACCTCTCAGTTTTTTCTTCAGAGTGTTTCATCTGTTTATTCTTTCACTTTCATCTACTGAAATCCCACTGAATTTCATCTACTGAAATCCCACTGAAACCACTTTCTGTATATCTAGTTGCTCTTTGAAGAGGAATTTTATGCATTGGAAATACTATGTTAGAATTCAAAATTATCATTATTAACTTAAAAGTAATAACCTCTAAGTACTAGGCAAAATTTCTATCTCAGTAATACAAATTATGTTTATGATAAAATACATTATTGTAGCTTAGATATTATCCCATACAATCAGAAGACAATTCACTAACTTTTTGTATTTTTAAAAGGCAATCGTATCATTTTTCCTATTCAGATGAATGTACAGTCTAAGCATATAATTTAGTGCTGTTCTATTAAAAACAAGAATTCCTTAAAGTTTAGAGTCATGGAATCAGGATCTCTTAAGTTCCTTTTTTTTTTCTTTCAAAAACCATCTACTATATGCCACAGAGTATGTCAAAGATTCATAGAGTAGAAGACAAATTCCCTAACCTTAAAGGATTTTTAAGTTTACGTTTTGCAACAATCTTTTTCTAAAAGTGTTAATTTTATAATTTACTTTGAATGGAACACAATAGTTTTGGGATTTAAATTTAAATTTAATTGTTTAATTGTTTCTATCACAGAATGTTGTATACTTACAAGTGGATAGCTAGCTGACTTAACAGCAAGGCTGTAATACCAAATGAAATATAATTCAACCAGAAATCAGTTTTGAAAGAATTTTAACTTTCTGAGACTTTAATTGAAGGCTTAGAAAAATAATTTTAATGGGTAATTGCAACCTGTATTTGTAGGTAACTAATTTCATTCCAGATTTTCTTCATAAAAAATCTTAAAAGTATAGTTTTATGGTGAAAGGAAACTGAAAATTTTATTTATGATGTCATAAAAATATATTATTTTTTTAAAATATAATCTTTAAGTTTCTAAACATGTTGTATTAACACATTGGTTCATCTTTTATTTAAACTGTTTAATAGTTTGCTAATGCAGTTTACTTTAATGGCACCCAGTATAATGATTTGCTAATAATTATTCAAATATTACTTCTAGCCAAGAAACTCCTTTTATATATACATTTTGTACTGCTTGTATTAATGTGTGTGAGAGCTTAGTTTAGGCAATTCTGAACACCATTAGCATCTCTTATTTGAAATGAGGCTTTAGAATACAAAAATATAATAATTTCCCTGAATAAAAAAAGAATTAATTATGCAGCCTAAGGAGAGAAACAAGGAGCAAGCAGGTGTAATACAGGCCCAGGAGGAAACAGGCACGTGTGCAAGCATACTGTAACTCTTTCTGTGACTAAGAAAGAAAAAGAAGTCATACATTTCATATTTCTAGGAGAATAGTTCTTTTTATCAAGTCAAGGAAATCCAGTACATGTCTGTATCCAGATTCTGTATATGGCCTAACTGAGCCAAGGGTTTAGAAACAGCTTATGCTGTGGCCAGAATCTTGTGATTTTCACCAACTGATTTGTGCTATTGGTGGAATTTCCTGACCAAGGCTTTTTATATGAACCAAGGGGTTTCCCAGCTGAAGGAAAATGAGGCAGTTAAACCTCCACATCTTAGTCACAGATTTTGTCATAATGACCATTGGCAGCAAACAAGATTTCAGTGGGCTCCAGCAATGCCAATCAGAAGCCACTTCCCTTTGGGTTGACAGAAGCATGAGAGGAGATTTCCTTAGAATAGAACTTGTACCTTTAATACCATTTCTTATAAGAGAAGAAGAGTATACACGTGGGAAAGAAGATCTCACTGATTTTTAGATAAAGGTTGGTTCCACCCAATCTGAACATTTCAATTGATTGGTCTTTCTTGAAATAAAGGCTTCCACCATCATTTATTTGTTATCAACAGTGTGTAAATTAGTTTGAATTCATTTAAGATAAGATTCTCTGCCATGGTTATCAGTTGTGAACTGATAATATCATTCTCTAAAAAAATTCTGAAAACCAAGGTTGTTTTCAATTTACTGTTTTCAATTTTTCCATTGTGCCCCAGATTACTTGTATGAGGGGAAAGTAGGATTGCCTGAACAACAGTGGGGATATTTTGGTTGCAAGAATGGAGGAATTAACTAAAGTACATTAAAAGCACTTTAAAAATGGAAATGCAGATTAATTTTTTTCCTAGGAGACATGCTCAGAAATTTGAAGTGATAGGACTAAATGCTTTGGATTATATTATCAATTCTCTTGACAAAGCAACTTTAATATAGAGCTGGAAATACAATGTTGTAAGAAAAATACTTCTTTCGACTTGCGCTGAAATGGAAAGAGCACCCCCACCCCTGCAAAGCCACAGAAGTGAGAAAGCTGCCTTATTTTCTACATCTCACTATACAAAGAACAGTTTTCTTCCTTTGTTTTAAGGCTGCTAATAATACCTTCATTCCCAAAGGAGGACACTGTCCAAGGGGTAGAAGTCAGTCATTTTCCCCTGGAAATTATTGCTTTCTTACATATTCATACAAATTCAAATACTTGGCTCTTCATTCTTGTTAGCTCTGACCAAGAGTGTATATTATTTACTGTAAAGCAGATTCTTGAGTCTTTGTTAATCTGTAAAATAATTCACCATAACTAAAGGCCTTATGCCACCCTATCGTTAGTTACCACCATTAAAATATTTCTCCAGGATGAAAAAAGAACAGTACTTTCTCAGATGACTCTGCTCATAAATAAGGTGATTCTTATATTTTTGTTAAAAATTGTGGCAAAGTTAATAGTAAAATGACTGTTGTCAAAGACTGCCTAGAGTCAAATCATACTTTAAACACTACTGTTCCAAAATAAATATTTCCTATTTATAGATTAAGCCCACATCACTGGCATTCTGCATGGCTTTTGTAGGAAGGCAGCACCACTTTAAATACATTAAAAATTTCTATGCTAAACAAAGCAAAATATCAGAAATGCTGCCTCCAGATGGATTTATCCAAGTATAAATACAGTTGGAATAATAAGCACTGATATCTGAATAGAGAGGGGAAAATTAACAGATGAAGGGAAAATTCTTGAATGATTTTTTTAGATGCACTTGTATCATATCATCTTATTTAACCAGCCCAACAAACTTGTGAAGTTTCAGGCAAGAAATGAAATGTGGGGGCTTCCTGAGTTGTGCTAGCGGTAAAAAACCTGCCTGCAGGTGATGTAACAGACACGGGTTTGATCCCTGGATTAGGAATATCCCCTGGAGGAGGACATGGCAACCCATTACAGTATTCTTGTCTGGAAAAGAACAAGAGCCTGGCAGGCTACAGTTCATAGGGTCTCAAAGAGTTGGGCATGACTGAAGTGATTTAGTGTGCATTATAAGATATTCAAACTAATTTGTTACAGAAGTGTTGCATAAAAATGAAAGCAGGAGGAGAGGAGAGGGTTGAGAGGAAGATTAGAAAGAGATGGGCATGAGGAAACTTTTCAGGTTGATGCAAATGTTCATTATCTTGATTATGGTGATAGCTTCACAAGTATGTACATAGGTCAAATCTTATTAAATTGTTTGCTTTAAATAATTACTGTATATTTTAAAATTATGTATTAATAAAGTTATTTTAGATTTTAAATCCCCAAAAGGTAAAGCAAATGTTAGAGCTCTTAAGAATGGTGCCCAGTGGTGGCAGTTGGCTCTAGTTTGGCTTAAATAAAATTGCCTTCCTCATTTCATTCTTGATTAGTACCTCTGGAATTGGGAGACTGGAAATAAGCAGAAAATGCAAGATTGCCTTATAAGAGATATTTGAAAAATGACAGCAAAAATGAAAAGCAAATAAACAAACACAACAACAACCAAAAACCCTCCCTTCCTTGCTTTTTGGAAAAAATAAAATGTATAAGAATTCCAAGAGTTTAGAGAGATGAGGAACAATCTATCCGATAATTTGCACATTTGTGAATTTGCTTTTTTTCATCATGTAAAAGCAGATGAAACAAACATTTTTAGCCTATTAGATGGTGTGCTGGGAGAAATAGTAATAGTTCTTGCCTTTTAAATGTTTATCATCAGCCTAAAGAGTGGCAAGCATAGGCAGAAGGAGTTCCATCTTAAAAAGGACTGTGAGGAGTACTGAAACCAGAGAGCCACAGGGTCTGACACACTCAGCTAGCATAGCAACAGTGAGGATCAGGCTGACTGCTCCCAGTCCTGGCAGCTGTGTCGCCCTGGCATGGATTCCTCGAGTAATGTGGGCACCATATCAGCTGTCTCTACACCTCATTTTTTTCAGCCTTCTTTTTTTGTATATTGCTGTGCTTAGTCGATCTGTCATGTCCGACTCTTTGCAATCCCATGGACTATAGCCCACCAGGCTCCTCCTCCCATGGGGTTCTCCAGGCAAGCATACTGGAGTGAGTTGCCATTTCCTTCTCCAGAGGATCTTCCCAACCCAGGGATCAAAACCCAGGTCTCCCGCATTGCAGGCAGATTCTACCATTCTGAGAATGGTAGAGAACTGAGCTACCATTTCCTGTTCATTAGTCACAGGAATATTGTGCAAATCGAGGAGATGTCTCTAAGTGCTTCAGCCTTCTTAAAAAGATAAAAACAAATACAAAAATAGCTGTGAGGTTCTAAGAAGTCCATACTTTCCTTTTACATTTGAAAAATAATAAAAACAATCTCATTATTTAAGAGCAGATAGCAAAACATATTTGTGGTTTGGTTTCAGGTCCTCATGGAAAATGCAAATAAGAAAGCTGTTATATAAACAAATAAAAATGAGCAATAGTTTTTCACCAGTTAAACCAGAATTTAGAATACATCTCTTAATTGTTTTAACCTGAAAGAACTATATTTTGGGGACAAACTGCAAGATTCAAAAAATGGGAAAGGTCTTCTAGGAATTATTTCTATTCGAGAAGAAGTAAATTCAGGGTCAGATGGCCTCTCAACACGCATTGCTGATTGCTAGAGTGATGATAGCTGACATTTGTGTGCCTGTGTGCTAAGTCACTTCAGTCGTGTCTGACTCTTTGCAACTCTATGGACTGTAGCCCACCAGGTTCCTCTATCCATGGGGTTATCCAGGCAAGAATACTGGAATGGGTTACCATGTCCTCCTCCAGCTGACATTTACTGCAGGCTTATGTTGCACCAGGTAGTTTGTTAAATCTAATTTAATCCTTGTAACTGCACTACAAGTTAGATGCTGTTATTATCTCCATTTTGGAAAGGAGGGATGGAAGTGTAGATAGTTTACTGACCTGCTAAGACCACACAGCTAGTGAAGACATAGACAGCATTTAACTCCAGGTCTGCCTGGTTCTGGATCCTCTGCTCTTAAACATAGAAAACTCAGCACCTCAACCCTATGACTTTCAACTCCAAAAGTAAAACAGTTCTGTTTTGCTAAGGGCCAAGTTCCAATCGCCTCACAAAATCTCTGTCACTATATTTTCTAGTTCCCTAGCCCTTATCTTTCGTCTCACCAAATACCATTATTTGCATGTGTATTTTGAATGTGGTAACCAGATACATTTAGAAGAAAATCTTGGTCTGAATGTGGTGACAGGACACACTCTAAGTACAGTTGGCAGCACTCTGTTCCCAACTCACCACAAAGAACATACGAACTCTTTGTGCCTGACACTTTACACAATATGCTCCTTGGCTTTAAGAAAACATTATTTCATGTTCTTACTCTAATCAGTCTTGTCTGCCAGTCTTGAGAACTGAGAGGTTCATTGTTATATGCAGCTGTCATTTGTTCCATCTCCCGGCTCTCTGCCTTCAATATCTTTGTGGTATTTAGTGAAAGTAATTTTCAGTTGGAAATCTTCTGCCCTTTCAGTAAGTGCAAGTATAGCACTTCATCAATGGCCAAAGAATTCTGAGCTATCTGGGATGTATCAGGACAGTTGATAAAACCTCACGGAGCAACCTATGATAGTACATCCCATCATAAATTAAAAAAAAAAAAAGGCAGAAAGGGCCTTTGTCAGTGTTTATCTGAAGCGCTTTTATTCTTTGCCCTTGATTTCCTCTTCAGAAAATTGATGCGCCCTTAAATTGAAGCAAGAGGCTTGACAGGTGATGGTTAGTGTGATAACTGCTCAGATTTCATCAGCCAGTGTTTTTCTGGTGGTGCAATTGTCGGAACTTTCAGCTAGATTACCTGTCATCCACTACATCAGATAAAAGAGGCAGAGTTGAAAGATGCAGTTTTGCCACCGTACCTTATAGGAAATGAAAAGTGCAGGTGTGGTAACAGTAGTGAGAAAGAAGTACAATTATTTTCTAATCAAGCTATTTCTTTGAGAAATTTGGTGCCTAAATTTGCAACCATTGGGCAAAACTGTTGCTGAATTTTCATTGTTAAATTAACAGAAAAGAAATGAAAAGAACTGTCATACTGTAGGTAGTGCTATAAGCTGTCTTCTCAATCCATTTTATTTGTTCACAAAATGAAGTAGTCATAGTGTATTTTTAGATACAAGAAAAATGTTCCTATTTTGGATACATCTCAGTATACTGATGTGGAGCCTGATTTTGATCTGCTGTTAAGCTGTTTGAAACTGTTAAAGGAGACATTATTCTACACAAAGTTTTATGGAAAAACTTTGCAGCTAGAAACATTGGAGACAGCACATTTTGGAGGAATTGTTTGGAGGCCATGTAGTCAGAATAATATTGTGACAGATATTTTTTTTCAGATTTTAAAAGCAACATAGGGTGGTAAATCAAAATAGGAAAGATTCTGGATAAGTGTATTTTTGTGAGATTATTTTGTGCACTGTTTCCTGAACATCTGATTATACAGAATGAACTAATCTCATTCCTTTAAATCTGTCATTCTTAAGAAGACAAGCAGGTATTTGAATACAGTTTTCTCATGACAAATGGAAACTTTTTTACCTGGAAAGTAAAAGGGGCACCTTGTTTCCTGCTAGAGTGAGAGACAGGTATATACTGTGATCTTACCACATTAAATCTCCACTAGAAAAGACAATTTTTCAGAGTTGTCTACAGTTACCCATGATCACTTATTTTCCAGAGTCAAGCTTAATATCCAAATCTGACTTTCAGACAAGGAACAACTGTTTCTTGTTGGGACAAATTAAAGATTTTACATAGCACAGTCACATGGTTAGACCTGTTTTCAATTTAGTTGCATGTAGTCATCAGAGTAAATCTTACCAGAAAATCTTTATCCTCACATTGTGGAGCCTCTAGTTTAGTTTGTTAAATATTAATCTAATATGGGCAAGAGAGTTCCAGAAAAACATCTATTTCTGCTTGATTGACTATGCCAAAACCTTTGACTGTGTGGATCACAATAAACTGGAAGATTCTGAAAGAGATAGGATTACCAGATCACCTGACCTGCCTCTTGAGAAATCTGTATGCAGGTCAGGAAGCAACAGTTAGAACCAGACATGGAACAACAGACTGGTTTCAAATAGGAAAAGGAGTATGTCAAGCAGTATTGTCACCCTGCTTATTTAACTTATATGCAGAGTACATCATGAGAAACGCTGGGCTGGAGGAAACACAAGCTGGAATCAAGATTGCTGGGAGAAATATCAATAACCTCAGATATGCAGAGGACATCACCCTTATGGCAGAAAGTGAAGAACTAAAGAGCCTCTTGATGAAAGTGAAAGAGGATAGTGAAAAAGTTGGCTTAAATCTCAACATTCAGAAAACTAAGATCATGGCATCTGGTCCCATCACTTCATGGCAAATAGATGGGGAAACAGTAGAAACAGTGTCAGACTTTATTTTGGGGGGCTCCAAGGTTACTGCAGATGGTGACTGCAACCATGAAATTAAAAGACGCTTACTCCTTAGAAGAAAAGTTACGACCAACCTAGACAGCATATTAAAAAGCAGAGACATTATTTTGCCAACAAAGTTCCCTCTAGTCAAGTAGTCATGTATGGATGTGAGAGTTGAGCTATAAAAAAAGCTGAGCACCGAAGAATTGATGCTTTTGAACTGTGGTGTTGGAGAAGACTCTTGAGAGTCCCTTGGACTGCAAGGAGATCCAGGCAGTCCATCCTAAAGGAGATCAGTCCTGGGTGTTCATTGGAAGGACTGATGTTGAAGCTGAAACTCCAATACTTTGGCCACCTGATGGGAAGAACTGACTCATTTGAAAAGACCCCGATGCTGGGAAAGATTGAGGGTGGGAGGAAAAGGGGATGACAGAGGATGAGATGGTTGGATGGCATCACTGACTCGATCGACATGAGTGTGAGTAAACTCCAGGAGTTGGTGATGGACAGGGAGGCCTGGTGTGCTGCAGTCCATGGGGTTGCAAAGAGTTGAACACAACTGAGCGACTGAACTGAACTGAAATGAATATGCGTAGGAGATACTTTTTGCCATGTCATCTCTAAAGTTCCCCTTTCTCTGTTTTATTTGGAGGTAGTTTGCTGTACTAGGATGGCAGAGGCAGAACTATGGTTACCACACACAATGATGATCAAGCATTTGGGGTTTGCTTGGAGAAGTCTAAGATCATATGCACCAAATTGGAAAAATTTGTTGACCCCAAGAAGAGTGACAGGCAAGAGGAGCGAGCCAGATGATTAACTTTTACTTTATATGTCTCTGTATGGTTGGACTCAAATAACCTTGTAACCAAAAATTAGTAATAAAATACATTTGAAACATTTTTTTAAAACATATACAGTCTTATAAATAGATAGCTTAGCTTTAAATACTGGCTTCTCTATTCTCCAGCTATGCAATTTGGGGCTAGTAATTTTTCTTCTTAGAGCCTCAATTTCCTCATCTACACATGGCATTAATGATAATATGCATATTCTAGGCTTATTAGAGGATTAAATTATATAATCCACATGAAGTGCTCTGCACACTGAAACTAAACAGTAAACATCAACTTTATGGAATAAGGAGGCCTAAATATCTATTTGATATATAGAGTGTTTCTCAAGTAAAAAAATTTAAATGTCTTTGAGCTAGCTTTTTTCTTATAAAATGGGCTTATTAGAAGTAATGGTATCTGAGGCTCTTGTTCTAATATTTCATAATTCCTTTTAAATGTAGTTGGAAGAGTGTACATGCACTCCATGGCAAAAGACTCAAGTTGAGATCTTAGTCTATCATATATGTCCTCATCACAACCATTAGGTTTAATATTATGTCTGGGAATAACATTCCTTTAGACAGTCACAGCCTTGATGTGACCCAGTAGGTGGTTCAGAGCTGCTTTAGATGATACTTGCCCACAAGAAAATCTCTGCCTCAGTTAAAATGAACATCTCAGTATCTCTTCTTTCCTATTTTCATGTATTTGAAGTACAAAGTCTCTAACAGTCTAAGAAGAAACCTGAGGATGGGGAGATGGTGTGATGGATTGGGAGACTGGGATTGACAAATATACACTACTATGTATAAAGTAGAGAACTTATGAAAACAAACCATATAGCACAGGGAACTCTACTCAATGTTCTGTGGTGACCTAAATGAGAAGGAAATCCCCCAAAGAGGGGATATATCTGTACATATAGCTGATTCACTTTGCTGTGGAGTAGAAACTCATACAACATTGTAAAGCAGCTATAATACATTGGCCACCTGATGAGACGAGCCAATTGGTGGTGGATCTGTATCACGAAATACTACTTAGCAATAAAAAGGAACTATTGATACAACTTGTCTTGAAAGGTGATGTTGCCATGTTACTATATTTTGGCCCATGGGACAAAAATATATACATACCTTTAAAGGAGTCTTTAACCTTCCTGCTGGCTGGAATGTGAATGTGGTTGCTGGAGCTCAAGGTAATATCTTCGTCTACCTGGTTTGAACTATGTATAGGAGAACCACAAAGTAGAAAAAGACTGGGAGTCCAATGATTATGGAACTACCATACCAGTCTGACCTACTTACCCATGGATCTCTTTTATTTGAGAGTAAAATAAGCAATATGTGTAAAGTCATCTTTATTTGAGGTTTTCTGTCATTGCCGATGAATCCAAACTTATTAGATAGAGATGCTAAGACAGAAGAAACAGAAAGAAGGGTTGTATGACTAGGGGAGAGTAGCAAGGAGAGAGTTGTATAAATGAAGTACAAGAGGTAGCTGAGCAGGGTAAGAGTCGAGTTTTGTTCAAGGTATGATGGAAAACCATTTTGGAAAGCCATGTTTTGAGGACAGTGCATGATCTAATTTGCATTTTAAAAATTTGTTTGCTGAATATGGCAAGTGGTGAAGCACGGCATATAATTATAAGGCTACTGACATATTCTAAGCAAGGGAAACAGAGAAGTTGATAGATTTGGAATATTCTTTAGAGACAGGATTCATTAGACTTGCTTCAGGATTATGTTGTTGTTGAGTTGCTCTTTCACATCTGACTCTTTGCAACCCAGTGGACTGCATCACTCCAGGCTTCCCTATCCTTCACCATCTCCTGGAACTTGCTCAAACTCATGTCCATTGAGTCAGTGATGCCATCCAACCATCTTGTCCTCTGTCATACCCTTCTCCTCCTGTCTTCAATCTTTCCCAGCATCAGGGTGTTTTCTAATGAGTTGGCTCCTTGCATCAGGTGGCCAAAGTATTGGAGTTTCAGCTTCAGCATAAGTCCTTCTAATGAATATTCAGAATTGATTTCCTTTAGGATTGAATGATTTGATCTGCTTGCAGTCCAAGGGACTCTCAAGAGTCTTCTCTAACACAAGTTCAAAAGCATCAATTCTTTGTTGTTTAGCCTTCTTTAAGGTCCAGTTATCACATCCATACATGACTACTGGAAAAACCATAGCTTTGACCATATGGACTTCCTCGGCTTCCCTGGTAGCTCAGCTGTTAAAGAATCTGCCTGCAATGCAGGAGACCTTGGTTCAATTCCTGGGTCAGGAAAATCCCCTGGAGAAGTGATAGGCTACCCACTCCAGTAGCCTATTCTTGGGCTTCCCTGGTGGCTCAGAAGGTAGAGAATCCACCTGTGATGGGGGTGACCTGAGTTTGGTCCCTGGGTTGGGAAGATCCCTGGAGGAGAGTTATGTTAGAATGTTAATAACAAAAGAACTAAAATAAAATAATAGATTTGGACAGATAGATAGTGATGGGGACCTATTTGGCCTCCATGCAGAGATGTCAAGTTGGCAGCCAGACATCTTAGGCCAGAGTTCTGGGAGAGGTCACACAGAGATTAAAAGGGATTGGCACATGGCTGGACCTACTCATACTGGGACTATGTATAGTGAGAAGGTAGAAGGAATCCTAGAGAACAGGCTTACATAAGAGCAAAACAGAGGGTCCCCATAGGGAGGCAAGAGGGGGTGATCAGGGAAGTTTTACCTCAGAAAGACCTATGATGAAAGATTAAAGGTGAATGGGGATGTCAGGCAAATTGGAATAGGGTGATAATGGAAGTATTCCAGCCGCAGATAACATGTTGAACAGCACAAAAGCATTCAAGGGACTGAAAGAAGTTGTTAGTGATGGAACAGAGTAATGGTGGAGGAGGTAGGGTTGGAAGTTGGGGTGAAGGTGGCTGTTGAGGTGAAAGACAGACAGATGAGCAAGAATCAGATTTTGGAAGGGATAGTAAGGAATTTGAGCCTCATCCTTAGAGTACTATGTCTGCTTAGATGCTCAGTCGTGTCCAACTCTTTGCAACCCCATGGATTGTAGCCTATCAGGCTGCTCTGTCCTTGGGGATTCTCCAGGCAAGAATACCAGAGTGGGTTGCCATGCCCTCCTCCAGGGGATCTTCCCAACTGAAGGATTGAACCTAAGTCTCCTGCATCGCAGGAGGATTCTTTACCACCTGAGCCACTGGGGAAACCCAAGAATACTGGAGTGGATAACCTATCCCTTCTCCAGGGTGTCTTCCTGGCCCAGGAATCAAACCAGGGTCTCCTGCATTGCAGGCAGACTCTTTACCAGCTGAGCTACCAGAGAGGCCCAAAGTGAAAGTGTTAGTCACTCAGTCGTGTCTGACTCTTTGCATGGACTGGCTCTGACTCTGACCTGACAGGCTCCTCTGTCCATGGGATTCTCCAGGCAAGAATACTGGAGTGGGTAGCCATTCCCTTCTCCAGGGGATCTTCCCGACCCAGGGATCAAACCCATGTCTCTTACATCTCACATAATTATCCTCTCCTCAACTTTTTTATTATAGGACATTTCTGTTCTTAATTTCTTGTAAGTGTTATAGGTTTTCTGGGTCTTAAAAGTCAAGGTTTCTAGGCAGAGAGTGGCACAGATGAGCATTCCATGCAGGGTGAATAGCATGTTCAAAGACATGGAGGTAACTGGGATACTCCATTGTTGAAAATCTTGGTGTGGAAAGGTGAGTACAGTTGACCCTTCAACAATGGGGGCTGCGCTGGTAAATCCATATGTAACTTTTATTTGGCCCTTCATATTATCAGTTCTTCCACATCAATAAATTCAGCTAAACATGGACTATGTATTTACTGTAAGTACTGTAGTATTTACTATTGAAAAATACTGGGCTTCCCAGGTGGCACAGTGGTAAAAGAACCCACCTACCAGTGCAGGGGAAACAAGGGACATAGTTTCAGTCCATGGGTTGAGAAGATCCTCTGGAGGAAAAATGACAACCTGCTGCAGTATTCCTGCCAGGAAATCCCATGGACAGAGGAGCCTGGCGGGCTGCAGTCCATGGGGTCACAAAGAGCCGGACACAACTGAGCACATGTACATACATATACACACATATTGAAAAATACTATTTCAGGCCAATGTTATTTAAGGGTCAACTGTAGTTCTGAATGGCTAAATCATGGACAATTAGAGAAAAAGCATGAAAACTCTCTCTAGCTAAATACAAAGTAGTTGTACAGACCAATAAAACAGAAAGTCTAAAGACCCCCACATAGTACAAGAAGCTTATTTGCCAAAGAATAATGGCTTATTCTCTCAAGTCACTGAGAGAAAAGGTGTATTAGTCAGTAAGTAGTGCTGGGACAATGGTAAGGCCATCTGAAAAATGTTAAATGTAATCCTATCTTCATATCATACTCTAGGATTATTGACAAAAGTTTCAAAAATTTTAAAAATGATGCCGTGATAATAGAGAGGACAGCATGAAAAATCCCTTTACAACTTTGGAATGGAAAGGGCCTTTTTAATTATGACTAAAGCCTTTACACCATAGTAAAAATATAGGTACATTTTTAGAAAATAATTGTTAAACTTCTGAATGGAAACAAAGCAAAAACAATAAACAAATCCAGAGAAAAACAATAAAACAGAAAAGTAATTTCATGTCAACGAAATAGCTAATTGCCCGAATATGTACAGACACTCTACAAATGGCTTAAAACTCATTTTTTAAAAAAAAGGAGAGAGTTGAACAGCATTTTATAGAAAAGGAATAGCCCTATGAACATGAAAAAAATGCACAACCTCACTCAATATAAAAGTAAATTAAAACCACACCAAGATATCATAATTTACCAGAGTGTATTATCAAAATTCCAAACTTCCAAAATGCAGAAATTTATTGACATTTTGTTTTCAAGCCTGTGGGGAAATGGGTAATTTTATATATTGCTGATAGCAGTATGAAGTGATTCATCATCTGTGAAAAAAAGTTTGATTTTTTTCACATTTGTGAAACAAATCATATGTATTTTGACCTAGCTATCCACCTTCTGGGAATTTTTCCAATAGATAAACTTACACATATGTGAAGTCACATATATATATTCAAGATTATGTACTGCAACATTGTTTTTCATAGCAAAAGACTGGCTCAATTAAAATGTTCACCAGTAGGGGACTGGTTAAATTAATCATGGTGTATCTGTGCCTTGGAATAATATGCAATGAAGTTGGCTCAGAATCTGCTGCAATACAGGAGACCTGGGTTCAGACCCTGGGTTGGGAAGACCTCCTGGAGAGGGGAGTGGCTACCCACTCCAATATACTTGCCTGGAGAATTCCATGAACAGAGGATCCTGGTGGGCTGCCATTCATGGGGCACAGCCCGTGGGGTCACAAACAGTCAGACATGACTAAGCGACTGACACTTTCACTTAAAAAAAAAAAACCAAAAAACAATAACTGGATAACCTCTCTGTGTATCAGTGTGGATAGAGTTCTAAAATATATGAAGTGAAAAATAAGCCATGTGTTGAACAGTGTGTGTAGATCTTTGTTTTAGGAGAAAGAATATAAGTATGTATTCTATCTTAATTAATATTGTTTATACAAAGAATTATACAAATGAATTATGCAAATAATAAAAATTGTACTCTGTGTGGAAGGTTTTATGGAAGTGACAGATGGAGACAGTGATAGAAGCAAGTGCCTTCACTGTATATATTTTAATATTTGTTGATTTTTAAATTATAAAGATATATTAATGATTTTTTTTAAGAATTTACCTCTACCTCATTCAGCATTTCAGCTAATACTTCAGTTATTAGCTATTAATTCATTTCAGGCATTCGGATTTTGTGTTTGCTTCTTTTTCTCCTCTGCCAGCGGTTAATTTTGTAAGCTATGGTCCTAGAGTAAAATCACTAAGAGAGCCTCTGCCCATAGCATTTTCCATGCATTGCAATAAGGGGAGAATTAGAAATCACAGGAGGAATAGTATTTTTGATGTGTTCTCTGCCCTGTGGTCAAAGCTTTGATACTTGCTGTGTGTGGAGGAAAAGTTCCAGGACATTAAAACAATTGTGTTCTTATTCAAGGTCGACTTGCTTTTGCTTTAAAAATGAGCTAAATATTCCTAGAAGACATGCAGAGAAATAATGCTGGAAGTCAGTTTAAAAAGAGAATGAGATACTTAATGGAATGAGAAGGGAGAATGAAATGCCAAAATTAACCCCCACATGCAGATAGAGGAAAGTCCAAAGAAACTAGCCACCCAAAGGATAACAGGGGAAGGGAAAGAGGAAACTCATCAGCAGGAAAATACAAATGACAAGAGGCTGTTAACACTGATTTATCTAGAGGTCACGACTGAGAAATACCCGAAAGAGCCCTCAGGGGTAGACCTGAACCATTAGGCTGTGATACTGAGATGCCCTCATCTTACAGTCAAGGAAGACAAGGCCTTAGACTGTGAAGAGAACAATCTAGTATCACACCAAACCATGTCTGAGACTTCAGCCTAGCATTTTTGTTTTGCTTTGTTCTTCACTTGCCTGTTTATTTTGTGTCTCTTGATAATTTTCCATTTTATTTCTTTTGGAGGCCCTCATTTTAACATGCATAATCACTGTATATGTTTCCAGATAATAGGAGGAAAGTGAGGAGGAGGCTAGGAGGAGAAAGATTAAATTTTGCAAATGAATGTAAAGTGATAAGGGCAAGTAGTGGACATACATATGAAATAAATAAACAAAAAATATCATTTGTCCTGAAAGTGGGCCCAGAAAAGCTTGCTCTGGAAACAAAGGGCAAAAGATACATGAACATGGCTCCGTATCTTTCTTGTCCCAGGGTTTTTGCAAAAATGATGGTAAAGCATTTTAAAAAATCATCCTTTCTTATTGTCTATAAATCAAAAAGGAATGAATTGCCCCTCAGTGTTTTTTTGCTGTAGAATATGTACTCTGCTACAGGTATCTTACAAAAATTCTTCAAAATATTTCTCAACAAATTCTTCTTAATGCAGAGTTTTACCTCCAAATTACTGTTTAATCAGTTTATTATTCATGTATGTTTTCCTCTATAGTAGGCTTCTGCTGCTAAGTCGCTTCAGTCGCGTCTGACTCTGTGCGACCCCATAGACGGGAGCCCACCAGGCTCTCCCGTCCCTGGGATTCTCCAGGCAAGAACACTGGAGTGGGTTGCCATTTCCTTCTCCAATGCATGCAAGTGAAAAGTGAAAGTGAAGTCGCTCAGTCCTGTCGGACTCTTTGAGACCCCATGGACTGCAGCCTACCAGGCTCCTCCGTCCATGGGATTTTCCAGGCAAGAGTACTGCAGTGGGTTGCCATTGCCTTCTCCTATAGTAACTAAGAAGTGTTTAAAATTTTGTTCCAGAAATAGGAGGATGTCACACAAATATGAACTCTTAGCTCCTGACAGGAGAGTAGTGTTTTTCTATTCCCGTTCCTAGACCTACATCACACAAAGGTTCACATCAGAGATGTTCAGTCTTTAAATGTGATTTAGCAATAATATTGAGTCCCTAATAACACTGATTGATTCCAGATTTTTGTAATGTAGACCATTCTGTTTATTTTTGGCTTAAGTCTCAGAAGAACCCATTTACCATTCAAGAAAATATTAAATGTTTTATATTTTCATTCTAAACTAAATAAATTTCAAATACCCTGAGGAATCATGGGTACTTAAGAGTGATCACTTTTAGGGCTTTAAGGTGGAATTTTTTCCTGTTGGAATAAGATCAAGCTCTAAAGTAACATGGGTATTATAGAGAAAGAGACTAAAAACAAAACCCGCAATCTTTTAGAAATGTAGAAAATCAGATAAATACACTTGCGGTTGAAGTTCTCATTTTATACTCATATTCTAATTTAAAATTTAGTCCTTTCCAAGTTTGTACCATCTACTAATTTTTTTTTTTTGATAAGCTTAAGAGGACATTGATTCTGATACAGCAGACTGATCCTCCACTAACATTCTTTCTAAGGGAAACTGTAATAAAGGTTGTAGAGTTTCATTGTCTCTGATGACATTATAAAATTACCCTTTTTTCAGATCAACAGAAAAACACATAAAAACTGGGACCGCCCTTCTGTTCATCTCACTGGTTCCATTTTTTCTGCTTCCTAAGCTTAACAGCAGCTATTGAAATTAAGTGATGAGTTAGATACTATATACAAATTACGTACTTATTGAGCCTTAGAAATGTTTTATACTTTCAAGGGTTAAAAAAATTTTTTTTAAACATGAGCCAGTCTGTTTCAGTAGCCGTTTAGTCAGTAGCTGCTTCTCAGTTCTCTTCTACCCATAACCTTCATCCACAGCCCTAACTACTTTCTACCTCCCATTCCAAGTGCAACACTTGTGACAAGCCTCTAAAAGTCATGACAGTGTTTACTTATGAGTAGGGCTTCAGTTCTAAAATTTCTGAGTTGAAGAATAATGCCAGAGAATGCTATATGCTATTAGATATTATGCTGTAATGCTATAAGATATACCAGGATTTCCAAAGGTCTAATTGCTATCATGCCATTAATTCAAGGAAATTTATAATGATAGTTGCCATTTAGTGTGCACCTACTATAAGCCAAACATTCACAAGACATCTAATCTTTGAAAAATCCTGTGAAGTTATATCCTTTTCTGTTTTACATATGGGGCAAATAAAGGTCATTTCTTCAAAATGATGATGATGATGATCTACATCATCATCATCATCTGGTAAATATCAGAGTTATGATTTGAGCTTGCATTCATTGTTGTTCAGTCACTAACTCCTGTCCCACTCTTTGCAACCCTATGGACTGCAGCATGCCAGGCTTCTCTGTCCTTCACTATCTCCCAGAGTTTGCTTAAACTCATGTCCATTGGATTGGCAATGCCATCCATCCATCTTATCCTCTGTTGCCCCTTTCTTCTCCTGCCCTTAATCTTTCCCAGCATCAGAGTCTTTTCAAACAAGTCGGCTCATTGGATCAGGTGGCCGAAGTACTGGAGCTTCAGCTACGTCATCAGTCCTTCCAGTGAATATTCAGGGTTGATTTCATTTAGGGTTAACTGGTTTGATCTCCTTGTAGTCCAAGGGACTCTCAAGAGTCTTCTCCAACACCACAATTTGAAAGCATCAATTCTTCGGTGCTCAACCTTCCTTATGGTACAACTCTCACATCCATGCATGACTACTGGAAAAACCATAGCTTTGGGTCTATAGACCTTTGTTGGCAAAGTGATGTCTCTGTTTTTTAATATGCTGTCTAGGTATATCATAGGTTTTCTTCCAAGGAGCAAGTGTCTTTTATTGCATGGCTGCAGTCACCATCCACAGTGATTTTGGAGCCAAAGAAAATAAAATCTGCCACTGATTCCACTTTGCATTTACCAGAGTTCAAGCTCCTGCTATTTCTACTCTTCAATTAACTGTGGTCTAAAGCCTAAGGCTCCTTTGATTCTAAAAGGACCTTTTTGGTCCCATGGTTCTAGTTCAGGTCAACATGGGAATTTCTTTCTTGAGTACTTTCAAAAAAAAAGATGAAACCATATTAGATACACCTTAGTGTCACCTTGCTTTATCTCATCTTATTAAAATAATTAATATTAGGAATAGAAGATTGAGTACAAACCATAGTATTATATTAGCTGGAATGTCATACTTCTCATTGATTATATGTAAATTGAAGTTCGCTCGTCCATCCACCTATCCATCCATCCATCCATTTAACTAATTAAGAACTGTTATGGATCAGTTGCTATTCTAGTCATTGATCAGAGCTTTTTTTGCTCTCAAAGATTATATTCTCGACCAGCGAGTCCAGTAGAAATTTCCATGGAATGAAAATGTTCTGTATCTGTGCTTTTGGAACAACTTTGTGAAGTTTTTTTTACTTTATATTAACTTAAATAGCCAAAAGTGGCTAGTGGTGCTGTATTGATTGTCACAGTTCTAGCAGATTTGAAGAGGTGGGTAGACAGAAAATAAATAAGCAAATTATTTTTTTATTTGGATGAGTATTATGGAAAATAAGCAGGGTGATATGGTAGAGGTTAGAGGAGTGGCAAGATTAATTAGGGTTGTCAGGAAAGTTTTCTTTGAATAAATTCCTTTTAAACTGATTCCTGAGTGAGGATAAGGAGCCAGACATGCAAAGAATAGAATGACATTCTAACTGAAAGAATCAAGTTAAAATGGCTTGCAGAGAGAAAGATTTTGGTGTGTTCAAATTTCAGTAAACAGATCAATGTTAGTTAGGTCATGGTGAGCAAAGAGCAAGCAACGTGCAATGACATTGGCAGGCCAGATAACGTGGAGTTTTGTAGATTGTAGTAAAGAGTATGGATTTTATCCTAAGTGAAATCTAAATTTATAGATAATATTTAAAACATCAGATAAAATACTTATGTGCAAAGTTGAATGATTTAAAGATGAAATGGGTGATATTTTGGAGATTTATTATTTTTAAGAGCTTTTTTTATACAGTTTAATTCAAAAAGAGCCCCATGTTAAAGAACTGCTGGTAGCTATGAAATTGTCTTAAAGATTCAAATTATCATGTCCTTAAGATATTGGAATCACCAATTGCAAACAATCTACTCACATAGATATCCAAAGGGAGAGTAATATTTGGAATCAAGACCTTTCATTTTTAATCTTTGGTGAAGTTAATTTATAATATCTCTCAGGGCTAAATTGCACAGTTATGAAGCAAAAATATGAAAACTTTTTAAACGTTTGGTCTGTAGCCAGTTTCCTGTGGATAAGTCATCACATGAAGAAAACATAATACAAAAATTATGTACTC
This sequence comes from Odocoileus virginianus, assembly GCF_023699985.2. Taxonomy (NCBI): domain Eukaryota; kingdom Metazoa; phylum Chordata; class Mammalia; order Artiodactyla; family Cervidae; genus Odocoileus; species Odocoileus virginianus. Next base: position 83,257,192 of record NC_069674.1, on the reverse strand, counting down.
AAGTCACAGCAGAGACTCCTAGACAACCTTACCAGTCCTGAAACTAGTTCTTTACCTAACTTGATTTTAAAGATATTATTCCTTAATTTACCTGGAGATCTGAGCTACTGATGCCACTAATTCAATATAGTACCTTTAAGGAGTCACAGATGCACTTGGGCCAGCACATGGAGAAAGAGTCAACAGTACCCTAGTCACCGTAGAAACTATATTATTTCAGATAAATCATATTTTTTTCCAGATAAAGCATAATTCATGATACTGAGGTCAACCAATACCAGTATTGGGTGAAAAGAATGTACCCAAACTGTGTCATAAAATGGTTGGAAAAACTGCTAAAAATGTTACTAAAATAAGCAAATTGCTAAATAAAGTAGACAATACACATTACCCTAAAAACTATCTACGTTGTGGAACTTTTAAGTCACTCGCTATTTAATGTCTCTTTCAAATACAGACTTTTAAGATTTACAAAGCTATATCTTTAAATGATGTGAACTTTTCAATATTCATAAGGTGTGTCACTTCAGTCATGTCCCACTCTATGTGACCCTATGGACTGTAGCCCACCAGGCTTCTCTGTCCATGAGATTCTCAAGGCAAGAATATTGGAGTGGGTTGCCATGACCTCCTCTCTGGGGTCTTCCTGACCTAGGGATCAGATCAGCATCTTTTATGTCTCCTGCATTGGCAAGTGGTTTCTTTACCACTGACACCACCTGGGAAGCCCATTTATAGGGTATTAAATATTATTTTGCTATACCATTTTAAAAATAAAAATGTTATAAAACTAAACTGTCAAAGAAAATAAAGTTTTAATTCATATTTAGGACTTTTCTTATAATAAAAGGTCAGTTAGTACTTAAGGAGTAAAGAAGTGGGTAAGGAGAGAAAGGAATCCCCATTTCATTCTTAACCAAATTAGTCTGTGCTTATGAAGATGTCAAACCTTCATTTTACCCAATAAAACATTTTTGATGTGGTAATGATGGTCCCCCTAGTGTATTTACATAAAACTAGAATGATAAAAAATTCCAGCTTTGTAACTAAATGTGGACCTATAATTGTTTTAAGTCTTTAAACCAAAAACAAAGCACAGACATGGTTTTTGTCTTAAATTTAGAATAAATTGAAAAAAATACATTGATGTTCTTTGTTTCAAATGTATTTTGGAACTTAGCAGACCACATTCAACCTAGTTAAATTATCTGAATGGATTTTTGGGGAAGAGAAAAAGAGTCTGTTCATTTTAATATACCTTCAGAAATATTTTACTTCTTGATGATGACAGCAGCTCTTGCTGACAACTATTAATACATTATAAACACCCCATCAGAGTTATATAAAAACATGTCAGTTTTAAAGAGAACATCTTTGACAGCAAATTTTCTGATTGTGAAACAGCTGTGCCTTCAGTACAATGCATTAAGTAGTTTATTCCTTTTAGATAGTTAAATTGTGCATGAAATGTTGCTGGCGCAAGGGCTCCAAATCTGGCCTGATTAGCGAACATCTGTTACATTGGAAAAATTCATGTCTACCCTAATTAGCTGTCAGGCTGATGTACATCAGGCCTGATGGTGAGGGATCCTGTGCTGTTTAAGTCAAACCAGGTTCCTCTCCTCTCCCGTCACCTGCCCTTTCAAATCTCTTCCTCTCGTGTGTTGCTGTAATTAGAGATGGTTGGACATACAATGGAGCAGGCTATGGTCAGTTATAGTCCCATCTGTGCAATATTTTAATTCCCACCAAACTTGGGAGCTGAGACATAAAGTAGTTCAACAGCAGTGAGGCTGTGAGACCTGTTAGGTCTATGACATTCGGTAATCCTGGCACCAAGATCTTCATTTGAAAGACTCTTAGAATCCTGAAGTCACCATCTGTGGTGATGAAGGGTTATCTGTAGCTTCTGAAGAATTCATTTATGTTTTGTTTGTTTTGAATAGAGGTAGATCTCAGCTGATTTTGCAGATGTGACATATACTGTATGATTAGGTACTGAAAAGGATCAAAGTGTTCTGAAAGTGGGAATTTCATAGCTGAATATTTTGTGGCTATAGACAGATACAGGATGCAGTTGAAATGGAAAGATCTGATTTTGTCAGGTTTATTGGTCCAGCGTACATAGGGTTTTCCAATATCAATAAAAACTTTCATTGACCTGTGGATGGACACAAATCATAACTTTCTGTTCAAGCTAGCAGTAAACTGGAAAGTGCAGTTCAAAGTGTTCTGAGCTGGTGAAATCTTCATTTGCTCTGTTACAGCCTTTTATATGAGCTGCATTGCCTGGGGACAAGTTCACATTCAACCTGAAAGATTAAGAATATTTAAGATTACAACATCAGATTTTAGAATGTGATTTGACCTACAAAGAATGAAAAATCAGCTTTTTTCTGACTTGGTATCATCCTTTAAAGATAATTCAAGTACAGGATTATTATTATTCCCAAGCATATGTGAGGTATAATTACAATGTATGCTAAAATTTAGTAATTGAGGATGAGCTTTATAAAATGCTTGATGCATAAAGTTATAAATGGGGAACTTATTTACCCAGAAAATTCAGTATTTTTTAGATGAACTCATACAGGATCACATGTAGAATTCTGAATGTTTTGTTTTAGCATTCTAGCCAAACGAGTTGAATTTTCTGATTGAGGTGGGCTTCCTCCCTCCCTTCCTTTCCTTTCTTTCTTATGATTTTTCTTTCACCTTGAAATACTTTCCCTATCCATCCAAAGCTTACCCTATAAGGTCTTTAAGTATGGTCTCAAACAATAACTTTTCTAATAGTATCAACACTAGTTTAAAGGAAAGAGCAAAATTTAGTGAAATTAGTATACTTTATATTAATATTATGATTTTACTTGCATCATCTGTCTCTTTTCCACAACTGACATTTTGCATTTCTTTTGTGGTACTTGCCATTTCTAATCTTTTATTTAGATTTTATTTAGATTTTTTATTTATTTATTTAGATTTTATTTAGATTCTGTATACCAGAATACCTCTTATCTCTTATACTGGGCTATAAGCTCCTTAGAGACAGAGGCAATTCATTACTATGTATCCCATAAAGTACAGTTCATAATAGGCACTCAATGACTGTTTTTTGAATGAATATAATTAGGCTCAGATTGGAAGTGTTCCAAAGCAGTGATAGGTCTCTAGGTGCCAGTGTGCACCAAGACTAAGCTCCATGAACCATGAGGACTTACTGGTATCTCCAGCTGGAGATAGCCACCACAGGTCAGCTGGGAGAAAGCCTTGTTTCAGAGATCTGAGGTGTCTTGTAGGTATGGGATGGCCTTGGAAACATCTCCCAGCATCCCACTAAAGTGCAGAATGGCCAGACTCCTAATAGAGCTACCCAGAGTTCCTAAAGTGTTCAGAATTGTGATCCCAGGAAGACACTATAAGTCCTGCTGGTCTTGGACTGGTCCCAGCTTGTTCAGGTTGTGAATTTGGGTTGCCATCCTGCTTGGAGGTTCAGAGATGCCCTGGAACAGACTGGGCTTCTTCTGTCCCCCTGTGCTTTCGCATGGCATTCTCTAGAGTTTTCCACACTGGTGTGTAGGTTTGTCAAGAACCAAGAGTATAGGAAGTACTATAAGAACAGAAATTTTATGCTCTATTTTGTGGATTTTAAAGAAAATAAAGAATTTACATTTTATACATAGGGTAAGGTTTTAGAATTGTGTTTATTCTATTTTGAAAACTACTTTGTAATAATAAATCACCAGAAGACAGCGAATTACAATGTGCTTTCACTAACTTGAAAAATATTTTTTCAGTAATTTACTTTCTTTTTGAAAAAAAAGACACATTAAAAGATTTTAATTTTACTGCACATTAAAAATTTTAACACAAGTTATGTTGTTCATTTGAATATAGCAAGTATTTTCCATTTTTATCCAATGAACACAGTGTCTGCATTTGAAATGCATAGAAAAAAAACCCGACTAAATAACAGCTGATGATCTTTATTTAAACATCTAGTATATGTCACTTCCCATGCAATATTCTTACTGCTCACAGGCTCTGTAAGATTTATTATCTCTCTTTTACAGATGATAGAATTTATACTCAGAGAGATTACATAATTTGCCTGAAGCTACACAGCTAGTAAATAGCAGAGCCAAAATTCAATTCATATCTGACCTCAAAGTAGTTGCGTAACTACCACTCAAGGAAATCTCTTTTCATATTTTAAACATATTTCATATTTATTTTATTTATAAATATTATTACTTGTCTTTTTAAAATACTTTGAAGACTAAGATCATTTATTTGGATAAATGGTATTGTTTCCCAAAAGGAACTATGATTTTTATGCATTTTGCTTGCTTGATGGTGGCAAGTCCAAGAGTTTTATAAGAATTTGCATGGTATTTGATTCATGCTTTTATGTTTGATTGGGCAAGTCTACTCAATGTATATATGTAGTTCAACCCAAACTAATAAGGCTTCTGAAACCTCTTTAGGAAATTTTATCTTTTAAATCCAAGTTTCTGAGACCTGGATTCCAGTAAATTCTAATCTTTCTATGAGATAGACCATGAGGGTTATAATAGAAGACTTTGAAATAGTTTTGATGATTCTGACACTATCTGCTTTATGGTCATATAGTTGCTCTGTCTGATTTTTGACTAACTTGATAAATAAAATCAAAGGCTTTTTCTGCAGTTAATAAAGAATGATACAACAGAAATATTTACTATGCACTATGCCAACAACTAAATTAACCAGTAATAATTGTTTTCGGTGGTACCAATCAACAGCTGAGAAAAAAAAAAAAGCCCACAGGTCATTACATTTATCAAAATTAACGATAGTTTCTCTCTCCACCCTCCTGTATACCACTCCCTTTATCATGCTGCATTTGACACACACACACACACACACACAGAGGAAAAAAAACAGCTAATTCTTTTCAATGTTTGTTTCTCTGGAAGCAGTCTTAACAAACTTTTGAGTATTTTGTGTTGGTGAGACTGCAAATGTCTTATTGCTATTCCAAGCCTGTAATTTACTCTGGAGATTGCTGATGCCATCCTTTCATAGAATCATCCCTGTCATGTTGCAGATGGCAACAGAAGGTCACTCCCTTCCTGGTGTGACTTATTCTCCAAGTTTGTCAGAGAATAGATATCAAATGCATGCATCCCTTCAGAAAATGGTTGCACTCAGGCCACCTAAAACCAGGTAGAGAATCATTACCTCTTTCTTCAAGCTTCACTTTGCAGAATATATAAACCATTATAAGAGGATTGGCTAACCTCTCAACCTTCTGCTGAGCAGTCATCAGCTTCCAGAACTAGCATGGCCATCATTTGGCCCCAGCACTCTGGACAGTGCCTCGGGTCCTGGGGGCAACCTTCACTGGGCAGCGTGGACAACAGCCCCAGGGACCCTGTCAGCCAAGTATTCCTTGTTGATACTGCTTAAGATGATCATTGTGAGAGGCAGCTGATAAAACTTTTGGGGAGAGTAACTCTCGGCAGAATGAAATGCCTCATTAGTGATGACATGAGGGATCATCAGGGGAAGAATCCCAGAGTCATGAGTCACCACAGAATGTCAGGTCACATAGTTAAGGACACACCTGGGTTCTACAGGCCAAATTTGAATTTCTGTTTAAGAAATGATTTTCTACAGAGTAAAAGTAAAGGATGAGCCCCGTTGTGCAATAAAAGCTGTAGTAGCTATTATCACAATGGATCTTTTCACTAAATCCATAGTAAAAATATTTACTCTTAAGTGTGAGTGTATCATGTACATGTGTGTCTGATACTGTTATTTCTTTGCTATTGTGGAAATTATGGTGTCTAAACCCAAGCAAAGGCAAGAATGTTCATAAGGGGAGAAATCCAACTTTGTCCTTAAACCCAAACAATCAGTCATTTCACTCAAAACTAAAAGATGGGCCCTCAGAAGATAGAGCCCTAAAATAACTCTCACCGTCAGCCAGTATAGAGATGAAAATTAAACTTAGATTTTCTGACACTCCACTCTTGTTTTCTCATCACTGGATCCTCCCAGTTCACTGAGAAATCATTAGGTTTACACTATGAGCCAATTCTCAAAGCCTGACAAATTTATAGCTTCTCAAAACATGGAGGCCAAAGCAGAAGTTATCAATTATTTTCAAAGTGTCTAACTTTTAGCTGGGAATACATCGATATAGATATGTGATGGCATCTGGAATTCCAGCCAGTCCTCAAGGGAATATCCACGAGTGCCTTTCTGGAGCTCTCTCTAAGATGATAAAATAGGTTCTAGTCAGACACCGTACCTCACATAGTGTAACAGCTTTCGACATAAATCTGGACCATGATTTACATTTGAAAGCAGCAGATCGATATTTGAGGAAGGATTATTTTTTATCAACTTGGCTCTAATTCTCTGAAATATAAAGTTATTTTTTAAATGTCAAGACCAACTATACCCACACTGGCATGGAATGGCTTTGTCGAAAAAGTTGAAAAAAAAATTAAACGTAAATTTTGTGTTGACATAATCCAGGTTAAGTCTAGAAAAGAAAAATACTTACTTTTGTAAAATGAGAGGCTATTTTATCACTCAGAGAATGTCACATCAATTGTAAAGCCATCAGCCCCAAGGTTTGGTGGTGATTGCTTCATATTTACTGTTAGTCCGGCAATAGGGATGGTACTTTTACAGTCTTTGGACAGACTAGTGAGTGTGACATTTAAAGTGTTGATTTTTGCAGCACTTATGTTAATTGTTGTAATTTTCCTGATGAACCACCATTCTGGTTTCCTGATGCAGCCAAGATAGTTTTACATTTTCTATGCAGGGCCTCTTTGCCATTTGGTCTGTGTAGTGTCAGCTTCGAGTGCTACTGAAAGCAGACAAAATTGCAAGCAAATTGCATCAGATTGCCAACATTGTGAAAAGGTAAATTGCTTGCAAATCTATTTAAACCACTGCCCTATTTTCATCAGCTTCAGTACTTGGTATTCATGATTGCTTAATTGGCGACCTTTCCTATTGTGTAGTGCTTTATGGTGTAATGGAAAGCGATCTTTACCAAACCAATTACCCTTTTTTTCTCAGCACTACATTATTGCTGTGATTGCAACTGCCAGTCCTTTGTAAATGAACTTTCTGATTTCAATGATGTTTTTAAAATGTAAGATAGAAAAAAGTGGCATTCATATTGTGCGATGTTCTATTTTGAAGCCTCTTTGTAGCCACTATTGTCTGGGAAAATGGACTGAAGGGTTACACAGTACCTACAAATATCCATGTAACTATTATTAATATTATTATAATGTCCTCCTTTGTACTGAAGCTCAATTAGGAAAGGATAGGAGAAATATTTTGTCACCCTGTCAAGTGCACAGGAAGTGCATTTGAGGCTTCTTTTTTGACACATACATTATCTCTAGTAATAAGATGAGATTTTTTTATAAGGAGTGGTGATGAAGATATAAAATCAATTTAAATAAAATTTACATTGCTAGTCTGAGGGCTACTCAACATTTAAAAAGGAACCTTGAAATGACTCAAATATTAAGATTTGAAATAAAAGCTTTATTTTATAAGAGAAAGTTATGAGCAAGCTGAGAAGCAGTGAATTTTTAAGATTCCAGGTTTTGAATATAGATGACAAAACACAGCAAAACATGACTATTCTATTAGTTCAGAACTAAAAATATGTATAATGCAGACAGCCTGAACTGTAACAGAACTAAGAAAGCTTAATTAAATATTCTCTTAAATATTCTATAAAGTTAGCATCCACATGAGTTCTCGTAAAAATGGGCATCAAATGATACAGAATCCTGTTTATGTATTTTTATGTGATTTAGAAAATTATATCATTACTCATAAGTGTGTGTGCAGAAAGGGAGCTACAAGTAATTTAGTCATTCCCTAATACAGTAAGTGGAAATGGATGCATCATTCTACCCCCTACAGTTAGAAACTCTATTGTACAAGGGACATTTTGCAAAGATTTCTTTTACTCTCTCCTCTCATTTAATTAGGGAAAAAATGGAGTTCAAACAAGGCTTGCCAATGATAATCAGGTGATTGTTGATTTTAGTACCTTTGATGTAATGTAATGATTTATTTACAGCACAGCATCTTATTCTTTGAAAGCAGAGAAATGTGTTTATTATCTACTGCTTATGAAAGTGTTCATAACAACCAATTTCACTGTGATATTGAGTTCTAATACAGTTATTATTTTGTTTAGGCAGTATATATCCTTTTGGAATAATTAGACCTGTGATTCAATTTCCTAACTTTAAATGAGTGTCCTACTAATTGGGAGCAGTATACATAAAATCTCTCACCTTGTGGAGGGACTTTATTTAGTAACTCTTGTGGACAGACTTTAAGATGATTTTATTTTCACTGATAGTGGAGAAACATAGATTAGCACAGACTGCAGTTATTGGTGTTGATGTTATGTAAGAGGTTGGTTGTGAATGATCCCTCTCCTCATTCTTCTTTCTCCACCAGGACTGAGTCCTGTGATGGTGAAGTGGATAACAACAACAGCTATAAGAGCCCAGGCTTATGATGTTCCAGACTCTATGCTAAGCACTTTAACTGGTTGATCTCACTTCAACCCTCCCAACAATCCTATCAGGAAGGTACTGTTACTATTCCCATTTCACAGATGAGGCAACTGAAGCTGAGGTTTAGAAGCTGACACAGGGTGTGTGGGTCATAAATGATACATCTAGGGTACAAAACTGGACAGTCTGGCTCCGGAGCCTGTGTTCTACTGCTTGAAGAGTTTAGTTTCCCAGCTTTTAATATTTATTTCTTGAACTAAGGAAGGAAAACTGGTTGGCTTACATAAATGTTTAAATATTCTAAATATCTGATTTTCCAGAATACTTTAAGTACTTGAGGAAATGGAGTGTATCCAGAAGTCATTTAATCTTATGCTCTTTTCTTCTCTTTATACATGGTACAGATTTGGCACTGATACCCATGTTTACATGCAAAACTCTAAGAAACTCAGATGTTCAGATTCAGCTTCTGCGTGCAAAGAATTTTATGAATGCCAATGCTCACAAATGGGTCCTGCAGCTATTTCTCCTTTCCCTCCTTCTTCATCCTTGGAAAGAGAGACTTGAATACTGTAGAAACAGTAAATATCCAGCCAGTTCATCTTATCACCTCTGTTAAATAATGTACTGTAGAGTTATTGTTGGAGTTTGTTTGTTGATGTTTGGAACCATCTCATTTTAGTCCAAAGCTCTTTCAAAGGAATTGCAGTAGGAATAATGAACAGATTTCCTCATGTCTGTGATGAGTGCATTTGCTGAAGGTTGGGGAGGTGTAGTGGAATGAGGTTGGGGAAATATGAGTTGTTGGTTCCCCTTCAAGTGATCTGCAAGCAAATTATAGAAGAATGAAATGTTCTTTGAGATTGTACATGAGACATTTGTTCAACTGATTTAAACAAAAACCTAGGTGTTTTCTTATTTGATATTCCAATCTTTACTCTGCTCTCGATAGCCAGTGGGAGCCTTGTGCATATTCCCTAATCTTTTAAACGGCAGGTGTTCTATCCCAGAGGGGTCATATCAGTTCAGCTCAATTCAGTTCAGTCGCTTAGTCGTGTCCAACTCTTTTTGACCCTGTGGACTGCAGCACACCAGGCTTCCCTGTCCATCACCAACTCTCAGAGCTTGCTCAAACTCATGTCCATCAAGTCAGTAATGCCATCCAACCATCTCATCCTCTGTTGTCCCCTTCTCCTCATGTCTTAAATCTCCCCCAGCATCAGGGTCTTTTCCAATGAGTTAGTTCTTTGCATCAGGTGGCCAAAGTATTGGAGCTTCAGCTTCAGCATCAGTGCTTCCAATGAATATTCAGGACTGATTTCCTTTAGGATGGGCTGGTTGGATCTTCATGGACTGGTTGTGCTTCATCCAGCCTGGCATTTCGCATGATGTACTCTGCATATAAGTTAAATAAGCGGGGTAACAATATGCAGCCTTGATATACTCCTTTCCCAGTTTGGAACCAGAGAGGTCATATATTCTATGCCAAAATGTTGGGAAATTTTGGAAAAGAGCAAGAAGCTGGAGAGTACTCTATAGCTTCCCCTTTATGCAGACCCATATACAAATCTGGATTTACCACAAAGATTAATACAGGGTTGAAGGATATTAACTTAGGAAAGGATCATTTATATAAGAATCTGTGGCATCTTTATTTAGTAAATGTCCTGAGTAGGTTGAATACATTATTTCATTTGTGAACAAAAACTAACGTAAAGCTTTCAGTTTGCACGTGACTGTAGGAACCCATCTCTTGTGTTGTGTCCCTCTGTGATGTGCTGCTGCCACAACTCCGTGACTCCAGCAGAGTGTGCGTCTGTGAGGATCACTTGTTTTCTGTCATCACATTTTTCTTCATAACATGCAGCATCCATTTACCCCAAACAAGAAAAAGGAATTAAACAAGGTTGATCATGCAGGTACTTATTGACTGCTCATGAGTATTAAACTTTTCTTTAACCTGTATGATACAATGTGCTTTTGTCATTGATAATTATATCATTCCTTCTGAGTAAATAGAAATTCTCTGATCTTACTTACTTGGCCTTCATTCTTTCTGTATAAGAAGATAAACTATGAAATGTTCCAATAAGATAAACAACCCACAACACTTTTTCCCCACAAGTCTTCTGTTCCCCACAACTCTTATTTACAACTAATAAATGACTTTTCTGAGGTGTACCATCAGAAAGATTATAAAATTTAAAAACAAGTGGAAATGGTATGCTAATAGAGAACACAATAAAGTTTGTGGAACAGGATCAACAGTCTGTTATATTCAGATTGATAATCATTGGCTCTGTATATTTTATGGTGAATGTATCTACTTGATATGCTAGTAATAACAATCATGTTTAATATTTATTTAGGGCTAATTATGAGCCAGGTATCTTATTAAGCACTCATCATCAATTAGTGCATTTGATAATTGCAGTAACTCCATGAAGGACATACTATTACCACCCTTGTTTAATAAATGGGGAATCTGAGGTTCAGAGAGATTAAGCAGCATTTCTAAGATGGTTTCTAAGTGGTGGATCTGGGATTCTAACAAGGATAGTCTAGAAGTCATTGCTGGTTTCCAGTTGAACAAGGAGGAGGAGGAGGGGAAAGGGGAAGGAGGGTAGGAAAGCAGGGAAGCGAATTTCAGAAATAAGAACACCAACAGTGGGCTGTGTTATCATTAACAAGCTCCCAAGTGCCTAATCATGCACAGTAGGATTTAGAATTCTCCATAGGTTTTTTTGAGATCACTTCTTACTGTACATCCCTGCCTGGAAATCAGTAATAATTCTTGTCTTTACAATTTTTTTTTTCAGTTGACTCTTGACTAATGAAGCACTCCTTATATTTTGGCTTCTTGGTGGCAAATGCTGTCAATCACATAATGATTTATAACATGGTGTTGATATCTTAACATAAGCAAATTTCCACCTAACAGGAAGCTATTTGGGGGAACTCTTATGTCGAACTACTTCCTTTCTCTCTCTTCAGGTGAATTTTTTTTCCCATTTATTTTTATTAGTTGAAGAATAATTACTTTACAATATTGTAGTGGTTTTTGCCGTACATTGACATGAATCAGCCATGAATTTACATGTGTTCTCCATCCCGATCCCCCCTCCCGCCTGCCTCCCCATCCCATCCCTCTGGGTATTCTCAGTGCACCAGCCTTGAGCACTTGTCTCATGCATCCAACCTGGGCTGGTGATCTGTTTCACCCTTGATAGTATACTTGTTTCAATGCTGTTTTCTCTGAACATCCCACCCTCGCCTTCTCCCACAGAGTCTAAAAGTCTGTTCTGTACATCTGTGTCTCTTTTTCTGTTTTATATATAGGATTATCATTAACCATCTTTTTAAATTCCATATATATGCATTAGTATACTGTATTGGTCTTTATCTTTCTGGCTTACTTCACTCTGTATAATGGGCTCCAGTTTCATCTATCTCATTAGAACTGATTCAAATGAATTCTTTTTAATGGCTGAGTAATATTCCATTGTGTATATGTACCATAGCTTTCTTATCCATTCGTCTGCTGATGGGCATCTAGGTTGCTTCCATGTCCTGGCTATTGTAAACAGTGCTGCGATGAACATTGGGGTGCACGTGTCTCTTTCAGATCTGGTTTCTTTAGTGTGTATGCCCAGGAGTGGGATTGCTGGGTCATATGGCAGTTCTACTTCCAGTTTTTTAAGGAATCTCCACACTGTTCTCCGTAGTGTCTCTACTAGTTTGCATTCTCATTCAGGTGAGTTTTTAAGGGTCATCTTAAGTTAGGTGAACAGCAGAAAGAGAAATGGAAAGACTCAGGAGAGAAAGTGATGTTAAAATCCAGGGAGATGGACCTCAAAATAAATTTAACTTACTACTTCTGCCTTGGTTCCTAATGATACAGGCGTTCTTTCTTTTTAATGCATACTGGCTAAGAAGATTTTTAAGGAGAGACATTTTGAGATGCCCTCCACTCACACTTAGCTATTTGGGAAGCCATACCAAAAGCAAAATGAGCAGCTACTTTTCTCACACCCCAAAAAATGTGTGTTAACCGGAGTGATGAATTTTTTTAGCAAGGAGAATATTCAGTCTTGGGGGGATGGGTGGAAGAATCCATTCAGTCATGCAGTGAACAGTTTTTGAGCACATTCTATGATCCAGCACTGTGGGGCGCACAGTAAGAGTCTCAACTCCTCTCTTAAGAGCTTCATATTGTGTTGGCTTGCTTTGGAGTCAGTCACAAAGAAACTTCTTTTAGAATGCAATGCAGTTTTGAAGAAATAATTTTCTTTTAATTAAATAAGTTAATTTTAGAACAATCTATGTTTAAATGGCAGTGGAAAAAAGCAGAAAGTTGTGGATCCAAGAATAGAATTTTTCGTTAAACGGAGCCTTGCTTTACCTAGTAGTAGCAGTGGGAGTAGCAGTGGTAGTGGCTCTTTGCTACCACCTGGGCTGGAGCCGCCAGTCCTTGGAAGTGTCCTTGGAATTCTCCCGGCAAGAATGCAGAAGTGGGTAGCCATTCTCTTCTTAAGAGGGTCTTCCCTACCCAGGGATAGAAACTGGGCCTCGTGGATCACGGGCAGATTCCTTACTGTTTGAGCCACCGGAAAGCTCCTAAATCATCAGACAGAGGGCCATCCATGCACGCATGCTCAGTCACGCCCTGACTCTCTGTGACCCCCTGGGCTGTAGCCCTCCAGGCTCCTCTGTCCATGGGATTCTTCAGGCAAAAACCCTGGAGTGGGTTGCCATTTCCTCCTCCAGGGCACCTCCCTGACCCATGAATCAAATCCTGGTCTCCTGCCTCTCCTGTACTTCAGGTGGATTCTTCACCTGCTGAGCCAAGCTTTACCTAGGACACTTGACTATTAAAAGTGTACCAATACATTTAACATATTCAATTTCATATGTAGATTTTTTTTTACTTATCATTTTAATCAATATAGGGGAAATTTCATGATAACGATTTGTTTAAGAATACAGTTAACTTGACTTTGACTCCTAAACTGAATTTTGACATTCAATGAATATATAATCTAAAATTTCAACTGGCCCATGTTTTAAAGTATTTGTAATTTCGATTAATATTTCAAAAATACAAGACTGAGACTTTCTTACTCATGCTACCCTTCTAAAATAAAGCCCTGAATCCTTTCATTATTTTAGGATGAAATTATCTTATTTTGGTTTGTTTACAAATGTAAGATAGTTTTTTCATGGCACTCTTTCTAAGTAATATCATCATGAAGTGTTGAGTCTTCACAGACTTGCTGAGATTTTTAAAAAATATCTATTTTAGAACTGTCTTACCAACTTAGAGCATTTTAATGAGCAACTTACTATTTGAACTGTGCCTTTTGAAATGAACTCTGTAGCCAAGCATGCTGATCACTGCTGTCTCTGGAACCCTGAGTACCACATAACTCATGGGTCTGGCTACCATGAGATTGAGCATGAAATTTCACATCAAAGACCTCCATGCCTGAGGAACAGAGATGCAAGGGGGTGGTGTGGCCAGGGCAGAATAGAATGCACAAAGCAGATGGAATTTTTCCTGGTTTGTTCAGAGTCCAGATGGAGTTTCTGCAGACCAGGAACCTTTGCAGTTGCTGCTTACCCTGGAAATAACAAGCTTCTGTGGTCACAGCTACAATAATAGGAGCATGTTCCCTGAAAGACCAAGGAATACTTTGTAATAAGCAGGCTGTACTTCGAGGCTGGGCTGGTTTCCTGGGCATACAATCTATGTGATTGCACAGAACTCTATGCTTAAAAGGGCTCCATGTTTGGCTTAATATTCTACAGTCACTGTTCCTAAATTCTTAGTAATTTTTGAACAAGAAGCTCCTTATTTTCATTATGTAGCTGGTCCTAATAAGAAGTTCATTTTAAATTAAGGACATCTCATTCTAAGAAAGCCACTGACAACATCCACAGTGGAGTAAGGTCTACAAATTATCACAGAGGAGCTGTTAAAGAAATGAGGACTGGTTAATGGGCAAAAATATAATGTGATCAATGATAATGCTTTATGACTATCTTGATCTAGTAGAACTAGAAATGGTTACCTAGGGAAGGAATGAGAGCTCCATGGCTCTATTATTGGAGTCTTCATCTCAGAATAATAGTAAAAAAATTTCTCTGTATCAGTGGTGTTTGCACTTTTTGATCATGACCTATAGTAAGAAATACATTTTATTAATGATCTTATATTTATGTATGTGCATATATGCACATATGCATATGTACTTATATGTATTTTGTGTGTATATGTATATTTTGCACATTTATACACAAGTTTCATGAAATAACTCTCAGTTTTATCCCACATGGTATGCATTCTGATACTTTCTACTTTTTTCTCTTTCATTAAAAAATATATTGGTTCTTATCCACTAAATCCGGAGAAGGCAATGGCAACCCACTCCAGTACTCTTGCCTGGAAAATCCCATGGATGGAGGAGCCTGGTTAGGCTGCAAATCCGTGGGGTCACGAAGAGGCGGACATGACTGAGAAACTTCACTTTCACTTTTCACTTTCATGCACTGGAGAAGGAAATGGCAACCCTCTCCAGTGTTCTTGCCTGGAGAATCCCAGGGAAGGGGTAGCCTGTTGGGCTGCCGTCTATGGGGTCACACAGAGTCAGACACGACTGAAGCAACTTAGCAGCAGCAGCATCCACTAAATGAATTTGTTGTCAACTGATGTATCACAGTCCACAATTTGAGAGGCTGTTGTATAACATGGGCTTCCCAGGTGGCACTAGTGGTAAAGAACCTGCCTGCCAATTCAGGAGAGGTAAGACATGCGGGGTCGATTCCTGGGTCAGGAAGATCCCCTGGAAGAGGGCATAGCAACTCACTCCAGTATTCTTGCCTGGAGAATCCCATGGACAGTGGAGCCTGGCAGGCTATAGTCCATGGGTTACAAAGAGTTGGACACGACTGAAGTGACTTAGCCAGCACGTATGCACCTTATATATCATGAGACATTGCATTAGATAATTCTCTACATTTTTCTAGCTCTAAGATGATAATTTTCGAAAGTTAAAAATTGCAAGTTAGGACTTCCCTGGTGGCCCAGTGATTAAGAATCCACCTGCCAATAAAGGGGACACAGGTTCAACCCGTGGTCCTGGAATATTCCACGAGCCACAGAGCAACTAAGTTCATGTACCATAACTATTGAGCCTGAGTGCCCTAGAGCCTGTGCTCCCCAGCAAGGGAAGCCACCACAACGAGCACCCCTTGGACCGCAATTAAAGAGTAACCTTACCCCCATCCCCTGCGCATCACAACTAGAGAAAAGCCTGCACAGCAATGAAGACTCAGCATAGCCAAAAATAAACACATTGGATTATGTTTTTAAAAATTGCAAGTTACCCACTGGTGGCTGAATACATGCCTAAACAATTCAGTGGCAAAGTATAAAGAGCCCTTGATTAATTCTTGGAAGACCTGGTTAATTCTTGGAAGACCTGGTTCAAACTAGCTATTTAACATATTTTAACACTTTAAAGAAATCTATTTGTTAGTCTTCTCAATTGCTTTATTAGGAAATTGTTTTTTAATTCAGAGAATTTCTCCCTTTTAATAACAAATAACAGAATGCTTAATCTTCCAAATAAAATCTTTAGAGTTTATAAAATGGTTTAGGAACTGCTTTGATGGACTCTGAGGACTGGTCGGGTCTTTTACATATCCTGCTCACCACTCTCCATCCCTCCTCTCAACTTCCATCCCTAGACCCATAAGACTCCAGTGAACACAGTTTGAAAACCACTCTACTTAATAACTGAATCTTAGACTTTGATCTGGGAACGTCTGGTGTGCAGTAGTGATTGGGAATGAAACCAAACATTCAATATCTTTCCTTGTTTTTCTCTCAGTTCAATGTTTTAATCTCAGAAAATGAAAACACACCAGAATGAGGCTGTTTCTGTCTGGTTCCCTGCTTTATCTTCAACATCTAGCAGAGTACCTGGTATACAATAGGTGCTCAATACATATTTACTGGACAAATAGGTCACTTTTTTACATGTATCAAAATAAAAAGTGTTTGGTGGGAGGTGTTTATGAAAATTCTTCAACTGTTAACAGATTCAGATTTTGAAACTAAGGTTCATGTCTTTTTAGGTTGATTTTAGTAATACATATTTTGTAGTGAAATTGAACATTGATATCTCTATCTTATAGATAAGAATACCAGGCCCTTATGAAATTCATAGAAGTAAGAATGTCAAGGCTGTATATTGTCACCCTGCTTATTTAACTTATATGCAGAGTACATCATGAGAAACACTGGGCTGGAGAAAGCACAAGCTGGAATGAAGATTGCCAGGAGAAATATCAATAACCTCAGATATGCAGATGACACCACCCTTATGGCAGAAACTGAAGAGGAACTAAAAAGCCACTTGATGGAAGTGAAAGAGGAGAGTGAAAAAGTTGGCTTAAAGCTCAACACTCAGAAAACTAAGATCATGACATCTGGTCCCATCGCTTCATGGCAAATAGATGTGGAAACAGTGGAAACAGTGGCTGACTTTATTTTGGGGGGCTCCAAAATCACTGCAGAGGGTGATTGCAGCCATGAAATTAAAAGATGCTTACTCCTTGGAAGGAAAGTTATGACCAACCTAGACAGCATATTAAAAAGCAGAGACATCACTTTGCCAACAAAGGTCCATCTAGTCAAGGCTATGGTGTTTCCAGTGGTCATGTATGGATATGAGAGTTGGACTGTGAAGAAAGCTGAGCGCCGAAAAATTGATGCTTTTGAACTGTGGTGTTGGAGAAGACTGTTGAAAGTCCCTTGGACTGCAAGGAGATCCAATCAGTCCATCCTAAAGGAGATCAGTCCTGAATATTCATTGGATGGACTGACGCTGAAACTGAAACTCCAGTACTTTTGCCACCTCATGCGAAGAGTTGACTCATTGGAAAAGACCCTGATGCTGGGAGGGGTTGGGGGCAAGAGGAGAAAGGGACGACAGAGGATGAGATGGCTGGATGGCATCATCGACTCGATGGACATGAGTATGAGTGAACTCCGGGAGTTGGTGACGGACAGGGAGACCTGGCGTGCTGTGATTCATGGGGTCGTAAAGAGTCGGACACGACTGAGTGACTGAACTGAACTCAACCTAACTATTTGCAGGCAGGAATTATGATCCATAGCTACTGAATTTCTGATCTGTTTATTGGTGAGCTTTGGAAAGAATCTCCATGAGGACATCCTAGCATTCAGTGGGTGAATGGGGTGCATCTTGGTTCATGACTTTGTAGAGTCCCCTAAAACACTGGTATTTTGTTGACTGGTATAATTTATAAAAAGGAAGTTGCACTGTGCCAGTCACTTGCCTTTCTGGGCTTACCCATTTCATTCGTGAATATGACAGCATTACTGTTAGTAGCAGTTTGTTTCATAATATTGTGATATGATTGGAAGCAGATGGGAAAGAAATAAGGTCACATGGATTTTTTTCACCTAGTGGAATTACTACTCAGAAAAAAAAAGGTGGTGCTTTGGTTGGGGAAGTTCTTATCATACCAAGTGAGCTCTTCAAAATGTTATGTCCCATTTGTATCACTAACTCTATTTTTGAGATGACAAGAGATGAATGAAATATAAAGCTTATGGTTACACAGGGTACTCATCTTCATGCACAACTTCAGCATTAATGTAACCTTTAAAATGTAACCTTTAAAAAGTGCAGTAGTCATCAGCAGCATGACCCATATCTAACTGGAACTGCCTGTCAAGCCTTGCTCATTTGATGCATGAAAGTTCTATATTTTCCTTCACAGGCATATGTTAAGTACCTTTATGTCGGCCCAAGCAGCATGCCAATGTGGAATTTCCTGAATTGTAGATTCTGGGTCAGGGTTATAACTGTTGGCATCTATCTATTTAGGTGGCTCAGAATACACAGATGCTTTGAAATAGTTTCTTACTTAAACTGAAATCAGAGCATTCTCTCAAGTATCATGCATATCTTTAAACTAAGTTTGAGCATTCTTACTCTCCTTTAAAACAATTTAGCATTGTTACAGACATACTTAGAACCTACTTAAATTTGGACAGATGTTTTATTTGACTTAATGTGTATACTATATAAAAACCAGTTAACTACTTGTCACATGACAATGTTCTCTATCACAGGCCTCAAAGTAAAAATTGCTCTAGGTACCAAAATATATCAGAATAGCTAAATGCTTTCAGTGAGAAGGGCCAGATGAAAGGCCATTTTCCCTATTGGGTAAAGTAGCTTAATTTTGAATAACATGAAGTTGCCAAATTTCAACCATTTTTGAGCTACAAAAGTGGCAGTTTTATTCAGACTGAAATTGAAGATGTGGAGAAAAACCACTAGACCATTCAGGTATCACCTAAATCAAATTTCTTATGACTATACAGTGAAGTGAGCAATAGATTTAAGGGACTAGATCTGATAGACAGTGCCTGATGGAGGTTCATGACATTGTACAGGAGACAGGAATCAAGAACATCCCCTACAAAAAGAAATGCGAAAAAGCAAAATGGCTGTCTGAGAAGGCCTTACAAATAGCTGTGAAAAGATGGGAAGCAAAAAGCAAAGGAGAAAAGGAAAGATATACCCATTTGAATGCAGAGTTCCAAAGAATAGCAAGGAGAGATAAGAAAGCCTTCCTCAGCGATCAATGCAAAGAAATAGAGGAAAACAACCTAATGGGAAAGACTAGAGATCTCTTCAAGAAAATTAGAGATACCAAGGGAACATTTCATGCAAAGATGGTCTCAATAAAGGACAGAAATGATATGGACCTAACAGAAGCAGAAGATATTAAGAACAGGTGGCAAGAATACACAGAAGAACTGTACAAAAAAAGATCTTCATGACTCAGATAATGATGATGGTGTGATCACTCACCTAGAGCCAGACATCCTGGAATGTGAAGTCAAGTGGACCTTTGGAAGCATCACTACGAACAAAGCTAGTGGAGGTGATGGAATTCCAGTTGAGTTATTTCAAATCCTGAAAGATGATGTTGTGAAAGTGATGCACTCAATATGCCAGCAAATGTGGAAAACTCAGCAGTGGCCACAGGACTGGAAAAGGTCAGTATTCATTCCAATCCCAAAGAAAGGCAATCCCAAAGAATGCTCAAACTACCACACAGTTGCACTCATCTCACACGCTAGTAAAGTAATGCTTAAAATTCTCCAAGCCAGGCTTCAGCAATATGTGAGCCGTGACCTTCGAGATGTTCAAGCTGGTTTTAGAAAAGGCAGAGGAACCAGAGATCAAATTGTCAACATCCGCTGAATCATCAAAAAACAGGAGAATTCCAGAAAAACATCTATTTCTGCTGTATGACTAGGCCAAAGCCTTTGACTGTGTGGATCACAATAAACTGTGGAAAATTCTAAAAGAGATGGGCATAGTAGACCACCTGACCTGCCTCTTGAGAAACCTGTATGCAGGTCAGGAAGCAACAGTTAGAACAGGACATGGAACAACAGACTGGTTCCAAATAGGAAAAGGAGAACATCAAGGCTGTATATTGTCACCCTGCTTATTTAACTTACATGCAGAGTACATCATGAGAAACGCTGGGCTGGAGGAAGCACATGCTGGAATCAAGATTGCCAGGAGAAATATCAATAACATCAGATATGCTGATAACACCACCCTTATGGCAGAAAGTGAAGAAAAACTAAAGAACCTCTTGATGAAAGTGAAAGAGGAGAGTGAAAAAGTTGACTTAAAGCTCAACACTCAGAAAACTAAGATCATGGCATCTGGTCCCATCACGTCATGGCAAATAGATGGGGAAACAGTGGAAACAGTGGCTGACTTTATTTTTCTGGGCTCCAAAATCACTGCAGATGGTGATTGCAGCCATGAAATTAAAAGATGCCTACTCCTCGGAAGGAAAGTTATGACCAACCTAGATAGCATATTAAAAAGCAGAGACATTACCTTGCCAACAAGGTCCGTCTAGTCAAGGCTATGGTTTTTCCAGTGGTCATGTATGGATGTGAGAGTTGGACTGTGAAGAAAGCTGAGTGCTGAAGAATTGATGCTTTTGAACCTTGGTGTTGGAGAAGACTGTTGAAAGTCCCTTGGACTGCAAGGAGATCCAATCAGTCCATCCTAAAGGATATCAGTCCTGGGTGTTCATTGGAAGGACTGATGTTGAAGCTGAAACTCCAATACTTTGGCCACCTGATGCGAAGAGCTGACTCATTTGAAAAGATCCTGATGCTGGGAAAGATTGAGGGCAGGAGGCGAAGGGGACAACAGAGGACGAGATTGTTGGATGGCATCATTGACTCGATGGACATGGGTTTGTGTGAACTTGGGAGTTGGTGATGGACAGGGTGGCCTGGCGTGCTGCGGTTCATGGGGTTGCAAAGAGTCGGACACTACTGAATGACTGAACTGACTGATATTTCTAGACACTTGTTGCTTACTCTGCTGTTATGCTCTCCCAAGAAAATTAGTATCCCTGAGTGGGAAGAAAACAGGGACTCCAAATGTTTTCAGTGGATTTCACACTGCCTTCACAGGAAGGTAAAATACTTTAATAGATGCTTGGTGGGTCTGTTTCTCAGAT
The DNA here is from genome assembly GCF_023699985.2 of Odocoileus virginianus. NCBI lineage: Eukaryota > Metazoa > Chordata > Mammalia > Artiodactyla > Cervidae > Odocoileus > Odocoileus virginianus. The sequence continues at coordinate 83,236,028 of NC_069674.1, read as the reverse complement.
CTTCAGTTCTGGGAAAAAAAAAATGAAGGAGTCCCTTGAAAAGATTACCAACAATATATTTCACCAAATATCTTTACTTTCTAGAAAAGTATACTTAGGAAATAAGATTATGGGCAAAACAGACTACAGTGCTAATAGTTTATAATACCAAAAATTTGAATATAATCTAAAAGATGAGTAAAAGGAGTTCAGTTAAATATAGTCCTTCTATAATAAAAAATGAAAGTATTTAATAAATGGAAAATAAGTTAGTGAACAAGTATTTACCTAAAAGATGTATATTACTGTGTCACTGAAGACATAATATAGATATATGCAAACACAGACATTTTTAACATACATAAACATGATGCATAAAGAGACCAGAATCAGATACAATGTGGTCAGTGATTATTTCTGCATATAAGGTTAAGATTTATGGGTGATTTTGAAACCTAATCTTTATCTGTATTTTCTACTATAAATATATATTAATTGCAATGACAAGGAAAAAATAAAGTAACACCAAGAATATTTAGTGTATTGTTTCACTCATTTTAAAAATAATATCTGATTTATAAATTAAGGCAATTCCTGAGTATTTGCATCATGGGGTATCATTAGTACAGATAAAAATCAAATGGAACATTATCCATATGGAAGTTTCCCTTGAAGTTCAGGAGAGTCTGAATCACCGAGATAACAAGCGACAAGAGGGGCAGAGAGATGGAAAACAAACCCCTAGAAGGAAATTATAGCAAATTGGTGTGTTCAGTGCAGTTCAGTCTCTCAGTCATGTCTACCTCTTTGCGACCCCATGGCCTGTAGCACGCCAGGCCGCCTTGTTCATCACCAGCTCCCAGAGTTTACTCAAACTTATGTCCATCGAGTCAGTGATGCCATCCAACCTTCTCATCCTCTGTCATCCCCTTCTCCTCCTGCCTTCAATCTTCCCCAGCATCAGGGTCTTTTCAAATGAGTCAGTTCTTCGTATCAGGTGTCAAAGTATTGGAGTTTCAGTTTCAGCATCAGTCCTTCCAGTGAATATTCAGGGCTGATTTCCTTTACAATGGACTGCTTGGATCTCCTTGCAGTCCAAGGGACTCTCAAGAGTCTTCTCCAACATCAGGTCTTTGGTGCTCAGCTTTCTTTAGTCCAACTCTCACATCCATACATGATTACTGGAAAAACCATAGCTTTGACTAGACGGACCTTTGTTGGCAAAGTAGTGTCTCTGCTTTTTAATATGCTGTCTAGGTTGATCATAACTTTTCTTCCAAGGAGCAACCATCTTTTAATTTCATGGCTGCAGTCACCATCTGAAGTGATTTTGGAGCCCCCAAAAATAAAGTCTCTCACTGTTTCCATTGTTTCCCCATCTACTTGCCATGAAGTGATGGGATCAGATGCTGTGTTTTCTGAATGTTGAGTTTTGAGTCAACTTTTTCACTCTGCTCTTTCATAAGGGAAAGGGTGGTGCCATAATGGTGGTGTCATCTTCATATCTGAGGTTATTGATATTTCTCCTGGCAATCTTGATTCCAGCTTGTGCTTCCTCCAGCCCAGTGTTTCTCATAATGTATTCTGCATGTAAGTTAAATAAACAGGGTGACAATATACAGCCTTGACGTACTCCTTTCCCTATTTGGAACCAGTCTGTTGTTCAATGTCCAGTTCTAACTGTTGCTTCATGCCATGTACATTGTAAATCTACCCATTTGAGTTGTTTGCCCTATACTGGTGCATAGTAATTAAGTTGCTAAAGAAGGCAGACAAAGTTACTTGGTAAACAGGAAACATTTTACCTGGGAAAAAATTGTGTGGTTAGTTGAACTTAGTTTAGGAGATATTTCAGAAGCATTATTTCTTCTGCTATCTCTTGCCACAGAAAAAATGCTTTCAGTGGTCAAAAGGTACAGTTAAATATTAGAACTTCACTCTGAAAAGATAGTATATGGAATAAATAGATAAAACAATTATATTATGAGTCAGATGAATGTAATAAGACAGATGAATGGAAATAGGATTTTTATAGGAAGGATAGTGAACATACAAAAACCTCTCAGAATAAAAATAGGCTCCAGTGTCTGATTCACCCTGAGAACATATGCAGTTCTCAGAATACACTTATGGATTGAGTTTTTTAAAAGAATGAATGAATTAATAAAACTTCATCTCATCATCATCTTATGGGCCATTTCTTTATAATTTATGCACAGTAGCATTGAGATAAATTTAACTATGTATGATTACATGCTGCATAACAGACCATTTTTAAATTTTATGATGGGGTCAAGTTATGTTCACTTCAGTATGATAATTATTCAGTTCAATAGTTCCTTTTCTTATGGAACTTAAGAATGTTTGATTCAGAAGTTAAAAAATGAGATACACACACATATATATGTGTATACACTGTAGAGTACATAAATATGTCAGAAAGAACAAAAAGCCATAAAGTCGCAATGAAAGGGAAACTGTCAAGTATTCATTATTTCAGAGTATTCGCTAATATAATAAGCTACTATGTAATTTCCGTTAATATGATTTTTTTCTAACAAAGGAAATGCAGCTTAATGTTTGTTATGAGGCTAGAGAAGAGAGAAAGAATAACTCCTTTACCATTTGGCTGGGCAAATGAAAACATCTGTATATTCCCTTTACAAAAGTGAAAAGTTTAGAGGTAAAATAAGTACTTACCTTCAGTTGTCTATGTATTTGTGGTTTTTCCAGTACAGCTATTTCATAAATGTGCAATGTATGTGGTATCCACAAAAACCACCTAAAATATGGTTGAGGTTGGCAGTGTATGTTATTCAGTCGCTAAGTTGTGTCCGACTCTTTGCAGCCCCATGGACTGCAACATGCCAGGCTCCTCTGTCTTCCACTATCTCCCAGAGTTTGCTCAGATTCACATCCGTGAAGTTGGTGATGCTATCCAACCATCTCATTCTCTGACACCCCCTTCTCCTTTTTTTTTTTTTTTTTTTATTTTTTAAATTTTTATTAGTTGGAGGCTAATTACTTTACATCATTACAGTAGTTTTTGTTATACATTGATATGAATTAGCCATGGATTTACATGTATTCCCCATCCCAGTCCCCCCTCCCATCTCCCTCTCCACCCGATCCCTCTGGGTCTTCCCAGTGCACCAGGCCCGAGCACTTGTCTCATGTACCCAACCTGAGCTGGTTATCCGTTTCACCCTAGATAATACACATGTTTCAATGCTGTTCTCCTGAAACATCCCACCCTTGCCTTCTCCCAGAGTCCACAAGTCTGTTCCATACATCTGAGTCTCTTTTTCTGTTTTGCATATAGGGTTATCGTTACCATCTTTCTAAAGTCCATATATATGTGTTAGTATACTGTAATGGTCTTTATCTTTCTGGCTTACTTCACTCTGTATAATGGGCTCCAGTTTCATCCATCTCATTAGAAGTGATTCAAATGAATTCTTTTTAATGGCTGAGTAATATTCCATGGTGTATATGTACCACAGCTTCCTCATCCATTCGTCTGCTGATGGGCATCTGGGTTGCTTCCATGTCCTGGCTATTATAAACAGTGCTGCGATGAACATTGGGGTGCATGTGGCTCTTTCAGATCTGGTTTCCTTGGTGTACATCCCAGAATTTCAGAAATAAAAGCAAAAATAAACAAATGGGACCTAATGAAACTTAAAAGCTTTTGCACAACAAAGGAAACTATAAGCAAGGTGAAAAGACAGCCCTCAGATTGGGAGAAAATAATAGCAAACGAAGCAACAGACAAAGGATTAATCTCAAAAATATACAAGCAACTCCTCCAGCTCAACTCCAGAAAAATAAATGACCCAATCAAAAAATGGGCCAAAGAACTCAACAGACATTTCTCCAAGGAAGACATACAGATGGCTAACAAACACATGAAAAGATGCTCAACATCACTCATTATCAGAGAAATGCAAATCAAAACCACAATGAGGTACCATTATACGCCAGTCAGGATGGCTGCTATCCAAAAGTCTACAAGCAATAAATGCTGGAGAGGGTGTGGAGAAAAGGGAACCCTCTTACACTGTTGGTGGGAATGCAAATTAGTACAGCCACTATGGAAAACAGTGTGGAGATTTCTTAAAAAGCTGGAAATAGAACTGCCATATGACCCAGCAATCCCACTTCTGGGCATACACACCAAGGAAACCCTTCTCCTTTTGCCTTCAACCTTTTCCAGCATCAGAGTCTTTTCCAATGAGTTGGCTCTTTGCATCACATGGTCAAAGTATTGAAGCTTCAGCTTTAGCATCAGACCTTCTGAGGAATATTTAGGGTTGATTTCCTTTAGGATTGACTGGTTTCATCTCCTTGCAGTCCAAGGGACTCTCAAGAGTCTTCTCCAACACCACAGTTCAAAAGCATCAATTCTTCAGTGCTCAGCTTTCTTTATGGTCCAACTCTCACATCCCTATATGACTACTGGAAAAACCATAACTTTGACTAGATAGACCTTTGTCAGCAAAGTAATATCTCTGCTTTTTAATATTCTGTCTAGGTTTGTCATAGCTTTCCTTCCAAGAGGCAAACATCTTTTAATTTCATGACTGCAGTCATCACCATCAGTGATTTTGGAGCCCAGGAAAATAAAATCTGTCACTGCTTCCACTTCTTTCCTTTCTATTTGGCATGAACTGATGGGACTGGATGTCATGATCTTAGTTTTTTGAATGTTGAGTTTTAAGCCAGCATTTTCACTCTCCTCTTTCTCCCTCATCAAGAGGCTTTTTAGCTCCTCTTCACTTTCTGCATATCTGAGATTGTCAATAGTGTCATTATTTCTCCCAGCAATCTTAATTCCAGCTTGTGATTTGTCCAGTCCATCATTTCACATGATGCATTCTGCATGTAAGTTAAATAAACAGGGTGACAATATACAGCCTTGACATACTCCTTACCCATTTTGGAACCAGTCTATTGTTCCATGTCCAATTCTAACTGTTGCTTCTTGACCTCCATACATATTTTTCAGGAGATAGATAAGGTGGTCTGGTACTCCCATCTCTTTAAAAATGTCCCACAGTTTGTTGTGGTCCACAGTTAAAGGCTTTAGCATAGTCAATGAAGCAGAAGTAGTTGTTTTTCTGGAATTCTCTTGCTTTATCTATGACTCAACAAATGTTAACAATTTGGTCTCTGGTTCTTCTGTATTTTCTAAACTCAGCTTGTACATCTGGAAGTTCTCTGTTCATGTACTATTGAAGTCTAACTTGATGGACTTTGAACATAGCTTTGCTAGCATATGAAATGAGCACACCTGTATGGTAGTCTGAACATTCTTTGTTACTGCCCTTCTTTGAGATTGGAGTAAAAACTGACTTTTTCCAGTCCTGTGGCCACTGCTGAGTTTTTGAATTTTGCTGGCATACTGAGTGCACCTTTTCATACTGTTCATGGGGTTCTCAGTCCTGAATATTCATTGGAAGGACTGATGCTGAAGCTGAAACTCCAATACTTTGACCACCTGATGCGAAGAACTGACTCACTGGAAAAGACCCTGATGCTAGGAAAGATAGAAGGCAGGAGGAGAAGGGGACAACAGAGGATGAGATGGTAGGATGGCATCACCAACTTGATGGACAAGCTCCACGAGTTGAGTTTGAGCAACCTCTGGGAGTTTGCAATGGACAGGGAGGCCTGGTGTGCTGCAGTCCATGGGGTCACAAAGAATTGGACACAACTGAGTTGACTGAACTGAACTGAACTGAGTGCACCACTTTAACAGCATCATATTTTAGGATTTGAAAAAGCTCAACTGGAATTCCATCACATCCATGAGCTTTGTTTGTAGTAATGCTTCCTAATGCCCGCTTGACTTCATGCTCCAGGGTGTCTGACCCTCTGTGAGTGACCACACCATCATGGTTATCTGAGTCATAAAAGACCTTTTGGTATCATCCTTATGTGTATTCTTGCCACCTCTTCTTAATCTCCTCTGCTTCTGTTAACTCCTTACCATTTCTGTTTTTTTATCATACCTATCCTTGCATGAAATATTGCCTTGATGCCTCCAATTTTCTTGAAGAGATCTCTAGTCTGTTGTTTTCCTCTGTTTCTTTGCATTGTTTATTTAAGGAGGCCTTCTTATCTCTCCTTGCTATTCTCTAGAACTCTTCATTCAGTTCGGTGTATCTTTACCTTTCTCCCTTGCCTTTCACTTCTCTTTCCTCAGCTCTTTGTAAGGCCTGCTCAGACAATCACTTTGCCTTCTTGCATTTCTTTTTTTTTTTTTTGGCAGTGGTAGCAATCTGCAAAAATCAGTCATTTTCCTCATGGTGCATCCATGTTGCAGCATGAGTCAGAATTTCATTCCCTTTTAGGCCTGGGTAATGTTCCATTGTATGTCTATACCATATTTTGCTTATCTACCATCCACTGATGGATGCTTGGTTGGTTCCATATTTTCAGTACTGCAAATAATACTGCTTTGAGCATAGGTATGCAAATATCTGTTTGAGTTCCTGCTTTCAGTTCTTTTGGGTGTATACCCAGAAATGAAATTGCTGTATCATGTGGTAATTCTATTTTTTAATTTTTTTGAGGAACCACTATAATATTTTCTATAGCAGCTATACCACTTTACATTTTCACAAACAATTCAATTTCTCTGTATCTTTGCCAACACTTGTTATTGTCTGTTTTATTTATTTATTTATTTTTTATAATAACCATCCTAATGGGCATGAGGTATAATCTCATTATGGTATCTCCTTATGCTAAGTGAACATAAACCAGTCATAGAAAGATAAATATGAGATACTTAGTCAAAATAATAGAGAAATATAATGGTGGTTGCTTGGGGATGGGGAAAATGGATAATTATTATTTAATAAGTATGGAGTTTTAGTCTTACAAGATGAAAAGAGGTAAGTGGATAGATGGTGGTAATGGTGGTATAATATAATGTATACGTATATATTTGATTTATGTAGCAATATAAATGTACTTAACACTACTGAAATATACATTTATAATGGCTTAAGATAGTAAATTTTATGTTACATGTTGGGTTTTTTTTTTTTTTACCACAATTATCAACGAATGAATGAATGAAAGAAAACCACCACTTTTTTTTTTTAAAGAGATGATCCTTGTGTATAAGAAGAAATTGAAGCAAAGCCAGTGAGTTAGCTTGCCTGAGAGTAACATCATAACAAGAGTACTGGTTACCTGGCCATCACTTTGGAATGATAATGTGAAATAATACTGTTTGACTATTCAAAACTGGACTTGAAGAAGGGCGACTGAGTCTCCAGGTCTCACAAATCTAAAGATAGTATATGCTCATATTCCTGTGCCATCCGTTTTACAACCATTAGTTTTGGTCCACATGACAATAGACTATGATATATATTGTTATATGTTTGACATACATTCAGTATACTATTGGAGATCTTATGCTTGGTCCTTGATACTTCATCTTATTGTCAACTGGTAAGTCAGTCCGGTTTAAACAGTACTGACGTGGGAGGACCATCTCTCCCCCTTTCAGAGGTGGTCTACTCTGACTGTCTCTGTCTTGTGTTTTAGGCCATTTCCTCTCTGTAGCGTCTCCAGTCCTCTGCAGCAGCACCCTCACTGGTTTTCCTGACGTGGATGTGGAGGGAGGCATGCAATAGCACTGTGTGTGCCTGACAGTTTTTAATTACCCTACTAGTTTCCTTGGGGTCTCCACCAGGACTCAGCAGTCTCATGTTCTAGATCCATGATATTTTATCACACCTTCAATGTGTATTTAAATTGATCTGAATCATGTAGAGCAACATTTAGTTCAATGTATTTAGGTCTACCTGGAAGAACCCAGTTAGGTATCAAAATACCCATCTTAAGAATAAAATAATTTGGAACAGTTTGGGAGACCTCCCAGAAACCACTGATCAACTTATTTGACCATATTATAATATTTAGATCTAGATCATTTTTCTACTATGCTAATTTTGAAATCCCGCTTTAAATTTGACAGAAAGAGCTGGCAATTTAGATGCTACTCTAAGCACTTAATATGTTAACTAATTTGATTCTCAAAGCCTTGGGATATCCCTGGTGGTTCAGATGGTAAAGAATCTGCCTGCAATGCAGAAGACCTGGGTTCAGTCCCTGGGTAGGTAAGATCTGCTAGAGAAGGTAATGGCAACCCACTCCAGTATTCTTGCCTGGAGAATTCCATGGACAGAGGGGCCTGGTGGGCTATAGTTCATAGTGTTGCAAAGAGTCATACAGGACCGAGTGACTAACACACACACACAACCTTAAGGGTACGTTCCGTTATTACTGACGTCTTACATTGGATAGTACCTGACAGAGCAAAGCTAAGCAACTTACCCAAAGTCAAACCACAAATAAGAGGTGGAGATAAGTGTTGAATGAAATCATTCTGGTTCCAGAGTCTGGACACTCAACCACTATACTCCCTCACCTTTCTCAGAGATCAGAGTCTGTAACCTTTACCTAGAACAAGTACTACAAAATTACTCAAAGGGAGAAAATGGGTATTTATAAAATTTGAGGAGGAGAAATTAATCTGCCCAGATAGAGAAAGCATTTGGGGGACATATAAATATAGCAAACCCACCTGGAGATAAGGGTTTGAAAATCCCTTGCCCAAACTATCTCAGCCATGTCCTTGGTGCCTCTTCAGTGAGTTGCCTAATGGAGCCATCCAGTTTTTACACTTTTGTCAGAGTTTCTATTCCAGGAAACATTCATGATAAGCTCCTGCTAAACAGGTTCATGTGTATGTGTGCACATGTATGCACGCGTGTGCACGTGCACACACACACACACACACACACACACACACACGCCCCATTGTCTTTGCTCCTGGAGAGCTAAGAACTGACCTAACCTAACCTGCATAATATATGCACCTCTGCCATCCTGCTTTATGTTGGTCTACCTGAGTACTTCCTGTCGCAGGACGTTAGCGCGCGAGCACACACACACAGACGCACACAGACACACACACACCCCTCCATACCTCTCTTTACATGCTGCTCCCACTGACAAGGACATCCTTCTTCCCCAAAGTCCCAGGTCACTGTGGAAAATTTCTGCTCATTTTTAAAGGTCCAAATGAAATGTTGGTTATTTTCTGGAAAGCCTCTTTCTTCTCCAGGAAGGTGTTTGATCCATCTCAAGAATGTTTCTACAGTACTGCACACTTTTATGAAAGACTTATTACAATGTGTTAGGATAATTGTTGACATGTCTCTTTCTCCCACTTACATTCAACTTAGGAAATGGTCATAACTTCCTCATCTGTATCCTCAGCGTCCATCAGAGCTTGACAGAGAAATTTCTCAGTAAATAGTTAGATTTGCTACTACTGGGTATGATTTTATGGATATTTATTATCTCCTGGCAAAATAAAATATCAGGGTCCATGTGTGGGTGTTTTATAGCAAGAACAAAACAAAATAAAACTCCTCTCCTTAAAAAGTCTTGATCCTTAATGCAGTGGTATTTTCTTTTATAGGAAGTTAGAGAAGTCCTTTGTGAATTTATCTCCTTACCCATTTGAGTATTTTGAAGACTGATATATTCTACAGTGCAGGTTTTATTTAAAAAAATAACTTTAAGAATCAAACTCTAGAAATGGTGGCATTCCTTCAAATAGGAGAGAATGTCTATATTGCTCTCCACATGCATTTTAAAGTTAGTTGTCCTTCTTTTGTGATATGGTTTTATCAGTGATTTCAGAGAGGTCTCCCAAACTGCGGCAAATCACTTTCTTTTTTAAGATGGACATTCTGATACTTAAATGTTTTCATTTCCTTCCAGGTAGCAACACAGAGTAACATCATCTTATACTGCTGGTCAATTAGTCCTAAGGAAATGTATCACTGAACCTGTTCCATTGTCTTTTATTCAGTGCCTGCATTTACTGGAGGTTTTAGATGCCACGCGCCTTGGACGGAAGCAAGGCCTTTCATCCATCCAGCAAGGGCTTTCCCTGGAGTTGAGCTGTTGGCGGATGCAGCCCCATTCCAGTCAGATCCATACACAAAATGCTTTATCCCCAAGCAATTGTTTTCATGTTTTTCCTCTGTCCCTGTTGAGCTAACGCCTCCCAGAATAATTCCACTGGCACACTGTGAGCCAGAACCTCCTGGTCTTGGAGGGGGAAGCTCCATAGACTTTCACTCCAGAGTGTCAAGTCAGGGCACAGCGCAGCCCCAGTTACGAGATAAATGGTGGTGTGGAAACAAGTCAGCTTAGCCAACAACTGCCTGAGCCACCACAGTCAGTGTCTTTTCTGTAATTATTGCATTTAATACAGCTAGTTACTTGCACAAAAGAGCTTCCGGATACAGCAATTTCCACTGGGGGTTGTTTAGGAATGTACAGGCCCATCATTTAGCCCTGATATTGTTGGGTTGTCAGAATTGATCATAGCTCTTGACGGAACACCTCTAGCTTTTTTTTTATGGAGTGCCTCAGAGTGACATTTCACATTGTTTAAGTAGGAGTGATCTGTTAGTTTATATTTTATCTAAAACTGCAGATCAGATGACCTCCCTCAGGGCCTAAGTACATGAATCCTTTTCGCATGTTATAATTAATAGTGGAGCCCAGAGAGAAATTCATAACAAGGGGCCGAAGAGCTGGGCAGAGCAACTTGTCAAAAAGAAGGAAATTCCACTACAGATTAGCTTATTTTTAAGCATGTCAAGCTCTACATACAAACATGATCTATTGCTTCCTTGTAATGTCTGTTTGGGCCCACATGCTCGGGGCTGTGTCAGAGACTGCTGTAAATTTTGTCTGAGTCAGGGCAATTCTGATTGATCTCTGAGTGTAAAATCGATAAGAAGACACTGTCATTTTCTTAAAGGATGAGCTAGAAAAGGAAAATAAATTAAGACTCCACTGAATGTCTATCTCCAGTGCTCATTAATTCAGTGTGGTCTGCACTTTGTTAATGTTACGGCCACAGCTTTAATCTTCCAGGTGCTCTTCCTGCGGCCACTTGCCAGCGGCCCTTTCTTACGTTACGTATATTTCATCTGAATTGGGCTGAGGTGGAGGGATAAAATGGCTGCCCTCTTTTCTCTCTTAGCTCTTGCTTAATCCATTTTATTATTTTGGAGAAATACATCATCATGAATACTGATTAATTTTAAAATGGACGGAGCCATTCTCTCTCTCCTCTCAATCTCTCTCTCCTTGTTCCTCTCTCTACCCCACCCCCCTTCATCAGGCGATAGATTCATTTGTCTTAAATAGTTTGGGCAAATAACTACCAAGCATTTTGCCTTACATAATAAACTCTATGAAGATTAATTTTCTTCTGCCTATTTCTCTTTCTCTCTCCCTCCCCTTCCCGTTTCCCTCCCCCACCCTGTGCCTCTATGCCTCTCCCTTTCTCTCTCTCTCTTCCCCTCCCCTCTTTCTCACCTAAGGCTTTTTTCTGCACTTTAAATTTTTTTGCAGATTTCTTCAGCCTTAAAACTTCTTGCACATCAAGATTTTTTCCATCCTGTTTCAAGAAATAGTAGCTCTTCTAGTAGTTTAATAAAACACACACTTACACACATACACACAGAGTTTAAAGGCTTCTTGGTTGTTTGTTGTATTTACCGCCATAGAGTCCCAAACATGTCCTGGATCTTCAGATTTTGCGTTTTGCTCCTCAAGAAGAAAAGGAAAGGGAAGGCAAGGCATGTAGGATATTCTCTCCTTCTTGTTTGTATTCTGCAATAATTATCAGTATCATAGCCCTTTATGTTTCCCTCTGCTGTAGAAACTGAAACTTTAGTTTTGTCTGTAGCTCTGTCTTTAGCTTCTGTGAATGTAGATAGTGAATCAAGTATTTTTCAGACATTGCTCATTTCTGACATATTCTGAATCCCTCACACATGAGTTATACATTGTGGTCACATCTCCAATAATTGTTCATGGAAACTCATGAATAGGAGACTGGTTCTAGAAGCTTTTTATTTGTTTGTGAAAACGTATATTGACCACATAGAATTTTTTTTAGGTTTCTCAAAAATGCAGAGACTTAAAAAAGGAGGAAGTGGTTAAAAAATCTAGATCAGTTTGCTTCAAAAGGCATTAAATTCATATTCATGAAGGGTGTTTGCTTTCTTTAACAAAGCACAGCACATGCCAATTAATTATTTCTCAGGAAAAGGTCACTTAGGGGACTAACTCTGTATCTCCCGTCTTCCCAATTGAGTGTGCTAAATGAATAGATTTGCAAATTTAATCTACAAGTGACACATACTTGGCCTTGAAATTGTTTGTCTTATTCATCTTCTTTTAAACATTAGTCTTTATTTATTATAAAGACCATGATATAGTGAGATAACATCTTGAAATTTGTAAACAATATATAATTATTTTAGGACTAAATTTAAAGAGAAACTATGTACTAAAGTAATACATGTACTATGTACACCACACCCCACCACCTATATGATGCTGTTGTAATTCTTTACGAAAGAGACTGCTTTCAGAGAGCTGATGGATATCTGGATATCACTAAAAGTAGTCACCTGTATTTTTAAATTTTTGTTTTTTTCTTAAACCTGAATATTTAAGACTTTTCTTTGAAGGAAATAAATTTGATGAGACAGTTAAATGACTATTTTGTATGCATATGGAAGCCCACATTTGCTGAGGGACACTGTTGCTCATGTGTTCATTCACTCCTGCCTGCTGTGTGCCAGGCACTCTGTCATAGGTGTTAGGAAACAGAGGGAATAAGTGGGAAACTCTTTACCTGCATGTTGCAGATGACACATACCTCACAGGGTAACTGAGGATTCCATGACAGAAATGTGTCTAAAACAACTAAAATATAATAGAGTTTTAGTAATAATAGTTCCTCTTCCCTGCATTTACTGGTTGATGGTGGCCTGAGGCAAATCATTTATTGAAGAACTTTAGTTCTCTCATCTATAAAAATGAGATAATACATCTTTCCGTGCAGAATTGCTATGAATTTGAGAGAAAATGTATTTTTGTGACAGCACCTCATACGTATCATGTACTCAAATAATATTATGTATTAGTATTCTTGTTTTTTTTTTTTTTTTTTTTTTTTACATCTAAAATGTCTACAGAACATCCAGGTGGAAATGTCTGGTAAGATGTTGAAAATGAAAGGGTGAGGCAATTCCAAAATTTTAAAACTTTAATTACATAAAGCAAACATTAGAACAAATAGTTATATCCTTTTCAGCCCAAATTCATATGTCAAACCTCTTTGCTGGTCTTTAGCCACTCAGTCATGACCAACTCTTTACAACTCCATGGACTGCAGCAAGCCAGGCCTCCTTGTTCTTCACCACCTCCCAGAGTTTGCTCTGTCCATTGAGCATTTGACTCATGTCCATTGAGTCAGTGATGCCTTTCAACCATCTCATCCTCTGTTGTCCCTTTCTTCTCCTGCCTTCAATCTTTCCCAGCATCAGGGTCTTTTTCAATGAGCTGACTCTTTGCATCAGATGTCCAAAGCATTGGAGCTTCAGCTTCAGCATCAGTCCTTCCAATAAATATTCTGAGTTTATTTCCTTTAGGATTGACTGGTTTGATCTCCTTGCAGTCCAAGGGGCTCTCAAGAGTCTTCTCTAACACCACAGTTCAAAAGCATCAATACTTCAGCACTCAGCTTTCTTTATGGTCCAACTGTCACATCCATACATGACTCCTGGAAAAACCATAGCTTTGACTAGATGGACCTTTGTTGGCAAAGTAACGTCTCTGCTTTTTAATATAATGTCTAGGTTTGTCATAGCTCTTCTTCCTAGGAGCAAACATCTTTTAATTTCACATCTGCAGTGATTTTGGAGCCCAAGAAAGTAAAGTCTGTTACTGTTTCCATTGTTTCCCCATCTATTTGCCATGAAGTGACAGGACTGGATGCCATGATCTTCACTGTTTTGAATGTTGAGTTTTAAGCCACCTTTTTCACTCTCTTCTTTCACCTTCATCAAGAGGCTCTTTAGTTCCTCTTCACTCTCTGCCATTAGGGTGGTATCATCTGCATATCTGAGGTTGTTGATATTTCTCCCAGCAATCTTGATTCCAGCTTGTGCTTCATTCAGTCCAGCATTTCCCATGATGTACTCTTCATATGTTAAACAAGCAGAGTGACAATATACAGCCTTGATGTACTCCTATCCCAATTTTGAACAAGTCTTTTGTTCCCAGTCAAATCTCTAATATGATGATATTAAGTGGTGGGGCCTTGGGGAGTTAATTTTATTTTGGGAGTGGTACCCCTATGATGAGATCAGTGTCATTATATGAAGAGGTAGCGAGCTGGCCCTCTCAATGTCATGTAAGGGCACAAAGAAAAGCTGACCATCTCTAGATGACACTGAATCTGATAGTATCTTGATCTTGGACTCACCAGACACTGGATCTACTGTTACCTTAATCTTGGACTTCTCAGTTTCTAGAAAGATAAGAAACAAGTACTGTTGTTTAAGCTATCTAGTCTATATTATCTTGTTATAGCAACCCAAATTGAATAAGGCATATATTATATGCATAAGCAGTTATGAGTAGAGGCTATTTTCAGACTGCTACTGATATTTCTGCATTCACAGCTTCCGCCTTAACTTGACTTTAATAGTTGAATTAACCCTGAGTAGGCAGTCAGTACTTTTAGAATATCCACACATGCATTGTAGAAATCAATTTACATGAAGTGTAAATGATGGTCTACTTCATGCCACAGCCAGATCAGAGATTTCAAACCAGCCAGAAAACCCAAAGAAATGAGGGGTATGAACAGTCTATTTATTTAAACTTAGTATCTGTGCCAGATAAATTTTCTTAGTGTCATTTAACAAGCTTGTGAAAGGATTAATATTCTCAGTATTAATCTAAAATTTAAATGTATATTCACTTTGACTCAGAAATAGTTCTTTTGGGAATTTAATCAGAAAAGATAATTCAACAAGTGTGCCCAGATATATAATAACTTAGTTATTCACTGTAGTCTTGCTTATGGAAAAAATTTAATTGTTTGCACATAGGCAATTCAAAATAGATTGTAATTTATAAATGTCATTGAATCATGCATATGTTTAAAATGTATATTGCTCTATAACTAGTGATGTCTAGGACATATTGTTGAGATCATCTTGAAGGATGGTCACTAATATGCAGGCAATAATTATCTCTTATGGTTGGAATTTGTAGTGATAGCTTCTGTGATTCTCTGTATTGCTTGAATTTCCACAGTGATTGCATATAAATTTTATAAACAGAAAAAACTTACTGTTTTTGAAAAAAGTTGTGCCTCTATCTTGTTGGGTAAAGAGTTTTAATCTATTAATAGATCAGTGGAAATGTGAAGAGAATGTCCTTTGGAGTGAAGAGGACACCATACCTCCAGAATCCTCTCTTTCAGGTTCTAACCCACAATCTTGTTTGTTTTTTCTGTACATTTAAGCCACATCAGAACTCTCCCCTGGAAGGCAAAGCTGGGAAACTGCAGTACTCTTCAATCCTATACTCTTTTTTGCTTACTCATTTCCTCTTCTTTCTCTCCTGGCTTCCTTGCCTCCTGATCTAGGAGTTTCATTTCATATTATGTCATTACCTTCATGATCTTGACATGATTTATTAGTTAGTTGGACTTGAATTGTCACACTGGTGACCTTACCTAGACCCTGATCAAGGAAAGGGGAAGAGAGGGATGCACACATTTTTAGTGAAATACTGGAATAATACATACGTGAATTCAGAGCTTCTTGTATAGATGTTTTTCCCTTAATTAGTTCAGATCCCATAATAAAATAACATAGATTGGGTGGCTTAAACAATAAAACTTTATCTATCACAGTTCTGGAGACTGGAAGTCCAAAATCAAGGTACCAGCAGAGCTGGTATCTGGTGAGATCTCTCTCCTCGGGTTTCAGATGGCTCCTTTTCCCTATGTCCTCACATGACCTGTCCTTAGTGCATGCAGATAGGAACCAAATGTCCTGGTGTCTCTTTTTATAAGGGCATTAATCCCCTTATGAGGGACTGAGATCTCATCTAAACCTAATTACCTGCAAAGGCCCCATCTTCAAGTACCACCACACTGGGGTTTAGGGCTTCAGGATAGGAATTTGGCAGACAAGGATGGTGTGGAGGACACAAGTCTGACGTAGCAGCTTCTTAAACCTGAAAAAGTAAGACTCTTAAGTCTAGTAGATTGTCTAAGGACCTGCAGGCTTTGAGGAACATTTGAAATGATTGGGCTTTTTTTTTTTTTTTATGAAGTCTGTGGGGATGTGGAGAGGAAATACTGGAAATACAACCAGTTCGCATTATTTGCAGTTATTATGTTCTGTAAAGTCACCAGGAACGCTGAATTCATAAACGTTGAACATTTGCTCCTGGAGGAAATGCAGGATTCATTTCCTGCAAGCCTCTGGTCACAACATTTTTGTCAATCTACCAGTATATAACCTTGTTTAATGTGTTTCTGTTTAAAGACACCTTGTTTAATATATATTATTGATTTGTTAGCATTGAATTCACAGCCAATAGTACTATAACTCATGTCTGAATGAAGCATATTGAATGCATATATTTTCTCCTTAAGGCACATCACAGCTTTCTTGTGTTTAGGAACACCATACAGCATGTCAGCACTATGCTTAGGGACCATTTTAAACAGTGAAATCTCTAATAAAAATGCAAAAAATTGACACTAAATAGATTGCATATAGGACACTCATTAAGAGTAGGAGAGCTGAAACAAGATTATAGAGTTGTTGTCTTGGTCATACTCACTGGGATATGTGCACTAGGAGAAAGCAAAAATTTTTTGCTTTTCTGCACACACACACACACACACACATATCTGTAAATGACCATAGAAGCAGCAGGAGCATTGATTTAGGGATTACAATTAAATTTTAGAGATTAGGAATATTCTCAAATATAGAATCCATGGATGGTGAGGATCAGCTATAATTGTATACATTCTTACTGGAACCTATGGTCTAAATAATTGTTCTCAATGTAGCCACAGCAGTAAGAATATACCTATAATGGTGTCCTTCCTTTCAATGTGGATTTCATATGAAAAATTTTATATTAACTTATAAAACAGCAAAATCATGAAGAATACAAATTTTCCTTTGTGTTGATTGTACATCTCTCTTGGGGCTTCCCAGGTGGCTCAGTGGTAAAGAACCTGCTTGACAATGCAGGAGATGCAGGTTCAATCCCTGGGTCAGGAAGTTACCCTGGAGAAGGCAGTGGCAACCCACACCAGTATTCTTGCCTGGAAAATCCCATGGATAGAGAAGCCTAGTGGACTACAGTCCATGAGGTCACAAAGAGTTGGACATGACTGAACGGCTGAGCACACACTTCTTGCATTTCTCTAAGCATCCTTTCTCCTTCATCCTGCCCTCATGTTTCAGGTTTGCATCACATTCCACTGCCATAGCTCTGTATTCAGTTGACTGCATTTTGAAATTAATCTTACAGCTCAATTCTGGAAAAGCTTTTCTAATGAGCATATGAAGTAGGAGACTTTAGAGGGAAAACTTACCTTATGTAAGGAATTCAGTAAGTTAAATTTGAACTCAACCAACATCTATTGAGTGCCTATCTTGTTTGTGTACATTCTGTTATTTAAGCAGGAACTGTTTAATGGTGGGGTGATTGAATTTCAAAGTTCCTATCATAAAGATGAGAGTGTCACCTCTATGACACATCTCAAATCACACTAAATAAGTAGCATTTATTGGTTCTGTCTACACTTTCTCCTCAACCTCTTTCTGTCATATCTCTGCTGAAACAAAATGAAGGGTAGAGTCTTAATAGAAGTGCATGTGCCCACTGTAGGAACTATAGAACTGCAGGTGAGTGTAGGATATGACAAGGAACGTTGCCACACACACCCACCTTTAGATTAGATTGTGTTCCAGATGCAGGTAGCCAAAGTGACAGGAACTGATCCAAAGTACAGAACTTTAGAGCAGGAGCAGATGTGTTGCTTCTCAATACAGTGTCCTTCAGGCCTCAGAATCTCTAAGGGAAGGAATCAGCTGCCAGGGAGGCTATAGACATAGGGTAGACTCCTGCAGAAATGGAGAGGCCAGAGTCCTTCTGCGTCACTCTTCTTTTATACTCATAATTAGATTACTACTTTGAGAGAATTTATACTAACAATCTATGGGCTTCCCTTAAAGGAAAGTTCTATATACATCCAACATGCCTTCTTGATTCTTGAATCAAACTCTACATCATCAAGTAGGCAGAAAGCAATCAGTGTCCAGGAGCCCTCTCACTTTCTGTCATAGGTCAGGTTTCCTGGAAAACAGACTCTGAGATTTATATGAGTCTCAGAAATACTCTCAGGTATAACAACTGTGAGGGGAAAATGCAGCAGGAGTAGAAAGGGGAGAAGCTGATCTGCGAGGCCGTTGTAACAGAGGGTCCAGCCTCTGCTCTGGAAGCTCTGGAACTGGGAGAGCACTGCAGAATTGTCCAACCCTGTGGGGAGCCTAACCTTTTTAACATTTTATGAGCAGTCACTGGCCTTTCCCTGGGGGAAGGCTACGAACTTGCACTTGTTTGTGCTCTTTGGCTGTGGGAAATACCTAGCTGAGAGGCTGACACCAGGAAGCAAGGGTAAGGAGTGTCTCAGTGTTGTAAGGGGAATCTGGGTGTGCCCCAAAGCGTTGACTCCACTTCCCTTACAGGGATCAGGGCCTATACTGGACTCCTCATAAAAGTCTTTTTTCTCTTCTTACTCAACAGTAAATATCTTGCCAGGTGTTAACAGAGATAGAAAAAATATTTCCTCTGTTGTATTATAGTCTAGATGGGAATTAGATATACATTCCTGAGAATATTTGAAAGGACAGTAGAAGATGAATATGTGGTATGAACAATGAGTACTTTAGATTTTCAGAATATAGTGACTTCACAGAGAGGCTAGGTTTGGTCTAGGACTTAAAGCCTAATGGTAAAGGGTTTAGCAGATGTTCAGTGAAAGAATATGCAGAGAATGGATCAATGGTTCTCAAGATATGCATCTAAATCACCAAGACTATTGCTTGTTAAAATGAAGATTCCTGGGCCTACCCTCTGGGCTTAGGATTCAGCAGGTCTGGGATGGGACCTGAATTTTGGCATTTCTAACAGATTCCAGGTGATGCTAATGCTGCTGGTCCTGGGATAACACTCTGAGCATCTTCAAGTAAAGCATCATAAAAACAGCACATTGCTTATGAAGGAAAGCACACAGGTTGATTCAGAGACTGTCTAAAGCAGTCTGGCTGGAATGAAGGAAAAGCAAAGTATTGTTAGGATTTCAGATTGGAACCAGATTATGAATGATCCCAAATATCTTATTAAGAGATGTAATTTTTTAGTTCATAGAATGTCATGGAAAGTTTTAGAGGAGAGGAATAACATGATTAAAAGATTGCTCTAAGATCATCAGTTCAGTTCAGTTCAGTCACTCAGTTTGGTCCAACTCTTTGCAATCCCATGAACTACAGCACGCCAGGCCTCCCTGTCCATCACCAACTCATGGAGTCCACCCAAACACCACTGAGTCGGAGATGCCATCCAACCATCTCATCCTCTGTCGTCCCCTTCTTCCCTTGCCCTCAATCTTTCCCAGCATCAAGCTCTTTTCCAATGAATCAGCTCTTTGCATCAGGTGGCCAAAGTATTGGAGTTTCAGCTTCAGCATCAGTCCTTCCAATGAACACCTAGGACTGATCTCATTTAGGATGGACTGGTTGGATCTCCTTGCAGTCCAAGGGACTCTCAAGAGTCTTCTCCAACACCACAGTTCAAAAGCATTAATTCTTCAGTGCTCAGCTTTCTTCACAGTCCAACTCTCACATCCATACATGACCACTGGAAAAACCATAGCCTTGACTAGACCGACCTTTGTTGGCAAAGTAATGTCTCTGCTTTTTAAAATGCTATCTAGATTGGTCATAACTTTCCTTCCAAGGAGTAAGCATCTTTTAATTTCATGGCTGCAATCACCCTCTGCAGTGATTTTGGAGCCCAGAAAAATAAAGTCAGCCACTGTTTCCACTATTTCCCCATCTATTTGCCATGAAGTGATGGGACTGGATGCCATGATCTTAGTTTTCTGAATGTTGAGCTTTAAGCCAACTTTTTCACTCTCCTCTTTCACTTTCATCAAGAGGTTCTTTAGTTTTTCTTCACTTTCTGCCATAAGGGTGGTGTCATCTGCATATCTGAGGTTATTGATATTTCTCCTGGCAATCTTGATTCTAGCTTGTGCTTCCTCCAGCCCAGCATTTCTCATGATGTACTCTGCATATAAGTTAAGTAAGCAGGGTGACAATATGCAGCCTTGATGTACTCCTTTTCCTATTTGGAACCAGTCTGTTGTTCCATGTCCAGTTCTAACTGTTGCTTCCTGACCTGCATACAGGTTTCTCAAGAGGCAGGTCAGGTGGTCTGATATTCCCATCTCGTTCAGAATTTTCCACAGTTTATTGTGATCCACACAGTCAAAGATCATATGTAAGGTCAATAAAGACAAGGCATCATGGAAACAAATATCTTTAGAAACAATTTGACATAAACCCAGAAGTGAGTGACTGAAGCCCTGACATCTTTGTCAACTCTTATTTACTTCTGTCACAAACTGACCTCCATCAAAATGGCAGTTCAAAAACTGCCAGATTCTTTTGTTAAAAATTGGTAGCTACTTTGGTAGCTACTGTCATCTCAGACAAGCTATCTTCCCAATACCATTGCTACCAGGTTCATAGTA
Source organism: Odocoileus virginianus (assembly GCF_023699985.2). Taxonomy (NCBI): domain Eukaryota; kingdom Metazoa; phylum Chordata; class Mammalia; order Artiodactyla; family Cervidae; genus Odocoileus; species Odocoileus virginianus. Next base: position 83,215,273 of record NC_069674.1, on the reverse strand, counting down.
TAAAAAAAGCATATATATATATATATATATATATATATATATATATATATTTAAAAGCAGATATTAGTCCAATGCCAAATATATATCCACTTATAATCAAGAAGACACAAAAACTGTTTAAAAACCTTGTTATTATAAGATGATGATACCTCTGCTTTCTATCCTTAAACACTAACAAATACCTTGCTTAGAAAATTCACACCAAGATGGAGACAGAAAATTCTTTAGGTGAGAACCACCAGCTCTTTAACTGGTTCCTTTGATAGGAAGTGGAGAGCAGTTGACCAAGTGGAAGTCTAGTATTACAGGGCAGCTCAATGCTTAGCTTTGGAGCTGACTGGATTTTTATAACCTGGACGAATATAGCATGTCTTCAGTCCCCTCATCTAACCACCACTACCACCAGCAGAAGTTATTTTGAACATTTCTTAAGCTATTTATATAATAAATAAATTCCTTAAGCAGATTTATATAATAATATCTAAAATGCTTGTACAAATTATAACCATCACTAGAGTGCATATTCATGATTAGATTGCTTCAGATGCAAACTAATTGCCCCTAGGTGTGGATTAAAGTTAATTTACAGATATATAATACCTAGTTTATACTGATATGGAGCTTCCCAGGTGGCACTAGTGATAAAGAATCATCCTGCCAATGCAGGAGATACAAGAGACATATGCTTAATCTCTAGGTCGGGAAGATCCCTTTGAGTAGGAATGGCACCCCATTCCAGTATTCTTGCCTGGAAAATTCCATGGGCAGAGGGGCCTGGTGGATTCAACTGAGCAGATAAAAGAGGCTCTAAGAGTTAAGCCATAATAACAATGGCTCAAGTTGGGCTTCCCTGGTGACTCAGTAGTAAAGAGTCTGCCTGCAATGCAGGAGATGCAGGAGACTCATATTTGATCCCTGGATCAGGAAGATCCCCTGGACAAGGGCATGAAAACCTCCTCCATTATTCTTGTGGACAGCGAACGTGGGTGGGCTACAGTCCATGGGATAGCAAAGTCAGATACAACTGAGTGACTAAGCATGCACATGCAAAAACTATAACTATTCTCATTACTTATATTTTTATAGCTCTCAGATTTTGTCTCTAACCAGTGGCATGCTGGTAAACTATTTCTGGAAGAAGTAAAACAAACAAAGCAAAGCAAAGCAAAACTTGAAACCTGATTTGTAGTCTTTGCCAATTTCTGTGGTATAAATACTCCCACATTTTCTGGTTTCAAGTTCTAACAACCAGCACACGAAATTCTTGCATACTTAACAGCCAAATCTAGCATGCTTAGGCTCTGGCTTACAACTATCTCTAGCTCATTTATTTTATGTATTAAACCTGTATTTGCAAAAGACTTGCAGTTACCATTGCAGTGGCATTCCCTAAAATACAGAGTATTTTCACTGCCCTGAAAATTCTCTGTGTTCTTCCATTCATCCCTCCCTTTCCTCTAACCTTTGACAACCAGTGATCTTTTTACTGTCTCTATGATTTTTGCCTTTTCAAAATGTCACATAGTTTGAATTATATATAACCTTTTTGGATTGGCTTGTTTCACTTAATAATATGCATTTGATGTTCCTCCATGTCTTTTCATGACTTGATAGATCTTTTTTTTTAGTGTTCACTGTCTGGATGTTTATTTATCCATTAACCTACTGTAGGATATCGTGCTTGCTTCTGTGCTGTGCTGTGCTCAGCTGCTCAGTCTTGTCTGACTCTTTGCGACCCCATGGACAGTAGCCCGCCAGGCACCTCTGTCCATGCGGATTCTCCAGGCAAGAATACTGGAGTGGGTTGTCATGCCCTCCCCCAGGGGATCTTGTCAACCCAGGGATTGAATCCAGATCTCCTGCATTGCAGGCGAATTCTTTACCATCTGAGCTACCAGGATAGCATCTGCATTTTGGCAATTATGAATAAATCCACTAGTTAGATTAATATTTATCATATTTGTTACTGATTTTTATTCATTGCCTCTTTTCTTTATTCCTATTTTCAGTCTTCCACTCTTTTTATGTCTTTTGCAGCTTTAATTGAGCATTTTATGATTCTATTATTCTCTTCTTTCTTAGTATAATAATTATACTACTTTAAAAAAAAATTAGCAGTTGCCCTAGAGTTTACATTTACAACTAATCTGAGTCAAATAATACTACACTGCATTGAGTATCTTATAGTAATGAAATATTCCTAACATTTTTGTTATTCATTTCACTTATACATAAGCTCTAATCACCAAATACATTGTTGCTATTATTACTTTGAACAGACTCTTATCTGTTAGATCAATTAATTTTTTTTTAAGTTTTTTTAAATTTTATATTCACTTATTTATTCTCTACTGCTTTCCCCTTTAAAAAAATAGATCTAAGTTTCAGAGCTATATCATTCTCCTTATTTCTAAAGAGTTTATATAATTTCTTACGAGGCAGGTTTAATGGTAGCAAATTCCTTCAATTTTACTTTGTCTAAGAGAACCTTTTTTCTCCTCCACTTTTGGAGTATAATTTAGCACAATATAGGATTCTTGGTTGGTGGGTTTTTACCCCTCTTAACACTTTAAATATTTCACTTTGCTCTCTTTTTGCTTGCATATTTTCTGAGAAGTTTGACATAGTTCTCATCTTTGTTTCTCCATAATTAAAGACTAATTTTTTTTCCTTCTGGCTATTTTTTAAGATTTTCTTTTCTTAATTTAATTTTCTTTTCTTAATTTTCAGTTTGAATATGGTATCCTATGTGTCTTTTTTTTAAAATTTTTTAAATTTTAATTTTAATATTTTTTTTAATGATCTTTCTTAGTGTTCTCTGAACTGCTTTGATTTAGCGATTGGTAGCTGAAATTAACTTAGTGAAATTGCCATTTATTATTGCTTCAAATATTTCTTCTGTTTCTCTCTCTTATTAGCCTTGTTTTGGTATTCCCATTTTGCATATGTAACTCTTTTTGTAGTTGTTTCACAGTTATTGGATGTTCTGTTTCATTTTTTCAGTCTTTTTTTCTCTTTGCTTTTTAGTTTTGAAAGTTTCCATCGACATATCTTCAGACTTAGAGATTCTTTCCTCAGCCATGTGCAAACTACTAGTGGGCCCATTAAAGGCATTCTTCACCATAAGGGTGGAGTCATCTGCATATCTGAGGTTATTGATATTTCTCCCGGAAATCTTGATTCCAGCTTGTGCTTCCTCCAGCCCAACATTTCTTATGATGTACTCTGCATATAAGTTAAATAAGCAGGGTGACAATATACAGCCTTGATGTACTCCTTTTCCTATTTGGAACCAGTCTGTTGGTCCATGTCCAGTTCTAACTGTTGCTTCCTGACCTGCATACAGGTTTCTCAAGAGGCAGGTCAGGTGGTCTGGTATTCCCATCTCTTTCAGAATTTTCCATAGTTTATTGTGATCCACACAGTCAAAGGCTTTGGCATAGTCAATAAAGCAGAAATAGATGTTTTTCTGGATTTCTCTTGCTTTTTTGATGATCCAGTGGATGTTGGCAACTTGAACTCTGGTTCCTCTGCCTTTTCTAAAACCAACTTGAACATCTGGAAGTTCACGGCTCATGTGTTGCTGAAGCCTGGCTTGGAGAAGTTTGAGCATTACTTTACTAGCGTGTGACATGAGTGCAATTGTGCAGTAGTTTGAACATTCTTTGGGATTGCCTTTCTTTGGAATTGGAATGAAAACTGACCTTTTCCAGTCCTGTGGCCACTGCTGAGTTTTCCTACACTGCTGGCATATTGAGTGCAGCACATTCACAACATCATCTTTCAGGATTTGAAATAGCTCAACTGGAATTCCATCACCTCCACTAGCTTTGTTCGTAGTGATGCTTCCTAAGGCCCACTTGACTTCACATTCCAGGATGTCTGGCTCTAGGTGAATGATCATACCATCGTGATTATCTGGGTCATGAAGATCTTTTTTGTACAGTTCTTCTGTGTATTCTTGCCACCTGTTCTTAATATCTTCAGCTTGTTAGGTCCATACCATTTCTGTCCTTTATTGTGCCCATCTTTGCCTGAAATGTTCCCTTGATATCTCTCATTTCTTTGAAGAGAACTCTAGTCTTTCCCATTCTGTTGTTTCCCTCTATTTCTTTGCACTGATCACTAAAGAAGGCTTTCTTATCTCTCCTTGCTATTCTTTGGAACTCTGCATTCAAATGAGTATATCTTTCTTTTTCTCCTTTGCTTCTCTTCTTTTCACAGCTATTTTTAAGCCCTCCTCAGACAGCTATTTAGCTTTTTTGCATTTATTTTTCTTGGGGATGATTTTGATCCCTGTCTCCTGTAAAATGTCACGAACTTCCATCCATAGGCATTCTGGACACTTTTTGCGTCATCAGATCTGTCTATCAGATCTAGTCCCTTAGATCTATTTCTCACGTCCACAGTATGAAAAGGTAAAAAGTCAGGACCCTGAAAGATGAACTCCCCAGGTCGGTAGGTGCCCAATATGCTGCTGGAGATCAGTGGAGAAATAACTCCAGAGAGAACGAAGGGACAGAGCCAAAGCGAAAGCACACCCAGTTGTGGATGTGACTGGTGATGTAAGCAAGGTCCGATGCTGTAAAAAGCAATACTGCATAGGAACCTGGAATGTTAGGTCCATGAATCAAGGCAAATTGGAAGTGATCAAACAGGCGATAACAAGTGTGAATGTCAACACTTTAGGAATCAGCAAACTAAAATGGACTGGAATGGGTGAATTTAACTCAGATGACCCTTATATCTACTACTGTGGGCAGGAATCCCTTAGAAGAAATACACTAGCCATCATAGTGAACTAAAGAGTGTGAAATGCAGTACTTGTATGCAATCTCAAAAATGACAGAATGATCTCTGTTCATTTCCAAGGCAAACCATCGAATATCATGGAAATCCAAGGTCTATGCCCCAACTAGTAATGCTGAAGAAGTTGAAGTTGAATGATTCTATGAAGACCTATGAGACCTTTTAGAACTAACACCCAAAAAAGATGTCCTTTTCATTATAGGGAACTGCAATGCAAAAGTAGGAAGTCAAGAAAACCTGGAGTAACAGGCATATTTGGCCTGGAGTACAGAATGAAGCAGGGCAAAGGCTAATAGAGTTTTGCCAAGAGAACTCACTGGTCATAGCAAACACCCTCTTCCAACAACACAAGAGAAGGCTCTACACATGGACATCACCAGATGGTCAACACCGAAATCAGACTGATTATATTCTCTGCAGCCAATGATGGAGAAGCTCTATACAGTTAGCAAAAACAAGACTGGGAGCTGACTGTGGTTCAGCTCGTGAATTCCCAGTAGGTTGGTCTCTGATAAAAGTTTGTCATGAGGGCAAAAGTTACTGAGAAGGGCATTTCAAAATGGTTAGTTTTACCCTCACCTCTGCTAGAAGCTTGAAAGGATTTTTTTCTCTGATATTTATTCTGAGAACTTGGTATAGCTCCTGGAGGTAAAAGGTACAAAAGTGTATCGGGCTGCCCTGTAACTGGACCCACCTGGAGTTTTTAACTGTCAGACTTGTTCCCACTGTATGCTATTTTATGCTATGTCACTTCAGTAGTGTCTGACTCTTTGTAACCCCATGGACTGTAGCCCACCAAGCTCCTCTGTCCATGGAATTCTCCAGGCAAGAATACTGGAGTGGGTGGCCATTTCCTCCTCCAGCAATTAATCAGTTTACAGTTCAGGATTTCCTACCCCAGCACTGGCTCTTATAGTGTTTTCTACTTATAGGTTTTACTCTCTGTATCCTTTGGTCTGTCTGTCTCTTCAGTGTTTGGGACAGGACTCTTCCCAGTTATCGCACTTCTGTGATAGAGCTAAGAAGAATTTTTCAGCTTGTTTAATTTTTTTTTTTTTTTAAATACACATTTTAATAAATAATTTCAATGTATATAAATATGAAACTCAAATCAAAATATCATTAAAAATATTTCTCCATGGATAAAGACCTGTGAAAACATCTTTTTCTGAGAAATTTTTTTCAGAGGTAAACAGTTATTTCACATCAGTGATTCCTACTAGTAGACATTATCTCTGGGCCATAGATATATACTGAGCTTTTAAAATAATAAATGTATTAGTCAGCTTGAGCTGTCACACAGGATACTGCAGTCTGGGTGGCTTAAACAACAGAAATTAATTTTTTCACAGTTCAGAAGCTGGAACTCCAAGATCAAGACGCCAGGAAGGTTAGTTTCTGGTGATATTTTCTTCCTGGCTTGGAGATGGCTGCTGTGTTCTCACTTGACCTTTCCTCTGTGTGTGGGTGGTGTCTCTGCCTCTTCTTATAAGGTTGTCAGTCCTGTTGTATTAGGGACCACTCTTCTGACTCTTTTACCATTAATTATCTCTTTAAAAAGCCTTTATCTCCAATACAGTCACATTGAGAGTTAGGGCTTCAGTTTATGAATTTGATGGCAGATGGGGGGGTGTGCAGGGAATACAATTCATTCCTTAATTGCCATTTGTTGAGAAAGGATGCTAGAATGGTTCTGGGTATATGGAGTCCCGGTTCTGGTTTCCAGTGTTAGAAATATAGATATGTACATATGTATGTGCGTGTGTGCATATGTGGGTGTTTCCTCTAAGTTTCAAAATGGTGTTCTGTGATTCAGTTATATTGTTTTTGAATTTTTTAATTGACTGTAAAATAACTTGTAGATTTGTTTCTCAGACTGTGGTTTGTGGGTCATATGTATCAAAATTAATTAGTGGCATTATACTAAATATAGATTCCTGAGTTTCACCTTAGAATTATCAATTCAGAGTAAATGAACAACTTGGCCTGGGTTCATGTCCTCCAGGCCAGGGTTATATTCCCCAGCCATTAAAGGGAAGGGCCAATCCTTTTTGGGATATGAGCTTGAGTGCTGTGATATTCCTGTGTGTATGGTATCATTAAATATCCCCCAATAGCAATGCCTGGGGAGCATTGTTGTTTCCGCTTCAGAATAATATGTCTAGAATTCTGTCACAGAGAACCTTGCATTGGATCTAAATGCTCATATTTTGAAAATCTATTTTTGCATTCATCAAGTGAGTGGTCTGGTATTCCCATCTGAGGCAGAATAGTCATGTTTCCATAAATCTCACGAGAATAACTTGTCCCTGGTTCTTACTAGACACCCAACATCCTCTCAGGTGAACATGTCATCTGATAGGAAATGGCAGAATACAATACACATTCAATTGTAACAACAAGAAAATTTGCACTTTTATCAAAACTTATTGGTAAACATTGGATATGTTGGTCAGGATGCCTGTTGGGCTTGAGGAGAAGGATTATGTGGGAGAATAGAGTAAATGTGGTTTAAAAAAGGCAATCAAATGGTCGATACCAAAATCAGACTGATTATATTCTTGGCATCCAAAGTTGGAGAACCTGTATACAGTCAACAAAAGAAAAAAAAAAAAAAAAAAAGACTGGGAGCTGACTGTGGGTCATATCATGAACTCTTAATTGCAAAATTCAGACTTAAATTGAAAGTACAGAAAATCACTAGGTCATTCAAATATGACTTAAACCAAATCCCTTATGATTACACAGTGGAAGTGACAAATAGACTCAAGGGATTAGATCTGATAGACACAGTGCCTGAAGAGCTATGGATGGAGGTTCGTAACATTGTACAGGAGGCAGTGATCAAAATCATCTCCAAGAAAAAGAAATGCAAAAAGACAAAATGGTTGTCTGAGGAGGCCTTACAAACAGCTGAGAAAATAAGAGAAGCTAAAGACAAAGGAGAAAAGGAAAGATATATCCATCTGAATGTAGAATTCCAAAGAAGAGCAGGGAAAGATAAGAAAGTCTTCCTAAGTGAAAAATGCAAAGAAATAGAGGAAAACAATAGAATGAGAAAGACTAGAGATCTCTTCAAGGAAATTAGAGATGCCAAGGGAACATTTCATGCAAAGATGGGCCAATAAAGGACAGAAATGGTATGGACCTAACAGAAGCAGAAGATATTAAGAAGAGGTGGCAAGAATACACAGAAGAACTATACAAAAAAGATCTTCATGACTCAGATAATCAGGATTGTGTGATCACTCACCTCGAGCCAGACATCCTGGAATGTGAAGTCAAGTGGGCCTTAAGAAGCATCACTATGAACAAAGCTAGTGGAGGTGATGGAATTCCAGTTGAGCTATTTCAAATCCTAAAAGATGATACTGTTAAAAGGCTGTACTCAATATGCCAGCAAATTTGGAAAACTCAGCAGTGGCCACAGGACTGGAAAAGGTCAGTTTTCATTCCAGTCCCAAAGAATGTTCAAACTACTGCACAATTGCATTCATTTCACATACTAGCAGGGTAATGCTCAAAGTCCTTCAAGCTATGCTTCAACAATGCATGAACCAAGAACGTCCACATAATTCAAGATGGATTTAGAAAACACAGAGATCAAATTGTCAAAATCTGTTGAATTGTAGAAAAAGCAAAAGAATTCCAGATAAACATCTACTTTTGCTTCATTGACTGTGCTGAAACCTTTCATTGTATGGATCACAACAAACTATGGGAAGTTCTTAAAGAGATGAGAATATCAGACTATCTTACATGCCTCCTGAGAAACCTCTATTCAGGTAAAGAAGCAACAATTAGAAGCGGACATGGAACAACGGACTGGTTCCAAATTGGGAAAGGAGTACGTCAAGGCTGCATACTGTCACCCTGCTTATTTAACTTATATGCAGAGTTCATTATGTGAAATGCTGGGCTGGATGAAGCACAAACTGGAATCAAGATTGCTTGGAGAAATCATCAATAACCTCAGATATGCAGATGACACCACCCTAATGGCAGAAAGTGAAGAGGAACTAAAGAGCCTATTGATGTAGGCAAAAGAGGAGAGTGAAAAAGCTGGCTTAAAACTCAACATTCAAAAAACTAAGATCATGGCATCCGGTCCCAGCAATTCATGTCAAATAGAGAAGACAATGGAACAGTGACAGAGTTTATTTTCGTGTGCTCCAAAATCACTGTTGATGGTGACTATAGCCATGAAATTCAAAGACTCTTGTTCCTTGGAAGAAAAGCTGTGACAAACCTAGACAGTGTATTAAAAAGCAGAGACATTACTTTGCCAGCAATGGTCCATCTAGTCAAGGCTATGGTTTTTCCAGGAGTCATGTACAGATGTGAGAGTTGGACCATAAAGAAAGCTGAGCACCAAAGAATTAATGCTTTTGAACTCTGGTGTTGGAGAAGACTCTTGAGAGTCCTTTGGACTGGAAGGAGATCAAACCAGTCCATACTAAAGGAAATCAGTACTGAATATTCATTGGAAGGACTGATGTTGAAGCTGAAACTCCAATACTTTGGCCACCTGATGCAAAGAGCTGATTCATTAGAAAAGACCCTGATGCTGGGAAAGATTGAAGGCAGAAGAAGGGGACGACAGAGGATGAGATGGTTGGTTGGCATCACTGACTCAATGGACATGAGCTTGAGCAAACTCTGGGAGATGGTGATGGACAGAGAGGCCTGGCGTGCTTCAGGCCTTGGGATCACAGAGTCTGACATGTCTGAGAGATTGAATAACTACAACAAAAGGCAACAATGGTAAGAAGGAAGATATCCACTATTTATTGAGAGAATATTATGATAAATCTTATTCATATTATTTTTAATCCTCATAGTCACATGCCAAATATTGTAATTAATTCTTTCATAGAAGAGAAAATGAGGTTTATAAAGTTAAGGATTCAGACTCAGAGTTATCTGATTCCAGAGCGTAGATTTTTTTCCCATTTTGTTTCTAAAGTTTTATGGAGCCAGATCACAGATTCCCTCATATAATATGATGTTGGAAAGTTTAAATGGTATGGCTAACATTTCCTAAAGTGCGTCCTGTGGGATAGTAATCTTTCAGCACAGGAACTTTGTTATTCTAAATGAAGGGCTAAGGTGCCCAGATAGGATTATGATATATTGAGTTTCACCAGTCACTCACATTCTCCCACCGTGCATCTCTTGAGCAATGATGTGTATGCCTGAAGCCACTGTTTGGAGTTGGGGTATTCTGGGGCCGCAGAATAGAGCTTTTGAATGTGTGATGCTAAATGCATCCATTCAGAGGTTGAAATCATAACCTTAATCTCATTAGCAACACAGGGATGAAATGTACATTGTGGTAAATATGGTCAGTAATAATGTAATATCTTAATGTGCTGGCAAAGGTGTAAAGATAATACAAACTTACAATTACAACATAAGTCCTAGTGATGTAATATATAACATGATATAAGTAACTCTGGTGTATGTTATACATGAAGTAGTTAAGGGAGCAAACCCTAAGATTTCTCATCATAGGAAAAATATCTTTTTACTTTATTTTGTGTCTGTATGAGATGATGGATGTTCACTAAATTTATTGATGCAATAATTTTGTAATGTATAATGTATGTAAATCAGATCACTATGCTGTACATCTCAAACTTAATACAGTGCTATGTATCAATTATATCTCAAAAAAAAATGGGAAGATAAAAGGCAACACTATTCTAGATCTGTCCTATACCTTATAACTATCATGTGATATGTCTTTACTTTGAGGGAATATAGTCAATTCCTAGGAAGTGTGTTTTATTTTGCTTTTCTTTTTTTTTTTAAATCTCATTGTTAAGTTAAATTATTTAAGAATGTTTAAAAACTGCTTAACCTATAGAATTTTAACAATATACTTAAATGTATGGTTATATATATGTATATGTGTATATACTGCACAAAGAGTAAGCTTCCAATTTTGTTATTATGTATATTTAGACATCTATATGAACATGTAAGTGAAATATTAGAAGGAAATAGTGAGAATTGATTATATCTTTTGTGACAGTATTACAGATGATTTTCTTTACATTTTCTAAGTTTTCAAAAGAATATATATTATTTTCATAAGGAGAAAAATATATTTCTTATATATGTCCTCATTGCCTAGTTTAAAAATGTGTTGTATTGCTTTCCTTTTTCAGTCTATCTGGGCACATGTCCCTTTTGCATATTTTATTCATAGACTAACATCCTTGTCTGACTTTCACAATGAAATCAGCTTATTAATGCTGAGAAGAAATACTAAAATTTGCACTGAGACTGAATGATCTTGAGCACGGGAGAAACTCCGGAGACCGAGGGAGAGAGTATGTGTGTGTGTGTGTGTGTGTGTGTGTGTGTGTGTGTGTGTGTTTCTAATATATGATGGAATTTGAATGAGTAGAAATAGAAAATGGTAGTTAACTCAAGCAAGAGATGGAAGGGAAAATATACAAAGGAGAGGGTGGGGAAAGAAGCCAGAAACGAGTAAAACATAGACAAAGGCTAGAAAAGAAGTGGAGAGCAACAGCCAAAGTGAGTGTAATAAGGGTTACACATTCCAGAGCATGCTACAGAAATCCCAAATTGCTGGATGCTAAGAAGAGTGGATTTCTAATACAAATTGAGACTATCCTTTCTCTTCTGTTTTATTTATTCATTTATTGCTAGTCTCCATGTTTTTTTAACATAAAGTTTTAGACTATGTTTCTGTTATGTGAACCATAGATTACTGCTTTAGACAATTATAGTCCTATAACATATGTTAGTAATAAATTTGAATCAACATTATTTTCCAAGAAGTATATTTTCAGGATACTTTGACTTTCAACTTTGTGATGCTCATGAACGTTAAAAGGAAAGGAAAGGAAATAGTCCTATTTCTAGAACTGTGGATAACTCATTAGTTTTGGTTTAAATAGATTTTTACAACCTAATTTTACTTTTCGGTGATCGTCCTTTTCTCTTTTGGGAAGACTTGTACAGTCAGAGTCTTGAGCCTGTGTAAACCGGAAACTTGGCCTGCACAATCCTGAAATTACCTAGACCTTCATGGCTTTCCCTTGAAATTATGAAATTGGTTTGTTTTCCATTAACCTATCTGAGATGTCTAGATTACCAATTGTCCAACTACCTGTTACTTGGTTTTCATGCATAAATGCATATGTGTATGCTGTCGCTCAGTTGAGTCCAACTCTTTTGTGACCCCATGGACTGTGTAGCCTGCCAGGCTCCTCTGAGAATGGAACTTCCCAGGCAAGAATACTGCAGTGGGTTGCCATTTCCTTCTCCAGGGTATTTTCCCAACTTAGGGATTGAACCCACATCTCCTGCATTGCAGGCAGACTGTAACACTGAGCCACTAGTGAAGCCCTCACATGCACAAATGCTTTGCCCTCAAACCACCTTTTACACTATGTTCACACATGCCTAGATTCCATATCTAGAGATTCATTCTTTGTGGCCTTTTGCATTTTGTTGCATATGAACATATTTCCACTTCTAGAAGAAAGTCATTCATGGAACGATAAGCCATTTTGTATTGGGACTGATTTTTTTTTTTTTTTAATTTTTATTGAGTGAGATTTTGACCCAAAGATAAATAGAGATATCACAAAGAATTTATACTCAATAAGTAAATTTAGGATATCAAGGATAATTGAAACAGCAGAAACAAACTTGATATTGGCCCAGTATTGCTTATACTCTGCAAGCCGCATTCATGTGTAGCCTTCCTTTGAACACATAAGTTAAATATTAGCCACCTTGTTTCAAAATGTTCTGCTCTAGATTAAGATTTCTCAGTCTTTGGCACTGTTGATAGACTTTAGTTTGAATAGTCCTTTGTTGTGAGCAGTTGTCATGTGCATTATATGATGTTTAGCAGTATCCTTGACCCCTACCTGTGAGATGCTATAGTACACACTCTACTCCTGCGGTTGTGACAACCAAAAATACCTCCAGAATTTGCTGCACATCTTCTGGGGTGCAAAATAACCCCTGATTGAGAACTGCTTGTCTCAGATAATCTGTGTTTTTATTTTTCTCCCTAGTGTCTGGAATCTAATCAGCATTTCTTTAAGTTCATATTTAGCAGGGATATATTTCCTTTAAAGCATTTTTCCCTCATCTCTAGCCTACTCTTTAGTTTTCAATTAGTATGATGACTCTTGTGGCCCCAAAAGTTTATAATTAACCACTACACATAATCATCACTACTAGGCTTTATATAGAGAGTCTATATAAAATTGCTAAAGGATTGAAATAGGGGATCTATCACATGCTCAGTTCTTTGACCATACTGAGATATTATGTCAACTGCTCTTCCAGATGACATCATGGCCTCAAAATCTAGTTTTCTATTCATCTCCCAACTCATGTATTTATGTATATGTGTGTGTGTGTGTATTGAAAAAATAATATAATGAAAGATGATTAGTTCTCCTTTGAAGATCTTTGTAGAGTTAGTGTCTGATCTAAAACAAATTGCTTAGTTTATGTTGTTGATTTGTGTTTTAACTTTAACCTAATAATACCCTAAATACATTTAGTATGTCTAGATTCTGCTCAAGGGATGGCACAAACCCAGGAGTAGTGCTATTGTTATGAAACATGCCAAATTATAGTGTTCTAAGGACTGAAGTGGGCCATACTAAATTTAATGCAGAGAAACTGAAGGTTAACTTGCTGGGGGAAAACCCAAATCATGCTAGGAAAGGCAAAAGAAGTTGAAAGCAACTGAAGCAGTGTTATAGAGCAAGCATGTGTGCCAAGGGGGGGACACAAGCAAGGCTGGTTCAGAAAGTCCGAAGCCAGGAAGAATGGGCCTAGGTATGGATGTGTAATAAAGACAGTCCAAGGCAAATGGTTCTGTTTAGTGTAGAGAACAATGCCTGGATTATAGAACCTTACATCTCTGTGTGCTGGTTGTATAGTGTCCAGCAAGACCTGAGGGCTTAGAGGTGCACAGTAGAACAAGGCTCTACTTTAAAAGCTAGATTATGAAGTCATGTACTCTAGATCAAATTCCCAACCTACTCACTGGATTATGAATGTATTCCAGTATCTAAGTCTCCCTACATACTAAATCATGGCTCTATAAAATATGCAAAATGTATCTTAAAGAAGACAGTCATATACTTCTGTTATATTTTTGGCCCTTAAAGAATAACTTTCATCTCTAATTCACCTTGTGGTATTAACAAATTTTCAGAACAGCCTACATTTTAAAAAGATATCCAAATATTAGTCACAGTTATTGGCAACTCCCATATGTGACTCATATTACCTATTGGATAATAGTTTGAGAATCATTTGCTAATTCTGAAATATATGAGTTTAACATTTTTAAGGGTTGGTAAATGTATTTAACATAAGAAAAATGCAGGGAATTTTGTTGGTTAATTGATCATCATGGTAGTTTGTTATCAGTAAATATTGGCACATAATTTTCCACATAAGATTATTATCATACATTTCATGTCTACAAGGTATGCAGAAGGAAAATCTTTTTAGACTAGATTGAATCAATAATGCATGTGAAAATGGTTAACAGAGCATTAGGAACAAGTAGGCACTTGATATTTTTCTTAGGGAAACTAAATAAGATAGTGAGTGGCTATGTCAAGTTATATCAAGTTATGATTGAGATGGAGCCAGGGAGTGAATTTAGAATTCTTGGCATGAAATATATTGCTTTTTGTTTGCCATATTGGACCAAGAAAAAGAGTCTTCCCTGTCTCTAATTGTTCTCTTTACGGTATTGATTAGCATTATGACTATAAAATGGGACATACAATATGGCCACAGTTTTGCTATTAAGTGATAGTCATGCCTTAGCAACAGTGAAGTCTACCATGAGCCCCGGTCAATGTATTTAACATTTCTGAGCCTCAGTTTTCTCATCAGTGAAGCAGGTTTGCTATCATCTGCCTCGTTAAGATTGATCTCAGAGTTAAGACACACATACTGTGTCTAACACAGGGTTTGACCAATATCTCCTCCATAGAGGGAATTACAAATATTTCATTTTAAGAGAATCTAAATATTTTTGGCAATATTTTAGTCCATTCATTAGGAAGTTTTTGTCATTAGGTGTCTATATGGTATATTCAAGCTTGAGAATTTGGTTCATATTTTTAGCTTTTCTTATTAGACAATTTTAATGGCTACATCCTTGGAAAATATATTAAAAAGATTTTTCCTGTATTTTCTAAAAGCTTTCTTATAGCAAAGAACATTATTTTACACTATCCCTTAAAGGATCCAAATGAGAGTAGATATGGCTTCTGAAAGTCTTGGGTATTTTTAATCTTCTAAGTCTTCAACCAATTGTCATTTCATTAAGGTGCCCTGCCGAGATGTTCTTTCACATACCATCATTAAGATGAATTGTAGCTCTGCTCCATAATACACATATTACAAGCTCAGTCCACATGCGCTGAAATTATAACTACAGACACGATTCCAGTTCCCGGAGAGCAGTGCAGAGTCACAGCTGCTGTTCCAGGCAGCTTTGCTGTCAGTTTCAAGTTAGAAACCACCTTTCTAATGAAAAGAACAAAAGCTCAAAATAAGAGTAAAGGGATTGGCTCTTTGGCAAAAACCAAGGATTGAAGTGAATATCAAAGATTATTTTTTTTAAATTTCTTTTATCGTGGAAAAATATACATAAAATACAATGTAGCAATATACACTTATTTTAATCATTTGTAAGTGTACAATTCAGTGGCATTAAAAACATTCACAATGCTGTGTAAGCATCACCAGTATTTATACCCATTACTTTTTCATTATCCCCAACATTATTTTCATTATCCCCAACTCTATACCCAGGAACAAATCACTTCTCCTTCTCCCTGACCCTGGATTCTGGTAACTTCTCTTCTACTTTCTGTCTCTGTGAATTTACCTGTTCTAGGTACCCCACATTCTAGTGAAATCATACAATATCAGCCCTTCCATGTCAAACTTATTTCATTAATCACACACCTATGTAATAGCATATTTCAAAATGCCATACCTTTTATGGCTGAATAGCATTCCATTGTTTTTATATACCACATTTTGTTTATTCCATCATCTGTTGACCCTGGGTTGTTTCTATGAGCATTGGTATACAGATATCTGTTCAAGTTGCTGCTTTCAATTCTTTTCGGTATAAAACTTGAAGTGGCATTACTGGGTGACATCATAGTTCTGTGTTTAACTTTTTGAGGAAACAGCAAACTGTTTTCACAATGGCAGCATGATTTTACATTTTTACCAACAGTGCACAAGGATTCCAATTCCTTCACATCCCCACCGGTACTTGTTATTTTCTAGTTTTTGTTATTACTATTGTTATTCTTGTCATCCTAGTAGGTATGAAGTGGTATCTCACTGTGATTGTGATTTACATTTTCCTAATGACTAATGATGCTGATCATCCTCTTTTGTACTTGTTGGTTATTTATATATCTTCTTTGGAAAGACATCCAGATCCTTTGGCTATTTTTTCATGTTTCTTGATTTTTATTGATTCTCTGAAGCACAGAAAATCCAAGTGATTAACCCAACAATATTCAGTAGATGACAAAGATAAGACTTAACCCCCTTTTTCTGACTCTGGGCCCAGTTCTCTTTCCTCTGGAATCTGTAGAGTCAGCAAACTGCCCTTGAGTCAGATGTGGTTCACAGAAGCACATCAGAGATTCTTCAGTGAATTTGGCTCAACACAGCCCCTTCAAGTTATCATTTGGAGCTGACATTTCACTGTGGCTAGTTTCTGTGGGTCACCTTTGACTAATTTTAAGGGGGGGGGGTTTGTTTTGTTGTTGCTAAATTGTAGGAGTTCTTTATATATTCTAAATATTAATTCTTTATCAGATACATAATTTGCAAATATTTTCTCCTATTCTGTTGGTGGTTTTCCACTTTCTTGTTAGTGTCTGTTAATACATAAAAGTTCTTATATTTAATGAGCTCTATTTCATCTTGTTGCCTGTGTTTGGGAATCATAGCAGAAGTTACTTTTTAAAGTTTCAATAGAACTTTAACACTGACTTACAAAGAGTATTTTTACAATTTGTCTTCTGTCTTCTGCTGTCTGTTGCCATAAAAAAATGTTTTCCTGGTTTACAGGGTGCCACTAATCCCTTGTATTGCCAGCATGATGCTCACAGTCACATAGAGTAGGTTTTCTGTGTTGGCTATTTCTCCAGAAGCTAATATCATCTCATCCTTTCTGCCATGTAAGGCAAGAGGGGACAAGACAAGGTAAAATGTGTCCATAATATTCAATATCCAGGCTCACAGGTAGGACTGGGTTTGTTGTTGTGACATACTCACATACTAAGAACACAGTGCCTGAGGAGCCTATGCTTAATCTTGCCATTATTCCTTCATTCTCAGAGATGAACTCTATTTACCATTTATTTAGCCAAAAGAAGACATGACCCCAAAACCAGTGTTGAAGACCTCTTTCCCACTGTACTAAATACTTATAAAGACTTCACTAAACTAAAGTTGATCTCAAAATATATGTGTCCAACTAATTCCTTGTTCCCAAATCCTTATTTTGTGCTGCCATACTTTTGGTCCAAACAAGAGTAATAATAAACAAGAAGGGAAAGTAATCAGGATGCCAAGCTGAGAAGTACAAGTGCTCTAAGAGATGAGAAAAGGCAGTCCCAACCTAGAGATGGATAATATCTAACAGTCCTTTGTGACCCAGAACTACCAGGCTCATCAACCAGTCTGTCCTGTGCTTGGGGGTTCTTACCAAACTCTTTCCAAAAAGATTTGGAATATTAAATGCCTTGAAACTTAGATTGAGGCTTCATCCAAAGATGAGAGTTCAGAAAAGCAAAACATCATGTGAAAGTGAATAAGTCAAAACTACCACACCCGTTGCTTACTCACTGACTGTAAAGACTAGTAAACATCTCTCTGTGTGTCATAACTATGCTTTTAATCCTTTTTCTAGTACAAATAAAACTGTCCAGCCACAAGCAGTGTATACAGTTAAAAATACACACTCAACGATTGTGAGGAAGTATAATTGGCTTGAAAGATCTGAACCTCAAGAGGAAACAAAAAAATATCACTCAGTGCAGCCATATTAGAGATATACAGAATAAGCTTTTCTGGGAAAAGTATGGTTAAGACCCAAGAAATAATCATCCTGAGAAATTATATGGGCCTATGGAACACTAGGAAATCATGACCAGCTCTGAGCTTTTTCTGCCAGGTGCTGTATGCATCTTAGCATCAGGGCCCTTCCTGACTGTCCCCTGGGATGCTTCAGGGGTTCCCCCATTCTGCTCACCTACCACTGTCCAGGCCTTTGTGTCTTTGTCCTATTTTCTGGAGTAGGAGTTGGCAAACATGTAAAGAACCATATGGTAAATATTTTAGACTTTGGAGTCCAAGAGGCAAAATCCAGGATATTGTTTAGGAATTTATATAAAACCATTTTACACTTAAAACTATTTAAAAACATGAAAACCATTCTTAGCCACACAGTTTGCTGAGCCCTGTCCTGAAGGACTGATCAATCAGTGTATTTAGGCTGTGGAAGAGCAGCGGGAACATGTCATTAGCACCTGGGTTGAGTTTGTGTATTTGGGGATTCTTCATTGACACAGAATGTTAAGCTTTGTGTCATTTTAAGGACAATGTTAAATGATAAGCAAGGACATGACAAAACCATAAAAATATTTCTCTTCCATAAAGGAGCACTAGCAGGCAATTCTTTCTATCCCATTGTGAAAAGTGAAAGTGTGAAAGTGAAAGTCGCTCAGTCGTGTCCACTCTTTGCGACCCCATGGACAGTTCCATGGAATTCTCTGGTCCAGAGTACTGGAGTGGTAACCTTTTCCTTCTCCAGGGGATCTTCCCAACCCAGGGATCGAACCCTGGTCTCCCACATTGCAGGCACATTCTTTACCAGCTGAGCCACAAGGGAAGCCCGAGAATACTGGAGTGGTTACTGATGTCTGTAGTTGCGTGATAAAGACTGATCAGAAACAGCGAGAGTTTCAGCCAGAGTCTGGGAAGCATGACAGTTCTTCTTGCCGTCTTGGACTTAGGAGAGTGCTGAGAAGTGAAAGTGACCATCTTGTTACTATGATCATGCTGGTGACTGACAAGCAGCACAGAGGGCTTATGAGAAAGAATGAGATAATGTCTGTCAAGTGCTTTGAGCTCTTTAGAAGAAATTTTCTTTGTAATTAGAAAGTAATGCTGCATTATTACAGTTATTATGATTATCGTCATTATTAAAGGTAGAGCCAGGAGACAGGGCCCCTCCAATGGGAAAAGTCATGAATAAAGCCCAGTAACTCATAAAGGAAGTGGTTCATGCATCAGTTATGAGCTTCCAGTTTGTAATTACAGTGTACTGGGTGGTTTTACATGTAGCAGTTTGTTATTCATCCAGAACAACCTTTACTTGTATAATAGCTCCCAATACACAGCAAACATAAATGAAACAGACGAAAGCTCTGTGTGATCACCAGGTTGCAAATTTGAAATTCAGTTACCTATCAAGGATTGTCTTTAAATTTGCACAAAAACATGGTAAAATTTGTCAATGAGAAACTGGGGTTAAGATAAGAAAAAATGTAAGTATGACTCTTACATGTGTGGACACGAGGATAACAAAAGGAACCATATATTCACTTCACTCTGCCATTATATTACACATTTATAAAGCCTTTACTTAAGTACTGCTGCTGCCAAAACATAAGAGTTCAATTTTACTCTCTTTGGTTCTGAAATGCTCTTTTTATTTTTCCACATCTCAGGTCCCACAGAGAGGAAGGAATGAAAACAAAGGGTAAAGAGTAATCAAAAATCACCCTGAGGGGTTTAAAGGGTGCCTGTTTGCCAGTCCTTGATTCAAACCCAGATGGCCACTGGGACACTACGAGACTTGTCCAGCAGCCAGCCTGTGCCCTTCTGTCGGCACAGTTGTGCTTCTTAAACTCTGCTATAAGCACATTCTGAACATGGAGTTTAAGCTGTGGTTTAACTCAGCGATCTTAAGCTGGGAGACAAACCACATTACTAAGAACATCAGACACTAGTGTCTCCCTGCTGCCTGGGCAGGGTGTTTTAGATTCAATTCAGTTCAGTCGCTCAGTTGTGTTTAAGTCTTTGTGACCCCATGAAATGCAGCACTCCAGGCTTCCCTGTCCATCACCAATTCCCGAAACTTGCTCAAACTTATATTCATTGAGTTGGTGATGCCATCCAACCATCTCATCCTCTATTGTCCCCTTCTCCTGCCTTCAATCTTTCCCAGCATCAGGGTCTTTTCCAATGAGTCAGTTCTTCGCATCATGTGGCCAAAGTATTGGAGCTTCAACTTCAGCATCAGTCCTTCCAATGATTATTCAGGACTGATTTCCTTCAGGATGGACTGGCTAGATTTCCTTGCAGTCCAAGGGACCCTCAAGAGTCTTCTCCAACACCACAGTTCTAAAGCATTCTTCAACGCTCAGTTTTCTTTATGGTCCAACTCTCACATCCATACATGACTACTGGAAAAACCATAGCTTTTTCTATGGTGTTCTAGACCTTCTTTATGTGGAAAGAGCTGGTTATTTACCACTTTGAAGCTCTAAGTGACCAGTCTGAGTTCCTGTAATTGACCTTTAACCCCATCCAGCATGCAGCTGTCCACATTTACTTTTCAAGTTCATCATTCAGAATCCACAGATGGAAACCATGGTCTCTTTCATGCAGTCACTGATAGATAGAGGGATAGACATTGCTTAAGCCTGGTTAAAGGGTGCAAAACATGCCATCTCAAAATATGCCACTCTGGCTCAGGGCTTACTTTTAGCTAAAGAAATTAAAAAACAGCAGATGCACAATGGGTACTCAGAGGAGAAGGATGTAAAAACCCCACATGGGAGATATACATCCTGTGCCAGGAGGGCAATAACCTTTTTATCACCAAAAATGGGAAGTGGTAGTAGAAAAAAATATGTACAAACAAACCTTGCTAAACTAGCCCTTATTTCCCCAGTTACCTTTCTACCATTAACAGCCCTGACCCAAGCCCATTTGCTTCGTCATGCTTTCATGGTTTACTTCTCTGTCTGATTCAGTGTATAAACGCTCAGCTCTAACTTGATCTTTGGATCTTCATTTCCTTAAGAGGACTCTCATGTCATGTAAAACTTTTATTAAATAAATGTGTATGCTTTTCTCCTGTTAATCTATCTTTTGTAACAGGAGTCCTAGCTAAGAATTTATCAGGGTAGAAGGAAAGGCTAGTTTTATTCCCCTACACTGTTTTAGCAAACATTTTCTCAAAGGCTAATTAAAAAAAAAATGGGTCTCATCCTTTTCCATTCAAAACAAACATATTTATTAAATCCTGGAAGAAAAGAAGTTTATATATATTCTACAAATTATATTACTGACCTTATTTAATAAGTGAAAGTCAATGAGAAAATTGGCAGAGCCTTTTAGACAATAAAATGTTAAAAAGCCAAGTATGTTTGAGGAGGAATCAGAAATTACATTTTAATCTTTCAACCCTTATATTTGTAAAGTGCCTTAGAGTTCACAAATGATGGCCACATGTCCACTCTCATTTAATATTTGCAGCACATGAGGTCTATATTATTATCATTTCTATTTTTCCACTAAAGGAACCAAGGTTCAGAGAGGCACGCCGATCTATGTGAGATCATATATCCATTTAGTGTCAAAGCTGTGGAGAGAAATAGTTTGTTCCAATATCAAGTTCATACATTGAGAATTATGTTAGGATAATTTGGCTATCCTAACAAAGGAGTTTGGCTCCTATAACAAAGGCCCAAGCAAGACAGAAGTTTATTCCTTTCTAATTCAATTGTCTTTAAGTGTCTGGGCACAAGCAGTCCCAGGCTGATAGAATAGTTCCACCATGCCTAGAATCCAGGCTCCATCTTCTTGTTGGTCCTCAGCTTCTGGCTTCCATCTCACAGTCTAATTCAATCATTTTGTTCCCATTATCACATCTTAATTCCAGCCAGCAGGAAGGGAAAGAGGAAGGGAGGAAGGGTTCTCTATTTCACTCTATGAGCACAGTCTGAAAGTTGTGAACTTCACTCCTGCTCCCATTAGCCGGAACTTGAAAACACCTAATTGTGAGCAGCTTTGCACACAACAAAACCAGGGCATTCTGTTAACAAAGGACAAAGTATGAAAAGCATATCAGGGGACAACTAGCAAGCTTTGTTATTTTGAGTACCCATTGTGTTATGAACTATTTAAGATACTGGGATAAAGGAAAGAGAAAGCTATGGTTACTGCCTGTCAATTTAAGCCAGTCTTAGCTTTTTTCCCCATCTTACTAGAAGATTTCTTTCATCCCTAGCTAGGCAGGACAGTTTGAACCAGGCAGTCAATAATGGGAATAATGATGCCCAAGATCCACATCTTAATCTCAAGAATCTGTGAATGTCACCTAATATGGCAAAAGGGACTTTGCAGATGTGATTAAATGGAGGATTTTGAAATGGGTAGGTTATTCTGAATTGTCTGGATGGGCTCATGTAACCAGAAGTGTCCTTATAAAAGAGAGGCAGGAGATCAAAGTTAGTAAGAGAGGGCAGTGTGACTACAGAAGCAAAGATTGCAGTGACATACCACAGGCCAAGGAATGATGATAGTCTTTAGAAGTTGGTAGAGCCATGGAATTGATTCTCCCTGGACTCTGTAAGGAATTAGACTTACCAACATTTTAATTTTAGCCTTTTAAGACTAATTTTTAACTTCTGACCTTCAGAACTGTAAGAGAAAAGATTTGTAATTGTTTTAAGCCTCTAAATTTGTGACAATTTGTTACAACAGGAGTAGGAAATAAATACACCAGGTGAATGTCAGCCCAGATACCATTAATTTCTCATAAGAGCCAGATGCCAGGACTCGACTCTGTATGGTGGAACATCCCTGGCACCACCTTCCTTATAAATGACATGGAACACTTGGGAGCCTTTTCTCTCTTGAATTCTTTTGCTTTGACATTGGGAGCAATGATCCTAAGTCTTATATAAAACTGCAGGCCATCATGGTCTGGCAATCACTGTTCATTCATCCTTAGTTTAAACCATCTATGGAGTTCTGCTCTTTGCATTCCAATCATTTTGTAGTAAAAATACAAGGATCATTATAAAGCTGCACTGTCTGTGTGTACCTTGCTTTCAGAGATCGGTGATTCATTTTTGGCAAGTAGTTAACTCATATACTCTCAAAAAAAGAAAAAAAAAACTTGGAGAAACTTAGAGGAATAAGGGTGATTAGAAAAGTATGACCCACAATAAACTAGTTGTCAGTACTACATTGAATTGCTGTGATCTTTGGCCGCTGTCACAAGGAAGAGTCTTGCTGCTATCCTTCTCTTTCTCACTTGAAAACACTGCATGATGAGTCAAGAATGGCCACAGGCTCCATCGGAAACAGAGGGGAATGAATGGGGTGTGGCTCGAATATGTCTAATGTGAATTGCTTAGGGCTGAATGGAATCATGCCCTGAACTTGAGCACAAGGCAATGGATAAACACAGCACCTGAACCAAAAAATTGAGAATTAATTGGTCCTTCTGGAGAGAGGCCAGAATCAGATGCTTCATCTGTAGATGCTAGTCAGCTCTTCTTCACTGTCAATTCTTAGGAAAACAGAGGATATAAAAGATATATATATATATAGTAGCAGGTATTTAAGAGAATACTGTTAAATATGTTGAGGCTGGATTTGGTTCAGGGTGAATAAATTCTAATGACAAATATTTCTGTTATGTTTTGGAATGAACAAAGCATTTTTGTAGGTATCAATCTTGTGTCATTATTGCTGCCACTCTGTGATCTTATTATTATCCTTCTGGTTACAGATAAGAACCTGAGATGCTGGTAGCTCATCTAAGTCTTACTTAATTTTGACAGAACTGAACTGAAGTCTTCAAACTCTGAGTCTGGGTTCCTTCCACTGAAACGTGAGGCCTCTGTAGTGACTCTGAATGTGCTGCATTGGTAAGGGTGTTTTAGTGTGCTGTGAGAACCGCAGGATTGTACAGGATTTGGGGATTATTTTAGCTCTGCGTGTGCGTGTCACGGTAGAGCTAAGGAGTATGTTTGGATCAGCTGTTCTCAGACATGTTATCAATGTGAGGGCAATGCTGACTGTACACAGTTTTTCTAATTGTCTTTCTCCTTTGACTCCAGTGCATTCATTATATACATCAGAGGCTATAGGGCTTCCCCAAGAACCTTTGATGACAGTTGTTGTTTATATGTTTAACAGTGGCCCTAGAAGTCAAGTATATTCCCCAGTGTTATGTAACCAGCGTGTCCAAGGTTTCTTGAAGCTGTGCTGTTGTTGCTCACCTCCATTTTCTCAGTGTTCCTCCTTCTCACTGTCTAGGCCTGCAGGCTGGCCTGGCCAGCAGCCCTGCGCAAAGGACCCACCCTATTCCAGGCACTTCAGAGTCTCAGTGAGTATCTGCTGAGGGAATGAATGGGGTGAGGTTTACATGAATGCCTCCAACTTTGATGCTCTGAGTCCCTCGACTAAAAGACAGACTAGTCTTTTCTCACAGTGACTCTTCCCAAATATTTTGTTACTCTCTTGTGATCCTTATATCTGCTTGTGAATCCATCTTCATAATTTGTGCTTCCTGCCATTGTACTAAAACCCAGATGCTCACTCACAAGCTGAACTCCACATCTGATAATTGCTTTGTTGGTTCTGAGAGGGAAATTTATTTTTGCACTGTCTTGATTCTCATAGTTTGTGTCAGCCAGTGAGAGAGTGGGCACATGTTCTTTCTGTGTTGTGATCAGCAAGATGTGTCCATAGGGCTCCAAAGTGTTACTGACCTTCCATTTCATGTAAAAACTATCAGCATGATTGGGTCAAGATGAGTTCCAGTATCTGGAGCCATTCATGTTCCATGATGCATAGGTTTTGTTATTTAAGGTCATCATGCTGGTATCTTTCCTGAATATGTTGGAAAATAATAAGTAGTCCTCACAACTATGCAAAAACTTAGGTTTGATACCATGAATGGTCTAAGTATGATTATAACTTAAAGATATATGCAGTTTCAGAGGTGTTGTCAAGAAAATTCTCTAGGATATTTCCTGATGCTGTAACTCACAGTCCATTCGCACAGCTGAGATCATTTGCTGGGTGCTGGTGTTAGCTCTTTACACACGGTAGACACTGGAATGTCATCTTACACCCACACCATAGTTTTCTATGTGGTAGCCTTATATCTCCAAGTATGTTGTCAACTCTTCTGAAGACCTAATATCTTATTTTTCTGTTTTCCCAATGTCTGGGTATACAAGATCTGGTCATTAAATACCAGATACTAAAAAATAATTAAATAAATAAATACCAGATACTGTTTGATTCAGACATTTGCATATTATAATCAGGAAGCTCTAGCAAATGAACCTGCAGTTGTTAACCTGCTTCGGCTACATTCACACTGATCATTTAAGGACACTGCATACATGACATTTTTAGCTGTGTTAAACTAATCAGTTGAATCATGAACCAGACTGGAAGAGAAAAGAATGCAGCTGAAAATATCTTGTTCATCAACCCTTGGGAAAGGCTAGGATCATGACTGAACGTATTGACTCTCCTTTGCCTTCCTCTCACTATAGGCCAAGTCTCTTCTCATCCTTGTTGATTAATTCTGTATTTCTCCTATTTCAGATGACAACCAGTTTCTATACCCATCCGTATTATCCCTGACCAAAGTCTTACCAGAATTAATGGAAACAAGACTCTAAGAAACTTGTTCAGCATATTTTTCTTTCATACACACAGCTTCTGTTCTCCACACAGGCGAGGCCAGTATCACTCACAGTCAGCCATGGGCACTGGGCTGCTCCTCACCAACCTGTCATGTCATATACTTTCATCTTCCCATCATCAGTCTGTCTCCTTTTTCATTTAAAATGGACTTTATTTTTAAAATGACATACTTACAAAAAAGTGCACAGATCTTAAATGTAAACTTTGGTGGATTTTCAGAAAGTGAGTACATCCATTTAACCAACATGTGGGTCAGGGAAGACTGTTATCAGCACATATGAATCACTCAGGCTAATCATTATCCATCTCTAAAGATAACCATATCTCACCATCCTGACATTTTGTATCAGAGATAAATTCTTGTATTTTAAAACTTTATGTGTACAAATGGAACTATAAAGTAAGTATTTTGTGTGTCTGGCCTCTTTTGCTCAAAATTATGTTGTGAGACGGATCTGTGTTCTTGCATGCAACAATAACTTGTTCATTCTCATGTTATATAGTATTCCACTGAATATATCTGTGACAATTATTTTTTTCATTCTATTCTATCCATTTGATACTACAATTCACTTATTCATGTTCTCCTCTGAACACATTCATGTATGTCTATTAAATATATGCATTCATATGTTGGGTATATAACTAAGAGCAGAATTAATGTGTCTTAAGATTGTCAAAGGGCTTCCCTGGTAGGTCAGCTAGTGAAGAATCCACCTGCAATGCAGGAGACCTCCAGTTTGATTCCTGGGTTGGGAAGATCCCCTGGAGAAGAGATAGGCTACCCACTCTAGTATTCTCAGATTTCCCTGGTGGCTCAGATGGTAAAGAATCTGCCTGCAATGCAGGAGACCTGGGTTCGATTGCTGGGTTTGGAAGAACCCCTGGAGGAGGGCATGCAATCCACTTCAGTATTCTTGCCTGGAGAATTCCATGGACAGAGGAACATGGCAGGCTACAGTCCATGGGGTCGCAAAGAGTCAGACATGACTAAGCAACTAAGCACAGCACAGCATAGCAAGGATTGTCAAAAGAAGACTTACAGATTTGAAGAAGAAAAGAAATCTATTTGCAAAGTGATAAAAAAAATTCAGACTTCAAAAGATTCATGAAAACCAAAAACCAAGAAGTTGTTTGAGTGGGAAATAACCCTCAAGATTTCTGAGTTGACATTACTTGATTCATCTATTCATGGTGGGAAAGTTTACCTTTCTGACGTGATTACCATATCCACAAATGTCATGATCTGTTTTCAGATATCAGCATCTCAAAAGTCAGAGATAATGTTGTTTTTGCAGGGCAGGTAAGGCATACAGGAAATGTTCAAGGTGTTGTTTAACTGGAGTCCCAGTATTGCACAGGTAAGCCTATTACATTTGCAGTGTTTCACTGCAAAGTGTAACATCATCTCTGTGTAAGTGACACATGTTCAATTCAGTTCAGTCACTCAGTCGTGTCCAACTCTTTGCAACCCCATGAACTGCAGCATGCCAGGCCTCCCTGTCCATTACCAACTCATGGAGTTCACCCAAACTCACGTCCATTGACTTGGTGATGCCATCCAACCATCTCATCCTCTGTCATCCCCTTCTCCTCCTGCCCTCAATATTTCCCAGCATCAGGGTCTTTTCAGATGAGTCAGCTCTTCACATCAGGTGGCCAAAGTATTGGAGTTTCAGCTTCAACATCCATCCTTCCAGTGAACACCCAGGACTGATCACCTTTAGGATGGACTGGTTGGATCTCCTGCAGTCCAAGGGACTCTCAAGAGTCTCCTCCATCACCACAGTTCAAAAGCATCAATTCTTCAGTGCTCAGCTTTCTTTATAGTCCAACTCTCACATCCATACATGACCACTGGAAAAACCATAGCCTTGACTAGACAGACCTTTGTTGGCAAAGTAATGTCTCTGCTTTTTAATATGCTGTCTAAGTTGATCATAACTTTCCTTCCAAGAAGTAAGCGTCTTTTAATTTCATGGCTGCAGTCACCATCTGCAGTGATTTTGGAGCCCTCCCTCCAAAAAAAAGTCTGCCACTGTTTCCACATTTCCCCATCTATTTGCCATGAAGTGATGGGACTGGATGCCATGATCTTAGTTTTCTGAGTGTTGAGCTTTAAGCCAACTTTTTCGTTCTCCTCTTTCACTTTCATTAAAAGGCTGTTTAGTTCTTCTTCACTTTCTGCCATAATGGTGGTGTCATCTGCATATCTGAGGTTATTGATATTTCTCCTGGCAATCTTGATTCCAGCTTGTGCTTCTTCCAGCCCAGCATTTCTCATGATGTACTCTGCATATAAGTTATATAAGCAGGGTGACAATATACAGCCTTGACGTACTCCTTTTCCTCTTTGGAACCAGTCTGTTGTTCCTTGTCCAGTTCTAACTGTTGCTTCCTGACCTGCATACTGGTTTCTCAAGAGGCAAGTCAGGTGGTCTGGTATTCCCATCTCTTTCAGAATTTTCCGTGGTTTGTTGTGATCCACACAGCCAAAGGCTTTGGCTTAGTCAATAAAGCAGAAATAGATGTTTTTCTGGAATTCTCTTGCTTTTTCGATGATCCAGCAGATGTTGGCAATTTAATCTCTGGTTCCTCTGCCTTTTCTAAAACCATTTTGAACATCTGGAAGTTCAAGGTTCACGTATTGCTGAAACCTGGCTTGGAAAATTTTGAGTATTACTAGCGTGTGAGATGAGTGCAATTGTGCGGTAGTTTGAGCATTCTTTGGCATTTCCTTTCTTTGGGATTGGAATGAAAACTGACATTTTCCAGTTGTGCGGCCACTGCTGAGTTTTCCAAATTTGCTGGCACATGTACTTATTCATTATAGCAGTACAAAGGGTTAGTTATGCTTTTAAAGGAATGTAAGTATTCAGCTTCAGGTGATACTGCCAAATAGTTTTTCAGAGTGATTGTATCAATTTACATTTCCACCAAAAGTGTACATTAATTTCAGTTGCTCTACACTGTTACTACTCTAGATGTTGTTTGTGTTTATTGCAGATAAGGTGTGCATTCCTTTACTTTCCTGTGGCCACTTGGTAATCTTTCATTTAGTGCCATTCAGTCTCACCCATCTTTATGTTGGATTGTTTGCTTTTAGTTGTTATTTTTTAAGAGTCCTTTGGGCTTCCTGGTGGCTCAGACAGTAAGGAATCTGTCCTCAATGCAGGAGACCCGGGTTCGATCTCTGGGTCAGGAAGATCCCCTGGAGAAGGAAATGGCAACTCATTCCAGTATTCTTTCCTAGAGCATCTCGATGAATAGAAAAGCCTGGCAGGCTATAGTCCATGGGGCTGCAAAGAGTAGGACATGGCTGAATGACTCACACACACGAGTCTGTTATGATATGGATATGAATAATTTGTTTGATATATGTAGTACAAATAATCTTTTCCACTCTGGCTTGACTTTCCTTTTCCTTCCCTTAACAGTCTTTTGATAACCAAAAGTTTTTAATTTTAAAGTAATCCAATTTATTCATTTTTTTTCTTTTATGGTTAGTATTTTTCTGTCCTGTTAAGAAATGTTTGCCTATTCCAAGGTCATGACATATGCTCCTAAGTTTTCTTCTAAAAGCTTTATTTTTTTACCTTTCACATTTAGATCTACAATCTAACTAGAATTGGATTTTGTCAATGGTGTAAGGTAAAAGGTTCAGCATCATTTCCAAATGGAAATCAAATTGACCCAGCACCATTTATTGAAAAAAGAAATTGTCATCCTTTCCCTATTACACTGAAGTGTCATCTTTGTCAAATATCAGATGACCTCATGTGTTTGAATCTGTTTCTGAATTGTAGTCTGTTCATAGGTCTGTTTTTCCAGTCTGTCTGGAGTGAATTGCCGTTTCCTTCTCCAGGGGATCTTCCTGACCCAGGGATCGAACCCGGGTCTCCTGCGTTGAGAGCAGATTCTTTACCATCTGAGCCATCAGGAAGCCCAAAGACTCTTAAAAAATAACAACTAAAAGCAAACAGTCCAACATAAAGATGGGTGAGACTGAATGGCACCAAACAAAAGATTACAAAGTGGGCAATACCAACTTATTAGTCATTACTGTGTCTGGTAGTTTAGATCTTCAAGTTATGTTCTTCAAGATTGCATTGGCTATTCTAAACCCTTCACATTCTGCGTACATTTTAGAATCAGCTTTTCAAATTACACACATAGACACACACATATACACACACCTACACACACACCGTGGCTATGATAGCTGTTGAGATTGCATTGATTGTATAGATAAATTTTTTTAGAATTTTGATATCTTTATACTATTCAGTTTTCTAATTCATCAAAATGGTGTTTATTTCCTTTTAGGTAGTCTTTAAATGATCTTAATAATGTTTTGTAGTATTTAGTATAGAACTTTTAAATACCTCTTGATTTTCTACCAAGCTCTTGATATATTTAATTCTTCTGTAGGTGAATGATTTTTAGTATTTTACTTTCCTTGTTTTTGTGGTTGGTGTACGGAAATATAATTGACTTTTGTTTGGATCTAAATAACATACCTTTTTTTAATCTTTTCTGTGTCCTTATATTTAAGCTGAATTCTTGTAAGAAATCTATTGTTGTATTTTTAAAACCCAGTCTGACAATCTGTGTGTGTGTGTGTGTGTGTGTGATGGAGTTTTGAATCTTGCTTACTTTTGCTTGAACAACATCTCAGCACAGTATGTAAAACATACATAATTTTTTGATATGACTATAAGTTAAGTATGCATAATAATAGTACCTACTCCATAGGGGTTTTGTGAGAAATAAATTGCTAATTTTTAAAACTTAGACTATAGTTAATATTCAGTAAGCTAGCAGTTATAATTTTTATTACATATATATAATTTTCCCTAACTCTTTGCTGTTTCAAATAACCAGCCATGAACATCCCTATTACTACATGGTTCCACAGCTCTGTTATTACATGTGCATGTTTACAATTTACATATATAATTACAATTTTTTTCTTTCTCCCATAAAATGTATCACTTTTATGAATTAGCCTAGAAAACTTCTATTTATGTTAACAATGTCAAAAATTGCTTGGTATTTACATGCCACACTCTGATTAGCTTATGTTTAATAAAATCAATCTGTTAATCATTTCCTGAACACTTATACATATCAGGCATCATAGAAAGGTTGTATCACATAAATAGTAAATGTTGTCCAAGAATCAAGTTTAGTTTGGTTTGAATTCAAAGCCTATGGTCTTATGCTATGATTCTTCTAAGACCAAATCTTTCTCATTTTATTCTTGCTGCAAGGGAAGATGAAGAAGTTAAGTGGCCTGCGCAAAGTCACAGAAGAGATGGCTTTCTAATCTTTAAGATTTAATTTTAAACTTCTTTTTAAAATTTAGTTATTTTATAATGTTGTATTAATTTCTGCTGTATAGCAAAGTGGATCAGTTGTACGTATACATATATTCCTCCTTAGTCATCACAGAGCATTTAGTGTTGTTGCCTGTGCTATACAGTGGGTTCTCACTAGTTATCTATTTTATACATAGTAGGACTTCCGTGGTGGCTCAGTTGGTAAAAAATCTGCCTGCAGTGCAGGAGACCTGGGTTTGATCTCTGGGTTGGGAAGACCCTTAGAGAGGGAAATGGCAACCCACTCCAGTATTCTAGCCTGGAAAATCCCATGGACAGATGAGCCTAGGGGGATACAGTCCATGGGGTTGCAAGAGTTGGACACATCTTAGCAACTAAACTACCACCAGTGAATCCCATTCTCCCAATTCATCCCACCATACCCTTCCCTCTTTGGTGTCCATATATTTGTTCTCTATGTCTGTGTCTCTATTTCTGCTTTGTGAATAGGTTCATCTATGCCATTTTTCTAGATCCCACATGTATACATTAATATATGATATTTGTTTTTCTAATTCTGACTTACCTTACTCTGTATGACAGCCTCCATCCACATCTGTGCATAATTTTGAACTTCTTATCAGCAGTAACTATGCCTCTGACCTTTCTATCTCCAAACCATAGACATGGAGAAAACTCAATAAATGCCAACTCCCTGACTGACTAACTTATCTGACTACACAGGTTCTGCAAGACTAACTCACATGTTATCCCCAAGCAAATACCTTGACATTTCTGGCATCTTTTAGTTTCTTAACAAAAAAGAACAAATCTGTGCCTGTGTTTATAAGTCAGAATGAAAAAATAATACACATTTCCTATGAATAAATCAGTTCATTAAATAAGAAGTCACAGGACAGCATACCTCTAGCTGCTACTCCCTTACATAACTGAGGGTTTGCCTTCACCTAATAATGATCTAGTCTCTCTTGATAATCCTTCCTATTCATTTCCACTGATAGGACAAAGCAAAGCCGGGACATCACCCCAGGAGTCTTATCACCATTCTTTATGGGTTTCTTTGTTTTATATCCAGGTTATCATCTCTGTTGGACAAATTGTTCTTCAATAACCTGCTCAGTCAGAAGTCTGAAGTAACTTAATTGGTTAATAACAAAAATCTTCCTCTTTCTCTTTTTCTGAATTTGTAGGGTTCCCCATTCTTATGACATAAACCTACTCATCATCACCAAATGCCTTTTAACATTTTGAGCTATAGCATTTGCCTTCAAATAAGCTTTTTTAATCGGGTCAGGAGGCCTTATGCACTGCACATGGAGCTGAAAAATAACATTCACCAGCTTCACGAAGGTTTGGCTGTCGCATTATAAATTCCTGCAGTAGAGGAGGATGGCAATAGTAATGTCAAGTCCCACCCATTCTTTACCATCTAGAGAGCACTTCATGTTTCTTGTTTGCTTATAATGATATTTTTAATTGTTGTGTCACTCAAATACAGTAATTATCGATTTGGTATAAAAATACTTCATTATTCTGGAATACTTTTTCTATTTCAGAAGCATCCACAAAGATTGCTAATTTTTCTTTTGAGGAGAAATAGAATGAAATTTCAATAGATGTATTATTTGACACAAGTATGTTATTCCTCCTTTATAGTTTTCCATAAGAAAACAACAGAGAATCATGCCCTTTTTCATCCAACACAGTTCTGATAGGTAGAAGTGAAAGTATTTGCTCATCACTGAGAATTGATCCACTACTTTGTAGAAGTAAATGAATGGTTACACTTAAATTAAAGAGCAAAGCTTTATTATTAGACTAACTACTCAATTCAAACTTCGTTGATTCGGGTATTTAACTCATAATTTGATGAAGTGAAAGAACACTGGAATGGAAGGTAAATGCCTGAGATCAAGACTCGACTTTCACTGTCAACTTGGTGTTGACTTTGGGAAGTAACTCAATCTCTTTCTGCATCCTCACCTGTAAAGTGAAAGAATTAAAATACTGAAGTCCCTTCTCATTGTTAGAGTCCGTACACTATTCATAATAAGGAATTAATTCCTATAAAATCTTAGAATTTAGATTTCTGTCTTTTAAATGTTTGACTGTTCTGTAACCTCAGAAAGTAATTGTATAACTGATATCCCACTAACTGTTGCTGTTACCAGGATTAAGAAGTATAACATGTTTGTTTTACCAAAGCAATTCTACTGTGATACTTCTTAAATTTTTACCTTTAAGCTAATAATTTATATTTTCCATTTAAACCTTAACAATGTATATATAATCTAGAGTCATTAAACATTCACTCAACAAACACAAGTTTAGGTGTTTGTTGAAAAAAATTAGATCTGTAAAATCAATTTGACCCAAATTTTAAATCAAGCATGAATTATCTGTTTATCATCTATTTATCTACATACTGTATTGTGCTTGCATATTCAAGTTTTGTTGTATTTTAGTGAAGATTATAGACACTTTTGTCATTTGATTTACCCACCACTTGAGATAAAATTGATTCCATTGTTGTTTTCTTCACGGGTCCATCCTTTCCACTGTGGTAGTAGAGAGAATAGGATCATCAGGGAACCTAAGTGCAGTGTCGGCAATTCACTAACCAAAGGCAATTTACTTATAGCCCACCTGACTGAATTATCAGGAGAGTGAATAAGATAAATGAATGCATTTTGTAAAGTGTAAAGTGCTAAACAAATGCAAAATAGCATAATACTGATTGTGAATTCCTCACTCAAGCTATTAATTCTTTCACACACGCTCAGCAGATATTTTGCGTACCCGGTTCATGGCAGGCACTGTTCTCAGCATTGGCAATCAGCAGTCAAAAGGCAGACAATAAGGTAAATCTGAGAAACCGTCACAGCAGAAAGGAGCCCAAGTAACCATAATTAATAAATGTAACATATTATTACATTTACTGGATGGGATGGGATTCTGAAAAAGGATATTAGGTGAAAATTAAGGAAGTCTGAATAAATAATAAACTTTAGTTAATAGCAATATGCTAATATGGGTTCATTGATTACAACAAATGTATTATACTACTATCAGTTCAGTCACTCAGTCATGTCCGACTCTTTGTGACCCATGGACTGCAGGATGCCAGACTTCCCTGTTCACTACCAACTCCAGGAGCATGCTCAAACTCATGTCCATTGAGTCGGTGACGCCATCCAACCATCTTATCTTATGTCATCCCCTTCTCCTCCTGCCTTCAATCTTTCCCGACATCAGGGTCTTTCCCAATGAGTCAGTCCTGCACATCATGTGGCCAAAGTTTTGGAGCTTCAGCAAAGACTCTAAGGCAGGGACCAACTTCAAATGTTTGAGAAACAGAAATAATTTGTGAGGTTGGTGTATCATGAGCACTGTCAAAGGTTGGGTGTGAAAAGTTCAGAGAAGGAAGACTTGAGTTCTCCAGAAAGCTACAGAATGTACTAGAGTACATTTTTTTGCTTCAGGGCAGCATGTGGGATCTTAGTGCCCTAACTAGAGATCAAACTGACACCCACTTCCATGGAAGTGTGAAGTCTCAACCACTGGACCACCAGGGGCATGCACAGGAAAGTCCCCCTGACTAGAATTTTGGAGTAAGATAGACTCAGGATGTTGTTCACATGAACTGGTGCAGCTACTCTGCTCTAAAAAGGTTTAGAGTAAATCCTGGGGGCCAGCTGCTCTATACAGGTTAATATCAGCTTCATGACACCTACATGCTACTTCCTGAAGTCTTATTTTGGGGAAGCTGGACTTCGAAGGAGAAATCACAGCCAACATGTTTTCATCATTAGCTAAAAGCCAGTTTTATTTGTGCAGGTACCAGAGAAGAAGCTTCAAAGTTCTGCATATCACCCACTGGCTTCCAAGGACCCTTGAATCATCTGGTCCATCAACCACAATGGTGTCCTACCCCCTCCATCCCCTCACCCTGCCCAGCACAGAATTAAGCACATTTTCAAGAAAGGCAGGGGCTTCCCTGGTGGCTCAGACGGTAAAGAATCTGCCTGCAATGCAGAGAACCTGGGTTTGATCCCTGGATCTGAAAGATCCCCTGGAGAAGGGAATGGCTTCCCACTCCAGGATTCTTGCCTGAAGAATCCCATGGACAGAGGAGTCTGATGGCCTATATAGTCCATGGGGTCGCAAAGAGTCAGACACAATTTCGCTTTTTCAAGAAAGGCAATATAGCAGCAGCCTTTTGTCATTGCCCTTGCCTCAGCTCCTTGCCCTAGCGTACGAGAACTAACACCCCAAACCCTGCCTTGGCCATCATGCAGATACTTTTCACTTCTTTAAATCAAATTCTGATGATTCAGCAACAAAGAGAAAAGGAAGTTGGAGAGAGTAGCAAGAGCACTACACTGGGAGTCAAGAGAACACAATTCAAGTTTAGATGCTGCCACTTTCAGATCCTTAATTCCCTGATGTGTGCAGTTAGGACAGAAGCCTTGCCCTGTGTTCTGATAAAGTGTGGTGGGAATCGAGTAGCTCTTATCTGTGCAAAGTGCCTTGTGAGCCTAGGCTTCTGTGTATACATGGAAAAGTGCAGAAATGGAGTAGCTTCAAATCGGGGTGTTTTAATTGGACATCAATTATGGGAAGAGCGCTGAGGAAGCATGGCGGTGGAGTGGGAGTGTGAAAAATAGACCTTTTGCCCTTAAAGAGCCAAGAGTTATACTAGAATGGAGATCC
Source organism: Odocoileus virginianus (assembly GCF_023699985.2). NCBI lineage: Eukaryota > Metazoa > Chordata > Mammalia > Artiodactyla > Cervidae > Odocoileus > Odocoileus virginianus. The sequence continues at coordinate 83,179,592 of NC_069674.1, read as the reverse complement.
GTGCATTCAGGGGCCACCATACTACACAACTGTAGTGGGTGCCATTTACATTGTGGTCTAAGCATGTATTTGAAAGAACTAAGTAATAATGTAAGTTAACATCAATTAAAGGAGAATTAATAAGTACTGTTAGGAGCTCAGTGACTGGAGGCAATGAAAAAAAAAAGATAAATAGAAGGGATGGGGCTTCAGCTAGTTGGTAGAAGAGGAAACATTCTCATGGGAAACAGACTAGAGACAAAAGACCTATAGTAAAATTAAGGATATAAAAAAATCATTGAGATGTTTTCATCAGGACTAAAAGAAAACTTATGTGACTTTTTTGCTCTTTCCTTAAATTTCTGCTCAAAATCTGGGAATAGTTTAGGGCCTTACAATGTTGATGCTGTTGTTCGTTCTCTCAGTCACGTTTGACTCTGCAACCCCCTGAACTGCGGCACACCAGGCCTCCCTGTCCTTCACTATCTCCCGGAGTTTATGCAAACTCAAGTCCATTGAGTCAGTGATGCCATCCAACCGTGTCATCCTCTGTCGCCCCCTTCTCCTCTTGCCCTCAGTCTTTCACAGCATCAGGGTCTTTCCTAGTGAGTCAGCTGTTCGCATCAGGTGGCCAAAGTACTGGAGCTTCACCTTCAGCATCAGTCCTTCCAAAGACTATTCAGAGTTGATTTTGTTTAGGATTGACTGGTTTGATCTCCTTGCTGTCCAAGGGACTCTCAAGAGTCTTCTCCAGTGCCACAGTTTGAAAGTATCTGTTCTCTGGCACTCATCCTTCTTTATGGTCCAGCTTTCACATCCATAAGCAACTACTAGAAAAACCATAACTTTGACTATACAGACCTTTGTCAGCAAAGTGATATCTCTGCTTTTTAATACGCTGTTTAGGTTTGTCACAGCTTTTCTTCCAAGATGCGAGTGTCTTTTAATATTGTAGCACTCACCTTTTCTTATTCAATTCAAGCACAGCTCTAAGTATCTGTGGGAAAGGCCAAGAGAAGAATAACATGCCAACACCTAAAATCTTTGCATTGGTTTGTATTTTTATTGACCTACCATCTCTTCACTCCTGGTCTTCATCCAGTGTTGAAGAGCAAACATAAATTTCTTTTAAAACCTGTGCACACATGCATTTGGGGTCTTACATCCTTATGTCCATGAAAAGCATTTTGCTCATCAGTAAAGTAATGACATTTAGGGCTTCTCTAGGTCCAACATTTCTTTACATTACAATACATTAGAGTTGAATTAAATAATTTAGTTAAATTTAAATTAAATTTGTAATTCTCAAAATTAAATTTTCTTCTAAGCGTGTTACCTGAAAGTAAAGTGAAAGTGAAGTCTCTCAGTCGTGTCCAACTCTTTGTCACCCCATGGACTGTAGCCTGCCAGGCTCCTCCATCCATGACATTTTCCAGGCAAGAATACTGGAGTGGGTTGCCATTTCCTTCTCCAACTGTGTTACCTATATTTGAGTAAATAAATGAATGTAAAAGCTGTAAGTATTTCTGTAAAACTAGGTCAATCGAGGATGAATTTTTACTGTTGTCATTTTTTGTCCCCTTTTTATTATATGGCCTTTGATTTTTTTTAAAAAATGCCTTCAGTTTGGTGGTTTATATTTTATTAATAACATCTGATTTGAAAATATCAGTGTCCTATATGAATTTTACAGAGAAATCTGCTTTCTTTCATCACAGCTTCTCTGTGTTGGTAGGTTGGCTGGAAATTTCCCTTCTGATCAGTTTTGTATTTACCCATAAGAGGAGAGGGAGGCAATGTGCACCAACCAATATTCTGATGTTTTGAGGATAAAGATTTGGCAATGGAGTTTTGTCATCTCCTTTATCTTCCTCCTTGAAGTTTTCTGCAAAAGCTGAAGTTGTGACTTTTATTCAACACCTGCATCTTTAACAACCAGAGCAGTATAATTACCTTTCTTGAATATTCTATAGAATTGTCAAACAGCAATTTTCTTTTAGAAGACAGGCTTTAAAATAATGTCGTTTACATACAGAGTTTAACATCTCAAGCTAAAAATCTAATTACAAGAATCTGAAATTTACTGCATGTTTATAATTTAGTCTTTATAAAATTGCTAAATTAGGCACCTTTAACATATATTATGAGGCAGAAAAAATACATATAGTGAGATAAAATTAAATATTTTGGAATTTCATGAATATATGTTGATTTCTATTAATATAACTATATTAACACTACTTTGTATTTAATTGCATTTCTCTCGATTCAAACTATTTGTGGAGAGAGGTGGCTTACAATGACATGACATCAATATCATTTCCTTGTTGTTAATGAAAACTACCAATAGTTTAGAAGGACTGCCATTATACCTATGTATAGATGGCATATTCAAACAAGCTGAGATAATTCTTTCAATGGACGCACTACATAGTAATGCCAATACTAAATATTAACATTAGAATTTAGATAGTGTACTGCCATTTGATAAAAGTGACTCATACGCAGGCTGTATAAACACATCATTTTTGTCATCCTGATTTTATAGTTTTTGAAGTGCAGATGGGATTGTCAACCATGGGAATCAGCAGTACTTCAAAATTCTGCTACAATGTGAATGTTAAAGTGGAAAATTTACATAGCATCACATTATTTCTTTTTGGTACAAACTCTAAATTAATGTTATGAAATGTTATGAACATACCAATAAAACTACTGCTTATAAAAATTAAAGAGTATCTTTTATAATCTCCAAATTGTCACTCTGGCAGTTCCTCTGTTGCCCCACATTATTCTCAGAATGTCTAGTCTGTTATATTTTCCTTGTGTGCTTCTGTTTAGGATCTCTGTTCTTTTTTGCCAGTATGCGTCCAAGGATTCTGCAAGTCTTTTGTATCTTTCTAAGCATGTTCTGTAGGACAAAGCTATTCAGCCTGGAGACTAATGTACAACCTTCCCAGGCTCTTCCTCAAAAGCACACTCGGCCATTCTAAACATACACACAGAGACAGATTTAAAAAAGAATTTTAATAGAGTCTCACATTGCATTGTTTTGAGTTTCTATCATGTCTCAATAACTAGTATTTGTTCATACTGTTACATTCTATAGAAATATAACTGTCATGTAAAATAATTTTTATTCTGTTTGTATCTTGGTCATATACAATATGATATTTGTGCCTGAAATCTTAAATATACCAGTAGGAAGAATCACAAAATCTGAAGTACTGGAAATGTATTCTTTGTGCTATGATACTCAGTTTAAATCTTGACATTTCCAGTTAGGAAAATAATATTTGAAAAAGGAAATGATACTAAAAATATTCCAACTATTCATGAACAATTCTCAATAGCCATATTTTATTACATAAGCATGTTGCAAACCCTGTTTCTCTCCTGTATTTCTAGGTCCTCTATAAAATATGCACATATGATGGTAGATACATGTGTACATAGGTTGTGTATATTTCACATGCAAAAGCCAGAAAGCAAGAGTAGTGTTTTCATTTCAACTTATATATGGACGTAATGTCACCAAAGCAAAAAAAATTCTCTTTTTTTTTAACTTCGCCTTCTCAAGTCATTGCTTTATATTTTATAGGGTTTCTCCCATACTATCTTAACTGGATTAGAGAATAAGGACAAGTTTTCTCCATTACAAAATTCTCATTTAATCCTTATCCACACTTAATTTATCAAATTAAATCAGACAAGATTGATTCCGGGGCTTTTCAAGCTGGACATCATGTGTAAAATCGGCAGACAACGGTTTGTAAAGGGTGCCCACCGTGACTTGTCATAGCATCTTGCCTCAGCCTCAGCTGCCCTCGCGTCGATCCAGGCGGGGTCAGGATGCTTCTTGGTGTTACACTGGGGGCTCTGCGGGGAAACAGAGCAGCTACACAGCCTCCAGCAGAGTTACTTATTACACCCGCGGCCCCCTTCACCTGCCCCAGCCATTCAAAATAACATCACACCATAAAATATTCATGAACCGCGCAGTGCTGCAGCCAGGGCTCGCTACTGCAGGTGGCTGTTACATCAGTAATTGCCCAATACTTCCCTCCACAGCGTAAAATTGTTTTCATTATGTGTCATGAACACAGAGCCAAGCAGAGCCCTCTTGAGTGGTTTCCCAAGGGCTGGAGGGAGGTGGTACTTAAACAGGCGCTTTTTGGCTTAGATTTCAAAAAAAAGGAGAAGCCAGTGAAAGCTCATCATTAACTCTCCTTCGAAGTGCAACAAAAAGCAGAAGCTCATGCAAAACTCCTATAAAGATTATCCTAAATGTCTCAGTTACGAGGAAGAGCTTTAGGGGCTTTAGCGGGACTTAGGATACTTCAAGCTGCTTCAGCAGAGAAGAGAATAACTTTCCACCTGACTGAAGTTCCCATGGAGTGCGAAGCTGGGGGATAAGCAGGTTTCAGCAATAAACTCCTGCATTGTGAGGCAATAATGCCCAGCCAGGTCTCCCCATTTTGATTCAAGGGTGTCTTTTTCTTTCCCCCCTGTGGAGGACTAATCACAGCTCCACTTTGTTTAATTGCAGCAAAGAGAGAAATGTGTTTAAGAAGTCATTCTGGACCCCTTTAAATGAATGCTGGGGTTCTTCAAGGACAACAAACAGGATGCATAATAAATAAGATTTAATTTTCAGATCAAAATAGGCCAAGTTAAAGATTTTTAGTGACTGATCTAGGAGAAATGCAGCTGAAAAGAGAATAGAAAGTGAGGTGGGGGGAGTAAGGTGGGGGGAGCAACAAGTGGGATTAAATTCTTGGTTTTCGTGTAGCACAAGCTTCTTTTGCATGGGGGGAGGGTCCTTACAGGAATAAAATCTTTACAGAATTGGGAATTACTAGCTTTCCCTTGCATTGTGATTCTGATTTAGAAAGAAGGAAGGAAAGAGAGAGAGAAAGAAAGGAGAGAGTAAAGAAGGGAGAAGAAGGAAAGAGGAAAGGAAAATTCTTGATTCTTCTTATAAGCGATGTCAGATCTTGATAATTGACAGAGACTTGCCCGCCCTCGTTTTCTTGCTCTGGCCTAGCAAAGTCGGGTGCAGTGTGTGCCTTGTGATGGCCCCAGGGTCATGAACTCCCTGCGGGTGGGGGTGGGGTTGGGAGGAAAAGCATTTATCCATCACATGCTTTCTTTCTGAGTTTGACACAACTAAGTCACAGACCAAATGATTGGGAAGCACCCTTTTTCATCAGTTTAAAATCTGTGTATTTCTTCCCACTCTGGCCTTAACCTCTCCTTAAAGGAACGCTAACTATATCCTCATTGTAAGATGTGTATTAGTTGACCTATATCACTGTCTTTAGAAACTGTTTAAAACTGTTTTGTTTTAAACAAAACTGTCTCCCAAACAGTTTTGGATGAGATGACAAAACCACTCAGTTATGCAGCTATCTTAAATGGTCTTATCCAACTTGAAAATGTGTAATATGAATCCCTCATGTTCAAACTGTGACCTGTACATTTCTGACTTCTTTTCTTTTCTTGACAGGAGTTGTCATGCACTCATCCAGAGAGAGATTTTAAATCTTAAAAAAAATTTTTTTAAGGCATACTTTTGGTAGTATTTTCTTTTACTAACGCAGTATCCATTGATAACAAATTGACCATAGATAACTGCCAGTGTCATAAACTGAAGAAGGCAATAGGCATAAAACCTCTCAAGGGCATCCGCTGCAGGGGGTTTTCCTCTGGTTTAAATGGAAGATGTGAGGTTATTTAGCATCTTGCAAAAACAGTATAGAGTGAGTGAGTGTGTGTGTGTGTGTGTGTGTGTGTGTGTGTGTGTGTGTGTACTTGCCCGTGATATACATATGTATCATGAATGATGGATTTCCTTTGCATCTGGTAACTATAGACTTTTTTCCCCCTGAATACAGCAAATGACTGTTTCAAAATGAAAAACCACTATGTGTTTGAATGTTGTATTATGCCTAGTCCTTTTTTGAGTGAAAGGCCGCTTTTAAAAGTTAGGTATATCATTGCCAAAAAGGGGCTAAATAGTACTGTCAGCATTTTGAGAAGGAATAGGTCCTTTTTCCCCCTTCCTTCTCAAACTCCTTTCTGGACAGCTGTTAGTGACTTACCGAACTTTTCATATGGATATGTATGTTAATGGCAGGCAATGAACTGGAGATGAAGAGGCCTAAACACAGGCCCAGCTCTTCAGTACACATCAAAAGCCTTTACAAAAGGAGCAGTAAAAGAGGCAGCGATGGCGGAGCCTTCACTTTTGTACCCTGAATTAGTTCTGCAAGCAATGAAACTGATCTTTTCTCCTTGCCAGAAAAGTCTGCTGATTTTTGTGAGTGCTCATTAGCACAAGAGGCATTTGTGAAGATAATTGACTGACGCTGATACTGCTGGCTGTCACAACAGTGCCAGCCAGCAGTGTATGTGCATTTTAATAGTTGTATTTTTTTTCTTTCTTAGACTTCATGGTTTCTAAAAGATACCCATCTTCCAATGGTTTACTCTTTTATCTGAAGCAGAAGATTTTTTAAATCTTTCCTTTGAAAACAGATAGCCAAACTGAGTTTAAAAAATACTGTGTCTCTGGCACAGTACCTGCTGTGTACACGTGTGCAGGCTTTAAAAGGTCTCAGCTATTAAACACATACAACTGGAAAGAAATTATGCAGAAAGAGACCCAAAGTATTTGATCAGATGAACATTCAGGTAATAGTGTATACCATAAGGATTCCCATAACACAAACTGTCATTCTGGAGGAATAATAAGTAAAATGATATTCCACTATCATCACAAGTAACTACAATGACAATAAATTTTGAAACTTTTTATGGTTTCCACTTTGGAGACATGTTCTCAAAATTAGAAAATTTCAAAAGAAGATACAGGAGCAGGGTAAGTGTTTTTGGAAGTCCTAATTTGCAATGATTTGACATGAGGCTCTCTTCTGTCAGATGGTACCATCAAGAATGGACTTCAAAGAATAAAACTGTAGATTTCAGGGAACAGTTAAGGCTATATGTTCATGGTGTCAAGGAATTCAACATCAAACATGACATGAACATTCCTTTTCAATGAGTTCTTGATGACAATTTACAACACATTGTAGAATCCTGTATTACTTAGTTGACACACGCCTTTCTCTTTTCTAAAGGAACTTCTGAGACATTTACTTTAATTATACATCTGACTGTTCTTTATAGGGAATTTGTGTGTCACTGCAGCAAAACACAGATTTTACCATGTGTCTTGTCCCAAATGCTAAGTCTTCTGTAGTCTATACATATGTTAAGCCGTTTAAGGACTCTGTGCATTGAAAATTCTCAGAATACCATTTTTCTGAAACATTTCAGAAGCCTGCCTAGTTGTAACATTTCACATAAAGAGTGTTCTCTTTGAGAGAGTGAGAAGTTATTTCCCCAAGTTAAGAATGACACAATGAGTTAAGTGAATGCAAGAGTCACTTCTATACTATAACCACTTTAGAATGAAAGTGAGTTGTCTGTTTTACCCTCCAGAGTGTATGTTCCTAGCAGCTCAGCTCACTGATAAGCCAGGTTGCTCTGAAAGGGCTCCAGAGGAGGGTAAACATGTTGGTCATTTTGTTGGTTTTTTCACTGAATCTACTCTTTGATATGTTCTTGATTTCTCAAAATGTAGCCATGTGTCAGCATTTTCTGAAAAGTTAGCTATTGAATCCTTGATGCTTCACCTTAATGGGGTTATATATTTCACATCACAGACAGATACCAAGTTAAAGCATATCAGGGAAAGAATCAAAATTGTTTTGGCATTGTTTTCTGCCATTTGGTTTCCTTTCATGGTAATCTAATAAGCAGGAAGCTGGCCATCCTTCCAAAGGTGAATGGTGGGATATGCTATCATGGGGCGTGTTTGCGGGTTGGGACCCTTCCATTTCTGTGTTAAAGAATGCAAAGAGGAGATTTGAATAACACATGGACTTTTTCTTTACCAAACTGTCATATAAAATCATATTTGAGAAAAAAGTGCTCAGAGAATAATAATCCACATGTGATGCAGAGAAGAAGTACTGTGTCCAACAATAGATAAATAAGAAAAAGAAGAAAATATCTACTTTTTAGGTTATTATGCTTCCCTCTTCAGAGACACCAATGCTCAAATGGGGAAGTGAATCTGCCGGCAGTGCAGGAGAAGCATGTTCCATCCCTGGGTTGGGAAGATCCCCTGGCAAAGGAAATGACAACCCACTCCAGTATTCTTGCCTGGGAAATCCCATGGACAGAGAAGCCTAGTGGGCTCCAATCCATGAGGTCACAAAAGAGTTGGACATGACCTAGCGACTAAACAGCAACAATGGGTATAATGTCTTTAATGATAACTAAATCTCTTTCAAATACCAAGACCTGGTTTCTCTTCAGATTTCATAAATTTTTCACCTTTTACAAATGCCAAATGTTGGAACAAAAGGCAACAGAATTGCAATTAAAACCCACATAGCATGAATGTTGCCTAGTCTTTGGTGGAAACTATTTTTGTAGAAGCACATTTTAGACCACAGTGAGACCCAGTGTCTACAATGAAATCATCTATGTTGGAGAAACATAATGAAGGCTTGTAATCTTTCTAATATTGAATGATATAACTTTCACCACCAATCTTCTGAATGAGTTTGTCATTATCATCTATTTCTGTTAAATGTTTTATTCATTTAACAGATAGGAATGCATATGTAATAGAATATATTTATGTATTTTTAATGAAGAAAGAGAGGACTGACCAATTCAGAGAAGTCAGATATGGAGGAGATCACTAATCTGATTAGAACATATTTGCTGATAAATGAAATATGGGAATCTTCAAAAATGGCCAAGTAAGCAATGCATCTGAATATATTTTTAAGCAGTGAATATATTCTGGGAAAGATATATGTTTGGTGAATTCACCCAACCTAAATCATAACATAAACACACAAAGAGAACCTACTCTGTAGGATTTGCAAACCCGCAGCCTAGGAGAGTAGAAGAGCAACATCAATGGAAAATATATATTGTGTCTAGAAGTTGCAGCCTCTTCTAATTCACTTAGGAATAAAGAACCCAGTAGTCCAAGATTTTCTGAGTTTTCAAGAAAAGTCAGAAATCTGATTTAATTTCATGTGAAATCACCCCATTTTAATCTCTAGGCAACTAATTTTAAAACATGCCTATGGGGGCTGAATTCTGCCTACTGATATATAGTTTGCAGCTTCTGATTTAAAGTCTTAGAGATGAATTTTTTCATGTAAATGAGATTCTATGAAGAAAATAAATATATCCCCTTTAAAAATTTTAGTAGATACTTTAGAAATAAGTATTTCTTACAAAGGAATATTTCTGTGCCAGTATTACAGTGTTTTTATGTTCTACTAGGTGCTATATACCTATTTAAACATCTTGATGGTTCTCATAGAAATCATAAACAATTAATGTTGATGGAGAATTCAAGTAGAATATGGTAGAGATGATGTTTAAGACAAAAATCATTAGAATTTACTCCATTATTTCACAATGTTTTAATCCAAATAATTGGAATGTAAAAAGCCTTTGTGATCAGTCATTTAATTTTCCAAATCATAGTCTACAAAATCATATAGTTCTTTCTACCACTAGAAAACTATCTGTGAATATGTCACAATCCCTGACCTCAACACTGTGACAAACTCCAGATGAGCATGCATGTACACATGTGGGGGTTATGTTTGTATGTAAGTATTCTACCATTTTGCTATTCACAGCATGGTCCCTGGGAGCTTGTTAGAAATGCAATATCCTAGGACCCACCCTAGACGGCCCTGCAGCTTAATAAGATCCCTAGGTGGTGTTTATGCACAATGAAGTTTGACAAGCCTTGCTATAGCAAGAATTGTAACAAAGAGCCAACCACTGAAGACAGAGGTCACTACCAGCTGTGGGGCCTCAAGAAAATGTCAAGAGAAGGTTGACCTTGAGTTAAGAAGTGAAAAGTGATAAAAGCCAGTCTTATGTGAATTCATAGAGCAATGAGGACATTCAATTTACAGTTGCTCTCAACTCCAATTCTGGCCACCATTTTGAGCTATCTGCCAAGAATCCTCCAAGTGACCCTATCCCTTTCTCCTGTGGCATCAGTGCATCAGACCAGACAATGATGGTTTAGCTTTTCACTCCCCAAAAGGGATTTGGTCATTTGACTTAGTTAGCCAGCTGATAGCATCATTAGATGTTTTAAAATGCCACTGAATACACAGTATACATCAAGCTTCCAGACACATGAGTATATTCCAGACCTATAAAAATTTTCAGTAATGTTAAAATGGATCTGATTTAAACCATAGACTTTAGAGTGTAATTAGAGATTATCTATACTAGTGACTTCCTAGCTTATTTTTCTCTCTTTATGTGTTTGTATTTGTGTGTATATATACATATATAGATCTTCCTCTACTTATGATGGGTTTATGTCCCAATAAACGCATCCTAAGTTGAAAATATCATAAGTCAAAAGTGCATTTAATTCCCCTAACCTACCAAACATCATAGCTTAGCCTAGCCTACCTTGAACGTGCTCAGAATACTTCCATTCAGCCTATGGTCAGGCAAAATCATGTAACATGAAGCCCATTTTATTTTATTTTTATTAGTTGGAGGCTAATTACTTTACAATATTGTAGTGGTTTTTGTCATACATGGACATGAATCAGCCATGGATCTACATGTGTTCCCCATCCCGATCCCCCCTCCCACCTCCCTCTCTACCTGATCCCTCTGGGTCTTCCCAGTGCACCAGGCCCGAGCACTTGTCTCATGCATCCAACCTGGGCAGGTGATCTGCTCATGAAGCCCATTTTAAAACCTGTTGAATACTGTCCTGAAAGTGAAAAGCAGAATGGTGGTGTAGGTACAGAATGGTTTTAAGTGTATAAGCTGTTTACCCCTGTGATCACATGGATGACTGGGAGTTCAGGGTCATTGCCACTATCCAGCACCATGAGAGTATTATACTGCATATCGCCTAGCTCCGGAAACACTCAAGATTCAAATTTCAGTTTCTGATAAATGTGTATCACTTTTGCACCATAGTAAAGTTGCAGAATTCTAAGTTGAATCATCAGCAGTCAGGGAATATGTGTAATATATATATTTATATGATATATATGTACGAATATCATACTAGAATATAAGTTCCACCTTGAAAAGAGCTTGTCGAGAGCTTGTTCAACTGATTTTAGTGTCATTAAATAGACATTGAATGTTTGTTGAGTATAAATGTTTATTGTCACAAAATAACATGAATCCTTATTATGTGTGGAGTACTCTCTTTTCTATCTTGCTCTATTTCATTAGAAAGTAGTGATAGTGGGCTATGAAGCATCACAAGTACATACTGGTCTGGGCTCTAGAGCCGTGTACCACAGATTTGGTTAGGAAGGGAAGGGAACTTGTAATTAGAGAAGCTCATTTTTATCTGTTGCAATTCCTGTAAGATCTCACCAGAAAAAAAAAAGATTCCAATATTGAAAAAGAAGAGGCCTAAAAATTATTATTCAAAGTCAAGTTAAATGAAAGACTAAATTAATGCATTGTCTTGTTTTTCTACATGAAGCTAGGAAGGGCTGAAAAGGCAAGGGGCATGCCTCAGGTTTGACAAAAGAGTTCCCGACGCCAGGTCAAAACAAGTCCTTCCATCTTTCCCCCACTGAGTAAGTTGAGATTGTAAACACCCGGAGAGCTGTGAATTAAGTACACATCAACAAAAGTAGAGGCATCACCTCACCACAACACCTCCACATTTGTGTCACATTAGAGACTGTGATTTGCCATTTTTCAACTGATACCCTAGGAGAGTAGGGTTTTGTTAATTAGAATTAGTGCTCAAATATGTATCTTTAGTATGCCTTTAAAAATTTATCAACTAACATTTGTAAATCCTCAGTAGAAATATATGTTAATATCTTTTTATGTTCAGTGGCAAAAACACAGACACCCACATTTAAATAGTTTCAAATTATTATCAGAGATAGTGAATAGCCTAGCTAGATATTTTGCATCTAAATAAAAATATCAGAAAGTCCCATACAGCTTAGCTTTAGTTATTTTCTCAATGAACCAATCAGCCTCCCTCTGTACCACATGTTTAGAAGGTTACCATAATTTTTCAGGGAGAAAAACAAATGTGTTGATTAATACCATCTCCTCATCTTGTCTCTTTCTTGCTTTCTCAGTTGCAGAAACAATGTATGTTGACAAGGAAAGAAGCAGAATAACATTTTTAGTAAAAAAAGTCATGAATTGTGAATTTTTATTCTTTAAAAAAATGGTTATTATATGGCTTGGACATATCGCTTGTTCGTCTTGGACATCCTAGGCCATCTGCCTAGAATATACTTTCCCAGTTCTTTTGATGATTTCTCATCATTCAGGTCTTACTGTCAATGTCACCTCCTTGGAGATTCCAGTCCTGAGCACTTTTCTGAGGCAGCGCTTTCTCACCATTACCAGTCCCTGATCAGTGTCTTTGAGCTGCTGGTTCAGTCAGCCATTCATTCCCCAGGTAGACTAGAAGCCAAATGAGGGCAGACTTCTTTTCTCTGTCCCAGTACCTGAAATATGTCTGGAGTATATAGCATGTGCTCAACAATATCTGGAATGAATGAATGAAATGAATGAATTTGTGTAAGATATATGGCATATTAAATGCTACTTTTCTGTCCCATTAAGAGATGAATGGCCAACATCTATTGGATCATAGAAAAAGCTAGAGAGTTCCAGAAAAACATCTCCTTCTGCTTTATTGATTACACCAAAGCCTTTGACTGTGTGTATCACAACAAAGTATGGAAAATTCTTAAAATGATGGGAATACCAGACCACCTCACCTGCCTCCTGGGAAATCTGTATGCAGGTCAAGAGGCAACTGTTAGAACCAGGCATGGAACAACAAACCAGTTCAAAATTGGGAAAGTAGTATGTCAAGGCTGTATATTGTCACCCTGCTTATTTAACTTATATGCAGGGAACATTATGCAAAATGTCAGGCTAGATGAAGTACAAGCTGGAATCAGATTGCTGGGAGAAATATCAATAACCTCAGATATGCAGATGAGGTTATGGCAGAAAGAGAAGAGGAACTAAAGAGCCTCTTGAGGAAGGTGAAAAAGGAGAGTGAAAAAGCTGACTTAAAACTCAACATTGAAAAAACTAACATCATGGCATCTGGTCCCATCACTTCATGGCAAATAGATGGGGAAACAGTGGAAACAGTGACAGACTTTATTTTCCTGGGCTCCAAAGTCACTGCAGATGGTGACTGCAGCCATGAAATTAAAAGACACTTGCTCCTTGGAAGAAAAGCTATGACCAACATAGACAGCATATTGAAAAGCAGAGATATTACTTTGCTGACAAAGGTCTATCTAGTCAAAGCTACGGTTTTTCCAGTAGTCATGTAGGGATGTGGGAGTTGGATCATAAAGAAAGCTGAGCGCCAAAGAATTGATGCTTTTGAAGTATGGTGTTGGAGAAGACTCTTGAGAGTTCCTTGGACTGCAAAGAGATTAAATCAGTCAATCCTAAATCAGTCCTGAATATTCTTTGGAAGGACTGATGCTGATGAAGTTCCAATACTTTGGCCACCTGATGTGAAGAACTGACTCATTGGAAAAGACCCTGATGCTGGGGAAGATTGAAGGCAGGAGGAGAAGGGGACAATAGAGGATGAAATGGTTGGATGGCATTACTGACTTGATGGGCATGAGTTTGAGCAAGCCTCAGGAGTTGGTGATGGACAGGGAGGTCTGGCATGTTGCAATCCATGGGGTTGCAAAGAGTTGGACACGACTGAGCGACTGAACAGAACTGAAGGTTTCTGAGGATGTTCTGCAGGCCAAATTTGCTAAATTAGCAACTCTTAAACAGTATTAGCTCTTACACAGGTGGCCCTACACTTAAAAGTGGCTTCTCTTCTCAAAGACCACTTCTAGGCCTGTCGCTTAAGATTCAAAATGAGTTTTCCCATGGAATCACTGCTTTCAAGTGGTTCTATAGGCAACTGATGTAGTCTTGTTACCCAGAATGTACAAAATTATCACTGACAACAGTGTTGAGCCCCAAGTTCTGACCTGAGTTCAGGTTGCTGACTTTGAGTTATTTTGGGGTGAAAGTGAACGCAGCTTCCCATGGCCTTTAATTTAATCAGGTTTTAAGGCTTTCTGAGCTTTAGAAGAAATAAAGAGATGGAGAGAAGGGAACTGGAGCCTGGTTGGAGGTTTGGGGGCTAAATAGGTAGCAAGGGAGAGAATTGCCAGCGACAGAGAAGGGAAGAACAGGGGCAGGCTTGCAGCACTCTGGGCTGAGTTAGAATTCTGGTTGCTCCCCCACTGGGGTTGATAGTGGCACAGGATGCCAGCGGGGGGCCCTGAAGACTGTATGGGCCTGCTGGCAGGAGGAGGGAGAGGACCATGAAATTATGAACAATCATGTCTTCAGCATTTTACAGGTGTTTTGCATATGCTGCTTCATTTAATTCTCAAAACAGTTTTAAACAGTGAAATTAATTTACCAATAAGAAAGCTGGAGATCAGAGAAGTTAAGTAACATGCCCAAAGTTGCCGGTCAGTGATAGACCTAGATTTAAAACCTGATCCTGCTGGCCTCTAAACCTGCTCTTATAACCATTTCATGACTCACTCTCCTGTTAAAAGAATGAGATGGGTAGAATTAGAAACAAAACAAACAGCAACATTTTATTGATTTGAGAGCCAGTTAGATGTGTTCTATTCTTTCAATTTTATGATGGTTTTCTCTTGGGTTGACTTTCCGCCCCAGCTTTAGTAAGGTAAAATTGACACATAAAAATGGTATATATTTAAGGTGTACTATGTGATGATTTGATATATGTATAAATCATTAAATGATTACCACGATCAAGCTAATTAATATATCCATCACCATTTGTTGTGTATTTGTATGTTGTGAGAATACTGAAGATCTATTTTCTTAGCAATTTCGAGTATACAGTAGAGTATTATTAACTATAGTCACTATGCTGTACATTAGATCCCTAGAACTTATTCTGTTATAACAGAATACCCTTAGACGCACATCTCCCTAGTTCCTCCACCCCCTCGGTCCTTGGCAACCACCATTCTACTCTCTGCTTCTATGACTTCTGCTTTTTCAGATGTCACACATAATTGAGATTGTCTTTCTGTGTCTGGTTTATTTTATGTAGCACTTTGTCCTTCAATTTCATCTATGTAGTTGCACATGGCAGGATTTCTTTATTTTTAAGGCTAAATTATATTTCACTGTATATAATACAAGAAGGAAATGGCAACCCATTCCAGTATTCTTGCCTGGGAAATCCCATGGACAGAGCAGTCTGGCGGGCTACAGTCCATGGGTCACAAGAGTTGGACATGACTTACCAACTAAACCACCACCATATATATATATAAAGCATGTCTTTTACCCATGCGTTCATTGACAGACACTTAGGTGTGTCCATACCTTGGCTACTATGAGTAATATTGCAATGAATATGGGAATGCAGATATCTTTGTGATACTGATTTCATTTCCTTTGTCTATATATCCAGTGTGCAATTGCTGGCTAATATGATAGTTTTCTTTTTAGTTTTTTGAGGAACCTCCCATACTGTTTTCTGTAAGTCGTCTGTACCAATTTTCATTCCCATCAGTAGTGTACATGTATTCTGTTTTTTCTATGCCCTCACCAATAATTCTTCTTTCTTGTCTTTTTGAAAATAGCCTCCTGGCTTGTCTTTTTAAAAACAAATTTTCTATTTCCTTTTCAGTTTCTTGTTCTCTCACACATTCATATCTTATACGTATGTCCAGGTTTAAGAATGACGGGATGGAAATGTCCATCTTCCGGGACAGAGAGGGAAATTGGATCGGTGCCTGTCATCCCTCTTTTCCACTGTTCCTATTGCTCCTGGAATAAGCTGTTTTTTACTCTTGGTTTATTTAGGCCTTGTCCTTGATGTAGAGACACCCTAGAGGAATTGCCAAGCACAGCCAAAAGGATCCTTATGGGCCTTACTTCAATCCGGTAAAAAACTCCACATCTTTACAAAGAACTGTGATAGATACAGCAGGCCATGCAAAAATGAACAAGTCATGGTTCCTTTTTCCAAAAACTTTACAATCTGTATAGCAGATACAGAAATATTCATGCCTAAACTACAATAAGTGTGAACAATGATAGAGTTCAATGGAGGGAAATTTCTCTCTTTTAATAATTAAAGAAGCAATGGAAATTTGTTTAAAACACTCAAAATCCAAAATACTAAAAAATTAAATATTTTTATCCTACCCCATTACCATCTTTCATGATAAACACCATTATCTATTTTAACATCTATCCTTATAAAATTTTCTATACATTTACAAACATGTGCTCATATATGCTTAAATAGCCTCTTTCTCTTCCTTCTTTTCTTCCTTTCTTCCATAAAAATGGGTTTATATTCTACTTAGTATTCTGCAATTTACTTTTTACTGCCATATTTATATGATGACATTCTTTTCTTGACACTATACAACAATTTATTTAGTTCTTTTTGTTGGCTGTAAATATTCTAATATATAGCTACAACATAATTTGTTTGAATATTTCTCTCTTGATGAGAATTTCCATTGTTTCTATTTTCTGGATGTACTAACAGTGCTGCAGTGGACATTCATGGATATTCCCTTATGCACAAGTGTATTTTTGTGGGCTAGAATTTTGAAATAAAATTGCCGTTAGTTACAGCATTTTGAAAGACTTTGTTAGAGTCTGACAAACTGTCCTCGATTAAAGGCTGTGATAATTTCCAGAATGAGTAGGCCTGGTTGGGAGAACCAGAGGAAGGTTTATTTGTTATGGTCCTTGAGGAATGTGTAGGATTTTCACAGGCAGAGTCGGGGAAAGGAAGGCCAGATAAAGGAATTGTGTGAGGGAAAGGCACCGAGGCTAGACGCCCGCAGCCCACTCTTGCCAAGGGGACAGGACCATTGAGTGGAGGAGAAGGCGTGGAGATGGGTAGAGGAGAATGAGGCTGGAAAGCATGTTTAACTAATGAGTCTAAATTATTCTGCAGACTGTAAGGAAAACATTAGGGCTTTATGTTGTAGTTGGTGTCATAATCAGGTCAAATCTGCCCTTATTCAGGAGGCACAGAGGTACCATGGGCACTAGTCACTTTTCTCCTGGATGGAACTATCATATTGGTTTTGACATGTTGCTCTTTATTCTATTTCTTACTTCTGTTAGCCTTCCAAAACAAAACTCAGGATTTTTTTTTTATTACCTAGAAATTATAGGACCAATGTGCCCTTTTATATCAGCAAAAATTAAAGCAACTTTACTTCCTTTCTTTTTGTTGTATTAATTAAATTTCTAATATGGATTTCTAGAATATGGATTTCTACTCTGGCTACTTGTTTGTGGAGACAGTTTCTAAAACAATACTTTATTAGTCTTACTATATTTAGTATTAAATGAGTTAATTGAGTATATTTTTATATAGTGGGGTGAACTGGATTGGAGCAAATCCCCTAGATACTGAAATCACTTGCTTGTTCTTGTAGCTCTTAGACAAGGGAGAAAGGGGGTTTATACCTAGAGATTAGCATTCCAATATGCAAGTCCTTTAGCATTTGCTAAGCAGTTCACATACTGAGATCCTTCAGTGATATTTCTGCTCTAAGGTGTTCTAAGTACCAATAAACTTTCTCTAAACACTTCAAAAAATAAGAGAACTGGGAACATAGTTATCCAAATAGCTGAGATAATCTGGAGAAATATTCAGGATAGTTTCTCTCAGTTGCATTTAACTGAATTTATCTTATTTTGCTTATGAGAACTTCTGATGTAAAAAAGGATGGAATACACCTGAAAAATCATCACTGATATAACCTTGAGAGCTGAGGGAAGGGTAGGATTTGACTTTTTTGCCATGGCTTAACTCAACACCCACAGATAGCATTATTACATTTCTACTTAATGATAGTTATTTATGTAACACAGCAATTCTCATACAGGATAGGAAACTTCGTGTGTGAAGACTGTGTAGGATTTGTCTTGATTGCCAAACCACCTGGCACTGTGTCTTGCATATTGGAGAAACCCAGTAAATATTTGTTGAATGGTTGATTGAATGATTAAACCAATGAATGGAATCAAAACTACATTGTTATTTTCATCTATTCTATCAGTTCACATGCTATCACATTCATTTCCTCTTTAGAATGATCTCCTTCACAGGAAATGGAAGAGTCTAAAAAGTGGCTAAGAGAAGTACAGTGTTCAGAGAGCTGGGCTTTTCTGTTTTGTTGTCGCTGTTATTGTTTTGGTTTAACAGGCACACCATACCTTAAGGAGATGAATGCCAGGGTATTTACCTCTAATATTTTAGAAAACAGTGTACCTGATACTGTAGTCACCCTATATGTAAATACATGCAAATTTAGAAAAGTATAACTTCATTAAATTAAATCTGTTTTATCACAATCAAATGATTGAGGTAATAAAGGGGCAAAGAAAGATGATGCTGAATTTTAATGGCTAAAACCTGTGAGTGGAGCATTATCTCGCTGCTGCTGTTGGTAGGGACCAGTAATTGCAGCAGTCTAGACATAGGAACAGATGCAAAGTAGAGCGTTATTATATCAGACATTTGCCCTACTACGATACAGTCTAATTGCCCAGAAAATACATTTCTACATGAATTATTCTTAATTTGATTTGAAATAGGCCAACTGTTGTGTTTTACAGAACTTTATCAAATGATAACATGGAGCATTAAATGCAAGAATAGTTTCTCTTCAATGCCAGTGCTTTTGAAAAAACAAATGATATTCTCAAAGATTGAAATTATGTAAACTTTCCAAATAGGTAGGATATTTGCTTGGTGTTGTAATTAGAATTGTGGTCATCATTGTCACCTGTCTGGCTTTCTAAGTTCACAAAGTTACTACTTCAGGTAATTGCTTCTGTTCTGTCTGAATATGTCTTCTTTAAAACTGAAAAGAAAATCATGCTCCCTTATTGAAGTTTCACTGAAAGCAAAATTTGTATTTAAAAAAAATACAGTGCCTCTTTTTAGATTTATTGTTTGCTTTAAAGGGGGTTGATAACTTAAATCCTATCCCATTTCAGTTCTAAAAGATTTTTTAAAACTTTCCTAAGCACTAAATATAAATGGTTTTTCTGAAGGAAATGTGACCCGTATAACCAGTTCTCTTTCTCGAATTTTTTAAGGTCCATTAGAAGTGAGTAATTCTGTGTGTCTGAAACTTTATGCCTGTATTTTTAAGAAATTCAATTCAATTTTTTTCTGCTGGCAGTGAATTTGAAAAGTCTTAAACATGCCCAAACATCTCAGAGGATTTAAAGAAAATTATAATAGTAACTAGTTTCTTCCCCCTCCCTAAAAAAATAGAACACACTACTGAAATTATTTAAATTGACTGAGGCTTTTAAGCAAGTAAACACATTTTAACTAGGTTTTTTTCCCAGTCCCTCCATTCATGCCAACTATAGAAATTAGCCTTCACTCTTCCTTCACTTACACATGGATACACACACTTGCATGGACACAAGAAAAATTTCTTTTCTCCTGTCAGCATTCCTCCCTAACAATGGTTAGATTAGTGGCATGAAGGCGGCCGCAGAGAAAGGACATTCAGGCCAGAAGGCTCCCCGCAGGCACAGCTGGTAGGGGTTAATGGCGGCTGAACCGCCCAGCCAGGGCCTTTTCTCTATTGTGTGTTCAACTCCTGGGAAGGAGGGAGACTTGTGACAGCCACTGGGGTGCAGCGGATCAGAGGTATAGCAGCTGGGTCAGAGGAGCAGTGTTCGTGGGGAAGGAGAGCCTAGGACTGCAGGAAAAGTGAACTCTGAAATACAAATGGCCACGTCTCTGTCTGCACACAACTGCTGCGGGAAAATGCAGAGTATTGTTTAGTAACACAGCTCATAGCTTTTTAATTCATATCATATCCTTATGGGAACAATTGGGCAGGGACATTGAATTATTCATATTGGAGAACATTTGAAATTTGTGTCAAAACCGTATATGTATGGCTAATGTGTGTACATTATGTTTGTAACTGTACGTGTATTGTTAAAGTTTGCATGTTACCATCTGGGAGTTCTCTTTTCCACATGGTGTAAAGGATCCAGCGCTCAGACAAAATGGTCAGCTGTAGAAGCTGGGGGCCTCCTGATAAATAGTAGGTTGAAATTTAAGGAAAGGGTGATCAATATGTGTGCATTTCCAGATAAAGTGGGTGGACTTGAACATGTACCATGGGATGGGGAGGGGCTTGGGAGCAGATCAAGGCTTCTAATTTATCTTTTGAATTAAGAACAAGACAAAGCAATAACAGCAGCAGCAATGTTGAAACAATTCTAGACATCTGATCTCTTTAGTAGATTTTTATATTCGATAAATGAGGCTTTGCAGGCAAAAGTCTCTCTTTACAGAGAGACTGGATTGTTTAAAGAAAGACCGCTTTGTAACTTCGAGGGACACTTACCTATTAGTGCTGTGCAGGTGGGTTCTGTCACAGAATATGATCCTGTGGCTCAGAGCCTGGCAAACTGAGGGTCTACAATAAATATTTGTTGAATAAATAAGGACCCCACAGCCACAGAAATTGGCTCTGCTGTTCACTTTTCCCTGAAGAGGTCTACTTGTTTGCAAATCAGAATAAGATCCAAGGAGGATATTTTTTATGTTGGTGAAGTGAATTTGTTTCTTTTCACAGAGCTGAACATCTCTACCAAAGGATGTTAAAACAATTCACTTCCAATTTAAAGTTGGCCTAATTTCTTTTCAATGAACCCAGCCTTAAACGCTGTCTAATCTGTCTAATTGGAGACCCAGTTTTTGGCCACCTCTAGGCACTGAATGCTAGAGCCATCCATTTTCTAATGCTTTTGGCTTGGTTTATCTAATTTGAAATTTTAATGCCACTTGATGAAAATTTGCCCTCTCCTTGAGTTTGTTTTGACTTATTATACTCTGAGAGAAAGAAGCAGGGGGCTGGAGAACCGATTAGGGCCCTTAGATTTTACCTGCAGCATCAGCATTTAATACTTCCTCAAGTCACAGTTTTGCGGGGAGACAATATAGCCAAATGAGCTCATTCAAGCTGGTCTCTATAGCTTGTAACAGGTGAGTCAGAGACCTGGTGTTACAACACTCTGAGGCAAACTGAAGAGGTTCTGCTTTGCTGAACCTTGACGTGTCTTCTTGGAAGGGCTTGGCATTCAGAGTGCATGAGCCTCTTAAGCACCCCTAGTCACAAATGGCCAATGCTGGTGACCGTCTTATTACAAGAATCCTTACTGATGCCTGGAAGCTGGTAGAGGTTTTGTACTCAATTTAGGGTAGTTGGAGTTCAGTTGACAATCTGAAGTACTGTAACTATTTTAATATCCCAAAATATGTGTTTGCAATGATACAAGACCACAGCTTAGTGCTGTTTGCAAAATTCATAGGTGTAAAACACCATACTTGTTTGATTCACAAATATTCATTTTATCCCTATTGTTTCATCATAAGTGATGAGGATTATCCTAACATATGATTTTTTAAGTATAGAAAAGTAAAAATACAGAAGCTTTTCTATGTACACAGTAAGTCAGAAGGAAGACAGAAAACGTATCCTCAACACATTCATACTCTACTAGAAAGAGCCCCTCCTTCTCTCGAAAACACTTCATTTTCTTTTCTTTCCATCTTTTTGAAATTTGGGGATGAGGGGTGTGGCAAACAAAAAACAGTCAGAGAATGCTATACTTCTCTAATCACTTTAACCACCAAGGAATCATGAGAGTTAACGTCCTTCTCTATCTTTAAAATCCTAGGCTCTTTGACCCCAAACTTAAAGCTTCGTGTGTGTGTGTCTCTACATACTTATGTTTCTTTTTAATTTGAAAGAGGGAAAACAAGTCAAACCTGGGCTCAGACTTTTCTCTCATGCCAAGTTTCAACTCACAGTACATTTTTTTGAGTGTGATATTATAAACCCCAGAAAATAAGGCGAACGTGACCTTCTTATAGCAGAGCTTGCGGGTGCTGGAGTAATACTAGGAGAGTTTGTTGGCCTTGTTGCCTGGTATGTGTATTAAGCACACAAAGATCCAAAGAAATATTAAATTAAGAACTCAGAAAGAATTCATTCAAATGACAGCCCTGTACTTTATGAAGGTTTTGCATTTAATAAGCTCCTGATCTCCCTGGGGTAAAGCAATTGATTCAAATAGTTTGTTGTCACATTTTTTAAATGTAGGTAATTCCATTTTCAAAAACAAATTTATCAGAAGATGCTGTTTACAAAATCACAGCACTGTTTTTAAACCATTCACTCCAAGATTGTACAATACAACTACCCAGGACATGCTAGGGAAAGGGTTAAGCTTTTCTGACTTTCAGATACAATGAAATTATGACAGGAAGAAAATTGTGCCATTTTAGCATGAAAATGCTTGTACAAATACTGTCGTTCCTTCCTTCTTACTTTCTTTATAATGCCTCAGCGATAGCTAAGATGACAGACATTTGACAGGTATCTGTAAGCATACGGCCCAGGCAGCTCATTAAAGTTTTTCTTTCTATGCATCAGCTTTCACAAAGGCAAAAACCCATTAGCATTGACTATTTTGCAGATTAGAAGAATTAAGGGCTTCAAACGTTGGCTTATACCAAGCAATGTCATTTGTGAAGTGATGTTTGCTTTATTATTTCCCTTTCTCTCCCTCTGAAACCGGACTGACATGACTTTAGCTCAACGTAGGGCATAATGTGCAAACCAAAGACTGGCTCATCGATGAAAAGAAACACATTCCCTTTTAGACATGACTGGAATGGCAAAGAGGGGAGACTTTACATGTACTATTTAGGCTCATTAGAGGACTGATTATGATAGTTCTCTGGTGTAATCTTTAATCGACTTTGACACTAGATTTGCCCCGTTACAAATCCTGTCATGCAAATTAAGTCATTTGTGTTGTTTGATATGGAAAGATCTGCTATGAAATGAAAGATTAGCTCGCAGATGAGGCAGCGGAGACCGCTGCCCCCGTGCACTGTGCAACTGATTACAGGGATGGGAGCGCCCGCTGCTAGCTGCTGTTAACACGCAGGAAAGGAGATTAGATTCACGTGGCTCCAGGTCTTCCTGCATGTAGATACTCAAGATCAAGGTCCATGTTTTCATAGTGGCCTTCTTGGACTCCACCAAACAGGCGCTCTGAAGGCAGCACCATGATGTGCAGTTATTTTAACCTGCTTTCCATAGGGTGGGGTTGCATTCGGGCACGCTCATGGATGAAAGCCTCCAGGTACAGGTGATTGGTGTTGACCGACTAATGGGGCAGCTCAACAAACCGGGAGGGTGTTCCAGCTGTCCCAGCAAAGCGTAATTTAACTTGGGCCTTCTACTCCCATCCCTCTTTCTGTTTTCAATGTTGGATGGCCTTGCTCTCACGGTTTGAGCCTAATTGATTGTAGAATGGAAAAGGTAGTGACTTGTAAGACTTGAGGAGAATTTTATCAAAAAGATCCATGTGAAAAACTAAATCATGTAAATAAAATAATAACGTGAATAGTAATACTATATAATGACTCTAGTAACTGGACTCTTGTAATTTTTACAATCCGGTTTAGCTTTGCTGGGTATGTCTGGCTGTGAAAATACAAAGTAAATATTAGCAGGAGATGGGGAGGAGAAACTAGATTAAATTAAAACTGCTCATCCTACATCACAGAATATACCAGTTGGGACTTTTTGCTTTTTAAAACTCTCTTCTGATTTACAACCGCAAGTTCACCACATTCAGACCAAATAAGACATGGCTGATAAGCAAAGACATATACCTAGAACAGACTGTTACATGATGAGTTGAAAGTGAGCATTAAGGATGGTTGACAGGAAGAAAATCAGAAGCTGTGTAATCCCATGGGTACAGGGAAACTTTAAAAATCGTTTGACTTGCTGTACATAATGGTCATTTAGTATTACTGTATTCAAAGACCAGAGGAAAGTTGAACTAATTCCTTCCTTCTGTGATTTTTTTAGCCAAAACTGATCAAGAAACTTGTTCTTCCAAAGGGATTTAAAGAAAATGCCATTTTCCTGTATATGTTGATAGTTTCGTGATTGTCATTTATGAGGAGTTGCTTAAGGTTAAACCAGATCTTTAAGGGTGGTGAAGTAGCTGTATAAGTGAAAAGATTTGAAACATTAAATTTTAATTTTAAAACATTAGTCATATTCAGAATGTAGTCTCATTGGTTTAAAAAAAATTTAAGCCATACATTTGAAATAGGAAATAAGAACTATAAAGTTACTAGGCATAATTTTGCTTCTTTGAAAATTTAAAGAAAAAAATCGCAACTGAATCAAGAGGCCCAAAACAAATATAATCCAGGTGTCCTTACCATTAATTACTTCTTATTTATTAATCTATGACTTGCATTCTATTTCTTTTCACAAATAGTTTGCTTAAGAAGCGGCAAAATATGATTATAGACTTGCTATTAAATGAAAGGTCAAATGCAATAGAGAAATCAGCCACCTGGAAAGAATGTAGGTGCTCTGCATTTCAGGCACCAGAAAAAATATTCCATGTAATTTGGGGGCTGTCATGGAAGGTACTTTTGACTGAATGCTAATGTAAATAGTCATTTAAAATCCCTTTTAAGTGATCATAACACAAGTTAGAGTGACCTCCAGCAGCTTTATCCATGTATCTTCTTTTAGAACATTTTTAATAGGCCAGCTTTGTCTTTTGAATGAGTCACCTACCTCTGTTTTGATTGATTTTGATCAAGTTTGGAGACTTCATTTTTCTTTTGTAGCTAGGTAGAGAATTAGCCATTTAGATATCATTGAAAGGAATTTTAATGAATGAATAGCATGCAGATTTTCCTTGACAATTCCCAGGAGAAAATTAGCTCATAATAGAATTTAACTAAAGACTTGAGAAAGTTTTTACAATTTTGCATGCTTACCTCACCAAGGTGTAGGAAAATGTACACACAGATTTCATTCCTCTTGTATTCATGAAAGATCTAGGTATATTTTAATAATGTGAATTTGTACAGAATCATGAAAGCATGGAGAAAGGTATCCTAAAAAATGGATAAAGGGAGAAAAATAAAATGAGTTTTGCATAATAAAAGAAGTTGAAAAATCTGTAAGTTAAGAATGGATTAATATTGTTACTTTTATTACTGCTACACTGACATTAATATGACTGAGAGTTCCTACAGTTTATGTACCGTGTGTCATTCATAAGGTATCATCCTTGCTATTAATGTAGTATTTTAATTTTGTAGTACAGTAAGCTTAATTGTGGCTATTCCTCATCCATCCTTTTGGCTTGGAGACCTAGACAATTACACATATTGTTTCAGGCCAGTATCAAAGAGACTGCTGGTACTTCTAGACAGGGCATTTATTCTCAAACTTAAGCCTGGAGGACATGTTAAAACAGATTGCTGGGCCTACTTGCAAACTTTTTCATTCAGTTGTAGGGAGTGAGATTTTACATTTCTAACAAGTTAATGCTGTTGATACTGGTCTGAGGACCACACTTTGAAACCATTGAAATAGAGATTTCAGTGTGGGTGTCATGAAGATTTCTAAGGCTGAGATTATGGGAAAACCTCTGAGCACAAGGGAGAGAAGGGAAATAAATTTCCAACAGACTTCCCTTAATGTTCTGTCTTTCTCTATTTTCCTTTTAATGTAGGGAATATCCAACTTAGCTCTCAGAATGTATTTTTCAATTTTTACCAAAATTCAGATTTTTTCCATATAAAAAGAACATAGTATATAATAAACCTTTAATGTATATTTTTAACTGTTTCATTCTCTGACTAGCCCAAAGAAAATATTTAACACATGGTGTTTTTGATCTGTAGGATTGTGTGGTGCTGATGATTGAGAAAATTTTAACTTAAACACCTAACCTCCATCATTCTGTTACAAAATGTATATTGAGTCCTGATGGGCACCAGACCAACAATTGAATTTAGAATTAAGTCTCTATAGGTGAGGTAAACAAAGGGAATAGGTTTTAGGGGTAGGGTGGAGTGAGTTGTGGAGGAAAGCAGAAATTCTTGGATATTAGGGATTTAAATTTCCAATTACAGCACTTTCAGCAATGCTTAAAAAACCCTTGTTATGTACCAAGCTCTGGGTTAGGGCCCGTGGGATAGAGATATGAGCTCCCTACCTTCAGGGGACCATGATCTTATTTGTTCTCCATACCTGCTTAGATTAAGGAAGAACTAGCCCTGGGTTCTTCTTGCACCACGGTGGTCCTGGGCTTCAACCTGCCACTTAGTACCTGGTTGATCTTGCATCTGTCTTTGAGCTTTGTATGCTCCTCTGTCTATGGCTCGGCTACTGGCTGATCCACAGGAATGTCCCACCGGCATTTCAAAAACGGACCTTCAGCTTTGTTGCATCTGCTATCCTGTCCCTGTCACTACTTCCAGCTTAAGCCTAAATTCCTCTTGGCCATCCCTTCCTATGTCTCTACCTTTGACAATTCTGATGTCCACATTAATGACCCTCCAAATGCTCACAATTCCCTGTTCCTTGATTTCCAAGATTCGGCAATCACAGCTACCCACTCTTTACAGTATGTCTTTTTCCTTGCTGTCCTTCTGAGCTGCTCCATGTCTGAAATTCAAAATTTCAAATCCTCAAAATTTCAAATCCTCAAATACTATTTTCCAATCTTATTCTTATCCTTATATATTCCCCACACTTAGGTCTTTAGTTATTGCTTCCATTATGACTTCCTCCTCTGCCAGTATTACTCTTCCTGATTTTGTTTGTTGGGTTGCTTACTTATTTGTACCTACAGGGTGGTGGTCACTGTGCCAAGCACTAGGGGTGGGGAGACAAAATAGTTTTCTTTCAAGGTGATCTTGACCCATTGAGGAAGACAGTCTAAAGGACAGTCTAAACAAGGATGACAGGACATGGGAAGGACCATGATGGGGGTTTGTATTTTCTGCCACAGAACTTAGATGAATGGACAGTTTCCTGGATGTGATGCTGAAATCTTAAAAGACAAGTAGAGTTGGCCACCTGTGGGCACATAGGAAAAAAAAAAGTAACAGTGAAAGAGGAGTATAAGTGAGAACATGGAGGCCTGGGCAGGTCTGGTGGCTCAGCTGGTAAAGAATCCACCTGCAATGCAGGAGACCCCAGTTTGATTCCTGGGCCAGGAAGATCCTCGGGAGAAGGGATAGGCTACCCACTCCAGTATTCTTGGGATTCTCTTGTGGCTCAGTCAGCAAAAGAGTCTGCCTGCAGTGCAGGAGACCTGGCCTCAATCCTTGGGTAGGAAAAATCCCCTGGAGGAGGGCATGGAATACTTGAGGAAACTTTAAACAGTTAGATTCAGCCTCAGCATAAAGTACAGGTAGGAGATACTTGGAAAAAGAAGAAATCTAGGCCTGGACCGGTAATCAGAAGTCAGATCTTACAGGTGCTTGTATACTCTCACACGAAGACATATGACCTGATTTGTTAGATCATATCAATTAGGAAAAACATACTGACATTCAGATTGGTGGCAGGGACACCATTTAGGTACCACTGCACTCCTCTAGGCACGAGATGATAAGGGTCTGAACCAAGACAGAGGTTGACCTAGACTGGGTTTTGCTCCTCTCTCTTCCCAAGCTAAACTCCAGCATCTGTCTTGCCAACACTAATTCTGCTGTACCTTTCAAAGTCTTTAAAATATGCATATCTGTTGACTCAGTATACACATCTTGGAATTTAACTGAGAGGATTCAAAGATAGGTATATAAAAATAAAATATTACTGTAAAATTTAGAAATAGCCTAATTATCCAATAATAAAAGATTAGTTAAGAAAGTTTTTCTACAACATTCAGTGATATTTGAGGCAATCATGAAAGTGATCATGAAGCTGGATTTGACTATTTAACTATGAGTTTATTTGTAAGACCTCTCAAACCACATTCCTCTCAGCACCTGGTATATTTCTGTCTCATGACTTGATTCTCTGTTCCCCTTAGATCTTCACTGTCAGGATATTGGTATTAGCCTGAAGACATCTGTTGCCATCTGAATTTTCCTACTGCAGTTTTACTGATAGACTGCCTTACTATGTGAGACTTTCTTTAGGTGTACAAAGCCACTAATCTCTTAGTAGGCTTGGGGCATGCTGGATCTTTTCTTCCATTTGTTAATTAATATAAAGGCAAGAGCTTTAATTTTGGCTCTGCAGCTGGCCACACCAGAGTTGTGGTTATGGCTTATGGCCTCGGGAAAGTATTTTCTTACATATTTAATCAATCATTGGCTAAAGGTGAAACACCAAAGCTAAGGTACAGTGCTCATTCATCATTCATTTCCTCATTCGACAGAATCTCATTAAAGAGTATCCTGGGCATGGCAATATAGGATGGTGGGATGAGGAGGAACCCTGTAGGTGTTTCTGGCCTGGATCCTGTTGTTTGGGAGTTTGTAGTTTTGTTGTAAGGGATTCTAGAAGAGGACACATGAGGAAAATGTGAGATGAGAAGATTAGCTAAGAAAACAGCAACATGAATAACAGTAAACAACATGTGTATAAAGTTTGACATTGTACAGTTTGTATTTCACATACATTAGAGTGCTCTTCAAAGGCAGGTATCACCAATCCTTATATATCTCATGTGTTCAAAGGCAGGTGTCACCAAATCCGTATATATCTCATGTGTTCAAGAAAGAAGGATGATCAGCCCAAGAAAAGGTATTAGGATTGGAATGTGAAAGGAGATAGGAATCAAAGGTAGATAGGAATAAAGTCCACTTTGTTTGATGGGAATAATGTAAGAAAAAGCATAGAACAGGGAAGCAAGTACAAGTTGAGTTAGGACTGGAAACTGGACTTGGGCTCATAGTTTGTGAAGAGGAGTGGGTGAGGGTCAGGAAGTGGGAGACTGGGGGTGATGAAACGCAGAAATGTAGCCAATTATTGAGCTCCTGAATGCCTGGCTAAGGAATTTGTGAATAATGGAATATTATGTTAACTGTAGCAGTTTTAAAAGATTAATCCCACAATCCCGCAAAAGGGACAAAAATGAGGACTAGAAGGGTTATCAGATATTCAGCACTGAGATGCTAAGCCCCTGAATAATGAGAGTGTCCATAATAGCTGTCTCTTTCTGGTTAGAAAACCATCCCAAAATTTAGTGGCTTAAAAACTACACTCTATTATATCTTCTGATTTGTAGGCAGGTTGGGCTCTGCTGGATGATTCTTCATTGAGATTTCTCAGGGTGTTACAGGCAGTTGTATCCAGGGCTACAGTCATCTAAAGGCTTGACTGAACTGGACGTGCAGAAGGTTCACTTGCCAAACTGATGCCGGCTGTCGTGTGGGGAGCTGAGCTAGACTGGAGCACCATCACACAGCCTTGTCACATGCCCTGGGCTTCTCAAAGAGTGGCAGGTAGACAGAGAGAGCTGCAAGCCTTCTTATGACCTGGCTTTGAAAGCCCCAGAATGGCATTTCTATTGAAGCCTGCCTAGATTCAAGGAGAGAGGAATTAGACCCCATCTCTTAATGGAAGAGCTGTCAAAGAATTGTGGGCATATTTAATTTGCCACAGTAATTGTGAAGATGGAAAATAGGCACTTCCGGGAAGTAACTTGTTCATCAGATGTAGATGGGGACACACATAGAAAGTTGGGCTAAGATCACTAAGAGATTTTATGCCTGATTATCAGGGAAAAGAATTCTTATACCATCTTCTCCTGTCTTACCCCAGTGTCTACTAAATGTGCTCTAAGTGCTGCTTATTTGCCTCTACCCACCTCTGTGACCCAACAGCAAAGACTAGAATGAAATTGTTTCTCTTATTTCTCCAGCGCCCTGTTCAAATCTTGTTATAAAATAGGCATTTGGAAGATATTAGTTAAACAAATGGATATATGAGACACTGACAGGCATGTATAAGGCAAAGGGAACAGCTGATTTGGAGAGAAAAGATAATATTTAGTGTTAGATATATTCAATTTTAATATATATAAAGGCAAACATATATGTTTAGAAAATGAACATATTCTAGATCACTATTGTAATGTAGGCCAAATGGAGTGTTATGAACCAAATTTGCCCTGGACTTAATTTAATATGAAATCTAAGAGGAAAAAAATTGGTACATAGTTTAAATTTCATTTTAGTATAATTCTGTAATGATGATTATGATAATGGTATGAAATAAGTACATGTTACAAAAGTTTTAGGAGACCTAGCATAGAGGCCTAGCATGTTGCTCCTGGAACATAGCAATAAATATTTATTGTATTGACAAAAAATATGTGAGAGAATAAACTATTAATGTGATTCAGCCTAATTCAATAAACTGTACATTGGCACATTTAAGGCAAATTAAACTTTAAAATAGGTTGATTTTTTCAAACATTTAGAAAAGATGCATGCAATTTTAAAAATTTGATTGAATCAAATAATATAATTTAGTCAAAATTTAGCTGAATAA
Organism: Odocoileus virginianus; assembly: GCF_023699985.2. Classification (NCBI taxonomy): domain Eukaryota; kingdom Metazoa; phylum Chordata; class Mammalia; order Artiodactyla; family Cervidae; genus Odocoileus; species Odocoileus virginianus. The sequence goes on along the minus strand of NC_069674.1, from coordinate 83,149,068 downwards.
ATAAAAACTAAGTTAATTTATTGTCCATAGAAAATTTTAAAAACTGTAAAAATTGAGTAAATGAAATGAAACCAATACATAAATGTGTAAGTAGGTCAAACATGTAAAACACTGTCCACTAGACACTGAATGATTGTCATTATATGCTGGGTATGTGCTCAGTTCTCTATTCACTGATATATCATTCAATTTCTGTAACGGTCCTTTGAAGTAGGGACTAATACCCTCATTTTCAGACAAAAGATCTGAGTCTTCGAAGCTTGGCTCTGGACATATATTTGAACTCCATATCTGCCTGGTTCCAGGGCTCATAATCTTAATTAAACACTATGCCCTCAAAAGAGAATGAAATAAACACCAAAATATCATGGAGACTGAAACTCATAATAGTGAGGTGATTTTATTTGTTCAGGGGAGCAGATATCATAAAGTGTAATTGAATCATCTTTCATAAAGAAATGAGTATAATCTAAAGAAAATCATGCACGTAGTATGCTTAATTTGCTACGCAAAATAAGCTTTCACAGGTAGTGAATGAAGATGAATCCTCATGGTAAAAAGTTGTGCCTGGTAACCACTTCCAGATGCAACATATTATATAAACTGTAGTTTGTGTAAATACAAGGCATTAAGAATCCCTGTTTCCCATGTTTTGTTACTCAGTACCTTGAGTTATAAATAGGTAATGCTAAAAGATACCTTTACTGAAAAATGCAGGCTAGCAATCCAATAGCTGCTATACTTTTCAGGCAAATGCACTTTTGTAAAGGACATGCTGGCTTTTTGGCACATATTGGAACTTTATGTTGATAAATTATATTGCTTCTTGCCACCTCCAAATTTGCATTGAATCTGAATTCCACTTCCACCCCTGGGACCCTAATTCCCTCCCCAGGCAAAAGATAAAACAGGGAGAAGGGAGAAACTCATCTTGCACTGAAGTTTCGTCCATATCCCACCGTAAATCCGCATATCCCTGGAAAGAATGCTTACCAGAGTATGGGAGAAGGAAAAATATGCAGTTCCATCCATAGCATTGCAAGAAGAGCATCTAGAATTCTGCACTTATTAAGAGGGCACCAACTTGTTTGATTCCACAAATAAAATAATATATAAATAAGAATGAAGGACCAGAGGGATCATATTTTTTTTAAAAAATATGACTTGCATTGTCTTGTCTCCATTTTTGGGGGTATCATTCTGCCTTGTGACTTGGTGATATCTCTCAGGAAACACAGATAGGAGATTTTTTTCATAGGATGACTCTTTACTAATGAGAGCTTGTCCTGCTGCTCTCAGTCTCCTTAGCGTTACAAACAGCGCTGCTCATGACCTTGGGTTCTAATGGTGACATAATCCACAGGCCTGCACATTGCATGTCTCCTACGTCCCCCCCCTCACTGACAAGCAGTTTTGGGTTCCCCCCTAAGACTGGGCTAAAAATTTATCAATTAGGAAAGACTGATTAATCTCTGGAGAGAAACTCTCTTCTTATTTGAAAGCCCTGATCATATAGGT